>NC_055694.1:23311764-24556764 GCF_017639745.1 Melanotaenia boesemani
CAGCGACCAATCTCCGAAGATGCGGAAGAGGAGGGCAGTCTCTGCCAGGATCTGCAGTCACCATCTATACAGGCGGTAGGCCTTGGGATGTGACAGGTGCACTGTGGCTCTTTCCTACTTCCCGGTTCCTTAACCAATCATATGCAACTTCCCACAGTTGCCAAACAAGGCAGCATTTGGTAATTTATGTCGGCAAAAGAGCAGTAGCGTGCAGGTATGGAAGCTAGTAAAAGAAGTGGACCAGAAATTGTTTCAGAAAAACCTAAAAAGCCTCTGCATCCTGCTACAAAAGCAAAGGACCAAAAACGGAATAAAACAAGAATCAGTATTGTAAGGTGCAGAAGTCTGAGAGACAAAACTAATTTCAAGACAGATGCAGAGCTGGCAAAGTAGGTAAGCACTGGAATTCTGCTTAAATTAACCAAAAAGTTTATTTTGATTTATAAAGATTTTAGTCTAATTTATTTCTCGGCACTCATTAAATTAATTTGTGAGACTGTATAGATATATTGGTTGAGTAAATTGGTGGCCTATTAGTTTACAACAACAAATACAATGTTTTGGTCAAGTGAACAGTGTTTGTCTTTATAAGCTTATGAAATTACTCCATCCATCCCTCCATCTTCTGCCGCTTATCCGAAGTCGGGTCGAGGGGGCAGCTGCCTAAGTAGGGAAACCCAGACTGCCCTCTCCCCGGCCACATTCACCAGCTCATCTGAGGGGATCCCGAGGCATTCCAAGGCCAGCCGCGAGATGTAGTCCGTCCAGTGTGTCCTGGGTCTTTCCCGGGGCCTCTTTCCGGTGGGACGTGCCAGAACACACTCACCATGGAGGCGTCGAGGAGGCATCCTGACCAGATGCCCAAGCCACTTTATCTGGCTCCTCTCGATGTACTGCCACCTTACCGTGGTGGAGGAGTTTGCGTGTCCTGATGATCCTAGTGGCTATGTTGTCGGGGGCAAACAGGTGTCTAGGGGAGGGACCTATTACTATCAATTACTATCAAATTAATTTATTAAGTGAGACTAAGGGAAAACAGCTGCTGCGTGGCATTTGTTGATTAATGTAGCTTTTGTTTACAATCTATTTTATGCTAACGTAAATTAGCACATGAAATTAACGCTATCACTGCAAAGCATAGCAACTTGTATATGTGTGAATCATCTTCGCTCATCATCATGATGTTTGCTGGCGCTATCTTCTCCATCCTTCATAGACTGTATATAAAAGAGCCGTCCAAGGGGGAGGGAGGAATAACATTCTCCATGTTTTTTTCTTTTTTGACTGCAGTACTGATTTGAAACGCTAGGTGTCAATGCTACTTATTTCGCCTTAAAGTGCTCAAAGTGCCAGAGGCAATTCTTGGGTCTCTGGGTGGCCCCAAGCAAAATTTTACAGGGGGCCCCTCCAACCAGTCTTCATCACCCTTTTATTATGATATTGTATACTTATACTTGACAATAACATGTTAAAACTTTTATCTTTAAAGGTGTTATTGTTACAGCATTAAATTCTTCAACTGCAACTCGTAAATGTTTTTTGACAGCTTTTACTTCTTCTACTGACTTTCACTTCATTATTTAGTATTTTCATTGAATTAATGAGGGGCAATATGATTTATTTCTTGCACACAATTACTTTCATCCAGTAGTGCATGTCAGATTTCTGGCTCAGGAATTCTATAATTTAACATTCTTAGCCATACAGTTAATGTGAACTAAACAACTTTAATTAGATGTTATCCAAGTTCTGCTGTTATTTTCAGCCTTGTGACCCTCAAGTAGTCATTAGGAGGACAGACTGAGCTGGTCTGAGCTAAATTAGCTTCTGGATTATACTTACCATTCCATTCTTTACTCTTCCTGTTTGCTTCCTGTTGCACCACCTTACACTGAAGGTGTAACAGACTACTTATGAGTTGGAACAAAGCTATTGTATCAATATAAGATATAGATTTACAAACTTTGTCATTTAACTATAAAGGCCACCTGGGGTCTTCTGGCTGAAGCAACATCCTGTTTGCTGTTACTAGCTCTTTATCTCCTAAAAAAGTGTGTGTTTTTATGGTTTTGCCACCCTGACATTTTGGGACATACAAATTGTTGAACAAAAGTTTGTAGGTGATCTCAAAATGTTTAAAACTATTAGTATTTATAAATATTGGCGCATTTGAAAGATTGTAAACATAAAATCATGCCATGATATTTTATTTTGAATTTGTAATCAATAATATACTATTTTTCAAAGTTTCCGTAGTCATTTAGTCTTAGACATTTTGGGAGTTTGAGATGTCAAAACATAAAAAGCTATATATTATTGCAATGAGCTGAAAATATATTATAACTCAGTGGTTTTCAAAGAATAAAGTGATGCATCTAATGCATTGATAAAATTATTTTAAAAAACAATATACTCTGACACAAAATTGTGCATGTCATGTCATTGACCCATATACACACACACATACAGTAGGGTCCTTAGGCAACTGCCTAACCACCTCATCATGAGTGCAATTGAGCAGAGACATACCAGCTCAGACATTGCACTGTCAAACAAGGTTTGCATCAGGTAATGGGGAACCATGGTGAGAAATGGACTACTGGAACACAAAATAGATACCACTGGACACGAGATATGAGCAAAGCACTGTTGGAATGCTACTACTCTAGTGACCCCAGTGAACAGGGCTAAATGAAGAGAATGTGGGATATATGGACACTTTGATACCCACATTCTATATTGACATTGAAACAACTTATAGTCATTGTTTCAACATCTGCAAATGGCAACTGCTATCACAGTTAGAGATTGAAGAGATACAACACGCTAATGCTATGGCAAGGGGGAGCCAGGACAATAGGTCAGAATGGCCATGCATGGAGGGTTTCACCCCAGATCCAGTGTCCAGATACTATTCACTAAGCGCAATAAGGGAGGCTGAGGACTAGTTAGCATCAGGTCCACCATCTAAGATGAAACATCCAAGCTCCATGAATCAGGAAGGGACTCAGTGAATGTCTCAGGCAATGGAGGCAATGGACAAGCCCTGCATGGGATGTACCACCGACAGATAGCTGATGTGGTGGATATGAACAAATCCTACAAATGGCTAGAGACAGCTAGACTGAAGGACAGCACAGAGGCACTAAACATGTCAACACAGGAGCAAGCCTGGAGTACCAGGGCAATTGAGGCCCAGATCTACCGTGGCAAGCAGGACCTCAGGTGCAGGCTGTGCAAAGAGCCCCTGAAACAATCCAGCACCTCACAGCAGAATGCAAGATACTGGCAGGCAAAGAATACATGGAACCCCATAACCAAGTAGCCAGCATAGTGTACAGAAACATCTGTGTAGAATATGGACTGGAGACCCCTAGGTCATATATATATATATATATATAAATATATATACATATATATATATATATATATATATATATATATATATATTTCTCACCTGTAGAATGGGTCTGTTATCAAAACACCAGATTGCATTAAATAACAATTTACAGTGCAGAACAGGCCTAGGACAAACGCGTTTAGAAACACCTTTTATCTGTGTTGTTTCAGATGTAATTGCTACATCCTCCCCAACCAAGCCACCTATATAGAGAACAGAGCCTTTAAACAATACAGCAGTTGGATGCATAGATCTGAATTTGAATATATTGATGTTAAATAGCAGCCAAAGATTAAATACAAAGCGCGCGCACACACACACACATGCACAAACAAAGAGGTCCACCTCCTCACACCCACTCTCACATAGAATCCTTTATAAACAACATGAGTCAGTTAGGTTGGCTTTTTATTGCTGCTGTAGCACCCCGTATCCCCGTCCTTGGACTAGACTCAGCCAATCACGCCTGCAGGAGGGAGGAAGATGGGTGCAAGCCGCAGTCATCAACAGCTAACCAGAAATAGGCTGAGGACAGACTGACCAAGGGCTGTGTTTTTCTCTAGTAATTGGCTCAGTTTTAGTTCTTAATACATTCAACAGATGTTTGCCTGAGCCTCGAGCAATGCAACAGCAAACTGTGAAAGAATTTGCCCTCTGTACTGCAGTGTCCTTGTTTTTAGCTGCTTTCTTGCAGTTTGACTTGATTGCATTGCAAACAATAGTTCGTATCACTGCTGTGTTCTTCTGAATGTAAACTGGAGCAGTAAAAAGCTTTTGCATCGCACACTTGGACATAGATTGATGTAGTGGTGAGGTCCTGAGACTTGTTGCTGAAGGAACTTGTTGTTTCAGGAGTTTTTTTTCTTTGTTTGTTTTTCTGTTTTCTGTTTTTATTACAAAGATTAATATATACTTATGCACTCACATTTCTGTAATTTACTAGTTAAGAAAATTACCTAAATCTACTTATATAAAAAACAAATTTCAGTCTTAATATTTGTCCATCTCCCCTGTTTCACTATACTTTTGTTTCACCATTTTTGTTTTTACGTTTAATGATAAAAATCTACCCCTATTGGTATATTGTCCATACTTGGTGCCTGCTTCAAAATATTTTGCATTATCGTTTTGTTAAATGCTACATGATATACAAGACAATATGTTTGCTCTTTGCAGTGTGCTGCATTTGCATCATGGAGTAGATATAAAACATGAAGGAGGGGTGTTTGAGGGCCTGACTGGCTTGGTTGGCATATATGAGAGTCTATGAAGGACTGAGAAGATGTTTGGGAGCATCAGTAATGTTGAGTCAGAAGCACATTGCTTGTCTTCATGACTTGTTTTGTTGTCATTTGTTGGTGGAGTAGGCAATATATGTCTCCACTGAAAGTTTTTTTTTTTTTTCCAATCTGTTTCAATTTGTTTCAGTACATCTGCAAGGCCTCTAAAAGACAAAGGCCCATATTCTCATAGACCCATAGATTCTCATCACAAAGAGTTGTTCCTAGTGGCCAATTCTTAAAAAAATCTTATAATCATGATGATTTCTTAGAATGTCCCTTAAAAGCGAAGAGTAGAGCATAGTAAAGATAAAATGTATTCCTAAAGAATCTCAGCTCTTAAGAGAGCCCTCAAGGTGAGATCTGATAAGAGCAGGGAAGAGGACTTTTAAGAGGCTTAGGAGTTCACTAAGCAGAGGAGAAAATGGAAGAGATGTTTGTGGTTCTCTGAAATCTACCACAACTTGAGCCAGTAATAAACACTGTTCCTCTGTCCAGTTAGGTTTCCTCGTTCTTTTCTTTGCCATTGATGTTTACTGATTTGTGGTAGATTTGAAAACCAACCAACACTACTTTTAATAGGCCAGTATTTATTGGCTTACAATTATTTACCACCATGGTAATTAAATGAAAAACTTGCCATATTCCATGGCATAGTTGTAATATCTTCTATTTCTGTTTGTTGATACTACAATACATGTAGATTTTTGAAGAGTAGTTTGATGTTATTGGATTATTCTAGAAGATATTTCCTTTATAGTTTTAAAACTTATGAGCTTCAACTACTTTGATGGACTATGGTAGAAAGTAGAGAATGGTGCAAAGAAATTCTGTTAGATGTGGTCATAAAGGTGCATCATTACTATTTATTATCATCATTTAGTATTAACTTTTATTTATACAGGCAGTCTCATTAAGACATGCAGTCTCATTTAGAGAGCTGTTTACCTAACCTAACATGCATGTCTTTGGATGCCACCTTCCCACTAATACATTACTGATATTGCTGGTTGAACATATAAAAACCTGCATACAGAACATATAATATGGACTACTACAGAACAATGCTAGAACTGCTATCATTTTTAATAACATTATTAAACATGCTGAGGGCCCAACCCTGCAATGCAAGCTGCAAAGAAGCAAGAGAGAGAGAGAGAGAGAGAGAGAGAGCGAGAGAGAGAGAGAGTGGGATAGCAATTTTTTCCACATCCTCCCAGGAATTACTCTCTGAAACTTTTACTGTTTATTGTCCCATTCCAAAAAATTAAATGGGATCTTCCCTAAATACAGATTACTGTCTTTTCCACTTGTTTTCTTGCACAAGGATTACATTTGTCCTGGGCAACAGCTGGAAGTCTTCTTTGTTGTCTTTTATGTGCAGTAGACCCAGGAGGGGGCCAGTCATTGGTGCTGGTTCCTCACATTGGTGAGACCTTCAATATTTCACAGAAGCATGCATTTTTTAGTTTCCAATTCTAATGCAGTTTCAAAATGAAGTGTAACAAATAATGCACTGAACTAAAGACAGTGATACAGTTGCCCCAAAATGAAAATAATTTAATCTAAATTATGGAGAGACCATTGCCATAAGACATTATGCACCTTCATAATGTACCTTCAGTAGCAGCTCTGTTTCACATGGCACAAACAAATCACTTGGATTGCTAACTATGTCAACCATGTTTCCTCCACAGCACATCAGCTTCACTCTAATGTCACTTTCCTCTGGTTTTCCCAACAGTACAAGTAAACATTCATCATTCCCAAAACCACTGAAGTTTTGTGTCACTTGATCATAAACAAACTTTATTTTTCACTTTATGAGAGGATTGTTTTGTTGTTCTTATTGTTAAAATGGTCCCAGCTGGACCAATCAACAGTGGAAACATGGCTGTAGGAATGGTTTTGACATTTTATTTTTACCTCTAATTTATTATGATAAATGTGTCTCTGTTAAGAAGCGACTTTTTTTTGTTTTGTTTTTTTTGCTTTTTTATCATTTGAGTTTTTATAAATGATTATTGTAGGCCAATAGCACATCTAATTAACACTAAAGGTAGTTTTCTCTCACTGTGTTGGGGTAGTTGCTAATGAAGTGACATACCCTTGATGAGAGAAAGTGGTATTAAAAGTGTGACTCTGTAAAAACCTTGTAAACAATCTTAAACCAGAAAAAGACACAGCTTTCATTTTTTTTCTTGCATGGCCTTTTCAGTTACATGTGGTAATTAATTCCCTGTGAAAATCACACATTTTTGTCGGTGTCGGAAGAGCCATTAAACAGGGCCACACAAATAGAGTCCACTTACTAACAAAGCCTGCTTATTTCTTGGCTGTAATGTGTATTTTAATGACAAGAAATTATATCCTGCTCCCTGCACAGGGATTTCACTCTGATAATCTTTGATTCCTTTGAAGTCTGCTTGGTCAAATTCTCATTTTGTTCTCTCTTCAGGCTTTTGCTTAATGCTCTTGTTTAACCTTGAAAATGTATTTCCCATCATATCAGCATATTCCACATCTCCTTATCATTTTATGATTCTTAGGTACGACTGTTCCAATTGTGTTTCTTTATAATTGCTTCAAGGACATCAACCTCTTCTATTAATGGTGGCTTCATTTTCTCTGAAGCCAGTCTCTGAGGGTTAGTCTTATTGAATTGTCTGTTTGAATGTCTGTCTGCTCTAAATGGAAATACTTTCAGCTTATTCCATCTATCATAAGCCTATAGTCTCCAGCAGTCTACATTTCTCCCAACGCTCATAAAGAATTGAACAAATCATTTTATCCACAGTGGAGGGTTTTGTTAGCTGGCACAGAAGTGGGCTGCAGTTAAACTGCATTATTAAAAACACATTTAAATATATAAATTTGATTACACACAGCATATGGGCTATACCTGAGGTAAACAGAGCTGCTTTTGATGTAATCCTCATGGCACGTCCAGGAGTCCAGTGTTTTTAACAGCCATGTTTAACTCCATCTATTGTGACTCACCTAGAACTTTCAAATAGTAATTCTGCTGTGCTGCTCAAACAGCTTTTGATCCATTAAATATTGAGAATACTCTTTTATTGGGGGGGCTGGGGTGGGTTAAACTTCTCCTATTTTCATTTTGCATGTTGAAACAAAACAGATTTTGTTCTAAATTAATTTCTTCCACCAGTGCCATTTTTATGACTAAAAAGCCTGAGGCTGCAGCAGAAGCAAAGTGAAACTGAGAGGATCACATTCTCCCAATTTAGATGTTGTAGATTTTTCCTCATTATTTTTATTATGTTGGTATCAGATATGGTAACTGGAGGGGATTTTTCTCAGCTCTCAGGAAGCCATGATTTGACGCTTCCGTGTGAAATCCAAAAGAGACTACAGAAGTGCTTAGAGTCAATCTTATTAACGTTCTTACCACATCAGCCAATCACTGCGGACTTTACATGAATGAAGTGCAGAGCTTAGTTATGTAACATGTCTTGATTTTAGGTCAAGAGCAGCATACTAACAGCTTTAGTGTCAACAATAAACACAGTAAAACACAGTTATATCGTGCATGTGGAAGCATGTGGTATTGCTATTACCCATAAACCCGATACTGGTTCTACACTGGTTCAAGTGGCTCTGCAAGGTTGCAATTTGGCACGGCAGTGCTTCAAATACGCATGTTTGCAATGACAATACAATTGTCAAGACCATGGACTAGAAGTATTTATGCTCTGAGGAACACTGATACCAGCTGCTAGATGTGATTGCCATTGGTGACGAGTAGAGATCATGGTGATGTTGCAGAAAAACATTGACAGAAACAGAAAATGTTTAACCTTTGTGGAGAATGAGTTTGCATAACAGTTAATGTGGGATCATTGTGTTTGCATTGTTTTATATTTACCTGCAAGTAATGTTAGAAGGGTCACAAAATTACTATTAATCCTTTGTATACCATTATTATCCAGAGTAAAATCTGTGCAAGGGTCAATGACATAACGTGCATATTTTTGTGTCAGAGTAAATTGTTACTTTTAAAAAAATATTTTTTTTCATTGCATTAGATGCATCACTTTAATCTATAAAAATTAATTAAAAAGTTTAATTTTAAAACATTGTCACGCCATTTTGTCGGACTGTCCAAATGTTAAGAGAGAAATAAGTAGGGCACTCAAAATTACCCACAATGCATCTTGAAAAGTAGTGAGCATCGATGGTCACTAGACACGTTAATATAGACCACAATGCATTGTGGGCAGAAGCTCAACATGGCGCAAGGAGACGAAAAAAATTGAGCTGCCCGAAATTACCTATAAGCAAACAAAGAAAGAATAAAATACAACATAAGCAATAAAAATTAAAAAATGTACACACAACTTTTGGATTAGGATTGGATTTGGAATGACATCTTGACGCGGGTTGTGGTTGCCGTGGTGATGGTGGTAATCACGTGGTTTGCGGCGACGAAAAAATAGGCAGCTTCATTTCCAAATCACCAAGAGAATGAGTCACTATGTAGTGTGCTATGTAGTGCAGCCCTATGCAGTGAACGGGGGGGTTAGGGAGTAGGGTGAACATTCGGACACAGACCAAGTAGAAGCCTGTTTAATTCGAAAACAGTTGCAAAAGTCAGGCGGTACAACTGATGGGAAGTCACAATATGACATAAATAATGTTTTTTAAAGCTTTAAAATTACATTTATTAAATGCTCACGAGCTTTAAGTTAAGGATCTTATCCACCTTTGAATTATTTTCATGATTATTTTTTGTAACAATTTTAGATGCCTTTGTCAAGTAAAGAGAAATCAGCAAGACACAGGAAGGACGTTAAAATGATTCAGCTGCAAGGGAAGCCTATCTTGCATAAGGAAAAGAGGGGTAATAAATGTTGATAAACTGTAATAAAAGTCTGGAAAATAGTTTATGTTGCAGTTATTATTACAGTAGTCTGACCTTTCCAATTTTAAAATAGGAGTATATCAGTTTATTTGTTCTTATATTTTATAGTTATCAGAGAAGGAAAGTTGTGAAACACCTCATCAGTCGGCTATCCAGAAAGAAAATCAAAAAGTGAAGCAACAGTGGAGAAAAAGCTAAAGAAAGCACAGGGAAAGAAAAATGGTATGACAGACAATTTGAATTTCACACCTGAGTTAACTGATGAAGCAGAGCTTCAACCCAACCCTCCCAACAGTGTTAGGGAGAAGGCTGTCAATACTGACCAGCAACCCAGACCATCAACACCACATAATAGCAAGCAGTAGTATGAAATGGTGATGAGAGAAAGCAAAGATGCGCAGTGAAATGCAAAAAAAGGAGAAGAGAACTGTAAGCTGCAAAAAGAGAATCTGAGAAATTCCAAAAGTACATAGAGAGATTAAAGAAAAAAAGCAAAAGGAAATTTAAGAGAAGGGACGAGATCAAAGAGAGCAAAGAAAAGTCCTGAGAAAAGAGAAAGCAGCGATGGAGGCCCTTGCACCTATGGCGCAGCTCCAGCTATGCCATCGCATCCCCTGGTGACAACCTCTGGGCTCTTGGGGCTCTGGGCCCTTTGCTCTGGATGGCCGGTGCCTGGCTGGGTCAGTGGCTGCCAAACTTGGCCTGCGCCTGTGCTGTGATCACAAGGGGCTCTGGCTGGGGCCTTCCTCTGCTGCACTCGGGGTGGGTCCAGGGTGGTCTTTGTGGTGGGGTGGCTTGGGTTCATGCTCCGGGATTGCTGCTGATCACCTGGGTCTTTGGGCCGCCCTAATCTGCTTCTATCGTATAAGATAGCTGTCAAAAAGACGTATGCATGATTCTAAGATTTGTAGTCGTATTTTTGTGTTAATAAAAGTTTTGTGCACAAATCAAGGCTGTCATATATGTGCGTCTGGTCAATTTTGTGGATTAGGAGTTGTTTTATGTGAGTATGAATCTTAAAGCTGTGAGTGCAAAATCTTGTGAATACAACTCCAATTTCTACGAAGACAAAGTCTCCTATTCTGTGTGGACACGAATTCACGTTTTTGGGTACGAGTAGAAAAGTATTCAAATGACGTCACAAGGGAGGAGTAATCGATCTGCCGATTGTCTGTCTGTCCTCGCCAATCCTCTTTTCCATTTACCCCACTCCCTTCGTCCACCTTTTTTTTTTATTCCACTCCTGCGTTGTTCAGAAGCTGAGGATAAATCAATCCATGTACCGGTGAATAACCGTATTTATTATATATGTCATGATATGCATATTTATGTAATCTTCTCTGCCATAAACACGATATTGCGGGGGTTGCGGGGGCGTTTGAGTGACGTGACCTGGGACGCCGATGGAGTGAAGAGACTTAATTCCTCCCAGTAGAAAGTTGCAATGGATTGTCATTTTTGTAAACAGTATAACACGACTTGCGGAGCACCGTTGCTAGGGACGCCAATGCCCCTAGCAACGGTGCTCCGCTGGTTGATCAGATGACAAAGATGATGCTCAGGGAGGAAATATGCCAGATATTTGCCCTATGAGGTTTTACGCGGTACTTAACCAACTTCAGAGTAATAGTGATGGTTAAAGAAATCCATTGCAACTTTCTACTGGGAGGAATTAAGTCTCTTCACTCCATCGGCGTCCCAGGTCACGTCACTCAAACGCCCCCGCAACCCCCGCAATATCGTGTTTATGGCAGAGAAGATTACATAAATATGCATATCATGACATATATAATAAATACGGTTATTCACCGGTACATGGATTGATTTATCCTCAGCTTCTGAACAACGCAGGAGTGGAATAAAAAAAAAAAGGTGGACGAAGGGAGTGGGGTAAATGGAAAAGAGGATTGGCGAGGACAGACTGATCGACTAAATAGCGTAATTAATAAATCCATAAAAGTCGCATTTCAATCGACATTGTCTAAGAATAAACATTTTATAGTTTCCACGCTACATCAATGCTAATAGCACAAGCCAGCTTCTAATGCTAGCACTACCCGACATGGCAAACTATAGCAGTACGTCTTTAAATCAAAGAATATTATTGAAAATAGTATGTTTTTCTTTAATATATAAATAAAGACCGCTTGAACATCTTACCTGTGATGCTTCACTTGAGCCGGTAGCTCCTCCCGCTGCAATTTCTTCAGCCATCTTTGAAATTGGAGCTTGTTGTGTTTTGTACAATCGGCAGATCGATTACTCCTCCCTTGTGACGTCATTTGAATACTTTTCTACTCGTACCCAAAAACGTGAATTCGTGTCCACACAGAATAGGAGACTTTGTCTTCGTAGAAATTGGAGTTGTATTCACAAGATTTTGCACTCACAGCTTTAAGATTCATACTCACATAAAACAACTCCTAATCCACAAAATTGACCAGACGCACATATATGACAGCCTTGATTTGTGCACAAAACTTTTATTAACACAAAAATACGACTACAAATCTTAGAATCATGCATACGTCTTTTTGACAGCTATCTTATACGATATGCTTCTAGCCTCCATAGAGGAGTGGTCATATTTGCACCATCACACTCATCTCTGATCACTCCTCGCTCCTCATACTCTGCATGCTGACACAGTCACTGAGTTATCCATTGAGTTTATACATTAAGTTAGTTATTTGTTTTTTGTCTTTGTGTGTGTGTGTGTGTGTGTGTGTGTGTGTGTGTGTGTGTGTGTGTGTGTGTGTGTGTGTGTGTGTGTGTGTGTTTGTGTCTTTGGTACTTTAGTTTTTGTCATTCACATCTCGTCGCTGTCTTTGTTTTTTTTTGTTTTTTTTTGTTTCTTTTTTTTAAGAACTGATGATTGTCAGCTTAGTCTATTTGTAAAAGCTCTGTTGTGTGTCTGTACATGTGTAGCAGTTGGTTGTCTGGTGTTAGGTTGGACTGAAGGGTTGTTGCTTCTATCGACTGCATCTTTGTATCCTCTTCCTTTTTTCTACTTTACTTTTTACTTCTCTTCATTACCCCCCCCCCTCCCTTTTTTTTCTTCTCTCTCTCTCTGTCCCCTCCAGTCAGGTCTAGCAAGATTACACAATTTCCATAATTCCAAAAAATAAGATAAAGCAATATCTATAAATAAATAAATACTGAGATTATCAAGAGGAGCCTTACACCCATGAAGGTCCCCTTGGCAAAGCAAATTTGTTCGGCGCAACACAGCAGCCAGACCATCATTCTGTTTGCTACAAGGCTGGACGGGACAAGTAAAAAAAAAAAAAAAAAAAAAAAAAAATAAGTGATAACAGTCTATTAATTCACAGCACACACAGCTAACTCATGCAGACTGGGACTGCTTTAGTACACACACCTGGAACTGGGTATCTACTTTCACCACTGTTGACTAATGTTTTTTACTACTAAATGTGATGTATTTTTTAATTTTTTTGCATTTGAAATAAATAAAATGCAATTATTCAAAATATTTCTTGTCTTTACTAATTTAGTCAGGTAACGCAACTAATAATAAACAGGTGGTGCGACCATGTAAATATTAATTTATACCAAATAAAACTATGATAGGAATAGCTGTTGTATTGAATGCACTTAATTGTATATTTATAAATTACTTTTCAGTCTTTTAATGTAAACTTGGATGCTGAAAAAAGGAAATATTTGACCATTAGAATACAATAATCTTAAATTATTGTACATAAAAAACACAGCCACAAAAAAATGTTTTTCTCACTGTAGACACTCTAAGGGATACTAACCAAAGATTTGACTTATATAAAAAAAAATAAGAAGATAATATATATTTTTTGTAAATAATTGGTTGCGCCACCTGATATTTTTTATGCAGCAAATTTACAAATACAGTCAAAAAATTATTTAACCACAAATGTGACTTGTTTAAATAGATTATTCCAGACTCAAAAATATGCCATTCATTTTGAAAATACTTTTTAAAAATATCTTCCGGAACAATAGCTTTATTTGTCATTAACTATTAGAGTTTTGAAACCATTGGTCATAAAAAATGTTTTGGTTAAAGAAAGTGATTGTTTTTTAGAATCATTCTGTGGTGGTTGGACTGTAAAATTCTATAAATCAGATGTCAAGAAACTGAGAGTCTGATATCCTGTTCAAGCATCTAGTCAATAGAGGCACAAAATGATTTTGGGGATGGGGGATAAAATGGCTCTGTCAAACAGCTGTGAATGTGTCCAGTGAGCCTGACAAAGCGATCCCTGACAGATGTTGCAGTCTCGTCAGTGATGGAAAATGAATCAGAGTATATTACCCGTTTTATAGCGAATCAATGTCTGTCACTTAGGCACAAGTTATATAGAGGTGAAAGTTTCCCAGCGGAATTGCGGTCCAGGATATATCACTATACCCCTGTAATCTGTATTTAACAATCCATTTCACATTGTGACCATGATGGCATTAAGATCAAAGGACTGCCAACTCCCTCACAAGAAGGAAGCTATGACATTATGAAAAAGGAGGAGGCATTCATCCATGATTTTGCACAACTTCTGATGTTATCAAGATTTCTCCTGAGACTAATTTTCATTTTACCTTTCAAGTCATTCAAATCACAAAGTGATTCATAGTCAGCTTTTAAGCACATTGTCAAATGTTACTCAGGAGCATTAAATATGTACTTCTGAATAGAAAATCCGATCAAAAGACACTGTTCAGGGTTTTACACCTAACAATACATTTAAAAGTTATCTATATGACTGTGTCCATCAGCCTGATGACTCCAACATGACAAGATAACTCATGAAGTTGTTAAAGTCTGCTGTACTTTAAACCAGCCATAGGAGAAAGAACACACTATTCCATCAAATTTTATTTATAAAGCACTTTTCATACATGTGTAGCACAAAGTGCTTTACATAACAAATAAAACACACACACACCCAAAGTTAAAAAGCTAGTTAGTTATGTATACATGGCTACCATTACTTATACGGCTTAGAGTAAAAGTTATAGACAGTAGATGTTATTTACCCTGGGACACTAAAAACACGTCTCCACCTTCAAGTTCTGATAAATATTTTGAACATAAGAAAGTAAGCTGGAAAAAATAGAACAGTTTGAGAGTAATTCATTTGTACACACCCCATTTTCAGAAAAGTTTGAAGTTTTCAAAATGCAAGAAAACCCTAAACCTGTAAATTATTCATTTGAACTTTTATTAACAGCAGTCACGAGTACAAAAAAAAAAAATATTTTCAGCATTCTCATTCTCATTGACCAACTTTATTTAATTTGAGCAGCACATTAAAGCAAATAAGAAATGAAAGCAGGAAGTCAAGTTTATAGAAGATACAAGTTTGTACAAAAGAAAACAAAACAGCCATTTTGAAAAATTCTGCAATTATAGGTTACTTGGTGATATGTGAGGGTGTCAGAATTGGGTATAAAAGGAATATCTATCAAAGCCTTAGTCTTTCCAAGCAAAGATGGTTTGTGACTTACCACTTTGTGCTAAAATGTGTTGGATAATTACTGGTTATATCAAACCAGAATAGCAATCAATGCGATGCAACATAAAACTGTACCATAAAAGAAGGCAGCCATTTATCAACAATATGCAAAAATGCAGCGGAGCCTAATATCAGATTGACAGTAAGATAATGGATATCAGATCTGTGGTGAGATAAATCCACATTTCAGCTTGGTTCTCGAGAAAACTTACATTCTGTTTTATGAGGAGGATTTTTCAGGCTGTTTCAATTCAAAAGCCACTGCATGATGGTATAGGGTTGCGCTCTTAAATGGCTGATACCATTTAGGAAGACCTATATATACATATACATACATATATATATATATATATATATATATATATAAGAATAATGCACTGTATTATATTGTGGGTTAACTATATGGATGTGACTGTGTTTATCATATAGATCTCCTTTAAGAATGAGACGGATGTCATTTCAGCCACAATAAAGTACATTAAACAGATAATGACTTATAATGGAGTACGAGAGTGTGACAGTCGTTAGATAAGCTGATGTTAGAGCATGAAGGATGTGTATTGTGTGCTGCAGAGGACATAAAGTTCCTGTTTATGAATGTCATCACGTACATGTATAGCTGATGGGTCCACCCACAAGCCAGGCTGAACTGTAAAGAAGTCATATGGAGTTCAGACACACACACACACACACATGCACAAAGACAAAAAAAAATGTAACAAATTTCCCACGTGCAGATATTTATAACTTATATTCAAACTGAGTCATATTTGGTTGAATCTGACCCATGAACTCTTCTGTGTTCAGTTTCTCTAAAATATGCAGGAACAAAACAGCAGATCTCACTTTTAAAGCTCAAACTATTTATATGGTTTTCATCTTGGCTAAAAATGCTTCAGTCATTCTGATTATGGAATCTAAACTTTGCAGGATAAAATGAGCAACGCAGATCAGTCTAGGTTAATCAGAACTACTTGTAGCAGTTATCTTTGGTTGTTATTGAATGCATATCCACATAATCATATCTCATCTAAATATATAAGAAATAATATGATAGCAAAACACATTTATTTAATGTTTAAAAGTGAAAATATGGTTGAAATGTGGAACGTTGATATTTAATGACACAAAATCCACAAATTCACAATCACTACCTAATGCCGAAAAATGGAAAGTACAAGAACAGTCTGATCTCACTAGAAAAAATAAAGGTTTATTCCCATTTTCCAGTCAGAAATGATTAAAAAAAGGCTGTATTTTTTTCAGTGTGGGGCAATATTTCCATGACCTGATGGGAAATTTTCAGATAAAGGAAATTTGGAAGGTCTGCTTAAACTGAATGTTCCAATCTGCATAGTAGAGACTCACATGTACTAACATGCGACATGTAGCATAACCAGCTGGGTGGATTGAGTAGGACCAAAACAGCTCTGATCTATGAGCAACTGTGTGAGGAGCCTCTTAGACTGCGGGTCAATATTGTTGACTCTTTTTCATGTTCAATAAGCCACTCCTTACGCTACGGGGGAGCACATTATCCTCCCAGAGAAGGCTGCTGCTGTCAGGGGGTCAATGGAGGGGTGTGTGTGTGATGTTACAATGACATTCTGGATCAGTGATCAGTGTTAACCCTTTAGGTGCCAAAGTCACAAAATTGTGTTTAGTCTGCAGAAAGACAGCTTGAACCTGTTAACACTTTCCACCACTAGGCAACAGACGTGTGACTCTTCAACGTAACAAAAAATCTGTGGGAGCAGCATAGGTCCAAATAGCGCTATAAATCTAATATAGCTGCCAACATGTGATGCCACAATACAAAATTATACAAGTAATTTGACTGCCATCATTCATATTGAACATTTTCTTCTCGTTTAGAGTATGCCTTAAAAACTTTAAAAACTTTGGCACATAAAGGGTTAAGTGCTATTTACTTACTCTAAATGTTGTGAGTCACAGGTGTAGAACAAGGTGTGAGTTTTTCTTCCCTACTGTTGCTATTGCTGATTTTAAAGGTGATGTTTAAAATCCTATATGTACAGTATTTAGTAGTGCAATGACCAATGCTATATTCTTTTTTTTTTAACATCAAGTTTAAGGTCTGATATGAGATAATTAAATGCTGCAAACATCATTTGGACATGATGTCTATGTTTTAAAGGTATAACTCAGTCTAAGTTGGGTCACTTCAACCCTCAGCTGAAACTGTGTCTATCAGCAGAGCATAAAGCAAGGACAGGTGCTGTTTGGGTAAAAATAAAACGTGTTCTGGATGGAAGACTGATTGCACCTACCTGAAGGGGCATATGTGTATCAGAAAACTATTAACATGTAAAATTACTTATAAATCCTCAGAATTTTGTAACTAATTGTTTAATTTCTGTTGTAGGTTTGTGTGCACCCACTTGTGCTTAAAACACGTGTGTCTTCTCCTTTTCACAGAGTGTGGGTGGGTGAGAATTAAATGAACAGAATAAATAATATCACTGCCAGCTGATAACTGAAAAAGTCTGTCTCACTTCCACAAATTGAGTCCTAAAAGAACAAGAAAAAAAACGACTTCCTTTTGGTGCTCTTTCCCCCTGAAGTGACAAGTGACCGATCCTGTGTGTACATGAGCAAAGCGTTTTAATAAGGCTTCTCTGGAGAGGAACGTGCCTTCTCCATCAATATGTTTGGCCCTTTCCAAGTAATTGTTTCCCTTCCTTTCCAATAAGGGCAGTTCCTACCTAGTCATTTCTCAGATTAGTGAAAACTTGAGGAATTGTGTTTATCTTATCAGTTGTTAACTGTAGCAAAAATGAAATGGAACAGCAATCAAACATGAGAAATCCTTGCCTGCAGCTAGACTTCACACAAAGGCTCAGTCTTGTGAATTGTGCACTGTGCAACCTGGAGCGGCATCATCGACAGTGTCTGGGCTCTGATTATTTATTGGACTTTTATTTGCCTGTTTGTTGGCCTCAGAATGCATAAACTTTATTTCACACATACCTGAACTCTGAAAAAATGGATTTGACAGATTCTTCCTGCAGTGTTCATATGTTGCAAGTCCAATTCTTATTCATAGTCAATGCGGGAATGCTTTAAAATCGCTTTTTCTCCTTAATACTGGCTGAAATGAAGAAAATGCTCAAAATGCTGTTAAATGTAGAGTATTTGTGTTTCAGTCTTATTTTATTGTGTGTACTCCTGTGTCCACTGCATGAAAACTATTTGTCTTAAAATCTTAATGTAAAACTTTAAAGGAGAGGATTGACATCCCTTTATTTTGTTAAAAATAAATAAATGAATTACTGATCAACTTGAATTTGCACCCAGACACCAAAACACAACAGAGTGTTTTATGTGTTAAAAACAGCAGAGTTTTGAACTTAGTGGGAAGGATTGTGGTGCAGCTTCCTAACAGTAGATTGTAAGACATGCAGATCTCCCCTGAAAGTGACTGGAGCCCCATTTTATTTCCTAATGGACAGTTTGAGCTCATGTTGTATCTATTGATTTGTGTCATGGAACACAGCTGTGTAAACTAATTGAATTAAACTGACCCTCATCCATGGGTATGAGTGGATGAGGAATAAGACCCAAATACATGTGTATGTGCGTGTGTGTGTCTCATCTAAACCCTGTAAGAATAAAGTTTTTTACACTGCCCGTCACAATTTTCTGGATTTGTTCCCAGTTAGGCAAATAGATTGTGATGTAGATTTACTTTTGATAAATCCTGTTGAATCTGCATAAAACACAAATGTGGTGCAAACTCAAGGAAACTTTGAATACTGTGCAGAAAAAAAACCTAAATTCAGATTAAGCCGTCTTTACTTAAAAGCATCTAGAAATCATATGAAATGCTGTGAAAAGCTCCCTAAATGCTGTGTAAATCCAACATGTAAAAATGTCATTTCATGCCTTATTTTTCGCATCCAGACTGTCAGATGATCTAAACCTGGATTGTACAAAAGATAAATTAGGGTTGAGAGTTTTAACAGTTTCTGGTAATCTCATGATGTGACAGCTTTTCAATGTATTAGTGATTTCTCTGTTGTTCAGAGGGTGATAATATGGCGCTGTAACGCACTGGAACTTGGATGTTAACAGGCAGATGATCAGTGCACAAATGAATGCATGCTTTGAACCTCCATCTCCCTGAACACTTAACGAGGTCAGGCACTCCTCCATGAAAACAACCAGCTCTCATCAATGAGTGGCTGTTGAGGCCATTCCAAAATAAATTTGTTTAGTAACAGGGCAACCAACAATCAGTTACTAAACTGTGACTGGAGTCTGGCTTGATCTCTGCTCCATGATAATTAATGAGAAGGAGATTTTTAATATGCAGGTTCACTGAACATCATTTCACCATTAATGGAAACTGGAATGAGAAAGTGGATGGAAGGTGGGATATGCTAATAGCTTAGGAAGCCAGCTGATTATATTTGACTATGAAAATTTGAATCGAATAAGAAAATTAACTTTATTGATAATAGGACACACCATCATGTTGTAATACTTGTTTTTTTTTTTTTTATTACACCCAAAGTGATTTGAGATGATCAATGAGATGAAGGCACTGCACAGAATCAGGTGCTTCACAGCTAATGGTAATCAGATGTGCAAAAAGCAGAAGGACCTGGAGCTCACTGAAAAATTATTACGTCATTGATTTGAGATGAGTTTCTTTATTGATCACAGCCAGGCTAACTAAAGAAAAATGGACTTTTCTACAACTTAAAATGGTGAAATGTTGTATTTATTTAAGCCATCAGTTAGTTTTTTTTATTTTCAGATATGGTCCCATTACTGCTTTGGCCTTTACAAAATGTTTAAAATGTCAGTTTTACTACTTTCTCCTTACTCAAACATCCAAGCAAAATAAAAATGTGTCATGCAAACATCTCAGTGGCTGTAGCTCCGGAATCATTTCCCAACCTGAAAGTCGGTGGATCAATTCCAGGCTTCACCTGACTATATGTTGAAGTGTCCTTGGGCAAGACACTGAATCCCACGTTGCCTCCAGATGTGTCTACCAGGTAATGAATGTGTGTGATAGAGCAAAGCACTTAGTATGTAACAGTAGAAGTGCTGTATGAGTAGATGAATGTTACATGTAGTGTAAAGCACTTTATGTGTTCAGCATGACTAGAAAGGCGTTATCTAAGTCAGGGGTGCCCAGCTCCGGTCCTCAAGGGCCACAATCCTGCAGGTTTTTGATGTGTCCCTGCTCCACAACCACCTGACTCAAATTGATGAGGCAATGTGCAAAACTTAATAGGCTGTTGGATCAGGTGTGTTGAAGCAGGAAACACTGGAAAATTTGCAGGACAGAGGCCCTTGAGGACCGACTTTGGGCACCCCTGCTCTAAGTACAGTTCAAATCAGAATAAATAATCTTCATCATCTTGTTCTAAATGTGCAGGCATTGCACATGTGTAAAGTGTCACAGTCTGATTAAATCTTTCCGTCATGTAAACACACAATTGATCGGATCACTTTATCTAGCGTCCATATAAACATGTCAGCTGGAGTCTCAGATTACAATGATTTCAAGTGGATAGATGAAATATTTGTCCATGTAAACGTAGCTTCTAAGTCAGACTTAAAGTCATACCATGGTAAAGTCTAAGAATTTTGAGGTTACAAACCAGAAAATCACAGTTAAAAATTCACAAACAAGCATCACTTCACTCCTGAGGTTAGAGTTGCTTCCACATAGTTGATCACACACATGTGGTACGAGCTACCAAATAGAGCAATAATAATAATAATAATAATGGATTAGATTTATATAGCGCTTTTCAAGGCACCCAAAGCGCTTTACATTGTGTGAATCCATTATTCATCCACTCCTCACTCATACCTGGTGATGGTAAGCTACGCGTGTAGCCACAGCTGCCCTGGGGCAAGCTGACGGAAACGTGGCTGCCAGTCTGCGCCTACGGCCTCTCCGACCATCACCGAACATTCATCCACACATTCATACACCAGCGATGCCAACACTGGAGGCAAGGAGGGTTAAGTGTCTTGCCCAAGGACACAACGACAGATGACTGCGGGAGCGGGAATCGAACCGCCGACCTTCCGATCATTGGACGACCTGCTCTACCGCCTGAGCCACTGCCGCCAGCAAGGATGTCCCTCCCTGATTTTCGGAATTTCTCGAGAATTAATCTTCTCCAAGAATGACCCCCAATGTGCCTAACTTGTACTTATTTTGCACTGCTACCTGTTCTCTATATACACACACTCTACCCTCCATCAAATGCAATATTTACTCCTGTACCCAGCTGTCTGCATAGTATGGTAAATCTATTATAAAACTGCACATTTCATATCCTGTTCATCCCTTCAATATTTTCCTTGAAGCCACACTAGTGGCAGTGAAGTTTTATAGAGCAAAGAATGCTGGTACATGCTGTTTATAAAAAAAAATAATAATAAATAAATAAATAAAAACATCCAAAAAAAACTGAGTAAACCACTATTTATGTTGCTTTTCAAAACCCCACAAATCCTTTCTGCTTTCCAAACCTCAGCATTGTACTGTGATGACACACCATTTACTGACACATTTTTGGAGTGAAGATGGAAAGCCTAAGCTTTTTACCCAGAAGCTGTCCAGTTGAAGTGAACCAAATATTTCACCTCACATTGGAGGAGAGCAGCAACACATTTTGGCTCCCTGTCTGAACTTGTTGGGAAAGATTTTGGATTCAAGCCTTTACTTAAAATAACAACATGCATTCTGTACCTACACTCTTTAGTCATTGACAGAGCAAAAAGAAGCAGAGGAACAAGAGTGGACGGAAATCACGTGTCTTACTGGTGAAAACAGAAAAGTGTTATTTCAGGCTCTGAACATTTAAAGTTCTGCATGGAAAATGTATTATTGTTAACTGTACTGTATGTAAACTCTAATCAGACAAATGCGGTGAAGCCCCTTTTGTTGCCAGTGGTGACTCTTGCTCTATTTAAAATTTGCTAAATGACATGAAGTATATACATAATTACTAGCCATAGAAGGTTTAACACAGAGATTTTATTTTCCATCAGCCTACAAGAGGACAACAGGAATGCCGACTGAACAACAGGCAGCAATTCAATTCAATGCAACATCTTTATTGTCATTGTCCAAAGAACGAGACAGCAAGACAAATCCTCGGAAAACAATTAAAACAACAAAGAATAAAAACATAATAGCACAAACATATAATAAATATAAATAAACAGTATTACAGTTGAAGCAGAGGTGCTCTAAAAACAGCGTGAAGAAGCCTAAATTAAAAAAAAAAAAAAAACTGTATGCATTGTGTGCATAGACATGCAAATTATTGTGCAATAAGTAGATGCATAATCATTGTAATAAACAGCAGCATTCAAATGAGGCATGACAGAGGTAGCTTAGTATGTGAGGCAGAGGAGGAGGATGTGTGTGTGTATGTGGGGGGCGGGCAAGGTGGGATGAGTCCTTAATGATCCTTAGAGATCTGCGGAGGCAATGGGAGGAAAAGATGGTGGATATGTCAGTGAGCTGGGCTCCAGTGATCCTCCCAGCCATCCTTGCCACGCTCTGCAGAGTGCTGCTCTGCCCTTGTGCAGCCCAAGTACCACACAGACAGGCAGGTAGTCGGCACACACTCGATCGTACAGCAATAACAATTCACCAGCAGGTTCCAGGGAAGGTTAGCTCTCCTGGGTTTCTTCAGGTAGAAGAGGCACTGATTAACTGTCTTGAGCATGACCCTGGTGTTGTTGGTCAAAGCTTTTCAGAAAAGAAAAAAAATCCCTCAACCTGACTGAAATCTTGTTGCAGGAAGTAAAACTGTCAAAGGACTTGGCGGCAATGATGTGACAGACTGATAACTTCGTACAGAAAATGATTTCCTAAGTTATTGCTGCTAAATCTGCTTTTTGGTAGGTAGTTTAGTTTTTACAAAATGCTTCTGCATTTTGGCAAAGTTTAGTTAAAAAAATAAAGTAATATTACATGTAGGGTTTTTATCTCAAGCTGTTTACCTGACTTTAGGGCCTCATAAAACCAAATGATTTTTTTTATTGTTTCCTGATAACATAGAACCTTACAACACAGAGAGACTGCAGATACTATTTACACTGATTGTAGGTAGCTTGCGGCTGTTCAGATTACACCGTCTGTTGTTCCATTTGTTTAATAAACACATAATTATTATATTCATGTTCCACTCGGGGATAAATTGTGAAAACTTTGTTGTTCCATTGATGTAAAACCAGTATCATGGCATTACCATTAATTCATATCTGTGCTTCATATTAAGTCAAATTCAAGTAACATTTATAATATGAATGCAAGAGAGAGGACTGGAAATATAACTGCAAGTGTTTATTGTCATTATAAGAACAACTCTGGCTACATATCTTCATAATTTTTAAAACTTTGATACAAAATCAGCCTCAAGGGTTAAACTTTATTAAAATGATTGTCAAGAATCTGATTTCGCGGTTGATTACATTAAGAAAAAAAAATTACTTACTAGATGAATGAATTTGATCTATTGATCCAAAGAGAAAATTACCTGACATTGACAAAAAGCCAAACAACTTCCTAAGCTAACTAATATATTTAGTCATAAATTATAATAAAGACACTTTACACAGAGATGTGTCATTACTGATCAGACAAAAAGGCAAACAGCACATATCAAAGATTTATTTTTGCTTTCAGTTTCACATGAAATCAGTTAGAAAATACAAGGTTAACTGATGTCATTTCCTGCCAGTGGGGGAACTGAGAAGACATTCCTTGTGCAAAGACCTTTGGGGCATAAACGCAATTTGTCTCTGAAAAATATCTTTTTCACCAAGGGTTCAAAAAAGCAAGAGTTGAAACTTTTATCATATGTTTCATCATGTATCGGCTTTAATGCCAAACAGCTGAGCATTAAAGCTGCAGGTGGTGAAAGTAAACAGTGTATAGAGTGGGATGGCATCACAGCAGCCCTTCCAGGCCCTCAGAGTCGACACAGGAGGGCTAGCACTTAAGCAAGAAGCCATTAATCTGTTTAACACACCCACTGGATTATTTATCGCTGTTGTACATGACACCCATCCACTGGAATCTCAATGTCCTCTTTGCGGCTTGGTAAATCAGAGTGACTGTTTCAGTGAAGGATGTATGTTAAACCATTAGGGCAAATTGCAGGAACCAAGAGGGCCTGCTGTTTCCCCTTATTCTACTGAATGCTACGAGCATTGTGCGTAACATGTGACACGTCAGCTCAGAAGGTGGATTCATGTTTTTAAGCTCACTTCAGCTGCTGCTCTCCTATTGTAGAGATCTTTCAGAAGATGTCTGAGTAATGGTTCCTTTTTAGTTCATGTCCCCATGCCTTGTCTCCTTGACATTTCAATGTAAGTATTACATGCAATAGCTTCTGAGGCATTGTGCATGCTTAACTATGTTTTTTTCAATTATTCAAAGACTTTGGTAAATAGCTAAGTTTCAGTGACAGTGAAAATTAAACACAGTAGATGGATCTGTTGGGATATTTTATGGACTTACATCAAAACCAGAACTTCAGATCTTGTTTGAGCCTCATGAATGGTCAGGAGTCTGGTAAAGCTGCAGTGCTCCTGCTTTATTGATGCAGATGGATTTTTCTACTGTCTTTTCTGCAGCCTGTGGTTTTATCATGACTATTATTAGTAGTAGTATTAATCATTTAATTTTTTGTGTATGAAACATTATTTTTATGTGGCATGACATGCAGAATATGGGATGTAGGAGCCAAATTAGTCTAATGCTATATAAGACAGGAAATGATGTGTGTATGGGTGTGTGTTAGGCTGGAAAGGAAAATCGGTTTTCATTGCTTTGCTGGGACACGCTGTCAATATGCAACATGTGATTTGTTTTATATTATGCATTGAAAACAAAAGGGAAATAAATCAGCTTTTAACTGCAAACGGATAGTGTTTGAACATTTATTCACACCATCTACACCATGCAGAAGCGGGTCAGCCAAAATTCCCGATCTAAACATTCCAGTGGCTTTAAGCAATGGCTTAGCCCTTTCATGGGAGTTGTAGATTTACTTTTTTGTGTGTGGTCCAAAAGGTCAAAGAAATATCTTAATACAAGAAAGAATAAAAAAAAACCTCAACAACAAGTGCACAACACGAGTACTTACATTACTGTTGGAGCCAACTGATGCATAAGTTAACTAGCTGCCTGCTAAGGCCCCCAAGAATGCTTTAGCTTTCCCATTAGAGATCTTCTTTCCCCATTTGGATGTACTGTATATACATTAGTATATTAAATCTCTGCTCTTAAGAGAAAAGAAAAAGGATTAAAGTGGATTCTGGAAATAGCAATAAGGTAAACTGGTGTTTGTTCATCTCCAAATATGTATGTAAATACAGAAGCATAGATAAAGAAAAGCTGAAGTGCTGACTGGCATTACATTTCCCTCTCTGTTAACCTTGTAGCTGAGCAGTCCATCACTGGACCTACAGTATCTGTGTCTTATATGCTCACCAGCACAGGCTAGAGGGGTGATCTGGGACTGGATAATGATGAAAATGAGAATTGAATACAATCCTCCATCAATAACAGAGTTTATAACCTGTTCAGCGTGAACATGCATGTATAATGTGTGTATATATTCACAGATGTCAAGTTCAAGCCCTCCAGGTGCATCCTCTTATTACCAGCCAGGATAAGGTGGGTGTATTTTAATTGGAGTGTATGCTCACACCTAAAAATGCATCATGGTCTAAGCAAAGCTCATATTTTTGTATAAATATATTCTTTTGATTCTTTTTGGTTTGGTTTTGTTGTCATCATGTGATCTGTGTCACTCTAAAGTTAAATCTGTTTTAGAGACAGGTGTGCTTCTGCATCAGTTCACTGATAGCCTGCTACCATTCACATGGATAAAAACTTTCATTGCAACTACATCACAACCAGCAGCAGCACCTTCATTTGCAATATTTATGTCTGGTTTAAATTTACCAAATTATCTTCCTCATGTTAAAAAAAAAAAAACACTATTGAAATTAAAAGGCTGTTTCTCATTCTCAGTGGACCTTAAACAAATAAGATTTTTGAATAGAAAAACTAAATTAAACTTTCTTATTTACAAAGATTCTCTCAGGTCTTGTGAGATTTTAGGAGTTTTATAGGCTATTTTTATTATTGTGTTTATTTTCATGTATGTTTCAGGAATATACAAGAACTTCTTCTTTCTTTTTTTCCATTTTGCAGTAATGTCCAGTAAAACTCTTCAATATCATGGCCTAATATTTATGTCACAATGGTGACTTGAAATTACACTAACCTACAGGGATCATTGAAAAACTGTGTGTGTGCAGATCCCTCATCAAATCCTGCTTTACTTTCATTTATAATCAAACTGGACTTGGTGCATTGAATTAAAGCTCCAGCTGTACATTTTTTTAATTACTTATGCACAAGCAAATGCTCAAAATGTTTTATGTCTAATTTGAAAATGATATGCTATTGCCTTCTGTAAATAGTTTTTTAAATTCCAGTTAGACTTGGCCATTTCATTATTTTATTGTTGCTGAAATAGCAGCCCATGCATGTGTATATATTTAGTAATCTGCTTTCACTAAACCAAATACATCTGGTCTTCATCTGGAGAAAAAAACAAATGTCAGTATGAAATTAAAATATGCACAACAAAAGAGGCAAAGACATGTAACCAACTGGTATAGAGAGCCCTGGAGGCCCTGTCAAATATGGATGAAATCCATTTTCATCCATTTAACAATTAGATTAAGATCTGAATCCACAGTAGCATTCACTGTCTCTTTAACCCCCGTTACATAAATCAAATGCCTAATAAAGCTGAACTAGTGATTACACTACTGCTAGATGATATATGCTGATAAAATGTAAATATGATGGTTTATTTGAGGAAATAATCTTTTATTGAATAAAGTGGGTGTAGGCTGGTAGTTCGTCCGGTTTTGCTGTCATGAAAAGTGTCTTAAAAACAAATGCTTACTTCATGTTTCAATACATTGCACAATCGAACTGTCAATTACTCAGTAACAAAATTATTAGTGGTGAGAAATAAAAATATGTTGGCTTAATTAAGATATTCTGGCCAAACGGTCTGTAAATTACAGCTTTCTTGAGATATCTACATTTAAAACGAAAAGCAGCCCATAGGAAAAGGAGAAAGAAAAAAAAAACTCCCAGCTGAGTCTGGAGCAGAGAGACTTTAATGTAAAATTCAATTTTGTCTGTCTCATTGATTATGACTGTAAAGCTTTTATACTGTATTTTATTATAGGGGGAGTGGCGACATTTGGTTAGGATGCCTCCCTGATGAGGCGTGCTGGGCATGTCCCACCGGGAGGATGCCCCAGGGAAGACCCAGGACGTGCTGAAGGGACTATTTTTTCAACTGGCATGAGAATGTTTTGTCCCCTCGGACAAACTGAAAGAAGTGGCCAGACGAGCTGGAAGAAGTGGTCGGGGAAGGGGAAAGTCTGGGCTTGCCTGTTTTGGTTACCGCTCCCGTGACTCGTAGCTAGATAAGCAAGAGAAAATGAATAGGTGGATGGATATTGGCACACACACACATAAAATGACTTTATTAGAGCGCAAAAGTGTAATAATTTCCCTAGAAATTGTCTTTTTTTTCTTATAGCCTTGCTCATGTTAATGCATACTATCCATAGTTTGCTGTCACTGCCTAAAACCATAGACAGGAAGAACAAATGCGCAGGCTGTGCAGGCGCACTGATCTCTCGAGTTGCTGGAAATACATAGCAAATAAATAAATTAGTGTGCAACTTTTGATATTCTACGAATAGATAATGAGGATACGTTGAACAGGAGAACTGAATGTCAGGTGGCAAATATTAATTGTGCACATGCCTTATGGATTATTGCCCTTTGCTAATGTTTTTTTTTTTTCTCTGCTTTAATTTTCCATGCATATTTCTTACATCCAAAAAGTATTTCTGTTTTGCTGTTATTGCAGACAACAGTATCTGAGCTAACCGCAGCCCCTTATTTCACTAAGGGACTTGTCTTGAACCGTGACATTTAGCTTGCAAACATTTGAGTCTAATGGGAAGCAGTGTCTATCAAAGGCCACTGCTCAATAAGCTGCCATTATCTGAAAGTAAGAAGTAAGCCCTATATAGTGCTTTGGAAAAGCAAGGTTAAAGCTTTAATCTGACTTTATCAACACAGTTACAAATTGATAGAATTTGAAATGAGGTTTTCAGACATCAGTTATAAAATGTATCTGTCTGTGTTGACTCAACTATATTGTGAACTCAGTGATAAAGATCAGTCTGTACATGCACTCAATCAAACTCTGCCTGTGGGACTTGTGATAGCTGAACTGAACACATCCATCCATCCATTTTCTTTCGCTTATCCGGAGTCGGGTCTCGGGGGAAGCTGCCTAAGTAGGGAAATCCAGACTTCCCTCTCCCCGGCCACATTCACCAGCTCATCTGGAGAGATTCCGAGGCGTTCCCAGGCCAGCCGAGAGATGTGGTCCGTCCAGCATGTCTTGGGTCTTCCCCGGGGCCTCTCGATGTGGAGGAGCAGTGGCTCTACTCTGAGCCCCTCCCAGATCACCGAGCTTCTCACCCTATCTCTAAGAGAGAGCCTGGCCACCCTGCGGAGAAAACTCATTATGGCCGCTTGTATTCGCAATCTTGTTTTTTCGGTCACTAGCCACAGCTTGTGACCATAGGTGAGGGTAGGAACGTAGATTGACCAGTAAATCGAGAGCTTTGCCTTTTGGCTCAGCTCCTTCTTCACCACAACAGACCGATGCAGAGTCCGCATCACTGCAGACGCTGCACCGATCCGCCTGTCGATCTCCCGCTCCATCCTTCCCTCACTCGTGAAAAAGACCCCAAGATACGTGAACTCCTCCACTTGGAGCAGGACCCTATTGCAGACACGGAGAGAGCACTCCACCCTTTTCTGGCTGAGGACCATGGTCTCGGACTTGGAGGTGCTGATTCTCATCCCAGCTGCTTCACACTCAGCTGCGAATCACTCCAGTGAGAGCTGAAGATCACGGCCCGACGAAGCCAACAGAACCACATCATCCGCAAAGAGCAGAGACCTAATCCTGAGGCCACCGACCCTGATCCCCTCAACACCTCGGCTGTGCCTAGAAATTCTGTCCATAAAAGTTATGAACAGAATTGGTGACAAAGGGCAGCCTTGGCGGAGTCCAACCCACACTGGAAACAAGCTCTACAGACTCTTCAGGGTGTTTGAGGGGGCATGGGAGTTTGCCCAACCAATCTACATGTGCTTTGTGGACTTGGAGAAGGCATTCGACCATGTCCCCCAGGGACTCTTGTGGGGGGTACTCCGGGAGTACGGAGTGCCGGACCCGCTTGTACGAGCTGTCCAGTCCCTGTACAACCAGTGTCAGAGCTTGGTCCACATTGCCGGCAGTAAATCAGAACTGAACACATGTGAGCTTAATTTATATGAAATAAAAGAGAAACTGTGCTTAAGAACACATCAAGTGCTGGAAAGAGGTCAAACAGCATGTCAGTTAATTTCAGTTAAGAAACAAAATGTCACATAAACCATGACAAAAAAAAAAGCTTTTCCACATGAACACCAAAAACAATTCTGGATAATCATAATTTCTTTAAAATTGCCCATTCACACACTCACTTTACACTGGGAGATTGTTAGTGTGAATGGTGTTCTCACAGCTGGAAATACCAAAGTGGTGCCTGGGTGAGAACATAGAAAGCAGGACATGTGACACTGTAAAACATTATCAATTACATAGTCACTCTTTCCATTAGCTGTAATCAGGAACAATAAAGGCAAAAGGCTTTTGAACAGTTATTGCTCAAGCTGTTTATATTTATGCTTTTTGTTTTTTTGTGGGGGTTTTTTTTGTTTGTTTGTTTGTTTGTTTGTTTTGAGTTTTTTTTTTTTTGTTTTTTTTTTTACATTTTTTTTACATTTGTAATGCTGCACTAAATTTCTGTATTTACATTATGTAGATTTCTATGATTAATTAAAATCTATTTATAAAGGGCACTGGGCTTTCCCACCATCCCCCTCTTTGTCTTTCCCCTTGGCGCGTGGTGGGTGGGTGCCTTTTGCGGTCACTGCATATCCTGGTCATAGGGACGGCTGCTTGTGGCCTGGCCTGCCCTGGAGGGGAGGGGGCTTACCAGCAGGGCTCCAGGGGAACGGAGATGCCAACTGGCTCACCTTCTGCGGAGGAGGCCATCTAGATGATATCATTTGCTGCAGCCTGTGGTGGTTCGCTTCTGAAGAGATTTTTTATATGTTAGAGACCCCACACATGAAGATAAAAAAATCAGGCATTTAACAGTTTTGATCATATTGTGTGTGATGTGCTCCGATAATCTCAGTACAGAAAAACACATGGAACAATTCTGTCCTGCAACTGACTAGAATCTAGTCTTCAGAAATCTCACATGATCAAACGTGACTGAACAAAAACAAAGGAACATAACAACAGGAAAAAAACAAGAAAAAGAACCATGGCAACAACCGGAAAACACAACACCCAGCATGAAAGAAGACATATATAATGAAATAATGATGGTGGTGTTGCGACTATTAACAGAAAAATTGGAAAAGAAAAGAAAAAAACAACAAACTGGAGACAGTGTAAACACGGACTTTATATCCTTCCTCGTTCCCCAGTCAGCTCGCTCTCTGACTGGCTAGATTCTGTTCCACGTCACAGTCCACAGAGTCACAACTCAGGAGTCATCGGCTTTCCACACACACGTGAAGATTTTTGGTCATAAATATTGATTGTCGGCCACGACCCATTTCAGAGCTGATTGTGGAGACAAATTTGGTCTTAACACACCTCAGACTGAATGATAATTTATAAGAAAATCTTATAGGACTTTGGATAACTGGACGTTTCCTGTCCTTGTTCAGGAAGGGGCAAAATTGGGGCAAAAAACAGCCCAATAATCTTTATGTGTGTACCTATCTTAAGTCATCAAACAGGAGAAACACTTACAACACACAAACTTCTGCGCACTTCACTCTGACCGCCATGGATGGCCGGTGCCTTCTATCTTTGTCTCAGCTTTCTTTTCTCTACTCTCCTTTTCTTTTCTGTTCACTTTTCATCCATTTTTCTTTCCCCTCTGGTCACGTCCAGCAATATTATATAAATTCCATAATTCAAAATAAAAAAAATAAATAAGAATTTAAATTTAAAAAAAGAAAAGAATCTGATTGTCAAGACAAGCCGTATAACCATAAAGCTCCTCTTGGTTAAGCAAAATTATTCTGCACAACACAGCAGCCAGATTATCATTCTGCTGCTACAATGCTGAACAGGTTAAGCTAAAAGAAGAAAAGAAGAAAAATCTATTTTTTAAAAATTGTATTAATATCTTTTATCTTAACTCTCAACTTGGTCTACAATGGAAAAGCAAACATTTAAATGTATAGTGCAAACACCTCTTTTTTTTACTATATATGAAGCAAAAGCCAGAGATGCTTTTAATTATTGTGCTTGTTTATTGTTTATTGATTATTGTGCTGATGAAGTCCACTGTTCTGTGTCTGTGAAGCAATAACTGTCCATGTCCACAGAAGCTAGTGCACTTTTGCATGTAATATGCTGGTGACCTGTAGGTACAGTGTAAGGGGGGATGTCTGTCTATAGAAAATGCAAAAAGCTTTGAGGGTAAACTTTTAGGCCAAGTTCACACTTCAATGAAACACCAAATCAAGATAAAAAAAAAAAAAAAAGAAAAAAAAATCAAAGTTCCATACTGTTTGAGTACTGGTGTGCCCCCAGTACTACACCTAATACATCTGTACTTATGTGAATAATGTTTTGAGAATGACACACAAGGCTCCCCACTGATCCACAGTGATTGGGTTTGTGTTGATATCAAACACTACATGAGGACATAACTGCATTATTGATGACTGAGTGGAAAGCAGTGCACAGGCCAGCTGTATAGTGTATGAAGCAGCATGTTTTATCAACAGATACACTTGCTGACCCTGTTGCATTCCTGCAGTCTCACTCAGTCATTTACCAGGATTATTACAAGGAGTTGGCTGATAAATCCCACAAACATTCAGACCAATGCCAAAAAAAATGTCGTAGATGATACCTTTTTTTCTTTTCCAAAAAGGAAAGACTTTTTAACCTCGAACACCTGCACAGCTCACAAATGGACTTGTTCTTTATGATTGGACTGATATGTCTAAACACAGAACTGTAAAAATGTGCCGACTTAATAAAGCAAAACTATTTATTGGTCCAAAGAAGTTGCCATTTGGTCATTGTAAACTACAGGAAGCCATGTTTAGATGGTCTGGAAATTTATGCAGAATTATTGCTCCAGTGTGGCAAAAATTAGGCTTAAAAACACAGATACACAAGTTAGTCCAACTGAAATCATAGTGAAAAGTTAATAACTCCTGTATGTTGTTAGATCACATCCAAACTGGCCTAAGTGCTCAGTGCTTTCTCAACTGACTCCACTGTGGTCTTTGACCCACAAGAAACTAACAAAGCCTTACATAGATGAGTAAAATGCCTGGTGATTTCTTACAACAACATGGTGAATTCCTAAAGCCTAAAGCAGCAATAGAACATATAAAGCAGTAAACAGTCCCATTCTCAGGTAAGAATAATTGTTGTAGTGTTTGAGGTAATTGGTCAACTGGAAATGCCCAATATTAATGAGCTGAAATGAGGTATTCTGCCACTTTATTGTAGCAAAGATGATTGGTGAAGAAATCGATTACTTCCCAGTGCTTGTATACAAGGAGAGAAGTCCAGTTTAATTGCCAAGTCATGCTGTAACTGTAGTTTGACCTTACATGTGCCTGGATGCGTAATGAATGATTACTATATCCACAATCCCCACTTGTTATTTAACTTGACAGCTGGTGCAGCTGTACCCTGGTTTCCAGTCTTTCTGCTTTGCATCTGCCAGCAAATATATAACCTGATTTTCAAGAGTCAGATATTAGGCTCTCACCTGTGAATGTGAAAATTATATTTCCCAAAAGAGATCACCTACAGTTTTTTGTTTCATACAAGCAGGCATGAGAGGAACTGTTGCTGGTTCATTCAGGTGTAGTGTACTTAATTTCTGTAGCATTTCTTAACATTTAAAATAATAATAATTAAACATGACCCATGGATGATATAGGATGGAAATAAGCCAATAGATGCGAGAGACTTTTATTGACTCTAACATGCTGTTCATATGAACACCTGTACCTTTATTGTCCATCTTTATTCTGTCACCAGACTCTTTTATCTCCATTTTTACATATTAGCATGAGCTTTGATCTTATAGAGATTCACTTTGGCATCTTTCTGGCTCTGGTTTTCATCCTCTCTCTGTGTTTTGAGCAACACAAACTTCACCCTGACAGACAGTGTAGCTCTGTCCTATAAATGACCTGTCCTCTGGGAATGCTCTTCATTTCACAGTAGTAAATCTACCCAATAAATGCCCACTGCATCATGCTGTAAATAAGCAGTGAGCTATGGCATATCATCTGTAACATAGTTCATCTTGTTTGTAATTATCTGTTCATTCATCATCTGTCAATGGAAACAGATCGACTGAAAAGTTCAAGTCAGAACACAATGTGCTTTTTTCAGTCATGTCTCCAAGTGTCTGGCCCTAATTTCTTACTTTATTCTTAGTTGTGGCTAATTCTGTCTAAACAGCAGAAGTAGGTTAATGACTAAGTTGTCAATAATTTACCCCAAAGTTTCTTTTCACAGTGAATTATATCAAATGTACTTTTGCAGTAATTTTGCATGGAACAGTCTGCTTTGATTTCTACTTCCCATTTGGATCTTTAATACCCTTACTAGCAGTTTTGTTTTCAAGGTTGAAGTAAATGGAAATAAGCAAAGATGAATAAAAATGTGTCAAAGTGGAATTGGTCTTATCACTTGTTTCCTGCTTAGTTGTGCTCCAAATACTGTATCATGTGAAGTGGATTGAGAGAGAATAGCAAGGACAGAGGTTTTTGTGTCAGTAATTTTACTGTTGTCTCTTTGCTGTGTTCTTGTTTCCTTTTTTTTTTTCATGGCTACCTGTCACATCCACTTAGACTGAGGGGAGGTGGGGTGTTTTTTGAACCAAAGTGCCCTTCAGTCTGCTCGGGCAAGCGTTCCCTGGGAATAAAACTAAAAACCACAGGCTTCCACTCCATGAAACAATTCTTTCTGCCATCCTTAGAGATCTGCCACTACAATCTATTGAATTTCAAAACAGAATGGCAGGGAGACAAAAGCTCAGGTCCTGATGCAACATGTTTATTCTAGGAAATGAAATCTAGATTGTGGCAAGGTCTTTTGCCGTTTAGTCACTCCCCTGAGTGACTGTCTAAGGTCCAGTCTGCACATTTAGCCTCACTTCACAGGGGTTCAAACCCAAAAAGGCAGCTGTCAGCTGATGTGAATGAGACTCATCACAAGTTGCCTTTTGGGCATTTGGAGGCTTTAGGACTTCAGATGCTGACCCAGTGCACATCACTTAAATTTGCAGAATCGTTGAGATTTTTTTAGGGTATATCATCCAAATAACAACAAAACCAACTTAATAGTAAATTCACTCTGATAATCGCACATCCTTAGCTCTACTGAAAGAAGATGTCAAATGATTTCATGTTGTGTCAAAGCGATGGCACGTAACACAAGGTTGTTTCTGTGGCACACTATACCATTCTCATACATCTCAGATCAGCAGAAGTAAGAGTGCAGCACGAAGCTCTCTAATGAACACACTGTGCACCAGTGAGCAGCGGAAGCCAAATCTGAACAGAGGAGATGATGGGTAAATCCACACCGTGGTTCTATTCAGCGCTGCAGTGTCTCTCTGACTGCCTAATGAGGCCTTATTAATTCAGATCAGGGTGAATGATTACCTCATCATTCTCCATTCTCCAGAGAGCTTCCTCTCCCTCTGTACTTTGCCCTGTAAATTTATTGCAGCGTAATCCAGAGGCCTTCTCTCTCTGTCAAACGTTCACTTGCTGCATTTGACACTATGAACCATGATGAACCTCTAATATGAAGAAGCCACACATGTTCCTATGGGAAATGGCAAATACTTGGGATTATTTTAAAGTCTGCACAGAAGACTGGTATCTGCTGTATCTATTCTCTTTTGGAGAGGCTGCACTCCCACTAGCAACGGATCTCTGACAGTAAACACAGAACACCCTCCCCATCTCTGTGCAGAGACTAGTTGCCTAGCAATGAAGTCTCTGATTTTGTGGTCTGTGAGGCTTACATACGCAAGAAAGGGAGGGGGAAAAAAAGAAAGAAAAAAATCCATCAGGATTAGACTTAGTAATGTAACAGCCAGCCCTTTATAATGTTTTTGCATGGTTATGTGGACTATTTCAGGCTGCTGGCTTTTTGGATATTGTCAATAAAAATGGCACAGCAAGCAATGCTGCTTGACCAAAGGCTTAATCTTCAGTGAGTGACATATTACTCGTTGATCCTTCTCCATACTGCCCTCCACATCTTTCAACAGAGTTGATGAAATATTAAAAGTTAATCTTGGGGGTCAAGACTGAGCTTGTTGTTAATCACATTTGCAGCGATCGAATTCAAAAAGCTTCAGTGAGAAGCAAAGGGAGGCGTTGTCTCTGTCATTTCACCACTAAGAATTCATTTCACACATTATCTCGCAGGATGTTAAGATTCTCGTGACACTAGTTAACTCAGTGTTCTCATTTGTGATGAATTAATTTTGGAGCTGCTGTTAATGTAGTCAAAACTTCTTAGGAAAAATGTACAGCCACCAAAAAGGGGTCATTCGCCAAATAAGAAAGATGCAACTTTAACCTTTTCCATCATGCTATGATAATGCAGTATCTTAACAAACCAAGTTCATTTATTATAACCAAACCATTATCAGTCAAATCCTAAATATTTGCCCAGTGGAAGCTTTGTCCACAATAGCCTCGCACTGCCACAGTAAAATACATTGTGTGGATTTCTGAAAACCCTGAAATTGTCATCTTTCCCATGATAATTTGACTAAGATCACCATTGCAGCAATACTGACATTTGAAACCCCAATGCAGCAAAGATTTCTGCTGAGGTAAGAAAGAAATTTAATTGGGTTGAAACTATCAACAAAACAGGTGAAGGACTACTTTCCAGTACTTTCATGCTACCCTTTAAAGAAGCATTACTGAACCTTGGCAGACTTTCTCAGTGAGGCGCTCCCTAACAACAGCTAATTCAGCATCCATCTTGCATCCTGTACTCTCAGTTCTCTCCAGTCAGTAAAATTCAGTCCAATGCTGACTCTTGTCTTATGTCTTATGTCATGTTCCTTTCTCGCTTTCTTTTCGTATGTTAATGTCCTCTTGGAATTCATTGATGAATCGCCCACCGTGCTTGTTCATAACAGGGAGCATGTTGATATCCAGTTACTAGTGTGTGGCATGGTGCAAAAAGCAGAACTCAGCTGTACCATGACTCAGCATCTTAGAGGAAAAATTTGAGATGTGTGGTTTCTCAGCCTCTGGGCACAGCTGTGTTATGATGGCTCCAGGAATGTATATAATAAAAATTACTGTGTCCTCACAACAAGTTAGAAACACAAGTTTTTTAAGGCCTTTAAGTTACATAGTTCTACTTTGAAGTGTAATTTTTTAATATTATATAGTTCAATTTTACCAAATGACAAAGCAAAAACATCAAAACCACTAATATTGATGATCTTATAGTGAGTATTATTAAAATATACAGCTCTTCTTAGGCTACATTCACTGCAGACAAAATAGCGCAAATCGGACTTTTTTGCCACCCATGTCCAAAGACTTAACAACATTCTGAACAGCAGAATTTTTTTTAAATCAGACCAAGGCCACTTTCATACATAATGCTAAATTTGATACATGAGTTGTTTTTCAAGGCATCAGTCTGAACAATCATATCACATTTTATCACATCACTTTTATATCATCCAATAACTGACCTCAGAAAAGCTGTAGAAAATGGATGGATGGATGGATGGATGGATGGATGGATGGATGGATGGATGGATGGATGGATGGATGGATGGATGGATGATTTGTGAACATGTCAGTTACTTTTCTTACTCTACAGCTGGTTTAGCTGGTTACAGATTGTCCTGAACCCAGTTAATGCTGCGAGTTTTTTACTTGGTATTTGCTGACATCATGGACTTGTACTTTGACTGTCCTTTTAGTTTCTGATGTTTCTGTTTGCTCCGTTATTGTAAATTTTCCTGAGTCCATGTGGCAAGTTTTCCTGCTTGACCTCAGCATGTTAAATAAACACTTTTGGATTTTACTAGTCTGTATCCAAAGTATGGGTCCTCTATACTGTCCTCTACCTTATAGCACAGTCTGAACAAAGATGAATAGGACAAGACATGTATGGAGAAGAAACAGGGATTTTTCCCCCGACTGTGAATTTCTTAACTAAATCTAATGAATTGCAAGTGACATTGTATTGGAAGATGAAATGAACTTCAGAAAATGTTGAGTTTGATAAGGCTCAAGCTCAAGCTCAGATCTGATTATTGCCACAAGCTGTGTTCTTTTGACTTGAAGAATTAATGCCACAACACATTGAATCTGTCCTGGTGGTTCATGGACATTCTCACACCTTCCTGACACATTTCTTTATGCTGCCCACAGATAAATGAAAGATCTTTTTTTGTTGTTTTATCTATTGTCTCAATGATCTATTTTATTATTTTAATCATTAAATAACAGTGAGGACATTGAATTAGACCTGCTGAGTCTTTAGAACTATTGGTTGTTCACTGATATGTTTGCGCTATTGTTAAATTAAAACACTATACAACCCTATTTTTGGATCTCTTTAAGGAATGACACAAACCTCAAGAGAATGAGTCACAATAGTCTTAAGTAGTTATTCTTCAGGAGTTCAATTTAAGAAGTTTAAGAAGAAAACATGAAAGCTGTTCCTGAAATGTAAAGAGACTTTTGAAATTCCCATTCCTCTGAATGAGGAGGGAGTAATCCACCTAGGAGCTCAGCATCACCCAAGAAGTACAATAAGGTTCTTTGGCAACACTACAAATAATTTTAAAAAAGGAAGAAGTGGTGGTGTTGTTGTTGAGATGATCGAATCCAACAGCGAGGATGGTGAGTTTGTTCAGCTGCTTAAAAGGAGGAACAACGGTGATGTATACGAAAATCCATTTTATATGACACATACCAGAACACATACCAGAAGAGAGCGTGAGAGTGCCTGCATGAGAAAAGAGGTTGATGTTCTCTTTCATTTTTAATTAATTTCATGCTTATACACCCCCCTCACCCACCACCACCACCACCACCACTTCACTACAACTACATCTCTCACTTGCTAAAGCTCCTTAGCAAGAAAACCTTTGGGAAAAAATGTTTCGCATCACACAGCCCATAAAAAAAACGAAATGGCACAACCCCTTAAAACATAAACGATATAATGTCAGCAGGATGTATGGAGTATGTTGTGTATGTGTGTTTAGATCAGGCCCATAAACTGCCACCATGTCAGCTTAAGTTGGGTCAGGGATAGGAGGCATAATAACTTGAGTCGTTAAAAAGTATGATAGATCACACTTCTCCTTTGACAATCATTAAGAATCTTTTAGCTTAGCTGACAATGTTCTTTAGTGTCAAGAGGCACCAATGAAAAAATAAAGCTCTGTTTATTTGGCAGATAAAAGACAAACTTAAATTTCTTTGGAGAGAAGATATTGTGCCTTCTTTCCTCCTCAAGGTTTGTTTTTGTTGGCACCACATCTTTATTTGGCAACAGCCTTCCTGGATAATCTTCTCACACATAAGTTCTTAGACTAACTTTCGCTCCACTTTGCCCCATTTAAAACTTAAGTGCTTCGTGTGTTGCAGCTATTTAGTAATAATAATTACATATTTTCATATGGGCCTGTTCACATGCTGAATTCATTTTGTGGGTTTACCACCTACAGGTCTTGAATTTAAGTTTACTTTAACTAAATCTTGGGACTTGGCTCTCCATCATGAAGACCGATCAACTGAAAACACACTCAAAATAATAACTTTGTCCACATGAAAGGTGCAGTCACAGTGTTTCCTGCCCTTCAAAGTATGGATGAAGCCACTCATAAGGCTGCAACAGACATGTCCTGGACAAAAAAAAAATTTACTTGCCATTCTTTATTATAAAAACAAACAAACAAACAAAAAACAACACTTTTTTCACAAAGTTATCACCGCCCAGGAAGTTTAATAAAGGCAACTGTGCTCCCCCCCCCCCCCCCCCCCCCCCCCCCCCCCCCCCCCAGCCCCCCCCCGTCTTATTTCTTGATTATGTGTCACTGCAGTTTCTTGGGTTCACTAAAATAAATCCAAATGTCTTTACTTAAATTCATAGTCTGTACTTTGTGACATTTTCTGCTGTCTACATTCCTCAATATAATTGGCTTGTAATTGTACATTTATGTACAGATATGCAAAATTTGCTGTTAGCAGGTTTAGCACAAATTTTATCTTGGCTAATTTTTCAGTAGCTATGTAAACAAAGAGGGAATCTGTGCATGTGTGTGGCTTTTATCTAACTTGAAACAGTGGTGTGATTTTTAAAAAAAATTGGCTTTAAATCCAAGCAAAACAAAAAAAATGTTTTTTGGAAAGGAAAATGAATTAATCAAGTACATAAAATGGTAAATGATAAGTGTATGAAACGGTTGTGTGACTATAAATTTGTGACACCTTTGGAGTAGGGCTGCAACTAATGACTTTTCTGATGGTCGATTAGTCACCGACTATTAAAACGACTAGTCGACCAATTGGGTTATGTATCTCATGATTATTAAATGGATCTTATTTCACTTTTAGCTTTGAAATCTTGCATGAGGTTGTTATGTCAGTCCAGCGTGCCTCATCTTTAAATGTTTCAGCATTGCAGATGTAGCTCCGTGATATGCAAGGTCGCTTTACAAATCTCACATGTATTTAATTTATTTTCTAAGTTTAACATGAAGTTATCCAGACTTTTGATGTCCTCTGCCGCTGTTTTGTTTCCTGGTCGGTCGCCATATTTTTTCCCTGACGAACTTGAATGCAACTCAGCAGAAATAGAGAAGAAGACAATGTCTCACGCTGTAGGTTTTTTGTTTGTTTTTTGTTTGTTTTGATTTTTTGTTTGTTTTTTTTGTCGACTATAGTTGACAGGTACATTTTTTGTTGACTATTTTTATTGTTGACTATTGTCGACGTCGTTGCAGCCCTACTTTGGAGAATTGTTTGCTGCAGCTGCTTTACTTTATAGATTCTGTTTGGTGTTTATTATGTCATCATAGATCTTTTATTGATAGGATGCCTCACTACACTGCTCTTAAGTTGAATTACCTGCTTGTGTTGCCTTGCCGTTACCTGTAGCACACCTGGAAGGCATGGGCTGTCAGCCCTGGCTCAGCCAGGCCCCACGGTTATCATGGGTGACTCATCATTGGGGTGAGCTGTGATCTGCATCTTGCCACCTGCTGTTTCATTTGTAAACTAAGGCAGTTGTTTTAGAATAACTTTGTTTGGTGCCTTTTTTTATTGCCTTTGTATCCATTACTCTATCTTTGTTTTTATACTGCTAATATTTCTTCTTTTCTTTTGATGAGAGATTAATGTAGTGGCGGTTGTGCCTCTCAGTGTCGGGATCGCCTGAACTCCCTTCTGCACACTGGTTGTGCCATCATGGGTACCTATGCTGTGCAATGTGTTGTTGGGTGTTCATTGGATTCTCTCACCTTCATGTTAGCCCACCTGTCCACCAGTAAGCCTCAGCTTTGACTATTTTAATTGTTTTATTGGTTAACCATTGTTTATAATAAAGACCGATTTTTTTTATAAGGACCATATCATAAATATAATGAACCTGAATGAGTTGTGTCAAGTTAAGGTTATAATCTCTGGATAAAAGTCTCAGGGTGACGTTGTTGAAGTTTTATTATTTTTTATTTACCAAAGTTAACATCCTCCCCACGTTTCACCACATTAAGTAAGTAAGTTTCACCAAGATGTTGCATGTCTTGGAAAGTACCATCAACTTTGCAGATATCTGCTAGGTCAGCAGCATCAGAGACAGAGACTGCTGCTAGCAACGCGTCCACATACGTATCATGGCTGTCACATGTCCCTAGTGTTTGCTTGGCACGGAGGCCATATTGATGTGAGGTAACGTGTCACGTGTGCGAGTTGCAACATTGACTTAAACGCTAGGGGCGCTCATGCGAACAAGAGCATAAACACGATAGTTTCGAGGTAAACACAATGGTGGATAGTCCCTCCAATCTTGTCTGCAACTATCGGCAGCTGTATGATTTTTCCTACCAGTTGCACAGTGATAAACACTCGTATCTGAACAGTTGGCAACAAATTGTTTTTTTCTGGTTTGATGCCCTGGAAATACAATGTTTCACTATTTCAAAGTCCAAGTGCTGTGTAGTCCCCTTTGTACTGAGCATTTTTGCCACGCCGTGCTTCCGTCATTTGCATCAAGTATATACACAAACATAGCAGAACGTTAAACGCTTGCATTCACAGCAAGTATATCCCAGCTCTTAAAGATTCTAAACAAACTAATCTAATGAAAGTGTGGTTATATGCTGGGGATAACTCTGGAGCTGCACAAGCTGCTGAAAATAATGAATGATTCTTCACATTCCCTATACAACACAGAGAAGAAATATGAGTGTGTTCAGTGAGAGGCTTCGGCAAGTCCAGTGCAAGACATCATGGTACAGGAATGAGACAAGCCAACTCCTGAGGAGAGCAAAGAATCTTTAGCCACTGCTGCTCAGTAGGCAGGGGGTGGGACTTGGGTTTGATAGACAGATCATGCAGCCAATTGCATGCAAGGAGGATTTGGTTCACACCATTATGTAAAAGAAGAAATGGGGGCAGACGCACAAAAAAAGAGTAGTGGTACAGACCAGATTCACAGCGACAAAGTTGGGTAGGATGAATTGTTAACACAGGATTTAAAAAGATGAATATCTAAAATGACTGCATTTAAATTATACTGGAAACTGCACAGCTGACTTGTGATTTTTATCTAATGTGATAATGTTCAAACTTTGACCCTTATTTATTTGATTTGTTTGTTGTGGTTCTGTGTTTAGTTGTTAATGTACAGGTTTGATTAAAATGTTAAAGTGGAAATTAAACAGTCAACCAAATTAACATTATTTATTAGACTGAGTTTTATTCTTATCAAAAATTATTTAACAAACGTGATAAACATAAACATATAAAAGAAAAACCGCGATTTTATTTTTCGTAGCAAGGGTGCCCCCATCTTGCAGGACATCACAGAGTTTCGTTGGTGTCTCAGTCCTGATTAGAGTCTCCTTGTTCATGTCAAAGTGAGCGAGATAACCGAGTGAACGATGGAGACTGTGAACCAAGGGAGAAGAGAAAACAAAGGGTGGCACTACTATATGCTCCTGAGTGTAAAAACGAGTTTTACAGAGTTCAGGGCGAGGACAAAACCGTCTGTTTTCAAAAACTTCACCTGAAACAGATAACTGAAGAGACAAAAACCCTCCTGACTCCAGGGTCTGTAGTGGGTTTTTTTGAGAAGAAGAATACACAGAGCAGAGGACGTTTGCATCTGGCCGATAGACAATCAAGTAAGACTTGATTGTCTATCAGCTGGATCAAATCTTAGGCTCAGTGTCAGCTCAGAGTTTTGTTTTGTTTGTTTTTAAAATAAAAGAGGAAAATACTATAACGGTTTTCTAAAACTAATCTGCATTAATATGAGTCAAATACTAAATTAATTTAGAATTGGGACTATTATATTTCAAACTTTACTTGATCCAATGAGGCCTGTCCACCGCGATTGGTTGCACAACCTGTTACTATGTCCTGGCGCCAGGACTGTCTTTCAGTTCAAACAGGCTGAAGTTTTAATCAAAAGAAAGTCTGACAAATGCATTCTGCAGTCCTCGCAGGAGAGTTTTAATGTGTGATGTCAGTATGTTATTGTACATCTCACTTTGGTGAAAGAAAGAGGTTTCAAGAATGAGCAATATCTTGTTTTTGGACTCGTCTTCTCCATCTTCCCAAATTTAAAAGTGACCAGTTCCTGAGCCCTATTTTAAGCCAGAGTTGGTCTGATATTGATAACCTTTTCATTAGCAAGGACAAATCCAAAATCATGTACAGTTCAGCACTCATTACATAGCCCTGCTCATGTTTGATAAAAATAAAGCCATATCAATATCTCAGAATGTTATTAGACTTCATATTAGAGTTAAAATGGGATGTTTAGTTGTGGCAACAGTAAACCAACATTTAAAATGAAAGTCTTTACAAATATTGCAATGCAAGGTCAAACTTATGTCCTGCAAGTTTGTGTGTGTGTGTGTGTGTGGTTGAGTTGACATCATGTCATGTGAGAATGACGAGTGTGTAACTGGTCTTCACACTGCAGTAGATCCTCAAGTGAAGAAAGAATCTCATTTCCTCGCAGCTAAAAGGCTTGGGGTGGACTGATGCGAAGAGCTAGCAGTCCGTGTAAAATTGACCATGAAAGTCGCTCATTTCAGATCAAAGTCAATACAGCCCCTCTTGCCTTGACTACTCAATAGCTTCAGTACATCAGAGGTTGGATGAAAGCTTAGAGAGCTCTCTTGTGCAGTGCCACTGACCATTAATAAATGTTCCTGGGAATAAACATCATAATTAAGAAACAACAGGTAGACAGTCTTTATATATCAACTTTAACAATGTAAGTGATAAAAAGCAGCAAGTACAGTTAGCTAACATTAGCTAATACTTTTGGTATATACTGTGGTATTAATAAATTTGATCACTGTGTTTCATAAGGAGATTCCTCCCCTCAGGCACTTAATGTAAAAAATGTAAAACATTTACATAAAACATAATAAAATATTACAAAAGTGATTTATTCTTTGTCAAGAATCACTCAGCAACCCTGATTGAAGCCATGGTGGTAGCATGCAGCTCCTCTGATTGAGTTGTATTTTCTCTTCATCATGTTTCAGTTTTGTTTCCTGTTTTACGTTAAGCACTAATCCCTTGTCTTGTTTCAGGTATCTTGACTTCCTGCCCTCCTGTACTGAGCGTCTGCACCACCCTAAGTCTCGTTGTCTCCCCCTAAGTGCATATATACTCCTTACCTTGCCCTCATTCCCTTTGTCTGTGTCCCTCATAAACACTAGAAGCAATGCTGGACCTATCACCCTGCTCACATGTTTTGTTGTCTTAATTTGCTTTTTGTTTTTGATGCTTGCATTTAGTTTTTTTATTGAGCATATTAAATGCTTCTCAGCCAGGTTAAATTTCCAATTCTTTACCTTACAGTCTGTTTTCTATGCTTGTCCATCATTACTGTAAACCATCATTCAGTTAGCTCTGGTAAATGTTGCTAAATCTGAGCAAACATTACCTCTACACACCACAGGATTATTCCAGCTGCTATTTTTTGTCTCATTAAATACAGGCAATTCAGTGCCAGTGGAAGAAATGCATACCTATGCCAATACACTGCCTCCATGTGTTTCACATTGATTGTGTGGCTTGAAATCATGATACACCTAAGTTTTCTCCATAATTGTTCATTTCTTGTAAAACAAATAAAGGTTCAATCCAGTTATTATTTAGCATTATTTCTGTAGCGTCAAGTCATTAAAGGGTCATCTCAAGGCGCACCAAATGCTTTTGAATCTTCTCCTTGATTTAATCCCCCATCCTGAGCATGCACAGGGCGGTATGTGACAGTGGCAGGTTAAGGAAAACCTCTAGCAGAACCACGGTCAGAGTCAGCTGCCTCCACCGGTTGGGGACAAAGAGGAAAAAGGGGTCAACAAGTACTGTAACATTAAGCCAGTGGTACCTGCTGAGCAGGAAGTAGTTTACCTTTGTTTTATCTGTTCAGAGAATGTTACAAAACTGCAACAGCTCTTAAAGTGTAACTACACACTGTACTTTTTGCTCAACTCCACCCACCGCTGAATTTGAAAAATGCCTGTAACTGCAAGGGTTGGGGTGGGAGGTGTGGGGTGATCAGGGAGTGGAGAGTGGGCAGGACAGGATACACAGACAGAAATGATTGATAGACAGCAGCTCAGCTCACAAGCGAGATGCAAAGTGAGATTCAAAAAGCACCTACGCCACAGAGCGTTATTTGAGGTTGAAGACTTTTCCCCTCCAGAGTCCTCAGCTACACAAGAACAAGGTGGTCCTGAACTGTATCAGTCTGAGCCATTACCGCTGTTGCGCTGGACTGTCAGCAGCTCCAGCAGCTCTGGAAAGCTGTGGAGACTCGCGGCAGGTTGTGGCAGCTGCAGGAAGTGCCGCTTCCTGTAAGTTGCCATCGCCACAATTTGAGCTGCTGTCTGTCGCCAGATGAGGATCAGTAGGAAAAGAATAAAGTCTGGTGTTACATTTACATCCCTCAAAAGCACAAATCCATTCCATTGCAGGAATATTTAACCAGAAGTATGAAACTATCAAATCTACACCATATAAGTTTACATTCCTTCATATGCGTTGGTGGGCGTGGTTTTCTATGCCTGCTAGGCAAGGACCTATCTGTTAGGATCTGGAGGGAGGGCCATAGGGGTTATAACATTTTCTCGTGTAGTAGAAACATAACCTGGTTTTTACCCTGTAGAGGGCATTATGAGCCATTTATATCCACAAAATCCCATTTTTAAAATAAGTTTAAAAAAAATTACAAATTTTATTAACAGTATAGGTAGTTTTCATCACAATTAGGTAATACTGTGTTCTTTACAGCTCAAAAGAAACATGTTTTTTTTGGGTGCACTACCTCTTTAAATCACACCTGGAAAGAAGTTGAATCTGTATTTTTCTTTAATTCTGAAAGAATTCTGCAATATTCCAACTCTGTTGTTTTCAGGAGAGATCCAAGTTTCACAGGGGCGCCACCAGTGCATACTTTTTCCTCACAAATGAACTGACAGTTGGTTTGGCTACTTCTAATTTCTGTGCTATCACTCAGATGAGTTTGTTTTGTTGTTACTGATTTAAGATGCTCTGTTTCTCTTGTATTGATAATGTCTTTGATCTGACTTTTTAAGTTGACAGCAACAACTTCCAAATGCAAATACCACATCGAAAATCAACTTCTGACTTTTTACCTCCTTCACTGGTGAAATAACAAGGAAATGGCTCACGACTTGTCTATGAAACAGTTTTTGAGTCAACTGTCCCATTACACTTGATTCCCTGCAATAGGTTTTTATAATAGCTTTTTGACTAATTAACAGTTAGTCATTCCTGCTGTTTTAATCACATAATGAATATTACACAGAATGTTGCTATTATCCAAAAACTGACCCTCATAAGTAGTAGGTGGGCTGATTATGATCCAAATGTTAAAAATCAATATTTGGCCAGTAACTGATACCATTTGTTTTTCTCATTAATTTTCCCTGAATACCAGGGAAAGAAAGAAATGTTGTAGAGAGATAACTGAACACTTTTAATGTGAGGATTCTGTGTCTTGTGACATTATGAACACAACAACGTCTACTACAATGTGGAAATGATTATACAATGTGTATTTTAGTGAAAGCCGGCTCCCAGTTTTTGTTTTTTGTTTGTTTGTTTGTTTGTTTGTTTGTTTGTTTTGTTTTTTTGCTGTGTGCTTAGCTCTCAGTGCTCAGCCCCAGCTCCGCCCACGACACTGCTAGTTTGGATTGGCCCGCATGGACAGGCCACATGTAAGGCTATAGGATCATTTGTTTTGTTCTTGTTCTGTTTTGTGGATTTGTTTCTGTTTATTTGTTTATTTGTGCAATACAAGATTCTTGTTGAAATATTAAACAAAAGTTTGTGGTTCTGTATCAGAAAAAAGAAAAGGAGGCAAATATAAGGCTTCTTGAAAAAATGCTGAACACAAAAGGGTTTTTAAAACACAATTCATTCATTTTTGAGAAATTAAGGTAAATAATGGGGCTAAAAGTACTTTCTGCTTTGCTGCCGTGGGGACGCTTCCTGCTTTGCTCTCCTTTCTGCTTGCATTTTTCTTCTTTTTTTCTTCTTTTTTCTTATCTTTACCGGCAAGAAATTTAGGAACAAGGACTCCTGGTCACTTATAAATCACTGGAACGAATATATTTTTTGATAAATTTAGTTGATTGCCATCGGAGAACTAGTGGAATGATGTCTCCTAACCCTGCAGTATCAGTGAGCTGCACTGAGTGTGAGCAACTTTCTTTGAGGATAACACAGCTGGAGAAGAGGATTGAAACACTGCAAGACATTCGTGTGAATGAAGAATTTATTGACTCTGTAGTAGCTTCTGTACAAGCTACTGAGTTGTCAAATGGATTGAGTCACATCTTCATACGCGAAGGCATGTCGAATGTGGAGCCTCCCGCTACAGACCTGGCTGATACACTTCCCTGGATGTGTTCAAATGACATTGGAATAGCTGAGGAAAATCCCAAACCGGACCATCAGACTGATCTCTCCTACTGGAACAGTGTTGGTGCCAGACCAAAGTCATCAACCCCGGCCAGAACCTGGTCTGATGTTGTTCGTCGCAGAGGTAAATCCAGCAGGAAATGTAAAGCTCCAGCACTCACTCCACCACCTGAAGTCTCACTGCATAATAAATATGATGTGTTGAGTCATATTAAAATGAATGATGATGAATGTAATGCAAGGATATATCAAAATTCAAGAAATAGCCCTAAAACTCATCCCAGGGCTAACCAGACCAGGAGGAGAGGCCAAAATTCCACAAACAGGAGGACTCGAGAAGCTATCGGCGCCTCCACACAAAAACAAATAGACACAATTCTGATTGGGGACTCTATAACACAGCATGTGAGGATGGCAAAGACGGAAAATTTAACACTTTTTGATACATCAGTCAGGGAACTGACAGAGATGTTGCCGACCATTCTGTCTTCACATCCAGATGGTATGAAGATTATTGTCCACACTGGGTCTTTTGATATTCTGAGGAGGAAAATTGGCTCTGAGATCCTGAAAAAAGACTTTTCTCTGCTGTTGGAGAGACTGTGTCAATTGGGAGCACACCATGTTTACATTTCAGGACCCATTGCTGTGGCGGGTAAAGGAACTGAACTTTTCAGTAGACTTCTTGGCCTGAACACATGGTTATCAAACGCATGTATCATCCATGGGATAAAGTTCATTGATAACTTCAATATCTTTTGGAACTGTAAGGAGCGATTCAGACCTGATGGTGTGCATCCAAATCTAACCGGATGCAGATTACTTGGTGCACACTTGCGTCATGCTGTTGGGACGGCAAACCCAAACATGAGTGTGCAGATAAGAGCGAAGGACACAGCAGAGAAGCGATCAACTCCCAGCTCTCCCCCCTCACCAGACCCTCTTCTCCACATCACCCAAGGTCTTAAAAGGATGTCTCTATCCAGGTCTGAACCCCAGCGACCACCATCTACCAAGAAATACAGGGCTCCCCCTCCCCCCCCCTTCCTCATCCTCCTATTAGATCATCTGTACTGACCGAGCAGGGCATGGGAGGAGGTGCTGGAGGGTCCCAGAGCAGCAAAATTCACAACAAAGATAACATGCCATGATGCTTTCAGGGTCCTTGCTGTAGTTTTGCTACTACTGACAGCTGTTCTGAAATCAAGCCTGGACCCAGTAGGATTCCTGTGTTAGTTAGTAAAATAAGGAATCGAACACGGTCAGTTTGTGGGGTGAATCAATCTAATCTGTTAACTGTACCATGGATAACTCAGATAGACCAGTGTAAACTTCATAAAGCTAGCTGTACTAAATGTTAGATCTCTGTCCAACAAGTCACTGTTAGTTAATGACTTCATCATTTCTCACAGTTTAGATTTTCTTTTTCTGACAGAAACATGGTTAACAGAAGACACAAGTGCTACAGTTCTTAATGAAACAGCACCCCCTCATTTTAGTTTTATGAATAAATGTCGAAACGGGAGGAAAGGGGGAGGAGAAGCTGCCTTATTTAAAGATTCATTCCAGTGTAAAGAAATACACTGGAATGAATCACTTTTGGTGATTTTACTTCTTTTGAATATCTTAGTTTTATTTTAAGGGGCATTCCTAAAATCCTATTTCTAATCATCTACAGACGTCCAGGACATTGTGCAAATTTTATTGATGAATTTTCTGAATTATTGTCGGTTATCTCTACTGATTTTAACCATTTCATCTTAACTGGGGATTTTAACATTCACATAGATAACATGACGGATGGTAATGTCAAGGAATTTTGTTCCATATTGGACATGTTTGGTTTGTGGCAACATGTAAAAGAACCGACCCACATTCGAGGTCACATTCTGGACCTGGTTATTTCAAAGGGTGTGGAAATTTTTTCTGTAGCTGTCACTGACTCGGCCTTGTCTGACCATTTTTGTATTTTGTTTGATTTACTGATCACTCAGAATGTCCAACCAACCTGCTTCTCCGTTAGGAAGAGGTACATTAATGAAAGAACAAGTGCTAAGTTTGTGGAGGCCATAGCTGTGTTACCAACAACCAGTGCAGAGTCAGTTGATGGACTCCTGGATCATTTCAATCTGAAAATCTTGAATGTAATAGATGCTGTTGCACCGATTAGAATCAAGAGCAACTTGAGCAAACAGAAAACACCATGGAGAAACACCACTATGGTTACCAGCCTAAAAAGAGAATGCAGAAAAACTGAACGGAAAATGGGGGAAAAATAAACTTCAAATTTACTATGAGCTGTACAAACAAAGCCTGCGTAACTATAACAATGAGCTGTGCAAGGCCAGAGAGCTGCATTTATCTGAAATGATTAACAGGAATGTCAACAATTCTCGCACTCTGTTTGCTATGATTGAAAAACTTACAAATCCTCCTAAACAGATAAGCCCAGAGCTCCTTTCCACTGAGAAATGCAACCAATTTGCAAACTTTTTTAGCCAAAAACTTAAAACAATTAGGCAAAATATTAATTCCACACAGTCAAACAAGAAAATTAGTCTGTGTCTAAAACCCGGAAACAATTCTGCTGTCATGTCGCAATTTAAAATGGTGAATTTAAAAGTCCTACAAGAAACAGTTTGGCATTTGAAATCAACAACATGCTCTCTGGACATGATACCATCCGACTTTTTAAAAACAGTTTTTACCTCAGTAGAAAGTGATCTCCTACTGATAGTTAACAGCTCACTGGCATCAGGCATTTTACCCAAGTCACTAAAGATAGCTGCTATTAAGCCACTCCTAAAGAAAAGGACTCTAGACGCCTCTATAATGAACAACTATAGACCTGTCTCTAACCTCTCTTTTATTTCCAAGATTATTGAAAAAGTTGTATTTCACCAGCTTAATGACTTTTTAAATGAAAGTGGAAATCTTGATAAATTTCAGTCTGGCTTCCGACCTCATCGCAGCACTGAAACAGCTCTGGTCAAAGTGTTAAATGACATTAGGTTGAATACTGATTCTGGTCAAGTATCAGTCCTGGTTCTGTTGGATCTCAGTGCTGCGTTTGACACTGTAGATCACAGAATCCTGTTGCACAGGCTGGAAAACTGGGTTGGACTTTCTGGAGCGGTCCTTAACTGGTTTAGGTCCTATTTAGAAGGCCGGAGTTATTTTGTTACGATCGGCAGCTATGAATCCGAGCGAGTGGCCATGACTTGTGGAGTCCCCCAGGGGTCAGTCCTTGGACCTCTTCTGTTCAACTTGTATATGCTCCCTTTGGGTAAAATATTACAGAACTATAGCATTAGTTATCAAAGTTATGCAGATGATACACAACTTTATGTGTCTCTGTCACCAGATGACTGCAGTCCAATAGACTTAATGTGTCAGTGTCTGGAGCAAATAAACACCTGGATGAAGGAGAATTTCCTACAATTAAATGAAGACAAAACTGAGATTATTCTGTTTGGTAGCAAAGAGAAGAGGGTCAGCATTGGCAAACACCTGGAGACTCGGGCTCTTAAAATCACCAACGTAACCTTGGAGTGTTGATAGACTCAGATCTGACTTTCAGCAGCCACATCAAAGCTGTCACTAAGAAGCTTTTTACCAGCTCAGAAACATCAACAGAATTAAAAGTTTAGTTTCCCAGAAAGACCAGGAGAAACCCATCCATGCATTCACCTCCAGTAGACTGGATTACTGTAATGGTCTTTTAACAGGACTTCCTAAAAAGAGCATTAAACATCTGCAGCTCATCCAGAACGCTGCTGCTAGAGTTTTAACCAGGACTAAGAGATCTGAACACATCACACCAGTTTTGAAATCTTTACACTGGCTTCCAGTCAGTCACAGAATAGATTTTAAAAGCCTTCTGCTTGTTTACAAATCCCAGAATGGTTTAGGCCCAGAATGCATCTGTGATATGTTCAGAGCATATAAACCTAGCAGAGCTCTTAGGTCCAAAGACTCTGGTCAACTAGTCCAGACCAGAGTCCAGACTAAACATGGAGAAGCAGCATTTAGCTGTTATGCTGCAAACAAATGAAACAAACTGCCAGTGGAGATTAAACTTTCCCCAAATGTAGACATTTTTAAATCCAGGTTAAAAACATTTCGGTAACTTTTTTGACTTATCTTGCTTTTAATCATTTTAATGTAATTTATTATTTTATTGTGATTATGTGTTGATTATGTGTTGATGCCTTTTACTATTCTAAATATCTGTAATGTCTTTGTTTTATGTAAAGCACTTTGAATTGTCCTGTACATGAAATGTGCTATACAAATAAACTGCCTTGCCTTGCCTTGCCTTGCCTAAAAAAGATGCTAAATTAAGAGCCATTCGGGACCCAGAAGAGCTCTTTGAAAAGAGCCGAACATCCCATCACTAGTGTATTTCCCTCATGCCATTTCTAGGGGATGTGGTTTACGGGACTCCTGTTTGAGTCATATTTAAGGGTATAAAGAAAGAACAGATATGACTTTCAGTTGGAGGACTTGTTGGGATGTTTATGAAGTTGCTTGTGAATTTGTTATTCTTGGCTATACATGACACATCAAGTCCCTGTGGTAAAACACTTGATGTAGAAATCCAAATTAATATTTTAAAATGATAAATATTTGTTAACAAATATCTACAAATCTACAAATAAGCTGGTCTTTCAATTAAAAAAAAAATGACTGAATTTTTTTATTACAACAAGTAAAAAAAGAAAAATCCAGAAAATGTTGCAAAGTCCTGAAAGTTTCAGTCATGGGCTGAAACTAAATGAGTGTCATTTTGACAACAGAAACTTCATCACACTGTGTGAAGTGTAAGATTTTGGGGTACTTAGGAGCACACTAAGCAGCTCTTACATTTGTCTTCACTGAACTGAATCTCTGCATCTGTCTTCCCTCCAAGTAGGATGAGGCTTTACCAGCTCCTGTCAAGATTTGCCTGAAACTGTTTTGTCTTTTGTTGTGGCTATTTATTTTTTTTTAACTCAGGAGATATTTAAATTTTATTCAGCTGGGTAATTAACTTTATCGAGAAATAAGTTAATTTATCTTAGTGTTGAAAACAAAAAAAATTACAATAAGCCTGACTTCAGTTGACCTGTTCTGCAAAGCTTCAATGCTTTCTATTCTTTCTATCCAACAAAGTTCATTTCTGCATCACCGACTCAATCAGCTTTTTGTTTGTTTCTACTGTCCTGAACATTAAACAGGAGGCCAGATTGATTAATGGCATTTCATTTTTCCCAGCATGCATTGTGAGAAACCCTAGAGCACTCTGATATATGTCCTCTAATTAGAGCAGGCCAGCTAATGAGCCTCGTTTGGGCTCGGAAAACTAATAAAGGAAATCTAACACAGAGGTGATGCCCTGTGGCAATTAGATAAGTTACCAGACAAGCAGTATTATTCCTTGTGCTTCTTGGGATGCTTTAGCATCAATAAAACATTGTTAAGTGTCTTCATTACCTGAGATGAATTTGCCCGTTACAGCCCTCCAGGGAAGAACTGGCCATCTGGCACTACAGGCATTTTCCCAGTGGGCCGACATGGTTTTTGGTCCAACAGTTCATTTTTTGGTCTGACTGGTCCATAAAACTCAGTAGATCAGTGACCCAACTAACACTGGGCTGGTCCATTCAAAATTTTAAGCAGCACCCCCTTTCCTGTGCCTGAGAAATGGCCTGTTTTCGTAATTTATGCATACGTCATGCACACATGCGCACAACTACGTCTGAAGGGCAAAAGAGGCTTTTCTGAATGCTTTTACCTGATCAGCACAAATCATCTTTGAAACTCGGGTAAAATGTCACATGAAGAGGGGAATAAAAAAAAAGACATTTATATTTGATTGACAACTTATTCTGATCTACTTAAGAGGCCGTCTAAAGAAACTTTAGTCGCGATTGCAATGGCTAAACTAGCTGACCTTGCTGGTGGAGAAAATCCAGATGCTGTGAAGCAGGGAAACACTGCTAGTAGTTTATGTCTACAAGTGGATTTTGGAGCTCCTTCCTTGGTTTTTCTGACACAGAACAACAGCAATCTCACATTGTAATTATATTAAATTATGTTAAATTTTGTAAACGCACAACTGATCGGATCACTTTATCTAGCGTCCATATAAACATGGCAGCTGGAATCTCTGATCATATCAGTCGGACAGATGACAAATTTGTCCGTGTAAAAGCAGCTAATGATAGCCAGTTTATGCAAATGTGGAGTTAATGCATTTATTAAATATGTGGGTCAGTGATGCTTTTGGTGACATGCAGTAAACTTGATGGGCGCCAGTGTATATCTTGACAAATTTACAGCAATGGACTCATGCTGCCCCCGACTCGGGAAGATCTTTCGACTTTCAAGTTTACAAACAGCCAGTAGTCTGCATCTTTGGTGTCAGACGGACAACTGCAAACTAAGTGTGCACTGCATACCCAATGCCAGAGGGTAGCCTTCCATTTTGCACAGCTAAGCACATGAATCCAAGCTGCTCCCTGGTGTTTCTTCATGGGAAAAACAGTGGGAAACCCTGTTTGAATGTTATTTTCACTTAGACAATTGGAACAGTCAAATACAAAACAACTGTCCAGCATTGCTCCAATTTTCTCAGTAATGACAGATATAAAATCTATATTACTTAACTCCTTCATGGGGGCATAAAGTAAAGTGTTATGTGCATATACAAGTGACATATGTATAAATTGAGGAAAGGGTCTATTCAAATATCTAAATAGTCTGAACAGAATTTCTTTTCCTGACCACCAGCCAGTGTTGGGCATGTGACGTCACTTTAAAAAAGTACTTAATAATAGTTACTAGTTGCTTCTTGCAAAAGTTAAAGGCATTATTACTAGTTACAGCATTATAAAAGTAATTAATTACTCTGAAAAAGTAATTATTCTGTTACTTTTCCATTACTGAAAAGACTCATAAAATGAGGAGAAATTGTTTAAAGTATCAAATGAAGGCAAAGTTATCTATGAAAAAAGGCCAAACATCAACATTTTCTAAGTTTATCAGAAAACCAACTGATTTGTTTGTTCCGTGTTTAAAAGGGCATTCTCGCCAATCAACCCATTGGGATCTGAGCAGGTCATCCAACTGTTTTAAATGAAGTGTAAGCTCTGCGATGGTGCAGACCTGGTCACAACACAACATGGCGGCTCTTCTACTCAATTGTATTCTCCAGTTGCAGCTGCATTACTCCGCCTTGCCTCCACAATAGCAGTAGAACAACATAGTCTGAACAAATGTAAAACTTCTGTTCACCCAAAACAATAACAAATCTCATCTAACAATAGTAATGCGCTGTCAGTTACATTTTCTGTTCAGTAACAGTAATGGCGTTCTAACCATGGAAAAAGTAATTAGCTAGATAACCCGTTACTGAAAAACGTAACGCCATTAGTAACGCCATTTATTTTAACGCTGTTACCCCCATCACTGCCACCAGCCCATGAAACACTTTGATCTGCGGCTCATTGGTTCTGTTCTTAACTGAAATCAGGCTGAAACAATCGGATACTTTAAACCCAAATTTAAAACAAAATTTTCCAAAAATGATTGACAGTTCAACTGTAGCAGGACCTTCATCAGCTGTTGTGAAAGATGATGATGATAATGGTAGAAGCTGTACTGCATTTACAACACTAAGGTTCTGCTCTGGGTAAATGGATCTAGTAGAACCCAATAAGTCTGATCCATAAGAGCCAGTTAGCAATGAATACACTGGCTGTTTACAAAGTTATAATAAAGCGATGAAAACACCTCAATAAAACTTCTGTTTTAAGGCCCGTTAGTTTGTCTCCATACATTTATTAAATTATTTGATGATGTCAGTGTTTCCAGCAGGAGAAAATCTGGTTAACTGGTAGGGTTGACCGATTAACTGGTTGTACTCGCTAGTTAAAACAACAGATAATTTTAGATCTTTAATGTCTTCCTAAACTAAATTATCTTAACTAAAGTGAGAACATTATTTTTTAACCATCATTCATCAACATTAACAGTTGAAGATTTTCTTTAATAACCTGTGCATGTATTATTAGTTGTTGGCTGATAGTCGGATACTTATGGCCAAAATGTATTAAGCGGCAGCTTCTATGTAGGTGTTAAAGGACAATATATAGACATAAAACAATAAGATTTTTTTTTTAGCCTACACATTAGTCCAGATGTTTGCCTCTTTACCAAAAAAAATCCAGTAATTCTGGACATGACTGAATCATTATGTTAACAATAATACTAATGATAAAAAATACATCTTAATTCAGTCTTTACTTGAACCTGGTTAAGATAAAATGTCCTGAAGAGAAGAGTAGGCAGCAGACAGAAACACTGTTTCTATACTTTGTCCAGAAATAGTTTTCATCTGATCCAACATTTTTTATGTGTGTTTCAATTGTCTTTGCAAGTCAGATAAATGCTGCTTTAATATTCTTCAATGTGATGGAGTGTAGATGTTTATTTTATTGACAAATTAGAATATTATAAGTATTTGACATGTCTACCCGTTGATTCCTGCAAACTCTCTGTATTTGTTTAGTGGTTTTAAGGAGTTGCATGGTTGATATTCACATCGTATATGGGCTAGTCTGAGCCAAAATTCCAGGGCTTATTTTTTGTCCCAGTCCACCCCTGAGACCCTTAATTCATCAAGATTGATCATGTAAAAGAGACTGTGATGAAACCCAATCAGTATGTCTCTTTCTTTAAAAACTCAAACCTTTGATGAAAATAGATACAAGAATCTTACTTAACTTATACAGGAGTACAGGTGTTGCTGTGGCTCAGTACATTAGCCATATTACAGACTGAGACTGAGAGGGTTGACATTTTTCTGCTGTCTCCTGTCAGCCAGTTATCCTTTAATACAATCTCAGGATAGGTATATGATTTTCAAGTTGCTTCCTCCTGTTTTAAATTAAACTGCTGGCAGCATGTGATACACACTGGGGAATGTGCTTTTATAAATTTACACCTAAAAAGCGATGTGTGGTATAAAATCTGCAGTCACATGTCATGTTCAAGCTTCAATTGTTGTTTGATTGAGCTTAAAAGATCTCACTTAGCAGCAGTTAGTAAAGCATAAATACACTCATTATGGAGTAGTTGTGGTAAATTCTTTTGATCAACTTGGTATGTCTAACTTGGTAAATCTGTAGTTTCATCATAATTATTGTGAACTAAATCTGAATATTTGCTATTTTGCAACATCATCACATCTTTTGTAAACATGTGTTGACATGTTACACAATGTAAAACATCTGTAAACAGTATGGACGACGGTTAAATTCCATTAAGCTGCTTCAGATTCTGGATCCTGTATATCCCACTGTCTAAATTTGCCAGACCTCAAACAGAAGAACTGTCATTAACGTAATTATGTGCTTTTCCTGCTGTGCTAATTTTAAATTCAAAATGTCTGTGGTGAAAAACAACAGGTGAATGTTGTTTTCTGTTTACTTTATGAACTGGAACCAGTGAGAGGTAATTTACCAACAAGAAAAGCTTAGACAAAAATTCTAAGACTGATGCTACTTTACATCTGTAAAATGGGTTTACTGAATAATAATTTATTCTGGAAACAGAAAAGGCATGAGGGCACCTTTGTCTATGTGACATGGACCTGCTCTGTGATGCCTTCTTGGAGGGAGATAATTGAAAGGATACAAACAAGGCTCGACATACCATAGCCAGAATCAATTCAGCTTTGGAGGATAGGTTGTGCTTACCTTGCTCTCTAAACCAGAATTTGCTGAAGCACTAACAAGTTTTATGCTAACTCACAAACCATGATATATATATACTTTTTGTCCTCACAGAGAACCTAGAGTAAAGCAGCTCTTTTATCCAAAGTGAAAAAGCAGGACAAAAATAGTTTACTGCAACTCCCAATAAGTGCTTGTTTGAATGAAGTTGACAGTTGATGCAATAATACATAGTGAAAAATAAAGAAAAGTTCAAAGGTAAGCTACATAAGGAATGCAGACATTAGTTGTAATTGTAATTTTTCTGGAAAGGTATAGCAGAGAATTCTCCTGGTGACTGATTTACAAAGGCGCACAGTCTTGATCATGACCCCGTTTGAACATCTCCTTAGTGGTGCATTCAAATGATGGCAACATCCAGGATTTAAGAAGCAGGTTCTATTTGAAAAGTTATATTGATGGAAAGCTTCAAAGGCAAGCAGTGAATCAGCATGGGTGATGTGACTTAGGCAGCTGAATGTAAAACTGTTTCTTTGAATTCAGTTCCACATCGCAAGCGTTATGACTTTTTAGGACTTTTCTGAAAAGCATCATGTTATTTTAATGTACTCTTCTTTTTACAATACACCATAAATGAACTCACCAAAGGCTATAGAGACAAAAATATCTACTTAATGGCTAAATTTGGCTTACTTACTTTACCCTTGATCCTGAAGCCCACCTCACTTTCACTTGATCTTGCTTCCACCCTGACCCCGCATGATCTTGTGGACATATTAGTCATTGTTGTGATTCACATGCATGTGTCTGTATGTGCATGTTTTCTGTTTCTGTTTTTCTTTTTGTTTGCTTTTTTTAGTTTTGCAGAAACAGCAAAACTCTGCCAAACAAAGATGTTTTAAGTGTGTACTGAAGAAGTGAAATTTTAGAAAGAACCATACTGATTGACCAGCTGGTCACAGATCAACATCAGCTTGACAGCAACAGATTAAAACTTAGCCTAGAAAACAACCTCTCTTTCATCAAACATTCTCAATACAAAAACTTTTAAGCAAAAAAAGTGTTATGTTGATTGTGTCATGTACATGTTGATGCACTGTGGAACATTGTATTGTTAGAGCTCCATTAGTATAATTAATACGTTAATGTCAACTCCCTGAGATACAAAATAAATGATATAAGGATACAAAGTTCAACTGCATCCATAGATAACATGTATCAGTCATGCTGTAACATGAGGTCTTTTTCAGCAAAAATGTAAATATGAGATGCTTTTTGTATGTTACCAAATAATTTCTGTATGTTTTCTTGCAAGTTTGTTCTAGTTGGAATTAAATTTAAGGCCACAGGAAATATGTGGTTAAATCCTTGAGGGATTACTTTGACAGAAACAGGCTGGTCTGAAGCGTGTATTCTCTGTGGTACCAGCAGTGAAGTCTAGGGCATTTTGAATTTAGGGAAGGCTGACGTTAAAGCATCCTGAAGTGTTAGCTGCAGGGCTCACTGTTACTCAGCCCATTACAGCGAGGGACAATATAATCCCCACATTGTTGAATGACTCAGTACATACTTCTCAATGTGTTTGCGTCATAAAAATAATTGATGCATTGTAAGGTTTTTCATGGTGTTCAGCTTCTTCGCTCCAGGGGCATTATATGCTGGAGAAATGCTGACTCCTTCCCTCACTACTTTGTTTTGTTCATCCTTGAAGCAATAACAGTAACTCCATAATTTATCCACATCTGTTCATTGAGCTACAAAACAATATGAAAGCACAGAGGAGGTTGATCACTTAAGTGTGTAGTTTTTAAGGATAGAAGAAGTCTTAGAAGCTCATTCTGACAATATCAAGATCACGATTTGACCTGAAGGGTCAAATTTTTCAGCAATTGTGTTGCAGAATTTACTTCAACTCTTTTAGATTTGCAGGGGTCAAATGAGCTAATCCTCCACCTCTTATAGTGGAACTCCAACGAGTTAACATATCAAAGTCTGTTTACAGGTCCCAGAGAGCACCCTGCATTTATTAATAAAGTAATATAAAGCTTTTAGAGGCTCCAGAGAGAGCTGCACAAAATCTGATAAACTGCCTCCAGTAGCATCTATGCCAGCTGTGGCTATGGGCAGGTGTGGGCTCAGCCCAACTAAACATGCGACTTCAACACCTGATCAAAGTTTTTAAAAGAAAAAAAATGCTCTGCCAATCATAAATAATACATCCAACAGTATCCTTTTCACTTTTGGCTGGGTGGTCAGCTTACACATCATTTCTGATGTTGTCCACCTCTCATTTCCTCTTAAAATACACAGAGCACTGAAGCAGACCTCCCTGGATGGAAGGGTTGTTCCTACATGGTCCTGCTAGTTGTTAAAAATCACAAGCTCAGTTCCAAACCCTGCAAGAGCCACTCATTCGTCTCATTTTTAGGTTTTCAAACCCTGCAGTTTCATAAAAGGCAGTGGCATCATTAACAAGTAACAAGAGGTGGGTGCAGGGGAAATGAAGGAAAGTCACAGGAACTTGGCTTTACTTTTCCTTTTCTGTGTGGCACTGACATTCACAATCCTGCCAAACAAAAACCAAAGCAATGGAAAAAAAAAACTTTCGTAATTAGTCTAATTAATATTGTGATTATCAGTAATTGTGTTTTAACAACCGGTAGTAATCTCATCCCTCCATGTTATCTTAGCTTATACGCTTGTTCCTCAGGAGGCAGTTGAATTTATTGTGCTTGACTCTTGGTTCTGAGAGTAGGTTATAGCCTGCAGCGCAGTGAGGGGAAAACCCACTGAAAGTGAAAGGGAAAAAACAATTTAAGCACCTGTTTGGGCAAATGTACCCATGCTTTTAAAAAGAAAGGCTGTGTCTGACACTAAAGGCGACCTTCTGAGCAGATTGACATCAGGGTTTACCCATAAACCTGGGAAGGAGATTTACTGATGTTGCCATTCTAACTCATGAGTGGATAGGAAAATGTACTTCAACTTTGGTCGCATTTATTGCTGATAGGACCAATATTAATTTCTTCCTGTGGCCCTAGTCCTTAGATTTAAATTCTTAGGACTGGTGCCCATTTTCTTTTGGAGATCAAAGGTTGGTAATCTAGATCTCTTCCAGCACCTTATTTGAATGGACATTTATAATACTGTATCTCTAACTGCTGATGTTTATAAAATTTTCCCCTTATTTTGACAAAGGTTTCTACTTTCAGTCCAACAATGGTATAAAATATTCTATATTATATATATATATATATATATATATATATAATAGAATATTACTTAATTAAAATATAAATGTTTCATGCAATTTTTGGAGGTATTAAAAATTATTTATTCTCAATAAAACTGTTTAAAAAAATCTTAGTTTCTCAAACAGAATTTGTCATGTGTAGATATAAATATAACGGTCCATACATATGGGCTGATAATCACTGATAATCTCAATTCAATCGAGTAAGAACGTCTGAGTCAGGAGCGCATTTAAGGCGAGGGCCTCATTGGTTGTTCAGGATCCTACTATACTTCTTGTTATTACCATTATTAGTGGTAAATTGACAATAGGAGGATAAAATGATTTTTTAATCAAATAAATGAAACAGTCTAAGAGTCAGTGGTCGGGTTTCATTGAAAAAATATCTGATGACATACAGTAAAAAAAAATTTAAAAAACACACTTACTTAAAAAAATTATGTTATTAGAGAGCAAAACTTTCATAGTGTACCATTACTAAATCCGTGAAATTATGATAAATATAATAAAAACATTTTTCTGTATTTTATGTTGTTTAGAAATCGGAAAAGTCCTGCAACATGACACTTGGACACTGACTGGCTCAGAATTTTGTAGGAATAAGTACGAATATTCGTGCATTGGTTTGCGTTAAGACTTCGTATGAACCATTCATGAGAACAGCTTGCTTTCTCCCTCACCCACTCCCTTTTCCTTCTTCCACCCATTGGTCATCCCTCTTCCTCTTTTTCCCTTAAACCTTCTCTAACTTCTCCTAATCCCTATGTCTTAAATCCAATAATTCAGGGTGGGGGTACCTTCTCAGGAAGTCTATTGCCCTTCTTTTTTAGGTACCATCTGGAGTTGTTAACTGGAGTTGTTATAACTGTACAAAATACTCTTACATACACACATAGACACACACACACAGGTGCGGGGTGTGGGGTGTAGCCGGGGGGACCACCCAAGGGGCTTCCTTAGCTGTACCCTGTGGCGACTCGCCTCTCGGATTAAATTACACTTAGACATCAAAACACCAACACAACACACAAATAACTTCTGGGGGGGCGTGTCTTGTGGTGCATGGAGGGCGGGACTACTAACATGACCTTGCTCCCAGCACGATATGGTCACTACCCCCCAGTTTTACTTGCAAAAAACACACTCACCACAAACAGTCATGAGCGGGGAGGAGGAGGAGGACAATGGGGACACCTCACAACCGTCTTCCCCAGAGCGCCGCCGGGGGCGGGCAGGGGAGGTGGTTGCCCTGGGGGCTGGAAACCGGGGCAGCTGCGCTGATGAGGGGCTGCTGATCTTGGGGGATGCCCCGTCGGCCGCATCTGGGTGGGAGGTGATGGGGGTTGGCTGGGGATGGCGGTGGGGGCTGGATCTGGGGCTTGCCATTCTCTGGTCCGCCGGGGATGTCTCCCACAGTGCATGGTAGGGGGTTCCCCGTTAGGCATGTGGGGGGTGGGTACCTTCTGGTGTAGGTGGCAGCTCACTGGCTGCGGTCCCTGTATGGCCCGGTCGTGGGGGGCGGCCTCTCCTGGCCTGTCTTGCCCTGGGGGACCTCTCGGGGAGCGGGAGTGCCTAATGCCACTAGAGGCTCGACGTCCAAAGGGAAGTTTGCTTATTGCATTTAGACTTAGGGGGGTCCCCGGGGTGTGCGGCTGAAACATCGGGGTGTGTGCTGGCCTACACCGGGTGGTTGTCTGGGGGGGGCCTGGTCTTCTGAGACATGGTGCGGGCCCTCTGGGTTTGGGGGGTGGGGCGGCCGCCTCTGGGCTCCTGGGGCCCTGGGCCCTTCGCTTGGGCTGCCCAAGGTGGCCGGCCCCGCCGATCTTGGCCCACTGGGATCTGTGCCCCAAGACCGTGGGGGGCTCTTGCTGGGGCTCTCCTCTGCCATCCTTCGGGTGGGGCTGGAGTCTTCTTCGTGGTGGGGAAGCTTGGGTTAGTGCTCCGGGGCTGCTGCTGGGGGCCCGGGTCTTTGGGCTGCCCTGGTCTGCCTCTGACCTCCGTAGAGGCGTGGTCGCATTTGCACGATCTCACTCACCACTCTTCATCACTGATCACTCCTTATTCCTCATGCTCTGCATGCTGACACAGTCACTGAGTTGTCCAGTGGGTTTTTATACTAAGAGATAATTCTTTTTTTTATTTTTCCTGTGAGTTAGTATCTGGTCGCTGTTATGCTACTTTCATGATATGTCTTTTTGATTTGATTATTTAAAAACTCTTAATGACTAGCAGCTCTGTTTTGTTTTGTTTTGTTTTTTTTTTGTTTTTTTTTTTGCTTGTTTTTTGTAAAAGTTGTAGGAAATTTTCTGGTGTGTTCATGTACAGGTGTAACAGTTTGTTGTCTGGTGATGGTGTGGATTGAAGGGTCGTTTCCTTCTGTCTGTGATCTTTTTGTCTCCTTTCTTCTTTCCCTTTTGCATCTTTTTTGCTATTTTCCATCTTTTTCTGTCCCCTCCAGTCAGGTCCAGCAAGATTACATAGATTCCGTGATTCAAAGTAATTAAATAAATAAATGAATCAGATTATCAAGAGGAGCCTTACCCATAGGCCTCCCCTTGGCAGAGCAAATTTGTCCAGCATGATACAGCAACCAAATTATCATTTTGCCTGCTATGATGCTGAACAGGACAGGTTAAAAAAAAAAAAAAAAAAACTGTTCAAAATAGCACATATAAAAACAGTACATTGGTAAATGTAGTTCAAGTCTACAAAGGATGAAACTTGTGGCCTTACAACTGTCTATCAGGGGAATAATTCATTGTAGAAGCATGGTTTTTGGTACATTTCATAGCAACAATATTAAATGGGTTATGGTGAGTCATATGGATTATCTAATATGTAATCTTATTATAAGATACTTTAGGATTTAATTATATGATTAACTATGATCTATCTCTAAATAAAATTAACATTGATTTGATTGACAGCTCAAATGAGAGTTAATGTGATCACTTGCCAATGGATATGGCACTAAGCTTGCTAAAGAACATGTTAATGAATTCAACAAACAACAATAAAGTATTGTGCTGCAGATGGAATAAATAATATGTAATCTATTCATGTTTGACTAATAAGAACTTGCGTCCTAAATTAATTATAACAGACCTACAATTCTTAAACCTCATTACCATCAAAGTAATCACTAGTGCATACCACTGTGATTAATTGTCCATGATGAAGCCACCTCTCACACTGGCAGCCACAATATAAACACAGCAGCATCTCACAGATCAGGGCCCAGAGACACACGCCAAAAACAACAAACTGAAAGCTACAAAGCCTTTTTGTCAAAAGCATAGAATTTAAAAAGGTAACTGTAAATCATGGAAGAAACCTATTCACACAAAAATGGGGCACAAAGATGTGTTTTTTGTTTTGCTGTTGCTAGGCAACTGTAGAGTAGATGACAGTTTGCTGTCAGTCATTCGGCCAGCTGTTGTTTATTGTGTTTGGTCGGTGTGATTTGGCTACAGAAGTGTTATACAAAATAGAAAATGGTTACAAAACAGCTCTTATTAGCTTCAGAGCGGCTGTACTTGCCCTAGTCAGTCCTTTTCTGCATTGGTGAAACTGGTGAACAGAGAAAAGAAATAAAAAACAAAAACAGAGAAGATGAGTTGAATTTGTTTCAACTCAGTATATGCTTAAGGCACTCTTTTAAAGATGCAAGGTGCCTAAAGCAGATAAATGCAAGATGCAGCTCATCTAGAGGCAAAAGCAGTGTTTACAAGGCCCAAGGCAAATATATACAGTATATACATGAGGCCATCCTTTCCTCCAACTGTCTCCCTTCACTATTCCTGATACTTCTCACCCACTTTGACTCCAGGGGTTTCTCTCAGCCCCATTATACTGTAAAAGTGTGACATTTTTCTGTATTCCTTCTACATGCAGCTAGGACAGCATCACGAGCTGCAGTTAATGCAAATGTTCATCTTATTAATGCTGACTGGAATATGGATTTTTGCCACCATCATGATCATCACAGTGAAAATGTGAGTTGCTGTAATTATAATCAGCAACATCATCAGTGTTAATATTCCTGCACTGTCAGCAGTGTCTTGTGCCAGTAACAGCAGTAGATTGGCAGCACTTGTACTGTAGTGACAGAAATATGTTACTTTTGAGACTCTATGCCCATTTTCTTCTGGCTTTCCTGCATGCTTTTTTTTTTTTTTTTCCTGCATGTTTTTTACCCTAAGTGAAACTCAGGACAATGCAGTCTGCAAATGTGTTTGTTGGTTTGCAGTTCACTGGTTTGGTTCAGTTCGGCATGGACCTGTTAATAAGATTGTTTTATTTAACTGCTGCTATATAGACATTTCTTCAGGAGTAGGTGGAAACCATAATGGAGCTCTTTGAATAAAAAGTATAAGTAGCAGGTTTACACTTATCACATTTTAGTCGTCATATAGCTAGAAACATGATGGTTCTGAGGATATTTGATTTTGAATATGCTTTATGATCAAACCAATGTTTTTATATGATGCGTGCCTTGTTCCCCTGGTGACACCTGCTGTAGGAGACAGATACGAGAACATTTGCTGATAAATTTTTTAGTAGTTTTTCCCATGTTTAAGAAACCGTTCATATATGCACCACATTTTGTATAGAAAGGTATTACAAGTGATAAACAAAAACCAACCGAAGAGTCAGGTGAGAACACAGTTAACTATATTTAATAAAAACTCTACACAGGATATAATATGCAATAAAGCACTCTATAAATCTAATCTGTTATTAATCCTATGACATAAGGAAGATACTGAGTGTAATTGTGCTATTTTAATCAACAAAATCATTATAAAAAGACCATCTTAACTACGGTTTGTGAAACCTGAGCTTTCCTTTAAAAAAGAGAAAACCTAAATTTTTGCATTTATAGAAGGCTTGTGTGTTTTTATATTTAATTGGAAATACATGGGGCTTATCTGGTCAATCTTCCAAGTACAGACAAAACTGCAACAAATCCTGTACTCAGAATATGACCTTATAGATGGCTGCTCTTACTCTTGAAATATGACCCATGATGGCATCCATTGAAGCACCATGCCAATAAGCAGCAGGATAGAAATAGGACTCATACATGTGTTTCTATAAGAAACACCTACAACAGTCAAATAATCCTCATGAAGATCCAAACATACGTCTGTGTACTGCTTCACACAGATCCCATCAATTTGTCCTAAAATGTTTTAGCTGTATCAGCAGGGGCCAGGAGGATCAGATCTTTCATCGTCTATCGGACCTTGCAGCAGACGTTTGATCACTCGGTGGTATCCAGCGTCATCTTCTACGCTGTAGTGCGCTGGGGCTGCAGGCACACTGATACTAAAGGAATCTCCACAGTATCATGGACAATATCTCTCACCCCCTGCATGCCACAAAAGACTGAGACCACCGAGGAGCTCCACTGAACGCCACGAGAGGTCTTTTCTACCTGAGGCTATCAGACTTTATAACTCCTCCCCCCTCAGCGGCAGGGAAACTTACTGTAAATAAGAACTGAAATATTTAACTGGCGTGGATGAGAAGCGTGGACCCAAGTGAAGGCAGATGACGAGGCAGACGGCACACTGGTGCAGGAACAAGGTTTTAATGACAAAAACTAACCTACAAAAACAAAACACAACAGAGGCAAGACTGTGACGTGGCATGGAGGCTACAATAAACTAAACATTGCATGAACACTACAAAACATTAAGACTAATCCAACAATGGTCTGGCAGGGAATAAATTAAACCAAGGGATATATACACATGCACATACACACAGAAGAACACAATGGAAACAGGTGACGTGAATGAGACAAATCAAACCAGGTGCACTAATGACAGGAAGCAGAAAGTAAAAACAGAATACACAAAGGAAAGAACTACAAGAAGGACATGACAGTGGAACAATATAAGCTGTGGGCTGCTCTTGGCTGTTTTGGTACTAAAATCGGTGCTTTAAAATAAGTGTAATGTAATCAAGAGTGTCAACTGCTTCTACTGTCAGTAATTTTCACCTGTTTCTTCTTTTTGTTTGTTTGCCTTTTTGTTTTTTTGCTGTTTCATCCTCTGTGTTTGGAAATCCATTGTCGTCGGTTCGAGTTGGGCCCTCCTGTATCTAACAAACTTTCAGCCAATCAGCATTCAACCAACACGTAGCATCACTTCTGAACACTTCAGCTGTCACCCTCGTGAATGCCATTTCACCAGTTGCCATGGTAAACCCACCTGCTTGTGAAAAGTTGCTGCATTTGTGATGTTCTGTAAGTCAAAGTGAGTTTATCTTGTAGCAAAGTGATTTATTTCTCTGTGTCAGAACACACTCAAAATCATGATGAAGAGTGAGGAGACTAGGGAGCTGAAATGATATTACTACCCTGTAGGAGTTGTTTACACATTCAAACTGTCCTCTGTTATACTCTGCTTTAAGTGAAGGTTGTCAGCAGAAAAGTGCTGGAATATATCTGCTTTAGATATTGCCGAATGAATAATTAAAAACTGGAGCTTCACACGTCAAGAAATGGTGATGTGTACATCGCTTTGAACAAGCTGCAGAGGAAATGAATAAATACATAAATTGTGTCTGTGTGTGTGGGGGTGTGTGTGTGTTTGTGCAGCAAGCAGGCAAGGAAGCCACTGAATTGAAATTACACAGAGGGATGAAAGCAAGAGGTAATTTTAAAAGAGAGCATGAACTGTCAGAAAAGCTTTTTCTTCTCCTGCAGTACTGCGTGTTTAGGCAGAGCATTTGCGAAATGACACTTCCAGCCTATCGTTACAAAGAGCAACAAAAACTCTTTGAGCTCCATGGATTTCTTTGACAACTTCTCAGATTGCATTTATTAGCATGTTAGCTCGAGATTATATACTTATATAGCAGTATGTATATATGTATATATTGCAGTAATCTTTTTTTTTTTTTTTTTTTTTTTTTTGGCCACAATCTCATAATTCCATGGGTTTTATTTTAGATTTAAATTAGCCATTTCACCATCACATTGTAAGCCTTTCAGAATATTTCAAATATCAATATAAAAAAGCCATTTTCCATTGCTGAGAGTGCACAATACTGTGCAAAAGTCTTAGCTATGCCTTACTATTACAAAAGGCAGACTTTCTTTTGTAATATTTTAAGCTGGTCTTCTCTTTCTTTTCTTTAGAAATTGGCTGATGGGATTCATTTTCAATCCAATCCTTGTTTTAGACCAGTGGTTCCCAATCTAAGGTCCAGGACCCCGCACGGGGGTACCCCAAAGAGCACAGTGGGTCCCAGAGGCTTTCACCATTGTGATTGAAATTAAGACCAAGTCCACACAGAGACGAGTTAAAGTGTGTCCGCTCAAGTATTTTTTAATCATATGGACATTTTGTTCACATGGAACTGCCATTTTGAGAGCTTGAAACCCCTAACTTTTGGAACATCCCAAAGTGAATAAATGGGGGTCATCAAAGTCTGTTATACAATATTTTAAACACATGTATCTTTAGTCTAAACATTTAATAAAAAGGGGGGGGGGGAGGTTATATGTTATATGAGAATCTTGCTAATGAAAGCTTAAAACCAAGCATGGTTTCAGCACAGTGTGGGGCATGGGTTCACAGCTTTTTAGTATTTGCATGAATGGTGTCCTTTAGGAAAATAGGTTAGGATCCATTGTTCTAGACCAGTTTAGAGGGCAATGGTTTTTTGTTTGGTCATCCACTTAACACCGCCATTTGCATTTTGCACCGATAAGGTTATTAAAGAGCTGTTAACATAAAACTTGGCATGTTCAAGCAATGTGTGCAGTTTGTGTCCTTAACAAATTTCAGGAAACTGGACAAGCAGAGAATAGAAGTGGCAGTCCATAAATGCCATCTACAGCAGAACAGTGTAAAGTGATGTCTTCAAGAAATAAGAGATTTATCTGCATCCTCAGTTGAACCATCTACTGTTCAGCAAAGCCTCGCCAGAAATGGTTTCAATGGAATAGTGGATGTCAAGAACCCTTAAGGGAAACAAAGAGAAAAGAGAGATCCCTGAAGCAGTGTGGGATCAACCTGGAGAACAGAACAAAAGGCAATGTCCAAAGAAGAGCTTTGAAATTTCCTTCAAGAAAACTAGAAAAGTATTCCTAGAGACTTTTTAAAGAAATTACAAGAGAGCAAGTCTGTGAAACCCAGACAGTTTAAAAAAAAGGTGCCCATAACTAATAGACTTTCAAGTTCATTAGAGCTACACAAACTTTGTTTTACATACAGTATTCTCAGTTAATAAATTGCTGCACCTTTACTGCCAAACTGTAGAAAGCAGGCTTGCTCAAGACTTTCACACAATACTGTAGGTTTTTAGAGAATGAAACAGCTTCAGTACAAGAGAGGCAATCTTCAAACCTTGCTCACATGCACGTTAACACTGACAGATATCAAAGCATGAAGTGCTTCTCCTCCATACTTCCAACTAGGAAACAGCCTGTCTGTGTGTTAAGAGTGTGTGCACTGTTGCGTTTTGTTGTAGTCATTTAGTTCTGCAGCAGATAGCTCTGAGTGTGCTTCTTCGTAGCAGCTTTCCCTCTAATTGGTCACAGTTCAGCTTTGTTGTGGAAAACAGTCTCTTGTCTCTGTCTGTGGGTCAAAGTTTCCCTAATTCGAAAGCAAAATTAAATACTTTTACCCTTTTTCAGACAGGAAAAAAAGTGCTTTGTAATAACTTTCTCTTTGGGTTTGCTAATGTGCATAAATCAAACGTAGTATGAAAGTAGAAACTGGCACAATGAGCTGTAATATTTAAATCATTACAGTGTAGAAATCTCTTTTCCCATAATTTGATTCAATCATAAATGCCAAAAACTTAACATTTTACCTCACATCTTCAACAGCTCCCAACAGATTTGTTTCATTTAACCTACTCTTTGACCCACTTTCAAGTGGCTTAGTGCTGACAACAAAAGAAGGGCAACATGACGCCTCTTATGAAGTAACTCCACCAAGTTAAGAAGCTATTACGGCTGATTCTTTTTAATTCCGCCTTGTTTGAACAGGCTTCCCATGTACAGCAAAGTCACAGCCAGAGGACTGTCTGTAACAATGTGGCAGACCTGTCATTCACCCCGCGTATCTATGTGCTTCCTTTCACCCAAGAGCCCACCTCTTTCCATTAGCCTGAATAAATGAGGTGCCAATCAGACGGGCCTCTGTCTGCTGGCTGTTTATGGTAAAACGTTGTTGGAGATAGACAAGGGGATTTGCTTCAGACTTAATACAGTGTGGGAGCAACAAATAAAGGCACTCAGTTGTTGCAGGCATGGATCTCAGGTGCTCTTTGCTTATTTTAAGGGTGAGAAGGATGCAGAACAAAGACAGGAAGGTGAAATGAGAAATCAAACAATAAGCATATGTCCCACAGAGAAGATGCAGGTCCCTTCTGGGCTAAAAACTGTTCTTGTGAAATCCAATGATCCCCACCAAATAGTTTTTAAATCCAAACAGAAGTGAATGACACATTAGGGCTAATCAGCAGGCTGCAGTGAAGCACACATTAATAAGTTCAAGCATCTCAGTGATCATAAACTTCAGACTTGCCACACACTGAAAACCCAGAAGTAATATTCTGGCAAGCGAATGTCATAAAACTGTTGCTCTCCTAAAGAGAGCCTGCCCACATGTGCTTAAGAAAACAATAGAGAGTTTTTTGTTGTTGTCATTTTTTTTACATGCATCAAGTCATTTTGAGAAACAAAACAATACCAATGAAAACTGCAAACCACACTGTTTCCCAGTGACGAGCCCTCTGAACATCTGCTCCCATCAAAATCATCAAAAAATGAAAAAATGGTTACAAAAGGGTCATTTCAGACTGCAAACGTGAATTTTAATTAAGTAAATTTGAGTAGTTACATATTTCAGTAACTAAAAGATGGCTGCCAACAAAGTTGAGTTGTGTGTGTCACCTTCTATAAACAATGGTCAGAACTAACTCAGTTTATCCACTGGTCTTCAAACTTTCGCTCATGAGAGTGAGCAATTAGTGCTGCCTGCCTACCACCTGTTGGACAGGGCAGATTGTGAAAGCAGGCAGTATTAGCCAAGAATACTCCTAAAGACCACTAAATGCTATTAGCTGCTTGCTAGCTGAGGTAGTAGTTGTTAGCTGGAGCTAGCAGTGGCTAACTTCTCATCGGAGTTTGCACTAGCTTTTCATTTCATGGCGTGAAATTGTAGTAAAAAGGCAGCTATGCAAGTAAACAGTGTTTTGTATTGATACATTTGTTCACTGGGCAATCAAAATTATCATTTTGTTATGTCTACAACTGTTCTGAAACAGGGTATTATTCATTTAAGCAATTCTACTTTCCATTTACCCAAGTGATATCATGTACAAAATTGCAGCGTCTCAATCATTACCTTTGCCTGCTTCCTCTGCAAGCCTGAATTCAACTAATCAAAAGAAATGTCCCCTATATTTTATTGTTTTTAGAAGGATCCTTTCCCTCATCCTGAATTAATTACAGCTTTTTTTTTAATATGATTTGAATATGAACCAATTCAGAGGTACCAAAGATTAAATGAATGGAAATTATCAGAAGAGGTTCACTTGAATAATTGAAGTATATCTCCTTAAATTTGAAAATAAAAAGGACTAAAATCAGACAGTAAACAAGAGACAGTGTTTCAGAGTAGACTTTTCTCTTGCACCATCTATCTCTCTTAAGTTTCCTTTTATTCTTTTCTACCTAATATTTCGCCTTCAGGAAATATAATGGGTATACCACATATCATCACAGACAGTGACTGACAGGCTACAGATTAAATTAAAAGTTTCCCTCTGTATTTATAACATATCATGTCCTGTTATCAGTAATTTAAAAAAGAAACACAGGTGCAGCAGTAACTAAAATATCCAATACACTTGAGAAATGGTAAAGCGACTTCATGTCAGTTTGCAGTCTAAAACTTTATTACAGTGTGGTTGAGGGAAATCATAAGCGGCAGTAGAATTTGCCACTGGCTGGCCTGTGGTCTGCTGGCCTGCATGGATCTTAATTCATGAGAGGCCTCGTTGATTCTTCCCTTCCACAAGCATCTCAGGCTTCTGGCCGAGCGAGTGGGAGCAACAATGATTAATGCGGTTATAAAACCAGTCGACCAACTTTTAAGTGTTGCACTAGATCATCTAAGGCAGCTTCACTGTGTGCATTGAAGCGACAGGCAGCTTTGAGAGGTGAATCTGAGACAAATCTCTCAACAGCTTTGATGTACCCTTGACAAAAAATGAAAAAATAAAAAATGTGCGCCCCTGTCATCTGCCCTGGCTTATTCCTTTTAAAGTGTACTGCTGGGGTCATATTTTTATGTATGATTCACTAAAACGCCACTTATGCTTGTTTTTTGTTTTTTTTTGTTTGTTTGTTTTTTGTTTTTTTTTGTTTGTTTGTTTTTTGTTTTTTTTGTTTGTTTTTTTTTTGTTTGTTTGTTTGTTTGTTTGTTTGTTTGTTTGTTTGTTTTTTTTGGTTTTGTTTTGGTTTGTTTATAGGAGGTTGAATTGGTATTTTCATTTTGAGGGGGCAGTAGGTACGGATTTTACAGTCCCAGAAGAGACCATGATGCATTTGTGAAGGGTTGATAACTTATTCTTGGTGGCTTGGGATTACTTCATGAGAGGTTAAAATTTTTTTAGCCTTTAAGAACAAGAAAAACAAACCCTTGTAAAAACTACAGCAACTGGTCTTCTCATTTCCCAAACGTGTACAGGGTATGTTAAAACCAAAGGTGATGCAACAGGGTGGTAAATACATCCCTTTCTACCTTCTCCCAAACATGTGGCTGTGATCACATACAAAGTAAACAATAAAAAGCATTATCAACATTGGATATGTTTCCTTTCTGCTATTTTAAATCAAATGTAATCCATCTTTTTACCACATTTATGTCACAGTTCATGAAGAATGAGGACCTAAATGCAGGGTGAATAGGCAGGAGGCAGACAGACGTAGGAATCAGTGGCTTAATAATGATAACTGAAGGCACTGCATAGGCAGGAAAACTAAAAGTAACAGGGCTGGAAAAGCAAACCTAAGAAGCAGACTAATATAAACAAAAGGCACAAAAAAGGCACTGGGGAAACAATGACAATCTGGCAGTGAACAAATGAAAGCAAAGTGTGTATACATAGATATACATCAGAATCAGGTTTATTGCCAAGTAGGTTTACACGTACGAGGAATTTGTTTTGGTGCGTGGGTGCCAACAAGGAAAAAAAAAAAAAAATATATATATATATATATATATATATATATATATATATACATATATATATATACAGGGAATGAACACAGGGATAACCTATCTACAGAATAAAAACAGGAAACCAGAGGCCTGTACTACAAAGCAGGATTTTCTCTTATCGTGGTCATTTCGGGGTTAGGGGTGGGTTATAAAAAAAAGAAGAAAAAAAAAGATTAATCGATTTTAATTGATTCAAATGAAATAAATCCAATATCAATTCATAAAACTTAGAGATCGATTTTTTAAAATGTCCTCAATTCCGGTAACGTGATTCTACTCTCATGTCAGACTCGGTGAGATCTTAGCATACTGTATCTACACACAACTGGGTTCCTCTGTTTCCTCCATCCAAAATCAGCTTCTTTTGCTGAGATAATGTCAAGGTTCAGATGTTTTCTTTCACCAGTGTGGATTACATTCATCTATAAAGTCTTTTGCAGCATATTACCGCTCACATTACCAACTAATGCTAAGACTGCGGCACTTATATTAGCAGCTAATGCTAACAGGTGCCATCACGTTCAAAAACAGGAGGTGATGTCACCACGCATGTAGTTTTAAATAAATCTGATATGGTCATATAAAGTCACATTTCCTGTAGAGCAGGTTTATACTTTGTCCATTTATCAAACAATAAACAGTCAGATGGTATTTAACTGAGTTACATGATGGCATGTCATAGCTGCGCCTGCTCTCTGTGTCCATGGCAGTGAGCACACACACAGACACATGCGCACACACACAGTTTTCCATCAGAGGACAGAGTGCTCGCGTTGGAAAACACATCAACCAGCTGAAAATCAGATAAAAATATGTGAGTTTTCTAAATTCTTTTAGGTGGCTGAAGATGGAAGTATCACGGCAATGCGCACAGCTGAACCAGCTGAATCTACGTCATTGAAGGAATTTCTGAGTCATTCTATGGCTTAAAATATTCTTTGTAGGTTTAATTTACATCAACACGTTATCTGAACTTTGATAATATTTAGTGATTCCACTGAAGGACATTTAAAATGTTTAACTTTTTTCTGTCCTGTGGGTTTTGTTTGTTTTTTTGTTTGTTTGTTTTTTTTTATTCATTGTAATTATTTCTTTTTTTCGATTACTGCTTTTGTGGCTGTGAATCTGGGGAAACACTGTATTGATATAGTATTTCAGAAATGAATGCAGATGTGTTAGGTCAGATTATTAAAGAAATCTCATAACTCCCTGTATAAATGCTGTTGAATTGAAGTAAATGCACTCAGTTTTTCAGTAAAAAAAAAAAAAAAAGTTATCTCAGAACATCTTATATTCAAGGAAAAATAGCTGGTGTTACATAATTAGCTGTAAATAAATCGATATATGATTGAATTTAATCGAAATCTAATCGAAATAGACTGTTGTGAATCAAATTGATTCAGGAAATTAGTAATGATACCCAGCCCTATTCAGTGTTAACCCGGTGCTTAAGGTTAGTGTTATTTCTGTAAAAGGGTTGCAAATTTTGTTTGACTGTCTGTAAACTTCAACCATGTTTGCTTCAACTTATGTTGCAGGTTTCTGAAAAGAATCCGATTTTCCTTGCAAAAGCCTGGAGGGTGTCTTCAGGTGGTCTGTTAGTGAGGGTCAGCTCACACATACTTACTGTCCCAGTGCACATACTCTAAGTTTGTAGGAGTCTGCCTGTCCTTTTCTACTGCACAGATCTGGATTCAGTTTTGAAATATTTTAATTGTGTACTGTGTTTCTTGTTTGGTAGCTTCAGTACATGCAGATATGAGTGTGTATGGTTGTGTATCTTGCTTGTCTCTGTGTGTTGGCCTTGGACTGGTGATCCTGCCTCGAGCCAGGTGGCAGCCTGATAAGGCTTCTGCCCCCTTGTGACTCTGAATTGAATAAAGCTTATATAGAAAATGAATAAATGAAAAAGCACACATGCTTACAAGATGTAGAGGTTGTGAAGTAAAGCTTTATAATGGTTAATATTAGAAATTAAAATGACTGTTGACTAGCAAGTCCACCCTGGTATCCAGATATGTGATATGCTGGTCCTATGTTTCCCAATGTTGGCCAGGTATAATTCAACCTGAATTCACTCCCGAGTGGGTATATGAATAATTAATAGTGCTGCCCACAGCTATTTCTCTACATATACTTACTCCTAAAATAAATATATCCCCATTTCAGTCTGATTTAACAAGCTTGTATTTAACACTTTCAAACCATGCACACTGATTTAAGCACCAATACATTTGAAAAAGATGTTTTTCAGACTCCTTTGTGAAATGTTTGATGTGCAAAAACATGAAGGGAAAATAAATAACGAAAGAAAAAGAAAGTATTTTACCTTCTTTCTTTTTCAGCGTAACAACAGTTGGCAAACAAAGAAGCCAACACTGCAGGGGGCTGATGCACCTGATCATGTAATAAGCAGCAGGCACACTGATTACAATTAGTAGAAACTACATGAGAACAGGCAAACTTTCAAGGAAAAAAGGAAAATACATATATTTACAAGCATTTCACTATAAGAGGCAGTCATCTGGAATGATGCTGTAGTCAAATGCTTATCAGATTAGCTGCTAAATGTAAAATACTGAAACAAAATCCTTCAAGACTTTGACCCAAGAGGAAGGTACTTATAGAATGTCAAAAGACATCTTGCTTAAATCATGCATCTACTTACAAAAAGACAAGAGCTCCATATCAGCATTTATAGCCAACATGATGCCCCTCCAGACATAAACATTTCTTTAAAAACCTCGTCCTGACAACCTTTGGTGGCAGGGGAGCTGATAAGCACATTGCACGTTAAGCAAGATCTTTGCATTTTACTTCTGATAGAGAGAGGGTGTGAAACAAGGAAGAATACTCAAATTCTATGTATGTCCAACTGACTAACAACCAATTCTCCTGCACACAGTATGAACCTATTTGCAGATGCTTAGGCTAAAAATGTCCAAATTTATCATGGTGATTAGAATTTAGGGATTATGAATAATAGATGGAGAGTTTGACATTTCAGCAGATAATGGAAGAATGGCAAATAGTGAACCAGGGCAACAGACTTTCACTTTCACTTTTATGTCAGCTTGTTAAGGCCTTCAAGAATGCAAACCAAGGAATATAAACTTCTAAGGGTGCTGGTTCTGTAATTACAATCCCAATTCCCAAAAAGTTGGAACACTGTGTAAAACTGAACTAAATTTAATTTAACTAGAATTAGAACGTGATGATTTGAAAGTTTCATAAACAAATGTTTTATTTACACTAGCATAAGAAAATATATCAAATGTTAAAGGTGAGACATTTACTGTTTTTTTAACAGGCAACAGTTGAGTAACGTGATAGGTTATTAAAAGAGCACCTGGAAGAGATGAGGAGAAGGTCAGGAATCTACAAAAACCATCTGCATATATTGCAGAGCAAGTTTGGCAAATTACCCCTCAATTTACGAACATAGGCTTTGAGTAATTCATCATCTATTGTAGCTGAAATCTTCAAAAGATTCAGAAATAAGAAGCCATATGTAAACATGATCCAGAAATGCCATCTTCTGGTGAAAGCTAATTTAAAATGAAGAAAAAGTAGAAAGGGGGAAAGTAGAAAAACTGCTGTGTTGTCAGACATATCTAAATTTGAAATGATTTTCTGGAAATCATGGCCATGCTCCAGATTAAAACGGAGCAGGACTATTTGGCTTGTTATCAACACTGCTGGTGCATTAGTGCTTGTAAAACAAATCTAAAAAAGCACCATCAATGCTGAAAGGTGTTTACAGGTTTTAGAGCAACAGAGCTTGCATTTTTCAGCAAAACAATGCCTCAGTGCAAGCTCATCTGTTGTTTTAAGGGAGTTGCAGATTATTTAATCTGCTTTTAAACTTAATTTCACACAGCATCTCTTATTTTAAGGAATTAGATTTGCACATGCAACAACATAAAGAAACACACTAGATCTAGTAAAACATGTTATTCCATAAAGAGACTTTGCAGGCCAGGGGGGGCTTCTTATATGTGCCCAGCATTAAGACAGTTTGCCTGTGATAAAGGTGAAGTTACTAAATTTAGTGAGTAAGATGAGTTTCATATTACTTGAGGCTTAGAGGTTCCTGATTAGACTGCTTTTAAGTAATTAAAATATGGATGCTAATCCCTTCCTCCTCCTTTTGTCTATCTTTGTGTCTGCAGCTCGCTTTAAGTCTCAGCAGGAAGACTTGCAATGCTGATAATTTCACTTTATCATCCTCCAACACGCACACGCACACACACACACACACACACTACACATATACCTTTTCCACTTTCTTTTTACCATCCCTAAGGTGATAGGTAGTCAAATACAATTATTTGTCCAGAAACAAAGGATCAGCAAAAAGGATTCAGTCCTGGATTAAACAATATTTTAGCTCCCTTTGGGACACATATCACATGTCCTGTAAGGAAACTGCTCACCTTGTAAGTAAAACTTAGATGTTGTTTTTATGGCTCCTGTATTTTTTATTCATATATTGTGCTGTGTTAGGTTTATTTCTTGTGCAGCAGAGCAGCAACACACTGTTTTACGCATGCACTCGAGTGTCTTTTCTTGTTATCCAGACTCAAATATTCTGTTAGAACAGAGTCTCTCATTGCTGTTCATACTGGATTCATGTGGGCCAGTACTGACACTGACATATGAGGCCTCACTGTCCCTTTTTGTGACTGGCCAAAGCAGGACATGTATTACAGTATCTGTGATACAGCCACCACTCCCCTCTTCAATGTCTCTGCTCTCTGTTCCTGGCAACCCCACTGGGGAAATGTTGGAGAATCTGCCTTCAAAGAATTTTGTTTAGCATGTTACTGGTTCACGGTACATCAAAGTAAGACCATCATTTATGATTTAAGCATCACATATTATTAACCAGTGGAGATATATCATAACCCAGCTGGTTACTGCGTGCAGCTATACATGTGATGTCATATTAAAGAAATATGGGAACAGAACACAATTACCTGAAATCCATTAGAAATGTTTTTGACTGACTTTGATTTAGCTTTTATCCTCATCTGTCGTTTGGTAAGACTGAGGCGAGGCTGTTATCATGCGATGGAAATGGAAATCAGGTCTTAGCCCAGTCTCCAATTGCGTGGGAGGCTCTTTGAGTGGGGCATAAAAGAGAAAAGGTTTTATCAATTCACATTAAGTGGGTTTCAAGGGCAAGTCCAATAATACTCCAGCAGCACATTAAGAATAGTATGGCTGAATTAATGCACATGGATTATTTGTTTTACATAACAAGGACTTTATTCTCAACGTAATTTCAGCTCACTTTGATGGTTGCATTGTTTAAACTATTTATTTTCATGATGCACTGCTTCTAATTAAAACTGCTAAACATTTGAGAGAAATTGCTTTTGTTCACACTATGGTGTGGATTATGAGGGAGAACTAGTAGTTATGTAAAGCCTTTCAGTAGATATGAGATATATAACTTTAATGGCCTCATCAGTTCAATCATTCCAGCATTGGTCAGTTTTGTGTTTGAAATATTTTGTTGGACCAGCTTAAAATGTGCTTAATTCAAAACATGTGCAACTTCTGTCATTCATGCAAGATTATTTTAAATTTTCTTTGTAATTGTACAGTACTTTGGTACAATGCTGTTTGTTTTAAATGTGCCTTTTAATTAACTGGATGAGATTAGATTAGAAGATTGGGCTATACATTAGGTGAGGCACATAGAGACCCATTTAGTTGCTGAGTAGTTGTGTAGGGGATGGAGGCAGGTCAAAACTAAAGAAAGAAAAGAAAATAAGAAAAGTAAAAACTTTTTTTATGTGTTAAAGAATATAGTCATACTTGTTAGGATTAACGGCATATTTAACAAAAACATTTGATGTTTTATTTTAGAAAATCCTCCTTTGAAAAGGACTTTTTGTAGCTTTCACATTTGCTTCAACACTGAATAAAATCCCTGGCTATTGAGTTTGCCCTCCCTGTTTATACACTGATGCTGGGACAATGAAAGGCAAACGTTTTGTTTAATTGTAGAGTCGTCTACGCTAAACAGAGTTTTGGCTTGACAATGAACTCCAGAGAGAAATTTTCTTAAAACACAAGGCAAATCCTCACCGTGCAAATATGAACTGGAATCTTTTAGCAATGATGATGTCTGTCATAAAATCGTGCTCTGTTTACACCTGCAAACAGCACAACAACAACAATGGCGGACCTCCATGCTCTATTTGTGCAGCTGAATTTTTTTAAGTGCAATATCCCTTTTGGGGCTGTGGGGTTGTGTAATACTATTTTGGCTTTTGTATGCTGTTTTTTCCTTTTTTCTCTCATTTGGGTATTGTGCAATATATTTATGATTTTGCTGTGTGGCTGATGGTAATTTGTAGTTTACAGTTGTTTGCTATTCTGTTGTGTGTTGATGTCGATAAAGCAGCTAATCTAACAGCACTTGAGTCCAAACCAAATTTGACTAAGTGTTCCGTATTTTTATTTTAGTCTCTTAAAGCAAAACCTGCTTTCTTGTGCAGCAATTATGCCTTCAGTGAAGATGCATAGTTTACATGCGCTAGATCAGGGATCCCCTAATCCAGTCCTCAAGACCCTCTATCCTGCAGACTTTAGATATTTCCTTGCAGCAAAACACATCTACACAAGCGGTTGTTATGTCTTCAGATCTGATGAGTAGTGCACATGTTGGGCGTGTCATTCCAAAGTTTTACCTTTCCATTACAGGCCAGATATGCACACTACAGCATTTCCAGTCCTATTTGTGTTTTCAGTCTGCATGGAGGTAGTTTTCACTCCGCTGTTGTGTAAACGCTTCTTTTTTTTTTTTTTAAATGAATACGCAATGGGAAATTTTTGGAGTTTTGCATGGAAATGTCATGGCATGTAAATAAAACATTTGAAGTTCAGCAGGAAGTGCCGTCATGGCTGAGACTTGATGTAAAAAAAAAGGGCTCAGAAAGTAGAAAGTCTCGAAATAACATCCATGTAAAAGCCAGGTTTTCCCATCAGGACAATGCAGTATAACAAGATGAGCAGTGTCTTTCACTGTTACTGTCAGCAGTTTTAATGTTTTAGCAGATCAGTGCAGGTTATCGAAGCAGTGTACTTTTCATTTCACTACATTTTTTGACCAATGTAGATAGTGGTTGCATTTACATAAAAATACAAATCTTGAATAAAAATCCACTGAACCCTTTCACCAATATAAAATAAATGATAAAAAAAAAATTAAAAAAAAGCAAGCTGGGTCCCAGTGTTTGAGTTTCTAGCATTTCTAAGAGATATTTCTCCTCTTATCTCCTCAGAGGAAAAAGGCCTGAAGAAGTAGAAGTATCTGAAACATCAGAAAACAGCAAAGATTAGAAAATAAAAGTTAAATTTTTCTTCTCCCTTCTATACTACATTAATCAACAGTCACTCACATTCATCTTGCACCTTTGTACTGTAACTGCTGAGCTAAACTCCATGAATTCATGCATTAAAACTACATACAGTCATTGATGTTGTATTATCAATAAAACACAGAGCTTATTTAAATATATACTTGTTACTTTATTTTTCCTCAGGTAGGATGTTAAATGTTTAGTATTTCCTTTTTTAGATACAGTTTACCAGTAAAGTTAACAGAATTACACACTCTCAATGCTTTACATCAACATGCAGTAAAGGCAATGTAAAACTTTTATCCAAGTTGAGATGTGCCTTTATGTCTCCATGTACAGACAAAGGGACACCAGGGGCCTCAACAAATATCTTAATGTGTAAAATATGTGTTTATTCTTTGAATCAAACCTCTTCCCCTCACCACTAACCCACTTCCTGAAATAGATCCGCTCCATTCACTCTCTGAAGTGTTCCAAAGAGAAAAAGCGCTTCTGGCTGCCCATGTCCTACATAATGTAATTATGTAAACCAAACCAAGAGAAAAAAAAATAACCCACACACCACACAATCTACCACGCAATCACTGCCAGTTAATCAGTGAAGGAGATAAACATGTATCAAAATTAATCACAGTTATAGTTGATGCTGCTGTGTTAGTGTTTTCTTAATGCTGGACGAAATGTAAGTTTTACTTTTCCCTTGGATAAAAGTATTCAAACATTTTTAAGAGGTGTGCAAACCCTCACAAAAAAAGAAATGCCCACTCTTTTTGCCTTTTGATAGCTTGTTGCTATTTCGAAACTCCAGCTACTTTCTGAACATTCAACAGGACCATTTTGTGCTTCACTTTTAATGAAATGCTTGAGATCCTTGCTCATCATTTCTGCAGTAAGTATCAGAGTAGTGCTTTAATATTGCTCCTCTGACATGCACATCACACTGATTTTCTGTTTGATTTTATAAAACCAGTTTCATAAACATGTCAGTCTCTTTGAAATGTAGTCAAGGTGTAAATCTTGACAGAGGATGAAGAAGCTTAGGACAACAAAGCCTTCATGGAGTACGGGAAACATAATAGTGGTTTAGGATGGATGAACAGCTTTGCATGTGCTTATCTGTACAGCCTCATGCTAGTAACTCAGCTCATTGGTCAGGCCATTACAAGGAAAAAGCTCTATCTATGATGCCACCATTGATTTTATTGACTCACTTTGAGACAATTTGTGCCATTACATTGAGGTTCAATCAGTGAATAGTGTGTTTTTCCCTTTAAAAAAAAAAAAAAAAAAAAAAAAAAAAACCTTAGCTAAAATCCTTACATCACAGCTTATTTTTGCCATTTAAACTGGAGACATTTTATTTATAAGCCTGTTAGGCCTTTTTACATTTGTTTAAAAGATCATGTAAAAGCCTCACCTCCTTTAGAGACACTCCTTTTTTTATGTGGTCATGACTAAACGCAGTTCTTCTGTCAACTGGTCCCAATAAAACTGATTGGAAATATAAGCTGCTGGGTTCTTCACAGCTTAACAGCTTCTTCAGTGTTGTTAAAGATATTAAACTGCCTATACGTAGCATCAAAAAAGATACTGTGATGAGATCGTTTTTGAATTTACATAATGACTGATACAGCCATTTGTTTAGCAGCACTAATAGCTGCAGTGATGTTTATTTGATGGCTGCTCTGGCAGCTACTCGTCAGAGGTTTATAGGCAGCATTTAAAATACAGAATATCGTCCTTTGACGTTCAAAGCAGCCCACTCTCATTCAAGAATATGGACAGAATGATGGGGACAGATTTGGATGAATCCAAGAGAACTGACCAAGTAATATTGCAAAGCATTATCGACTCTGATAGCACTTTACAACGATTAACATTTTTAATCGTGATATATCACATTGTTACACGAAAAAGGTCCATTTCCTTTTAAAGAAGGTCCATTGCTATATGAAGAAAATGCAGTACATTTTGGTTTACAAACACTAAATCAGGGGTCTCCAACCTGCAGCTCCATGGACCTTCCACAATGGCTCTTAATACATGGCTAAAAATGCTAAAGAACTAACTGACGCTTTTAAATATAGATATAATACATTTTTGAGTTTTTCATGGAATAATTGCATTGAATTTCCACAGTTTAATGACACTAAAAGTACCAGTATTTTATAATATATATATATATATATATATATATATATATATATATATATATTTGCAATATCAGAAAGATAGATAGATAGATAGATAGATAGATAGATAGATAGATAGATAGATAGATAGATAGATAGATAGATAGATAGATAGATAGATAGATAGATAGATGTGATAGAATGTGGTTATACATCTACAAATAGCTACAAATTTTCTATAGTAGATATTTATTAAAAATTAGAAGTTGTCTTTTTTCAAAAAGTCTTGTAACATTTGCAGCTCTAAAGGAGTTTTATTTAGCTGGCTGAGGGAAAAATGGCTCTTTGGATTGGAAAGGCTGCAGACCCCTGCACTAAACACATAAACAGATTTAGTAGCAGTTTTTTCTTTAAACACCAACAGTTAAAATATTTTTTAATATATATAAAAATCAAATGTTTTTGACAAAGAATGAGGAAAATTTCAGGATTTACTTACAAAAAAGTAAAAAGTCAGCAAGATGAATTAGAAGCTGTGAAGCTGTTTCCTTCTAAACACAGAAGGAACAATAACTGATGAATATCAGCCATCAAGTGAACAGACAGAAAGCAGGATATATTTAACGTGATACTGCTGTTATACTTTTTATTTACAATAAAAAAGGAAAAGACCACAGTTCAGTAAATATATTTAGGTTTATTTTAAGCAGAACTTGCTCTTAACATTTTTTTACTTGCTAATATCGCACTGAACCACTAGGCTACCTCCTGATAGTGTCTGCTATTTTGCCACTTGCTTTGCCACTTTGCCAGATTGCTGTGCATAAACAAGATATTATCCACCTTAATCACATGACCAGCAGTGGAAAAATCTCTCTCACTGGCTGCGCTGGACATTAGGATGGCAAGACCATCTCAATGAGTGCAAGGTTTGGAAATACTCTTGCATGCTCCCTCCACCAACACAGTAGATCAAAAGGATCCTCTTTTGGACTCTTGTAGTTGATGTAGACAGCCACCTCTTCCACAGGTTGCGACATTTAATCGATACAATCCTCCACATCGGTTAATCATCTCCTTTTTCTTGCTGTGATCTCTTCTCTGGTGGTTGACATGGGCCTGCATAGTGAAGTCCTGCTGGGCTGTCACGCTTCAGCTCTTTAAAAACACATAGTATGCCCACAAGGACAAAAAAGAAAAAAAAAACGCTGAGATCACAATAGTGTAAGAATTTTGAAGAGGTAATATCTAAACATGTAACAAAACACGAAGCTGTAGAGTGGAGAGTGTGTATGCTGTTCACCTTGGTCAAGGAGCAGCTTCATGCTTTTCAGTTAGGAAGCAAGAATGTTGCAAGCTTGTGCAGGAGATGATCAAATTAGTCAAAAAGAATTTTGAGACATTTCTCCTTCACTGATGACAGCATCAAACTGTCAGTAGAAGATGGCTGCAGGTGACGCTTTAGGCATTCCAACCACAGGTCAGGTGGATTGCCAGGGTTTGCATGTCTCTAAGGCTTTTGCAGCCACTTTAAATCATTCCAGAAATGCAACATCACTCAGTGTCGCTTTGCTGAGATTGGTCAGGCAGGTGTGTTCTCCTCTCTCCTCTAAGACAGCTTATTTCCTCATACTGTTTGTGAAGTCTAGCACAGTGTGTAGTATGCAATGAGTCTCCACAGATGCTTGAAGTGTCTTTTCCAGACGAGTCTGGAGGTTTGTCTGCTTGAAGTAAGTCACAAGCAACTTGGTAGAATTGATAAGAGCAGAGACCACTTCACCAAAGACATCCTCCTCCAATGGTTTACCAGTTGTAGTGTGCAGCACTGTGTGGAAAATATGAGCAAGTCAACCTTGTGACACTGCAGAGGGCTGCAACTGTGTTTGCACCTCTGTCAGTTACATACACAAGTTTAAAGAAGAACTCATCAAGACTGTAATCTTACTGGACCTGACCAGAGTGGACAGAAAACAAGGAGAATAGTGAAGAGAAGTTAAAGGAAAGAAGAAGTGATTAAAGGCAATGACCATTCTAACTCAGAAAGCCAGCTGCTACACCTGTACAGAACCTTAACAGAGACTTTCCTGCAGCTTTTACAGGAAAACAAAGCTGACAATCACAGGAGTTCCTAAAAATAACCAACAACAACAACAAAAAATAACTAAATACAAACAAAAAACCAAACACAACAACAACCAAAGTACCAGAAACACACACATAAAAAACATAAACACAAGCAGCTCTTAGTGTATAAATCCAGTGGACAACTCAGTGACTGTGTCAGCATGCAGAGTATGAGCAATGAGGAGTGATCAGAGATCAGTGTGATCGTGCAAATGCAACCACGCCTCTATGAAGGCTTGAGGCAGACTAAGACCCAGAGACCCTGAATTTATAAGAGGATAAATTCCAGTTTAATAATTCAGTATTTGACCCATGTCGAAGCAGATTAGGTACAGAATATAATAAAAAAGAAATAGCATTTTCCTGTACTTTAAAAAAAAACTTTGGCAACACTTAAAATCAGATCCAGCTGATATCAGCTGTAACACAACAGATTAAAGAGAAAATAGAAAATTTTATTTAAGTAACAAAGTTAATCAAGTAATTTCAACCAATAGTACGCTATAAAATAAATGACAGACTCCCCAATACTGAGATCAGTTAATAAAAAATGGATCAAATGTTACAGAAAACAGCAGAAGCACTCAGCACAATGCAGATGTGTTGATCATGATCTTGCCACTCCAATAAATTCTACATCCCAATCACAGAGAAACCATGGTGCAACATTTATTTACTAACCTGCACAAGTTTACATAAGTAGGGTTTATTTTAGAGAAACACTGCTAGAACTCAATCAAACTGATCCTGATTAATTTTGCACAGCTTCCACTCTGTAAAACATCAAGGAAACATCCACTCAAAGACATGAACACTATTACACACTTTTCTCCAATCAGTCCTAAAAACCTGGATGAGATCATTGGCCATCTGATAATCACCTTTTTCCGTCTTGACGCCCAGCCAAGTGGGTTTTTCAGGAATGTTTCTGGATGCATGGCCTTAGATGTCTTACAGGTTGTAAACATGTTTCTGCTTTGAGGTGTCTTCCCTCAGACCCTAAAGAAAAGCTGTCTTTCAACAGTTACACAACTTCCTGACACTAAATAACTGCTTTGATTTCCATTGGTCAGGTTTTCGGCCACACCACAAAACTGACACGGCTTCAGGTCTTTAATGGCATCTGCCTGAGCACAGATAGCGGAAACATTTCAGTCCTGATACTGCTAGATCTAAGCGCTGCTTTTGACACAGTCGACCATAACATCTTACTAGACCTGCTGAAAAACTGGTTAGGACATTTATTTTTTTTTTTTTTTTATTTAGCACATGTTAAAAGACATAATACAAAGATTATTTATATAAAAAACAGTACAAGTGCAGGGAGAGGCAGAAAACCCATACAGCCTTATTTTAAAGCCTCCACCTCAAAGTTACTTTACAGAAGAATTACATTTTTGTACATTTTTTCTGGCACTGCAATTAATTGGTTTGAGTGCTATTTAAAGGACAGAGATTACTTTGCGTCTATAGGTAACTATAAATCTGTACGAACCAAAATAACCTGTGGAGTTCTCCAAGGCTCAATTCTGGGGCCACTGCTATTCAACATCCACATGCTGCCTCTTGCTCAAATTATGAAAAACAACAAAATATGTTATCACACTTGTGCTGATGACACACAAATCTACATAATCTACACCTCACCAGGAGACTATAGTCCAATCCAAACGCTATTCCACTGCATCGATCAAATTAAAGATTGGATGTGCCAGAACTTCCTCCAGTTAAATGAAGACAAAACTGAAATAATAGTTTTTGGAGCCAAAGAAGAAAGATTAAAAGTCAGTACTCAGGTTCAAACAGCAAAGTTCAAAACTAACAATTAGCCAGAAATCTGGAAGTTGTCATGGACTTAGACCTATATTAAGACAATAATGAAGTCAGCCTATTATCACTTAAAGAACATATCGAGGATTAAAGGACTGATGACTCAGCAGGATTTAGAAAAACCTGTCTCTGCAATTATCTTTAATAGACTGGACTACTGTAATGTTGTCCTCACAGGTCTCCCAAAAAAGTCCATCAAACATCTGCAGTTAGTCCAGAATGCTGCTGCCCCAGTCCTCACTAGGACCAAGAAAGTGGATCATACCGCCTCAGTCCTCAGATCTTTACACTGGCTTCCTGTCTGTCAAAGAATTTATTTTAAAATCCTGCTGTTAGTTTACAAAGCTGAATGGTTTAGGACCAAATTACTTTCAGGATATTCTGGTTTGTTTTGAACCAACCTGATTCCTCAGGCCATCAGGGTCAGGTCTACTTTCTGTTCCCAGAGTCAGAACAGCAGTTTTAAATCAGGGTTAAAAACTTTTCTATTTGCTGCCCTTTATCAAAACAACTGGTAATTCCTCACACTGTAACTTTTATTTTTTGCATTTTATATACTTTTTTCTATTTTTAGTTAACTTTTTTATTTCTTTTTAAAGGTTGTTTTTATTGCACTTTTTATTATGTCCTGCACGCCGCTGTGATGCTTTTAATGTTTTAGATAAAGCACTTTGAACTGTCTTGTACATGAAATTTGCTATACAAATATACTTGCCTTGCCTTGCCTTGTATCCATTGTCCAAAGGTATCAGACTAAAACTACTTAAATGAAATGACTTTGCTCCAAATATTGTGATTACTTAAAGAAAGCACTGTGTTCTTTCATTTATCTCGGGATTTGGTGAAAATATGCATGCACAGATTAAATATACAAACACTTACACAACTTGCAAATATTTCGAGATAAGTTTTCTCAGGGTTGAAAAAGCACATATGTAAACGAATTCCACTTGTGATGATGTGGTACTAACATCAAATTAGCTGTTAAATAATTATAAATGAAAATTATAATAAAAAGTATATAAATTAAAACAAAAACAAAAAGCCCAGATGGTAGGGTCTGACTTGTGAATGGGTGGGCCTTGCCCATTGGGGCCCACTCATAGCAGGTCTCAGGTATTGTGTTTTCGGCCGTCTTGCGTAACTCACTGTCCCATTCAGATAAATTAAGCACACGCTCAGTCAGCTCCTACACGTTGTTGATGTAATGCAATGTGACACAAAGTTATCCAATCTGGCAATAATCATCTGTCCACATATCCACAGCAACTGCTCCACTGCTTTAAGTTAGTTGAATCTATAGCTATAGAATAATCATTTGTCTTGTGTCCTCCGCTTGTTTCATCAGTTTTCGTGCCCTGTCAGTTAAGTTCCAAAAGTCTATCAACACACACAATTTCAAATTATCTGATGTCTCTGCACACAAACCTTTTGTCTAGCTGTGTTTTGGCCTCCTAGTCTTCTCATTTTGGCGATTTGTGAGCTACTGCATTGTTTTGAAGGAAAGCCCAACATGGCCTCAGGGCTATGAAGAAGAATAGGTGAAGAAGAAGAAACATAGCAACAACCAGAAAACACAACACACAGCATAGAAAGGGATATATAGGATGAGGGAATGATGGTGGTCTTTTGTTATCAGAACTATTGTTATCAGAAAAAGCCAGAACTGACAAAAAATAACAGACTCTAGACAGCATGAACACGGACTTTATTTACTTCCTTGTTCTCCAGCCAGCTCTCTGTCTGATTGGTAAATGGTCTGTATTTATATAGCGCTTACCGAAAGGGCTTTACAATATTCATCACATTCACCCATTCACACACATATTAACACACTGATGGCGGAAGCTGCCATGCAAGATGTTCAACCACGACCCATCAGGAGCAATTTGGGGTTCGGTGTCTTGCTCAGGGATACTAGAGGCAAAGATGCTCTGGTGTTTAGTTTCTTCTCCTATTGGCTACATTCCTGCCCACGTCACCATCCGCACTGTTAAAATTCATGAGTCATCGGCTTTCCTCACATATATGAAGATATCAGGTCATAAATATTGAACATGTTCAATATTTTCGATTCTCGGCTATGACCCGTTTCAGAGCGGATTCTCGGGACAAATCTGCACGTAACATACCACAGACCAAATGATAATTTTACAGGGAAATCTTATAAGACTCAAGATAATTGGGCATTTGCCGTCCTTGGTTGGGAAGCGGCAAAATCTGGACAAAAACAGCCTGAAATTCCTTATATGTGTACCAGGCCTAAAGGTGACCCCAGCACTTGATGAGTAAAACAATTGTCATGTTCACAAAAAAAAGAAAAAAAGTGGGCAGCATCCTATTTTCATCTGTAACCCGTTCACAAGCCCAAACCCATACCCCTGAAAATGAATCAATGCAATTTTAACCCACAAAATAACCTGTTGCAGGACACTGAGCTCACCTCATCTTCAGGTCACATGATGCTGCTGAGCTCCACATGAACTGAAACATGTGCTGGTCATTTCCCAACAGTATTTTCATTGGAACGTATGTGAAGCTTTTTAGACACATTTTCTCCCCAATACTATTAATGATTAGCCATAACTATAATTTAATTACACCATTTAAGTAATAAATTTCAAGTTCATGTAATTGTCTTTTTTGTGTTCAATAATAAGTTGTGAATTTTAATCTTGTCTTTCTTTAATCAGCTAGTTATAATCACTCCTGCAGATATTGGGAGTCACAAGTAATACAACAGTATTACTTAAAGATAATTCAACTTTTTTAAAACACAATGTAATAGTCATAAATATGGAGTAAATGTCAGTAAGACTGAAGAAAAAAGACACTGCGAGTTTGGCATAAAGGTTTATATGTTGAGTGAAATCTGAACATCAGATTCAATATTAGACAATGGTTAAATAGTTTGAGGCAGGGGACAGAACCAGCATACTGGGCCTGTAATTCTGGACTAAACCAGTGTACCAGGCCCTTGTCTCTGGGAATCTGAAGTTAGTGGAAGCTGTAGAATTCCTGCAGAGTCGCTATTACATTTTTTGCCTTTAACCTTTAATATTTTCATTAATAAACATATAATATCACCTTATTTACTCATTCTTAGCCAGTCATCATTAACCCTAAAATGACTAAATAGTGTTAATTTGTTGCTGCTTATAAATATGCTGCACAATTAATACCAATTGGTTTTACACATTTATTTAGAATTTTCTAGAATAGAGACAAGGAATATAAAAGTGATCTGAGTTAATAAAATTTGATCCAGACGGATGGGTCTCAGAATAATGTTTTCTCTCAGGCAAAGATGCTCTGGTGTTTAGTTTCTTCTCCTATTTCATCACCAGTCAAACTATTGACTACAAACAGGATGGTTGGCAGGCCGTATGAACAGCATAATACATGTTCTTTTACAACACAACAAGCTTAAACCAGCAAGAAACATTTTTTTAAGGTCTATTGTTTTCCAGCTGTCCAACTTTGTTCCAGCTCTCTCATTCTGCAATAAATCATCCCACCTGTGACTTAGAGCATTTTCTTTCCTTCAAAAAGACCTCAGATCCTTTCTATAATGCTGTCATGACACTGTAGCTTTTAAGTACATTATGGTTTTTTATTTATTTATTTTTTATTTATTTTTTTTTTCACTCAAATAAGACCCCATATTAAAAACCCCCTAAATAATTTCCTTTAAATACCATGCCATGACCTGGCTGTTACGTTGCTATGTGAACAGTATTACAAATGCTGTATTTTGCTGAAATATACCATGCTGCTGAAGGGCTTTTACTTTGTACACTCAGCTGATTTCACTTGAGGGTTATTCTTGTCTGCAGATCTGTGTAAGCGTGCATTGACTTTTTGCCAAACTTCCCTGACTCTCCTGTAAACTTCGTTGCACTTAATTAGTCCAAAGAAGCCAATGACCCCATGATGTACACAGTACTGTTTTTGCCAAGCTTCAAACAGATTTCTAATCAGCCAAAGTGTCTGAAAACACATTTGGGATTGTACAGGGTCTTAAGATACAATAACTTGTCTTGAATGAGAGGATGGACTGAGATGTTTCATGTACAAAGGACTGAACGTAGCATATTTTTTTCAAGTTAATGGAGTATACTAGTGGCAGCAGTGACAGTATCCTACATTAAAGCATTCATTTTTATTTCTACTTTATATCTCTTAAATTTTAGTTTATCTTAAAGGCTTGACTTTATTTTTGTGCTCTTAAAAGTCAGGGTTTACATGTGAATGCAAGTGATTTATTGACTACAGTTTCTGGGCTGCACTGATGAAAGAAACCAAATGTGTCAGGAGAAAATGGTCCTCTAAATGGAGGATAGACTTAGGACATGAGCATTACTTTGGAAGAATATCATAAAGCATATGACTCAAACAACAACAGAATTTGATTAAAAAAAATGTGTCTGTTTATCAGCTGCTCTCATCTTTCTTAATTACGCTGTCCAGTCAGACAGTTAACAGTATTTCCCTATTAGAGACAGCTTCCCATGGAGGTCTTGGCCCCGATGACCAGAGGCAATGTTGTCGACGGGAAATGGGTAAAATGGCAGCTCTCCCAGCTCAGAGAGACTGGGGGATGGCAAAGAAGGGCACCCAATTAATATTTCAACAATACATCTTTTGTGGCCAGAGATTGACTGACTAAACTGCTAGTTGTCAGAGCAGTTATCTCCAAAACTGCCAAGTGGATAGGAATTCAGATAGCTCTGTTTAGGATGGGATTTTTACATTCAGTGCTCACTTCTGCATTCTGCATAAAAGTGGCAACTCAGGCAATCAACACTGGAAAAGAATATAATGAAAATTAGTAAGGTACAGAGACAATAAGTCAAAGTTAGCAGAAACTCGAGGAGATCACAATGTTTGTCAACTTTGATTTGCTTTTGGATCACAAAGTAAAATAATCTAAACTAAGCAAACTAATTCAGAACATGAGATGCTGCCCTAAATGTATGACCTAAAATCCCTATATCATTACTAAATCATTGCAATGTTTTAAATATAGGTCATTAGTGAGAGCATGTGTGATGTAGTTGAACATTTCAGATAAAGGTCTTTAAGTTTTTCTCAAAAAAGCAACAATGTTTATTTGTGTTTATAAAAAATCTTTACACCTGCCCAATAAAGCCATTTCTTAAAATATTGTCTGCTGTAACCCGGCAAACAACTAGATAAGTATGCAGGTATGCAGCGTTCTCAGCTATAAGGCACACCTTTCTGGTTGTTAGCAATGTAACTTGTTGGGTAATTTATGGCTCATTTTGAAATTTGATATGAGCCATGAACCACAATATTCTCATCCACCGAAGTGAACTCCAAAGAACAGCCTCCAAGCCAGAGAGCAATAAGAATGCCCACACATGCTCAGTGTCTCTCACTGGGGACAACTCCAGTAGGAGAAAGTCTAAACCCTGTTAAGGAGACTGGTCCTGCTGTTTGTTGAGGTGAGTCTGACTATATCAGCTGGAACCTCTCATCCTTGCTCACCAGCACAGGCTCTTTCCCTGCCATTCTATGTCCCTAGAGCCAGCTGCTTTAGCCATAGATTGTACTGTCAAGGTCCTTGTCACCATCCAGCTCACACTGAAACTAACCTCCTTGGCCTCTGCCACAGGAGGTAAGCTGATAAGAATGCCTGGGCTGTACCCATCAAGGTCCCATGTGTACAGACCCAGTAAACAGGCACTCCCCACTGACCTCCACCAACAGGTCTGGCTCCAACGGGGGAACTCAGTGAGCTGCATCTGGGAGAGGGAAAGCAAAGTCCATCATTGCTGGTCATCACATTAGGATTTTTCTGACTGCTCTTTGTCCGATCTCTCATCTTGGACCTTTATGTCTTTTGTGACCCCACCAGAAGCACAAAGCTCTGGACAACTGAGCCCCTATAGAATCATTGTGATATGTAAACTCTGATAAGGCTAAGGAAAGGAGAACACGTCATTAATATTTTAAATAGTGTCAAAGAAAAACAAACATACAAACATTGAAATTTCAAAAGTTTTCAATGCAGATCTCAAAAATAGATTTGGTTATATTTTAAATTATACTAGAAGGAGAACTATAGTCTCACAGTTTGTTGGAGAAAAGACGAGCATTCATATAATCTGACCTTCAGTTAGATCACGATAAGAATGTAACAGCCCTGCAGTATCGCCACAGTTCCCATGCGAATGGCTCTTCTGCCTATCTAGAGTTCCCTTGACCTTTGGAAACAACCCATTCATTATAATACAAAATGAAACTGCATAATAAAAACTTAATCTCTATTTTTTTTACAATGCTGGTGAGGATACCAAGAGATTCCAGATGAATCACTCAGTTTAATTTATATTCAAGCTTTAAAAGATGTTTTAATTTCTCGTCCCCTTTAGCATTTCTTCCTGCTAAAACAGCTTTCTTAATCTTTATTTATGATTAACAGATATTAAACTCTTGGTGCCAAGATACTCGTGTCAATCTGAAGCAAAGATGAAAGTGTTATGAACTTATTAAATACTACAAAGCCTCATACAGAGGAGGATGGAAATGATGGCTGGATCAGAAGGGTCATCCCACCTTCAGGCTGATTACAATAAATTGTTCATTTCTAATATTTAGTTCCTGAGAAGTTGATAAACTAAATAACAAACTATATATTTTCTTCAGAGGACCTTGAGTACATCAGACTAAGGGCCCTTATACACCAGACTGACAATCAGCTATTGAAAATTTCAGGAGATTTAGTGAGCATCTGTTGTTCTTGTGTTTTTGGAGTTTTAAAGCAATATTGGCTCCAGGTGCGGAACTAGAGGGGAGGCCAGGGTGGCACTGGCCACCTTAGAAATCTAACTGGACATCCCAGGTGCCACCTCAGGTGATTGACAGGTTGCTGAAGAAAGAGTGCAGAAACATCTTTCCAGATCTGCATGGATCACCAGCATCACTACATCAGTTGGAGAAAAATTTTAAAGCGGTTTTCTACTTAGTCATCCTTTAAAAATTTTGATGCTTGGCAGAATGTTTCTATAAGAGATTTGTTTCATGTGCAAGTAAACTGCCAATGTTATGCAAGGTTAATAATCTAATGTTAGCCTGAAGTGACATTGCATTGCTAATAGAACAAGATTAGTCAATATTTTTTCTGCTTTCTTCTCTCATAAAACATTTAAAAAACTTTTGTCCTGCTCAACAAAACCAAAGAATAAATCCTTTTTATGATTCAAAGAGTCACATAATAGCAATGAGTATTTTATATAGTTTCAATAGTTTTTTATTCACTTTGACACACTTTTGCTTAATAATGCCTGAATTTCACCTTTATATATATATATATATATATATATATTTTTTTAAGGCTAACATTAGGAGTTCCTGTGATTAATTAACTTGATTACAGGTAAAACAAAGAACTATAAAACTATAACTATAAAACTATAAAAAAAATCCTTTAACCCAAAAGTTTCTGTTCTGTAAAGTGCAGTGGGTTGCCAGGTCATAGACACATTTGGGCCCTATCCAGGCTCCTTTTGACACTTCTGGTTTTTACGGCACTGGCAAGCACATTGTGGGCCACATATGATCCTTTATTGGCCTGGACTTAGGTTGTGGCAAGTGTGTTGTGGGCCATAGCGCCATTTCCTGGGATCCTTCCATTGAGGTACCAGTCAAACCAATCCATCCCAAAAGGATGTGAAAACAGGAATGTTTAGAGCTACAGATTTTTTTTTTTTTGTTTTTTGTTTTTTTTAGGGGGGGGGGGGGGTTGGTTTTGTTTTTTTGTGATCAAATCTTCATTTAAAATGGCATTACGAAGCACCGCTACGAAGAATTGCAGTTCACACCCCAGACAACTTTGTAGCGAGTGAGCATATTAATTAGCTATTAGCTCTCTTGATGCATGACCTCATTGGTTTCACTTAGAAAAATGACCACTACAGGTCACAGACTGGTGCAGCTGAACCACTGGTGCAGGAGTGCATGATTTCCTTCCTCTGATGTGAGTGCTTATGGGATCAGAAAACCCGTCGCTCAGAGAGTCTTGCCGACTTCTAATCACTTAATTTGGAGAAATGTTTCCTGGTTTTAAAACTCTGGTGCTTGTAATTCCAGTCTCCAGTGTGGCAGCACAGCACAGATACAGCCTCCGGAACAAAATCAAAAGCCATGAGAAGTCGTCCGTCTGAGGCACAAGTCCAAAACCTCATGACAATAGCCTCTACAGCAATTCAACTTGAGACATTTGATCAAACACAAGCACGTAATTCAGGTCCATACATACCAGGAAGAAAGTGTGAGACTGTGCATTCAGGCCACAGCAGGTGAACTGTTCATATTTTAGGTGCAATTGTTTAATTTCATTGTTTATACGTAGCTACTGGGGTTACAGTCAGTGGTTTTTGTCACTGCGGAGAAAAATTGCATGTATTCACCTGCTTGATGTGTGATGGCATGATTTTCTGTTAGGCTAATATTAATTAAAAGTGAATGAAAATTAAATGCCATTATATATGAAATTATTATCACATAAAAAATTAAAGTGACGGGTAAAAATAGATTCTGACGGGATTTTATGACCCTGTCAGTCAAAATGACAGACAATGAAAGCGTCCAGCACAACCTGGTCCTCACCTTCAATATTTCAACCAGGCTACATGGTGGTGTAGTGGTGGCACTGTTTACATAGTGAGGCAGTCGCTGGTCCGAGCCGTGGCTAGGTTGTGTGTACACATGTTCAAGTAATGTCTGAGGTCTCCCTGGATTAATTGGGGGTTGAGAAATTCCCACTCCATAATGGAATAGTGACTGGAACATTGACGCCATGCTCACATAGCATCAATGTTGTCAATCAAGGCCAAATATGGGCCAAACCAAAGTTGCAGATGTGGGCCGCATTTGGGCCAAATATTTTTAGCTATCTGGTGTAGGTGTAGTGAAACCGGGTTGAAGTTAGTCCTCTCAGTTACTAAAGAGACAACTGTCTGCATGCTTTGAACCTGATAGCTCAGTTCTGCCACGGCTTTTGAGTAGCTCTCGTACATTACCTTAAAAAAATGAAGGAACAACTCACCTCTGCAGAGAAAGATCCAGGAACCAGAGATCATTCACAAGCCTTGCTTTTCTTCATCATTAGAAGCCACACGTATGAGAACATGAATATGTTGTGTCCAAAGAAATTCAGCACATAGGTAATAAATTCGACATATATGCTGGCAGTGTCAATTCTAACTTAAAATCCTCCATTCAGTGAAAACAAGCCAACCACACAGCTTCTCTGATCCACAAGCAGTCAAGTAAAGCTCATTAGTTTCTATCCATGGTGGTGCATGAGGCAGAGCGAGCTGGATCCTGAGCTGCCTGTCAGAAAGTTGTGGAGTTCATTTGAAGTTTCCTTTTGTTTTTCACTCTTCCTCTCTTGCTGTAGCATTTCACTGGCATGTTGACGGGTTTATCTGCAGGAACCAAGGCTGATGAGCCCCACCTTGCCGTGTTTGGACTCTCTGATTAGTTGACACAAAATAGGTAGACTGCGGCATGTGGTGAACGTGCTCCTTGCTGCCATTGAAGATGCAGCTGTTCGGCTTGAAAGAGTCTCTCTCTGGATCTTCAGCTTTCAAATTGTTTGTGAAACTATTGATATCAAACTTAAAAAAAATACAATTACTGATAAATGTCCCAGATTTTCTGATGAATTGTCTGGCCTTTATTACTACAAATAGTTTTTGCTCACAGTCAGAGAAGTATTACCTATATACATCTTTATTATGTATAATAACTGCATGTTTCTCATTATATATTTTTAAAGGAAACCAAAGAGAATCCTACTTTTACTGAATATTTTTGTAATGGTTTTATTTGTAGAATTTTCTTCATTCTGCTACTGCAATTTTTTGTTTACTGAATGAACAGGTACCCATGATAATGGAAGGCTTACTCCCTCAACTGGTTTAACCCATCCCTTCTGACAGAAAGAAATTGAAGTGGGTTGCATTGATGACTCCAAAATCTACTTTATAGCAATGTGTGATGCTTGTTGAAGCTTTGAAGCGCAGCAATGAAGCTGATGGTTGAGTACCTTCAGTGTGACTAACACTCTCATCACTCAGGCAAATGATATACTGTCAGTAATCAGACACTCTGCTTTGTTCTCGGATACATGATCATATAAGGGGGGAAATTATATCACAAGTAAAGTTGTCGCTTTCTGCAGGGCTTAATGAACTGATGAAATGACAGATGTAGATGTAGGGGATGTTTACTGGTGGAGCTGCAGCAGCTCTCCTGTTCCAGGTAATTCATACTTTAGGTCTTTTCGATGGTTGACTCTTTTTTTTTTTTTTTTTTTAAATATAATCCAAGTTCAGTGGAGTTGCATGCTTTGAGTTCTATGCTTTCTTCCTCCCTTTCTATCTATGTAGGGCAGCCCATGGATCAGCTGACATCCCCATCCTCCCACATACCCACACAATCTTGTTAAAGCATGCAGTTAATCTGAAGAGGAAAAGGACTCTCTTCACAAGAAAGCCGTGCTTTCATCATCCTATTGTGTTGCCCACATCATGCTGTCACATGAACATTGGGTTCTCCCAAAACTCAGGTGCTTATAAGACAAGGCTTGTCCTCGTGTTAGCTCTGTGTGATGTAATTTCCCCCAGAGTGACTTTGTGAACCGGGTATGATCAGCGCTCTTTAAGCATCGACCACATTATGTTGCTGGAAGAAATAACATCCCTGTGGGGGCTCTCCATTATTATTTTCTCCTCTTATAGTTGGTTTCACCATCAATTATTCAGACTAAAGTGCTGCTACAGAAAAAAGGCAGTAATCCTTCAGAGGTAGCCCAGAGTCATTGTTTTAGGAAATCTTGCTCATAATCTCTGAATTTTTATAGTCAAGCACATACAATAAACGGTGGAAAACACACAAGGGTTCTCTTTCTCTCCACTCTGACTCTGCCTGTCTTTCATCAAGAGCCCATCGGAGAAAAAGAGTTACAACTCATTCAGAGCATCGGCTCCTATCATTAGGTTGCAGGCCAGGTGAAGCACAGCAGTTTGATAGACACAGACACAGGGCACTACTAGAAAGCCCTTCGATTGAATTGCCATTCATTGCTACTCTTCAATCCCAGCCTACCTTGACACGGCTCAAAAGACACAGAGTAAAAGGGTCTTCCATAAATGCAGGATGGCTGCATCCCAACCCTTGTTTATCAGTAAGCTATTGTGTCGATCAGAGTATAGGGAGGATTCTATGTTCCTGTTTGTCTTCTCTATCAAGTACCTCAAAACCTGAAGATCCTGGATATTTTTCAGCTCTCAAAGGGTCTCAGAGTTGTTATGTTTTTCTTTGTGTTGTCTGTGGAGAAACAGCACCTGACGTCGCTCAAAAGAGAGAAAGTGAGAGCAATCACACTGAACTTATTCAACTCCCACGTAATCACAAGCTTACCTTTTCCAGACATGATAAAAATGCACAGAGCCCTCAACCAGGCTTTTGCAGGCTGATTGTGCTCAAGAGGAAGATGAACCTTGAAGAGCCAAGCCAACCTCTTCACTCTCCTCCTACTTGACATGAGGTATCTCTGGACTGATGGCATTTGATTATTAATTTCCAAGCCTTTGCTTGAAAGTGACTAAATCAGTTAAATTCATTTATCACAAGCATTCCTACCTTCTCACTGCACCATTGGATCCTGCAAACAGACCAATAGAGGAGCTTTTTATACCAAAATCAAACAAAATACTGAATTTCAACATTTTTTTTTATTCTCCTCTTTCTCTCTCTGTCTTTCTCTATGTAACTCTAATGTGTGTTACAGCGAAGGAGTGTGTGTTTGTGCTGTGCCTCGGTTGACTTGGCAACACTGCCATCTTATGGTGATTAAAGTAAAACATACATCACTGAACTTTTTAAAAAGTTTCTTTATTATAAAATGTTTGTCAACTACATGTTATCAGATATTTCAACATTCATACTGGTCCACTTTTTATTTATAGTAAATGTCATCAAAACCACCCTAATTTAAAATGACAACATTATAAAATCATGATCAGTTCATACACTTTATAATTAAAACAAATTGGTTTAACTTCAAAACACAGATCAGTCGTATTTATTTATCCATGTTAATTCCTTCATATGTTGAAGAGACTGAAAGTTCTTGTTGAACGTGTTGAGCTAATCTTCTTTAGCAGAGAAACCTAAGCTCTATCAAAGGGAGTTGCAGAAATTCATGTCTGATCTTTTCAGTGGGGACATTCTTTTCTCATGTGCTCTATTTCTAGTCACTAAGCCTCCAGAGAGCTGAGACTATCTCTGAACAAGGCTGAGATGTAAGAGATGGTGGATGGGTTTGACTCCTCGTGGTGTGTGAAAGTTATTCTCTCCCCCCGAGAGCCAAAGTCACGCCTCACGACATTTACAACCTCTTTTTACTTGGACATCTCTCTGATCTTCGGTCGACTTCTCCACGTCTGTATGACAGCTCTGCTCTGTACAACGTCCCTCTTTGCCCACTTCCCCATTCACCCCCTCCTCTTCCTCTTCACTGTCCCCCTGGGTTTGTCTGTGGAGCACCAGAGTATTACACCTCTCCAACACCAGCTTGTGTACCTGTTGCTCACACTGTACAACAAAGATTCTGTAAAGCTCCAAAAGGACGATGAGGATGTTCTTGCAGGTGAAAAAAATCATGAGCTGGTTGAGCACCTGCTCTTGTACCATTAGGTATAAACGGTATATCAGGAATGGGCCGTCTTGAAGTCCCACGGTGAGCAACAAGCTCCATACTTCGCTGGAGCAGCAGGAGGTGAGTGAGGGTGGAGATCCAGGACAACAGTCGAGACGATCTCTACTCCTCCTCTCAGGACGGCCACTGTTTGGGGGTTGCGTCTGGGTCAGAACCAGGGGAAATTGCATGAGTGCCCAAGAGAAGAGTGACAGGCCAATGATGACAACCACCTTGTTGGTTTTAACTTCAGGTTCCTTAAAAGTGTCAAAAATGTCCAGGATGTCAGCACCCAGTCCAACATACACCATGAGGAGCTGGGAGAGCTGATCACGTGACATGTCTCCTTTGGGCATCAGCCAACGACCCAGAACTAACACTATGAGCATGGTCTGCTCCAGGCCAACCACCCAGTTCTCTGGGTCCAGCTCTGCAATGCTCTGCGAAGGAAACAACACAGTCTAGTCACACACCAACTGGTTCTTTGTCCAGTCTATCTTTATTCCTTTAATTTAGATGCTCTTCATTCTTTAACAGTCTTTTGCTCAATATTTTTATATAGGTATCACAGTGTTAAACAATCAAATCTATGTATGGTGGATAGATGAAACAAGCTGGCTCTTTTGTGAATCACCTCATTAAGATTGTTTCTTCTTTTTGTGCCTACAGGATCTCTTGACATTTCACAATCTTCTTAAATAATATGTTTTCAGTTTTTGCATGATACCACCGAGCCTTGAGTACAACCGAGGGCCAAAGAAGCTCCCAAATCCTACATGAAAGAAACAGAACTGGAACCATCCCAGAAGGGCCAAGATCTGAGAGCTTTCCAAGCAGGAGCCTATCTGGACTCCAAATCGATGTGTCTATTGCACATTTTCTGCAACTCATAGTTTATCCAGCCCCTTGCTAAATCTTATCTGATATCAGGTGTAGCTTTAATGTTGCTGCGTGGAGTGCAAGGCAGGAAGGGCAGTTTTGTGGTGGGACACTTACCGCTGTGATCGGGATGTGAGCCAGCAAATGGAGCTCCTGGCTGGAGGAATTGTTGAGGGGCAGCTTGGAATGTAACAGGCTCAGCTCCAGAAACCAAATGGATGGGATGACAGTACTGAGGTACAGGAAAACCATGGGGGAGAACCTGAAAGAGGACCACCAAATGAGAGAGATGAGGAGGTGGAAAGGTGGGGGTAGGTTATTTTTAGTGACACTTTTTGCCATACACTAGAGGAAAAAAAGTCCCTTTTTTCCCAAAAGTAGCGTTGAAATTCAGACAGGCAATTATTCTCATCATATATGCAAATCCCACTTGACAGTGTAAAGCCTTTTCCATGAGGAGAGAACATCAAAGTGAGACTCAGAGAGAATGGGAAAGGCCTGAAGAAAGCTCGTGTCTGGGGCTGTTTAGTCCATGTGTGCCGACAAGCTGCATCATTTAAATGAAACATAGCTTGGTGGTGAATGAGGTGTGACACTAAATGCTCATATCATTTAAGGTTTGCATAAAAAAGGTTGTCATCCCTTTGTGTTTGCTCATGCTATTTTATCTTTTCTAAATAAAAAGCTCGCCAGTCAAAAATGACTCGAACCAGCAGGAGACATTTTCTCTATGACTGCAGACAGACTGTGACAGAGATGTGACGGCAGGCCTACAGCCTCAACTCGGTAAAAGTCAGAACAACAGCACAGCCAAAGAATCGATTTGTTTTTGATAGACACTGAAGGAGAGAAAGAGATGCAGAGAATAATACAGAATTTAGTGGCAGAGAATTTTACAGACACCAATACTAAGCTGCCTCTCATGGCTATGGGCAGATGAGTCATAAAATGCTCAGTTACATGTTTAGGAGTTATTTACTCCACACACAAACAGGTTTACAAAGTCTGCCAAGAACAGCTCAATCTTCCATGTAAAAAGAGTAAAAAAAAAAAAAAAGAAAAATACTGTCAGAGCACCTCTGCTTTGTCCCTGCAAATTCACAAACCCAATTCCAGAAATGTTGCACTAATGCATTATTCATAATAGAAGAGAAAGCGCAGCTTTTCCTAACAGTGAAGAAGAAATTAAAACAATCAGTTCATTTTTATGTAGGACATGGTACGAAGAAAAGCTCATTTAAATTCATTAGTTGGGTCCTGTTATTGTAGTGTTGTAACTTTGGACATTTTATATTAATATTCTTATCTTACTAAAATGTTTATTTGCATTCATGTCTGAATTCTGTTTCCTAATTTTTATTCAGTTTAGAGGTGAATGTTTGTACAAACCACAGGATAAAACCAGCTGACTTTGGCATTTCTCAGACTTACTCAAGCAGCACTTCTTTTCTGATTATATTGGCTTTTGGACCAAATACTGTGTGTTTCTAATGTGGGCTCCATCTGTCTCAGCGACTCTTTGTGGGTAACAGTCATTAATTAATTTTGGCATGTTAACAGAAAAAAACACAGTGATAAGGGTCTTTTGTACATTTCAGATGTTGTCTCTGCAGTAGAAATTCTCCTGAGTGATGCTCACCCAGGGCCTTTCTATGTAGAGTTTGCATGTTCTCCTTGGGCATGCATAGGTTCTATCCAGGTAACTCAGCTTCCTCCCACAGTCATAAAACATGCAAGTTGGGAACCACTGATGCAGAATATAGGGCAAATTTTTCATCTAAAACTGTTCATATTATATAGATTATTCTGTGTCTGTGTTTTACACACAGAACTGAAGAAATTTGTTGTTAGAAATAATGAAATGTGTGCAGTGTCCAGGACACGTGTCTCTCCACTGTAAACAGGCTGAAGGATCTACTTCAGCATTGCTCAGTGTTAACGCCTGCTATCTTTAATGTTATGTTCTATTGTTCTTCCTGGTGTTCCACAGGTCAGCACAGTTGGTCTTATCAAACCGCAAAAGTCAAGAACAATCCATACCTGCTGTCTTGTGCATCCTAATTTGTTAAAAAGGACTTTGTGTTACATTTTCTCTTGTTTTCTGGCCAGAATCGATGTCTGTGTGTATATATGTATTGTCATTGGTGCATTATGACCTCCGCTAATGATATTACTCATTCTCATAACCAGATTTGATATATGATATATGAAGGGTAAACCCGTAAGACAGCACCATGACGGTCTGCCATCTTGAAACTACTGCTGTTGGCAAGGCAGGACAAATAACTCCAACTACAAGTTTTTCTTGCAAGCCAGCGCACAGTCAGACTCAGGAAAAGAAGATAAACGAGAGCGACTTACTACCCCTGCAAGATGGAAAATCTGTTAAATAGTTAAATTCCCAAAAATGCAGGACCATGCATATATAGCAGCAGGGGAGTCGTTTTCACTGTCGCCAAAAAAGTGAAAAAGGTGACTTTTTAACGTGGCCAAACAATACAAAAAGGACAAATAGAAAAGAGAAAAACATCGGGCTAAACGTCCCCAGGTAGGAGGAGATCAAGAAGGAGAAAGATTTTAAAAGGATGCTGAGGTGAACTGCGTTGTGAATATGGCGGCAGGGAATAAAGTTAACGTTCAGCTTCAGAAGTGAGTTCTTTGTGTGTAAAAGAGGAAACACTCTATTAAATATCGGATGAAATGCTTTCATCAGTCGAGAATTCAGAGACACGGCGGCTATAAGTGTTTGAGAAAGTGAGAATGCACTATATGTTAGAATGCCATACATAATACAAACGTTAGATGGCAGTAATTCTTACACAGGCTCCCCTTAAACCTCCAAAACTCCTAGCCACAATATCAAGCTACATAAAATCAGGGTTGCATTTATGTTTGTGAAGAGTTACCATTTCCACTCAGCATTGCGGGTACATTTTAGAGTGATGGCCATTTCCACGCCCAGCAGAGCTACGCCCGTCAGCAGCAGCCAATACAGTGGCTCCCCTTTAACGGCCACCACTCGCCACACAGTCACCACCCCATGGACTGCAAACAGGAAGCGGCTCATCAAAGCCAACAAGATGTTGAGGAGGTGGCACATCATGCACTGTAGAAAACCTGCACAGAGGATCGCCCTGTTAGGGATTGTTAGGGGAGAAGTTTCTAAAATTCACATTTTTAAAGTAGGTTCTGCATGTGTTCTGTCCCCACTGAAGCTCATCATAGGATTGCTTGGATAATTCATCTTAATTAATTTGCAGTGGTGCACACGTGGGACATTGCATTTAATGACACCAGGAAAATCCTGTTAGTGTGCCACCTTTCATTTTCAAGATCATTCTTGCAAAGCTAATAAGAGCTGAGGCTAAAACAACTATTTAGCAGAAAACCCATGCAGAACAGAAACCAGCGATCATTAAAAGGCTGCCAGTGAGCTGCTCACAAGAATTGTTTAATATTTCTGTCACTGTAAAATAAGCCATAAAAGGTTTGGTTTTTGTTTTTTGAGGGGTTTTTTGGTAAAGTGTGACCACTTAAATTTGCTAAAAAAATCACGAAATGTTTTAAATCCACTCAGTGTGATCCTGCCAGAACTTAGACATTACTAAAAAAAAACTCATGAAACCACCCACATCATTACACCTCCAAACCCACTTCAGCCTTGACAATTAGTAAAGATGTGTCAGTGTGCAAGCAGGTCTTGCTGTCAGTTACTCAGCAGGATAAAATCCTCAGAGCTTTGGGAAAATAATTCACTGAGACATGATTAGTGAGCAAAAGTTAACATACTGATCTGCTGTCAATACTAAAGGACACCAGGAGGCTTTCCTTAAATTTGATGCCTAAATCTTTGGATTACTATGATGGTTTGAAACTTAAGCCAAAAAGGATGAACCCCTGATTGACTGCTCATTAAGATGTTTATCATAAAAGCCAGTTCGATACAGGTCAAGGACTTCATGGCAGGTCATACCCGTCTAGTCCTCTCAATAAACCCTGTCAGTATGTTTCAGTTTAAAGGCAGAATGCCAGAAAGCCACAATCACTGTCCTCTATGAAACACTCTGGAGATCCTTGGCTTATTAATGAGCTAAAAAAAAGTCACTTTGGGCAAAAATAAATAAACAAAAATAATTTCATTGTAATTTTATGATGCAAGACCTTCGTCTTTTAGATTGCACTACAATTTATTTATGCAATGTTTATGCATATGTGTGCATTTTCAGTAAGAAATATTATTCGTATATTTATGTATTAAATATTACAAGCATTTAATAACAGAAACAACTGTTTTAATTAATTTTTTTACAAGGTTTCAACCATGAAATGTTGAACGTTAAATACTTTTCTTTTATGTGAAGATTATTTGTTCATATTCAATTTTATGACAGCAACATATCTCATAACAGTTGGGACAGGAGCAACAGAAGTCTGACAACAGGCAGCTGGAAGAACATGCAACTAATTGTGTTAATTGGCAACAGGTCAGTTATTTGAACATAAAAAAAGTGTCACCAAAAGATTGACAGAACCTGAAGACACAAGGGACATGGATGCAAATCAGTATTTGATGTCTCTTGGCCCTCAGGCAGCATGGGCTCAGAAGCACTTCCAGAAATCACTGTCTATGAACACAGCTCACCATGTAATCTACAAATGCAGGTTAAAGCGCCATCATGCAAATAAGAAGCCATATGTGAGCAGGAACTGTGCTGTATTCTCTGGGGCAAAGTTTATTTAAAATGGACTGAGACCAAGCAAAGACACTGAAAAGAAGAGGTATTATCTGTCTAATTACTGCTAGTCAGTTCAAAAGCCTGCATCTCTGATGGTATGGGGGCGCACTGGTGCCTATGGAACTGGCAACTTGCACATCTGGAAAGACAACATCTGTACTAAAAGATATTAATAGGTTGTAGAGCAACATATGCTAAAACATAGTGCGGCTAAAATATTTAAACATGACATGAAGATATAACAGGTTTTAAATCTGGCTTTATCTCATATTCACATTTTATGCCTTAGTACTTTATGCAGATTAATTTTTCCTTAATAAATCCTAATTTGTACATCGACACATAACATCCCAGGGCACTTTATACAAAATATAATTATCTCAGTGTGTGAATTCATCTGGAAAAATGTTATTATAATACTAATATGATAAAAATGTTTTCAATAAGGCAAGACTAATGTTATTCAGGGGGAAACACAAGAATCTGCAAGTACTTGGAAACCAAAAAAATGATCAAATATGTGTAACCTTTTCACAAAAATAAAAAAACTAATAGTTTTAGGATAACCAGTTATATTTTTTTCACTTCTTAAATCACCTTGTTAATTGTAATTTTCCTTTTTTTTCTGCTCATACAACATTTCTGTTCCTACATTTGACATTCAAACTGAACTGGAAATAAATTAAACTGAGTTTTACTTAAACGTTATCTTCTGCATCCAAAAACTGAGTCTGCTGTGATATTGAGCATAATAATAGTCTGAGGAGAGTTCATGCAATATGAATGGTGCAGTTGCATGCAGTACAAACCTACAGAACGAACTGGGCTCCGTACTAAATTCAGTGCCCTGGGTGTATTTCCAAAATATTCTCTGGCTTTGTTGCGGTGGAAAGTGACAACGCAGTCCCACACAGTGACCTGGCCTCAATCTGTCCAATGTTGCCTTTTATATGACTGCTGTCTCCTACAGCTACTGGAGGAGTAGACATGTCTGAGGTGTGTATTTTTGTGCTAGTGTGTGTGTTTAGTTGGGAGTGATTGCACTTCACATCTACCGAAGCATAGTATCAGAGTGCTGTAGTGTTATCCACAAGTGTATGTTTGTGAGTCTTCCACCAGTGCCATCATAGGAGATAAGGTTTCCTGCCCCTTGCGCCCACATCTTCTTTGCCATCCGTCATGATGTCATCTCTCCTGGCCAAGAACAAAGTTATCTGCTTGGGAGAAACCAGCCTGTCGGGCTCCCTGCTCCGAGAGCACCCAGCCCTGCCCTGCTCCCACCCCATGCCTGCTCTGCCTCTGCACCGTTGACCCTGATAACAACCTTACTTCCTGCACACAAAAACATGGAGCAACAAGAGGAAAAGGGAAATGCTGATGGCCCCCTGAGCAATCATAAACTGAGCGTGTGTGCATGTTACTGCTGTTGCATTAGAATCAGGATGCTGCGTAGGTTGATGTTGTCCAGATCGTTAATCCACTAAAAGCACTGAAATCCAGGCAGATGAGTGACATGGTGGGTCTGTTGTCATTTTTCAGAGTCTTTAAACTTTAAAGACTGAGAAGATCAATATGGAGTGAAAAAAAATCACCAGTGAGGTTTTTAAAAGCCTCTGAATAAGGAATTTATGTATCCAGCAGACAGAATGCAATATTGGCACTCATTTGGATATTCTGCCCTGCATTAAGTCTAACATTTATTCATCCTCAGGTCAGAGTTTGTTTCAGTTCTCCACTAAAAGCACATTTGTCTGCTCGGTTGGTACATGCTCTCTTGTTGGTGTTGATTTGGAAGCACGGAGTGAGTTCATCAGAACTTTTTCTCTCACAAAAAGGCAAAGAAGTAGAATAAAAGTGGAGGAAAATGTGAAAACCACAGGATTTAAAACCAGAACATTTAGCTGAATCTCCATATCTCCATACAGTAAGTTTATTTCTCCAAAATGCTGAACTGTTTTATTCAATATTTTTTTCTTCTTTTATACTATATAATCTCCACTTTTTTCTTTAAAAATTACTCAGATAAGTGCCCAAAAAGTTGACATTTTCAGCACATAGAGTGTTTAGGTGTTGTGGGTTTAGGTGTTTATTCTTCAATTCAGGAATCTCAGTTTTGTGAAGACAAATGAATATGTTTCATCTGATGAATGATCATATTTGTGCAGGTTTTATCACAAAGTATGAAAAAAAAAAGTGCCTGCTTTTTCTTTTATAGTCAAGGGTTTTAAAAATTGACTTTCGAACAGTCCAATCAGCATCTTTCTAACTTTTCCTGCTCCTCCAAACTTCTATTTCTTAATTACATCATGAACCAGGTGAACAGCTAGCTAAAAATGCATTTTCTCCCTTCACTTGTGATACTTCAAACTCTTGAGATTTAAAAGATAGGCAGTAGCTCAGAACATCAATATTAAATGGAAAATAAAGCCATTAAATCTATTAATATCACACCGATGAAATGATCTTACCAGTTACAGCCAGATACCCCTGTTTGTTTTTAATGTTTTTAAACTGGTTGGTTTCAGATTCAAGCAGGTGTAGGGGTGGCAACTTTTCCACAAGTAAGTATGACCCTGAGTGCTATTAAAATGAACAAAGCTGGGGTATGGAAACAATAGCTTCTTGTATTTCTTTGTAGGATAGAGGTCTTTAAGGAGGATGAAAAAACCTCAGAGAGCCTTTGTAAAAAAAAAAGAATGTGTAAGTATCTCAGTTTATGGGAAAATTTGAAATCTTAGGCACCTGCTTCGAGGAGGATACGGCCGTTAAATGTTGGGATTATGCTTCAGAAGTCAAAATCTTTAAAAAACTGTAAAAGTGAGAATATTCTGGCCATTCGTAAAGATGGCTGTGGACACATCAGAGCTGTAACAAGATATTTTAGATTGGAGAACTTGATAATAGTTAGACTGAATTACATTTTCTCATCCCTTTTACTCACTTTAAAAAAAAATTTTTAAAATAATGTTTTTCATTAGCATATTGACTTCTAAGCATCAGCTTTTATTCACCTGAAAAAAATGGGTCTTCTGTTTCTGGAAATATTTTTCCTAGTAATGTATTTCCTGTTTAAATGATTTCTTGAAATGGTTTCCTGAATGTCACAGACCCACAGGAGTCTGGTTAAAATCCACAACTTTAGCTGTCATCAGGCAGAAGAAAGGCAGTCAGAGGAACTGCAACAAAACTCATTACCTCTTATAACACATGGAGAATTAGCTTGCATTGAGAATTTTATCAAAGAAGCACAAGCTTTCTAAAAAGGTTCTGAATCTTTAGCACAGAGGATTTAACCAGATAGCGTCCTGCTTGTTCAACCGGGAGTCACTCAGTAAATGGGAAGGATTACATGGTTACCAGAGAATCATGTGATTTTCATATAGTGTATGCTGCGGTGTTAAAACTAATCCGCCTGGGAAGCTGTGGCGCTTTCTCATCCCGAAACTTCCTGAAATCAATTTCCCAGTTCAGGCAAAGGACAGAGACGGGTATGAAAGTCAGATGTTTATAATCCCACTAAGAATTTTTTGATTTGGACAATCATGCATGAACAAACTACATCTGTCAGAAGGGATTTCACTTCATTTTTTTTATTTTTTTATTTTATTTTTTTAATCACAATGAACAACCGTGGATTTAATGCTGAAGTGAAAAAGAGTAGTACACACAGATACACACATACAGGTAGTGGAGGAAGTTTTTTTTAATGACAAGGAAACAGGCAGAGCTGGCAAAAGAAGATAAGACACTCCAGATGGTATCCTAAATGTGAAAATGAACCAAAAAAAAAAGGGGGTGGAAGACCAAAGGAGATAGAAAAAGGGGGTAGTGATGGTGGGGGAGATGGTGAATGAGTTATCAGCCATGCAGAATAGCAGTACACCTCATCTCATCATCCTCTTGCCTGGGAGGTGCTTTGCTTTGTGAGATAGGCAGCTCACAGACAAGAGCTTAGTTAACTATGATTATGGTTGGAGTGAAGCGCTGTCTTGTTCATATAGTTTGTTAAAATCTTGATTAAACAGTATCCCCTGTGTATCTGAACGTCCAACAGGCAGCACAGTCCTTTACCTTTATACAACTCTATCTTTATTTAGAATATATTCAAGTCCTCTTAACACTTTTTAAAACTCATAACTACTCCCATTAATTTCCATATTCACAGGCTGTTATATGCTTCAGTTTCTCTGAAATTTATTCCTGCTAAAGCTTGCAGTGCAGTTGAGCTGCACCAGTCTGCCAGTATTAAAGTGGCACAACTCCAGCAGTTTCTTATGTACAGCTCTGCCTCCTTCTCACATGGTGTACGCCACCCAGTAGATCACGTTCACCACAGCAAAAGTGAAAGGGAAGACAGCTCTGGCATAGATGTCGATGGTGTCTGCATCAATGGGCTTGCAGACGCACTTTGAACAGCACTTCTTGTCTTCCTTGGTCTCCTCTGCCGGCCTGGATCTTCTCCTCCTCGGCTCGGGTTCCTCCACGCCGCCCTCCCCTGGGATTTCACTGCCGGAGCGCTGTGTACGGCCATGTCGGCTGGAAATGACCACACCCTGGTTCATGCCAGTGACCGACAGGGAAAAAAGAACCATAGCCTGCTTCCCGTTCTTCACAATAGACTGTAGGGAGGGGAGAAAAAAAAACATGTAAGCATTTGCCAAACAGAGGTTGGTCTTTGTCAGTGGACAGCTCAACATTACTCTACCCATTCCTTTATAAAATGCCTTATAAAATGCATTTCCTCTTTTTCTAATCTTAACTAAGTCTTTTTGATGCCTTTAGAAAAAAATTAGAGAAAAGGTAGCAGAAGACAAAAAGAAAAATGTTAACACAAATGCAAATGTCAGTCAGGCTTTGTGCAGACTACATCATCTAAACTGGGCTAATGTGTAAATAGAGTAATCTGGAGAATTCCTGGTAAGTATGTGTGCTTGTGCTTGTACACTTTTTTTCTTTCTCTAATATTTCTTATCTTCCTTTCAGTGATAATACAGAAAAGTATGATAGTAACTAGCTTGGATAATACCTCATAACTGACACTTTTCTGGTTTCACCATTTTGTCCTGAGCTGAACCTTTGAGCAAAAGTTTCATGTGATCTTTGATCAAAACATTTTTTTTTTTTTCAGAGCAGGTTTCCTTGTTTTTACACTCAGATATGATCCTTATTGCCCTCAAATCTCTGTCTTCATACTAAAAAGTCCTTTCTTGGATGCAAGCACATGATCAAAAGAAAGTATGCACTTTTCAGTTCCAAGGTTTTACATATCAGAGCAAAATAATTATTACTATGGTCCTTACCAGGTTTTAACTGAGCTACATACATCTTCAGATGAACTAACACCATATGACCTATTACGTGTCATTATTTAAAGAAAACTAATAACAATTAAGTCTAGTAGAACCACCTATAGCAGCCATAATTGTTTTCTGTATGTAATTTGTATGGCAGATGTCGTTTGGTACCTGTCACAGCATCTTAATCAGGCTGAGATCTAGACTTTGATATCTTGATGTCCCTAATTGCTTTTTTTCCAAAACATTTTGTTGTAGATTTTCTGCTGTACTTTATATGATTGTCATGTTGCATGACCCAAATTTGGGTAGACCAATGTCACCAAATTTTACTAGAATGTGATTTATAGAGGAGTTAATAGTCGACTCTTTTACTGTAAGGTGCCCAAGTCCAGTGGCTGTAAAACAAGCACAAGTCACGACCTCTCTACTACTGTGATTGACAGTTGGTGTGAGGTGTTTGTGCTGATATGCTGTCTGCTTGGTTTTTAGCTTCTTTTGGCAACCCTTCCAAACAAGCCTTACCATGCCATGTAACATTTAACATGCTTACGGAGACCTGAATGGTCTGAGTCCTGGTATTTTGCAGTTTCTCTGATCATCCCACACTCTGAACTTTGAAGTTACAGGGATATCGACATATGGGTAGTTTGGCAACTGTATTTAATCATTTTAACTTTTGAATTACCAGTGTTGGTCTTATAAACTTTTCAGTGTTAACGGGTAGCAACACATGTTTGTCTGAGTAATTTGATGAACAGCACCTGGCTGCTGCTTTCTGTAATTCCTATGGAGGCTGTAAGGCTGTACTTTGTTTATCACACAATGTTTTTCCATTGTTGCTTAGTTAGGATGTCTTGCCATTTAATTTGAGTCCAACATAATCCTGCTATCATATAGAAAAGCATGCTCTTGATTAAAGATCATAAACTACCTCTATATGAACTGATATTAAATATTCATGTACTTGTAAAATCACTGCAGACCACTGATTTGTCAGAAAGAAGAGTCATGTGAATTATCATGTAACTCCTGCACACCAGCATACAGTTGTTAAGCGTAGTCCAGAAAGATGGATATTACATCTGTATTCTGTGCTGATTGCATGTTCCTATATTGGAATGTCCATTCTCTACTTTAGTTGTACACCTACATATTAGTTTGAATCAACCCCAGTTGTACGTTACACCACTGACACGACCAGCTAAGAATCCTGACTACACTGAAAGGTGGTCTGTCTAAAGTGGAAAATGAAGTCTACCAAAAGTAATTATGTTATAATAAACTGAGCTGTACAATGCTGCAGAAATGGGGCAGAATCGTCTGCACTAATAAGACATGAATTTCTATTCTTAAAAACGATTTTGCATTATATTTTACTAAAATCCTTAGCTCTGACATGTTTTGCTCTACCACGATAGTACTTGAGTTGTTTTGGCTTATTTCTGAAATGGAGACACTTGATCTTTCACACTATAACATAAAACAACTGACAGCTGATATTTTGATAAAGATCGAAAGCCCAAAACTGCGGTGATACTGTAGTTGCTTTTTCTGTGAATATTGGACAACTAAGTCTTGATGTTAAAAGGGACTAAATCATTTGTCAATTTATTCTAATAGCATTTGTTCAAGCAGTTTTAATAACACTGTACTTATTTTGTAGCTGCTGAGCATCACTGCCCAATTTATCAATCATGTCTCTGTTATTTTTAGTTTTAATCAGTTCCCTCATCATCTCTTGACTTTCATACAGTCTGGCAGGTATTGTTGTACTTATAAGGCATTACAAATTGCTAAAAGTTCTGTTTGTTCTCCTGTAGGCACACCTCAGTCAACATGTACATCTAAAGCAAAAGAAGCTGGCAAAATGATGAGATTTCTTCCTGTTGGGAAATCAGTTTTACCAATTTTGCTCTACAGAGATTCATTTATTCTGAAGGTCAGAGGAAAAGATGCTTGTCAACACAGAGGTTTGATATCTGACCCATGTCTACATTTTAAAAGCCAAGCTCATTACTCACAACAACCCCCCTGAAACGGTGCATTGTTAACGTTTCTCACCTCAGAGCTGAGCTTGTTGGCCTTCACCTTGGCCTTCTCTTTGAGTCGGTAGTCAGCGTTGTAGTGAGCGAAAGCGTACTCGATGAGGGCAGCGAAAACAAACACATAACATATCCAGAAGTAGACATCCAACGCCTTGATGGCTGACGCTCGTGGCAGGGAAGAGCGGGCGCTCACCATCAGGGTGGTCATGGTGAGAACAGTTGTGATCCCTGTAGAAACAACACAGACACAAATTACGGATTAGGCTTCTGTCAAGTGGTGTAGTAATGATCTGATCTGACCAATAGGTGTCTCTTCCTTTGTGTGGCTTTTTTTTACTTTTCATGAGCACTTACAGACAATTAAACCAGGATGGTTTAATTGTCTGTAAGTCTCTGTCAGAGTCAGCAAATTTCTAGGCTTTCCTCCACTTTCTTTAGCAGAATGACTCTCACAAAGACAGTAATAATATTAAAACCCCAGTTGTTCTATTTTTTCACTGACAGATGCTCTTATAACCCTTCTGGATATTCCTCTTGTGCCATCATCTGGTCTAAATGTTTGCTAAATTCATCAGACCATGCTGTGTCTCTTGATGCCTTGCAAATGCTAGCATGCCACTACATCAAACTGAGATGGTGATCATAATAAACATTATATTTAATGTATCAGATTATTGGCATTGTTCAAATGAAATCCAACCAAATGTCAGCAATCTGCATGGTTCTAATTTACAAAACACCTCCTTTGCTCAAAATAAGAAACTACTGCTTATACATAAACATTGCCAAGTAAAAATGTGTCTTGTGCTGACCTATCAGTATGAGTCTTGCAATGTAACCTGAGAATAAAAACTAAGGCTACACAGTTACATACTTTTAAATGCTTTTTTTTTTACTTGTTAAATTGGCAAACATATCCATATACATGCAGAAAAATATATAATAGTTGTCGGTGCAGAACTCATGCATTGCTGTTTTTAACCAGTAGGGGGCACAGTAGTTAAACAGCTTGCACATCAGTGTAGTCCAAAACACATGTATACCCATATGATAGTCATATATAGTGCAGGTCATTTCAACATGTGGTCTGAGTGAATGGAACTTAATATATCCTCAATATGTAAACAGTATATTTACCCAAGAGCTGTTAAATAAATGTTAAAACCAGGTCTGAAAAGGACCTTAAAGAAGTGTTGTATGTTGTTACATGAGGACAGAAGACTACAGTGGCCTCTGAACGATGTTAATGGGTATGCACAAAGATTTTGCAGAAAACAGAGTGACCTATATTGTAATTTGTGGTTACAGAGCTGACTTGATTCCTATTGCACAGGTACAGGATACTTGCCATTAAACTTCAATGCTGTTCTGCAAGCAGATACTATTATAAGGGCCTACATCTTTTTAATTAGCTGCACTGGTATTTCCTGCAGCTTCTTACTCTTGAAGATAATAAAGTCTGAAATGTTGCCAGTGATGGTAACTTCTAGTGATCATGTGTCCTTTCCTCTTGTACCATCATTATGATGGGACTTCATCCTCCATTGTATTTTTTAGTATCTTCTCCAGAAAGCTGCACATGGGTTTACTTTCCAAGCCATAAAATTTCATTTAAATTAAACCTTTACAAAGAGAAAAGAGTCTAATAAACTATTAATTTAATACCAACCTAAGGTTACACGAGCTGGGACAGCTGATTGGCTGATCCAAAAGGACACCCAAGACATGGCAACCAGCAGTATTGAAGGCATGTATGACTGGATGATGTAGACGCCTCTGTTACGTCTCAGCTGGAAGCGAAGACTGAGCCTTGGAAATCGTCCCGCTGGGGAACAGAAGACAAGACCCCCCGTTTAGTTTCAGAATGGAAGAAAATAATTATAATTATAAAGAAAGTTGTTGTTCTTTACACACAGCAGTGGGTTTCACTTGTGTCACTATTGATAAAAGTCCAAGAATTTAAGCCTAAAATAAAGTGGTGTCGGGGCTGCATCTTCCCAGCAGCAGCTCCTGTCATCTTCTAAATCTTTTGCCTAGTTCAGTAGAAACTTTGTCTTGATCCATTTCCTCTATGCATAGTGTATCACCACAGAGGTGCCTGAATTTTAAAAAGATCTGGCTTCAAACAGAATGTGTAAAGTTCTCAAACGCAAGAGGCAAGCGAAGCCCAAAAACTTAAAACGTAGTACAAGCTGTCAGTGCCAGCCGACACCTTTAAAAATGCAGAAAAGGAGTGAAACACGTGTGTTCCTCACCTGATTTGAAGTTCAGCATCTCGGTCACAAAGCGATAGTCTGTGATGGTGAACTGGGAGAGCTCCAGTTTGTCAAGTCCATGGATGTGCCTCTGACTGTCAGACCAGTGATACACAATATCCTCTGAGGAGTAACCATCTTCATCAGGACAAAGGGAAAAAAAGGATCAGACATTTTATCAACCAGCTTTTTTTGGCTTTTTGTTACTTAACTGACTAAGGACTAGAAGAAAATATGTGACCTTTTATCAGACGTTCTGTGACTTTAAAATATTTCAGCAATGAAGGAAGGAAACACTGAAAACTGTTAAAGAATCACAACTTACAGCTTTCCAAGTCCAGCATACACTCCTGTTCATCCATGGGGTATTTGGTGAGATCCATGTCACACGCCACCGTTGAAGTGATTCTAGGAACAAAGTGGACAACTTCAAACAACAGCAAGGTTCTGTCTTCTCTCACAATTCACAAACAATAAAGCTGAAGTCAGCAACATAAAAGAAGACTTGAAAGACAATAAAGGAGAAATCAGAGAGGAGTGAGATCAATAATCGTTTCATACCGGCTGCTATATAGAATGACTCCGTTGGGCTGCAGGCGAATCAGCTTGTTCTCCACGGTCACATCGTGAAACCAAGCAGATTTGGCATTTACGATGAAGGTGTCAGGAAGCCACAGCTTGTCCACAAACCGACTGTCCAGCCCCAGAGTCTTGTTGGTGTGATTGTAGGACAGACGGTCATCGTGCCAGCTCTGCCGCAAAAACACCGTCATGGTGTATTCCTGCCAGAAATCACACAGACTGTGAAGGGGAACAGCATTTGTTTGTTTGCTTGTTTGCTTTTTTTTTTTTTTTTTTCCTTTTCCAACTTTGTATCATCAATATCAGCAACATATGCCTCATTTTCCCTTTCCAACCTAGTGCATCTATTTTTAAAACAAGTATAATCTTTTTAAAAAATTCTGATTTAACATGAGGGCAAAGTAATAAAATAACAACAGAACCTGAAAGTTTAAACCCCCATATTGTATTTTTATTTGTGTTTATATGTTTCTAGTTTCTTCAGGAAAATAAGAGGTGGGATGGTTTGAAGTTTAGATATAAGGATAGTCTCCTAAACTATAGAACAAAATCATGTTTAAAATTAGAAAAAATTGGGATGCTTTGTAAAATTTAAATAACATTAGATAATTTGTGAATTTCATAAACCCATTTTTAATTTCTAATAAAATATAAATAAAACATCAAATGTTGAAACTGAGACATTTTACCACTTTATGGAACATATTAGTTCATTTTTAATTTGAAAGCAACAAAAATTCTAAAAAAAAAAAAAAAAATGTTGGAACAAGGGCAACAAAAGGCTGGAAAAATAACTGGCACAAATAAAATAATCAGCTGGAGGAGTACTACTAATCAGGTTCATTTGCAAGAGTTACATGATTAGGTAGCATGTTAGAGAGGCAGAGCCTCTCAGGTGTAAAGATGGGCAGAGGTTCACAAAGCTGCAACAAACTGCATCAAAAAACTGTGAAACAATCTCAGAAAAATGTTCCTTAATGTAAAATTGAGAAGATTTTGAAGGTCCTACCAACTATAGTGTATAATATAAACAAAGGAATAAAATAATCAGGAGGAATCTTTGCGTGCACAGGACAATGCCAAAGTCGATTGCTCATAATTTTCAGGTCCTCAGGCAGCACTTTGTCGTAAACAGGCATGGTTCTCTACTTGAAATCACTGCAAGGGCTCAGGAGCCCTTCAGGAAATCACTGTCTGGGATCACAGCTCGCCGTGCAAGCTGCAAATGCAGATTAAAGCTCTATAATGCAAAAAATGTGTGACCATATTCCAAAAACTAATTTGAAATGGCAAAGTGGAAAACTTTTCTTTGGTCTAAGTTATAAAAATGTTAAATCTATTTTGGAAATTATGCACACAGTTTCCTACAGACTAAAAAGGAGAGGGACCATCCGGCTTGTCATCAGTGAACAATTCAAAAGCCTGCAAATCTGGGGTTGCAATATTTCCTGTGACTTACATCCACAAAGGCTCCATTAATGCTGAAAAGTACATAGGAGTTTTAGAGCAACATCTGCTTCCATCCAGATGTAGATTTCATTCTTGCATAAGAAATCTTGCAATAGAAAGACAATGCTAAACCACATATTGCATCATCATCCAACAGTCTGGGTGCTGAATCGGCCTGCCTACACTCCATATCTTTCATCAATAGAAAACATGTGGCGCTTCATCAATATAAAATTCAGCAACAAAAGCCCAGGACTGTTGAGCAGCTCGAATCCTGCACCAGCCAAAAATAGGATAACCTTCCAGCAACTGGTCTCCTCACTTCCCAGACATTTACAGGTAAACATCACCCTATTCCAGCTTTATTTAGAAGTGTTGCTGCCATCAAATTCAACATGAGCAAATATTTTCCATGAAATGTTAAAATGTCTGAGTTTCATCATCTGACATAAATACAAATACTTTTATTGTCCCACTAAGGTGGGAAATTCGTCTTTGGTCTCATGAGCAACAATAGGTACATAAAAGTAGGTACATACAATACACAGTATAGTCATTGTGCAAAATACAAGGTGAAATATCAAAGACTCATTGAACACAGAAACCTATTCAACCATCTTCATACAACCTGATGTTCATCTTACTGTATTTTGTTGACTACAATAACAGTGTTGGAGATAATAAAAAAAAAAACGCATCAATCACTTATATGTTCTTTATGTTCCACTGGGGATAAAATGTGATTTTTTGAGATTTGTGAATGATAGAATTTTGTTTACACAAAACAGTCACAACTTTTTTGGAATTGAGGTTGTAAAAAGTCTCACTTTAAAGAAGCCACTCATCGTAGTGGAAAATAAATGGCTGGATTATCCCTTTAACTGAGGCAAAGAGGAAGATATTTGTAACCCATGAGCTCAAACGGATCTTTTCAAAGCAGCAATTTTGACTTGTTACAGTCAGAGTAGGAAAGCACAGTGAAGCAGCATATATAAAAACAGGACCTCCCCTCTGTGCAGTGCAGTCATCATTAATACATCTGAGCTTAATCTGCTTTGGCATGTCAGAATGTCTGTTGTAAGTAAAAAAAAACATTCAAAGAATATAGCTTATTTTGTCTGTCAATGTTTGATAACTGATCATTTATCCCAAACTATGACCCTCATCCTCAGCTCATCCTCCGCCTCTAATTTCTGGGCTTTTCTGCTTTTATTCATCTTTATTTGCAAACTCTCATATTGCTGTTCAGTTCTGTCATTGCTTTACTGTAACTGTTTTTTTTTTTTTTTTTTTTTGCATGTTCATCTTTTTCACTGCTTAAAACAAACTACAAGTTAATAATTTTAAAAACATCATAAATGGCAATAAATTCTATCAGCTGTGTTATCATTTAATCCTAATATATCTCATTAAAGGGCAGAAAGAAACCTCCCTGTAATTTGCCATGGATAATTATTCATACTCATTGCAACTATTGACTATTGCTACAAGCACATTAGTGGTATTTATACAAAGGTATAAAACATATTGATTTCCCGTTTGTGAAAAGTATTCATCAATCCAGAATTTTCAGCTTTTAGACTTGACAAATACAACTCTTAAGAAAATTGAGGAAACTATAAAAAGAAAAAAATCTTAACTAACCGACAGACAAATACATTAAAACACAACCAAATGCTGCAACATCAGCAGCAGCACAGATGAACAGGATAATTCCAGCACAAATTAAAAAGTGATGAATGCGGCTGGGACATGTTTTTGTTGCCATGGTGACAAATAAAACTTCTGATGTTAACTGTAAGCTATGGTGAAAGAATAATGAGCTCAAATCTGAGCTCTGTTTGGCTTGTTTTAATGTTCAGATCCCATTATTCAGGTGTATCTCAGTGTTTCAGTCAGACTCTGTATTTCCACTTTTAATGTGTCAGACTGGTTTGCTTCCATTAAAACTATTTCTGTGTTTTCATATCCAGCAGCTGGTTGAACTCTCATGGATCTTTGGACTTAGTTGCCCATGTTAAAACAAAACAAACATGATCAGTTTTAAATGGAGTCACATGCAGAAAATGAATCCTCCATTAGACTGGGTTCTTATTGTGCAAAATCCATGAAACTATCAAATTATCTGACAACTTAGCCAGTGTGGCACACGGGCTCACACTGAAGACTTTCAAACCTTTAAGAGGGATAAATCAGGATTATGCAAATGGAAAAAACTTTAGTATTTGCAGCACCAGCAACGTTGAAGAATGATATGAAATCTGAGTAAGGACAAGAGAAAGAAATTCTGTAGTTTACCATGTTGGCTTCAGAGATGTGATCAATACTGGCAACTTCAATGGCCATGGCCACATTCACTGGTGGACCTGCAGAGTAAAAAGTGAGAAAACAAGGCAAACCTGCCACATCCCCATCTCAAACACACACCCACACATGCCTTCTCTGCTCATTTCAAACCTGTCAGCCCCTCCCATCCTCACCTCATCACCGTCGTCGTCCCACGTCTCAAACAATCCCACAGTGCATAAAGATTAAGCATTATCCAGTTTAACCATGCTAAGCAGCACATCACACTGTGGGCATTCATAAACAGCATAGGCTCTTATGGACTTGCACACAGTAAGCTGACAACATTCACATACACACACATATGGCATGTTTTCACTCAACAGTTTGCCATATGATTAGCATGACGTGTGCCTCAGTGATCGGAGGCTGAAGCACAGACGCTACAGGGGAGCTCACTGATGCAGAAGAGAAAGGCTGTTTACACTGAACATTCAGGAATCATATATTGCTATTCCGCATCATTCAACACCTTCCTAACCCATTTCTGGCAAGTTATATTTCCTGTGTGCGGTACACCGGGTGTATTGTGTGAGGTGATTTAAAATGGCATGTTTATTGTAAGGTAAAGTAAGCAAAGGGGGTTTTTATGCTTTTTTTTTTTCAAAATATCTTTGTTTGTTTTAGTATCAAGTTCATTATTTTCTTGTAGAGCACAGAAAAGAAATCAATAAATAACACCCCCACTGCAGCACTGAAAATGCTCTTATTGCTATTATTATATGTTTATGTGAGATGAAGGCTGGACACACTAAAATTAATTTTGGACAAAAACATGGGGTGAATGAATGTAATGTTAATGTTTTGCAAAAGACAAAATGGTTCATATCTGTTGTTTTGTTTCTAGGAAACAAACATTTTCTTTAATAAGTATGATTTTACTCTTCAGTCACACAAGTCATTGTGTGAGCATTTATTAGCTTTTAGCTCATTGTTCATTGCAACGTAACTGCAGACATGTTTTTGCAGCTATGCATCACTTTCTGATCTCTTCAATTGTTTCTAAAAAGAAAGACGTCTGTTTTAAAGTCATACTTGTGAACGTTATCTCATTAGCAAGATGCAAAACATTCAAAACATACATTTCATGTTTGCGTTGCATTTTTTACACAAATATAACTGCGCATTAAGAATTATGGGAACATGAGCTGAATGAAGGGAATTACGCCGAATAACAGACATGATTCCACAATGGTCAAAACAGCTTCTCATTTCAGCTTTCACTTTCAGCACGTTAATATGTCACATCGATAGGAATGTAGTGACCACAGTCATATTGAGTTGTGATGGTCTGTGCAGACGTGCAGCGCACAGGACAACGCGTGTGGTCACAGCAGCACTCTTGCCCACATTTTCACCTCTGCTCAGCTGAGTTAAGCTGTGAGACTGAGAAATCTATCGCTGCGGTCATTGGATGTTTCACATTTAGCAGCCATTCTTAGCAAAGTCTCCAGAGGGGTGCACAGTCCTTGTGCCACCCCTCCTCTCCGGCTTGTCCTTCAGGAGCATCATACTCTATAATCCCTTCAGCAAACCCTCTCATCTAAATGACTTTTTGTGACCTTAGCAAATGATTTACATTTCAGAAAAATCAAAGAAAGTACTTGGATAAGATAAATAAGGCTTTGTTCTAAAAAAAAAAAAAAAAAGAAACACACAATAATAAAACAAAAGAAAGAAAACCAAAGACACCAGGATAATGAAATTGGAAAATGAAAAGTAAACATCCATGTTTCTTTGTTTGGGACTTGCATCGTGTTATGCTAAGCATGGCTGTAAATGTGAGGAGGTGAATTCAACCCAACACCACAAGCTCTAGATCTCATACTCACCTCCTATCCCAGGGCGAAAATTTCTGGCATAGCCCTTCATTAAATCATCCAGATTAGGTAACCAGGATATTTCAATGTCTGTACCTACATAGTCCCCAATGTCACTCAGCATGGCCCTAAAGGAGACAAACAGTAAACACAGTGGCCTTCAGCAGTCATCTGGCAAGGTCATGTGTCCACGGGACCTGCCAGAGCTTCACATACAGTTAGTAACATTCATGAAAAGAAATCTCATATGTCATAGATTTAACTGTAAACTGGTCTATGAATAGCACTGTTGTCACATTCATTAGCGGGTGCAGCAAACAAAGTGGCATTCATCAATTTTAGCTTCTAAAATGGTATAAATTACAGCCTTTGGAGCTCCAGAGCAAAAATTTCTCAACAAAGTGGGCAACAGTGTACACTCTTTATGAAACACAATGCTTATTTAATAAACTAGCCTGCCTGCAGTCCAGATCTGTCTCTGAAACACTTGATGCATAATTTAAAAAAAAAAAAAAAAAAAAAAAAAAACTACATTAAAGATGGCCCTGAACTGTTGAGCGGCTGAATTAAAAAAAGTTTGACTTTCATGGCTACACAAATTGGTCCCCACAGTTTTCAAGTGCTTAATAGAGCATTTTCAAAAGAGGTGATGCAACACAGTAGTAAACATGCCCCAGTTTTAACTTTTCTGTTAGAGATGCTCCTGTTTTTAAAGTTAAACCACCTCCCAACCTATCTGGCAAACATGGGGCAATAATGGAGTCTATTTAAAGGCATATGTCTGTCACCCCAGCAACCAAAGGAAGAAAAACATTCAGCTCTTTAAATGTTCCACTAATCTTGGTCTATGTAAAAACCTGCCTTCTGTTTTTGGGCTTCATGTGATTAGAGCTGTGAGACTAAAGGAAATAATAAATTAAAAACAAATAATGCTCCTTGATGATGTTACACAACGTGACTTGTACTTGACTTGACAGTACAGTAGAGGTCATGAATGCAAAATGACATTCAGAAACAACGACAGTAGAAATGATGGCAAGAAAATACTCCTTTAGCAAGTTATTTTGTTAGATTTTAAACTACATACAATGAACACTAAGTTGCTCTCGTCTTTTAAATTATACATTTCTGACTGTGGAAGTGTGCCTCTTAATCTTATTATAACAAGAACAATTATGTACATTCAATTAGTCAAATTCCATCCTGAAAGCTGCTTCTTATTTGAAGATTTTTGAATGAACATGATTAATTCTGAGATGCTGTGCAGAATTCCAACCATCAGCTTTATCATTTCGAAAATCTGTAATGTATTAGTGCTCAAAAGCCACCCTGATTAAAGCCTGGCTGGCGTGTTTTCCCTTCTGTATCCACAGTGTGCATTTGTCCACAAAGAGTCTGTCAGCACATCCAAATATGCCAAAGTAGCTTCAGCAAGGCTGAACAATATGCTGTGTCCCGAATGCATTTTCTCCCATGCAGCAGACAATAACTGCAATATTAAAACTATTGTTTAGCTTTAAGGGGCTCCTATGAGGCTACTACAATTGCAAAGAACTGAACAGGCTCCACACTGACCGCCACGTCCTTGTTGTTGGATTTCACAAGTGGACTACAGCTTAGCCACCACCAGGTGGCAGTTTTGTATTTTAAAACAGCCACACGGGGAGTTATAATCATGCTTTCCTCACTGTGAACAGACCTGGCTTTATCAACAGTTATAGTTTTAGATGACCGCTGGAATAAAGATTCAATTTTTAGACACTATATTTAACCCAGAACTGAAAGATCCAACTCTTCTTGAGTAATAACTGAACCAAGTAAAGGTGTCTGTGACATTCAGAGTAACAATGGTTGGTGGTGGCATTGAAAAGGAAATGGACTACATGAGGGTCGATCGAAGGTGCTCTTATTGACAAACAATGAAAAGCCATTTGGTGACCTTTGAAATAAGGCTGACATTACACGACAATCGAGCAAACCTTGAAATCAGTCATCAAAAAAAATGACCAGAACAAAACCATGAAAAAGACAAAAGGAAACTGCATCCTGCCATGTCATCCAGATTTTCTCAGCGGATCCATTATGTAGTGGCAGATGTATTTTTAGTCTGGCAATAACTGTCGCATATGAAAAAAAAAAAAAAAAATGAGAGCACTGGTGAATTAATTAATCACTCTCTGACTCCTGGATTTCTTCACTAATTGGTAGTTTCTAAATCTGGAAATAAAGCTTTTCCTTCAAGACATTTGTTAACGCACCAAGGTCGATCAGACCTCTTCACGCAGAGGGGAACACACAACGTGTGAAAAGTGAGGAAAAATCCTGCTGAATTACATCATTTATATAATGTAGCATTTAAACTTTCTGTCTACTTTGATCAGAAATACAGGTTTATTGTTACTTGTTACCATTTGCAGTGCTAAACAGACCCTGTAATCTATTTCTGCCATTTTACTCAACCGTCAGCTATTTACACTGTATAATAGGAGCTGTGTGTCAGTGTGCTGCAGAGTCACATTTAAGACACTCTTTACAGTGTTGTGTTTTTTTTGGGGGGGGATGATTTTGACTTTTGGTGCTCTCCTTTGGCCTTGCTGCTCATGTGCCTGTGTTTATTTCAAGCTTGATATTTTAGCATACATGACTTTAATCTGAAAAGCTTTTATCACTTAAATAAATCTTCCATTACTGACTTTTTAGGGCAATTAGTTATTGAAAATATCCCAGAATGTTGCTCTAATTAAAGGCTGCTCACCCGGGTTTTCTCTGTAAACTAAACTAATGTGCAAGGAAAAATTGCGAGCCCTCAGAGGAAAAAGAAACATCAGCATATTCTGTCAGAAGACATGCACATTTTTTATATTTTAACATTTAATTGCTTTCTGGAGAGATTCACTAAACATTTGCACCTCTCCATTTTCTCACTCCACCATCCATGACAAACATTTGAGAGCGTGCACATGCAGTCGTGCCTTTTTCTGTCTATATTTCACTTTTATTACACGTCTCTCGCGGGGTTCTGAATCTGCCGTCTGTTTATGAGCTAACATTAAACAGATGGGGAGATGAGAGCAGCAGCTTCACTCAAATTTATGGCATCTTTTTGTGAACATTTTGTGCAGCAGGCACTTATAGCCTAATTAGTTTTATATTGTGATGCTACCAGTTACCTGAACACAAGTGGAGTGTCAGTCTCCCGGTCGTCATTGATTAGTTTTATTGGTCCCAGTGTGAGATAAGAGACACTGCTGTAACTTGCATGCAAACCCAATTACATAAATCATAATACAACAGAAATAAATGGAGCGATCAGTAAACAGCTTGGTATTTATGTGCAGTGCGTATAAAAAGTCTGTGCAGCTTCTCTGACTGTATTATCACTAATAATATTGCTTGCATTAATTTTAAATTTAGAGGAAACTTTGATAAGAAAATTAATATTCAATACATTTTACTGATAGTTAGATAGTACTGTTATAGAGAATATGCATGTTTCTGACTCTAAAGTTTCCTTCCTTGAGATTAGAGTTGAGGAAAACAATACAATATAGAGTATAAATGGTCTTAACAAAGGCTGGCTGCTGGGACAGAGGCAGAATATGTTAACTATTAAAATTGCCTATAAGAGTCCTAACAATCATACAAAAAATGTATATTTCTACACTAATTATTAACTACTGCTGTGTTAACTGCACATGAGAAACCTTTTAACATGGTCGTTAATCTCACAGGTAGATTAAATGTTGGCTGATTTATCTAGTTTTTATAAAATCATACATTTCTCAAAATAAAATGCCTTATAGATGTTGTGTGACGTATTTGAGGCAAATTTCAGGAAAGCAAATTTTCAGAGAGAACTTGCAGATCAGCAAGTTTTTTTTTTGAGTAAAATAAAATTTCAGTTACTTGGTATGTGGTGTATGACGAGGTATGATGAAGTAGTCACATTTTCAGAAACTGTACGTACTGTGAAATAAGCTAAATCTGTGTTTTATTTGTGCCACTCAGCGTGAATTTGAAAGTCATTTATGTGTAATTCATGTGTACAGCGTGTTTAGTTGAGGGGGTTTAAGTTAGATGCCTGTAATCCAGATAAAAGATATTTTGATGCTTCCTGTTATTACAATGTCTGTTTTTATGCCAGTTGGGATGTTTTCCTACAAAACTATATTAACTTTGTGATTTTGAATACTTAAATTAACTAAGCAGTTTGTAATGTGTAATAAAAAGATTAATTTGTGAGTGAAAGAACAAGGAAGAAGTGTTTAAATAGTGTATAAATACAAAAATTACATTTCTTAGAAAGGTTACTTGAAGTCATTACTCTCCAACATAGCACCTGTACACAAAAATTATGGATATCGTGGTGAACAATATCCATATTTTGCACTATAGTGTTAGGCTACTCTGTGGAGTTACCCTGCCTACTTGTCAGTGGAACAAAAAACAGCAAAAATCGCTTCTGTGGACACAAATTAGCAGGTTACTTTTACATAACTATTTCATGTTTTATCATGACACTGGGGTTACTTCAGGACCCTAAGATAAAATACTTTTTTAAGCAGTTTAGTCATGGTATGTATTTATAATACAACTTTAAATCATAATTAATCACAAAACTCCAAGAAACCCACAGACAATGTTTCTAATTTTGTAATTTCTCAGTTTGCCCAAATGATTGATTTATTAAATTAAAAAATAACCTTACTGGCCAAGTTTTCCTCTTTGAAGTTTAAGTGGTTGACTGTGAATGATTTTGTTTAAAAAGAAAAAAAGAAAATCTGTAAAGGGTCACAACAAATGCATCTCAACCGAGGCTTCTACACTCCCTATAATCAGTGTTTAGAGGGGTCAGGTTTCACAATAACTCTTATCTAAAACTCTCAGAAATGTGTCAGAAGAGGAAATAAAGACCCAGTAGATGCAAAGTTACATCATCGTCCCTCTACTGATGACAATGATGATGATGTTTTTCCCATTAATGTCTAATTGTACCATATTCTGTTGTCTGTTTCTCTGTTAGCGTTTGTTTCTATTTAATTTATTTCATTCTTCATTTTTTATTCTTCTATCTGTAATGTACTTTTTAAAGTTCCTTATGTACCTTGTTTTAATGTTTTATGTAAAGCACTTTGAGATATCTTGTACATGAAATGTGCTATAAAGTACAAATAAACCTGTCTGTCCTCACCTGCTAGTCAGTGAATCCAAACACTGAAAGCAAGTTAGCAGCTGGCAGATTTCACTGACCAAACACTGCTTCTACTAAAACCTACAACAGGAATGAGTGAGTAGTTGCTGTTGCTAACTCCTGGTCTGCACTGTGCTTAGCAAATAAGGCTGTGGTTAAATTTCCACCATCAGCTGACATATAACACTCCAGGGACCCACGGGACCCACTCCCTAAACTGTTAACAGGTTTTGAGTCAGTGGTGCAGAGACTCATTTTTATGATAGTTCTGGTCATTAATTAAGAAGCGTTTCGACCATCAACTCAGTTGTTTTATGTTGGGAATGTTTGAACATCAGCATCACATGGGACAATGTTTTAATGGGTTAACAATGAAATACCAGGACAAATGTTCCTGTTACAGTTAGTCACTCTTCCCAGTGTTTAATGGTTGACCTTAGCAAAACTCAAAAGTGACTCAGGGTGTTTGCTGTTGTATTTAGGTTTATTTTCCCATAAAATTATAACATATGAAATCACTTGCAGTCACTGTTTTAACAGATAGGAAAGCACTGTATCAGCACTCAACGGATAGCAGGTCTAGAATTGTGATAGCAACTGCTCACTAGATGAGGAATCTGATCAGTCAGGCAGTTTAATTGGCTGAGTTGAACTATCTGAACTAACAAAGTGGAGCAATGGACTCAGGATTCACTGTGACAGGAAGTCACTCTGACTAACAGAGATATTGTGTGCCGCTATACAAATTTAATCCCTTTACATTTGTGTTGACTACAACTGAAGCAAATGACTACTAAATGAGATCATACTGTCATGCAAATTATTAACTAAGATATAATTTCATTTCCCAACAAACTTCAAAAGACTTTGAACAGGTTTGAAAAACCACAGACTTTAAAAATTGATTCCAATCAGGCCAAACAACAGCTCGTCCAAAGCATGTTGTTCTTTAACATTTCCTCTTTCGTTGGCATGCTTGGAGCTGCTCCATCTTACCTACACTCTGTTCTCCATGAAGGGATGATTATTTCTTATTGTGCAGCCTCCTGATCAAAGAGGGGCTCGCAATGGTTCCTTTTACAGCAACCCATCCCATTTTACAAAATCAAGGCTCGTGTCTTCTCCATTTTGGAGATAACTGGATCAAAACTAAAAAAAAGGAAGATTTTCTGTACTTTAACTATTCAGTGGAGTTTATTTTTTATAAAATAAAATAAAAATATATATATATATTATGTCCTGCATTTCACCTTGTCCCACTCCCTCTGCTGGGAGGTCAAAGGTCAGCTACTGAACAGCTGGGAAGGATTCTTGCTGAAGGACTCTTTAGCAGCTTAGAAGTCTGAGCTCTGATCCTCTGCTTACATGCCAATGTGTCTAAACACAACAAAAAAAACCGTGACGATGAGTGGAGATGACTGTACTTTACAGATATGTGCTGGGAGACTGGAGCAGGTTTTTTTCTGTTGTTAGAACAGAAAAAAGCAGAACATGGGCTCATGTTCATGTTTGTGTTATCTTTTTTTTTAAATTATTATTATTCTTATAACAAAAGGGAATTATAGTATGTTCTGCATTTATTTTTTTAACTATTCAAAATACATTTTCCAAACAATTAATTAGCACATATTAATGAATGATAAATTAATGTTTTGTTTTTTTTAGTTTGCATGATGTGTCGGCTCAGATTAAGTGAGAAGCTTTTAGTGGAGGCACTGAAGTGTGCCTGTACCGACTCCCCCTGAAGCCAGCGCAGAGTCGGGCTTTAACGCCAGTTCAGGAACACCATCAAATCAGTGTGTTATTGGGAAGAGTACTTCCTGGACAGTGGGAGGGATTTATCCGCTGAGTCAGCCTCTCATACAGATTAGTCAGGAGAAGCAGGTCACCTGAGTGCACATTTAAGGACGAGTGTGAAGATCACGAAATGCTGAGATTAAAGCCTCCGGCATCGCATCCTGCTGCCGCATCTTGCCGGAAACTTGAGTCTCAGCATGAAAACAAGGTGCAGTCCTGTTTCCTCTACCGAAGCATTGGCTAAACATCAGATGAGAGATGGATATGTTGACCCCCACACTCCTACCTACTGTCTGTGACCAAATTATCATGGTCTTTTAGGCTTATATTCGCACTGCTGATGATCCAGCCTTGCTCCTTTGACTAGTCAGCTTTAGCATTACGTGATCCATAATAACTTCCTCTTTCCACTTCCTGTAAGCTGGTAGCAACGATGATCGCAAATATGAGGCTCTATTAGAGGATCTAATCCTCATGGGCCCTATTTTAAAAAAACAAGTGAAAAATCTGGTGATACAAGCAAATTGAGAGAATTTATTTACACCTTCAGCTTTCTCTCATAGCACCAGGAGTCTGTGCTGGTTAAAGTTTTGATTTACCATCTTTTTCCTGTCTGTGTGGCCAGGTACCATCCTCGTTGACTTTTCTGCTGCAGTCAGAGCCGAGCGAAGTGTAATTATATCAACATTGCAGACTCAACACTTCAAATTGAAGCCTCACAAGCTTAACACTGACAGCAAACTAACAGGAATCTCTGTTGTTATGCAGTTAGAGGTGAAAGTGTATGAAGAGGTTTGGAGAGAAAATTCTATTTTTTTCTTTTATGTTAACTCTATTCAGCCCTGTGGAGAGCTAGAACAAATGCCTTTCAGCTCTGGTACGTTTAGTTTGGTTGTCAGCATCAGTTCTAAATATTGTAAGAGGTGAAACACAGATTTAGCCCCAAGTGATCTAAAAAGACAGAAAAGTTGATAACAGGAATTCTCTCGATTCATTTCCTTTAAAAACATGCCCCATGATGAATGGGATCATAAAATGAGATTGGCCAAATCTGTGTATTTTAAAAACAACTCTTTTATTATTATTTAGGCTAATATTTACTAAGTTCTATAGGCTGAAGTCTGAATGAAAACATCTAGCTTCATGCAGCAAGCCATTTCTCACACTGGAACAAAAAAGGTTCATAGCAGGTTAACTGCTTTTTTCTTTTCTTTAAATAAAAACTGGTTTGTTAAACAACTCTCATCATGTCTGCCAGTACATTTACATGCACAGTTCAGAAAGACAACAGTCTGGCCATTTAATTGGCTGACTGTCCCTGACCTAGTATAAGGACGTAGGGCAGCACAATAAATGAAAAATGTATCGTTATCGCAAAATCAAAGTAGGAAAAGCCAGGTTTCGTACATGACTACAGCTCACTAACATGCAGTTGTCACTAATATACATACATATATTTTCTGGTTGACTGTTACAAACCCAAACAACTAATAAACTCTTTATATGACAGCAAATTGGTCCTGTGTTAAGTGGAGTGGTGTATGGACAACTTCAGTTCAATTTCATACATTAAACTATTTAAAAATGTGGCATGCTCTCCCTTGTGTTTATTCTACATTGGTTTTACCAGCTCCTACCTCTTCTCTGTACTGGTTTCTTATGTTACGTCTGGGTCAAAGCCAGACACAAGTACTATGGAACATGCACAGAGTGCATTTGATTAAGCACAATTTCAGTCAAATCAACATGTTTACATGCATTTACAAAAGTTCTGTTTTAGCTAGACTGGCATCGATTTCACTTTTTAGCATCATGTTAATGCACTGAGTGATGGTACAAAATGATGATTCAGCCTGATAGAAAGTCACTTATCAAGATTTAGGGGGGGAATTAAGGAGTGATTTTGTTGCATTACTTTGTTTTTAAAATATTTTTGGGTGCCCATCTTTTCTGTGGCACTGTCCAAATCTTTTTCTAAAGACATGTCATTCCCCAAAACACATAACCATGCAAGCTTGTTTACATGTCTTTTTTTTTTTTTTTACTTTTTATCTAAATTAACTCAAACTGGTGCACTCAATGGGGATCTTTTCTGTCACAGATTAAAACATATTTATTGAGTATTTTATGGAATATTTTGGGCATTAGAGAATATATTAACATTCATGCATATGATCCTTTTCCATCCTATGTAGCCCAGGCTACATCTGTTACAGATAACACTGTTAATTAGATGCAGATAGTGTTCCGTTAAAGGTGCTGAGAAATAACTTAGCTAAGCAACTCATAGTCAAATGGATGAACGAGGAGCTAAAAAGAGAATCTTAGTAATTCTGTTTGGAGAGAAGGGGGGGAGTGAGGAAATAAAGCATGTGCAACATTCAACTACCAAAGGCAGAGCGGCAGTAAGTGTGTGTTACTGTGTGTGTTAAGAGCTGACACATAATGAGGTGCAAGAAAAAGCCAACACTGCATTGTACTGAGAACTAAATAAAAATAATAACGCTGGTGACTGGAGGCAGGAAAATCCAATTATGGTAGTTGTTACTCCCTCAACAGCCAGGAGGGATGATAGTAGTTATCTGGCCAAATTTCACCCAAAAGCTTAAGTTGCTCATTCTTTGCCCTTTTCAGTGGAAGTACTTGCCAGCTTTTGGACTTTGAGGGCTCAGCTGCTGATGTTGGTTATCCAACAGATTGGATGTTTGTGAAAGCTTATGGGTACCATCGTGAGGGGACACTGGAGTAGCCTGGGCTTACACTGAAAACATAATCACCAAGTTTACTACTGTAAAATATTTATCTCAGGTATATGGTTTATTTGCTGGATAAAACCAAGATCTTCTATTTCCAAAATAAGAAGGTAATTTAACACAGTGAAAACTGCTAATTGATTTATGTATGACTGATATTACTCCATTAAGTCCTCAGTTCAGCTCTTCCTGACTGAGTGACATGGCAGCTGGCAACCTTAAAACATCACAACTGCAGTTTCCTTTCTTAAAATCCACAAAATGACCATCTACATGCTGCTTTATATAAATGTTATATGGAAATATGCCTTGACATAGATGTCTCCTTTAATTCAGTTATATCAGGCGCCATCTGATGTATTTGACCCCTGCTGAACAAGCCAGGACGCAAGTGACATTCCCTGCCACACACCAGCCATCCACTCATCTGTTTATCTCCATTAAAAAAGACATTTCTTTCTGTGCATGTATTATGTAAACCATGCCATCAGGTTCATGTGCTATAGAGGGAAAGCAGAGAAAAAATGCATAGTTAAGGCAGTGGGCGTGGAGAACTATTTAATGTGAGCATGTAGTTAAAGCAATTAAATTTACCCAGCTTAAAGGTTAAAGTGTATCGTGCATTTTTTTAAACAAAGGGAAAAAAGAAAAAAGTATGGATCGTAATATTACCCAGTTAATGTTAAAACCACGAATTTAATTGATTTTACTTTAACATTGTATTTACTTCTGAAATGTTGGATCGCTTTGATTTGATGGACGACATCAGATAGGTCACCTGAAAACAAGGTAAAAGAAAGGCTGATCTCACCTGGTGAAAATGTCGCCTCCGACGATCAACACGGCAAGACTCGACAGCAGGAAAGTTGGGATCCCCATTCCACAATCTACAGGATAAATAATGTGTATTTTTTTAAATAAAAAAGTTTCCTGTGCTTAAAATCTCTTTCTGTCTTTCTTATTTATTTTTTTCATTTATCTTATTTTAGTGCGCTCTCCTCGTGATCCGGCGCTGCGGAGAAGAAAGTAAACTGTAGGGCTGCTTCTGCTGATGATGATGAAGGTGATGGTGATGTTGACCCCATGATGAGATCCCCCGATTCCTCCGCGCAAGAACGGAGCGCACCTGAGGGGTGAGGGGGGGAAAGGGGGCAAAACTCCTGGTTCGATCGCAAAAACGAGTTGATCCACAAACGAGTAGACGCCACTTGTCATCCAGCAACAGAGCCGACAGAGGCTGAGAGAGAGGGAGAGAGAGACGGATGGAGAGGGGGAGGGAGGAGGAGGAGGGATGGAGAGAGCGGGAGACTCGCTAATCTGTCGATCCCTTCTTGCTTAGCCTTTAACATCAGATTCAATCTGGCCACAACGGGCGGAGGGCAGGCGGGCATGCCGCAAACACAGGACTTCCACGAAGTCCTGTCACGTTTGACGCATTGGAATAATCTCCATAAGTGACTTAAATGAAGTTCTAGGCTGTTTCTGTTGGAACAAAAACAAACAGGCTTAGGGGGTCCTGGTGTACAGGGGCCTACAGTTCTCACAAATTCAAATGAACATTGCATCTACTACTGTGATTACTAGTGGTTAAAAAAATGACCAAGTTCTCAAATGAATCAGCTATCTCCACAACTCTGGCAGCTTTAATTTGTTTTTGATTAATGCACCTTCTCTTCCATATCCATCCCTCCATCCCAGGCTGTTATATAATTCTCTTCTAAAGCATAGATCAGTCTATTTCTGACAGAAAGTATTAAAACACTGATCAAAGACCCCAGTTTTAAAAGACTTACTGTGGTCTCTGGAGAAGTTGGCAAAGATTAAATATCAGCACAGAAAAAACACTTTTTCACAAAAAAAAAAAAAAAAAAAAAAAAAAAAAATCATACTAAAAACGGGAAAGCATCTCATTTTTCTCTCCTTTCTTTTCTTATGCTATTCCAAACTATATACTGTAGTTTCAGCCACCTAAAGACTAACAATGCATGCAGAATAATATAAGAATGATGTAATGGAAAAAGAAAACAGTTGCAATAAGCAGCTCAGCTACTTTGAATTCTGCACTGAAATTTACACACAGAGTTTTCCCAGTGGGTTAATAAACTAGCCTGTACTGAGCGTTCCATCGGCCTAACATAAATCCATAGGTGTATTCAAACATTTAGGCAAAAATTGTAGGTTTGATACATGTCTACAGGGTAAGTGTATAAAAATTAAATTAGTGGGTATTTTCACTATTTATCTTAAATTAATCATGTGCAATTAACTAAATATTAATGTGCAGGCCAGTCTCAGTGCGTATTTATCCACGCATCTTTAAAAAAAAAAACAAGCATGTATATTTAATTCTAATCCTTTAATGTCTTTTACACTCCTAATCCAAAACATTTGTAAATGAGTTAAGGATTGCTGAAAACATTGTGTGATTCCAACCAAGTGTATCTTGTATAGTAAACAGCAGTGTGTGCAACTGTATGTGTGTGTTGTCAGAAGCAAAAAGTTACAGCTGAATGACCTCAACATGGCAGATTAATGCATGGTGGGACATTAAATGTAGTGAGTACCTGGTACTGTCTTATTACTTGCATTCAAGTCTCTGACTAAATATGTAGGCTTTTGTCTTTTCCTCATTGAGTCTTACCTCTTTTATGTGCTACTGTGTGTCGAGGGTATACAGGACATATTCCATGCAGCAGTGCACTTGTCCTGGTTTGCTGCCTCACCATGGGAGAAGAGTCATGAGTCAGCTGTGGATTGAAATGGCAATTTTTCCCTCCCCTTTAGACATTCCACTTTGAGTTTTACTGCAAGTTCTTTACATATGAAGACACCATTTAGGTGGTATACCATTCAGGATCATCTAACTTACAACTACAAAGCTTTGACCAATTAATTTAAATTCTTTTCAAGGTTACTTTGGTAGCCTTTGTGATAATAAATAAATAAATAAATAAATAAATAAATAAATAAATAAATAAATAAATAAATAAATAATAAATCGTATAGTCCAGGTAGGCAAGTTTCACATATTTTTCTGTTTCAACACACCTGATTCAACTGATTAAGTCACTGTGCAGATATTGATTGGCGGCTGGGTCCATTTGATTTGAATCAGGTGTGTTAGACACACCTTGTTAGAGCGGAAAAACATCTAAAACCTGCAGGACTGCGGCTCTTTGTGACCGAACTTGTCTGGTCCATTTCTGTTGGCGTTTATTTCTGATAGACCTTCAGTTGGTTGGCAGTCAGCTGACGTTAGGCCCCGCCCCCTGCGTCCAGTCTCCTTGGAAACAGTAACTAAGCAAAGAAATACATTTATTTCAGGAAGTTAGTTTTGAAGAGTTTTTGAAAAGCGAAGACGAGCCTCACTTATGCAGGTACAGGTTTCGTTGTATTTTTAAAAAAGATTATTATAACGTGATATAGCCTAAACTCGGGATTAACTGTACATTCGCCGTGTAGCTTTCCGATTTAAGCTAGAACCTGTCAAGTAAACTACACGCCACTGTTCATTTAAAAATATAGCGATGAAATGTAACTTTCTGCTGATTACTTAAATTCATTTTGAAGCAGTTTTAAGTGTATTTAAGTTTTTGTATTTCCAAATGAGAGCAGGGGTGCAGTTTGTAAACCAAGAGCTAATATTAAGACTTACCTGTTCCCAGTTATCTGAATGTTATCTGTAAGACAGGTTTGACTTGAAGTGTGTTTGTTTTACTCATATATCAGTTAAAATGGACACTGGAGACCAGGAAAGCTTGTGTGGTGTCTCATCAGGCCAGTGTAGACTGCAGGATGATCACTTCAGCAGTGGTGAGGCCACTGAGGGTGAGTTTCAGCTCCTTCTCCTATATTAACTTGTAGAAAACAGCAGATATTTACATACACAGATAGGCTGATTCTTGCTTTGCTTACTGTATAATAATAGATATAGCATTAGTTTTCTGGTAAAGATAAGAACTGACTACCCCTCTTTTCAATCCCCCTTTGAGATTCTTAATGGGATTTATTTTTTTTATCAGTGACATTTCACACGAATGGTTTAATGCTGATTTCAATTCCTGTGCTTTCTGTGATTTTAACTTTGAGACTAAAGGCCATCTTTTTTGTATTATTATTATTATTATTATTTATTCATTTTAGATTATTATTAATTATATATTGGAAGGATTTTCGGCAATGTACAAAATACAACAATCAGACTACATCAGCTTTAACATACCACGAGATAAGATTTGGTCTTTAAATAGAACAGAAAAAACGAGTTTTGGGAGTGTAATTTGATCATTCTGGCAAAAGGTTTCATCAAAGAAGTCTTAAATCATTGTACTACAAAAGCCAAATTTTTATATTAACATTTTAGCTCTTAAATTTTGGGTTGACCACCTGTTCATACATATGTTTTATTCATTTATTATGTTTAGTTTTTAGTTTGTTTTCCCTTCTTTTAACAGTTGTAAAGCTGCTAAGTTTTGGTCCAAATGTGTGATATACTGTGTTATACCTGCATTTCAGACAGTGATGCAGAGCAGGAGACATTTAAAGATGAAGAGGCAGCTCTGCCTCCTGATTTGGAGTGGATAGAAGAATTATATGAGTGGGTATTTTCTTTTTTCTGCATTATATACCTAAATGCAAACAGGCACTTGACTTATAACTATGGTATTTATTTTGTACTTAAAACACCCTTAAATTTTGCATTAAACATGTGTCTCTAATGTCCTTTTGCATCTGCCCCTAGAGAGGACAGCAGTGATAGTGACCTTGCACTTGTGGCCGATAATGGCAAAAAGAGAAGTTGTGCCGAGACAGCACGGATGTTCAAGCTGAGACGAAACCTGGACCAGCTGGACTGCTTTCACCGACAGAAGGAGCATGACGTGCAGAAAGCCAGGTCTGGACCTGGCAACAAAAGACCTCTAGAACTGAAGCGGCTCCTTAACCTAGATAGAATTTTATGTGCTTTGTCTTGTTGTCACAGGTTTTTGTTGAATGTTTTCAATTTCTGATGGGATTGGGTTTTTTTCCTCCATTATTCTTGACTACTCTGGTCTTCTCTCTCTTGCAGCTGCCATACAGGGCAAATAATTTCTGTACAAATTGATTCAGCAATTTGCGGGAAATCATTTCAACTGAAGAGAGAACATTTCCCCATAATGTTGTCTCTTTTCTTCCCTCTTTTTATTTGTCTGCACTGTGAGCCATTAGGCACCTGATGGACTGTGATGCAGTCCCCATCAGAAATGTCAGTCATCATCCTTCAGCACAGAGCAGCAATGGTCACTGTGGAGCTTTAGTGCACTGATTAACCATCAGTTTAATGGAGCCAGCGCTTACCTGGCTTTTAACCAACATGCAGCTCATTTATAACTGTGTGCAGCATTTTTTCTTTTTGTGGTAGTCTTTTATGTTTATTACAGATTGTTGTTTTCCACACTATTAGAATGGAAAAAACAGGACATTGGACAGTTTAGAGCTTTGAAGATGAGTGAGTCTACTCCTTGTCTTTGAATATCTCCATTTGATTACCTTACCATCTATGAAAATGACCTTTCTCTTGCTGGAGTGGCCACAAAGAAACCGTTTTACCTCTTGGAGATATTCCAGTTCAGCTGGCTTGAAATATTTCATTGTTGCATCTTGTGTGTGTTTTTTTTCTACTAGAGAAAAGTTGAAACTCTGTCGTCAGAATATTGAAAGTTTTCTGGAACAAAGGAATAACTTGGAGACAAAGATAGAGCGACACAAATTGGTAGATAACAGGTGAGTACCACATTAACAAACTGACTGGATTGCAGTTAATATTCATATGTAAGAATGGACTGTTATTCACCAACACTTGTGTTATTTAGCTACTCTTTGTTATTTCATTTGACAGTGTTGCAGTGTTTTCATTGCGATCCCAGCATAAGCAACTGTGCCAAAAGCTGCAATATGAGGAAGAGCTAGAGGGCCACATCAACACCGAACTGAGGCAACGGGAGTGAGTTCAAGATGAAGATGGTTTGTCAGATAGGTCTGGTTTTGACAGGCATTAGTATTGTGTGAAAAGGGCAGCTCTCTTATTTGCTTCAATTGGGCTACTGCTTCAGCATTGAGGAAGTAAACACAAAAGGCACAAAGAAAGTAACTTTGGCCAGCCAGCAAGCAAAAAGTTTTACATGCCTAAAGTTTTTGTCTCATTGAATTAGCAGAGTGTTGGGCTCACCAATAAGCAGAATATCTTGTGAGATTACTAAATGTTTATGCAGTGATAGAACGAGAAATTATTGCCATCCTTAACCGTGCAGAGTGTTGAAGCCTGACTGTATAACCAGCCATTGCTGGAATGCTTTACAGTGTTTTGTGATATAGCTTCAAAATCCAAATAGATTTCTGTTTGTTTACAAAAAAGATCTTACATTTCTGCAGGCCCCTGTGTTTTTTGTGCACTTCTTGAAAGGCTGGTTACTCTATACTTTTAGCTGTTGCATAGTAAGAAAAGCTGTCAACATTTTTTATGTGTGTAAAATCTGTGAATAATCTTGCTTCATTTAAAACTGTGTTCTAAAGGGAAATACTTTTTAAATATGATTTTTAAGCATTCATTCAGCAAGGTAATAATTTGCCTCTTGGACGAGTTGATTCGGTTGAAGTCAATATTGGGCTTATTGAGTGACCTTTTGTGGGTGTAATATACTTTACATCAGTCTGCATCATTAGGGTTTGCTCTTTCTTCGTACATATGTCCTTGTATCCTAGACTGGAGCTGAATGAGGTGGAAGTGGAACTTGGCAAGGCTTCCTTGCTCCTGCAGGAGGTGCAGGAGGAAGAACAGCTTTTCTGGGCCCTTAAAGCCCAGAAGGCAGTGGCAAGGTTGCAGCGGGAGAGGAAAGTCAGCCAGAACCTGGAACAGAAGCAGAGGCATCTCAAACAGTATGGCAAACAGCAGTATTGACTATTCCCATTTCTCTATTATTTCATATTTCTGCTTTATTATGGACACAAAATACGTTATAGTTCCATAGCTCTGTACTTTGAACTGTTTTTAAGTTACTTAATTGTTTAAATGAGAACATTCACTTTCACTTATATGGACATGCAAAGAATAAGTTAAGTGCATACGTGTCTGGGGCTGTGTTCTGATAGAAAACAAATAGCCATGCTGAAGAAGGTGGAGACTGATTGTCAGAGGAAGACTGAAGAGATTCAAGCAAGCCAGAAGATAGCTGCCAAGTACTTGAAACAGACAATTAAAAGGTAATCAGTTGTTGAACCAACGAACAGCTTCGGAGTACATGACAAAGATCTGAATTGCCTCCTAGGACTCATTTGAGAGTCAACTCGTCCTATTGATCATTCACTCATAAGACACTGTCAAAGTGAATTACATAAAGGGTAAACAAGACATTTAATAGTGATCAGATTCATACACAGATTTTGAAGCTGAAGGTGAAGCCCAAGTTATATCAGAGCTGAAAAAAGGGATTGAAGTAATGATATTCCCCAAAATTCACAAACTATTGTGCAGCAGCTGCAGAAGCACAGTTACTAAGAATTATTAGCTCAGTAAAAGTTAACTTTTTCTTTCTTTTAACTATTTCCAAAAGGCATCAAGTTAAATGTAAAATAGTATTTGTTACATTTTTTATATTTTCAAATTGTGAAAGAGCCTAAAAAATATTTGGACTCATTAGTGGTCAGTGCTTAATTAGAAAAAAAAACCCACTAATCGTTTAAAAGTTCAAAATACACATAAACAGCAGTAATCAAGTTTTAGAAAAAGATTATTCAGCCTTTTACTAAATAAAGCCAAATACTTGTGACCATTAGTCAAGATGATTCATATCTTTTTTATTACTTCATTATGTCTGTGGTGTAAGATTTTTCCAGACTCCTGATATGTCTGTAAGCCATAAAAGCACATTTGTTTTCTTTGTATTGAATTAGACATTTGGATTGTTTGCACATGTCTCCCTTTATTTTTTTTCTCTCTCAGGATGCATCATCAAGCGGCTGAGAAGGAGCAAGAGAACAGGGAGTTAGTGGAAAAGAGGATTCATGCTGTCAATTCACTAAAATCTAGCATAGCAGCCAACCAAGTAAGTATTAGAGTATTAGAGTTGTTGTTTTACAGGAAGTGGGAATAATTTTATGGATTATTTTTTTTAATTAACATAGCTTCCTTGTGTCTTGTATATTACAAGATCATTTTTACCTGTTGTGAACAACTTTTTATTAAGTTGAATGCAGTGATAATAAAGACAATTAAGTTAATTTGATTTGTGCTGAGACAGCAATGCATAGAAACAAGATGCTTGAGCAACTTTTTAATAACCATAAAACTGTGGTTAAAGAACTTAAAAGGCTTAATGTAGTTTTTGTGGTTTTCATTTTTTCTTAATTCGAGAATTACATCTTACAGTCTGGTATTTGATAATGGATGTACATGCATAATGACCATGATACATCTTCTAAAGGTCATAAATTTAACCATTTATTGTGCTGTTTGCATACAGCCCTGGAAAAACAGTAAGAGACCACTGCTCAAACTGCTGTTGGGTAACTTTCTACCTCTTTCAGCAAGAAATCAAACTGCTCAGCTTTGCTTGATGGTTTGTGACCATCTATCGTCCTTTTGATGTCATTCCAGAGGTTTTCTACAGGGTTTAGATCTGGACATTGAGCTGGTCATGACAGGCTCTTGAAGTGGTGATCCTCCATCCAGACCTTGGTTTTCTTGGCTGTGTGGCCTGGAGGATTGTCCTGCTGTAATCCTCTGAGCTGAGGAACACAGTCTTAGCATAAGGAAGTAAATGTTTTTCTAGGATAATCTTATGTGACTTTATCAGTGCATCCTTCACAAAGACACATCTGCCTGATTCAAGCCTTGCTGATCATCACTGATCCTCCTCTATATTTAACAGTCAGTGTGAGTCATTGTGGCTTGTAGGTCTCTCCAGGTCTCCATCTAACCAGAAAACTATTAGACAAAGCTAAAAATGGACTGAAGAAGATGACCCTGTTTCAGTCTTCTTCTGTCCTGTTCTTGTGGTCTTTTACAACATCTGACTGACTCCCGTCCTGCCTGTAGGAGCCTGTTTCCAGCTGTTTTTGCTGTGGATTCAAACACAGTCTGTTGATGGTCACTTGATGTCAGCCTATGATTTTTTCAGTTATGAGTTTGTGCTCATCCCTTTCAGTTTAAAGTTGTTTTCACCCTCTACCAGACTGTAGCTATGTTGTCTTCATAAAGCAGAATGAGATGTGCTTGTGTATGAGTTGAATTTTTGCTAGTAATACTCACAGATGCTGATTTAAGAATAAATAGAAGTGGTCTCTTATTTTTTTCCAGAGCTGTATATCACATTTTAGCAGGACTGTGTGTCTTGGTGATGGTCCTTATGCACTTGTTATTATGACTTTCAGGATTCTCATTGTATCCATTGCTGTTTTTTCTTTTTTCACTTCAAGAAAAGATTTTATGTTCATATTTAAGGGAAAATCCATCGGTTACACCCATTTCTCCCAGCTTAAAGGATCAGTGTAATGTCTAAGACTACACTTGGTTAAACGTCGCTTTATTAATTTGGTTTTCTTACTTAAGGAGAGTCTACAAGCCCAACAAAGCAGAGCCAAAGCAAAGGCCCAGAAGAAAGAACTGCAACAAAAACAACTGAAAGAATCCCTGCAGGCCCAAGGCATCAACAGTCTCAAACATGTGTACCAGCAAAAACAACTAGAGGAGACAAAACGAAAACAAAAGTATATCCTCCTCTCTCCTTTCCTCTCCTCTCCTCTCCTACATCCATGTCCTCTACTCCCACTCCATGCTGCAATGTGTGGGTGTTTTCTCTAGCTGTGTGCTGAGGAATACATGACCCCATTTCAGTATAATGCAGTGTTGTTGATTTACACTTCCCAGGGAATTTGAGGAGAGCCAGAAGTCAAAGAGGGTGGAGATTGTGGCAAAACTTCTTCAGGAGGAACAGCTGATAAAGAATCGAACAATAAAACAGACATTACCTCTCAAGCCTTCAACCACTGATAAGTTCCCATTGTTGAAGAGAGAAAGAGAGAGTCTCCTGTACCACCTGGACCCCATCACCCCTGCAGCTGTGAGGGGTTCTTATCATCTGAGATATCTTCTGATAGATCATAACTTTTAGCAATTATGATCCAATGTGTATATGTGTTCTTGCATTTGCCCAGAACTTGCAGCAGGTCATTGACATTAGCAGCTCTTTGTCAGCTTCTTCTGATCTTGAGAACCTGGAAATGGAGGAAATCATCCAAGAAGATGTGGCCCACCAGAGTCTGGCTGACAGCCTTGCTGAGCCTGAATTTTCTGGGCTGTGGGACCAGGACTACAAGGTGCTCTAAAACATCAACCAAAAGCAAATACATGCAATCTGCTCATTTTAAACACCCATAAACCATATAATGTTCAGCAGGTGTATCATTTTTGAGTGGATTTCACCAGAGACTCCTGCTGCTTGGTAGGTGGATCAGAAAGGGGAGTGGCACGAATCTCCTCCTGCTCACAGTGAAACCTACTTTCTGGCAGGTCAAAAGAAACAAAATGACAGCATGTGTCAGGTTGCTCAAATCTGTGTACAAGTCAGCACGAGACTGTCTTGTGATGGAATCACAGCAGCTGTGATGCATTTCTACATCCTGATATTCTCATCCACGCACACTTAGAAGTCATGACTACATTAATAAATCATCAGTTCTCATAGTTTGGACAAAGTCTCTTCAAAGTTTGTCCTCTTATACTGTAAATCTAAACTAGTTCAAATACTTTTTAAATCTGTTTTAGACAGATCAGTACCTGCCAGAGTATTCAAAACTAATATTTTTATGTAGGTGTTTATCATTTTAAACTGACAGAATTTGTAAGTGATGAGTACTGAAATGATCAGGTAATTATTTCATCAGTCAAAATATCAAGAAAATTTGACAACTATTATTAAGTAAGTGATTATAGTGATGACTATAAACTTTCCAAACACAGTCACAAAGTTCTCAACAGAAGATTTTCATTTAAATCAAACAAAATATATTAAATCAAACAACCAGATGAGACAATCAGTCTAAAGTAACAGAACATCCACAAACATTAGAAGAAGGATAAAGGCTGATAGTGACCAGTTGGAAAGGGGACTAATGTGATGCTTTATAACAGACTAAAGTCAATAAAATAATGATGTATAAATAATGATTGTGATAATATTAAGAATTATTCAGCACATGTTCCAAGCATTTACCTTATATCATGCTAATTTTATCTTTTAATGAATTACTTTTTGTGACCAAATAGCAGTTCAGTGTCTTTAGCCAACAGACTTCCAAAATACTTTCTGAAAACAATGTAGGCAATGAAAACACACCACGTTATTCTTTCATAAAGAGTGCTGCAAGCATATTAACAAAAAGAAAAACAAAAGACCACAGACCCTTTCTATTCCAACACCCTTACTAAGAAACTATGAGTCAAACTACAACCATTTTCAAACTTAAATCATCCATGGTTATGAGGCTGTTGTTTAGACAAAGTCAAGTTGTGCAAGGCCTACAAAATATATGAAAGATTTATATGAAATATATGCAGTACTAGGCAAAGGTTTGAACAACCAAATCACTGAAATAATCTATAATTATCTATATGTATTGTTGAAATACATAAAAATAGGAACGTTGATCCAGTAGCTGACTTTCACAAAGGTGAGTCGGCATTGTGTCTCATCCAGCAGCCCCATGTAGTTAAAATGAGGGGCGACAGGCATCACTTTTCATTGTGTTGGTGCCTTTGAGGCCTCAGCGTGAGCACAGTGTTACAGCTCAGAGATCTGAGCCAGTGACAAGTCAAGTGGAAGTGATCTCTCCTTCTAATGCACAGATCACACTGATGCTTTCATCAAAGGCTACTGCCCAGTACAATAGATGGGGACAGTGATGCAACACAGCTAATGAAACGATTCGTCAGAAGGAGAGTGATGATTAAATGTCTACACTTCCGTTTGTGCTAAAGTACTATACAGTGCAGAATAAAATAGCACGGGGGGGTGGAAATGCTGCATTAAACAGGCTTCTGAATCATGCTGCTTTGCATTCATATGTGCAGTATCACAAAATATTATTGAAGGATAGATACAAACATCTTAAATTTGTAATATTAAGTTAGGAGTTTTAATAGTCAAGATTAAGATGCACAAACCATTTCAGCACATGGTGGTTTGTTTTTTTTATCAAACTTATATCACAGCAGACGATTTCAAAATCAAATCACATCACTTACTGAGATGTAAAGTCAAAATTAGCAACTAAAATGTTCTGAAAAACAATATTTGAGAAGAAGGTCAGATTCTATTTCACATGACTCTTGCATAATATTAATTTACATTTCCTACTTGTGCTTTGATTTTCCCTGGTCTATGTTCTCTACAAGCTTCTGTATCCTTGTGTGGTTACAGAAGTTCATCTGTAACACTGAAAAGTCCACACCGGTGCAAAAAGAAGTACAGCAAGATCAGCCTTCCATGAGTGGGCGAAAGATCATCACAACTCCTAAAAAAGTTTGTGGTAAAGAGCTGAAAGGTCCTTCGTTCATCAGTAAACCAGAGGTCATCCTCTTCAAGGTACCACTTCTGTTTTTCTTTTTGTAAAAACACTATTTTAAAAAGTGTACAGGCAGTATACAGAACTAATCCCAGTAAGTTTTTTTTTTTTTTTTTTTACTTTAGGCATAAAAATAATTTAAAACCTTGTTGATTGATTTTAATATTTGCAGAACAGTTTTGTTTATTTTCAGTATTCTTTTTTAAGGACTTTGAAGTGGGGAAAATGTATAAGAAGAAAGTCATCTTGACAAACACCAGCTACACCATTAACCACTGCAAGCTGCTCAGGGTCTCTCCTCAGTTAAAGGATTTTATCTCTGTCAAGTAAGTTTTTCCTCACAGAAGCCTAAAAAAAGAGAGACCATTGCCATTTATTCCTAAACCAGCATCTATGAGTATAAATACCAAAAATTTAATTCCTACACAAGCACATCTCATTCTGTTTTACGAGGACAATAAAGCTACAGTCTGGTAGAGAGCGAAAACAACTTTGTACTGAAAGGGATGACCGCAAGCTCATCACTTAAGAACTATAGGCTGACATCAAGTGACCATCAAACACAGTGGCAAACTGAGGCTGGATTGAAATCCACAGCAAGAACAGCTGGAAACAGGCTCCTACAGGCAGGACGGGAGTCATGCAAAACTCACCTTAATCAGTGAGACGCAAAGACCTCAGGCTGAGGTCTGAAAACGACCACAGGAACTGGACTGTAGAAGACTAAAGCAAGGTCATCTTCTTGAGTTCCATTTTTTAGCTCAACACCTCCTGGTTTTCTGGTTAGATGGAGACCTGGAGAGACCTACAAGTCACAATGACTCACACTGACTGTTAAATATAAAGGAGGATCAGTGATGATCAGCAAGGCTTGAATCAGGCAGATGTGTCTTTGTGAAGGATGCACTGATAAAGTCACATAAGATTATCCTAGAAAAACATTTACTTCCTTATGCTAAGACTGTGTTCCTCAGCTCAGAGGATTACAGCAGGACAATCCTCCAGGCCACACAGCCAAGAGAACCAAGGTCTGGATGGAGGATCACCACTTCAAGAGCCTGTCATGACCAGCTCAATGTCCAGATCTAAACCCTGTAGAAAACCTCTGGAATGACATCAAAAGGACGATAGATGGTCACAAACCATCAAGCAAAGCTGAGCAGTTCGATTTCTTGCCAAAAGAAGTAGAAAGTTACCCAATGTTTGCCTTGTTTTCACTCTTTACAATAATATGGGTGCAGTGGTTTGATTGTTATGACGCGTATGACTCCATTTTGTTCTTCGGGTCTGCAGCTCAAACCTGCCTTCTAAATGAAAACTGTGTATATGTATATATATATATATATATATATGGCTGTCTTATTATTGAGAAATCACTACCTTTGGTGCATTCATACAGTAATGTCCTCATTCAGTACAGCTGCATTTGTGTCATCGCTAATAAACACAAAAATATGTGAAATTAGCCAGAGGAGCAGAACTAAAACCAACTAAGGTAGCTGCTTCATATCAATTAGAAACTTGCTTTGTATTAGTTGCTTTGCAAGTGACTACAGGGGAATTAGTTGTCCTTGATATGATTTCTTTCTTTTACATTGGTGATCACTTTTTTACTTTTTTTCCCGAAGGTGCAGTCACTGATGTTTGAATAATGCCTCATATGCAGAAAATCAGTAGCTCTGAAAGTATAAGAGAAACATTGAGTATATTGTAAGAATCCCTCATTTTAACAGCTTTAACTGACTTTGCAGCTGCCACTGAAACTGACACTTGCCTTGTTTGAAGGTGATTGGATGAGTGATTGTTGGGAAAAGCCAGATGTATGTACACATTAGTACAGACACTATGAGTTCGGTTGTCAGTGCAGAAAGTTTCTGATTGATTTTACTCATTTAGAGTTTACTCTTAAGAGTTTTAAATATGTGAACATGTAACTTCAGTTATTTGAGAAGATCCATATATGTGGGGGTAAAGACACAAAATATAGAAGGAATCAGCCAGCCAGAACCAAAATCTGCAATCTGAGGAAAATATTAAAATATTCATCTTATGGAGATGAAAGAGACATTCAGATGAATATATGTAAGTAGCCATTGTTGTTCAGGGACTTTGCTTGGCTCTAACCTAAATAACTAAATAACCAATCAAAGAAAAAGCAAATAAATTCATATGCATATCCTCTGTTGTTCAGTGGCAGTGCTGTCTAATTTCTCTCAAGGTTTGAAGTTCTTATGAATATATTATTCTTAAGTTACAAGAATTTGCTTTCAAATATATAGTTTTAACCTTAGGATAAGTAAATAACATGTTAGAGGTCCTAAAAATGCACTATATGTTGAACACTTCCAATCATCGTATGGAAACACTCGCTCTTATATCAGCAGTCAGAAACACAACCACCATTTGTCATTTAAAAAGATGATGATGTGCATGTGAAAGCAAAGCCAGTCCTCCCACATATGGATACCAGCTTGGATCACCACGCGCACAGCTCCTCTTATGAGTCTCAGCTAAATGAGTCAGTCGATGTCTCTTCTTTCTCCTCTTTCTGAGCCTGCCAGCAGCCCACAGGCCGAGCAAAGATGCATTGTTCTCCAGGTCACTCGCTGCATATCGCTTTTCTATCGGCTCTCCCATGACTTGAAGTAGTTTCTTCTCCTCTCTCCTTTTTCTGCCTGACTGAGTGAAGAGTCTCGCAGGCTACAACAGCGTCAGCTGAAAACTATTGATGCTGTTCTTGAGCCCTGATGCAGGACCACTTGTCTGAACATATCACCTTCCAGTCCTCTGTTCCTAACTCGCATGTAACACACTTTCATACCAAATGGGTGAATACACACATACACTGTACCCCTTCATGTTTTGTATTTTTCTTTCATGTAACGGTCAGTTATGCCTCAGATGTTTAATAACTACGCGTTTTATTTGTATTTATACACATTAATGCTTCTAAAACAGTTTATAAAGTCAAGAGCTGTTTATGTTACATGCTTTTAGTTGCACACATATTAACAGATGCACAAAAAGCTAATTTAGTTTCTGCTGCACCTGTTTGTCATTTGATAAGTATTTAATTTTTCAGTCATCAGTAATTGGATGTTGAGGTATTCACAATGCAGCACGTTCCCACACTCATTTCAGTACATTCAAAGATTTTGCTTACATTGCCTGACATGTTCTGACCACATTGTTGGTGGCTAATCCTGATCATCCACCACAATACAACCTGCTTGTCTCCCAAGAGCTGGAAGATTTAAATCGTGTGCAGCTCATTAAATTTCAATTATTGTTGAAAATCTGGATTAAGCATTTTCATGACTTGGTGGGTAAAAAACAAAAACAAAAAAAAAAAATAAGCAAAAAAAGCAATCCAAGTAGGGACAAAGTACTACAAACACTGCAAACACAAATGTTAAAGGTAAAGAACATTTAAAGTCAGCTTTGTTTTTTTTTGTTTTTGTTTTGTTTTTTGTTTGTTTTTTTTTGTGACATTGCAACTACTTGATGTCGCGGTTGTAGTTTTACTTACATGATTTCTGTCGTGTAAGGATTCATGCAATCGTTTGCGATCAATATTGGGGAGCTGGTAATTCAAATATTTTGTTATAGTAAGATGCAGGTCCATGTTACTTAGTACTTAAGTAATGAATTAGTGCGAATAGTAAGACTTTTTTCCCCTCTCAAGAAACTGAAGACACAAGAAAGTCTTAGGAAATTAAGCTACATTTGTCACCATTTATGACTGTGGTGGCTGCTGCTCTAAAAATCTTTAACTGAAAAGACAGCAGATGCCATCAGATAGGAGAGATTTCTTAACCCAACACACCAGATGGTTTGTTTCACCATCTGGGAAGTTGTTTGTAAAAACTGTTTGAGAAAGGCTAGGCATTTTCAGATTATACCTGGCAGGTGATCAGGTGGGCCATCTGTCTATCACTGTTTATCATGGGTTAGCTTCAACCAATACCATTACCTGATTCGAGTGAGTTAGGAAGAGAAAGCTTCTTCTTCACCAAGCAAAGCCTTCTGTGACATTCTTTCTTTTTGTGAAGAGATGCTCCCAAGTTTTGGTATAACTGATGCGGTCGCAGCATCTACCTTGAACTCTTCATGAGCCACCATTGTTGCCTGTTGTCACACCTGAAATCTGCTGTTGGTATAAGATGATTATCAGCCCGAAACTCCCTGCCTCAGCCACACATGTACTGCTTGTAGCATTGCAAGATAGATTTTCTTACGACCTTGTGAATCTCTAGAGAATCTAGCTCCTACACGACTGACCCAGTTCCTGCCTTACCTTGAATCATACATTAAACAGTATGTACCTTATACAGTAGGATGCAGTTATGTTTAATATCATCTTTCCACAATACATCTGCAAATTGTGTGCAGTCATAACCACAAACTGCATGATGGCCATTTGCAAATCATATCAGAAATTCAACAGTTTGATGTCAGAAATTATATTTTTTACATGCTGACAAACTAATTTACCATTTGTACACCCACTTTCTGCTACTCACTGTCTTTTGTGTGTGAAACGCTTGTTACTCACAGATTTAAACCAACCGTACTAAGATCATTCGTGACAACTGCAAAGTCTTCATGGCTCACCCAGCAAAAAATAAGTTAATTAAATTAAATTGAAAAAAGAGAAACATTAGCACATTGGGAGAGAGAGGAACTTGAACTGGGAACACGCTGGGCTTTTTCACACCAGCCCATGGTTCCCCGAACACCCCCTGAATTTCTAAAAATGGCTTTCCTCTCCCCCCACAACCCCCTGCCTAGCGTAGGTGCATTCATGCTTGAGTGGACTCTGCCATATCTTTTTACTACCAAGACAAAAACTATGACAGCCTGTGGTTGTCAGATTTGGTGAAAAATCATTGTAAAGATGCCGTGTTTAGCAGCACTTCTTAGCTTGTCTTGTAAATGACTAGCTGAGCGGAGGACATTCTGTGATGTGCTGGCTTTTCAGCTTGGATCTGAGATAACTGCTGACACTAGAGTGGAAATAGTTATATGAAATCTGAAAATCTGGTTAGAAGCTGTGTGTGTGTGTGTGTTGTTTTTTTGTTTTTGTTTTTTTTTTCTCTTCTTTATTTGGTCCATTCTCAGTAAGTTCACTATTGAGAAAACTTGATCATACAAGTTTAACAGACCTAAAGTATTCAGCTGTTCAGCATCCAGTTGAAACCCAGTTACAGAGATAACAATAAGTACAAACTTGAACCCAGTCTGAAACAATAAAAGAACCTTCCTAAACTCAGTGTAAACAAGAACAGACATAAATACTTCCCCCATTCTCATTTTATTTTACTGTTTGGTTAAGCAAGAAAAATTATGACAAAAGCTAACATTTAGATCCACTTGATCTCTGTGTTAAGCCAGACCTGGAACTGAACTAAGCCTCTGAACTATAGTAACAGACATTAAAACTGACCAAAGGACTCTAGCTTTAGCCACCAAGCAAAAAAAATAGCACTATGTCTTCACCAAAAATGTTTAAGCCACAATTACTCTCTGTCAATTTGGGCAGTTGAACAAACAAAGTGTTTGCCCGCTTCCTGTTTTATTTATTTATTTTATTTTATTTTTTCATGTTTTGTCACACTTAAACGTTTCAGATCAAACAAATTGAAATATTAGTCAAAGACAACACAAGTAAACACATAATGCACTTTTTAAATGAAGGTTTTTATTATTAAGGGAGGAAAAAAAGTCCAAACCTACATGGCCCTGTGTGAAAAAGTGATTGCCCCCTAAACCTAATAACTAGTTGGGCCACCCTTAGCAGCAACAACTGCGATAACTTGCAATGAGTTTTTTACAGAGCTGTGGAGGAATTTTGGCCCCTCATTTTTGCAGAATTGTTGTAATTCAGCCACATTGGAGGTTTTTCGAACATGAACCGCCTTTTTAAGGTCATGCCACACCATCTCAGTAGGATTCAGGTCAGGACTTCATTTTGTTTTTCTTTAGCCATTCAGAGGTGGACTTGCTGGTGTGTTTGGGATCTTTTTCCTGCTGCAGAACCAAAGTTTGTTTCAGCTCAAGGTCATGAACAGATGGCCGGACATTCTCCTTCAGGATTGTTTGGTAGACTGCAGAATTCATGGTTCCATTTATCACAGCAGGTCTTCCAGATCCTGAAGCAGCAAAACATCACACTACCACCATATTTTACTGTTGGTATGATCTTTTTCTGAAAAGTGGTGTTACTTTCACGCCAGATGTAATGGAAACACACACCTTCCAAAAAGTTCAACTTTTGTCTCATCAGTCCACAGAGTATTTTCCCAAAAAGTCTTGGGGATCATCAAGATGATTTCTGGCAAAATTGAGATGAGCCTTTATGTTCTTTTGCTCAGCAGTGATTTTCGTGTTGGAACTGTGCCATGCAGGCCATTTTAACCCAGTCTCTTTCTTATGGGGGAGTCATAACACTGACCTTTACCAAGGCCAGTGAGGCCTGCAGTTCTTTGGATGTTGTTGTGGGGTCTTTTGTGACCTCTTGGATGAGTTGTCACTGTGCTCTTGGGGTAGTTTTGGTTGGCCGGCCACTCCTGGGAAGGTTTTGTGTTTTCACCATTTGTGGATAATGGCTCTCACTGTGGTTCGCTGGAGTTCCAAAGCTTTAGAAATGGCTTTAATATCTTTTCCAGACTGACAGATCTCAATTAAGTTTTTCTCATTTGTTTCTGAATTCTTTGGATCTCGGCATGATGTCTAGCTTTTGAGGATCTTTTGGTCTACTTCACTTTGTCAGGCAGGTCCTATTTAAATGATTTCTTGATTGAGACGCAGTGGTGCAGTAATCAGGGAGATGTATGTTTGGATTTTGTTTCTATCTTAATAATAAAAACCTGAATTTAAAAACTGCATTTCTTGTTTACTTGTGTTGTCTTTGACTAATATTTAAATTTGTTTGATGATTTGAATAATTTAAACGTGACAAACATGCAAAAAAAAAAGTAAAAAATCAGGAAGGGGCTAACACCTTTTACACCACTGTACATCAGTTTTTCTGATTTCAGGTTAAGCAGGGTTCGAATTACATGGGAGCTAAGGGGAGCTCGGCTCCCCTGAAAGGCACAGGAGCTCCCCTAAAGACATTCAACTGATACTCTGAGGGAGAGTCCTAAAAATAGTTTACTTTCAGGTTACATTTAATTTTTCAAAAAGGTTCCTGATGTGTCTTGATAAGAATAGCAATAATTTGTGAGCTTTGTGTTTGATTTATTTATTTTATTTAATTAATGAAATCCTCTAAATGTGGTCCGTCCTGTTTCCTTCAGCACAGTGGACAGCAGCATTTGTTTGTAGCGTGCTGTGAGCGTCCATACACAAAACATTTTATATGCTTTCTTTTGTGGTTGGTAAAAGAACTTTCCGTCCCTGTTTCTGATTAAACAAGCTGCATTCAATAGCTGCAGAGGGTTTTTTTTTATTTTTTTATTTTTGTAGTAACCATATTTTTGACCGCGCTACGTGCATTAATATATATGCACATGTACATCACATGCAAAGTCACAGTGCACACCCAACAAAGGCTCCCCCAAAATCTCCGCTGTAATTCGAGCCTTGAGGTTAAGTAAGTGACAATGATGCAGTGAAATAAAACGACCGCCTGTTGGGTGATACTTTCTGTACAGACAAGCATGGAGCTGCTCTGCAAAGTTTTTAGCCATCTGTGAAGATGTACTTTTGTTAAGTACATTCACCAACCACTTTATTAATGATTATTTACTGTTGAATGGTTATTTATTTGCTGAGTTACTGTTGCCTGTCTATCATCTCCAACCAGTCTGCCCATTCTCCTCTGATCTCTGACATCAACAAGCATGTTGGTCCTGGCTACTCCTGCTCACTGAACATTTCTCTTTTTCAGACCATTCTGTGTAACCCCTAGAGATGGCTGTGTTGGAAAATATCAGCAGATCAGCAGTTTCTGAAACAATCAGACCAGCCCGTCTGGCACCAGCAACTATGCCACATTCAAAGTCATTTAAATCCCTTTTCATCCTCATTCTGATGCTCAGTCTGAACTTCAGCAAATCGACCATGTCTACATGCCTAAATGCATTGAGTTGATGCCATGCGATTGGCTGGGTAGCTTTTGTGTTTACATGCAATTGAACATGTGTACCTAAAGAATGGGTTGTTAAATTTAAATACAATTACTGTTACCAATTATTAATCTACAAAATAACTTATTTTTAGTGGTTTTATGTAGCGTACCGTACACCAAACCAATGAAAATTTGACTTGAGGATGCCAATGGAAGAGTCAGTTTTAGGGAGTCAGTCTCCACAGATTTCATGCCAATCCGTTTGAATATTCTCAGTGCCAGATCTGTTTCAGGATTATTATGTTTCAAATCCATCCTAAGGTAGCTGTTTCCTTCTCATTAGTAGGTTAAGGAGATTTGTCCAGGCTTCCAGGAACTGCACTGGGCTGTTCACCGGTTTAAGGACATTACCCTAAAAACATTATCACATCATCAGGCAATTATAGTATTTCGTTTTTTAGTGTATCAAAACGCTATAATAAATCTATATAATTTTCTTTTCAGATTTTATTTGGTTGCTGACTGGCTAAATTTGGCAGTGAGCAACAATCTTCTAACATATGTTTCCAGACTAATCAGCTCTTCATCTGAGATACACTGACCAGTCATAAGTTTAGATCAGCTCAGATCATAGATGGTGTACTGATCCTTATTCATAACATGTTGTGTGAGCATCTTGTTTGGGCTGTGTTTATAGTTGAGGTGCATAAGTGCAGTGTTTATATGAAGTTTCACTCCAAGTCTTCGAGGCTTTAGAAAAAAAATCTTCCATGTAAAGATGTGTGTTTGTAGCTGGACTTTACTACAGATGGTGAGTTTGCTGATCTAGGATAGAGCGTTAGTAAAACTATCATTCCTTGCAATATGTTTTTTAGAATTAAATTCTTCTTGCAAAAAAATGTCAACTAAATTTAAAAATAATAATTAATCTCAGACCATCTTCATAATAATGTGATCAATCAGCCTTTTAATTTATTTAAATGAATCTGTGAATGTGCTGTCAGTCTTATGTACACGGCCATGACCTGCATCCTGGTGAAGCTGATTATACAGTGAAGTTGATTTCAGTGATTGACAGGAGAAAACCACATGACACTTAACTGGTGTTTTTTTTTTTTTGTTGTTGTTGTTGTTGTTGTTTGTTTTTTTAATGATCTTATTTGTTAGTAGCTTGTGTTTATTTCAGGAAACCATTGCAACATGTTAAGCAGCCTTATTGTGGTTTTTGATAAAAGTAAATTCCAAGAAACAAACAATGGAAAATCATCTCTATAGTTTGCAGAATATGCCCTGCAGAGCTCTCAAAATGTGTCTTTGATATATTATATAACATACAAACAAATCTGCGCTACTTTGTAGCATCAACATATGAGGACAGTGTGAATTCTCTCTGAAATATGAACTATGTACAGTAGAGGGATTTTTCACGTTAGAGTCACAAACAGAGTTTTGATGCTTTTCTGTAGATTGTCTTATGAAGTGGTTGAGTACAAGCGGGGGGTGTTTAAAGTCTGAACTGAATTATGAACAGAGTGCTTATTGATTTACTGCAGGAAAAGCCAACTGGGAGCACTGAGAATGTATAATTTAACACACACTATAGCCAGTGATACAGTACAACCACGATTCCAGCCTCATCATTTCAGTTCTCTGCAGTGGACGCACTGTACAGTATGGCCTCATTTGCAGCAGTTTATATAGGGCTGTGGCAGGCTTTTTCAAACTCTGCCTCACTCAGCATTTAATCCCAAGTGAACTGCTCTATTTTCCTTTCACGCGTCTTTTTATGCCACCTGTCTTGAAGCTACAAAAGAACAATAGTCCTGATAAAGAAATTTGCCAAAGGGAGGGGAGGGGATACAAAAAAAGATATTCTGATGACCGTGCTGTGTGACTTTTTGAATTACCACCAAGCTTTTCCAGCCAGGTGGAGATCTTTCATACATTTCCAGATCACAGTGGTGATCAGCCTGCCTGGCCTAACTTCTTCACCTGGCAGCTGGACCAACAACTTCAAATAATTGGCTAAAGCTAAACCAACTGTACTGGCCTGTTTCCCTTCTGTGCTGATGATATGTGCAGAGTGATATTTATGTTGTGGCTTCATGGTTTTCAAAAGAATTTTTAATTATGTTTGATTAATGAGCTTTGATATTGTATGGTATGCCATCCAACTAAAGCATATTCCACCTTTTGATTTCATAAAGCTTCAGCATAACATGAAATAGGTATAAAATGGCATTTTATTCTGTTTATGCAAAATATTGTCACAATTAAGGACCACAAAAATTTAACAAAAAGATTGATGGGTACCTTTAAAATTAAAATAATGAAAGATGTCTTTCCCCCCCATACTGTGTACAGCTCCTTTTGATCATGTGCCCATTTTTCATACATAGTATATATTTATAGAAGTTAAACTAATATTCATGCTGCTACATCAGAGAATTCAAGTAACTGCATAAGACTAAACACAAAAAATAACTTATTTTCTTTTTATTTATATTGTCCAGCTTCTGTTTTTTTAAGATAAAAACAAGGATTTTTACCTTATCCACACACAGGAGCCAGCAGCATCACTGTATTAAAAAATTCTTTGTATCACCACTTTAAACAAAGAAGTAGACACCTATTGTATTTTGTTGCTGACCTTTTATAATCCTCATAGTTGCATTTTTTTTTTTTTTTTTTTTAATTCTTTGGCTGGCTGCCTGCTTGCTGGTATTGATTGGCCCTGTTGTGTCCCTGGAAGGGCGGCAAGTTTTAACGCTTCTCAGGGCAGAGTTAAGGTTGGCAGAAACATGCAGTGAGATGCACATGTTGCTCTGAAATAGCTAACAGCTCTCACGTGTCTTTGCTCATCTGGAAATAAATATTTGTTTCTGGTCCAGTTTATACTGTGATCCAATAGGAAATGTGGAAAAAAAAATTCTTGCCATTGTGTCAGTTCTTTTTTAAGTTGAAGTACCTTTTATCCTCTCATTGTTGTCTGTGAGCGTCAGGTTGACTCTTGACCTTGCTTCTGATTTTTATCTGCTTCACTCAAGAGATTCCTCATGCCTCCGTATTTCAACCGAAGCTGCTGATCTGTGGTTGGATATAGCGTGTGCTGCTGTTGTTTTGGCATAAAACATGTTTCATCTCTTCCTCATTCCTTGTTTTTTGTTATTGCTGTCATTCTTAAGCAATGCAACAATCAGACTTGTTACAGAGCGTTTACAGTGTGTTGCTAATCAGAAAGAAATCTATTCTTCTTCCGTCTTTATATCTGTGTGCAGTATAGTGTCATGAACATAAAAGCTGCATTCCTTTCATTTTCAGTATTGTAAAGTCACTTGTTTTCTAAGTTGTATAAAAATGTAAATAGTCTTTTTTTATTTTACTGTGATTTGTGTTTCAGCTTTGAGCCTCCTGGTCCTTTATCTACTGGGATGTCCTGTGATATACAGACCATTTTCCAGCCTATGGTTCGTACTGACTCCACTTTTAGACACCTACTGATCATTTTACCTTTAATGGCTTGAGGCGTTGTCTATTCTCTATATATTCCATTATGTATAAATTAATCAAAGACTGAATTCTGTATTTGGCTTTTTTTTGAGACCAACCAACAATTGACTATTAAATTCAGTGGCGGTTTAAAACCTCCATGTCATACATAATATGAGATAAAAGGCAGTAATAGGGTCATGATTTATTACACTCTCTGTATTGATTAGTTAGAAGCTCACCATGAAGACTTGCTTTTCTCACCACAGCTATTTCTATAAGCAAACACCATTTCTAAATTATCTTAAATATATTCTATTATTATTATTATTATTATTATTATTATTTGTAAAATAGATAAATGAATAAAGGATTTTATGTCAGCACATATTGGTGAAGACATGCGGATGTCAGCCAATAAAACTGGTCATGTATTATATCTGTCAGGATCAAGTTTTAACCATATTTCAGCCTGTTGTATGTTCCAGGCATCACTGTGCAACTTTTTACATTGCATTTTCATAAATAATAATATCCTAATATTTTATTTTGAGCTGTACTGTTTTTTGTTTTTTTTGGTTCTGTTTTATTTACACCTCATGCATTTCTTTTATTCATGTCTAATACTCTAATATACTGAATAATTGGCAGTGTATAGAATAAACTAGGACTATATGAAGCTACAGCAGCTTTAATAAATCACATCAGCTTTCACATCAAAGCTTCCATCTGATGATTTCATCTCCACTAAAATTTGAAGGTGGAAATGAAAACAAACCATTGTTTGACACTGATGAGTCTTCATAGATTATTCAGTTTTTTTATGAACGTAACTACAATGTGAAATATACATTTTTACAGGTCTTGATACAGTAGGAGAATATATTTAAGATAGAAAAGGTCCAGCAAACTATTTTTCTGTTCCAATCTTTCTGCCAGGCTAAGCTAACCTGTTGCTAAGTCCATCTTAATATTCATTAGTCAAACGTGAGGTTGGTAACAATCCTGCCATCTAACTATTGACTATTGGTGATTGTGAGTGTAAGAGAAGCTATTTTGTCTAACATATGCCCACCCATCCTGTTTACTAGATGTCTTCAGTCGGATCAAATGTAAGATCTTAACTTTGGATTGTTTTGTCACCATATCCCTGCAGATCAACGAGGATTTGGAGGGAGAGATCCAGTTTGCATCAGCAGTGGGTCTGTTTTCCGTGCCTGTCAGATGCACCATAAAAAAATGCAACGTGAGTGGAGTGAAAATGATTGGACATAACTGTTGACTACCATGGTAATCTGTATGTTTCTGTTTTCTCATATTGTTCTTTCATCTTTTTCTAAGTATGTAAGTGAAGTGTATGTGTTTTTCTTTGGTAAAATTGGTGTTATTGCCATTATAGGAATAGTTTTTGGCCACTAATAATGTATTATAATTTTTTAGGAAAAAAGACACAATGGTTATTAAACTAAAAACTGTTATCACACCTCATCTTTGCCATCCTGTCTTAGAGGAGCTACACTGAGTATCTCTGTACATTAGCATAGTAATTTAACTATACTCTTAGGTGTCATTTTATAACTTTATGTATTAATGTATGTAAAACTATGTACATTAGCTTGAAGCTACTGACAGCTTGCTAATTAGTGCATGTGAATATACCCTTTCTCTAGCTAGAGGTTGACAGTGAGTTCATTGACTTCAGTTCACACGTTGTGGGCCAGACTATTTCAAAGACTATCACCTTGACCAACAAGGGAGCACTGGCCACCCTCTTCAGCCTGGACACCTCCACATGTCTCAGTCCAGAAACTAGCCATGTACAGATGTCATACCAGATCTCTGCCAACACATGCCGGGTAAGGCATCACTCTTGATTAGAGCAGTAAAATGAAATTATACAGCTCTAATTAAATATCACAAATAGCTACATTTAATGTTAATTTTACATTACGAGATCTACAGTTATTTTCCTGCATAGCCTTGAAATGAAATGAAAAAATGATGGAAAATAGTCAAAAGCTTATAAATATTATGTACATGTAAAAAATATATACATTTTGTGCTAGAAGTAAGTCTAAAGATGCTTGTTTAAATGACAATGTGTAAAATTAAAATGATAAGTGTTCTTAATTTTTGGATAACAGGATTTGTGCAGTGAAAAAACATCTAACAGCCAGAAGAGTTGTGCATCCATGGATGCTAGACAGGTCCAACCAAAGCAAGAAAGTCAGGGACTGTCTGAGGCATCGCAGCAAGAGCAGTCTGGTAAAAAGAAATCTACACATTATACACGTTAAACAATTCATTTTAACCAGAACAAAAGTTCTGAAAGGGCTCAAACCAAAACCTGTATTTAAAACGTGTAAGACAACCTTCCAGCCTTTTAACATGACAGAAAGTTTTCCATGATTGTTTGACTTTTCATCTCGTATCATTATCAGGCCAAAGTGATTATTTGCTCAATTCTTTAATATGATGCAGAGCATGTAAAAGAAAAAGACATAAAAAACCTGTACCTGCTAAATAAACATCAGCAGCATCTTAGAAATCAGCTCAATGTTCTGCTGTGCATCAATGCAGAATCATGAGAGCATTACCTGAAATACCCCCAGAAATACAGGAGTTGAGGACTGGTGATATCTCCTCATCTTTCTATTCCTGTCAGGATGTTTGGTCTTTGTAAGAACAAAAAAAGTAATAGAGCACACACAAAAATGGAGGGTTCACCTTGCTCTCACAGCTGGTGACAAAGAGGCATTTCCTCTTTAATGTTCCCTCTCATCTCACGTCCCTCTTCATCGCTGTGCTCAGCACTTTCCATCACTGATGCTTTGATAAGCTGTTCAGTCTTTTGCCTCTGCTCTGCCTGCTTTGGAAGTTTTCTGTGGTTGTGTGTCTGTTTTTCTTCATTTTATACACTATTGTGGGACCAGGCCCTCACATGGTGAACAAAGAGTGAAGTAGCTGATGTTGGTCTTTAAACACAATCTGCCAATAGGTCCTATTTTATGTCCAATTTTGTTTTTTTCTCAAGAGGAGGATTTTTAGGTCTTAATTTGTGGACATGTAATGATCTGCCTGCTCATTTTTTGCTCAAATTTTAAAATATTTCTAATATGTGGTTGTATCGTCTTCTCCAGAAACTTTCCCAGAAGCTTGTCTGTCCACAGATGTGGACACCCGAATGGAGCAGATCTCCTCAGACTCCAGTGATATAAGAATAGGATGTGTGAGTAATGAATCCTAATTAAAACAAATTTAGTAATATTTTAGAGAAACACAAGTATTTTCCATTTGACAATAAAAAATATAAACTTTAGTATATATGTTGTTGGTCCTGCGATGGGCTGGTAGCCTGTCCAGTGTGTACCCTGCCTCTCTCCTGGCACCTGCTGCAAAATGCTCCAGCCTTCTCTGGGTCCTGCATTAGAATAAGGATTAAGTGGATAAAGACAATGGATCTACAGTAGGCACTATACACTGATAAGTCACTGTTATCTTCTCCGATTTGACACAGTGGCTGTCTTAGCAGAGGTCTTGTGGAGATGTTTTTTTTACATTTTAAATGGACTTCGTGCTTCTATAGACGTTAGACATGTCTCTAGTTGTAGTAATTATAACTGCTGTTTTATAATAACAAAAATGGACAGTTATATACTAATTTGGGTTAATCAAAGGTTTTATAATGTGACACAATCCATATTTGACAACGCCTAGCTAGCTACCACTACCTAGCTAACAGGTTTGTCTTGTAAGTAGTCCTACAGGACAAAATGTCAGGGGTTATAGTACAAAAACATGTCCATTTATGTTGATTGAACGTAGAAAATTTGACTCAAGGGTGACACTTTATGAAAGGCTACAGGCTTGTCAGAAGCAGAAGGATTTTATGGATGGATTGCATTTCATTTTTCTTTTGTCATTGGGATTAAATGTGATCTATTCCTTAGATTTTAACAAACTGTGCAAAGATGGTTTACTATGTGTCCTGTCTGTCTCTTTTGTGTTTTGCAATGATGCTGTTTTTGCCCTGTGGCTCCTGTGAAGCTGTGAAGTTGTTCAGGGGTCATTACATCTCTCCAGTGGGGGAGTAATGGTGCATCACCTTTCCCTCTGTGGCTGTTGTGTGTGTGTGCTGTATGTGTCTAAATGCCTTTGGCTCGATTGTCGTCGTTTTAACTGATGCGAGCATGTTGAATGGGTTAGGACTGGAGTTATAAATGTCAGATTATCCATCAAACTATCACTGTACCACAAAATTTAGTCACTTGGTGCATCAGTGGCTTATTCCTCCTTTTTGTTGTTATTGCTCTCAACACTTTGATGGTTATGGAGGAACACAGCATTTCATGGTAGTTTGATGGCCACAGCGTAACGTTGCGTGTCTCTTCCCCTCTTTTGTGCCAAGAAAAATTGTGAAGCTTAACTATGTCCTGTGTACACTAGACTCAGTAAAAAAAGTGTCAGCATTGCTACATAGTGTTTAAATAGTAGAATTATAGCAATGTCTCTGTAGATACAGAAATACATTTAAAATGACATGTTTGTTTTATGTTTTATTGATCCTTGTTCAGGGGAAAGAAGGAGAAATTGGACCGTTTGAAAGCATCACACTGGAGGTCATATTCACCCCAACAATTCCAGGGGAATCTAAACTAGACTTCCACATCAAATTCTCTGACATGAACACCAAACCAGTAAGATATGTTAATGTCGTAGTTAAATAACAAGACAAGAGTAATTGTAAAGTTTAGTTGTAAAATTCAAAGTCAGAGGTATCTATAGTACTTTTAACCACTGATTATATTTTACGTTTACTCTTTGTGGCTGTGGTCTGATTTAAACAGATATCCATCCAAGTGAGAGGTATGGCAGTCACCATGCCCGTATGGGTGGTTCAGCCCATCATTGACCTGAAGATCTGCATGTTTGACCTCATTTATCAAGACAGCATCATGGTCCAAAGCAGGTGGGGCCCAAAGCTTGAGATAGCCAACAACCATATAAAGTGTTTAAACTACTGACTGCACTGTTGTGTATTTCTATATCGCTAAACAAATACCACACCTTCAGCAGTCTGTACATTACACACATGATATTACAGACATGATAAGATGTGGATTTTATAATCCTCAAAAGATGAAGAAAATTAGGATGCGGAAAATGTAAGTAACAACTTAACCATATACATTTCAACCTATATATGTGGAAAGTGACCGAAATAATGAAATCACGAATACAAGCAGCTAAAATGAGTTTGCTCCGCAGGGTGGCCGGTCTCTCCCTTAGAGATAAGGTGAGAAGCTCGGCCATCCGAGTAGAGTCACTGCTCCTCCGCATTGAGAGGAGCCAAATGAAGTGGCTTGGGCGATCTGGTCAGGATGCCTCCTCCTGCATGGTGAGGTGTTCCAGGCACGTCCCACCCACGAGTAATATCCAGGACACGCTCTCTTGACTAGCATGGAGATGCCTCGGGATCCTCCTGAATGAGCTAGGGAAGTGACCAGGGAGAGGAAAGTCTGGGCTTCTCTGCTTAGGCAGCTGTCTTGCAACCCAACCCTGGATAAGCGTGGATGGATGGATGGATGGATGGATGGATGGATGGACGGACGGACGGACAGATGGACTTTATGTTGTGTTAAATTGTAAAAAAATGTTAAATTTACTTGATATGTTAAAGCTGACCCTATGCAAAGCCATCTACAGGTTGCTTGAAACTATGAAAATTGAGGAAATACCTAAACTTTTTTAGTTCTCACTAATCAGGAAATTCAAATCCGCTCTGCAGGTTAGTAAAAAGTATTTTACGACATGTAAGACAACACTTTCTCTGTGCAGTGCAACATGAACCAGTGCTTTAGTTAGTGATGAAGTTAGCACAATATGTACAATCTAAAAATCTGTTATTATGTTATTATAGACATATTCCAGAATCAAACTGGGCTAGTGAACTTCCACACAATGTCAGCACTTTTTTAAGTTTTTTTGTCTTGTCCAAACTACAAACCCTAACCCCGAATATAAAATATATCCAGGATGTCCACAGTTACCAGAAATTAGTAACATAAAGCTGTATTATTTAGCTTTCAGAAAACCTATGCCCAAAGTCATGACTGCAGAAATGAATGCTGGATGTCATATTTTAGTTTTGTGTTGTCATGCTCTGAAAACATCCAAATCTGGAAAGTGACACGGACTGCTGATGTAGCATGCTGGTTTATCTGCTAAAAGCAATACTAAAACTCCCTCACATGGTCAGTGGTCTCTGCCAAAAGAGGCATTTTCACAGAAAAACAGCACATGGAAACCTCTTACCGCTGACTAACTGCTTACTTTTCAGCCCAACAGTAAACTTTCCAACTGTTCTTAGAGCACATTTGTTAAGATATTCAGCAAATGTGCGGATGTAACAAAAATATAGATGCAGCTGAGAAATACTCATAAACAAATGATGATGTAAGAGGCCAAAGCAAATAATCTCCCATCCCCACAGACTTTTTTGATTTTTATGATCTAAAGTAAATCCCTTTTGATTATGATTATGATCCATCATGATGGACGCCGTAAGGTTAAGAATCCAGCAGGGGCAATAACATTTGCAGAAGTGTGGTCATCACCTAGCCAGTCATTGTGTCACATCATGTGGGGGAGGGTGTGCATGTGTGGGGACAGGGGATTTGTGACAACTGCCATCTGGTGCGCTGGCACACCAGCACATGTGACAACATGACGATGACAGTGTCAGTGTGAACTGCAGCTTTTCAAGTAAAGAAATGCTAATGCTTGGACCCGCATACCATGCAATATGTCACCCTGCCTCCAAGACAATAACGTGAACACAAAATAGCTTGGCAGGCTTTCGGGGGAAAACAATAAGAGAGCTGCTGCTTTCATCACACAGTTTGTCACTTTTTTCTTTAAATAGATAGATATCCCACATGTCCTTCCTAGTTTGTGACAGATTTTTTAAGAGAAGAGCACAAAAGCATTATTGAATTTGTCTATCTTGCCTTCGAGCCAGTGATTTTATTCTCACTCCTCCTAATTGAATGTATTTATAAAAGTTTTTAAGATATGCAATTTCTGACTTTTGCCTGTGAGCCAATGATTGGAATATAAACGCAGTTGGCAGAGTTTTTCTTTTTCATATTTCAAACACTCAGCCTGGACTTTTAAGCCATTCTTCACTGGCACCAGCTGGGGGGGTTGAGCATTCCTGCCCAAACTCAAGCAACAAAAACACCACCAACCAGCTTTTTTCTTTCAAAAAGCCTTCTGTCCTTGGTTTTTCCTTCTTTACTGTATGCTTAATGTGCCAGCTATACTGCATCTTAATGCGGCCTGAGCTTAGATTTGTTTGTTCCGAGCAAAGTGATGAGTGTGTTGCTGATTTGGGCTTGGTTGTACTTTTTTCTAACAAAAAATATGCACATATGTTAATGGATGATGTGTTCTTCGAGCTGATTATGTTGAAATCTATATTGTGTTATGTGGAAAGTGCTGCATTTATGATGATAGTTGTCCAGACTACTTTGCATTTAGAGATCGGTATCCCACGGGGCTTCGGTGTACATATGGGGAATGCAAACAAAGTTTTTTGGGTCTCCTTAAGAATGGGCAGAATGTTTCAACACATTCTCTGCATCATGGCTTTACCAACTTCACTCAGTAATTTTTTATTAGGATTATTATAATTACTGCTCAGATAAAAGATTTGACCTTTTTTGGATAATTGCTACCCAAAGGTCCCAGCAGGAATTTATTTTCAGGTCTCATTTTAAAATTTCTACAGAACTTTTTTACATTATTCATAATGGATAAATAGTTTCTGGTACTATTTGCCTAAAATCCAAAGACACTGTTTGTGACATTTGTTCTAAACTATTCCTATTTTAATATTTTGCCTTGAGCTGTCAAAAGTGTGGAGAAATACAGAAATTATTGAGTGAGAGAGGAATATGTCCACCAAGGTTGGTAGCTAGTTGAACGTTTGCAGCGTAAACTGCCTGAAGGGCCATCCACACCAAGAACAACAACTATAATTATAACAATATGAACAGCACATTGCAGAGTCATATGGTTGTGGAAACACTGATTCCGTTAATGCGCTGAAAACTCCCAACTGTACACAGGATTTTGTTCGGTTTTTGGTTTTTTTCGGTAAGTTGTAAAGAGAAAGAAAAAGAAAACCAGGACCATGCTTGTGTCATCTGGAAAGAGCAAACCTCAGAGACCCCATCTGCTCCAAAGAACACTTGGCAATGTGTCCCAAGTATTTTTGTGTTATTTTCAGTTTTATATCTTGTTAGTTGAACCTTTAATGAAATCACATTTCAATTTTGGGGTAATTTAGGGGGAGGAAAGTGTTTTTTTTATGTATAATTCTTTTTTAAATCAATCAGCAAATCTTCAACAGTGATCCCCAACAACATATTCTGCTACTACAATTGTCGCTATAATTGAGGTGTAGATTCCAACATCCACTTGGGTTGGAACCTTTCTTTAGCATCTTTTCATAGTTATAAATGTTGACAGCCCCTCATTTTCTTCCACACACTTTTTAGTTTTTCTGAGGACCAGTGCATGGTCAGATTATAGTAGACGCTGGAGGTCACACCCATTTCAAACCCTGCTACACTTTTCTCAAGGGTTAGGTTTTTTTTTACTTGACTGTGGCTGTTTTCTCCCAGGACGCAAGGGTACAAGCGTGGTTGGCCCCTTGGTGTATCTATATAAGGATTGATGAGTTTGATGTTTCACCCTAAACTGTGTCATTTTACTATGGACTTGTCACCTTTTTATGCCAAATGAGGAGGTAGACCCCATAAAACTGGGCTCATGATTTCAAAGCTTTTTTGTCTAAAATATCTGTAAATTCTGTATCATCAATATTTGTCTCAGTTGTTGATTTATGACCAGGTCTTAACTGTGATGTCTTTCTTGTTTTGGAATCTTATCTTTAACTTAAAGTCATCAGCATTTACTTTGACATGTACATATAACATAATACATAGATTAGTGTAATGGGATCAGCACCACAGTGCTTGAAATACACCTTTGAATGATGAAACAGTTGTTCAGAAATAAACTGGTCACAGTTTGCCAGTAAAAATGGCTGAATCTGTTTAATGCCCTTGTTAATTAAAATGCACAATTGCCCAAAAAATGATTATGTATCCATGAATTTTCCTCCAAGAGGAATTTAAAGGTTATTATTCCGCTGGAGGAAGAATGGCAGCTTAATATCTCCCAAATGTCCCTGGCAGTCCCTGCCTCAGGGAAGCAACCATCTGGTTGACCTCATGGTTTAAAATGGGCCGTTTCAGTTGAGAGAGGAAAGAAAAAATGAAGCATCCCTCAGTCTGTTTGCCTGTCGCTGACTCAGGCTTCATTTGTGTGCCTTTAAAGATGAAAGTAGACACACCTTCTGTAAGTAACTCTTGGCAGCTTTTTTTTCATTATCATTTTCGAAAGTGTGGGTTAGGGTTGGATGTGTTGAAGAATTCCCAGAGTGAGGAGCCATATATATTACAAGGTCCAGCCTTAAGTGAGGCTTGCAGCCACAAGTTCAACCAGCTGTTGGAGCTCCTGGAAATTAGGTCGCTTTAATGAAAAGGACTTGAGGCTCTATACAAGGCAATTTTTTGTAGATGTCACTTGAACAAACGTCTTTTATCTGTCCTTGTCAAGTCCTGTAGCAGTAGTTCAGTTGTCCTTTAATGCTCTATATTTTAAATATCTTTATTACTTAGGTTTTGGTCTTTTTGTTCAGATTTATTTATTTAGATTTATTCTCATTGTGCTTGTATATGTGTTAATTCAATGCTGACCACTGAGACTACACACACACAGACGGAACTCATTTTGTCTTAAAAAAGTTTTTCATAAAGACAGAATTATTTCAAGAAATGTGTGTGTAACGCTTCTGCAGAAATACACCAAAAACAGAGAATAAGACAGGAAGCATGCACATAAACTCATGTAAACTGTTGTAGCTGTTAGCAGGGTTAGCACATGTGGGTTAAGGGAGAGGTGAGGCTATGGCATCATCAGATCATGAAAGATGTGCATGGGTTGAAACTGGCATTTTTAGATTTATTTATTTACATTTTTGGGCTCCCAAAACGCCAATTCCATGAAGATGACATGTCCGAACAACAAAAACTTAAGCGGATACACCTAAACTTGTTTCAGTCTGGATATGGCCTGAGTTGATTTGTTTACTTGGATCACAAAGCTCAAAAAAATGTATTTTGTGAAGGAGGGATTTGAAGAACCCAAAAATAGCCAGTCCAGCATTGAAGCAATAAAGTGTTCTCTATGTCCAACTTTCCCACCACTAATCCACCCCACTCCATATGAAACTGTAACCTGCAACTTTAAAAGCAGGCTTACATTAGCAGTTTTCTTGTACATTATTTTCCTGCGTCACTACTTTTGTCTTAGAATAAACTGTACAGCCTGACCTGGATTACACCCTGCATGACATTTACCTGTCTTCTGTGTTAGCATTGTGCTAATAAAACTACCTCTTGTATAACAGAGCCACTACAGCTTTGAAACTGACCTTTGAGGTGTGCCCAGAAATGAGGAAACACATGAAGATTCTTCCCAAGACCGGCTTCATCCAGGCTCAGTCAAGCTTCAGTGCTCAGCTGAAGTTCATGCCAAGGTAAGGAAGGACACACAGAGGATGCAATGATAATGGAATTGCTGGAGCGTTAATAATCTTATTGTAAACAGCTTGTTAAGATTCTGTTGACCTTCTTTGAAATTGCAAATGCTTTCACTGACAAGAGACTTGTACTAAACCTGCATAACTTTCAGTCTATTCAGCTCCCAGACTCTGCTTCTAAGAGACACCTACAACAACGCAAAAGATGTAAACACTGCAGGGCTCTCGGAAAAAGATATTTGGTATTTGTAGTAAACAATAAGCCTACACACCTAACTTTAAAGGAAAGTTCCAGTTAATTAAAAAAAAATTGTTAGCAAAACCTTTTTGTTTACGATAAAAATAAACAGCAGATGAGGGATAAACTGTGAGGAACTGTTTTAAATAAACTCAGCTCACCCTATATTATTTGGGAAAAGTGAAGATGAAAGGGTAAATTGTAAATCCCAGATTAACTTTTAAACAAAGTGGATAATCTGTATTCCATGAGACAATTAGCTTTTTTTTTTGTTTGTTTCTTACTAAACAGACTTTGTTGTAGATGTTAATTCTCTAGTCTCACTATAATTGATAAAATAGTGGCCAAAGATACAAAAATAGTCCCATATAAGCATTTGTTTATCCTCTTTAGTAGCACTGACATTGATGGGTCACAAGTTTACCACGGTGGTTGTATAATAACTTCATTTTTTCATGAGAAAGCTGTGCAAGTATTTGTACCCAGTGAGCCAGTGGGTCTAAGAGTTGCTTCTGGATTCTGAGCTCAGTAGTATGAAGGCTTCTGATAATGGCGTCTAATGACTTTGAAGGACCCGGTAATTCTTTCAACAACAATCTAGGCTCTATATTTAGCTGGAGAGGCAGGAGTTGAACTGCGGTTGGAATGCCAAGAGAGCGGACAGGGGACACCCAGGGCGAATATGAGAGGCGTGCAATATGTAAAATCTCTGTGTGGGTGCTAGTATTCTCCTGCCCACCCTCACTTTTCTCATATCACAGTTCACCAGTGTTGTGTATCAATAGCTTGGCTGATGTATTTTGATGTAAAAGGAGAAAAACAGTTTCTGTATGCATGAAAAACAAAAGTTTGGTGCATGCAGTGGTCATCGTACAGTAGTGAGACAGGAGAGGAAAGTGCAAAAATGTCAGTAATCTGCTGTACTGAATCAGCAGAGGTTTTAATGTGAGGATTAGAGTACAGCTTTATTCATTCTGCTGCTGAGATGGTGCATCGTTCACAAGCACTGACACAACCACGGCTTCCACCCCCTCCCTACTCCCTCTGTATCACACATTTTCTCTCTGGGTCTCTTTTGCTGCTGGGCTGTCTTCTCCCACTCTCTCTCACATACTTCTCTTTTTCTTGGCCTTCCACGTCTGTGCTTCACTATATATTTTTTTCTCTTTGGGTTTCTCTATCTCTGCTTCTTCTCTTCTTCTCTAATGCTGCATTCATTCTGCCTCTCTGTTATTATCAAGCTCATCTCTTACCTCGCTGCATCACCATCCACCACTGTTTCTATGCTGGTCCTTATTTTGCTAACCTCAGACACCAGATCCAGTTCAGTTTTTATGTGTTAAAAGACATATTATGAGAAAAAAATCAACTATCATCACCAGACTGCAAAGCTTTGCAAATATTACCCAAAATCTACTGGGTTCTGTTATCAAATTCATTACAATTTATTCAAGAGTCACCACAAGTACAGGTTAGCATGTTCAACAGGTCAGTTTGTGTGTGTGTGTGTGTGTGTGTGTGTGTGTGTGTGTGTGTGTGTGTGTGTGTGTGTGTGTGTGTGTGTGTGTGTGTGTGTGTGTGTGTGTGTGTGTGTGTGTGTTTCCTTTATGCCCTGCCTTTGCTAGCAGTTCTACACCCATGTGGTGACATTCTTGGTATATGGATATGCAGGCAGCCAAAGCTGCCAGCTACCAACTGAGCCACCAGGGACATTTTTGGGACATCTGCACCCAGGCAGAGATTCAGACCTTGGCTGCTAAAGGCTGTGTCTTCACTGTCCATATACCAGTTACTTTCACTTGGACCTGGTACACCTTCTGTACATTATGTGTTCTTTTGGCATTAATAACAGCTGAAGTGGGACTTTAAAGTTGCCTTTTTAAAGTTATTGGAATAGATTAACACCACAAAATACTAGAAACTAGAAACTTTATAAACTGTTCTTTTTACTTATTTGTTTATAAGGGGGCTTGTTTTGCTTGTGAAAGAGCCATCTTACAGATTGCAGCGGTTTCAGAGAAGATTTTTATGATAAAGAAATACAGGGATGTCCGACTTGTGATGTCTTTAAGAAAACACACAAGCAATTTTACTTGCATGCAAATATGTCAGAAGCTTGTGACTTGGACAATAGGATGTAACGTTAAATGAATATGATGAATATAAACTAGCAATATTGATCTAATTGGCTAGAAAAAACATAACTTCTTAAACATTAACGCTAATCACTTTTTCTTTAGTTGAATGTTAAATGTATTAAGAGTTAAGTCCTTTTTTTACATTCTCTTCAACATGTTTTATGACAGTTGCGTTGAATACATCATCAGAGGTCAGAATTAAAACCCCAATGTCTGTCGTCAGACACTGATACCGCAACTGATTGTAATCATCAGAATGACCTTTAGATGTTTTCCTGCTCCAACACACCTGACTCAAATTAACAGGTCATTGTGCATAATTTAATTTGAGGTGTGTTAGGGCAGGGAAACGTCTAAAACCTGCATGATAGTGACCCTCGAGGGACCAAGTTGAAGAGGCCTGCTCTAAACTATGACCAAAAACAATGGGCAGTCTCAAGAGAAACTTGGGCTTTGGCAGCACTTTGCATTAAGACAATGATCCAAAATATATTATTTCCAAAGTGGTGAAGAAGATATTAATAGATAAAATACCAACATGTTGGAATCCAGACCTGAATTTCAATGGCATTCAAAGAAGACAACTAAAGACCAGAGTGATGGCAAATAAATCCTGGATCTTGAGAAGACCTAGAGATTGTTGCCAAAGAGGACCAGTCTAAAATACCTGGAAAATATGTTTTGAAAAGCACTTAAAATTAATGATCTATTGACAACAATTGGACAACAATTTATAAAGATTAATATTATGTCAGCTGCACAATGAGAGCAACTGACCACCACCTTTCTAGAGAATAGAACCACATATTTTAAAAAAAAAAATAAATTCCCTTATTTTGCACGGAGGCTGGAATATTTCTTAATCCAGATTAAAAGGTGAAAGTTTGAGGGTTCAAGAAATAACATCAGTAAATTAAGTGAAGTGACCTTCCGAGTTGTGGAGCCACTAAGACCTCACAAAACATATGAGTGTGCTTGCCCGCATATGTCCAGGGCACCTCCGCTCTTAATCGGTTGAGCGATAGTCAGGGATTTATTGTTCGGGGAAAAAAGACTTCCATTTGTGATTTGGCATTAATGACAACACTGATAAACAACCAACTGGAGTTGGAGGAATGTATTATAATCAAAGCTGATTATAAGTATGATTAAAGCTTTAAAAACTGAAACAAAATATAAATATTTTATATATATACTGTATGTAAATAAAATATTCTTTAAGCCTAAGGACTATCCTCCATCCTCAACAGAATCACACAGTTCAGAAAGGGAATGGAAAATAAATGTCACCAGGCTGTGTCCCTGTATGTGTCATCTCTGTCATGGTTGGGTCCTCCATTCCAATCTGTTGATTTTTCCTGGGTTGGCTTTTGTTTTATTCAGTGGTGGTGTGTCATTTATAATGGCACTGCCAATTCTCTTAGCCGGAGCCCATGATTAGATTTCCAAATCCTCATTATCTGCACTGCTTTCACTCACTGTCACATCCACACACACACTCATACGCTGTTAAATCTGGATTCTAAAATGACTCATAGCTTTCATTCTTTACACAGGTGTTTGCGTCCTGCCTTCCCTCCTCAGGCTTTTGGGAGAGAGTGTGCGCCTTCTTGCTTCCTGCTCTGAAAGATTGCGCTCAACCTGCCCACATCGCTCAGCAGCTTTCTCTTGCTTCATCCCTCACTGCCTGTCTTCCTCCACCTTTATTTGTCACCATCCAGCCCACACTTTTCCCTCACATATCCACAGCATTGTTCTGTATTTCAAGAGTAATGGCTCACGTTTGTAATCCTGTTCAGCTAGGAGGAATGACTCTCATTGGAATGAAGGACACAATTGGATTTAATCACTATTTTGTTTCAGCACTTTCAGCATGAAATTGGGCTCATTTGGGGCAATTTTCTGTTTGGGAAAGGATTTCTTTAGTTGAAATAAACTATAGTTGTATAACCCTCAGCCTGTGCTATTTTAATTGACAGTTTTAGAAGGATCATGTTCCTACTCTTAGTCTTTATGAAATGTTGGACATTTTTGCAGATGGGTGAAACAACCAAGACAGATTGTATCATTTTAGTATGCGTGCTGTATATTTTAGCCATGTGCTCAAGCTCACTTAGTCCAGGAATTCCCAGTCTAATACATGAGAAGGTTGTTGTCTCTTTTATATTGTTGCTGTGTTAACCTGATGACTGGATCATTTGAATAGGATTGCTTGTCAGAGTGGTTTTATGTGTAATCTCTGAAGAGCAGGCAATGGGTCCAGCCTAGCTGTTCCGGTTGATAAAAGGGAGATTACGAGGATGATTTACTACAGATTACACTGAACAGCTCTGCCAGTGCTTTTTACTGCTGGCACGCTGCTCACGTCAGAAGCAAACACTTTAATGGTACAATGAGATGCATGAAAGCAGAGCAAACAAACAAAATAGCCAGTTTGGTTATAATGATTTTTATCATTTCAGCCATGGTCTTTTCTGTCATTTTCACCCATCCATTATCCCATGGTGAAAAACTCTAATACCCCTTAATCCGTTTTGTAATCCTTTTCATAATCACTTTTTTAAATGGTGATGTAAAATCCAAACAAGGTTCCACATTAACAGGAGTATTATGTATTTGGAATAGGAATATTTGTCCAATTTGGCACAAATCTGATAAGAACTGTTAATCTTTTGTAACTCTGTCATTATTTTTAGATAATCACCACATCTTGGATGGTCGGGTTAGTTATGGAAGTTTTAGTTGAAGTGCTTCTGAGTTAAAGTTCAAACAGCATTTCCAGTCTTCTAGTGTCCTCCACAAATCTAAGAAGTTCCATTAAAGACTAAAAAGGAGAATTACTGTGGATAATCTGGCTATCGAGAGGAAGCAATCAGTAAAGCTGTGCAGGACACTGACAAATCTGAAGCCCCATCCATCCACATATTCTACTGAACATATGGGCCTGGCGACACCCCACCAGGCTTTTCCACTCTGCCCTGCCAAGCTAATTCAAGAGTGACGCTCCAGCAGCGATTCTATTAGTAGGCAGAACTAGAGTGCTTCCTTAAATACACCCTCTGTGCTCATTGGTCGAGTTATGACAGGGGAAAGCAAAAAAAAAAAAAAAAAGAATTTGTGAGACTTCATTTTGATGGGTGAGGAAGTGACCCTTCTGGTTTTGACTCATTGGAGTTGTAAAACAACAGCATATTTGCTGATGTGAAGTCTGTGAAATGGGAAACACAAACCTGTACAGCTGACGGATTTGTGTGAAGGCATGACTTAGTTGTTGAGCTTTGAAAAAAAGAGAGAGGAGAGCCTTTAAACCACTGACATTTACAGCATTAACTCTCAAGCCTTCAACGAGCGTTGAGAGCATAACGAGGGAAAAACAGAGAAGACAGTTGACGGGAGAAAGGGAAGGAAAGCAGGAACTCGTAGGAAAGAAAGGAGGAGGATGGGAGATGGGGAGAGAGAGAGTGAAAAGTGGTCAGTGGATCTAAGCCACAAGCTGTGTTTGACATTTGACCACTGTTGATATGAAAATGAATCATACATACACACATTCAGCGTATATGTTATCATGAGAGCTGCTCTCGACGCTGTAATATTGAGAGACTGGAGTTTTACATAAGCCTGTGCATGACTACTGGCCCTGTTTGAATCATACTTACGTCTCCCATCACCATGGCTACAACCTACAGTAGTGTGGAGGCGCGCTCTTCATCTCTCTTCTGCTTTCTCTGGCAAGCCAATCCAGCAGTCGTGGGTTAAAGTAAAGTAATGGGTCTTCAGGTTCTGAATCTTCATGTATCATTAAAAAATAAAACTTACAAGTTGCTTGAAGCTTTTGACTGTTAATATCTGAACTCTGAAAATTAAAAAAGAGCAACCGTTAAAATAATTGTTGCAGTTATGTGTTTGTTTTCAACTTTAAATAATTCCTTTGTTTTCTTCTGCTTATGGTTATAAAGATGAAGCTGCTTTTAATAAGAGCGTTCTCTGTGTCCTCACACTGTTCCCTCCTCTTTGCCTTCTCATAGAACCTCCCTCCATAAAGACGCTGAGAAATTTTTTGACCGTGATACAGGAGTTCTGGAAGTTCCAATGACAGTGCAAGTAGCGGGCCAGGTTTGCACCATTTTCTACATTGTATACAGAGCATACATGCTACATTTATTATCCTGTAAAGTACCTGTCATCTTGAAGTCGGTGTATTTATCGTGCAGTGCTGTGCTTGTGTCCTACTTTGTCCCAAACAGAAGCAGAGCCACTGAAGGTTGTAACCTATTTTGCTGGTAACAAGCTAAAATTATCTCCCACCCTTAAGGCCCAGTTACTCTATGGACCCTAATACGCCAAGCATAAATGTTAGCCTACATTGTCTTACTGAGAATGTCTTCGTTTGCACATAATTGGTGGGGCAGAGCTGAATGTGTGCATTTTCTTTTTATAAAATAAGCTGATGATGCTTTATGCTCTTATGTTTCATAATGAGCTACAGCCATCATTGCTATAGAGAGGATTGGAATATTATGTACTTAATTAAAATTGAAACTACTGTCCAAATCTCCAATTAAAATTATTGTGTTTAAAGTGTATCTTGAGTAAAATGTATTTAATGATTTTTGCTTTTTGCTTTTTTGTTAGTTTTTTTTTTTTCTTTCTTTTTAATCATCCTGTTGTACATTAAACTTATAGACAGCTGAATAATTGTGACAATTAAAATCCCTTATGATAAACATGCTTAAGTAAAAATGTGAGATAAAATACATTTTAGAAAATTACAATTGCACATTAAATAAGTCCTGTTAAGGTAAATCAACTCCCATAGCATAACCTTATGCGTGATACATGGCTTTTTCTTATTAAAACCCACTTTAGGAATCATTGTAAACTCCTCTGTTCATGTCATGTCATCTATATCCACAATCATGATACATGTCAGTATTTGATTTACTGATCGCTGCATTGCATCTTCTATGACTCCTGAGATGTTCATTAACTCATGCCATACAATCTTGGCATTGTATTAGTTATTAAGTAGAGTCTTGAAGAGGACAGTATTTCTGTGCTCACAGAAGGTGAGAAGTTTGTACTGCTGCCGTTTGTGTTTCTGATTCAATGATCTGATTCAGATCTATTGTGGCATCAAAAGTTTGGGTCCTAAGTTTAATTATATATCATCATTTCCTTTCATTTTTGCCCAATATTATAGTTACTATGTATGAGTAAAGAAACAGTAAAGCATGGTCTATATAAACATGCATATTGGTGAACACAGTCCGAGTTGTCCCACAGAGGTGGATTGAAATGTAGATTAGGTTCACATTTGGTGTGTGTGAAGGCCATAGCATAATGGTTCTGTCATCTTGAACAGGACTGTTACCATCAGACATTAAATGTTTTTTCATGAGATGAAGGTGATGACTATGCAGTGACCTTCCCTAACATGGGACAAGTAGATCCAAACCATAGCAGGAAAATGTCCCCCAAAAGCAGAGCCACCGGATTCCTTCACTGTCGGGGTCAAGTGCTGAGGTTTTACCTTTTAATTAGCCACCATCTGTTTATTGACTTCAATGCTCAAACATTTACAAGGACGCAATTTACAATTCATCCTTCGCCAGGGGCGCAAATCTAAATACTCCCTATACTCGAGTTCCAACTATCATTTTGAAATTTAAACACAACAGCTTTTATTAAAAACACACAGCAGCTGCAGAGACCGTTTGTACCACATTTTTGCCAACCCTTTTTTTTTTATTTAGAAAATCTAAATCTGATCTATCTTCCTGCCAAACCACAACCTTCCTCTCCTTCCCTCCCTCTGCCAGCCTCTAGTTAATGTCTCAACCAGGCCAAAAGGAGGAGAGGATTGAGGTGTGTTGGCTATGATGAGGAGCCAAAGACAGAGCCAGGATGTTCCTGTGAAGCACTAAAGCTGTTGCCCCCAGCCTCTGGCCCTGAGCTTCTGGCATAAAACCATGAAAACACTCACACATTCATACGCCAACAGTTTGGTCAGCAGGCACACCACAGCAGCCAGTAAAGCAACGGTGCAGGGACAAGGTCATCTGCCGAGCACTGCCACGACTCAAGACGATGACATCTGAAGAAACAAAATTACTCATTTCTTTTTCCATTCTTTGAATAAATTGATACATAATGCGCGATTAAATGATAAAACTTGCAATATTAACACCACTTGTGCATTACAGAGCTCTGTTGTTTATGTTAAACTGTCAAAACCACATTGATGAGCTCCTCTGTTGCTCCGGGTGACATGCTGATTTATGAACATCCCAACATTAGTTTATTTTGAATTGTGTCAAACACATCATTCTGCTGTCATAAATATTCACAAGAGCATGAAATCTGTATTAATCCTCAGCTTTAAATAGTCTCCAACAAATGCGCTATTTTACCCCTGTTTGAGAAATATTTGCTCCACACACTACAGTCCCCAGCTGATGCAGAAAATAAATATACTTATTAAAGGTTAGTTTATATAAATAAAAATAAGGAGAAGCCATTTGGTTTAGGGCTGTGTAATGCGGACTGCATAGGGCCTTAAAGGGTATAAAGAGGTAAAACTGAAAGCAGGAAGGATTGGATTCTGTTTTTTCTAAAGGTTTGCTTACGAATTATTGATGAACACCAGCTGGGGGATGAAAGGGGATGTCCCTGGTCAAGTAGAGGTTGATGCTAGTATTTCAATTTATTCAACCATTTTGAGCCAGAACTCTCGGTTTGATTACACACACTCATATCTTGTGATGAAGGGTGACTTTACTCATGAAAGCATGGCTCCATTTAGTACTGGACGACTAAAATTATACATGAATTTGCTGGATACTTCAAATGCATGTATTTATATCTGTGAGATCACATCAGATAAAAGATTCCTAAGTTCACTATGTGTGTGTGTGTGTGTGTGTGTGTGTGTGTGTGTGTGTGTGTGTGTGTGTGTGTGTGTGTGTGTGTGTGTGTGTGTGTGTGTGTGTGTGTGTGTGTGTGCCATGTTTTTTTTTATATAAACACAATACCTTGAATATAAGAGTATATGATTAAGACTTGAAAATTGATACAAGTTTTTGGGATGAATGCTGACTGCATCATATAAGTCGGCCATCTTCACACAGAGTAATGTTATGAGATGAAATTCAGTGGAGAACATCTAGATCCAAAGCGTGTATACACCCAAAGGAAAACAGATCAAACTGATTTTTCTTCAGTGATGTTTATGAAAATTTTCTACTCCAAAATTGTATGAAGGTGTTTCATATTTTACATTTGTTTTAGGTGCATCCTGCTCATTTTACAGTCCAAGCAGTTGTGACCTCCTCAGACCTGCAGTTTGACCAGACTGAGGTGGACTTTGGCTTCTGTTCCATCTATATGTCGGTCAGGAGCAGGGTTCGCCTCACCAATCTGTCCTTCCTGCCTCAAGACTTTGGTTTCTTAGGTGTTCCAGAGGTACTGTGTGAATCCCTTGCCTTTCCTATCCTGTTACTGTAAGTGATATTTCTATCATTGCTGTCTTTCTATATATTGTCATGTTAGTTCTAAACCCTTTTTAAGCCGATAAGGTTCAACTTTAAGCTTCACACCTCTTTTTTTTGTAGATTTCCCATCTTATGGGCTGGTGACTTAGTAGAGCTACTATAATTTAAAGTGTAAGAATGAGTGAAACATAACCAGAGAAGTGTTCAGATTTATTTCTTTCATGTACCTTTCATATGTTTTTTAAGACCCTATTTATGTTTTATTGTTGTCTCTGGCCCAGGTCGTCATTGTAAATAAGAATTGGTTCGCAACTGACTTATCTGGTTGAATAAAGGTCAATTAAATCATGTTTAACTGTGATTCTTCCTGGAAAAATAAGATTATAAATTATTTCAAAACCTGTTTTGGATTTCAGGAAAATCTTAAGTCCAAGTGATATTAAGTTTGTTAAATTGTATCTTTTTTTTTTCAATCTGCAGTTTATCAAGATCCAACCGAATGATGGCTTCGGGACTCTGCTTCCACAAGAAACCCTGGAGATTGATTTGATTTTCAGTGCCAACACAGCCAGAGAATACCATTTCCAACTCACCTGCAAGTCTGGAATTAACAGGTTTATTTGAAAACCCTCACTGAGTTTGATAAATGTAACATAAGTCAATTTATAGGATGAGTGCTTAATCGATAGACCTGATTATAACATAGTTTATTTTGCATTGCCTCTAGAGACTTTCTGCTGTCATGTCGAGGAGTGGGTGTCCAGCCGCCGCTGGAACTCTCCCATTCTCTGGTTCGGTTTAGGGCCACCGCTGTAGGTGACCAATCCACTGCCATAGTTTACCTGGTCAACCATCACACTGACCGTAACCAGCCCAAACAAGCGCTCACACCAGACACCATGACATTTGGGTCTCCCAGGTTGTTTTGTTTCACTCTACCAGAGAATTCAGACATCAGGATCTCTCCCTCAGCAGGACGCCTTCTCCCTGGAGAGGTGAAGTAGGACCCACTTTATGATTAAACTCATGTTTAAGAGCCACTCCACTGATTTTACACATACAGAACAGTTTGCTTATCTGGAGAAATCCAACTGTATAGTCTGTGTCTTGGACAGGAAAATAACTGATGATAAAATCAGGCTTGAAGACAAGTTCACAACATGCAGACAAAGTCTTTTTCCCTTGTCAGTTTAAAAGTATAATGCAGCTCTTTTTAGGTGCATCTCAGGGTCTTCAACCTCCAGCAGCTGATGGAGGTTGATACCACGCAGTTAGAAATTCTAGGAAAAGTTGACCTGCTGACCATGATCTAAGATTTTGTTTTCCAAATCTCATTTCCAAGACTCCGCTTTGTTGTATGAGAGGAAAGAACCCATAAGCGGATCCACTGATTTAGAAAGTGCTGCACTGAATTACTGAACTGCTGAATGGCTAAGATGCAATTTAGCACTTGACTTCCTAAGATATGTTCAAATCGAATAAGTCCTTTTGGCACTTCTAGAGCCAACTGCTTTCAGTGGGGCTTTATTTCCAGAAAAGTGTCCTCAGCTGAGCCTGATTAACCTTTTATTTTACCGAATAAGGAAACCAAACCTGAGACTAAGATATGCATTTTACTTCTTGTGATTTGCAGTCACAGCACAATGACTACAGAGGATCTCAGGAGAAAATCTTCTTGGTACAACCTAAATGCAGTTAAACAGAATTACATTGAGTCAAATGCCATCAACACTGCTGTGGCTCGCACAGAAGCTTCTGCAGTGTAATGAGACACTCTGCTGGACACCTGATGGAAGTGGAGGAACATTTCTTTTCTTCCACTATTTGCAGAACATAATACAAAAATAAAAGAAAAGAAGAATCTTAATTTTCTATTCCTGTATGCAGCATTGTTTTATTTCATTTAAATGTGTCAGAGATTCTGAAAATTAGCACAGGTACCTGCAACAGTTGTATTCAAAACACAGTTTTCTAACAGTAGATAGTGGGCCACAATCCTCCAGACTTACTACTTATAAACTTTATATGCTTTACCATTTATTTATGTTTATCCACATTGCAACAGAGTCCCAATTAAAGCTCTCTATTTAATAAATCTGTAATTAGAGAAAAGAGGGGTTATTATCAGTTCTCTAGACTTGTTCTATGCCAGAGAAACCTATCAAAAGTAACTTAAACCTCCTTCTCCTGTAATGAAGAAGATATTTGAATTCAAAGCTACTGGTTGTAAGGACACATTAATAAAAAAAAATTAATACTCACTTCCAATAGTTTATCCTCTAACTCCAGACATGTTACCACCTCTCCTATTCTAGAGATGCCCGGTCCAGGTGATATTCAGACCCAGATTGTCAGATTGTGAGATCAAAGAAGAGGCACTACGTCGACTCCACCAAGGCCAGCTGCTCCGTGAACGTGAGCTGAAGAGAAATAAATGTACTAAACAGGAGGTGATGCAACATTTCAATAGCCTTTTTTTTTTTTTTTTTTTTTTTACATTAAAACCCATACCATGCCACTGTCATGTTTATATATTGACAGACTAAAACAGAGACCCCACTGGAGCCCAGCAAAGGAAAAAAGGGATCCATGAATCCAAAGAGCAACAAGGCATCAGAAGAGCCAAAGACTGACAAACTAATTGAATCAGCTGATGGGGTCGACATACAGCTGGGGTAAGTGTCCTTTCTACACATTTATTTAATATCATCAAACTCAGTTTGCTGCGATGGAATCTCCAAGAAAAAAATATTCATTAATAAATAGTCTGTAGCCATATATCAAAGAGTACTACAGCAAAAAGAATAAATTATTCTTTAGGAAATATGCTACATACCCTCTATGAATGTCTCTATATAAAGCAAAGTTGGCTTAAAACCAATTAACAGCTTTGGCTGCAAATTGAGATCCAAAAAGACTGAAATTTAAAGTACACACAAAGCTTCTGCTCACTTCTCCTGGTGATTAATTCATGTCATTATTCCCATTTCTTTTAGTTTGCTGTAATCCCCACATAAATAATACAATCCTAACAGAGCTGGAAATCATGCAGAATGATGAAGAGAATTTATTTGTGTTCAGTGTGAGGAGAGTTTCTTTATTTGTGTTATTAATTTCCTGTTAAAAGTGAGTGTTTTGCTCTGAAGGTCAGAGCATTATGAGGAAGCCAAGGCCTCTCTGCTGCGCTCCTTCAGCCAGCGCTGCAGCGAGCACACCATCCCCTGCTTCGTGTCAGATGGAGACCCTCCAGAGAAAGACAGATTGGTCCAGCCGACATGGAGGTACAACAATAGTCAGCTTTCAAAAGCATCTTACTCAGAAATACATTTTTCAACGTCAGATGAGAAAAGAGAACAAAAAAAGGAAAAGAAGTTTCTGTTGTGGCACTGTGATACAGACACTTCTTAACTCACAGATCCCATCTTGACTATTTAGTAACCATGGTTACCAAACAATTAGGAGAAGGAACTGATTTTGGAGGGAAATAATAAGCCACTAAAGACAAACAGCTCATTAGATGTGCCTAGCTTTATTAGAATTTCCTTCTGTAATAACATGCTCTTCCTAAATGAAAAAGTCTTTCTGTACTTTCTGTACTGGCATCAAATCTTGTAAACATCATTGTGAATATATACCATAAAATCACATTTAGTCATTTATGTGAGAAATTGTCTAAAACTATTAAACAGTGAAAAAAAATAAAGTAAAATTCAAATACAAACCTAAACTGTACCCTGAGCACATTTGTTGGTGGAAACTGACAGGCTCTAAATTTTTCATGTAACCTTCTGAAGGCTTTTTGCACCCACCTACTGACTTCTTCTGCCACTTACCCTCTGCTATACATTCAAACACTTTAGTTAGCAGGAATTCCTTTGTTATGTAATGGAAATCTTAAGCCCTTTATGATAGTTTTCAAAAGGATTGACATCAGGACTCACTATGGTCCAGAGTAAAACCATCCATTTTTTCCTTTTCAGTCATTCCTCGGTGCTGTTGGAGGCATGCTTTGGGGTTGCTGTCATGCTGAAAAAGCGAAGAGCTACAACTTGAATCTAGTTTTCTGAAGATGGCTAACCCAATTTGTATGAACCCTTTAGGCACCTGAGTTTTAAAACGTTTTTAAGACACACAGTAAATGAGAAAAAAAAGATGAATATGAACAGAGTTTGTGATGGCAGTGAAAGTACTTAAGTAATTTTGTATTGTGGCATCACAGGCTGGCAGCTGTATTAGATTCCATAATTTTCACTATGAACTATGACTTGTATATGTAATTTGTATATATATTAAGGCAAAAATACTGTGAAAAAAACAGGGAAAAAAACACAATCATAAAATTCCATTTAAATTCCATAATAAAAATACGGTTTATGCCTTTTAACTGGGTTCTTTTTTTATTTTGGGTTTTTTATGTTTAATGAAAGATGTTAGTATGTATAATAACAACTAAATTACCTATACATGTGGTCAAAAAGTGCAAAAATACAAAATATTTCATCTAAAAATGACAGATTTCTATTATTTATTGGTTTTATTTAGCATTTTATGGAAGATTCTTGTATTTAATCAGTGTAATAAAACAATATATCACTAATAAAACATTTTACTTAAAATGTTCTTTATTGATCCCCGTTGGGAAAGCTGTCTTCAGCTTTTAAGTCATTTCTAGTTATCACTAGCAGTAGTGGGACGCCTGGTATTCTGGTTCCTAGAAGTAGTTAGGAGTTAAGTGCCTTGCTCAAGGGTGCACAGTTGTTCTTCTTTTGTTGCCTGTCTGGGGGCTTGAACCTGGGTCTTCTAGCCCTAAATCCACCTTTTTACCTCACTTTATGTATATTGTGCATTGAATTTTGTATAACACAAATTAATAGTATGAATACAGTCACAGTAAAATAGAGAAAACGTAATATTACAGTTTATTTTCCTGTACAGTTCAATACAGTGAAAACTGCAGTGGAAGGTACATTGTGGAAACCAAATAACCACTTAACAGAAGGATGACTGAACAGAGGAGAGCCAGCTCATCAGGCCAGGCTCTTTTCCTGCATTCTAATGATAAAAGACACTTTTGTGGACCACAGTGTTAAAAAGCAAGAAAACACAAGTGGTTTGATCAGGAAGTGAAAGAAGCCATCAGTAGAAAGCTTCACTCAACAGAGGACTGAACCATCACCTACAGCTATCAGTTCTCTGTGTCAGCTATACGTGTGCCAGTAATTGTGTATTTCCTGAGTTAAACATACAAAGGATAACTTGTTTATTGTAGGCCACAAAAATATCTCTTGTTTGCACTGTGGGTTCAGTAGAGAGCATCTTCATTTCTCAGACATTTCAGCTAAATTGACACCACCAAAAAAAACATATCAGTCTAAATCTGTAAGCATGAAAACTCTTAAATGCTTCCAATGAGTCAAAGCTGTTTTTCACACCTCTAATTTCAATGCTCGTCTTCATGTCACCAGTCCCATAAATACACTCTACTTGACGCTCCAGTGTCCTGCTGTACGGCCCCCTCTAGTGGTGATATCAAACAATGGCCACAGCATCATAGACTTCCATCAGGTGCTTGTGGGTAAGTTTGCACACTCTCATATTTGGCTTTCTGTGTTTTTTCAGGCTACATAATGTGTTGTATTTGTTTCACTATTTGTAGGTCAGAGAGTGATTAAAAGGTTTACCGTTCAGAACATTTCAGATGTATCTTTGGACGTATCCTTTCTTCAGGAAACTATTTAACTTGAAGAATGTATCAAAATTAAATTGACCTTTCTTCCTACAGATATTAAGTCTGCTGTTAAACTTATCCACGAGATAAACTGAACATGTATTGTTTTTTTTTACTTCTAAAAGTAGTTCCTATCACAGATTGTGTTTTTAGCCATTTAAACCTGCAGGACTTTGTTGTTTCCCCAAAGTCCTGCTACTACTGTAAATGTTAACAAATATCTTGTTACACTGACTGTGTGCAGTTGCCTTTCTTTGACCATTTGTCAGCTGAGGTCATCAGTGTTGAACATAAATGGTCCTTTTTCCCTCCTTAATGCTCTGAGATGCATAAGACCTGGAGAAATGCACACTTTGGTACTGGCCTTTACTCCAACTGTGAATAAAAAGGTGGGTCACCATTACAGGTGTGTTACTATATAGCTGTCAGACTTTTTGGTCTTGCAATAAACTAAAAGTGTATGTTTAGCAGTGGGTCAGTAATCCATGCTAACTGCTGATCTGTTACCTTTCAACTTGAAAATAATCATTAGAGAAACCATGTTAGGTGTTATTATATAACTAATTACATCATGAATATTTATTTAGTAATGTCTTTCCCAAATGTTACTCTTTACAGTATTTTGAGATTCTGGAGCTGCAAAGCCAGAAAATGATTTTGGAAATGACTCTGCGTGGGGAGGGTGTAGTCCCTGCCATCACCTCGTCTCACACTGGAGGCCCCCTTGACTTCGGCTATGTTTTAGAGAAGGAGACCGCTTCACAACTTGTGCAGGTCAGTCAACAGTGTGCTGGTAGCAAAGGGATAAAATGAGAAAGTAGAAGAAAGAGGTAGCATCCTGTCAGTTTAGAAGTTTCTGTTTGTCCATGACTAATTAACAGGCCAAACCAGAAGAGAAAGAGTGTGTTGACTGTACGCGATGCCTTTGCAGAGCTGTTAGCTCTGCTCCTAGCATTCATCCCCTTTCTACTTATAGTTACAGAACAACTCAGTGTTGGCAGTGGGGTTCAGGGCGCTGTTGGCCAGTCAATCTCCATCCAGGCCTCATAGTGGAGTTGACAGCGTAGCCTTGCTACTGGATGGATACAGAGGCACTAAGATCCGGCCCACTGTGGGTAAGATGTAATAAATGAATCACCACATAAACCGGCACCTTCAGATGTTAAGCACTTTCAACACTGAATAAGAAAAAAGAAAAACGTGTCTCCCTGCAACTATAGCGTAGCTATATTCCACACAAACAAGGTTGCAGATTATATAGACGATGAAGCAGCTTTCTGCTGTATTTCTGTTTATACTTTTACTACTTCACACTTTTCTATCTCTGTGTGGGCTGTTTTTATCACTTTTTCTGAAAGAACTGCATCGGCATTCAGGACCGCATCATTTCTGCTATTATTACTTCAGCACAAGTGTGTCTGATCTGAAGAGAAGCATCACAGACATCAGCTTTGGCATATTTATTATTACTCCCACTAAAAAAGTGTTGTTGGTTTTTTCTTCAATTTCTTAATTTATTTCATATTTCAATCTAATGTTTAAGTTGCCGACATGGTACTAGCTGAATAGTTTCTATCCCGTACAGGCACCCAGAACCACAGTGGCCTGAGTGTGTTCAGTGTGGTGCCAGTAGAGGGCAGCATCGCTCCTGGACAGAGTCAAGACATCACCATCACCTTTCAGCCTGACCACCCATCTGTCAACTATTCTGACAAACTCACCATAGAGCTCATGAATAAGGTCAGCACACACACACACACACACACACACACACACATAGTTTTATGTTCATAGTTTTATGCATATTTATTCTTCAAATGTTCCTTCTGCCCCCTTTATGTACTCACTTTACTGTAATGTATCAACATTAACCCAGCACTGTTTATTTCTACTAGGATAAAGTGTGTGTGATGGAGCTGAAGGGTGCAGCCTCTTCACATAGCATGTATCTGTGTGGAGGAGACCTGCTGACGGTGCCCATTGAATCTCTCCTTCCTCCACTTATCACCAGTCATCCTCAGCTCACAGGTATCAAAGATGTACATTTCTTCTTGACGATAATTAATAATGATAAAAATGATGTTTCCTGTAGGGCTGGTGCTGTAAAGACAGTTAAGATTTTCCAGACACTTAGCATGATTCATTCAAACAAGGACAGAGTATATTGAGAAGTAACTTGTGGTAATCATAGTATGCTGACAGCCAATGTGACCTTTACAAAAGCAGTATTTTAAGGCCGCTCACATTCAGTAAAGTTTGCATGGCTGAATATTTTGGGAGTACAGAATAAGAGTTCAAGTAGCATCGTATGGTTTCAATTGTATGGGACACAGTTCGTAGGTGATTTCATTCTTGTTGTTCACTTGTTTCCATTCATATTTATGTGAGCTGATATTAGTTATCAGACTTTTGATGTTTAAAGTTTAAAGTTGGCATGAATTCATGCTTATGTGGTTTTGCTTTCTGCTTCGCTGAGGCTGTCAGTGTCTTAGGGTACAAACTTAGTCATTTGCTGATGTACACAAGAGTACACATAGCTCAAAGTGTATTTTAGTATGATCCAAATGAGCTGAAAATGTGCTTTGTGAATTACCTGCCATTTTAAAGCGCAGACTGATTATATTCTTTTTAGCAAACATTTAGAAATTGTCCGCAAAAAGTAAGAATCAGTCCACTGGAAAATTAATGTCAGCCATTGACTGTCTGAAATGATTAAAACAAAATTAAGAAAGACACTTTACCATCTATGTGAAGTTGTATTTTCACAGTTATTTGTAGTTTTTTCATCATCAGTCTTTTTCTGTTGTCATTTGGAGTTTCGGGTTTTCTCTCTAACCCTGACTCGTCCCCTTTTCTCACAGAATCTGAAGAGAACCAACAAACAAATTATTCAGCACAACAAAAAGACTGAGGTCTTTGATAATTGTAAATGTGAAATGGCTCCTCAGTTGATGAAAGAATTACAAATTGCCCTGAGTTTCTCTGCATCTCTCTGGCTGTCACCATCTGTCTGAACCCACCTCTGTTCTCTTTGCTGTCTCCTACAAAGACATTTACATCAGAGCTTCACTCTTTTCTTATCAAGATTTCATCAAACTACCTCTGATATGACTAAGAACGTCTACTTATTTGGTGTTTTGGTGATCAGGTGTCTCTTTTACTTTTTTCTGTCATTCTATGTGACCTGGCTACCTGATAAATGAAACAACACTCATTATACACACCAACTGGAGAAATGACACCTCTAAATTGAGCTAAAGTAAATAAACACAGTTTAAGTTTAAAGATGCAGCAAAGCCCTAGTGTTTGTCAGTGTGTAAAGGTCCAGAACATCATGAAGCTTCCAGGTACATTTGTGATGATTATGTGTCTTAAAATACGGTTTGAAGTCTCAATTTTGAAATGTATTAACAAAATATTACAACTGCAACCACTTATACACAGTGACAAAAAGGCCCATGCTTACAATCAGACTATTTAAAGTGATTTTGTGTGTGTGTGTGTGTGTGTGTGTGTGTGTGTGTGTGTGTGTGTGTGTGTGTGTGTGTGTGTGTGTGTGTGTGTGTGTGTAGCACTGATAGTAGTATCTTACCTGAAGTGGATGGATGTCAGAGCGCTTTCTTTTTAGAAAATCTGATGGTTTCCTGATGGTGGCGCTAAAACCAAGAGCTAATCAGAATGCAGCCTTCATAACAGCGAGTTTTTCACCATCTAAAACTAAACCTAAAACATATCATAGCAGTTTGAGTTGTATTGTGGACATTTACACTACATCACTCCGGGCTTTAGGCTTGGTCCCTGCTGCCACACAGTGGGAACCGTCTTGCTACATACTGGAGGTGTTTTGCAGTTTGGAAAGAGCAAACAACTGTCTGAACTACCTGATGGTGAAAAGTTACCTGTTTTTCCAAAATGGGGATGTGCACCCCACCACCCACTATCACCACCTCCCTGCAATTTCTGCCTTTGCTTAAATAGCTAAAACATCTTCCTGCCTAACAGAGTCAGGGGTGATGGAGAGGCCAAGCATCCCAGTTCTGGTGACCCTACAGGCCAGATGCAGGGCAGGTGTGGTCGTGCCTGCTGTCAGGGAGCTGGAAGTGGGCTGTATCCACTCCCCACACACCAGTAAGAAGGTACTGGAATGTCATCAGAGCACAACAGATCCAGTCAGACTCATTAGATACTCAAATGCATGCTGTCACATTTTATCAGCTGCATTCTTATGCATGATAAGAGTTAGCAACTTAGCAGGGATGAACTTAGAGTCATTGTACCAACATTACAACTTGAGCATCATAGTGAAGTACTATCACCTAAATAGTTGAAGCACTCAACTTTTTTAACTAATCTTTCCTGTGGATTTCCAGAATGGTGAATTTTACTGGGATAATGTGGCATCCCTGCAGCAGCAGGGCTTCAGTGTGAAGCCCATTAAAGGCAGCATGGAGGCAGGCCACAAACGCACCATCACCATCACATGGACTCCTAACAGTGGATACAAGGTGAGAAAGAGACCATCTGTGTCACTGTTGTGGGAGTGGCTCAACATTTTCTTCTGAAGATAAATAAGTCCATGTTGCCACAATTTCAATTCTGTGGTAGTGAAACTATCTACAGTAAGTGTTGTGAGGCATCTTTTTTTATTGATCATAGAGGCCCATTGATCATTGGCACCTCTGAACTGTGCCACAAAATTAGGAACATCTTTAGAGTACCATTTTAATAGAAACAGTTTAAATTATGAAATGAGCAACAAAAGAATGAAATGAAGTTAAGAAATTAGTTTAAAAGAGTTCCTCACCCATTATAAAATGAATACACGAATAACACTAAAGCCCTGTAATTCATTTTCATTGTCCACATGAATTAAATAAAACAATAAATGTCAGTCAAACTGCAAGAAAATTTGCTGATTTTGTCCAAAAACATTTTTGTGCAGACAAAGGACTTTTAGAATCTCAGTTTGTCCCCATATGCTAATGATCTGTAGATTTGTGTCATTAATTAATTAATCTTAATTTACTGTTATTTCGTACATTAACTGATATGCTGCCAAATTATTTTCACTTCCAAGGATTTCCACTAATACTGAGCTCAGATTTATGCCTTTGATGAGCTGGTCCCTCAGAAGAACTGTGTCTGTATCAAGTAGCTGGTCATCAGAAACAAACTTTGCATTTCTTTCTCCCCACTGATCAGAAGAAGCATCATAGAGCAATAAACGTCTGAGCTTCTGATTAGTAGCTGAGGTACTTTATATTCTTTATATTCTTTATTCTTTATATACAGGCTCAGTTGTTCCAGTGATGGAAAAAAAAAGGTTTGAAATGACATTTTTCAGTCTTTCAAGACTAATGTGTCTTAAGCACAGATCCAAAAGCAGTATGATTAGTATGATTAATAAGCAAAAATAAAATGTGTTTTAAACTGGCCAGCATTGACTTATCACTTTACTCTCCAGGGAAAATTTTTGAGTTTGAAGCTACCGTTACAGAGAGGACTCTGCAAAGTAAAAACAATTTGAATGCATAGCAGTGGAAAATCAGCAGAAAACATCAGCAAACAGATGCAAGAAGCTTCTAAATGGCTGCGAGAAACATAGCTGTGGACATATTTGCTATTTTTGTTTTTAACCCCATAATAACCTTTGTAACCTGTATTAAAATGTTGCAATTATAGAAAATTTTTACTAAATCAGACGTATGGAATAGATCTGATCCCATACAGTTGTCTTTTTAGGTCTAAAATCTTTTTTTAGATATCCCATCTTTCTCAAGGAGAAAAAAAAGAAAAAATCAAACTGATACCCGCTCATTTACAACATTATTCATCAGCATATTTACATCCAAACCACCATCAGCTGACATTAAATCATTTGTTACAGCATACTTTTACTAAATGTGTTTACTGTAAGATCGTACTGCACTGAGTAACTTTGTGTGTTTTTGTGTGTGTTTTAGCCCTTTGAGGTTGTGCAGATCTGCCTGCCTCTTACCATTAAAGGTGATGAGACAAATATTTACAAAGTCACTCTGATGGCTTTGGTCTCCACAACTGCTGACTGACCTCTGCAGTTCCTGGATGTTGGCCAATGAGAAGACTTCTCAGACAAGCAGCAACAAAATACACACACTCTTGTGGAATAAATTTATTTCATTATCAGAGCAGTAAAAAAGCTATTTTAGTAGTGTGTAAATAATATCCATTGTATTTGCTATGGTATCTCCTCATTGTATACATATATGTTTATCATAATATTAAGTTAAGATCCTTCAGAATGTTTTTAAACCAACATCTATAAAATATGTGACACAACTGCATCATCTAATTGTTGTTTTGTTGCATCATGCTTACATATACATATAGTCAAACATATTTGTCAGACTGCCATTAACTGTCTTTGAGATTATAAATAATTATTTCTAATTGACTTTAAAATGTGAGATTCATGCGGGGCTGCAGAGTGGTATGGTGGTTTGCAATGCCACCTCACAGCGGGCTGGTTCCTGGTTTAAAAGTCAGCAAGTCTTCGTTGAAAAACAGAATTATTAAGAACTAAGGATCCACTATTTGGAGCCATTTTTAATTCAGTGAAGTACAAGATTGCAGAAGTCATCTCCACCACCAGGGGGCGTGTGTTATTCCAAGAATGCAGCTGAGCTATACAACCAGTATGGTGAGGGGAGTGTCACCTGATGTGTGCTTAGAGATGTACAGCTTATAGTCCACACCTACTGCAAATGTGCTGCTGCTGCAACTCTGAAGTTAAAGGTGACTCAGAATGGGCGGATATAAAGGTTGATAATGACGTTCTGTAAAAACCCATTTGAAAACAGACGCTATTTAACAGGAACATACTAGCATGTCAGTGCATTAACATTTGTGACTGTTAGAGCTGTAGGCATAATTTATTAAATAATATGTGTGGTAGTCGTAGTAGAAGTGATTTTCTACTACATGAGCAGGATCAGTCCAAAAGTTATCAGTGTCACTTTTTACATGGTGTGTCCCAAAGCTTATGTATTAAAATGTATGTAAAAGGGAAAATAAAAACAGTTTGTTTGGCATTTTTAATTTGTTTTGATTAAATAGGCAGTGAAATAAGCATCTAGACCATAATTTGACATAAAGTATTTATTTGTAGTTTGAGGTGGATTAGCAGCTTCAGTGCGGTTGAGACATTGATGCTGCAGAATAAAAAACTCCCGTATCGTCCCCACTTATGCATCAACAGTGATGGACTTCCTTTAAATGTCAGGAATCCACACAACTATGTAAAATAGCAACATTTATGAACAGTAGACTATTATTCCTTCACAAATAAAAGGTTACACAAGACATGTATAACAGAAAATATTGTAAATATAAAAGTAAAAGGGGGGGAAGTGATGATACTTTACGAATTAATAACGTGGAATATTTTTTAACATAGTGTAGCCTATTTTTAAAAAAAAAGTCCTTACCACTGCTTCATGACAGGGAAGTTAAATTAGAGCTGCCTGCAATTTTTCTTTTTTTTTATTTATTTATTTATTTTATTGAAAATATGAGCTTTATTTAAAAAGGGAAGTGCAACAACCCAATACTACACATTAAAAAAGTCTGACACTGAAAGGAGGTTTTTGTGTTTCTGAATAAATCTGGAGGGTAAAAATTAAACTTGTATTAGATTTTTATGGTCATTATTATTATTTAGCCTGTATTTTGTGTCTCAAATGAAGTACCACACAAACATACACACAGAGAAAAGGAAAAAATCTAGTACAAGTTAATATCTATGTGACTGGAAGGGAAGTAACAAGCTCAAAGGTTTTGCATCATGTTCATCAGGTGTGCGAGCTGATGATAGATCAGGTTACCTGAAGCAAATTCTATGACAGCAAGTTTTCCAAGCAGCGTATTTACAACCTTATTTGATTATTTCACCCAGTTATTCACCTGCTGTTTGGGTTGCTCATTTAGTTATCCTAAGAAATGCCTGCTTATAATTATACTTCACTGTCATCTGTAACTTCCCCTGAGACTAATTATGTTTAAATTTGTTACCTTTTGATAATTTCAAAAAATTTCTTTTCCATTTTATTCAACAACTTCAGCTGTTTGTTTGCTAATTAGTTTTGGCCATGATTGATTATAGAGAGCTTTATATGCGAGGATAAGAATTTTAAACTACTCTGGATTGAACAGAGAGCCAATGAAGAGAAGCTAAAACTAGAGAAATATGATCTCTCCTGCTAGTTTTCATCAGAATATGCATTCTGGATCAGCTGGAGGCTTTTCAAGACATATTGGGACAGTCCAATAATAAGGAATTGCAGTAGTCTAATCTTGAAGAGTCATCTAGGTCTTTATGTCTTTAAGACATCTTAGTAATCTACTGATTGGTTTCATCAGGCTTTGTGGAGAAATATATCTAATTATCATCTGCATAGAATGAAAATTTATGCAATGATGTCTAATAACATTACCTAAAGGAAGCACGTACAATTTGAAAAAGTATCAGTCCAAGACAGAACCCAGAGGTTATGTTATTGATAACACATCCTGAAAGATTTCCCCTAGTTATCACTTTCACCTCAGTTTTTCCACTACTGTTATTTACATGTACGTCAAATCCTCACTTGTTAAATCACAGAGGGTGTTGCACTGTGTGTGAGCTAGGCCCTGCATGTCTGAACAGCAGATGTCAGTAATGCCTTACAATGGACCAATAGGCTCTGACCTCTCTCAGAGATATATGCAGTAAGCATTTATCAGAGATTGGAGGAGATTATGCTAAATCAGATTACTGTACCCCAACCTGCCTATAAAAAGCAAGGTCATTAAGAGCTTAGCCTCATGTAATGTCACTCACTTTATTTAATGTATCAGATCATATTAGGCAATATTTGTGATGCTGTTTTAATCTTATTTCTCCTCTGATCTCAATAATACTGTAAGATAGTGCCACTTAGAGATTTGCTCATCCTGACTGTGATGTTGGTGTGTCTGTATGTTTATATGTGAACAAAAATGCCACAAAACCCTAACCCTGTACACAAATGCAGGATCTTGACAGTGATATGAATTGAATTTTCTAAAGGTTGGTGTCCATGAATAAGTAATTGCTGCATGAAAACATGTCACTTTTTGCAGCAACAAATGTTATACACTCATTTACTTCAAAATAATTGAAAGTTGAAATAATAAGGTGCAACACAATAAAATAAACCTTTGCAACCACATTAAGCTGCTGAGTTTTTATTGGCAAATGAATAATAAAAGCAAGGAGCATCAGTTACCTGAAGAGGATCATCACAGCACACAGTTTATCAAAGCACCTATAATAACTACTTTACACTCACATCAAGTTCTTGTTCTGCTCTGCTCATCATAAGGCTGAACGCAGACAATAAAATGCCTCCCATGGGTCCTCTGAAGCTCTGCTAAAGCTTCACAACACATGTATGTGGACAGGCAGGGGTGTATCCAGGGGCAACTAAATCTTAGCAGCATTAACCTGCGCTGATGAGTCCCAGTGGAAACCCACACCCAGAACACACTGAGGAAAAAGAAAAAATATGAGCATCAAGGGGGTGCCGAGAGGCAGGGGCAAGGTTAGGGTTACACACACACACACACACACATATATATATATATATATATATATATATGCATGTTTGAGGTCTATAGATAGGGGGCACAGATAAAATACAATGACAGAATATTTAGACTTTTAGTTGATCATTTTTTAATCATTGCCTTCATTCTTCATCTTTGCAATATTCATACAAACATGTTTATACAAGAATATACTTCAGAGATAAACTGAAGCATGCTGACTGTTGCTGATCTCACATTCAGTTAAAACCAAACCACAAAAAAGAGAGAAAAAAAACAAACTGCCAGTGTAAAGTGTGAATGTGTGTAATACAACAACACACAGATTTGATGACAGATTTTCTAACAAACCAAAGCTGCTATTGCTTTCGCCCATCGGGCCGAACCCATGCACACTTTGTTTTCTCAGAGGACAACAGAATGTTCCATATCTCCAAGTAACGCCTTAACCCACTGGGCATTAACTCCTCCTCTGAGCACACAACCTGGACTGATGGAGATAATGATCATCTATGTGTTGCAGGGATGGTACTCCCACAAACACTGCACAGGAAGTAAATTCCTACTGATTTCTGCTTGAACTCAATCACAAGGACTTAATCCCATAAACTGTAAAGTATGGCATAATTAATATTCAGAGAATTGAAAACATCAACAGAAATGTTCAACGGAAGCTTTACTGACTAGGTGAATGGTTACTTTGTCCATTTGTAATGAATGGGCCCATGGAAATTATATGTTGCTCACTATTACTCACTATTATGTTTTCTGATTAACCTCATGATCATGTTAGAACACTGACTGACAGTGGGACTCGGGAAAATTTTTTTATTTAGTCACGCATTGTGGCCAGACATATTTGTCTGTTTTGCATTGCAAATGAGTGCTGTTACTTCTGAAGTAGCAGTTCTGATGAACCAATATTTTCATAATGCAGACAAAGCTATTCTTGGTTATAACTCAGGAACATGTTTATTTGAGATAGTAGAATATAACTAACTTTTTAAAATGAATAATTTTATAAATGACACTTTAGTGTCAATGCTCCAAATAACATTTAAAACTGTGTAAGCCACTGTCTATTTGACAGTATAGCTATTTGATAAATTATGCTGGTGTGTTGGATGTGAACTTCTAAATAATGGGGCAACTGATTTAGGTTTGTTTTTGTACAAGTATTAAAACTATTTATCTCATCAATATAGCTCCCAGGTTCATTAATAATAAATCATTGTGAAAGACTTAAAGCATTTGATCATTTTAATCGTTTGCCATTCTATAATCATTTTGTTAAACTGCATCATTAATACATCGCTATTTTCAATTCTTAAATGATTTTAAGCATTTTAAGGATTCAACTATTTCTTGCAGCTGTTTGTGTTACTTTTCTCCTGCGTGTTGTTCTAAGTTGTTTTATGTTAAAGTTTAATTGCTGACTAAAAATAAAAAATAATAAATACATTCCTCACAATAAAAATCACAATGTTCCTGTTGGTAAATCACTGTTTTGTTTTTACCATCTTTTCCTGTACCATATGGAAACTGCTCAAAGTACCCCATGATTTAAACCGCTGTTCTAACTTGCTTTCGTTTGGAAACTGTTCATTCTTGAGTTCCATTAAATTTGAACTTTTGTTGAATAATTTTGTAGAAATAAAAACAGATTTTGACAGGTAAATGTTGTCAAGGTATGTTCGTGTTACCAAAGATGGCAGTATTTCCTGATCTGTTGAAGTGGTCACCGACCCTTCGCTGTGCGTTGTGACGCTGTCGTAACGTGGGGTTTCCCAGACCTGAATGCAGGGTTACCGCGCCCATCTCTGCTGTTTGATGGCCGGAGGAAGAAGCGATTGAGAATCCTGGCGAGAAGGAAGAAACAGAGGGACGACGACGGTGGGAACGAGAAGAAGGGATATTTGCTTAAAGTTGGGATTTGCGTTGAAACTTTGGAACTGTTAACCAGGACTGTGGCACGTCTGTCTGGGCGAACACCGTCTTATCTCTGCGCTTCTGTGCCGGTGTATCTCCCCCTCAGCGGGTCAAAAACTGGGTTCGGGGAGTGCCGCTCCTCGGTGGCTAAACTAGATAAATCTGAGCGCCTGGGTACAGAGAGGAGAGACAACATTTTGCTGTTTCCAGTCAATGTGATACAAACAACGGATACCTCCAACTGAAAGCGGGTAAGCATCTTTATTGATATTTGAAATTGCGCTTCAGGAAATGCATTAAGTGGTTGTGTAGTTGGCTAGCTTTCCGAGCAGGGAAGATGAACGAAAAGGGTTAAACTGGGCTGAGTGGCTCCTCCGTTAGTTAGCTTCTGTTAGCCTATCGCTAGCTAGTTGTTGCTGCCAAGACAGTGGGTGGGGGTCACTGTTAGATAAACTTAATGCACTGCTTTAACCCGAGTGCCAACTGGCCAGAACAATATTTTGATCCAATGATCCTGCCCAGTAAAATGGTGTTAATGTGCAGTGCTAACGTTAATTAGCAGGTTAGTTTGTGACAGCTCGATAGGTTAGCTAGCACCCCTCCAACGTCCGGTTAACCCCCCTCCCAACACACATACACACACCAAAACCGCCGCCGCCTCTTTTATTAGCTATATCCGTTAAATTATCCCGTTCGCTTAAATGGCCCATATATACGAACAGTGATTTAATCCCAAGAATCACCGAGACACATTAGTCACCCCATTCATCATTAACCTATCGGAGCTGGCTGTCGGCCCTCATCTTTTTTTATTTGTTCAACAGATAGCAAGTGATTGCCTAGTGGGCTAATGGGTTAGTATTTTTCTTCTCGTAGATTATTACAGGCGAGTAAGGATTAAGTCACACAATTGCAGATTCTTATAATTGCAACACTGGAAATAACATGAGTAGAGTTAGGATTCACTTTCACTCACTCAAAATCTGAAGCATCATGGATTGTCAACGAAGGAAGTCTAAAAATGGCTACTTCGCCAACAGTATCACTACCACCCCCACTATTCCGTAGCCCGTCCATACAAGTCACAAGCTGTGGCCACAGCCTTTCCAGCTTCCCCTGGTTGATCTGGGTGTGCATGTTAGGAATATGGGAGTCAAAACGACATGTTTGTATTGTAAGTTAAAAAAATTCATCGGGTGAGTTTCTAAAGACAGTTTTTTATGTAAAACTCGTGCATTGCTCTTTGTCTTGTTAAAACTGATTACATAGCGCCTCAATTATGAGCAGTAAGCACATATTAGGCAGGCCATGTTCAAACGGACGAGTTGATCCCATGGTATTTACTTCACTGAATCGAAACCAAACCATCATGGATTATGGCTACTGTATATCAAAGCTTCAGATTTCCACGGTTAGTTTGCGGAGGCATCCATACAGTAAAATACTGATAATGTCAAAATTAGAAAGGTAATTTGTTAGATATATATTTTTAAATTAATATACAATGCGTTAAAATACTGTTATCCACAGCCACAACATCGTAAGGGGAAAAATCAGAAGCACCGCTGTGCTGTTCAGCAAAAGGCAATAGCCATTTTAGTTTCATGAGTGTTAAACCAGCGTCAGTTTGCGACCATTTTTCGACCCTAATTTGAACTTCTTCTTTTAATGATGTGAAAACGAGATTGTCTAATTGGATTTTGACAATCTGTTTATCTTGATCACGGGTCTTTTGCAGGGCAAGTTGTTAGCAGCTACAGTAACTATGCCCCATTAGGCCGCGCTGCTTCATAGTATTTTAAGCCCAGGAAACGGGCACGCGCCAACCAGGGTAAAGCACGAAGCCCTTGTCGGTATAGAAAATACTAACATAAGGGGTTTCAATTGAATAAATGAGTGTGAAGATTTGTGTTTAGTGATAGGCATTTCGAAAGGTGACTTAGCACCGAGGTGTTACAGGAAGCCACGCTGAGCGCCTCCTCTAGTGTCGAGGCAAGATATGTGTAGCCTACCGCTTTTTCGGAGTTACTGGCCGGCTGTGATGGAAACCAGCTAAAAATCCATCACTGCATATAGTAGATGTGAAGTAGTTTCTGGAAATCGTCAGTGCTTATTAAAATAACTGGTCGCGTTTACTGGCGCACACAGATTAATTCATTTTGCCAGTGTGCCCCCTCCCTCCGCCTCCTCGAATGAATGGGTTCCTGTATTCAGGGCCCAAGCAGCTGCATTGAACAAGATGGCGTTCAAAGCCTTTTTCATCACCGCTTTTTCCTCAGACACAGAGAGGCAGATGCCGAGCATCGGATGGGTTCAGGCTTGGCATGCTAGATCTCTTTGATTATCCCTACTCTTAAAATGTGTGCAATGTATCGGTATAAGAAAATAAAAAAATAAGGCTGATAGAATTCTTAGATTAATCTAGTATGTACACCTCAGATACAGGACAACATGGTGGGGAAGAGGAGTTGTATATCTGGCATGTGGGGCTGAATTTAAGGGAATATGGCAACCGAAGAAATATTTTATGTGATGATTCAAATTAGTTTTTATTTTTCAAATGCTGTTGAAGTATTTTGTGTCTCATTATAGTTGTTACTATCCATTGAAAATGTAACTATTATAAATTCTGACTTGAAACTCTCAATTAAATGACTAAGATAAAAAAAAGTAAATAACTTAATTAAAATCCAGAGATAACAGGTTAAAGCACGATAACTTGTGCACCCCCCCAACCACAAATTTTTCTCAGAACACTAAATTTGATTAACTGTGACATTTATTCCCTTATTAGTAATTTAATAATTTATTAGTTACAAAGCCTTAACTGCTGGAGTATCTCTTTGTTTAAATTGACCATTAATCAGATTTTTGATTTGTATATGAAGTGGTTTTAACATTTAACATTTCTTACTGCAGGTTAAATGAGTAATATGTACCCACTGACTAGACTGTTCTTATCAGGAATGTTGGTGGTAATGTTGCTGAACAGCTGGTATCCTCATATTCAAGACATCCGGTTTTTAAACTTGCCGTAAAACATTATTCCATTTATCGTTAATTAACTTGTGTGACCTGGATGTGACCCACGCTTTACTTAATACACAAACATCTTTATCCTGTGGGCAGTGTTTTTGTTAGTTTGTTTGGACTATACACCAGTCAACATGTGTGTAAATGTGTCAGTAATGGCATAATCTGTGGCCATTTAAAGAAATTTCCTTGATGCTCATGGAATGAGACACTGTACAGGCAAGCTTGTCTGAAAGTCATTATTACAGTGGTTTGGGGGTGAAACTGGGTTTGTGCACAGCAGAGGTGTTACTGTGACGAGTGTCACCATAACATAATGACCATAATAAATTAATTTTTGTACAGGAAAGTATCTTTGCGTTTATTTTTAATCAGGATTTGCACCGTAGGGATGTTTGTTTATTCATTTTTAATCTACAAATGCAGGATATGAATGAGATTAAATTCTTAGGCTGTGGATTTTAATGTTTGGGATTATGTGGCCTTGGTCAGTGATAGTGCTGTTTTTTTTTTGTTTTTTTTTTGTTTTGTTTTTTTTTTTTCCCAACATCTGACATGATCCTCCCTGTAACTGTATGTTATGTTCAAAACCACAATAACTGAGAAATTTGGGGGGGGAATCTATACAGTTAAGTTCAGGGCTCCAGACTGCGACCAAATGGTCGCATTTTGTGACTAAAATGTGAGACAGTGCGAGTAAATTTTTCATCTACTCGCGCAGTGGCGACCAATACATTTGCCACTCTTTTTCTTGTAGTAGTTATAACTGAATTTATTTTGTCGCTAACAAACGTCTGCTTCCCTCTTCAGCTCAGTAGATCACAGTAATGCACAAATTAACTGCTGGTTTGCCGACTCAAACTAACTTCAATACGAGAAAAGGAGACGAACACCAACGAAGAAGACGACAGCCAATGCGCGTGTGAGCGGGGACAAACGAGCACTGTGATTGGCTTATGTGTGAAAAGAGGCGGGTCTTGGGGCAATTTATTATTCCTTAGTGTTGCCAACTTAGCGACTTTGTCGCTGTGTTTAGTGAGTTTTCAGACCCCTCTAGCGGCTTTTTTTAAGCGACCAGCGACAAATCTAGCGACTTTTTCTGGTATTATTGGAGACTTTTGGAGACTGACTTGAATGAAGGTAGTTTACTCTTCCCAATGAGGACTCACACGAGGCTTCTTGCAGCTGCATTCAGAGCAGACGACGTTCACCTCTTTTTTATGACCAGGCTGAAAATGAAACGTACAAAGTTGCTGCTGGAGGATCCTGTGCTGGTTTACCGTCAGAGTAAATCTATTAATAGAGAGTGTGGACAAAATTATTTAAAAGGTTAAAAGTGTTGTGATGTTCCAGACTCCTAATTAAAAAACAAAATACACTTAAAAACTGAACTAAAACTAAAGAAAATATTGACAGAATTATTTTATTTATATATTTATTTAGTTGTTCTAAACATTTTTAGGTAGTCTTTTTTTTTTTTTATCAATTTTTGCCTTTCCCACAACATCCCTCTCAATGGCAGCATCCATTACAACTATATGTACTAGGCTGATTAAGCTAATTAGCTACTTCTAGCGACTTTTAGGACTGCCAATAGCTACTTTTCTTACTGAGGAGTTTGGAACAGTGGCTGGAGAGGAGTATCAGTCCCTGAAGCTGTTTATTGCCAGGAACTTCACAGACAAGTCATACCATGCCCTGTGGGGGATGATGGTGACAAAGTTGCCGTTCTGCTTCAACTACAAAGTGAAAATCAAATAATCTGATCTGATCTGATTTGACAAGTTCTATGTGTGCTTGTTAGTGCGACCAGTAAGATGTTTTTTTTTATTTATTTATTTATTTTTTGTTAACTGCTGCACATTAAAATGTGAATTGTAAACATTGTAATTTCTTAATTTATTGTACAAGTATTTATAACTAATACAGTGAAAATAAGAGGAAATGTGAATATTTGCTTTGCAAGGCAATTTCAGTGTGCACCCCTGAATTTTCTGCTTGCGCGCCTAAAAATTTAAGTTGGAGGCCGCTGTGTTCCCCGTTAAAAAAAGTTAGTCTGGAGCCCTGGTTAAGTTATTTGCATGGAATTATTGTTTTAAGTACAAACATAATAAAATGGTCATACACTGTACTATCTAGTAGAGATTGTACTAAAAGTAAGGTAAGTTTTAGTGGCAATCCTAATGTATTTACCAGTATTTACCTATTAAAGAGTCAGCTCATAGTCCTCTGTTTGTACTTGGAGGAGCACAGTTATGTCAACAGCATTTCACAACAGGACTGAAATTGAAAGGATGCACTAAGTTTTCTCAGTTTTTATAAAAAGAAAACACTACAGTGATTTAGAGGTGAGAGATCACACCATTTTGTGATTCTGACAATTTGAGAAAATATAATCAGAGGAGTTTCAAATCACTTTCAGTTCCTGTCTGATGTCTTGATCCTGAGAAAGTAAAATGCAAAATGAAGTAACTATGACCAAAAAAAGTGTATTCCACTCCTTTTCAAACATCTTGACATTATGCTTTGATGATGCAATAATAATGATAAAAAATAATTATTTATTTTTTCATTATTTTCTTTTTGTATATAGTTTCTCTTTGTTCGTTTGAATGACGTGAATTAATTCATTCTAACATTGCTGCATTCTGGTCTCTCGTTTACATGGTTACAGAGTTTTGGGTGAATAAAACTGCAAAGATTTGACAACGGCCAAGTCCTGTCAGTGTAAACTGGAACTGGAGTCTTTTGGCAACAACGTAGTTCATGTCATCTTGCATTTGTCCCACAGACCCTTCTTGACTCGCGAAAAGCACTGCAGCAATAATGGTGGACCTTTGCATCATGGCTGTGCTGCTGTATCTTTTTAATTTGTTTGCTTGGTCTGTTAAAGCAAAACCTGTTTCCGGTAGAGCATTTATGCCATCAGCGAGGACGCATAAGTTACATGTACTGGTTAACTGGCAGTTAAGTTCCTGCTGTTGTGTTGTTTCCCGGCCTTATAAGGATGCAGCGCACACCTGTGTGTTTGGCATGCGCGCTATATAGATTCTGGTCATATTTGTGTTTTCCCCTGCAGGGGATAGTTTAAATTCTGCTGTTATTGGGTTGTTGTTTTTTTCAAATACACAAAGGAAAAGTTTTGCGTGGAAACGTGGTGTAAACAGGGCCAAAGATCAGATCAGATTTGGTAGCTTCCTCAATGGGATGTCAGATTCGGCACAAAGAGCTCCAAAGCGCCGAAAAACTGGCTCACGTAGCTGCACAGTGTTCCGCCTTTTTACATTTGTGTTTATCACTCTGCAGATGATCCTCACATGTATACGTGTCGAGTCAGCTCTGTGTTGGCAAAATCTGCAAAACATTAGATTGCCAGCCCTATGTCTGACAATTTATCGAGATTTTCAAATATATTGAGACTTTGACACGCAGTATAGAAATAGAGAATATCGGTTATATCAAGGTAGCTTGTTTTGAGTCAAAAGTATCTTATCTCTTTGCATTTTGCACAGCTGTATTTTTGTGATGGTAATTTTTTTTAGCTCTCTGTATGGGTGTCAAGACTTGCACCATAAAAAAAAACAAATTTGCATGATAAAACTGAGATGGCGATTTGAGTGGGTCTTTGGGAAATTATATGGGTCCCCAATTAAAAAATGAATTTCTTTACATTTCTTTTGTTCTTTCTTGTTTTTTTTTCTTTGTTTTTTGTTTGTTTTTTGTTTTTTCTTTTAGTATGTTATAACATGGTTATAATTAGCAGACATATTCATGTAAGTATATGAAATGAAAGGATATAATTTCAAATCTGAAAAGGTCACATACGAATAACAAAAATCACTGCAAATGATGTTTTATTATTAACACAGAGCAGTCATACCATACACCAATTCTGACTATCACTCTAATGCGAATGTTTTTAATTATTAACACAAACCAATTAAACAACAGGCACCCTCAACAGCAACATTATAATTCACCAATATTTACACCTATTAAGTTGAATGTGTTAGTGACACAACTTACCCTAATATCCAACCAGACCCGTCCTACTTTGTTACGACCCTTCCGTTGGGGTACAATCTAACTGACCCAAAAGGGAGGACTTTAACACACTGCAGTCTGTTCATTTTGAGGGAAAAAAGTCACTTCACGTTTGACCTGGCATAAAAACAAAGGAGGAATGGCTCCTTGTTTAGAGTGACATATTTTCATTTTGTTGATTAAATCTCTGTTTAAAATGGCATTGCGAAGCACCACCAAGAAGAAAGAACACAAACTGTTGGATAATCGCCATTCCCCTCCTTTCTAAATCATGTTTTGGTTATACTTAATATACTCACACCCTGACCATCCCATCCTGACCGGCTCCCGTTGGTGGAAACGAGGCTTTGGGCTACTCCTGCCTGTCAAACATTTAGTCCAGATTTGATGATGTAGTTTTTGTATCAGGAGCTGGTCTAATGTGGTCCAGGTTCCCAAGAATTCAGTGGAATTGCCCTTTACACATACGGCAAGTCTCAGCGTTATTTACTTACATGTGTTGACACTTCAGCAAATTTCATTCTGACATTATCTCTGTTGTCGGCCAAAAACGACCAATCAGAGGATAAGACACGTCAGCCACAGTCTCCGCCTCCAGAGTTTCAAAACTCCAGCAGCGAGGACTGTTTAGCCGAGCTTGCAGTGACAGTGACTTTCATTGCAATGAAAGCGTGCTGGTCATTGCACGAGGACATTGGTACACTTTTCTGTACACAGTGGATTGATGGGCTGTCATGAGGGTTGATTCTTTCCTTGCAAATACTGTTATTTCTTGGCGGTGCAGAAATGTCTCCTTGCGATGTGTTTTCACTCGCAGGTAATAATTTACTCGCTCGCATCACCTACACATGCTCAGTGTTTACCCTGTGCACTGTCCATTTCATGCTAGCGGGCGGTTTTCAAGTGTGCTTCTTTTGGAACTAAAGAAACCATAGACCTGTCTATGAAAGAAATGCCATAGCACTCTGCATGCTATGTTCGCATGCAGAATAGATGTCTGACAGCAAAGTAGCCTATCGCTGATGCATTTCTGGAGGCGACAATGAGGTTCTATTAAAAAAAATTTGACGTTCTTGTGAAATGATTTAAATTTGGGCATTTTGAAGGCAGCCTGCCATGACTGAGCCAACTTATGGGGAAACACTGATTTTTCTTTTGCTAGTTACTGTGATTTTAAACACAAGTTGACGTTCATGGGGAAAAATTAAATGCATCCACAGGAAGCATCAATAGTAAATTTACTGCGTCCTTTCATATTTTAACACGTCAGGGATGCAGGACGTGTATCTAGCAACATCACTGAAGCACAAGATGAAACATTTAACTTTGTGAGCATGCAAAGAACACAAAAAAGGAAGGCGAGAGCTCAAAATGATCCTAACAGTAACCTCCAAGACTTTATATTTTTAAGAAATATCATTAGCCCTGCTGATGTTTGGTTTGTTGTTGAGCAGATTCTGTGGCATAGATCAAGTGTTTACTTGTACAGAGGGTGAGTAACATTGATTCAGTCATAAATAATCGGGGTGCATTTTAATGCCAAGTGTGAACACAGTACTTAAAGCTCTTCATTTGTGATCATATCACCCAGGACACAGACCATCTTAATATGCTGACTTGGTGTGTTTTTTCATCTTGAACAATATTTTTCACATTCACTTGGTTTTGTAAATAAGAACAGTATTTAGTATACAGAATACTAGATAAATATAAATGTACAAATTCCATTTTCTGATTCGAGTAATGTCTGACTAATGTCATTTGAGTTTGTTCTTGAATGACATCGATGTAAAGCCTATGCTAGAGCTGGGCGATATTGCCCTAAAAATAAAATCTCAGATTTTTATTTTCTCTAAATAAATCTGATTTCCAATTTTAATCGATTTTTTTATTTTTATTTTTTTTTTACCTAAATAAACATTTATTTATTTATGTGAATAAATGCCAGCAAAAAGAAAGTAAATAATGTCATAAGCAGGGTCCGACATTAACACTCATCAGGCGCCAAATGCAAGTAAATTTTTTGTTTGGCGAGTGAATCTCAGAGGGCTATCCACCAAATGGTGAGTAAATGTTTGTATCACATTAGTCATGTTTTTTAGTCTTCCTTTTTGTGGATTTCTTCTTTATGTTACTCTGCTGTCTGCATGTATGAACGACGCGCACTGATGCAAACACTCGCACGTGACACGAGAATGCGCTGCACTGTTTCAGTTCTGTTTACCGTTTAGCTCAGGCTAATTAAGAATGTTAAATATGTGGAGATTTTTAGCAGGAGCCGGCTAGCTTTCCAAAAGAAAGCACAGCGAACTGGAGGATAAATCAGCAGGGCTTACAGCCTCAACCAGAAAGTTCAGTCAAAAGTGATGGTTTGGATATAACGGCGCCTTCTGTCTGCTTCACTGCCCAGTGCCATTTTCTTCTCACGCTCAGGCTGTTGGCGGTAACACACCTGCGTGTGCTGCACTGTCAGCACAACGGCACTCTGTTGGATGTGATGTTAGCCTGTTAGCGTAGCTTAGCTGTTTACAACCTGAAGGGTGACGACAGCTGTATAACGGGCTTGATGTGACTCCACGAGACTACGAACAGCTGTCAACCAATTAGCTTAATAATATAATAATAATGATACTTATTCAGACATTAACACTTTATCAAATAAAACCATTTTTCTTGTTGCCTTTGTTTAATGTTGCTGTGACTTCCACTTTCAGTTCTGGATACAATACAACATAGTATTGTAGATAACAAATTTTGCAGTGCGACAAATTTTCTCAAATTATTGGGATAAGTGATAACATTGCTCAAAGCTGTCATGTGTTGTCATTTTTTTGGGACCATTTTCAACTAATATAATGACATTGCCATAATAATGCAAATACACCCTTTCAAAGATCAATAAACTTTAATTTTTAAACATTTTACTCTGGAACTGGAAGAAATTTTAAATAAAACAAAAACAATAAGTAGAACGGACTCTCAGTCTCATTAACAATGAATGAAAACCAAACACAACCAAAAACAATAAGTATGATAGTTAATAAAGTCTCTGTTCTGTAAACAAAACTGTTCTTCAAAAAATAGATTTAAAAAATATTAAACATGGAGCTCAGGGAAAACCGGCAAAACTGCCAGTTAGTACCATTATATTAAAAAAAAAAAAGAAAAAAATAGACTGTGCATCGTTGCTGTTTGTGAAGCTGAAATATCCCCCCTCATTGCTGCGTGTCAGACTGATCTATGAGCAGTTTGTGAACCGAAGCGAAGCGACACTGCTTTTTTCACATACGCCCCAAAAGTCATGTGGCCCACTGGGAATCCTCCCGAACCTCGCTATTAGCCAGCATTGCTCTCGATGTGTATTTCAGCATGAGAAATTGGATGCTTAGTGTGAGAGCGTGAGAAGCCACTCAAATGCGCAAGTATCACGGCCGATGTGTGAGAGTTTGCAGCCCTGTAAAACATAAGCAGCATACCGGCTCACACAGGTTAAGTGGTTCACCAAGATCTCGTGCTGCAACACGCTGCTGTCACGTATGACAAGAGAGATAACTGCGCTAGAAATGAGAGCGTTCAGTCGAGATACTCCATAGTGAAACCTATTGTCATACACAGTCTATGGTAAAGTAAGATAGAGAAAAAACCGAAAACTTTTGAGGCTGGCAAACTCATTGCGCTAATTTTTTCTTACCGTTCAATTAATAGCCCTATTGCTTTTCGCGACAGGCCTATTTCTACATCTTGTAGAGAGCGGCATTCTCACTGCAGTTATACGCACAGTTAAATCCCAGACAAGAGTGAAGGCTCACTTCACTGTAAATCTGTCAGACAAACACCATTCTGGTGTGGAGGAAGGGCTAAATCCGCTGCTAACTAAGGAAAAAAATCCAGATTTTCAAAAAAATAAATAGCCAGAAATTGATAATTTGATTTATTGATTAATCACCCAGCCCTGGCCTATGCCATAACTATGTATCATACATCATAGATTGCCTTTAGTTTGAGGTGGACCTCTACACAAATTCAAGACCACAATGACTATAATGGGTTTACTTGCTTTGCTCAAATATGTCACTGTGTGACAAAAATTTAATCTGTAATAGGCTGTAATTGTATCAGGGTTGCTCATAATGCTAACTCAGTAAGTGATATTCTGCCTGCAGTTATATGCCATTTTCTCATTTTCAGAGCTCTACCAGTCTGCATAAACTCGAGTTCAACAATCATACCCACCATCGCATCCAGCATCTTCCCTCTTTTCTGTGTTGTAACTAATTTTAATCAAAGTATAAATTCTATATGTAAAAGCTCCCCAAACACTTGTTAAGTATGTGACAGAATGAATAACTTCATGCTGTTATTTGATGTTTTATGAGAAATTCCACCAACCCACCCAGTTTCCCACAGAACAGTTAGCAATTTGTGGTGCTCCTCTGGCACTGGTGAGGGGATTAAGTATTGCAGTGTCGTGGTGGTCGGTGGAGTTGGACATCGGGGTGTATGCAAAGTGTAACATATATATATATATATATATATATATATATATATATATATATATATATATACACACACGCATATAGTAAATATACTATATACTGCACGTATTCAAAAAGTGCAGTTATTCTTTTTTTGTGTGTTTTTCTTTTTTTGTTTTGTTTTTTGTCGTTGTGTCTGCATAGTGCTTCATTACTGTGTAACTTGCAGTTTCTGTCACTGCATTAGTGGTTTGTTCTTAAACCTTTACTCTGTAATAGCTCCCTTTTGATCTTTCAGGTGCCTTTGTTTTTTCTGACACATGACTGTGATTGGCTAATGTTACATTTGTTCATATAAGTTCTTATAGAGTCTGTGTGGGTGTGACTAATGGAGACTTTATCCCAGAGACAATAATGGAGACAGATTTGACCTGTCATTGTTCTGGCAATGTTTTATACTAGTGGGTAGAGATGCTTGGATGTACATGCTAAAAAAATTTCTGCTGGACTTAAGTGAGTAGTCAGCTATCTGGCTGGCAGCTAGCACTTTTGTGAGCACTTCTAATGCCGTAAAGTTCCTTGTCTTTCGCAAACGAGTTGGTTTACAAACGCCTGTGACAGTATGCCTGATAATAAATGGACCTTGTCTTATACATTGCTCTCTGTACTTGAACATGTGGCACTCCTCACTCACACCAGTGACTGCATTGAGGTTATTCTTTGATCTCAATCTAAATAGATGGTTAAGTTACTTTCCTGTTCTGTCTTTTATTGCGTTTAAGCAGTCAATCTATTTTCCTTCTCACACAGAGTTGAAATAGTAAAGTATACGAAAACAGTTTGAGGTGCATTGCATTTCAATAGACAGATTAGGGTAAACATTCTGTAATTGTCACTGTCTGTCCACAATTTAGTTTCTAATACCTTGATCCAAATTTAAGGTATTGCAGTTCAGTCGGAACTGCATCCAGTTAGTCGTCAGTCTAGATGTAATGGTTATATGCTCATAACACATCTGTATCACATTTGCATAAACACACAGTTGCAGATGTTTGTTCTTTTTAAATCTAAGTGCCAGTAGAAAGTTAAAAACTTAAGTATACAAAATCAGATCCTAGAAGAACTTGCAAAGATGATGAAATTTGGCAGTGGTTGCAAATGTCAGTTTGCTTCCACCAGGTAACATTTCATTTAACACCAGAACAAGCTTTAATTAAAGATCGTAATTACCTGTAAAATCAAAAGCAAAACTTCACCTATAATTAACATTTTGTTGATCAATTCTAGCTATTTTGTTGTTGTAGGAGCTTTTGCAAGGAAATTCCAGCAGTTGATCAAATAAGTTTCCCTGCATTTGTTTCACTTGAGTGAACACAGCAACACTGTCTTATTACTTAAGAAGAGTTTAAGAAGGAAGTGGACAATAGTAGTTTGAATAAAACTTTAAAGGTCTCCAAGTCATATTTTTTGCAGCACTGAGGAAGAAATATCCCTTTTCCCATTGCAGTTCAGTCAGTTGCATGACAGTATATTACTAACTGCTTGGAAGTATCTCAGTACAAACCATAAAAATTTTTAAATCCCTTTAATTTATAATTATATCCAGATTGCTTTGATATGACCATACATTTGTATGTTCTCGACTTGTTGCTTAACTAAAGCTGTCCCTCTGAAGTTTGTTCGCATCTTGCCACTTCTCAGATTACACTGTTGTGAACCCCAGCTAAACACTTGCATATGAAACAAATTTTTGTTTGGTATTGATTTGACTGTGTGTGTGTGTTTTGTGTGTGTGTGTGTGTGTGTGCGCGTGTGTGTGCGTGATGTGTTTTTTTTTCTTTCCCCTCCTTGTACTTATTTGTATGTTTTGTTTTTTATTAAAACTTGAGTTATTAAACAGTGTGAGTTAGACATTAGTTTTATCATAGTCATACCTTCTGTGTAAGGACATTTATTTCCTCCACTGTAAAAAAAAAAAATCAAGCACTTTGTCATTTTGATTTTTACCAAAGACAAAAACATAACTTTTAGACATTTGGTCCGAATTGAATAGTTTAAACAGCAATGCCATGCAGTAGAGCTGGGCGATATGGCCTAAAAATAAAATCTCCGATTTTTTATAACCAAATCCGATTTCCGATTTTAATCGATTTTTTTTCCTTTTCTTTTACAAAACATAAATAAACTTATTAAAAAAATTCATTTGTTTATGAATACTAGCAAAAATAAAGCATATAATGTCATATAAACGACTTCATATCTTACATTGAAATATGCGACACAATGCATCAGTGATCTCTTTCCATCTGGATCCTTATCATACAGGATCCACTGCAGAAATAATTCCCCTGATGAAGGTTGTCTCTTAACTAGGGTTTGTGGGTTAAGTTGATTTCTGCATCTCATAGAGAGCAGCATTTCTCACTGCAGTTATACGCACAGCTAAATCCCAGGCGTGAGTGAAGGGTCACTTTAATGAAAATCTGTCAGACAAACACAGTTCTAGTGTGGAGGGAGGACTAAGTCTGCTGCTAACTAACTATGGAAAAAAATCCCGATTTTCAAACAAATTAATCTCCAGAAATGGAAAATTCGATTTATCGATTTTATCGATTAATCGCCCAGCCCTACCATGCAGTGTTCCTGAATCTTCTTTCTCTACGGAGCCTTTCCCAGCATCAGCACAACAAGGAAACTTATACCTAAAACATTTTCCTGTGTCTACATTGCCGTGTGATTTGACTGTAGGTACTGTTAAACAAAGCTTATCATCACTTGTCAAAAGGTCCGTGCCTCTGTTTTGAATAGTCAAAGTAGGTGGCACCAGGGCTGCTTACGGACCCATATACAACCTTGTCACAACTCAGATACTGTAACCCTGTTGTAAGCTCATCATAAGCCCTGGCAGTACTTTGCATGTACACCTCACTGCTTGCTCTAGTTTGAATAGCGAATGTCTAACTGTCTATTTACATTCTAACCCTTACATTTGACTGCCACAGGGAAAATGTGACCAAACCTGAATCCCAAAATGATGTGAAAGACAGACAGTACAAGTGATTTTTCTTCCTCTTTAAAGCAGGACAGGCCACAGTCACTTGAGCAAAAAAGTGGGGTAGCTGTCATGTGACTGTTCACACACTCATGTTCCTCTCTTGGAGGCTTGGGGAGAAAGGGGGAGGGGTATGATTATTAATGCAATCAAAGAAGTGTATTTTGTGTTTTAAATAAAGTCATGCATTTAGCTTTGGGCTACCCTGACATTCTCCCTTTTTTTTCCCCCTTTCCTTTTTTAATTTAACTCATTCATTTCTTTGTATGAAAAGATAGTTGTGCAGCTGTTGCAAGCACAAAACATACCTTTGTTAATGTATGTAACCCTTTTTTCCTTTTTCAAAATGGATTTGTTTTCATGCAGTGGCATTTGCAGAACATTGCTTTATCTTACAAAGACAAATGCCTTGTAAAATCACTTAACTTTGGTTTTTAGGATTTTCTTGTGATGGTTCCGATTGTGTTACAATCCAGCGTTCTGTAAATTATGTTGTAAAATATTTTTACATTAGCCACTTCTGCCTGTTGGGAATTGCTTATTCTATAAAAGCCAGGGCCAGCTAGTTTTATCAAGATAAGAGCAACAGCATTGTGGAATGTTTCAGTAGTCAAATCAGTTAAACTCTGTCCCATTTATGTTATGCCCAACATTACTTGACATTATCCACGGCCACATTGATGGAGATTGTATATTGTAAAGGGGCAGTTCACTCATAAGACTACAAAATATATCATTTATATGTTAATCAAGTATAACTTCTAAGTTGTTAAACATTATAGAGCCTAATTGTTTTTTAAGCTGTCTTGAATTTGATAAATTGGTTTCACAAAGTTACACTGATTAGTTTTCTCTAATATAAGTTACACTTATACTAGAGAGGACTTAAAAACATTTAGAATAACAACAGAATAGAAGAACTAGGTGAAAGCCATGACAAACAAAAAAGGGACTGTTTAAATGTAGCTAAGTATAAGATGTATAAATGAAGGCTAAATGGTCTTCATCATGAACATAGATCAGACATTTGCAATGACCACCCACCTAATACTGAATAGATTCCTTAAATGGCTCTGAGTTTTGGCATGGACAAATGCCATTGTGGGGGTGTTGGTGTCTCTGGTACCAACATGTTAAAAGACAATAATTCTTAATGTAATTTTGCCATATTACGCTCTGCTGTTTTCACATGTTCTGAATGACATTTTGCACTTCAGCTGTTTTTGAAGGTGCATCCAGGCAAATACTGAAAGTATCTCCTCAGCCATTACAGTATGAATAAAGATTACATTGTCACTATACAAAGTATTGCTAAATTTCAAGCAGTCCATGATGACTGATTTATAAAAAAAAAAAACAATGTGGCCCAAGGTAATAACATTGAAGCCTCTGAGCTAGACCAACTCACACATAATACACAATGGTGAGAATGCCATTCAGTGTGTTTATAAAGGAAAATTTGTATGCAAGCAAATTCTTAGATGCATGACATTAAATGCAGAGCAAATAATTCCTCAGTATTTTGGAAGTGTCTAAATCCCACATTACCGCCAATAATTTTGATGGTATAAATGGTTCTAGGGGAGAATAGGCACTTCATGGCTTGTAACACTATAAATATTGTTTGTGAATGTGTGTACTTGTGTAACATAAGGACAAAAATTTCCAGTTTCTGTGTACAACAATTTTGTACCAATTTTGTCAGTTCTGTACAAAATGCTTATTTTCAAGTTAAGAATTAATTTTTGTCAAGATTAAAGTAATGTTAGGGTAATGGTTAGGCCTAGGTTAATTTAGCAGTCATCATATAGTTAGTTTACTCAAATGTCATACATATCACCAAAGGAATTAATAGCATGCAAATCACAAAGTGTTTGTTCAGAACAAATTAATTCAAAATTTTGAAAAGTTTCTTCTTAAAACTTGAATTGCATTACAGTAACAGTTATATCAACTTGACGAAAACATGATGTATTTCACCCGAGGGCACTGGCTCCACAGTCACTGCTGTTGGTCAGAAGCTGCAGCACACAAAACACCATTTTACTTTCCACTTGAAAGGTCTAAATGACCAGCTGATCTTATGCCACCAGGGATGTCACGATTATAGATTTTCTTTCTTAATTATTGGTAAAATCATGATTTTTACAATTATCACGATTATTCTGCATTAATTTCGCAACGCTAAATGTGTAAAACCACCTCAACACTCCCTAAAGTCTTTAAGCTTTATTCATTTTTTTATGTCAACATAACAATAACATAACAAAGTAAAGTAACCAAGAAGTCTCATTCAAACTAAATCCCTGCTGTGGTGTAAATAATAAATACACCCTACATCTGGGTTTCTCTCAGGGAAAATGCATGGAAAAGGCTTCAGAAACTCTAATCTGGACTTGGGAGGCTTTTTTATGAAGCCTTCATGAAAATAATTTTTGTTTCCTTTCAACCTGAGTAGAGAATTTAGAAACACAGGAAGATCAGCTAGCTAGCTCTGACTTCCAACTTTTATTTGGCAAAATAGCTGCTGTTTTACACAAATAATACTCTTAACAGTGGAAATAAAGAAACAAGACTATGTCTGACGTTTAAAGGCCATGGACCTCATGCTGGGTTGATTATGTTTTAACAGCGAAACCAAACTTTTTAGGTTTTTTTTTTTTGTTTTCTGATGTATAATGTAATGGTCAGTAAACACATCACATTGCTCTGTTAAGACCAACCAAATCGAATGTAATTACAAAATAGAAAATCACAATATTACGTTAGATCAACATTAGCGTCACTCAACCAAACTACTGTGCATTTACTTTTAGCATAAAAAGCTGGTGGCTATCCTTTAGGTGGTGAAACGTATGACGTCTTCCCTTCTGTGCATCTTTTTGTCATTCTTTATAGACTAGTAAGCCATCCTCCACAATAACCCCTCTCTTTTTCTTCTAAAACAAAATAGAAAGGCAAGGATGACTTAATCTATTTGATTGGAGGGAATAATTCGTCCTCTGCTGTAGTGTCTAACTCGAACATGCTTCTTCTGCAACTCACACGGAACTAAAACAAAGCAACACAATCAGCAACACGCTGATGTGATATAACTTTATTTTTGTTCTGTGTGGAAGTTGCATTGATTTGCTGTTATGGTTCATCATTTTTATAATTAATATAATTAATCAAAAGAACTGTAGGCTACTAAGGGCGAGGGGGTGGGGTTGTTTTTTTTAAATACAGTGTGGGCTTGGAGAATAAAAAAGACAGAAAATAGAAAAGAAACAGAAAATACATCAGTGTCTTGATGAAAATACATTTATTGCCTCAGGGAAAGATTGCGCAAGAAAATGTATAAAAACCAAAAAGTTAGCTTAAGGTTAACATCTATGGAAAATACCATTGGAAAGCTTGAGGTTAGCATGCATGAACAGACTAAAGCGATTAAGACAACTTTGTCCATCAAAAAATGTTTACCTCAATAATATTCACTGTTCAGTTACAGAATGAATAGAGTACTTGCAGGCAAATGTTTTCTGGTCATAAAGAAGAACATGAAAAACATCTTAACATATTCTTTCTGAACTGACTACGGAAAGGCTGAAGGGACAAAACACTGCTTTACTGCTAGAAATTTTGATGACAATGTCACAATATGTTAATGTGTCTTGATTTTCCGGCAATGGAAAAATAAAGTTCAGTAATGAAGATAATGCCAATAATGATAATGCCAATATCAGGACATTCATATTGATTTCTGAAATAATTATAAATAAACAGGGAGTTCATAATTATCTGACGGCTTGTATTCATTGATAAAGAAAGTTGCAATGTGCAGTGATAAAGAAAACTGAGGATGCAACACATAGTGATGCATCGCTGATTCGAGTTGTTGACAAGATAATCGTAATCGAATCGGGAAACCAGTGAAGATGCACAGCCCTAATGGAACATCATGAAGGAACCTTTGCCAGCCAATGCATACTTATTTGTAGCCCCAGGATCATGCTCTAGTTTCAGTACAGCAAAATGGGTTATGAGACCCAAGGCTATTCATTTTTAGTTCACCCATTCTTCTTTTTTAAGCAATTATTTTGGACTGGATGGTATAGCCCCCTTTTAAAAATAAATACAGAAATAAATAGTGAATCGCCTTGTAAAAACACAATTTATTTATTTATTTTTATTTTTATTCATTTTTTAAGGGAAAAAGATACCCTAAAAAGTCGTAGTGTATTAAGTTTGCTGAATGTTGGTCATTAAATAACTATTTCTATAGCTAATCGGTAGACAGTAAACTGTAAGTCCCTTTTTCATCAAGACTACAAGTTACTAGTATGTTTACAAGTTGGATTTAATTAGTTTAATTGGACTATTTCTGTGCCTTATAGTACAGTTAATTGAGAATGGTTTATACTTAAAATTGACCAATACTGACTTTTAAATAGTCAGTATAGTAATAGTATTTGGGAGCGGGAATAAAAGGAATAAAATTTCCCTTATATGCTGTTTTTCATAAACTTTTAAATATCGAGTTACAGTAAAATTTGTCACACATATAGCTATAGTACAATGTAATTGTAAATCTCTGTGTCTTTTGAGTAGGATCATTTTAAAAAACGTCAGCTGGAATATGGAGACCTTCTGAATTTGAATCTGTACTTCCACCTAAGAGGGAAGGGAAGCTATCTACCTGGATGCATGTGACAGATAGCCAGAGAGAAACTATGACATTGAGAACGTAGGCTTGGACTGGTAGTCACAAGATGACCTTGTTGTTGAGTCTGTTAAGATCTTGGAGTTGTTCACCAGGAGTGTGGTCGCATGGATGATACAAGGCCTAGGAGGGTGGTTTGGTTGTTGCAATCTTGTTTGATATAGGTAACCATTGCAACTAGGGCTGGGCTTCATTTGAATTTGAACGATTCCGATTGTATGTTTCGATTCCGGTTCCTAACGATTCTCGATTCCAATTCTTTTAAGAGTTGTGGTAAAAAATTTTTTACAAGTTTTCCCACCTGGTCTCCAGGACACCTGGAGATACACAACAAGCGCTCCCTACTTGACTGTGTAAAAGTCTGTGATGATAGGCTGTCATTCATGCCAATCACAAGTGTAGCCAGTCACTAGCCAGTAGGGCTGTGCGATATGGCCTAAAAATAAAATCTCCGATTTTTTATAACCAAATCCGATTTCCGATTTTAATCGATTTTTTTTCCTTTTCTTTTACAAAACATAAACTTATTAAAAACATTCATTTGTTTATATAGATGAATGCTAGCAAAACTAAAGCACATAATGTCATAGCTTTTCCACCATATAAACGACTTCATATCTTACATTGAAATATGCGACACAATGCATCCGTGATCTCTTTCCATCTGGATCCTTATCATACAGGATCCACTGCAGAAATAATTCCCCTGATGAAGGTTGTCTCTTAACGAGGGTTTGTGGGTTAAGTTGATTTCTGCATCTCATAGAGAGCAGCATTTCTCACTGCAGTTATACGTACAGCTAAATCCCAGGCGTGAGTGGTCACTTTACTGAAAATCTGTCAGACAAACACTGTTCTGGTGTGGACTAAGGGCTAAGTCTGCTGCTAACTAACTATGGAAAAAAATCCCGATTTTCAAAAAAATTAATCTCCAGAAATGGAAAATTCGATTTATCGATTTTATCGATTAATCGCCCAGCCCTACTAGCCAGTAACGCAAACACTTCTAGCAGATTCTTCTTTGTTGGTGTTCGGTAGCTTCATCTTCCGGTCGGCAGACCAGGGATCAAAATTAGGAATTGAAATTTTAAAATTTGAATGATTCTGGGAGAATCGGAAACTAAGTCCTGGTTCTAGTCAGTGCTCGATGCCCAACCCTAATCGCAACTAGCTTTCTTGCATTTCAAATTTTTTTTGTGGGGTGTGGACAAAGTGGCAGTGATGTATACACCTGCACTGAAGCCCTGAGAAGAGCATCAGAGTGGATGGCTTGTGCCAGGAAGTCAAATACCATCCACTTAGAAGTGTACCATCCAAGTTAAACCAGGTGCAAAAGATACATAATATTAGACATCAAGCTGTGGTACTTGATGCATTACATAAAAGGGGGAGCATGACAAGCATCACAGGTGAATTCATGTCAGCATCTCCAGTTGGGCCATTCATACCATGGTGCTATTAACACGTGCAACTAGGGCTGGGTTTAAAAAATCTATTTATCAATTTAAATCCATTCAAATTGAATAAATCCAGTATCAATTCATAAAACTTAGAAATAGATTTTTTTAAATGTCGTCTTTTCCGATAACGTGATTACTCTTGTGTGACTTACCAAGGCTCGGCGAGATCTTAGCATATATACACACAACTGGTGTCCTGTGTCGCTTCCATCCAAAATCAGCGTCTTTTGCCCTGATAATGTCAAATTTAAATGTTTACATTCACCATTGTGGATTTCATTCACCTGTAAATTATTTTGCAGCGTATTACTGCTCACAATAGCAGTTAATGCTAAGACCGCAGGTTCACATATTACCAGCTAACGTTCCACGACAGGAATCCACCCCTGCTCGTATGTATTTTGAAATAAATCTGTCATCTTCACTTAAAGTCTTTAAGGTATGGAGTGTTTCTCCTTCTCCGGTGTTATGCCAGTAGCGTCACGGTCATCAACGCCCAGCTGTACAAGCAAAATCTACATCATTGTACAAATTTCTGAGTCGTATTATGGCTTTAAATGGATCCAGTAAGCTTTATAGGTTTTATTCACATAAACTCGTTATCTGAGATCTGAACTACTGGTTGCTAGGTAACAGTGTGAAGAGGTTGGAATGCTAGTTCTTCAGCATTCCAACTGGAACTGGAATTCCACCTATTCGAGTAATTGGTTTTGTGCTCATTTTAAGTAACGCAGATGAAGCATGCAATCTCTAGCTTGGTCTGTTTGCAGGTAATTAAATTGCCTCATTTCGTTAGAAAGTATATCCTGTAAAAAATATGCATAAACAATTGTCGACCAATACAGCCCACAGTAAAAAATAAATGTTCTCCCTAAAGCTCTGCAGTATATTGAATTGGGATTTTGATTTCAATATTAGCTCCAAACTATCACAACAGCAGCAGTATCAAGAAAAACTATTGTTATTGAAATTTTGCCATATTACTGTTTTATCACATAGTCCAAATGACGTGCACTTCTGCCACTTATGAAGGTGCATCCAGACAAACACCGGAAATAGATCCTCCGCCATTTCTGTTCTGTTACCAGCTTTTCTGCACAGCACTGCCCCCGCCATTTCTGGTGGTATTGCTCCATATTCTGCGTCAAGTGACAGATAGCTAAGCTCCCTGAAAACGGACCAAATTACACCTAACTGATACAGAAGACAGAAATAAATTGTCCGTCCATCTTCGTATCCGTCTTCTGTATCAAGCATAAATGGGCCTGTACTGTTCTCAATGAGCAGTGGCCACCCCTCCCCCCACCCCAAAGCATCACAGGAGGCCTGGTGTTCCACAGAGATGAGCTCTTCGCCATTAAAAGCACAGTGCTAATCACAACAGAAATCTCCTCATGCCAGAGTCCCTCTCAGCTACAGAGCAGGAGATGTTCACGTCTGCTCGGCATTCAAAAGTCCAGCCTTGGCACAATGAGTAATCTTGATATCAATATTGACCAAAAATAATCATGATAATGATTTTTTTCATGATACAGTAGCCCTAGTGTTTTCTGTTTTCATAGCTTATTTGCTTTCCCTCAAGGAAGTCATGGTAGGTACTGGATACGAGTACAGCTGTGTGGCATGCTGGAGGTCATCAGATAAATGAGGGTTATTACGTTAACACTAACCATGTGAAATGATTTAGCATGTGTACCTGTATTTTAAAGCACCTGTTTAAATATGCTTCCTTAACGTAGGTGGCATTCATTCTATGAATTTAGAATCACTGTGATTAAACCATACATGATAGACTTCAACCACTCATTTGGATATAACTGAAGATACACATGGAATTACAAAGAAGCATACATTTTTTATTAAAAAATTTTTTTTAAGAATTATTAAAAATGGCAGTGGTTCACCTGTTGTCCTTGGCATACTTTTGTAAACTGAAACATTTTGTATTAGGACTTATTTAAAAAAAAAAAGTCCTGTCAGTAGTATTAAAAAAAAATTCCCAGTGTATTCATTCATACTGTTGCTGTCTAGTCAGAGAGTAAAGGTTTAACCTTTTACTCCACTGTACTGTGGTTTTTTTTTTATCTGGCAGAGGGGAAAACAGTCAAGTCACAGAGAAGTGATGTGTATGATGGAGAGAATGGCTGAGTGAGATTGGATGGGGCTTTTAAAAAATGTCCAGAAGCAATATGCTTGTCTTCTCGTACTACACCATCAGCTCTGTTGTTCCTGTCTTCTTTGTGACCTGGTTGTGTTTCAGCTACATTTACCATGCATCACTTCACCATGCCACTTAAATGGATCCTCGCCCACCAACTAAACCAATCGAGAGTTTTTTCTTTCTTTCTTTCTTTCTTTCTTTCTTTCTTTCTTTCTTTCTTTCTTTCTTTCTTGGGGAAAATAAAATGGGAACAAAGAGGGGAAAAATCCCAGGAAAAAATCTTATCCACTTGCAGCACAAGTTTAATACTGGAATCCAGCATATTTAAACATAATTTTAAAAACAAAGACATGCTGTAAAAGAGTATTATCAAATAAGCCTTTATTAGATAATGTTGATAATGGTAATTATTAGTTACGTCAGACTATAATTAGAGTGCGCTCGTATTCTGCAACGGTAAATTACAAGGGTAACTAAAATGTTTAAGCTGTTTGCAGGGATAGAGTAAGTCAGGTTTATATCAGAAAAACTGGAACTGGATTAGGCATTGCCTACACCATTATAATCTGTGAAAATGCTGGATAATTTAGACCGTGGCAGCCCTCTGGTAGCTCTTTTATTACATTATTTGACAGATCCATTATGTTGCCAGTCTGGTAGCATCTGTTGGTGCTTTAAGTGTCAGAACTAGTTTGACTGAAGGTGCTGAGCACAATAATTGATTTGGCTAGCAAGTCTAGCAAGTTTACTGCATGTGGATAGAGGAATTCCTTTGAGTATTTAAGAACTTTCTTCTACTAGATGAATCAGTTGAGGGGGAAAATGGAGGTGGTCCCTACACACATGCATATTTGTGAGATGCTTACACTATATGCCCTGGCATTTACCCCTTTCTCCTTTTTTTAAATTTATTTATTTATTTTTATATTTGTGAATCAATTCAGTATCTTCAGTATCTAAATGATATTTAAAAGCTGGGGTATTCGCCAGTGTAGGCAATATTTAGCATATTTCCACATGAATGTATTTTAAGAATACATTTTACTTGCCCCACTATAGTCTTAGATCAACATATCCACTTGAATTCCTCAACCTCATCACACTTTAATATTGATTTGGTTGGATGAAAGCTTCAAAAAGAGTTTTCGGATGGAGGATACTTCTGTCTGTTTTGTTTGATTTTAAAGTTGAGTTTTGTCAAAGATTTTTCTAAAGTTCAAATATTTTTGACTGTTTTTAAGGTAAAAACCAGGTAAACGTATTGGATAAATGTAGAAACAGAAAACAAGGTTCTTATTTATTGTTATACAACATTAAGCATAGCTTTTTTTGGTATTCCAATCCAGAGATCTCTCAGAACTTATTGAGCATTATTTCTATTTTGTAATCTGGATTTTTAAAGTTATGTTTAATACTTTTCTCCAGCATTTAAAACAAATAAATATTGGTTCTTCCATGTGAATACATATGGAAATTTTTCCTAAAACATTGCTAAAACCAGTTTTTGTAGAGCGTATGCAAATGAATAAAATGATATTCCAGTTAAATACTGTATCAGTGCAAATCATAAAATATATCAACTATAAACATATATAAATACTTTCTAAATGCACCATAGTAGTTTTTTAATACCTTTTAAAAGCAGTTATGATCACACAAGTTGTGGTCATGTTTTTTTTTTTTTTTTTTTTTTTTCTATTTCTTTTGAAAATTTCTGAAATGGGGCTTGTATACTCATCACCTTTAATTCAGTCTGCCAAAATTATTCATTTACTGGCTTTTGCTAGGCTTAATCTCAGTCAGATTGCCCTAATATTGTGTAAAGCGCATAACCTCCTATCTTCTACTGCTGTTTTTTTTTTTTTGTTTTTTTTTTTGTTTTTTTTTTTGTTTTGTTTTGTTTTTCTCTTTCTTTCTTTTTTTTCCTCCTTTTCCTTATTAGACAGTTGGCATATACCTGCCTGTCACAGAGTCATGTGTAACCTGTTAGTGTACTGCTGCTGATTGCATTGCCTAATTCAAGGCCTGGATGGACATTGGCAAGTGCAATGGTAGCAGAAGGAACCACGGAGCGAGTGAGTTTGTAAAGTGTGTGTGTGTGTGTGTGCTCTGTTGCCACATCCGCTGAATGTTTTGACAAAGGGAAGAGAAAGACGAGAACAGCTAGGGAAACACCCTTAAAAATGAAGTGCCTGCTTAGAAAAACTATGATCTTATATTAAAGTGGAGACACAATGGTTCTGTTGCTAAGGCACTGCCACAGCCAGGTGCTGGCTGACTTGCAACAAAACTCAGCCACATCCATAGCAAATAACCCACAACCTAAGTTGTAATCTGAAATATTCTGTCCCACAGAGAAGGAAATTAATAGGAACAATCAGACAAGCAAGATTGGATGCAGCCCTCAAGAAGGCTAAGGAGTGGGGCAGCTGGTGTCCAAGCAGGAGGGTGTAAATTATTAAGGTCACCATATTTACCCCACCTTCAGAATACCACCTTGTACAGATGGTCTGTCTCAAAGCAGGAATTATATGTTAACAAATTGCAATGTTCGAGACACAAAAATATCAGAATCTTTAGTTACGTGATTGGGATTAGGATGAGTATTAAGAAATGCTACTAAATGTGGATTACATTTAAGTTGCTCCACTATAGTCTTAAAGGGGTAGTGCACCCTAAAATGGTATTTTTGAGCTGAAACATAGTATTACTTAACTGTGATTAAAAACCACATATATTGTTGTTAAAATGATCATTATTAAATTTCTTTAAAAATCTGGATTATGTAGGTCAAAAATGACTAGAAACGCCCCCTACAGTTTTGTTTTTCATGATGTAGAGGTCAACTTGGTGCTCCTCTACGTAACGAAAAAATAAATAAAACAAAAAACAAACTCACAGCGCCCTCCCTCCAGATAAAAAAAAAAAAGCAGGTCCTCGCCTTGCAGACATGGAAACCGCGTCCACATATGCATATGTGAACTTATCTGCCGTAGATTCATTTGTTTCAGACTTTTAAAATTTTACTGAGCTTTTGAGAAAATAATGCTGCAATGTGACAGATTTGTGCTTTTGAGGGGTGTAAAAGTAACACCTGACTTTATTTTTTACCTACTGAACTTCATCAACGACAGACAGTAGCTCAAATCGTAGCAGCAGCAACTTGCAACAGCACTTCCGGCAGCTTCCACAGCCTGCCATGAGTCGCTACAGGCCAGTGCAACAACGCTACCAGCTCAGACTGGTACCACCTTGTTCTCCCCCCACTGCGTGGTGTAGCTAAGGGAATTCTGGAGGGGAAAAGTCTTTCATCTCAACGACTTTGTGGCATAGGTGCTTTGTGAAACTGTATCGCTTTCCATCTTGTTGAGCTGCTGACTGCCATTCAGTTTCTGCCTGTGTATTCACAACCCGCCCACTCTCTGCCCTCCGGCCCGCCCATACCTCCTACACCCCACACCTGCAGTTTCTGGCATTTTTCAAAAGTGGGCATTCGGTAGCGTTAAGCAAAAAGTACGGGGTGTACTTATACTTTAAAGATGGTCAGTGCAGAAATGTTCGTCTGATAAATGGTTACTGTTGGTTAATTCTAATACAGTTGACACAAATGACTAATTTCCCCTTTCTGATATTTTTAAGGTGGTTGGTTGGTTGTTTATCTGTTCAGCAGTATGAGAAGTAAACAAACTGAGCATTTATGAAATGAGTTAAATTTTCTTTAGAAACAAAGAGTTTTGCTGGCAAAATCCATATCAACTCATAAAGATTCATAATAATTTTAAGTTTCTCCCCCATATACATCTTTAACAGTTAAATGCTTGCTAACTCAAACTGTTAAGTTTTATTTTTCTCAAAGTAAAAGCTGTGAGACTAATTCTTTTCCACTTCTGGGTTTATTTTGATTTAATTTTATTTAGTAAATGCAATAAGATTATATTATGTAATATTGTGTTCTTTAATAAAATCCAAAAACAGTATTGTTCAATTGAAATGTTTTACTATTACTTGTTTGTTTTTAATATAGTTAGTGGTATAGCAGGACACCACTTGCTGAAACGTTAAGCTCATTAGGAAAGTTCACAGATTAATAAAAGTGAGGTCATTTTCCATCGACTTCCCCACAACTTTTTTTTTTTTTTTTTTTTTGTGAATTGCAGGGGCATGCACTGTTCAGTAAGTCATAATCGAAATGATATTACTAGGAAGGACAGTTGATTTTATTAATGCAATTTATTGGCAACTTAGCAACTTTTTAGTTTTAGCAATTTGTCTGAAGTCATTTATCTGTTTTTTTTTTTTTTTTTTAAGTATTTATTTAACTTAATTTGGAGTTACTGTTAGAGTTGTCATTCTTCTGAAATTATACCTGATTTTCCCACAAATAATTACAAATAACTGTCTTTATTTGTTCATTATTCCATCATTGCTATATTGTAAGTCTAATAATGTGGTGATAACAAAAAAAAACTTTTTTAATGTTATTGGAAGTATGAGCAAACATTTTTTGACTTCTTTTCCTGTATTATTCATTTAACTTGTAAATAAAGCCCTGGAAACGGCACAGCTTTCCTCTTAGTGAATGGCATTTTTGCACCCGTCTCTCCACTCTAATAGAATTAGTTAGAAATGCAGCTTCATGCATTTTCTGATATCACACGAACCCTGCATGGGCTTGTTTCATGACCAGCGCTAGTGTGTCAGTAAAATTGTAGGGAAATACATAACTGAGCCTTGACTCAATAGTCAAGTAACTTGTCCACAAAAAAGTGACTTACTCCACCCAGGAAGTGATAACTACTGAGCATTTTGATATCACTCTATTTGCCATGGTTGACTCAACTTGATGTGTAATGGTTTGTCTTATGCAGCTTTTTCTAGGTTGGATCTTTGTACAGTACATACTTGATGTGTATGGCTATGTAAACAGTGTTGATTCAGTTTGAAAACATACGAAAAGTTGCATTTCAGCAAGGTAATGAAACCCAGTGCAAAGTGTAGGCCTGTTATGTTTTGTCTTGAATGCAGGCACGCTTACAAGCCCTGCTCCCTTTTACCAAGGGGTTAATTAGCAGCTACCCTCCCAATTGTCCTCTCCTTGTTCACTCTCATTAGTTTAATCTGGCTGTGTCCTCCAGCTTGCCTCTCTTGCCTCTATCCTCTTGTGCACCAGAACATATCTCTACCGCCTCCTTTACTTATGTCATCAAGTGACAACTGTCTACCCCATAAATTTACTGCCAAACCCCTTAAGACTCTTATGATTTATATACCTTTACAGGTATATAGAAAGAAAAATATTTTTTTACATAATATAAAAAAATGTCATGGGTTAGAACAACGACTTGGTACATCGTGTGTGATGCTATCGTAACTGATAGTTGGCAGATTTTTTGTACTTTTTAAACTGTTGAATAAGAGTAAATTTTGCTTTCTAAAATTCGCAAGATTTGTTTATCAATTTTTGATGCCCACTTAAAAATCAGTATTTCTCCTCAAAACAAAAACTGAGGACATATAGATCTGAATGATGTGAAAATGGATGGTGCATACATGATTATTGCTGTTTGGTGGGAAGAAATAACAATGAACTGTGTTCCTGTATGGAGTCAAATTACACTTCCTCTCTCCTTGTCACTGTTGCGCTTGAGATGTCGGAGTTGATAGGAGTGGCTGGAAAATGTGAAGTCTGCTTACCACCTCCTCTTTCTCCTCCCTCCTCCTCCTCCCCCACCACATCACTAAAAATAGCTGGCAGAAAGAGAAGGCAGCAAAGTCAAGGCTCTATCTATTGGGCTGCTCGTGGTTTCAACACTCCCACCACAAGCAAAAGGGGGTAAAGAGAGTCCTCTGAATCACTGCACTTATGTTAATACTGATCACCAGTGAGGAGTATCTTATTTTTATAGCCCCCCACTCCTCAAAATCATCCAGTTCTTGAAACTTCCCATTATAGAGGCCATGTTATTTTTAAAGCAAAGGAAAGAAAATGTCCAAATCTGATTCATCCATTCATGCAATATGTGTGGAAAGACACACTTGAAATATATATTTTTTAGGGTAGAGGTTAAAACAGTGGAATGTTCCTGACAGGCTGTATTGATCACCTGACTTCTTCCAACTGTGCATCTTTCTCTTGTTTAACCCATTAAGTCCTGATGAAACGCATAATTGTACCTGCATGCATGTGTAGAAGGGTGCCTCTGTTATAATAGGTTAAAAAAAATTAAGGTGGTTGCTATATAAGCCTGCAAAGATTTACCAGGAAATGTTTCTTTCTTTTGATCTTGCAAATGTTTTGGATCAAATATGACTGTGAAAATAATCATAATATGCACTCTCAATTGCTAAAATTAGGTTGTTTTATTGACATCTAAACTATCCCCAGATCCTACTTTTAGATTAATCTAATAAAGCACAGTGACGCTTGGCCTTCCTTGATGAATTCAGATCATCTGTTTGCATATCTGAAAATTAGCCTCAGACAAAACCTCTGAAGGATCTGTTACAGTTACATTCAACCTTTATCAATAGTTTTTTTTTTTTTTTTTGGTTGAAAATGTAATTTAAACAAGTTACAAGCTCACAAACGGTTAGTGGCTTTATCCGTTGTGTCATGTACTTGGCTGTTGTTTAAATTTTAAAAGAAAAATTGATGATTGAATGATTTTACACAGACTTTCTTGCTTATCACCAAGTGGTTGTCAAGTATGTTTTCTGGGGTGATGATTTGTGTCTTCTTTTATTTCTGAATAAGAAAGTTAATCCAAAGGACACTTCTGGACTGACAGTAATAATGTAAACAAGGTACAAGTTATTTGTGTAATAACCCTAATCTAGACATCATTAACCAGAGGGATGCATCCTTAGTCTGATGCAGTCCTTTGAGATGGTCAGTTTCTACATTTCTACATCCAAAATCTGCTGACCTTCTCATAGCTTTGTTGAAAAGTCCACCAATGATACTTTACCAAGTATACAGAGGGTTATTACAGAGGAGACCAGAATTATCCACTGATATTACCATGAGACGTTTTTATCACCAAGATTAGGGGGCTAAGGCGCCTTGCTTAGGTGCAGACCCATTTAGCAGCACTGGCCAATCAGGTCACAGGTACCTACTAAGGTCTCAGGCGCATGTAGGATAAGGTGTTCATTCAGAAGGTCTTGACACTCTGCAGGACAAAGGACCTAAATCGAAACCCAGAGAAACAGGGAGGTAATGTGTGTTTACATACTACTGTAATTAGTTTTTTTTGTAATAATTGGAAAGTAGTGTTAATTTACTCATTTCCTTAAGGAAATTTAATTTGATAAAATGTGAGGTCGGACTCTCTTTTAAACAAGTGGAATGAGAGATCATAAACTGAAGACGATTACTCCGTTAAGTGGAATGAATTTGGTCTTTTAACTTATTGATCAATTAAGACTAAAATTATTTGAGAAAGTTTAATTAGTGACTTTGTCTTCTAAATTTCTTTTAATACAGTAATGATTCTGATGCATTCAATGTGTTCTTCCTAAGTGTTCAACACATCCCTAAGCATCGAAGCCAGAGTCAAAATTTTTACCATTGCATTGATATTTTAGTTAAACTTTTTGTCTTTGGGTAGTGAAAGTGTCAGTGGTAAGAGTGTCAAACAGAGGATTGGGGTCAGCGGGATAGCCACTGCTTTTAGGATCATCAGCAGGTTTTGTCTTAACCGGATTTGGCTGGAGGAGCTGAATCAACTGTGTCCCAGGATTACAGGGATGACATTGGAGAGGAGTTTAGAGTCCACAGGCCAGAGCATTGAGGGCTTTGCAAAACCCTGCGCCTCATCTGAACACCTTGGCGCTCTAGTAGTGCAGTGAAAGTCTAGCTGCTCTCCTGCCTCTCTGCTTTCTTGATATCTGGACAGTTAATCTATTCTTCATTTTGACTGTTACTAGGGGGTATGTTTCATTTTTGGATGTCTAAATGGATATATATTTTCTCATTTTAGTTACAAATATCACTTTTGGTTAGACTTTTAAGGGAAGCTTGTTAAATGCTTATTGTAGCCAGATGTTTTCCCAAAGGCTTGCTGTTGTTTTTGAGGTGAACAAATTTACCATCATCCTTAAATTTGTTATCTTCAGCCTTAAGTAACTACCTAGCGCTTGTTGCTAGGTTATAGTTTTAAGCTGGCAAGGGCGAGTCTTGGGCTGTCTCTAAAGTGATTCGCCGCTGCTTTGTCTGAGCTTCACTGATTGGTTTTATGAGAAACTCTGTTATGCAACTAAATTTTGCAGTAGTATGTCCATAGATTCTTTACAGATGGAAAAGCATGTATCGACCTTGACTGAGAAAATGCTTGTAATCTGGAGCCCTAGAATTCCAATAAAATGTCAACATTAAATGTTTAATTACACTATTGTGTATTACTATTAATATTAAGTATGCACCTTCTGGTATGTATATTTAGCTTGTCATTGCTTGTCTCCTCCAGATCAGCAAGAATCTAGGCGGCGGAGCGAAGCACACCATTAGCAGAGGAAAATGAGTGAACTGGATCAGCTACGCCAGGAGGCTGAGCAGCTCAAGAACCAGATCAGAGTAAGTGGCAATCCTTACCATCCTTGGGTTAGTCTGTTTTTAGCTTTTGTAATGAGTTAGAAACCCAAATTGACTTAAGTTCCCAATATTTCATCATGGTCCACTGTACTGCACGCTGTGTTCCAGCTGCGCATTAGCATAGTTGAAAACTGGTAGAGGATGCAACTTGGATGTTTTGATGCAAAATTTCTTCTTCACTTGTGTTTAATATAAAAGTTAGTACTGCCATTGCCACAATACAGTTAAGCTGATGTCACACATTTTTGATTTATTAAATTTTCATATAGCACATTAATGGTGAATTCACCCCAGGCATGAAAGGTCATCCGTTCATTTGATTCTAACCCTACTGGTAATTATACTCAATTATAATTTGAAGATTGATCAAGTTATTGTTTTTCAGGATGCCAGGAAAGCGTGTGCAGATGCTACCCTGTCTCAGGTAAGAAGCATATTTATGCCATCGTCTTGACTCAAATTAATTCCTTGCACTAAAAAAAAATGCATTAAAACGTCAGATTTTGTTGTTTGGTGTTTGATTGTACAATACTAACAATGCTATTAACAAACCACATGAAGTTTGATTGCACGCAAATGTCAAAGGGCTCTCAAAGTGACCTTTCCCTCCAATCGTGTTTAGATCACAGCTAACATTGACCCTGTTGGCCGAATTCAGATGCGTACTAGACGGACACTGAGAGGGCATCTGGCTAAAATCTATGCCATGCACTGGGGCACTGACTCAAGGTAATCTCATTCAACTCCTTTCTTTCCAATAACTAGATATTTATTCTCACCACCCTAGTCTTTGTCAGCTAAATGCCAGAAACACCTGCAGAAGCTTGCTCTAATGTCTTTGTGCTCATAACTTCCTGATTTTCAGGTCATGATATCCCACATTGGTCAAGACACATTATCAAATGGGTCTTCTTGTCAGTTTGTCATAAATATAAAATTAGTGTTTAAGCTAGTTCAGCATGTATGTGTGCATTAGGATGGGTAAGTGGGTGGGGAAAATTCTCAAAATGGTGTCGGCTTATATTAAAGCAGGTGTTTGGGATAATATCCACAGCAGATAGGTATAAATCTCACTTCTCGTGTTGTCATAAATGTCATAAATGTTTTAACCCAAAGTCTGTGACTGGGAGGCTATTTTTAGATCCAAGGAGGCTCTACTTAAATTTATACAGCAATAGATTTCCAAGAGTCAGAGTCAAGAGCCACCCCTAACATATATCCAAACTTTCAAATGGAACATGCAAAGTGTAGCACCATGTGAACCTGTGATACAGAAAACTCTATAGATCAACTATTAGAATAAAACGTTTAAATCAAGGACAACTGAAACCATATTTGGCAGCTGCAGTTTAAAATAATAGAAGCAAAAAAACAATTAGTGTTTCTACATAGAGGACATTATTTCTGATCATCTTTAGTGTAGCAAGCCTTTAGCAAACATATTTCATCACTAATGTGTCAGTAATGTTAAAACGTAATGATTCAGCACAATTAAAACAGCCAAATTTGTCTAGAAAACTTGAATATAGAACTAAACCTAAATCTGCTCAAAATTAGCAGTTTGGGTTTTTGTTTTTGTTTTTTTGTTTTTGTTGTTTTGTTTTGTTTCATTGTGGCCTTTCTTTGTGTTAAAAATGGAACAATAAAACAACACAAAGCTCTGCTCATTATGGAAACAAGGTCTGGCTATGTGTATGTTTGCATGAAATCCATGTGATTTGGAGTGCATTTATAAACAGTACAATAAAATGGAGCTTGGTTGATATTTTCATCCCTTTTAGAGTTTGGGTTTCCTTTCCTAACCCTGCAAGTGACAGAGGTCTGTTCTGATGAGAAAATGAGCATCTCAAAGCACTGCATTGTTGTCTTCCAGCTGACTTACTTACTCCTCAGTTACTGGAAGCCAATGTGGAGTTTGGGCACATTTGACTATTTTTGTACTTCCGACATGATCCCAGATTGCGAGTTTAACTCTTAACTTTTTTTTATTAAAGTTAGATGCGTTTGCACTGAGGCCCGCAAGCAGATTACTTCGGTTTCTCAGTAATTCAGTTCTTTCCAACCTCCTGAGCACATCTCGGACAGTAGTTAAGACTGCCAGAGTCCCTGCAGCCCTTGGTTTGATCACACCTCATGTGCCAATGTGCATTGGGACCATCACTGTGGTTACTCTTGCTGGATTCACCCAGATACCAGAGCACAGCCACAGAGGTAGTGCCTTGGAGCTCTCTCTAGACAATTAAAAAAAAAATCTCTGGAAAAAAAATTGCAGACACAAGGATTCAATGGTTACAGACTTTATGAAAGGAGAAGGGAAAAATCTGTAAACATATTTTATTATTTTACCACTTTGTGTCTACTTTCAAGCTTTTCACAGGATTTAAATGGACTTGTGACTTAAAATTATGCAGGACACACAGATTATGCTGATCTGTGGAAAGTTTGCTTGAACCAGGAAGGTCTGACAACAGAATTCATAATACAAGATGACATTAATACTAAAGCAGCACAGGCAAAAATCCCAGAAAAGGGCTACACTTAATCTTATTAAATTTGAGACTTTGATTCACTCCATCATAAAGCAGGCCTTTGTCTGCTTTGATTCTGGTTGGAGGAGGACAAGACTAAAGGACCAACAATAACAGAAGACAACCTAGAGGAGCCCACATCTCAAGTTATTCTATATATTCCTGATACTGCCCCCAAGTGGCACAAAATCACTGTAAAATGTAGACCTGTATTTGCGAAGAGAAAGTATATTCAAAGCTTATTTTTATTTGTCTCCCACCAGGCTTTTGGTCAGTGCCTCCCAGGATGGCAAGCTCATTATTTGGGACAGCTACACCACAAACAAGGTAATCAAAGATGCAAAAAATGTTATCATAATATTATATATTATTATAGTTATATAATTATAGTAAGTTATTATATCAGGTTTTTTTTTTTTTTTTTTTTAATTTTCAACTGTTTTTTAAATGACTGTGTGAGATGGTTTGAATTGAGACATTGTTTTAACCTTCTCGTTGTGTTAGTATCTTTTCCTTCCAACTGATTTAATTTGAATTGATAACATGCATTTACGATGCATTTTATGGGATCCAGGTAAAGGTTATTTACGGGGGCTATCATGCTCATTAAAGGTTAATATTGCTAACTTTGTTTTTTTCCATCTCTTTTTCCCGGTCTCTTTCTTCCATCTGTCACTGTACACTATCTAATCTTAAATCTTCCATCTCTCCAGGTCCATGCCATCCCATTGCGCTCCTCCTGGGTGATGACATGCGCCTATGCCCCTTCTGGGAACTATGTTGCCTGTGGTGGCCTGGACAACATCTGCTCAATCTACAACCTGAAGACCCGTGAAGGAAATGTGCGCGTCAGCCGTGAGCTGGCTGGACACACAGGTAGACCCAACTCTTCTTTTATTCTGTGCCGTACTGTCCATCATTCATTTCATAATCGAATTCTGATTATCCTGCCAATAAAGTGGTACATTTATACCAGTATGTTGACACTACAGGACAATAAAAGGTCTGCTTGGCACCAAGACAAATATTCCTTAATCAGTGTTTCCCCTACTGTTATATTAAGGGGGTGCCTCGCCCCCTCAACGGCAAGCCCCGCCCTCCCAAGAAGGTCAAGTTAATTTTTGTAATGGTGTGATATCACAGTGGAACATACTCAATCAACAGTAGCAGAGTCATGGGCCAGAATTGTTCTTGGGAATAATAAATTCTCCAGAGATGTCACTCATAATTATCCAACAGCCACTGCCAGCATTTACTAATCATGTAATGTTAGATCTTATCCAATAAAACTTAGAAAGTAGGCTTTGGGAATTTTAATTAACTAATGTTAAATCCTTTATCACATATAGATTAAAACACATTAACTTGTCCAAATGGTCGTTGAAAATAAAAGTATGTATCTGTTGACAGTATTTCGCATCATCATGCTCTTAAAAACTTAGTTTTGGATCAAAAATACTCTGGTGTAAAGCTAAACATCACTTTATTTTGATTTTATGAGATATCTCGTTTTAATTGTTTGCATTTTACCGTAAGGTGACACTTTTTGTTCTCTTTGATGGAGCAAAAGATGTTATCTATTAGTTTCACTGGAGCTCACATCAAATTAGCTTACGGGTTTTTATTTATTTATTTTTTAAACAAGTCCTGCAAACAACTAGCGCAAAAGAAAGCTATTCCAAGATTTTCTTTAATACAGTCTTATTTCCAAGTGAGGCCTGTGTGCAACACCTAATTATTTTTGCATCCAGTAAAAGCTAGTCACAAAGTGTCAATTTCCATTAAGCTCAGAATGTGGTAAAGCCTTAAACCATTACAAACTAATGAAAGTGTTGAGTGCTTAGGCAAGGAGCATTCATCTGATCAGTGTCACATGATGCAGGAAGTGTGTCAGCATTTCAGTTCCAGTTCCCTCACTATAGGGAGGGGTATATACACTCTGCCAACTAGTAATGGATGAATTATGGAAGCAAGTCATGAACCAGGAGATGCCCCACAGCTTTTTTTTTTTTTTCTTTTTCTGTTTCTGGTAGTGAATTAGTCAATTCATCTCTCCCACATTCAGCTCACATAGCATTCTCTGTGGGTGTGATGAATACTTGGAATTAGATTTCTTCCTCTGTGAACAGAGAAATTATATGAAACTTTAACCCGCTATTAACTGTTAGAGTCCATAGTGAAGAAGTTAATTAATCAGTGTCTTTCATTCTTTTTAGGTTATTTGTCCTGCTGTCGTTTCCTGGATGATAACCAGATTGTCACTAGCTCTGGAGACACCACCTGGTGAGTTGTGATATTACATCATGCACAATTCAGTGCTACATCACTATAAATAGAGACCTCAAATTATAAGTGTTTCATAACATTTGAAACTGTTAAATGGAAAGTGGATTGGATTGGTATCAGTGCTGTCATGTTTTTATTTTATTTTATTTTTTTAGTTTTTTTGTTAGATCCTGCTAGACCTGCTAATGTTTGACTGAAAGTAATATATATCATTAGTATTTAAAACTGTTCTGATTTAAACTATAATTTAACTGACTTCATACAGTCTCTGGGATCAGATCACTGACCGCTTTTCATATTAAATGACTCAATGTCTATTTTTCTTCCGTTGTTGCAGTGCTCTGTGGGACATTGAGACTGGTCAGCAGACAACTACATTTGCTGGTCACACTGGAGATGTGATGAGTCTCTCTCTGGCACCTGACACCAGGCTGTTTGTGTCTGGAGCCTGTGATGCCTCAGCCAAGCTCTGGGACATCAGAGAAGGAATGTGCCGACAGACCTTCACTGGCCACGAGTCAGACATCAATGCCATTTGCGTACGGACAGATCCCCACACACACACACACACACACTTTCATATGTTTCATATCAGGGTTTTAAGTTATTCAAGACATCTGTTAGGCAAATCTGTCAGAGCAAATCTGTATTATGAGGCCAGTACGAGTCAAGAAAGTTCATGGATGCTGACACTGCATTTAGAGTTTTTTTTTTTTTTTTTTTTTTTTTTTATCACAGCTTCAAAGCTGTTTAAGTTTACTCAGTCCAAGTAATTTGACTCTATTTTAATGAGGCTTCTAGAAGTATATTTTTAAATTAACACCAAGAGTTTATTGTGCATATTGGATCATTTTTACTGAAGTAGTAGTCCACAGACGTAGCTCTTACAGAAGTAACAAGAATCTATCATAGTGATGGCACAGACTAGGTGGTAGTTACTGTATGTTAGACAACAATTGCAAGTTTACTCTGAGTTAAATTAATATACAACATTCTGCAATTTCTCCACAGTAAGGACTTCATGCATGATTTAAATTTGATTTTACTTGTCGTCACAGTTCTTCCCTAATGGCAACGCCTTTGCCACGGGCTCGGACGATGCCACCTGCCGGCTGTTTGACCTGCGTGCTGACCAGGAGCTGATGGTTTACTCACATGATAACATCATCTGCGGCATCACCTCTGTGGCATTCTCCAAGAGTGGCCGTCTTCTGCTGGCTGGCTATGATGACTTCAACTGCAATGTCTGGGACACTTTGAAGGCCGACCGTGCTGGTAAGTCACTGTTTGAGCAGTGGAACTAGATGAGCCCAAAAAGTGTAGTATTGCAAAATGGCAACACAAATGAATCAAAATGAACGTGCACGTCCTGCTGAACAAAATAAATTAATATTGTTTGAGGATCGTAAGATAAACTAGAAAACCTTCTGAAGTAGAAATTAAAGTATGACAAGGAAAATTTTAGGCATCTCAGATTTACAGCTATAAGGCAATATAATATATTAAATTTGGTTTATAGTAGTACAGTGGTGTGAAGAGTGTTTTCCCCCTTCCTGTTTTTTTGCACGTTTGTCACGCTTAAATGTTTCAGGTTTAAAACATAACTGAGGTTTATCACACCCGAGTTCAGTTTCTCTAGCCACACCCAGGCCTGATTACTGCCACCCTGCGTCTCAATCAGGAAATCACTTAAATAGGACCTGCCTGGCAAAGTGAAGTGGACCAAAAGATTCTCAAAAGCTAGACATCATGTGAAGATCCTAAAAAAATAAGAAAAACATAAGATCTGTCAGTCTGGAAAAAATTATAAAGCCATTCCTAAAGCTTTGGGACTCCAGCGAACCACAATGAGAGCCATTATCCACAAATGGTGAAAACACCTTGATGAAAAATCATCTTGATGATCCCCAAGACCTTTTGGGAAAATGCTAAGTGGACTGATGAGACAAAAGTTGAACTTTTTTAAAGGTGTGTGTTTCCATTACATCTGGCATGAAAGTAACAACACTTTTCAGAAAAAGATCATACCAACAGTAAAATATGGTGGTAGTGTGATGTTTTGCTGCTTCAGGATCTGGAAGACCTGCTGTGATAAATGGAACCATGAATTCTGCAGTCTACCAAACAATCCTGAAGGAGAATGTCCAGCCATCTGTTCATGACCTTGAGCTGAAACAAACTTTGGTTCTGCAGCAGGAAAAAGATCCCAAACACACCAGCAAGTCCACCTCTGAATGGCTGAGGAAAAACCAAATGAAGACTTTAGAGTGGCCTAATCAAAGTCCTGACCCGAATCCTATTACACAGCTCTGTAAAAAACTCATTGCAAGTTATCTCAAACACTTGATTGCAGTTGTTGCTGCTAAGGGTGGTCCAGCCAGTTGGTAGGTTTAAGGGGCAATCACTTTTTCACACAGGGCCATGTAGGTTTGGACTTTTTTTCTCCCTTAATAATAAAAACCTTCATTTAAAAAGTGCATTATGTGTTTACTTGTGTTGTCTTTGACTAATATTCTTTTTTTTTTATCTGAAACATTTAAATGTGACGAATGTGCAAAAACAATAAGAAATCAGGAAGAGTGCAAACACTTCCACACCACTGTAGTTGGCATGATTTCTTTCATAAAGAACATGGTAGTTTGACATGAAGCCATTATAAAGCCACCAAAAGACTACATCAGATGTCTGGTTTAATAAATACGTTATTTTTGGCAATATAGGACTGATTGGAAACTATGAAAACATTAGTTTTCACTCTGAGGGGCTGTGCTCCTATATTTAATTTTAAATGAATGATAAACAAATCTGACACAGAATAGTTTAAACCTTTTTTGGTTGCCATTTTTGGAAAATGAAATAACCTCTTGCAAGCTCTGTCAAACGTTAACATTGGAACTTTTTCAGTCTTCTTACTGGAAAAATGTCAACAGTTGAATTTATTGTTCTTATTCTAATTATAAAAAGTCTGTTTCTGGGTTCGTCCCACTGTACACATCTTATGTTTTGAAGGGCTGGAAGTATTTACCTTCCTCTGGACTTTGGCTGAATGTGACCATTGATCTAAATTTTCTACATCTGTCAAGATGGTCGGCTTCCTTTCAGAACTTCAAGACAAACTTATGAAGTCTTTGTGAATCAGTGGACATGGAAAAGATGTTTAATATCTTGCTACCAAACAGGCCTGGCCGCTCACAGGTGCTTCACTTTAAGCCTGTGATAAGAGACATAAGCGGTCGGCAGGAAGATGAAATATTAACGGGGTGCTGTCCTGTGTTTTTGCTAAATTACCAAAATCCATCTTTTAGACTTACCTGGAAGCCTCCAATGTGAGTGTTGGTATGAAAGAATAATCATTCTGTTATTGGACCATTTCTTTAATTTAAGTATGACTACTGGACATAATGTGATCGTAGTGTTTTATTTACAAATTAAGCACCAGCAAGAATTTCTAAACAGCAGGACCTCGGCCCGGTTATGAGTTCACGCATTTGTTCACCCAGTCTATAAACCTCACACAGCTGAAGCAGTTTTTACAAAGTAGAATGTGAGGAAACGTTTCTTAACAGTATGTGAACTTTGGCATGCACTTTAACAAATGCTGCTGTTCAACAAGCCAACCAGCATGGTGTGCTGAACTTTACATTTAACCTATAAAAGACAAAGTCCATACAAAATCAAAGTCCAGTTCACGTTCTTTTCACTGGCCTGTCTTCCAATAATACTCTTAACTGCGCAGTTCAGTTGTGGGTAATCTTAATTTAGAGGTAATGATTTCAATGTCAGAGTTTTAACAGAAACCTGTTAGTTTGGAAGGAAAAAAACACCAGACGTCTCTATCTGTGGTTGTATTAGGATTGTTTTTACTGCTTCTAATAGAAATGAGCTAGAAGTTTCAAGTTGGCTTCTGCACCACTGGATTCTTCATATGTATAGTGTGATATACAAGTCATCATTGTATTATTTTGTACATGTAGTATTGTAGATGCATTTTGGACGAGTATTTAAAGTGTGTAGACAGAATTGTACATATTGAGTGGCTTAACTGGAGAGAATAGTGTGTAAACTGTGTTAAAATGCATCTGAAAGAGCAGCAAGCATCACCTGCTCCAGCTGTGGAAGCATCAATACTTTACAGCTATTGACTGCATAGTGGGATAGGAATCAGAGGTGGCACACATCTGAGTGGACCTTTTCAAACACACATACATGCAAACTTAATTGAGCCACTGGAAATGATATTTAGCAGGATCAGACTGATCAGGTTTCCACGTCATTAACAGTATTACATCTGCTCTGTGTTTAGGTGTCCTGGCTGGTCATGATAACCGGGTGAGCTGCTTGGGTGTGACCGACGACGGCATGGCAGTGGCAACAGGGTCCTGGGACAGCTTTCTCAAGATCTGGAACTAGAGTCTGAAGGTAAATGATATGAGAAGGACACTTCATGGTGTGTGGTAGTTTAAATTTGGCTATATGTAAAAACCTAAAATTTGTATTTGCTGCCATCTGGAGGCTGGGGGTTGATGGTGCAGCATGTAAGACAAAGCGACCCGACATCACATCATTCACACAGGGAATTATTTCACCTTTGAGCCTCGTTTAATTGTGCAATAAAAGTCTTTCTGATCACATTTGAATAATTGAGCAGTTTTTTGATAGAGAAATGCAGCTAAAATATTAAGTGAATGTTTTGTTTTTTTTCCAGGTGGCATCCGGACTCCAAAGTTGAGTGCAAGACCATTCCAACATCACGATGTTCAATTTTATTGCATATCCAATCTTTTCGAAAAACGCCATGATACTGACTCCGAAAACCCCAGAAACCTAACAAGGGCAAAAATTCTCTCTCTCCTTCTCATTTAAAAGAGCACAATTGTCTGTCACTCATTCAGCTACACGAAATAAAAAAAAGACAAAAAAAAATTAAAAAAAAAAAAAAAGCTCAAGGAATTTCGTGGTTTCAAAATGGACTGGAGGGGAAAAAATTGTGCATTCCTCTGACGATCATGGTCTGGTATTGTAAAAAGTGAAAATACAAAACCCCCGCCACCGTTGCCACTACCACAAAATAAATGTGTCCTGCATCCTCATTATGCATAGGGTTGAGTGAAGGTTATTACATGACAGTGATCTAACTCTTAATAGCTTTTTGACCATGTTTATTTTTTGTTTTTCTGTTTTCATTATTATATTTTGTTGAAGAGAGGTAGATCAGTGAACTGTCAGTTAATGTTTAAAATGAGGATCAAAGCTTTGTTTTATTTCCTAGTCTTTACTCATTTTAGACAATGTTTATTTTAGGTTGACACGTAAAAGAACCTGCAGATCATGTCATTTTAAGTCCAGCTTTATCCCACCGGAGAACAAAGTGAGAGAATTTAGCTTCAACAGGGAGTCCTCAAGCCACTTCTAGCCCTTCTGTATATTTAGCCCCATGATACATTTACTGTTTCTTTTTCCAGTGTAGTCCACGAATCTTTGTTTGCACAAAAATTAAACTTTGCATATATAGAATAATGTCTAAAGAAAAAAGTTAATTAACCAAGCACATGCTGTTTATGATAATGAATGCTCGTTTTTAAAACGGAAAACAACAAAAAAAAATACAAACCATTTTAACCATTCATACACCTTTTTGTCTGGCAACAGTGTAGAATAATTAAATGAAGATTAACCCATCGGATCTTAATCCACCCAGCCCCGTTTTTATTCTTTTTTTTGGTTTTCTTTCTTCTTTTTTTTTTCTTCTTTTTCCTCCTCCTTTACTTGACTTTTGTTTTCCCTGGTTTTCCGTTGCCCGTGGTTGGGACCGGTGTTGTGATTTGGTCGGGTAGGGTCTACCTCCACTTCAGCCTGGTTGCAATCCGGACGTCTCTCTTTTAACAGAGGTGCCCATTCCGTGCTTGGAAATGCAGTTACTACTCTGTGAATGACATGTTGTATAAATCAATGTTTGAAAATAATGATATTGAAACTTTTTAAGTTAAAAACGAAAAAAAAAAGATTTTGGTTGTCTGCCATGGGTGGGTTATCTCTTAGAATCGCATGCTGTAGAATTGCTTAAAAGGTGCATATGGAATAAAGTCCTTTTGATGTTTTTCTTTAAGAAAATAACCTGTTGAATATATCAATACATTGGTATTTATATTTTTCTTTCTATTTTTTCTTGTTTTTGGCTACTCTGTGCATACATGATTCAATTACAATGTCAAAGCTATGCACTCGAGAAGCAAACCCTGCAACATAAACGGTTACTTGGTCCACTCTTGAGAGGAGTTCCACAAATTAAAAAGTAACATAAATGCTTAAATTATACACACATACGTATATTCATTCACCTTAAATATACATAATCCAGATGGAACAAATAAATTTTCATTCCTTCTGTAGCAAAATGAATTTCCATTTACAAAGAAACATTTTATAACAGGTTTTTTTTTCTGTCCTTTAATAGAAAATGAAAAGTAAATCTTGCAGCATCCGAATGGCAGAATTTTCTGTTGTTCCCTTCTCCTTGTAAACAGATTGCGCTCTTTCTTTAGCAGTAGTGACTTTTTTTTCCATTCTGTTTTTTTTTTTTTTCTCTCTGCGACATTCTGTACAAAAAAATGTGCTGTAATTGTGCGTTAGGCCTGGAGTTGGCAAAAAATAAAACAAAATAAAAAATATTAAAAATTAATTAAACTCCCTTTCCTTTTCTCTTTCTCCATCAAATAACTGTAGAGCTCTGCACCCCCTCCCCCCCCACTCTTCCCTTTTCACCTTTTGTATTTAATTTTAAGTCAGTCAGTGTACAACCGAAAGCTGGATGCAAGATAGAAACTATATTAAAATGTACTGTTATTTAAGATGTAATAAAAAGCAGTTTGAGATGACCTACTGTGTTGAGTGTGATTCACTTAGAGCGATTCCCACTGAAGCTAGAATGTTGCAGACTGTTTGGTTTCCTTGTAATTATGTTCAAGTCAAATAAACAATTTCTTATCCACTGTTGAATCAGCCTGGCTCCTCTGTACAGCTGTGAATGCAGTTACGCTTCATGTTTTTTTTTTTCATCAGTGTATGAAATCGATGTGACTGCTTTTATATCAACTTACTGAAAGACTAAATTACCATGAAACAGTTACTTAAGCCAACTTTTGTCGACTTAACTAAATTTTCTTTCAAACACTTCAGAGATGATCTCCACTTTCCTTGGATTCGAGGTGTAAAATATCTTGATAAGGGCCACCTCCAGCAGTACTTGCCAAGTCTAACATCTTCCTGCCAGGTCAGAGATGCTTCTACAGGTATCTGTTATTGCTTCACCAAAGGTTGTGGGACCCGTGAGAATTAATTAATAATATGAGTAAATGAGCCCTGTCCTTTACTGCCCTCTACTGGGAATATTGCCCAGTACCTAGATGTATCTGAATGTTCATTTTTATGAAAAGGATTCTTCAAATTTTATAGATTTAATCTAGGGCTGGGCAATATATCGAGATTTTCAAATATATCGAGACTATCAGACGCAATATAGAAGGAAGCAATATCGTTTATATCGAGAGCTTGTTTTGAGTTAAAAGCATCTTTTGCATTTTGCACAGCTGTATTTTTGTTATGGTCATTGAAAAGTATTTTTAATGTATTTTGTTTTAGGAGCATTTAATTTAATATAAAGGTACTGTAATATTAGTCGGCTGTTTTAATGCACATGTGCTGCTGATCCTTAAAAGTATATTTGGCACTAAAGGCTGTAAATTAGAACTGTCTCTTTGGTTACTTGACAAAAAAAAAATATATTGTGATATATATTGTACATCGTGATTCAGGTAAAAAATATCGAGATATAAGATTTGGTTCATATCACCCAGCCCTAATTTAATCTATATCGCTTTAACATGCTGTATATACAATATGAAGTTTTTAATTAAGCAGTTAAATTGTCCAGTTACACTGAAAACTGGAGAGAAGGGTTGCTGTAAGGACATCGTAGGATATTTACAAATTTAGAAACCTCTGTTATGCAGACATTGTACAGAGTAATAATATCTACATAGTATGTACATACATTCAGAAGTTTCTGTCCAAAACTAGTCAGAATATTCCCCTATTTAAATTTCAACATCACAGAACACATAATTTTACATTATAAATGATATACAGTTAATAAGTAATCAAAATACTTGTATTGATAATTATATGTTGGGCCTCGAAGTACATAATCATTGCTAAGTACATCATTTATTCTTAATGAGGTAAAATAGTGCCAGCATCACAAGTGCTAAACAAATATAAAGAATCCATTAATTCACCTGTTTTTGGCTAAAATGTGTGGATTTAGCTTGTAAAACATTTTCCTAAAAACATTGTAATCATTTACAAAAAATGTTACAGCATTCTTTTACTTTATCATGTTTACACACTGAAATCTTAAGCAACTTTCAAATAATACAAATAATATTTTAAGTTCATAAAGAACAGAAACCCAACAAAAGGGCAAGACAGTTTTTATTTGTATGGCACATTTCATATACAAGACCATTCAAAGTGCTTTACATAAAAGCATTACCGATGGTTCAAGGAAAGCAAAGTAAGTAGTAAAAGGCAGCAAAAAATAGCAAAAATGACAATAAAATCATGAGATAAGTTAAAAGTTAGCATGCAGATTTCATACATAAGGTGCATGAGAAAAGAAAATTTTAACCTGGATTTAAAAGTGTCGAAGTTTGGTGAAAGTTTAATCTGCACTGGTAGTTTGTTCCACTTGTTTGCAGCAGAACAGCTAAATGCTGCTTCTTCATGTTCAGTCTGGACTCTGGTCTGGACTACCTGACCAGAGTCTGAAGATCTAAAAGCTCTGCTAGGTTTATATTCTCTGAACATATCACAGATGCATTCTGGACCGAAACTGTTCTGGGATTTGTAAAAAAAAAAAAAAAAAAAAAAAAATCAGGAGTTTTGAAATCTATTCTGTGATCATTAAATTTGAAATAAAAATAGGTGTGTTTAGTTTTTCTTTTAAATCTTTATAATTATCTTTAACTTAGCATTTTAGCACACAGCTTTAAGGTAAAAGAAACTAGACCAAGCTTTTGAATTAGTTTATGCTTTCCTTATTTTTATTTGTTTTATTAATACTTTATTTAAAACGTTCATAGAACAATAACAACGTGGAACTATCCTCAGAGCTTGTATCAAAACAGCTGCCATATTTAGACCACCGTCTGTGCTGCTGTATAAAATGTAAATAAAAGAAAATGTAACAATATGCTAATCTCATAACCCATATTTTATTCCCAGTATAATATAAATAACATCAGGTGTTGAAACTGAGCCATTTTACCATGTCATGGAAAATACTAGCTCCTTTTGAATTTGATGGTATTAACACATCTCAAAGGAGGTAGAACAAAGGCAACAAAAGGCTGGAAAATTAACTGGTACAAAACAAAAAAACAAAAAAAAGAAGAATGAAGGCGCATTTAGCAACTAATTTTGTTAATAAGCAACAGGTCAGTCATATGAGTGAGTAAAAATGAGTATTTCAGAAAGGCAGAGCTTCTCAGGTGTATAGAGGTGCAGAGATCCAATAAGCAACAAGCGGCATCAAAAATTGAGATACTAAGAAAAACGTCCCTCAATCATGTAAAACTGCAAAGACTTTGAAGATCCCATCATACAGAAAGCATTCAGAAAATCAGAAGGAATCTCTGTGTGCTTGGGACAAGTCCAAAAGGTCATGATTTTTTAAGTCCCCCAGTGGCAATGCATTAAAAACAGGCCTTTTTTTTTTTTTTTTTTTTTTTTTTTAACAGGAAGTCGAACAATTGTTCTTCTTCGAACAATTATATGAGAATACGAAAGATGCTCTTATCTTTTTCTAGACCAGAGCTCATTTAAAATTATATGCAGTAGGCCATAATTAGACTTCTTATTAATCTTTTTATTTTTTATTTTATTCTATACCCAAAGCACTTTAAAAACAACAACAGCTGACCTGTACGCTCTTTGGTCAGCTGTTGTTGTTTATAAAGTGCTTTGGATATAAAATGGTATGGTGTGTTTCATTTGATCCATTCTAACCCAAGATCACTTGGTGTTAATATGTTTTTTGTTGTTGTCGTTTTGTTTGTTTTTTAGATCAGTTGCCTTCACTTTTGGGGGTAGATCGATTACAGCACCATCTTCACAATCCTGGGGTTATAATCCACTGATACTAAATATGCCATGATTGATCACTGGGAAAGGGATAAAATATCAATACAAAGTTTTTAACGTGACAACCCCGTCAAATGATTGTCGGTAATAACTTTAAACTTCTGATCATAATGAATCTGTTCCTAAATTAGTCCCAACGTGCTGCTGATATCAGCTCAGACTGTTAGTTCAGGTGAGCTGCTCACCTCTTCTCTTAGCAGTCAGGATGCCGGTCCTTCAGAGACCATCCGTATTTATTGTAAATTGAGAATTCAATTTTTCCATGAAACTGCGTTACTTGAATTAACATGTTAGTCTAACATCTCATCCTTCTCTGGCGACGCCTATAATCCTTAACAAAAGAGGTGATGGACATGGGGATTTAGTTTTCAGTTGGCCACTTTGCATTTATGAATATAAAACGCGGTCAAACAGAGCGCTGTGTACACTGGTCAGGCGCGCGCATAACCTGTGACGTCACCAACTATGAGAGTGCCTGATTGGTCAATCAGTATCAGGAAGCGATGAGCTGACCGTTGACAAAAGTAAAGATTCGTTGTTATCCAACGAGTTAACCCCACGGCAGCTTGCTGCACTCCAGATCTGAGTGGTCCCCGGTTTCGCTCTGGGCTAAAGGTACAGTTGAAAATCGATAACATTCCGTTCTCTGTCTAACACAACGAGTAGTTTAGCTCGCTAACCATCCTAACACAGGTTTAGCTAATTCAACAGGATAATATTCCACCATATGTATCCGCTTAAGCCGGTGGGGGTCTTGTTGCAAACGTCGATTTTTTAAAACTATTTTGGCTTTGCAATTCGCTAAGAAATCTAGCAGACATAACGAAGCCGATAGCTTAACTTAAACCTTACATAAATTATGGCCTGCAGATTGTAACGTGGGGGAAAAAAACGTAATTATATTTAAACTCTTTAACGAAGCACACTAGTTATAATGTAGCTTCAATTATTTTAGTGTCTATTAAATTAAAAACAAAGTTTAGCCAAAACGTGTATTATGTGAAACTTTGTAGTTACTCTAGTTAAATTATTGCAACGCTTTTTTCATGTAGTACTTGTTGCGAGCAGATAAGTTGGGGTTCGTTTCATTGTCTAATTAGCTTTAGTTCGTTTACGTTTGGCCCCGGCTTTATAAATGATTGACATGGCCTGTCAGTTTACTTGCAGCGTGGCTGTCAGAGATGGACGGAGGACAGGAGGTGCGAGTGGAGGCTGCTCCATACAGCTGCTCTACCTGTGATGGAGGAGAGGTCGCAGGCCGCAGCCTGGTTCGACGCAACAAAAAGATCCGCAGTTTGAGCACTTCCTCTGCCAACAGCTGCTCAGAGTTCAGGTACATGCAAAACAAAAGCCTTTCTCAGTTAATGTGACACGCCTGTTTACTTTGATTACACTGTTTCTGTTTACTCTTGTGTAAAAATGTTTTGAAACCAACCTTGTGACATGACCAGTGTTTCCTCACCCCTGACATTTGAGGTGGTTTACAGTCCCTTAATTCTATTCAACGAAAGGAGAACAAAATTGTAGATGTTGTAAAGGTTTTATGTATGTGTGTTTTCGTAACCCTAATGAGGTTTCTTACAGGGGGAAGTCACTGAGCAGACTACATCTGGCCAAGATGTTGAAATGAACTACAAAACACTGATTTGAATTTTTTTCTCATTTAGTAAGGTGATTGATTGTAGCTTTTGTAAGCCAAAGATGGCGTGCTTCCTTGGCTGAAACTAATTTTTAAGATATGTTATTTTAAAGAAATAATTGAATGATATTTTGGTGTTGATGATGCTGAAAGAATGTAAAGCCTATCACTACCTTACCATAATATAATAGTTTTTGCATTGATCTTGTGATGAAGTTTTTCAAAGTGGATATATACATTTTTTTCTTCTCTGGTTGAATCATGAATGTGCATAGCTCAGTTATGAAATGCATCTTTGTTTACTTCTATCATGTGTTGCAGTCTCAGAAGTCCCCCTTTTTGTGTGTGTGTTTTCCATGTCAAATGTTATGTAAAAGCTGCTCCCCCCCCCCCCCCCAGTGTGAGGGGGGAAAAGAGTTCCTATAACAATCTGGCAAATGCATATTGTTCCGTGTTACTAAATTGTTATAGCTGTTGTCACTAAAAATAGTTACCTACTGTCATCATAATCATCCTGTTGGATCCTTGTTTCTGGCTTTTGATCAAATGCTGAAAAGAGAGCTAAAAAAATGTAATAAATTCTGTAGAGCTGCAGATCTGGTCCCAAATATCTGTTTTTGGTCATCATGAGCATCTTATACATTTCACTTTTTTATTTCTGTCAGTGTTTACATTAAAATACTAATTTATGCTGCTCCAAGAAGTGGTAAACAGCAGATGGTAAATTTGCAGTCAGACTAAGAGGATTTGTGGCTGAGTGATGCGATGCAGCATGACGGCTGCATTTGCTCCATCAAAGCTCAGTATCGCTGAACTTTTACCCTTAATGCACTTAGATTGTTTAACAAAGCCTAATACACATGCAGAGTTTTAGGAAAGAAGCTTAAAAAATGACTGAGGAGTTATCAAACATTTTTGATCCGTGATTGATTTTGTTTCAAGATTTTTGGAAGTTCTTGACAGAGAAAGTACCAGACGGATTGTTCAGCATAAGAGGTTACAAAAGTTTGTTACACAATGTTGATCTACGAGTACAAAATGACTCGTTAAAGCAGATAAGGAATTAAAAAGCGATCAATCTTGAGGAGGGCCCTTGCTTGTAAGTGTCTGTAAACAACTTTTTTTTACCCCTTTATGTCTTAAATAAGAAATGAATATTATGTTTACTACATGCACTCTTATGTAAAGTTAATCTTGGAATCATGGACATGAAGTAGCTTATTTGTGTACATGGTGGACAAATTCCTGTTGAAATCTAATTGCTTGTCATCCTGTCTTTCAGGAGAACTCAGTCACTTCATGGTCCAAGCCCGGTCACCACATTTGGCCCAAAGGCGTGCATGCTTCAGAACCCACATGCAGTAATGTAAGTAGCAGAGAAACTTTTTTTCCCCCCACTGGACTGTTTGCATGCTTTGTTTTTTTCTACTCTCATAAGAGAGTAGAAAAAAAATCTCTGTACAAAAAAAGGTGTGCGAAATCAAATGTTACAGTTAAATAAGACTTTGTCCCCAAAGAACATAAAATAGCGTGTCTTTGTTGCTTTTAGAGCTCATTGGGCCGGTTTTTGGGCAGGGCAGCAGATAAGATTATGCTTTGCTTCATATAAATTAAACTTTGACATACCGAATATCAAAGTTTAGTTTTTATAGTGTTGTCAAATGAAAAGATATAATGAAATATTTTCAAAAATGCGAGGGGTGTACTCACTTCTGTGAGATACTGTATATGATAATAAATAAAGAATAGTTCTTAGATACACCTTATGGTGCCCCATGGACACATCATCAGTGATGTAACCTGGGATCACAGGTAGTTTTGGGTCTTTCAACAATCAGACCCCCTCCCCCAGACAACCCAGCCAGGGTTAATCAGGCCAGGTAGCCCTACCCTGCTTGCCACGCGTCTCTCCTCTTGATCTACAACCACCTCAACTTGATTGCCCTTCGCTGACTGGCTCCTGTGATGCCCAGCGTCTTGTAGGCCCTGCAGACGGATTGGTCCACAAATCCTCAGCATCCCACTTCAAAGGGCTGTCATCTTGCCTGCCAACCATTGCTCCGGCAGTCCTCCACTAGCTCGTAGTACTTTACCCTCTTTCTCTCATTGGCCTCCTCCATCCGGTCCTCCCACAGCACAGTGAACTCCAAGAGAATTACCTGCTTGGATGCTACTGAGGTGAGGACAGTGTCTGGCCTTAATGTTGTCCTGTTAACCGCTTCTGGCAACTTTCTATTGAGTAAAAAATAGTTTTTAAAAAGTCAGACTGTCCAGAGTACTTTTTGATTTCACATGACATATTAAATTGGGACGTAACATAAACTAGCTAAACTATGCTTGCTTTGGATGTCTGTTTTTTGCCAACAACTGATTTGAAACACCCCAAATTTTATTACAAATTTAATGATAAATATTTTTAGTTTTTACTTAAAACAAATAATAGATAACAGACAACCTCCTCATTGCAAACATGAGTGAAGTAATGGAACATGTTTGTGTATTTGGACAATAAACTCAGTTTCATGTCTAGTTTGTGCTTTAGTTCAGATTCCTTGCATGATCAAGACACAATGCTACTTCATGAAAAGGAACATTTAAATAGTTTATATATGTCTTGTTTTGTATTTCTTAATAATTTTTTTAGATTTGACAGGTGTTTTACATCCATCTTCTGAGTGAGAAACTTTGAGCTCACCTTAAAACGTATTTGGATGTGCAAGTAAAAGTGTGAATTTCAAAAGGTTACTCTCAGTTCAACAAGCAAATTAAAGAAGTTTGATGTGCACACTGAAGTAGAAAAGATCTGTATGAGACACAATTAAATATTCAAAGTAGAGTTCATTTTAAAGACTGGAGAGAGCTGTAAACATGCTGTACCTAAATCCCCCACAGAACATCTGGTGCAAACTAACCACAAGTCATTCAATCAGCAGCTATCCAATTTATAAAATAAATGGTCAAAACTTCTTTCTGTAGTAAAAAATACAGACCACACTGCTAATCTCATCATTTGAGGTCACAGTTACGTGCTGTGTATTCCTGCTAAACTCTCTGTTTATGAGAATCTTTTCTACTAAAATGTCTTAATATCCTCTTGTGTAATTTTTAAGTTTGAAAAAAGAGAAAATATGGCCAAACATATAAACTCCAAGCCTTAGGCAGGTAAAGCATAGTAAAACAACAAATACATTTGTGTTAGTTGTGCTAACGTTTTGATTTAAACACATCATTGTACCCCTTTTTAACTCTGGATTTTCAGTTCCTATATTTTGCTTGATGGGTGTTAATAACTCCTCTGAACTTAAAATGACCGCACTTGATCTCACATCACATTTTCTGCATCTGCTGTCATGTTTTGCATCTGCCAAATACAGCTGTTGGATTGAAACTGGAATTAGTGTACTGTGAAATTGATTTCAATGAATATCTGATTTAAAAATAAAAAATAAATAAACAAGACATGATTAGTCAGAAGCTGTTCTGCTGCTTTGACTTCACACAGGCCAGGTTTTAGTTTGGATATTGAACAAAACCTGCAGGCATACAGATGCAGGTCCGATGGAGGTTAATGTTCAGCCTGGCAGACTCCTTAGGATCTGTTACCACTTGGTTAGTTTCAAAAATTGCATGTAAAACTATTTATTGCAAACAAACGGCCAGTAAATTTACTTATGCATGTACATACATGTACAAACTGACCTAGGTGCTTTTCCTAGTTGTGCTTCACATTTCCCATCTGGGCTTTAAATTAAGAGGATCGAAAAGTTCCAGTAACAGCAGAGAATAACTGCAAAGATGGCCCAAATTTCATTCATAAAAATAAAAGCAAATGACACAGCATGGAAAACAGTCCAGACTTGACTTGCCTGAGTACCAATTCGCCACTAGAGAAGTTTTTTTTTTTTTTTAAGATTGCCTTTTTTTAAGACAAAAGTATATTATTCTTAATAAATGACCTAATCGAGTGCCAGCCATACTGTGAACGTAAATGTTTGCCCAGCCAAAATGAGGAAGAGTGCGGCGCTGTCTCTTTTCCTGCCTTCGGTGAACGGCCTGACTTCTCTGTATTCCTTAAGCTGCCGGCTATGTGACTTGTTCAGTTGTTTTCAGGTTGTTGTTGTGGCCTCAGTGTCATATGTTTCTGGAGGGGGAGAAAGAGAAAAACATGTTATTTAAAAAGGTAGCTAGCTGGTTGATGAACAACCACATATGGTAGATAAACATTTGGGCAACTAGTAGAGGAAAAAGACGATAAATTCAGACTTAAGTTTAGCAACTCAAAAAGACTTTTGAAAAGGGGGAAAGTGCCAGTGTGACTTTGTAAGAATCATAATTCTTCTGTTGAAGTCAAAACTGATTTATATTGCCTACGGATTTTTTTTTTTACCATATGGGTGGTAATTTAAAACTAAATCTACTTACTAGCTTTTTTTCTATCAATTATATTGTTTAAAACATAAGCTAATAAAGCTTTCAGACCGTAAACTTGGTGTTGCTTCACCTCTTGCGTAATACATCATAATATATTTAACATCCAGATGGAATTTCATACACCTTTTATTCATTATTTAATGCTGCAGGGCAGCCCAGCTTGCTACTGTATTTGCTGCGTAGGTTGTGACTATTCAGACATTGTTTTAGACTGTCTTCCGAGCGTCATGGCAGCTTCCTGACGTTTTCTAGTCAAAACCTGATCTGACTGTTGACCTAGTGATAGCTGAAGTCACATAAGTGTCTCTCTTTGCTGTTTGTTTCAGGTTGCAGTGTTATAAGGATTAACTTTCTCAAAGCTGCTAGGCAGGTTAAAAGTAGCAAAACCAGGCTATCTTTGTTACACAGCAGTGGCTGTTCTGGGAACAGCCGGCTCCTCACCTGAATGTTTTTGTTTGTTTGTACATTGTCTGCATTTGCTGTGGACGGCAGGTATTACAAAAGGTGCATCAAAGTAAAAAAATAAGAGTCACACTTTAGTCTCTCCAGTCTCCAATCTTATGATGGCGTCAGTCTCTGTGGCAGGGTGTGGTGATACCAAGCAAGGTAGATGAACACTGTCTTGTTTCTGTGGTTTTCCTTTGGGTGTTAGTTGCTAGTGAGAGCCTTTATTATGCAGAGGAAATGTCTACCTGTCAGCACCTTGGTCTCCCATCCTCCATCCGAATGGGTGCATCAGCTCACTAAATAGTTTTTAAAGTGCCACCAACGCCATTACATTTTATGATGTTTATAGGGCTGGGTATTGTCACTAATTTGCTGAATCGATTGGATTCACCACAGCCTATTTCTATTAGATTTTGATTAAATCTGATGTTTATTTAATCTACGCCACACCGCTTACCTGCACTGTAACCAGTGACCTGGCAGGATCAGGTTAAAAAGTAAAAAAGCTGTTGGCTGTAGCTCATCTGCCCACTACTATCTCATCCCTGTCAATCTCAGTTTCTTAAACACACAAACAGATTATTTTAATTCAGTTAAGTCCTCACATTAACACAATAACTTCCTCCTCCCTGTGGATGTCAGTGTGTTCATTATCTGTGATCGGCTGTGAGTTTTCCTCTTACTAATATCACTAAAGTGAAACATCGTTATAAGAAGCTTTCATTAACCAGATGTAGGAGATATGCATCACTCGTTTACTCACCAGAAGAATCTGATTCTAGTAAAAGTGGCAGTTTTAAATTACAAAAGGCGTTTCCAAAGCTATGAAAATTTTCGTAGGGGTGAAATCCCCCGCGGCTCATCAACACCTCATCAACTACGTCTTCTCATGTAAATTAGAACCACCCTCCTCTTCAGTTCTAACTTTCAGCTCGGTCTCTGTTGCAGGTTTTTACTGAGGGCACTAAAGGAAATTCTATTGGTTATGAAATATAATCTTGTACGCCACTGGCATTTTCAGATCTCTGACAGCGAAACTATTTGACACAGCAGATGATCGATCAGTGATCAGTTGCATTTCACATATCTGTAAAGTCAAATAAACGAGCTTCAGTAGAGTAAAAAGTCCAGTGAGTTCTAAACCATTTTGTTTAATTCTATGAAGTATAGAAGTGGGCTGCATAGAAAGCTAAATTTAAAAAAGAATAACTCGGAAACTGGAAGCACGTGGAGAAAATCCTGCGATCTGCGCTGGCTGGGACTTCTAAAAAGTTGTTTTAGTCTCATAGTTAATCATGTAGATTGGTTTTACAGTATAAATATTATTGCCTTCTTTCCATGTGCATGTGCTGCAGAGAAAATCCTAGAAGTTCTAGTCACAAAAACAGCAGTCAGTGTTTATTTTATTGCATTCTTGGTTGACTTCATGTAAACATTTACAGAGTTTCTATATTAAGTGAGACCAGACCAGATCTGTAGTTTTGGCGTCCAGATCAGTTTTAAGATATTATTGATCTGAATCCTCTTCTTTATATTGTTTGGATTTGACAGAGATTCTAAACTCGGTTCTAAACAGTCAGACAATTTTTGACACCATATATTTCTTGTAGATACTTGTTTCCTCTTCTTAAAAGAATTGGGTCAAGCATTGATAATGGCATTGATAATAATAAAATCTTATCAATTCCCATACCTACTAAGGGCCATCTGAAATTTACACATTATCTGTTGCAAAAGGATTATTTTACTAACTAATAATAATAATAACAACTATAATATTATTAATAATAATCAAAGCACTAAACCACTTTGCTAATATTACAGTCAATAAGTAAACTTCTTTTCATAAATAAGTGATAATTTGCATAAGAAAAATTGGTTAAGAGAACAATGATGTCCTGTAACAGGAGACCAGGAAGCACTGCTTTTGTTTTTCCAGGTTAACACAACCGACTGTAACTGGTATAAACCCTGAATGAGGAAATTCAGGTAAATTACCTTTTGCATTATAACAGAATTGACAAGCAGCTTTTACAAATAAGGTCAGACCCTCCCTGAAGTGGGCGGGTTCAGCACGGCAGACGGGGCGGGGCTAGGGATATAGTCAACTTTAAGATGAGAGAGGAGAGAGAAGAAGGTTTAGTGTTAAGTCCTCTCTGGGACAAATACAACCTCCGTGAGTCCAGCTCTGGGGTTTGTTAGCAGGTTCTGTCTACGGTGCAGGAAGAAGAATTGCAGCCTCGCTCGACAGCCAGTAGCTGACTCACAGCATGACCACAAAAAGGGAATCCAGTGACTGCTCTAAAATGTAGAGCATGGAAGGAAGGTGCTAGAAGCAGAATCAGCTGTTTCACCACCAGGACAGAACTCTGTTCTCCCACAGAGTCAGCCTGAAGCAGCATCTTTGTGAAACACACACAGCACAGCCATGAAGTTTAGCCAGCATGTACTAGAAGACGTTCCAGGGAGCCACAGCGAGAACAAAGTCTGGAAATGGTGAGAGAGCGTCTCCATCTTATTTGCAAGCAGGAGTAAGAAGATGTTGAAGGATGAGAAATTAGCAGGCAACCAGATGTTCATTTGTACTGCAGTGAGTCATGGTTATATTCTAGTAACATGGTAACTATGGGGGATGATGTTGATACTGGCCCCTGAACATATAGACATTTAGTAAGTGATAGTGTGTGTGTATTGTCAAAGGTTTGCAGAGGAAGAGCGGGGTGTGGATGCTCTGAGGTTGTTAAAGGAACAGCTGTTCATGAATGGATCCCAGCTTGTTCAAATGCTAAGGAAGGTTTGCTTTTGTTTCCTTTTTTGTTCCTGAAAGCAGGTCCGTTGAGTTTTATTGTTGGATGTTTGTGTCTGCCTGCGTTTGGGTGAGCCACGTTCCGCTCACACTGAAATTATCTGTGTTATTTGACTTAATATCCCAGTACCAACTGCCTCTGTGACACTGGAAACTAAAAGTAAATTTAAGGCAGAAGGTTGGAGCGTTCTGTTTGTGATTGCGTTATGTTGGAAAGTCTTTGTTGAATTAAAAAGAGAACTGAATATGTCATAATAATGTCGCTTTCTGGTTGAAGTGTTGTTGCCATGACACGTGATGCCTTTTTCATTTACAGTCAAATATGTTTGATTTACTATTGAAACAGTATTGGGTAGAAAGTCGTAGGTGTGGCCAATGTTGAGCCTTCTGTAGAGCTGTAGTAGCATTTCAGGCTAGTAGACGTCTGACACGGACACCAGTTTATTTTACATTATTCTGTTTAAACAGTTTAAAGCAGAGCAAGTGTTTGGGATTTTATGTGTTTGCAGTTTGCAGATTTATTATGTAAATACTGTTGTATGTTTTAACGTGTAGATACTTGTAAAGTTTTTACTTCCTGTACAAATCATAAGAAATATAGTGGCAAAAAAATGTAGGCATGTGTTTTGTTTTTTTTATTTATTATTACTATTTTTTTAATTAATTTGCTAAAATTGGGGGTTACATTCTGATTAAATAACTGACTTCCTGGAGCCAATTATATAAATCCCAACTGACTTGTGAGACATGCAGTCATTCCCACAGAACCAACACTACCTCTTACTATGTACTAAGCTGCCGTCCTGAACTCTTGCATAAAAGCTACAAAAACAAATTATTGTATTTGAACTGGAGACAGTCTGTAGTACATTCAGTACTTTAATATGCATGATAGAGCTGTAACAAATAACAGCCATAGCTAACTGTCATAAACAGACGTTTGTATGTAGCTTCAAACCCGGTAGCAGTTTCCAGTTTTAGCTCCTTTTGATTTGGATTCCTGCAAAAAGTTGGTTTAATCAATGTCAAAGTGTCTTTGACCCAAACTTGTTTCATGTTATTCCTTTGAGAAAACACTTAAACTTTTATCTGGCATAGTTCTGTGGTTTTGTATTTCGATAACTCTTTATCCAGGGGGTTGAGTTAAGGTGTATGTCCTGAAGATGACCCGCGAGGTAACAGAACTAGATTTTAAGCCGAAGTCTCTAATTGGATAGCTGCTAAGCAGTCTTGGTTATGATGAACAGATAAATGTTGAGTTAGTTAACAGATCTTGCATAAAGCATGGTTTGAAGTTCAAGCCCTAATTCCTAGTTGATGTAAGATCCTAATCCAATTCAAACTTTTCTTCTTTTTTTAATTATTGGTCCATTTTAATCTGTTATGTTTTTTACATTCAGGCACATTCAAGACCCCGCTACCCAAAGGCTGACGTGGAACAAGCCGCCAAAAAATGTCCTTGTCATTAAGAAAATCCGAGATGCCAGTCTGCTTCAGCCTTTCAAAGCACTCTGCATGTTCCTCACAGAGGTATGTCCACACCAAAAACCAACCAGCTAGCTGTTAAGCACACACGCGACGGGATCGGGTCACGTTTGCTGGAGACAGGACGTGGAGCTAGATGTCATTATTAGGTTTCCTTTGTTAATTCTCGCATTGTACCTCCCCGTCCATCCTCACATTTGGTTATACCGCCCACAAATTCTGTTAAGCATGTGCCTTCTTGAATGTTGTTGCAGGTGAAGAACATGATTGTATATGTGGAGAAGAAAGTTCTGGATGACCCAGCCATTTCAGGCGATGAAAACTTTGGGGCCGTAACAATGAAATTCTGCACTTTCAGAGAAGGTATATACAAAAACCTGCCATATCAAAGCAATTCAATTAACGGCACTTTTATTAAATGATGATAATCACCTGTTCATTGTCTTTATTTCTCAGATCTTGATGACATCTCCAATCGTGTAGATTTTATCATCTGCCTTGGTGGAGATGGAACTTTGCTGTATGCATCTTCACTCTTCCAGGTATTCATCCTGGAGTTCTCAGTGTTGCTTTAAACTGAGGATTTGTGTGTTTTTGCAGCATCTGCTAAACATAACAAACTTCCCCCTACCTTTAATTCTAGGAAAGCGTTCCACCGGTTATGGCCTTCCACCTTGGCTCCCTGGGCTTTCTGACGCCTTTTAATTTTGACTCCTACCAGTCTCAGGTCACCCAAATTATTGAAGGTACTGAATGTTTTCTATCCTGAACTTTGCAAACATTAAAGCATATAGGTTAAATTAACGAGAGAAGTGTCAGAGATGAATATATGTTCTATTTATACTGTAGGTAATGCTGCCATTGTCCTGAGAAGTCGCTTGAAAGTCCAGGTGTTCAAAGAGAACTGGGAAAAGAAGGACAGCATAGATGAAAAGGGCATCATTCTGACCAATGGAAGCACTGAAAGTAGCTGCAAAGCCATGCAGTATCAGGTAATCAGCATCAATATTCACTCTGATTTCTCTTAGATTGCTAAAAATAAGAACTTTATGACCTTTCTAGAAAATTTGCTTTGTTTTTCCAAAAATGCTCAGCCTGCAGCTCAGGCTGTAAATGGGTCAAAATATTTTGGAGTTTTGTCATCATGACTCAGCCATTTTCTCTCTCGAGCCTGTGGGTTTCTAACCTGTTCTTGAAAGAACAAGTCAAGTGCTGCTCAAACTACACGTGTGAAGATTACAAACCCAGATTGGTATTTTTACAGCTACCAAACCAACAATCTGGTCTGAGTCTGTGGGTGACATCATGTCAGCAGTTTGTGAGTCCCACGCTAACATTAGACGTTCTCCCACTGTGTGTGTTTATCAGGTACTGAATGAAGTGGTGGTGGACAGAGGAACCTCCTCCTATCTTTCCAACGTCGACCTCTTCCTGGATGGACATCTTATTACCACTGTGCAGGGAGATGGTGAGTGAGTTGCTGACACATCACATCTGTGCTGTGTGTTGATAACTCTTCAAAGTAATCACTTTTCCTGGACTCTGGGTAGAGCAGAGTTTAGACTGCAGCTCTGTGCATCCTCCACCTCTCAGGAAGTGCTTAACTTTGTGCAGAAGTTTCCAGACTTTTACTTTTTAAAAGACATACATTCCCATTTACAAATGACAAATGGTCCCATCTTTATGCAAACTGGACTCACACTTGTATGACCTGTTATGTACTTGGTTGTGTTGAAATAGTGTGTGTGACTATGTCCCCTCAGGTGTGATAGTGTCTACACCTACAGGCAGTACAGCATATGCAGTGGCTGCAGGAGCTTCCATGATACACCCCAACGTTCCTGCCATCATGATCACCCCCATCTGCCCACACTCACTCTCCTTCAGACCCATCGTGGTGCCTGCCGGGGTGGAGCTAAAGGTATTCACACTTCTGGTTTGTTGCATAACATTATTCAGAATTTGTGTTTGAAGAGTGGGAATTTTTCTTTTTTTTTTTTTAACCAAAGTGTTTAATCAACAATATTTCTTTGTTGTTTCTTAGATAATGCTATCCCATGATGCCAGAAACACAGCTTGGGTGTCATTTGATGGAAGAAGGAGACAAGAGATCTGCCATGGAGACAGGTTAGTCCACATGCCGAGCTGCTAAACATACCATAGCCACACAAACGCTGGAACCTGAAGATGAAGGAGAGTAAATGAAGCTCAACTGACAAATGGATAAGTTAACTCCCTCAGCAGCTGCCTCAACACTTACAAGCTTTGTTACATAACCTTATCAGCCTGTTTAATTGGCTTTTGAGGCGAGCAGCACCCTCTGAGTCAGATCCAGTGCCTTCTTTCAGATAACCTACTCAGGCATAATCCCCTTCCTGGTTCTTGTAAAGAGCTGCCAGTATTTTCATTTTCAGTAAAAACCCTGTGTTGCCTCAGAGGGAAGTCATTCTACTCTTAGCTGATGCCAGCTGCTTCTCTTTTGTTCTCTTGATTGCAAATACCTGGACTTTCCTTGTTCTTTTTTCCGCTTTTATGGGACAAAGGCTTTATTATGTCACTTCTCCATCCTTTTTGCAGCATTATCATCACCACTTCCTGCTTCCCTGTTCCCTCAATCTGTTTCCGTGACCCTGTGAACGACTGGTTTGAGAGCCTGGCCCAGTGTCTACACTGGAACGTGAGGAAGAAGCAGAACTACCTCAATTCGGAGGACGAGGAGTTCTGAGGATGCTTACAAAAAACACTTTTTTTTTTTTTTTTTTTTTTTTTTTTCTTGTCTTTCGTGGATAAAATTTCATACTATATTCGAAGCCGTTTGTCCATGTTGCCTTTCACATGCAGTAAAATGATTGCATGGAGAGTATTTCTCTTCCATGTTGTAGTGGAATTCATATGTCGGAGTAAGAGGCAAGCTATGAGCCCCAGTGTAAGACAGGTGACAGCTACACTGCCTTAAAGTGTCACATAGTCTGACATGGCCCAGAAAACGTCCTTTCAGATTTATGTAATAAAACATTTCTTAAAATCTGAGCTGCATCATGATTAAGATTTTAAAAGAGACGTGTTTTTTTTTTTTTCTTTCAATTTTTTTTTTATTATATTATTTTGGCCTCAATTTTCATCCTGTATCTTTGTTCTCATGAAGTCAAAAATAAGTCTTTTTTTCTTCTTTTCAAAAGGAATAGCAACACCAAAATGCACAAAGGTTAGCGATAAGGAAACTCTTGATGGATGTTATCAGGTCTGTTCCAGCACTTTTCATGTTCCAGACAAATGTCAGTGACATGTCTACAACTCTAAAAACAGTAAATCGAAAGTATGGTTCTCTGTACAAATGAAAGCAAATCTGCACTTTTCTGGGGGAAAAAACAAAAACAAAGAAATTCAACTCCAGTCTATGTTAACCAAATTTTTTATTTAAAAAAGTTGATTAACGTTGCTATAGGAGTGTCCAGGGGTCCAACTGTACAGCCTGTGCCTTAAATACTGCTGTCATTAGTTCAGAAATGTTTTTGTTTTTAATGGCATATTTGCACAGATCAGTTTTGTGCATCGTCATGTATTTCTTTCCTGTCGGCAGAGCTTAACACATGATTGTATTTTATCTCTGTTCAGCTGTGGAGTGAATGTTAATATGTGGATTTTATTCCATATGGAGACCACAACGTCCTTTTTTTTTTTTTTTTTTTTTGTTTTATTTCAGTGTCTGGTTTTAAAGATGTCCTTTAAGCCATAGCCAAATTTTTTAAAGACATATTTTATAGACCAATGTCTGTGGGCTGTGGGTTTGTGTCAGTCAGCGTGTGAATGTTGAGGAATTGTTAGACAGTCCGCCACTGTGCAGCCTTTGTATGCTTAAAGGGGACCTGCCTTACAGGTCTGCTGGGACACTGCCCAGATGTTAATGTGTGCATTGTGAATGGGCTCGGCAGATCTGACTGAGCCCTAAAAAGCAATCATTCCTCTCACTCTTGAGTATGTCTATAAATGTAAAGCTAATAAGCTTTTTGTAACATGCACATGTGTACTGGTTTCTAATGTATTATTAGTTAAAATAAATCTATTTGTTACTTTTGTATGTGAAGGAGTTTTTTTGTTTGTTTGTTTTTTTTTTGTTTTTTTTGCTGATGAGGAACAGAGTTGAGCTAAAATCCATAAGAAATACATTCCACAACAAAGTGATTTGTCAGATTATTTTAGGAAATTTGCTGAGGTTTGTTTTCAGTGTTGGTGTGAGCTCCTCTGACATTGTAAACCAGCTTCATTAAGAAAAAAAAGTGACTTCTCTTTTAGGAAGTTTTAATCTCTCCTAGTGCTTTTTCACTTTTGTAACACTAGAGTCTGTAACTCTTTAACTTTTGTATCAGCAAGTTTATTAGTGTGTCCAACATGCTATTTTTGTTCCTGTAACACTTTAATAAACAGATTGTTTAACCAGGAAATGTGTCTCCTCCTGATGTCAGTCCTTGAGTAAATGATTAATTTTTGTATACGTCCGTTTGCAGGGGTGAAACAGTTGTAGTCTTCAGTAACCTGTCAGGAAAAACCCTCTAACTAGTGAAAAGAAACAGAAATGTATGCTGTAGATAAGTTTTTTAGTTAATGGAGACATTACGTACAGCTCATGTATGCAGGTGTGTCTTTTTACACACTTTTGTGTAGCAAGAAGCGTGCTGTTGCTGAGCAAAAAACCTGGTCAACCACAGGCTTCCTCTCTGTTTTAAAGGTGTTATGATGCCACAGGTCACATTTTCCTGCTATAAAACCAGATGAGTGTACTAAGACTGTTTCTTGCTCGTCGTTGACTGATTAGACCTGCTGTTTCTACGCAAGTCTAACGTAGGCGTGAATCCACACCCTTTCCAGTAACAAATGGGATTTATTACAGTGGAGTAGTTTGTATGTGGAGGATTTCTTTAAAAATGGGCACTGGGCTTAAAAGGACCAGACACTAAACGTGATTTAATTTTACGTATCAAATCATTACTGGAGAACAAATAAGATGTCTGGGTCATATAATCAGGAATAATTGATGCGATGACGATGACATCCTTTGTAACAGATAATATTCCTACTTTTTAGGCTGTATTGAGGAACTTCATGTATAAATTTATGGATCATTTTATTTATTTTTATTTCTAAAGGTGCAGTCATAATGGGCTTAACTGGTTAACATTAAATGAAAAGGTATTCTCCATTTTAGATACACTGGTTCAAGTACTTGTTTTAAGTAATACTTTTTTTTTGTCCCATTTTATCGCCTTTTTTGTTTTGTCATGTCTAAAATAAAGTTTTCTGATAGTGATGACCTTGTTCAAAAACAGATCGTACCGTCTATAATTAATGAGAACTAGTACTGCTGATCATTTAATCATTTAAATTAAGAGTCAAATAAAGGTTCTTCAAACCTGCTTAAATCTTTAAACCTTAAATCCTTAAATCTTTCTGCACATCCAAATAACTACTTTTTCCACTTGTTTTGTTGAGAAATAAAAGAGCAACTTGGTTTTAACATTTTATTAAGAACATTGAAAAAACAAACATTAAAGTGCTGCAGAAAGTTAAGAATTCTGTCAAGTGGTACACGAGACGATGCAAATCACAAGACACTTGATTTGAAAAAAGTAGTGGGTTTTGGTCACTTTAATAATACAGTAAAAGCATTAAATTTATAGATTAGACTGTGCAAGTTAAGAGTCATAGTAAAAATTACAATCCCTTCCAGCATCAGGTCAGTATCGACATTTACTGACGGTTTATGAGAACAAGAGAGACCAGTGTGCTCTGCAGCTTTACAGCATTTTAAGGAAAATAAGTTCTGCCACAAAACTCCAACATAATGAGCTATAACTGTTAACAGGACAGCTGAAAATGCCTAAAAAATAAAAAAATATGGTAGTAAAAATGAATTGCAGGGACAACTTGGGTAACACAAGTCTAAATTAAAATACCAGTGATGGATCCAGAAAAAGTAAACATGCAAACTGATGTTGAAATTCTTATAAATAAAATGAGTTAATGCTCGATAGTTTTAGTAGATTTGGGCACTATGGTTGCCCTTCTGTTGAGTCGTCGACATGCAGCTGTGTCCTTCGTCCACAGCCAGCTGATGCGTTATCAGTTACTGGATGCAAACACTACGACCAAACAATGAGAACAAAAAAGAAATAAAATGAGAGGCATTTATTTATGAGCGCTAGCCACAATTAAAACATTCAGGACAAAGCTTGCATAAAACTCAAGGTAGCATAAGATGAAAGTGGTTTATTTAATATTCTCTCTTTTGTCCTCTGCAGTGCAACTCTGAGATGACCGACAACGAGACAAAGAAAAGGTGGAAACTCACTTCTCTCTCTCAGGCCTTGTCCAAAGCTGTGGACCAGTCTGATGAGGCCCCAGAATAAAACGGCTTTGATCAGCAGTGAAATCAAAGCTCCGGTGACAGCAGCAGCTTCCAGGGTGTAGGTGTTGTCATGAGACCATTTTTCCACCACCTGCAATTCAAATGAACCAGTGTTTTCCAGTGGAAATGCATGTCTGCCGGTCAGCACCAAGCTCTCATATCACCATGTATCTGTCTGGATATATATATATATACACACACACACACACACACATACATAGGTTAATGTGTTTTCACAGAGGTATATGTTTTACAGAACATGGTGTACTTTGGATCAGGAGCTGTTCCCAGCCTTCTCCATACTTTCTTCTTCCCATCATTCTGACACAGGCTGATCGTAGTTTGTTGTTTCAGAACTGAGCCGGCTTCTTTACATGGTTGTTGGTTAAGTCTAATTTGAGCTTTCTTTTCATCAGGCTGATTAACGGTTTGCACCTTGTGGTGAACCCTCTGTATTCACAAAGTCTTCTCTTCATGGTGGACGAAAGTACTGGTTCACCTACTTTCTGGAGAGTGTTCTTCACTTGGGTGGATGTTGTGATTGGGTTGTTCATCACTATGGAAAGGATCCTGCAAACATCCACCTCTGTTCTCTGAGTTCCCAAGCTTACCAGTACACTCTCTTTCTTTCATAACATACCAAGCTGATCATTCTGTCATTCCTAACATTTCTACTGTCTCTCTGATGGATTTCTTCTTTTGTTTCAGCCAAAGGGTTGGTTGGTCTGCTTCACATGCACTGAAAACTTCTGCTATTGCATGTTGTAGGTTCACAGCTGCAAATTAAAAATGCAAATGTCACACCTGGAATCAACTCCAGACCTTTTACCTGCTAGATTGATGATGAATGCATGAAGGAGATAGAAGCTTTAGAATAAAGGGTACAATTACTTTTTGTTTCCTTGGAAAAAAAGCAGCTACATTTCAAAGAGCTGTAATTCCAAAACCTTAATTTGGATGTAAATACCCTCGAATTAAAGCTCAAAATCTAAACTTTAAGCCTATATTGATTAGATGACTGTATCTTGAAGGTGTTTTGGCAAACAGCTAAAGTAACAAAACTCATGCAAATGTCCAAATATATGTGGACCTGACTGTATACATACCCATATGTGTGTGAGAAACACTTGCTAAACATTTGCTAGATATTGCAGCAACCAGACATTCTAGGAACTTAAGAAGCTTCGCTCTTTAAAGAAAAGTTGTGCAAGTAGTGTTTGCCAAAGATTTACAGCCTCAGCAGGAACAAACAGGTGTTGCTGCTTTGAGGAAGGACTTTTGAAAGATAAAGAAATGTCTTTAAGCATAGACAAATTCAGATGCACAGTACACGTTATGAAAGTCTGTCTGCTTTGTAAAGCTGTACTGAAGAGAAGAGTAGAAGTAAGCATACCATGTACATTAGATACACAAAGAAGGCTACTTGAGGAAGGTTCTGCACCATGAAAACCCAAACGAAGACCTTGGCTTCTTTTAAAACCTGAGAAAAAAACAAACAAACAAAAAAAAAAGACAAGTGATTACAACTACTGACAGCTTTTTATTTCACCATATGTGCTACTAAACTACTGATTATCCACAACATTAAAACTATCACCCATTCTGCAGCCAACCTCATGCCAGTAAAACACTTGTGAAGTACTGAAACATGAACATGGACGTCACTGCAACTTTCTGTGGGGCGTTGACTGCAGATCATTTTGGTGAGATTTGTTTAAAAGGATGGTAATCTGGCGAGGTGGATGGTCTGTCAGAGCTTTCAGGGAGTGGCGGTGAAATGGTGGTGTTTGGTCTGCACAAGTGTTTAGATGGATGGCATTTGATGAAGTGAAACGACCACAAGAAGATCGGGGCCCAAGGTTTCCCAATAGAATATTGAAATGCAATAGGACGATCAACGTCCCTCACTGCATGTGTCAGTGGGTTTTAAGGTTGTGGATGAAAAGTGTAAAATATTTTAATCATTTAGTCTGTTTTTTTTTTTTTTTGATGTGACCAGACAATAATCAGGATGAACAGTGCTCACCGCAACAGCACCTACAGCAGCGGTCAGACAGGCCCAGGCCACTCCCACACCCAGGATTATTCTGTTAGCAGTCATGGCTAAATCCGCCGTCGTGATCAGGATACACAGACACAACTGAAAAAAGTCATACAACACATTACTTAGAACAAACTTGTATTTTTCTTTTCTTCTGCATCCCAGCACCTGTGCTGTTCACAGGCCATTAATTTCCAGAGACATGGAGGAATGTGAGAAGCAAGCTCTCATAACAGCAGATGCTTCAAAACATCTGAAATGAACACAGCAACACATGCAACACAACATCTGACAGGACCAGAAAAACTTGATCTCTGGCTCTTCTCATCAGCTAAACTGTCTTTAACTGTCTCCATGCACATGGAGCACGTCTACACGTCTTATCTTGATATCTTGACGCTGATATGAATGTTGTGATACCACAAACTTTCAGTTCAGTCACGTACACCTGATTCACAGAGACTAAGTCAGCTTTTATGTTCTAACACAACAAAGCCAGCAGTCATTAGTGGCGTCTGGACTGTGAATGTACCTGAGCCTGCAGGTCAAAGGTCACCATGGAGAAACAGAGGTTGAGGAGGAAGTACTGCTCCTGTAGGCTTTCCAACGCCCCACCCACACGGAACGCCATCATGTTGGGCCTTCGGATGAGAAGCAAAGTGCAAAGCACGTGCACTGCGCCCAGAGACATGATGCACACGAAACGAGCCTGCAACACCAACACATCACGGTTATTATGAATATCACTGTTGCTCTGTTACGCAGTGGGAAGAAATTTCACTCGGAGGCTGCAGAGCTGCACGCAGCCCAGGATGCACTCAGTTTCGTGTCAACGGTGGCACTGAAACCACGAAGATGTTACCAAGCTTCGTTTCTTCATGTGTTTTTGCAAAGGTATTTGGTGACAAGTACAGATTGTTCCCGTTGGGTCACTGAGTTTTCACGAGCTGTGTCTAAATAACTATTACAAAGGAAACAAAAGTCCTAACACTAAATAATAAATTAAAAACATAAGCCAGACAAGAATAAATCACCACAGTCTGTAGAAGTTATTCTGAGGATACTAAAATATAAAAAGAATTCAATAAATGGTCATTAAATGCTAATAAAACAAAATAAGTACATCTATTTTATTAATATCTAGCATATGAAATAAAATGATTTTTCTGCTTTAACTTAATCTGTATTCTTTCTCATTCGTGTTAATATTACCTTTTATTTAATTTATCATTCAGTTTCCAACTTTATTTATTGATTTATGTATTGTTTACTTGTATTTTTTAAGTCAAATACATAATGTTGAAAATAAACTCATCTGACATTCTTTACATTCATTACTTCTTCTAGTTACATTTATTGCAGTATGTTTTCATCTTTTACTGACATTTTTGTGTATTTGTGTCTGGTTATTGCAGTTTGAGTCCTTCACAGATTTACAGCAAAGTGATGGACGGACTGAAAGTTGTGCAGCGGGAAACAAGTACACAGTGTTTCCTGCAGCTTCCTGCAGGTTGTTGAGAGAAAAGATCACATTGGTACAGGCCAAAGTACCTTTCTCACAGTTTACCATGAGAAAACTTCAACAACTTAAAGCTGAATGATAAACATAGATGATTAAATCATCAGCTTTTGGCCCATGACAGTTAGATTAACTATTAATATTGACTAATAGTGCTGATTTCTACATGGAGCAGACACACAAATACAACACTGACATCAAGTGGTGGAACAATGACCTCTTTCAACTGGAAGAAGGCTCATTTCATTTTTAATGCTTTTTAATGTTGTTACAGTTTTAATTGCATTTACTAACTAAAAATAAAACTCTGTACTCTGTTTTGAGTAAAGCTCTGAGCCGATCTCTTTGTGCGTGCTAACAGCAATTAAGTTTTACGAGAGAAGCATGTGATTTTAGTTTCAGTTCTGGGTTTCGACTCTCAATCAGCCAACAGTCCACCCAGACCTCGGTGCTCAGGGCTGTTTGCAGCCTGAGAGGAAAACTAAAGAGGCTGAAATATTCCACTTTTTCTGCAGCTTTGTAGAAAAGTGAAATGCATTTTTTGTTGTGCTTAATACAAAAAGCTGTCCAAACGCAGTTTTTTAATCGAATGTAACACAGCTGCACACATAATGACTGAAGTTTGATTAGCAATTACTGCCTTATATTGTTTTATATGAAATATTTGGATTCCTTTTATGGAAATAAAAAAAATAAAAATAGCTTATTCAAATAATCTAAAACAGCAAGCTTCTGAAAGGTCTGTGTCGTCTGTAACCAACCCACCAGCAGCTCCTTCTTGCCCTTTGACCCCTGCACAGAGAAGTTGACCACTGATCGGATCATGATAACCAGCACGCTGAGCACGAACGCCACCAGCTCCTGTCTGTTCTCCTGCAGGACGCCACGGCTGATGTAGTAGATGCAGAATACTGTGGAAAACGAGATCATGCAAAGCTAAGAATCAACCAGTCTGCTCAATAATCCATTTCAGTCTGCATTGTTACACACAGAGTTTAAAGTACGTCTGCAAAGCTTTATTACACTGTGTTCATATATTTTCTCGTGCTTGGCTATTTATTATGTCGAATCAATGTGTAGTTATAGCTCGACCTAGCAAACAACCACCGTCCCTGTCCCAGTATAAATGCATGGTAAGGTAATCAAGTTAATTATCAAAGTATACCTGACGCTGTAAAGCTGTGGACCGTCTGAACACACATTCAAGACCTTTTGGCTTCTTGAGTCTTTTTCCATAAAATCTTATCCCACGTGTAAGTATCGACAAACTGACAGCACAGATATTGAATTCAGCTTTCTTGAATTCTGATATTCTCCGATGACGCCACGGCTTCGAAATCTGGATTTTTTTAGAGCAAAGCGACAGGCTGGAAATGCTTCAAGTGACTTTGAGCTAACGTAGTTTAAATGAGTAGCTTTTAGGTCACAATTTCTGATATGTTTTAACATTTACCATAAAAGCCCAGAAAGTTTTGTGAATCAGAGCAGCTTTGTTAGGAATTTGCTTGTATTAAGAAAGAATTTTTCTTTCCTGTTTTTACAAAAAGATGCCAAAGTATGCAGTTTGGAGCATGTACATACACCTCCATCCACAATATTGTTTTAGGAGCTTCAATTTCATTCAGTTTCAGTAAGTTCATATACATTTAAAAAGTCCTGGTTTGGTTGGACTAGCATGTTTACATGCTTCTCGCATGATTGTTCCAGTTTACATTATCAATCAATAATAGGAACCAAGGAGAACCTGACACTCTGGACTGATGAGTATAAAGAATAGCTGGAAATACAGTATATTTTACTGAAGTAATACAAAAAGCTCAAAGTTAGATAAAAAAAATCAACCAACGCTGGCTGGATTTCCTCCTTTTTGACCTTAAAACTTGCATCAGTAAAGAAATGAAATGCAGCTTTCACAGATTAGAGAGAATGCAGACACGCTGTTCGCTTTAAGTATTCTGTCATCTTTCCTTTCCCTCCGGGAAATTAAATATCAGCTGCAGTAAAATATATAAAATAAGATGCATGCTACATGGCATGATGCTTTCAGTGCCAAGTAATGAGGACAGTAGAAAAATAATAGCAAGTTTACATGCAAACTCATATTCCAGTATTGAGTCTGTGCACTGGCTAAATCATAAGAAGAGGACGATGCACCATCAGCCACAACATTAAAACTACTGTCAGGTGAAGTGGCAGTGGACATCTTGTTGAGGTGGGGTACAACAATGTACAGGGAGCAGTAAAAATTAGACAACATGAGGATCTGAGTGACTTTTAACAAGAACCAGACAGCGACATGACACCCTCTGAAAGCAGGTAACAACGGCTGCAGGCCTCTTGGCCATGTTCCCCTCGCAGCAGAAACTGTGATCTCAATGGGTTCTTATAATACATCTTTTGTAAGTTAAAACACCATCTTGAATGAGTTTTATCATCTTTTCCATTGTTTCTTTTGTTAGGTCTGTGTTTCCTGCCATTCAGCCAGGTGAAACTGCTCCCTGAGGTCGGTAAGCAGACTCATTAACAAAATCACATTTGTACAGGTATTTGATTTGGAAATCAAATTAGAGCTGATATAATCATTATTATTATTATTATTATTATTATTATTATTATTATTTATGTTTGAATGGTTTCATATTTTTTCTTCTACTTTATCTGAAAAAAGAATCCCTAAACGTTTTTGGGTATGTCTTACAAACTCAGAATATTATTTAATAAATTTGTTTTGTGTCATATCTGTGATTTCTTTATAATAAATCACCTGAATGAAATCTCATAAAGTAGGGTTTCCATATTTGCCAGAACTGCAAGTCAGTCAACTTTCATTTTCTCTACTTCCGGAGGTTTCAGCCACAGAACATGTGCAGAGATCTTATAAAATTGTTGCAACAATGAACTGGAGCTGTTTGAATGACATAAGGGGAATTAATTTGTATATAAAATGAGGAACAGATGTTATGGCAGGGAACTGAAAAACTAGTCAGGCACAAACACCTTGGGATAATTTAATCGGAGAATGTTCAAACCAGCTCCCACACAGCTGGAAAACCTCTACGTAAAGCCACCAGCGTTAAACACTGACAGAGCGGTCGTACTCACATATTCCAATCAGCTGGATTAGAGATACAGTGAAGCTGTCCTCGTCAGACACATCGCTGCCCATGTGCTGCTTGTAGATGCTGAACACTGTGAGGCCGAGCAGCGCCAGCAGAGATGCTATGGTGAAGGGAAAATAGACCTTCACCAGACATGACAGCTCCGACAGGGGCTTTATCTGCGAGAGGTTGGAGATAACCAAGAATGTCAAACAACCTTAGATATGATCAAATGTTCCCTTTTAACCACATTGAGTAAGTCTTAGTAAATTAAAGAAAAGTTTCACAAGTGAAAGAAGCACAAGAAGTATGGAAATATAATCCCAGTGGGGCTGAATGCATTTTAATCCACAAGTTATACTTTTAAAATATTTTCTTGCTGATGTTTGTTTGTGTGTTTATCTGAGTCATCTTACCGGTCCACATGGTGTGGGAATCAGATTCTGATGTCTCGGTCTAAGGTTTGGAGACAGACATTCTGGGCCCGGTTGTGGCTGGTTGCCCAATAAAGGACTGAAAAAGTAAACATATTACAAATAAATTAAATTTCTGTAAAATAATGTTTATTTTTGATTACTAATTAGGTCCTGTGCAGTTATGTTAATGCCTCAGTAGAATTCAGAGTATTTAATGTTGCTTTATATCAGTTAAATAGTTGTGGAATTAACCTCTACTGTTTTTTACTTATCTTCAGTGGTTTTGCTGCCAGAGACAATTCTCCCTGAAGCATGACTTAACCCTTGTGGATAAATTCGATTCACTATCACACATGAGATTCAAAATAATAAAGCACATAAATTTAACCATAAATTCACAAGAAGTGACAAGAACAGTTTAAAAAATAATAAACGAATGTGTCTCTATGCATGAGAACTTACAGTACCGCACACATTTTAAGTTGTCGCAGTAGAAAAAGCACAGGTGGTGCTAATAACATTCAACTGTCCGAGCAAGTGGGAATCTTCATTAGGTTTATCATTCACGGCTGAACTTTTCCTTCTACAACATTGTCGTTTGTACACTGAAAGCCCAGATACTTTGAAACATTTTAAAACAGATCCAAACTAAGTTTGTATACAGCAAATAAATAGGTTATCTTTCTAGAAAGAGTCACTGCAGAGCATGAGATACACAAAGTGTACTTCCTTCCTACTGCTGTTTAATAGCATGAATATTTTCCTTTTGGTGCCACATTTATAAGTAAATGCATTTGTGGGAAGAACAGAAGAGCTGACTATGTGAAAATCTTCTCTGCCAATGCCAAACAGCTTCATCTGCTACTGACTGCCATGCCTGCTCTTCATCATTAGGTCAGTTTGGCAAGTTTTTCATGAGCACAACCCACATCCTTAACTCTGCTGCACATCCCACATTTTCCTTACAAATGCAACAACACCCAAGTTAGTTTTTTTCCATGGTACAAGAGTTATTGCTGATAAACACTGTTACAGAAAGAAAAAGAATCCTCCAAACGAAGATTTCCTTACTTTTTGTGTTTATTTTTGTTAGTATAATTTATTTGTCCCTATTTCTTTATTACACATTATTGAAAAAAAATGTGATATTGTGGCAGTCTGTAATTACTGCCTTCTAAAAAAGTTTACAAACTTAAAAAGGACAATCACGTTTCAGCTTTTCCAACATATAAACCAGGTACATTAGCTAAGAGTCTAATCTGTCATTACCGTAATTGCAACCGTAATAAAACTATCAATAGACACACCCTGGACTTCCTCATGTTTTCAACATTCACGGGATTAAGAAATCACTCTGAAGATGAGTCAGACTATAAGCGGTCTTAACATGGTGGGCGTTGGCTTTTTTATTTCTCTCGTTTGTGTACTTGTTCATGATTAACATCTGAACCCAGATATTTAGCTAATTTTCATCCCCATGACCAATTCACCTTCACCTCTACTGGAGACAACCGGCCAGGTGTAATGCTAACACATTTAACTTTACTGGGAAGGACAGCCAAAAAAAAAAAAAAAAAACTGTGTACAAACTCATATTTAATCTGTAACCTTTTCAAATGAGCTATTCAGACAGTTCACATTTATTTTCTCCTGTGTTTTGTTTAACCAGGGTGACTAATTATAACGTGGTAATAAGCGGAACAACATCCAACAGACCTCTGAACAGTTTAAGACATTTTTTCACGACGCAAACGATCCGTTTCATGAAAGAAGACAAAGATAAATTAACAAATCAGACCGCTGACCTTATCTCATCCATGTTCTTGCGGACAAGAATGTTACCCGAACCCAGGGTTTACATTATTGCGACTCTCCCTGCATCTCCACCTCGGACCGTAAGAAGTTCAGTTTCACATTTTCACTACATCTACAGGAAAAACGTTGCGAGTTCTTCTTCTACGGTCTATTTTGTTGTTCTTCTACTGCGGCAAAGTGCTACTGCCCCCTAGAGGATATATCTGTACAATTGACTACCGTGCCTACGAAGCATTAAAAAAAAAATCAATATAAATTGGATTAGTTACAGTTAGAATAAAATGTCAAGCATTTAATGGCTCTGTTTAACATGTAAAATTAGTAGCCTCTTCTACTTCTGTGAATTAATCACATGATTGCTTTCCAAAGATGTTTAACTTTGCCTTTTGTGTCTTTTATCTGTTCCATCAAGCCACAAAAGCTCAGTGGATTTTTTGTTTGTTTACTTTTTGGGTGGCACAAGACCTCACCCATGCAAAGTACCCTACAGCACATTAATTTATAGTTGAAGCAATTCACTGACCGACAAATACAAGTTTAAAAATAAATAACTTAGTCAGATCTTAAAAAAAAAAAAAAAAAAATCAAATGAATGATGGAAAATAAAGTATATACTTTTATTTGATCACAAAATAATAATAATAATAATAATAATAATAATTTTACTGTAGATTCCACAAGCAAAATTTAATAAAACTAACTTAAACTGGTGAAATAATTTATTGTATTGTTTATATACACATTCAGTTTTCATTTGCAAGTGGTTTGTTCAGCCATTACAAAGACAAATTAGATAGATGATGAAGGCGGATCCTCACTGGGAGGGCCAGTTGTCAGGGCCACAGGACCTCAGAAAAGAGGCTCAAAGAGTTCTTCACCAACCAAACATGATGATGATGCCTACAAGTTGTTTCCTACAAGGGAAACTGAAAGAGCAGAAGTGCAGATTCATCTAATATGTGTAAAATGTTTTGTATTTTTATGTTCTATTTAACATAACATTTTAAAAGTAACAGAAAATAGCAAAAATCTACATTCAGGTATTTGATTTTTTTCTGGCTTTTCAAATAGTGACCCCATAATATTCCACCTGCTATTCTTCATATATTTTATTTTGCAATATTTAGTCCCATTTACGGCAGTTTTTATCCGGATTTGATAATCCTGGAAAGTCTCTATCTGGATCAGAGTAATCCAGTCCAATGTTGCTTTGAACAACCAGGATAAAAGTAAAATGGATTATGTGATCCTCCATCGTGATAAATGGGATTCTAAAATCTGAATAGCTTTTATCTGGGTTAAAATTTTTTAACAACTAGGCCCTGGGATCAGAATAATCCATCTTTTTTGGTTCAAATGTATTCTCTTTGTTTGAACAACACAAACAAAGAAAACAGATCTATCTATCTATCTATCTATCTATCTATCTATCTATCTATCTATCTATCTATCTATCTATCTATCTATCTATCTATCTATCTATCTGTCTGTCTATCTACCTGTCTGTCTGTCTGTCTATCTACCTGTCTGTCTGTCTGTCTGTCTGCCTGCCTGCCTGCCTGCCTATCTATCTATCTATCTATCTATCTATCTATCTATCTATCTATCTATCTATCTATCTATCTATCTATCTATCTATCTATCTATCTATCTATCTATCTATCTATCTTGCCTATTGCATACTTGCAGAAACCGGAGGACAGGTTTTCTGTGTAAACATACACTCCCGAGCCACTTTATCAGATACATCAGTCCAACTGTTCAACACATATGGCTAATCAGCCAATCACATGGCAGCAACTTAGATATGGTCAAGATGACTTGCTGAAGTTCAAACTGAGCATCAGAATGGGGGAAAAATACATGTTTACAGTTTTTCTCAGTCACTTTGATGCATTTCTCACATCGAAATTAACATTCTCATCACTATCAGTTTAAACTCCACAACAGTCAGTCATTTGTGCACATCAGAGTAGCATTTCTCATTGCATTGGTCAAACTGCAAATGCTATTGGACATGTAGCATTTGCTTTCATACAATTCTCTGCTATCTCATGACATTATCATTTGCTTTAGTCATATCAGTCCAGATTATCTATACTTACAGCTGCAGAATAGTCAGTCCTCGTAAAACTGATAGTCCTCATTTCATTGCTTGAGTCATTACATGCAAAAGAGTTAAACTGGTTTTCAAAACCTGTCAAGCAGATTTGAAACATTTTCTTTCATATTTTTCTGGAATGTCTCTTAAATTGAACAACTTCTCTCAGCCGGCCCTCAGCTTTTAAATGTTAGGAAGTGAGTGAAGCCTTAGTTGTAACAAATGGTAAGCAATTTGTCCACAGTAATATGTATGTACTGTTACAGTAATATATTCTTTACAGTTGTGCACAACGCTGCCCAAGGGTTAATATTTATTTTAAGTTTGTTTTATAGAAATGACTGAAGTGTATGTTTTTATTTAATTATTTATTTTAGATGGCAAAGAGCGTATGAAGAGGAAATGTGAATAGTCCTCATTTCATTGCTTGGGTCACTACTTAAAAAAATGTTGAACTAGTTGTCCAAATCTGTCAAACAAATCTTATAAATAATTTTAAATATTATAAGACTTGTCAAAGAAATTTTATACATATTTTTAAATCTTTTGTTCTTGAAAATGTCTCCTAAATTGAACATTTTTTCCTCAGATGAACCTCAGCTTTCACTGATAAGAAGTGGGGTGTGGAGCATTAGATGCAACCAGTGTTAAGCCACTTCTCTACAATCACTCGGAGCTGAATCCCCTGAACCTCCATTTCACAAGCATATATGAACCAAGCAGGTGTGTGCATGGTGTGTACCATTTCTACAATACTGTAACACAGAAAGGGAAGGTCAGTCATGTGGAAGATGGGTGAGGGTGCAGGGAGGAATGGGAAGGGGACAAAACAGGTATATAAAGAAAAGTCTAAAAAAGGGAAAATACCAGTGAGTTACAGACCACTTGTGTGGTCGAAAATGCCTGACTGATTTTAGAGAACGGGCAGACTGGTTAGAGATGACAGAAAGGCAACTAACTCGAATGACCACCGGTTACAACTAAGGTATGTAGAGTGGCATCTCTGAATACACAACATGTCCAGCCTTGAAGCAGATGGACTACAGCAGCAGAAGACCATATCACTACTACTCCTGCCAGCAAAGGACAAGAAACTGAGACTATAATTCACACAGATGAACCAAAACTGGACCCCTTTCACTAGTGTAATAGTGAAAGGGATATTTTCTTGGCAAACTTTCAGCAGAGTAATGCACCATGTCTCAAACTTACACACAGTTAGCAGATTTTAGAGCACCTTTGGGATGGGGTGGAAAAGGAGATTTCATCATTAATGTGCAGCCAAAAAATCTGCAATAACTGTGTGATGCTATCATGTTAATATGAACCTAAATCTCAGAGGAACGTTTCTAACACCCCACTGAATCAATACCATGAAGAAATAAGGCAGTTCTGAAGGAAAAAAAAGAGGCCTCAACCCAGTACTGGGAAGGTGTTTCCCAACGAAGTAACCAGTAAGTGTATGTTTTCACTTCCCTCTACTGGTCACAGTGGGAAACTACAACAGAAGATTTTTTTTCTCTACTCTTGCCAGTTTATTACTCAATATGAAGTTGTAATTCTATCCAAATAATCTGTTTTATATTCTAAAAACACATTTAAGAAAAAAAAATAGCACAAGCAAATTGCAAGAGCATACTTTGTTTTGTTGCAGTTGAATAAAGTTTGACTGAATCAAACCGGAAATTAGGACGTTGTATCTTGAAAATTAAAGCACAGATTTTCTTATTTTTTCCCCTTTCATTTAAAAAAATCCTAATTTCAAGAACATTTCAATCAGTTTTTAACCGCATTTAAAAATATTTCTATGGTCAATAAAATAAAGTTAACCTAAACATAAACAACCATTTTTTAACGTCGCTTTAATTTAAGCTTTTCCTCTTGTTTCCGGTGGCTGTTCTACAGTAACTTGACAATTGTCATTGATTGTTAACAGCCACGTCCGAAAAGGTGCGCAGCTGCTCGTCGTCCACACAGCGTGGTTCATGTTTGTTGCAGCGGGATGTGGGTCTAGAAAACTTCCTTTCGTGTTGTGTAGCATGGCTGACAGGGCGGGGAGTTTTTTAGGAGACAATCGTATGTGTCGCCCGTTGCCAATTGCAGCAGCGTCTAGCTAATGTTACTGAGCTGAGCTTCCTTCTTTGATAAAAGTCCTCAACCCCCGCTGGGCGGTTGGCTGCAACTCTCGAAACACACCGAAGCTCTTTGATTTACAGAAAGGTAAGACTTGGTTTTCTTGTTTACAACTACATTTTTTTTTTACTTGTCGGACACACTAAGTGCGAAAAGAAGCTAGCAATCTCATAGTTGTCTGTCCAGAGTCATAAATGTTGCCGTTTCATTGTCTATTGTTGATGATAAGGGTTGACAGATCGACGTTATTGTGCAGTCATGTTGAAAGAAACTTCAAGTCGTTATCTGATGTGTGAGAGCTCCACTTTCTCCACTTTCCACTTGATGTGCGAGTTAGTGTTAGGACGTGTTTGCATCATTTGATTCTGCTTTTGTGGGGAATATGGCCAGATTTTTCTGTTTAATCCGTAAAAATAATTTATTAGATCATGTAATAGCACAGAAATATCAGCAGTGAACTGCAGTCAAAATAAAAATAACTGGCCTATTTCCATTGTTTACACTGGAGCAGTTTGTAAACTGGTCTATGTAAACTTAACCTAGCGGCTGTTCTGTGTGGATTTCAGATTTGTTATTTAGTCTTTAAAAAATAAGTGTATGTTACAGTTAGATTAAGCTGTTCTGTGGCGAGGGAAAACAACTCCACTCAACCTGTGAGACAGACACCATATGCCTTGATCTGTTTTTCCCTACATTTTTTCTTCTTCTTCTTCTTAAGGAGCATGGTGTAAAGAATAATCCTCTGGGTATGAGAGATGGATAATTCATTTGGCCATCACAAGATGGAATAACCATTGAAACGTCCCATCTACTCCTCACGCCCCCATCCTTCATCACAGCGGGTGTGATGCCGGGCAGCAGGCCTTTTGCCAGACCCTGGCTGTGGGGTCTCCTGTCCCCATTCCACACTCGGCAGGAGCGGGTGGTGTTGGCCCGCAGCGAGAGCCTTCCAGGGGAGCAGGTGCTGAAGATCACGGTCACAGAGACCACGGTGATCGAGGCGGAGTCCGGGGTGTGGAACTCACGCTCCTTAACCTATCTCTGGCTTTGGTACTTCTTCAGCTTCTGCACCCTGTTCCTCAACAAATACATCCTGTCACTGCTGGAGGGTGAGCCCAGCATGCTGGGTAAGAAAAAATAAACTGCTTCAGTTGTTTGTTGCTGTCAGGTTTTACTTCAACAGCCTGAGGAACTGGTCCTACTGTTTTGTGCAGTGACTGTTTTAAGGAATGTGAGCAATTCTGGAAAACTTCAAGAATCTGCTTAGCAGATTCCCACATTTCCTGTTGATGCTCTTCATCATTAGAACAAATCAAAGTATCGGTCTCTGATATTTTCCTCAAATAGCTTTATTAAATAAATGATTATTTATAACTTGATAAAGTTTTATCATCCACCGACATGAGTTGCTATAACATTATTGGGTTGACTTCCTCATGCCTCCTAGGTGCTGTTCAGATGCTCTCCACCACCATCATAGGCTGCTTGAAGATGTTTGTCCCATGCTGTTTGTACCAGCACAAATCCAGAGCCGAGTATCCCCCCAACTTTGTCATGATCATGCTGTTTGTTGGTCTCATTAGGTTGGTGCTTTTGCCTTTAACTGGATTATTGCTTAAAGATATCAGGGCTGCGTTACGTTAGCTTCTGCATGTAGAAAAAGCAGCAGATTTCTTTTTCCTTTTTTTTTAAGTTGTAGAACCGGTTAAGTAAAGACCAAATATGGAAAATAAAAAAAATGAATGTATCTACTTTTGTCAGGTTCACCACAGTGGTTCTGGGATTAGTGAGCCTGAAGAATGTTGCAGTGTCATTTGCTGAGACTGTGAAGAGCTCAGCCCCCATTTTCACTGTTATCATGTCCAGGCTGATCCTTGGGGAGTACACAGGTAAACACATAGCATGTTGAACTCTAAAGTAAAGCCTTCGTTTGGTCATGTGACTCGAGTGGATTGGGTATTTGAAACATATGCTTCAGCGATCCTTATGCAGATACCTGTCTCTTTGCACTGTCATCTTTTGGTTCATGATCTTAGACAAAAACATTCACAATCAATAGAAACCAGGTCATTGCTTTTTTTTGTTGACACTAACAGTGACTCATCTCATTGTATATATTGTTTCTTCTCTAACCTGCAGGGCTGTGGGTGAACCTGTCCCTGTTTCCTGTCATGGCAGGACTAGCCCTTTGCACAGCTACAGAGCTCAGCTTCAACATGCTCGGCTTCTCTGCCGCTCTGTCCACCAACATCATGGACTGGTCTGTACGGCAACATTCCACACAGCTGTTCACACCTGCAGCGTGACGCTTTAACTAACTCTACTTCCCTGATCTCAGTCTGCAGAATGTTTTCTCCAAGAAACTGCTTAGTGGAGACACATACAGATTCAGGTAAAAGACTGAGAATCTTCTTTTTTTTTATTTTGTGTGTTTAAATAAAAATAAAAAAGCTCAAACTGGGTTTTCTTATTTCAGCCCTCCGGAACTGCAGTTCTACACCAGTGCAGCAGCAGTCATCATGCTCATACCTGCCTGGGTGTTCCTCCTGGTAAGTCAACACACAACCCTTAATTCCTTTCTGTGTGTTGAATTATTCTTTCAGTCGTGGAAAGGTTATAACTGTTTATTTTGAGCTAAAATCTTTTATTAGTGGACCTGCTACATCCATCATTCAAACTGTATGTTTAGTAGGGGTTTAACAATACATCAGTCTGCATTAATACATCAGTTTAATGATCAATGATCCAAAAGACCTACCTAGCTGATGAGGTTGACTGAAAATATCAATGAAACATTAATGCAGTAATTATTTGTAAAACATATTTAAAAAAAGATCATGTTGAGTTGTTTACGTTTGCTTTGTTCTTACCAAAATGTTTTATTTTGATTTGATAACAGCTGATATCTAAAGCTGTGATGTGAAACTATGATAATGTTAGACTGATTATTATCACTAAGTACTACAAATATTTGGTTTGAGATGCTAAACAGTGAGGTTTTCACTATATCCTGGTTTAATGGGAACAAATAGAAATTCATTCAGTTTTCTTATAGTTTATGTTCAGATTTTAACTGAGAATGTTTTTCATGTAAATGTCTGATTAAACTCAGGAATAAGATAATATTTTATTACTTTAGTTGCTCATTGTGATTTGATGTTATTGGAAGTGATTGATTTATCGTCTCATACTGATGGCTGACTCCTGAACTGGACTAAAACAACATTGTGCCGTAGCAGAATTTGGAAAACAGTAAATCGTTATCCACTGAATCGATATATCCGAATGAAATTACCATTCAAACCCTTGATGTTTAGCATGTTTTCACACAAGTTGGCAGTTAATTGTACTTTGCTTATGACTGATAAGCAAAAAAGATGAGTGAGTGTAGAGTGTGTGACAAAGAAACTACATAAAAAGTATAATTGGTGCATTAATTCATTAAAACAGATAAAGATACTTAGATTAAAAACAGGTAAAAACCCAGCCTGTTTTTCTGTGCTTAATGTCAGACAGTTCAGTAACAATCGGAGGACAAGCTGACTTCAATCTCCCATGTTTCCAGGACATTCCTGTGATTGGGGGAAGCGGAAAAAGCTTCCTCTTTAGTCAGGACATCATCCTGTTGCTACTTTTTGACGGGTGTCTGTTCCACCTGCAGAGCGTCACAGCTTATGCCCTCATGGGACGGATTTCCCCCGTCACGTTCAGGTAGGACAAGAGCACAAAGTCCAAGGCAGGGGTGTCAAACATACAGCCATTAATCTGTCCACGTGAAGTCTCATTTTTATGTTTAAATCTAAAACATTTCCAAGGCGGCGGGAGGGGGGGAATAACTTGTTTTATATCCATTATATCTTTCTTTCTTAACTGATCTGACTTCGCGTTATGAGTTGAGTCCGTTCAGATGGTCAGGATTACCACACAGATGTGGAAACATACACACACGTGCGTTTAAAATAACTTCTAGATAGCTGATTTAGTTCTTATGTTATCAGACACTTAGCCTACCTGACATGTTTCAATGGTAGTTTTCTGTCTTCATCACTGGATGGTGTGTAATGTACAAATCAGCTGATATTCATTGAGGCGGCACCGACCCGCCCATACGGCTCATTCGAACGACATCCGAAGCCCCCTACTGATGGCTTCTAGATCTTAAAAATTTACTTAAATAACTAAATATAAATAAAATATTTTTAAACACAAATATACAATAAAATATAAACAATTTTTATGAGGTTTTAAATGATCAAATTTATAAAAATCATTGTGTTTATAGAACTTTATAAATAGAAATCTATTAACAAAAATGATATTTTTAAATAATTTTCTAAATAAGAAAAACTATAAACTAATCTATACTATTTTTTTAACCGGTCCCTCTTGAGATAAAATTGTGCTGTATGTGGCCTCACTAAAGTGTTTGTTTACATTTATTGAGTTGTATCTCAGCTGCAGGATTAAGTTTTCTAAAGAGGCCGAAGTTGAAAATAATTGTGCATCCTGGTTTCAAACTTTGATCAGTAAACCTGCTGAATATTCACTTCTACAGCACAGACTGTCCTGGTGTAGTTTAACCCTGGAAATAGTGTGTATTCATTAGATAACATGCTTTATCTGCAAGGTTTCCAACCATCCATCGTATGTTGTGACATATCAGCTCTCGTTATCTCCTATGGAAATGACAATGACATAAATGTCCCAATGAATTTTAAAACAGAAGAAGGTGTGGTGTTGACTTTTATTCTATTAAAAAAAGAAGGAAAAATGTTGTGTGTGAGCGCTGCTACCATCATGAAATCTTAATTGGATAAATTTGGTTATTTATTCTGGTTTTTGACAGTGTTGTAAGGTTTCATATCCTAAATGAAACATTACACCGCTGTTACAGAACTGTGTGAGCACCATATAGCAGCAACAATGAAGACTTGAGCTTTTCAAGGTTCAGCAGTGACTTTTACTTTTCGAATGTTCTCTCTTCTGGTCCACTGCTGATGTAGATGCACATTCACTGCTGACTACACACTGTGACACGTACTTGAACCAGTTTGTCTTATTTCCACTGATCTGTTGCTTCATATGGGCATTTAAAAATGATAATCTCTGTAAAATGAGCTGTATCCGGGATACTGTTACAACCTTGCTGTTCTGTATTACCCATTTTAATGCAGGAAACAGGAACAAAACTGGACACAGTGAAGACATTGAAAACCTGTGCTGTGTTATTACTAAAGCTCTTGACAATAACTTCATGCTCTAGTTACAGCATTGACTTCAAGTATAGTTATAGACTGGAAAGTTAATAAGCAGGTGAGCTTGACAAACTGGTCCTCATCCTCTTCCAATTCTCCCTCATCCTCAGTGTTGCCAGTACTGTGAAGCACGCCCTGTCGGTTTGGCTGAGCGTCATCGTCTTCAGCAACCAGATCACAGTCCTCAGCGCCACCGGCACCCTCCTCGTGTTCGTCGGGGTCTTCTTGTACAATAAGGCCAGACAGATCCAGAGGCAAACCTTACAAGCCATGGCTGCTGAACAAAACCACAAACCACTGCACAACCAGGACTTTCAGCCTCAATGAGGACTGGAGAAATGGAGTGAAAGCCACAAAATCGACACATTCCAGACAAAGAAGTTAAATGCATTGTTGCAGTCATATCTTTAAGCTGAAAGTAAACAATGTTTGTCTGACCGAGCTGTCAGCCGTTCTGAGGAACTACACAAATATTTCTTTGTCCTTGACCCGAGTAACATGGCAAGCATCTTTTGTCGTTATCGGTCAGTAAAAGAAGAATCTCAGGGTGACTTTCTGCTTTTCCAAGGAAGTGATGAACACTTACTTTCCCAGGTATGTTGGTTGATCATCTGTGGTGCAGCAGCTGCTGAATGTATGGTACTGTATGTATGATAGTGTAATCTGCACTATGCCATCTGAGGTAAACTATCTTGATTCTGAATGTATGTTGTGAATGGGGTGTGATGCCTCACAGGATGTTTGTTTTGTTTTAAAAGGCTGATCCAGCCAAAACTTAAACTGGATGTTTAACACAGTTTTGAACAAAGTGTGAAACATTCAAGAGTAACACTGCATTCTAGGAATGCTCATTTTCTGACAAAAAAAAAAGTAGTTTTGTTAATCTAATCTCAGAATTTAACACATACACACACCTCAGTACAGCGAACGAGAAAGTTCAACGTGTGTTTGATGGGACACGTCTGTACTAATCATCATCCGTCTGGCAGTTGCCACTTGATTCTCTTTTTTTTTTTTTAAGCATTTTAATAATGCTTTACTTTTGCTGCGGTGTTTGTGCCAAAAGAAGCAGCCTCAATTTCTCTTACCTGTGTTGAGACCACGAGGTTGACCATAAGAGCTGACTGACTTGAACTTGTGATTTATGTACATTAAAACATGTTCATTTCATGCTTCTATATTATTGTGTAAGATTTTCTCTGTGGGTTATGATTTAATATTCATACCATAAGAATGTGTCTTTATACTAATGTTCCACCAAACTTTTTTAAGTTCAAGCATGCACTTTTCTTGCCAGAGGACGAAAGCATTGAAGTAAATATAAACTGTATAGTTAAGAAAAGTGCAAATTAAAGATATAAAGATGTTGAGGTTGTAAAGATGTGAACACTGCAGAGTAAAACAATTGAAATGTTTTACGAATCTTCATTGACGTTTTTATTTCCAGTTTACATACAGCACACACACATACAGATGGGAGAAAGTTAGTACCGTGTTTACACAGTCTGCTTAATAAAGACGAGAAGTGCAGCTGTTGTTATTTCAGCGAGTTTGTGTCTCACCGGCCGCTTTAGTAGATGATCAGTTGCATGTTAACGCAAAAGGCCAATCAGCCAATCACATGGCAGCAACTCTGCATTTAGGCATGTAGACATGGTCACAATGACTTCCTGAAGTTTAAACTGAGCATCAGAATAGAGAAGAAAGTGACTTTGAATGTGGTATGGTTGTTTTTGGCAGACAGGGTGGTCTACATAATTCAGAAACCTCAATTCTGTCCTGCTCAGGCTGCAATTCAAGAGATTTTCAATGTATTCCTGCTTCAACACACCTGACTCAAATGGATCTAATGGCCTGCACAATGACTCACTAATGTGAGTTGTGTGTTGGGGCAGGGATGCATGGAAACCTGCTGGGTCGTGGCCCTCGTAGGACCGAATTCAGTAGCCCTGCTCCAAGTAATGTTTCAACATCTTGAATCTATGCCATGGAAAATTAGGGCAGTTCCAAAGGCAGCCTGTTATTAGCAAGGTGTACCTGATGAAGTTTCCTTTGAGTGTCGATCTCTGCACAAGATGTGGCACCGAAGAATTCAAAAACGTGGCACTGAGGGCTTAAGCTTAAGGAGAGGGTGGGAAGAGGAGGAGGGATTTTCCTCACCTTTTGTTATCCTAAAACATAGGCCAGGCTGGGCTGCTGGGAAATGCATAGTTCAAACTAAACCAGCTGATAAAGTTCTGTTCTTCAAAGGTTCTGCGGGCAGTTCTGAAAATCCAGTTTAAGATCTGTCAACAGAGAAATATCTCCAGAATCAGCTGTTCTCATGTTTAAGGATCAGTATGATGAGTTTATGCTCAATGTTTCACCTGAATATGTGAAAACCTCAGAACAGACTGAAATAAAAGTAGTAAAACTGGACAATCTGTGCATCACACTACCTACCTTTGTTGAACTCAAACCTTTACAAGTGTGGAGTCAAATAGTTTCGAGACCTAATGAGTAGTTAAGAAAAGCAGTGTCTTTAACTAGACTCATAATTTTTTTTCTGTTTGAAAAGAAAAAAATATGGTGTTTTGTTTAGGAAAAAGTCTTGCTCTAATTATACACATATTCATTTATTCATTTAAAAACTAGATTCTTGATTACAGTTCAAACAGTGCATAAATGTAACTAAATTACTAAATTTAATATTTTCTGCACATTTAAGACAAATTAACATTTTTCAAAATTCACATGTAAATGTCACGTATTTAGTACAGAACTTGTGTTCATAGAGTTGGGACTAAAGCTGACAACTACTAAACAATTATTTTCATTTGAATCACGTTTTATGAAGATGTTTTAAAATAAAAATCAAGAACAATAAACTAAAATCTAAATAAACTACTTATAAAATAACTTCAGCTAAATTAAAATGGCTCCAACTATGGCTGATGTGTGTGAGCTGCTGTTGCTATAGCTGACCCTGCTTCATTAAACATAGCCTTGGAGGGATGCTAATTATAAATAAATATAATTTAAAGTGCTTATGTAAGATTGCCGGGGCAGTTGGAGCGGAGGATGTTAAGAGATGGAGGCAGAAACTGTTATCAGGAGATGATGTTTGAAAGGTGGATGGGACTGTTGAGATGAAACGAAAACCTGCAGGTTAGGACATAAAATCTCCTCAATGGTTTGTCTCCTGATCAGCAAAGATCATACTCAGCTGGTTATCAGTTTATAGGAGTTTCCACTGGTATTTACCTTCAAACCCTTCAGAGACACCTTATTGTTTTGTGTTTGCAGGTCCACTAGCATGCAGCAAGGCTGAGCACATGGTCCATCACAGCTGTGTGTGTTAATCAAGCCAACATTCAGCCCAAAAATACTAACTTGCTAGGGAAAATGTGATCAAACATGATTCAAATCAATGTGGATCTCATTCTGACGTTCAGGAGAGGCAGAAGTGAGCTCTGGGCTTGTAGCACCGTGGGAACAGCTGATCAGACTGACATGTTGCTAAATGCTAAATGGAATAAATAATAGAGAATACGATGGTTCATCACAGGTTTGTCGTGTAAATGACACGTTGAGTATGTCAGAACCACAGTCTACACTTAAAATAAAAACGCTTGTTGCACTTCTTAGTGTTTTTTTTATTATCAATATCTGAACTTAAACTATTACTTGGATAATAAAACATCCTAAATACTGTCATTCGTAGGACAATCTCTTGCAGTGTGTCCATCTACTACAACAGTAAAAGGCTTTAAAATAACTGAACAAATATATACTCTATGATGAAAGACTTATTTCCTGCTCTGATAAGCAAAAATAATAATAAAAAAACAAAACAGCTGCGGTAAAGTGGATTTGATTTGCAGCAAACAGGAGTAGTTTGATAGGTTAAATCAGAGGACACAGATGGAGGCTAACTGTAGACACGTCGTCTTCAGACTGTGTTCAGGTTTCTGATGGTAGCTACCTGAATGCTGGCGTGTTCTACTGAGACTTTAAAATGTTGAAAATAACCTTCTGGACCTACAGTCAAATTACTGTGTGTTGAAATGTCCACAGTGAGCAGCAGAGTGGGCAATTATCCCTTCATCCTGCTGGTGGACAGAAAATCTTCATCAAACTCTCGTAGCTGAGGAAAGTGACGGCGTTGACAGGAAAAGCCCTCAGGCTGTTCAGCAAGAGACCTTTGAAGAAGACCCTGAATCCCTCCTCCCTCACGCTCTCCCTCATGCAGTGAAGGACCCCGCTGTACTTTCGGCCGCCGGCACCCGACATCTGGAGACGAGCTTTCACAACGTCCATAGGCGTTGCGAAAGCCCAGGTCACCACACCTGCTACACCCCCTGCCATCAAGATCGCAAAGGCTCCTAAAAATAGGAAACTTAGAAATAAATGACTGTCTTCAATATCGTGTTTACAAATAGCAAATATTAGTCAGATATTTGGAAATTTTCTACAAGCTTGTCAAGTAAAGTGCTGTTTTTATTTTTTTAAGTAAACATAATTTCCACGTCAAAATTAGGGTGATAATACAGGAAAAACCACAACCTGGTTAGGGGTGGTTTAATATAATTTACATGTCCAACAGTGATCCAGGCAGAAGATTTTAGAAACCAGGAATGACTTCAGAAAAAAAAAAAACTTTTTAAAAAATAATACATTCATTTTAAAATGTAAAAAAATGATGTCAGTGATGTTTATGTATACAAATGCTGATTAAATTCCCTTATCATGAGACATACGATGTATGTTGGCATGCATAAATTTACTGGATGAGTCAGCCAAATTACCAAAAAAAAAGCAGCATACAGTGCTGTGCAAAAGTCTTGAATCACCTTTCATTTCTTTATATTTTGCTTCCAAAGAAACTTTCAGGTGGTCTTGAGCTGTTTTTCTCCAGATATTCTTAAGGGTCTTTTAAGGTTTTATTTGGACATTGGCTAATTTTAGGATACTGGACAAGTGGAGGATAAAAATAAAAAAAACCAAACATCATCAGCAGGTGGACAGCAACTGAAAGGGATGCGTTTAGGAAAGAGAAGATCCAGATGCATTTAGATCCAGTAAGGTCCTGACTCAGGATCTAAGTGTCTGACTTTTCAGCTTATCCGTCTACTGTTCACTGAAGCCTCATCAAAAGTGCTCTCCATGTAAGGGTGGCTGTCAAGAAGCCATTCTTAAGGATGGGAAACAGGTAGTAAAGGCTGAGGTGTGCTAGGAGACACAAGAACTGGACTGGAAATCAGAGGCAACAGGTCTGGAGATGAATCCTGAGGTGGGATCATCTTCACAGAGAGCGGAGCAAAAGGCAGCGGCATTCCATGTCCTGCAATTAACCTGGAGAACGATTCCTCAGGACGAGAATTAACAAGTAAGCTTGTTTAAAGATGGTTCAGGCTGTGTTGAAGAATAAATGAACTCATATTAAACATTGATTTTTAATCTTGATAGAGTTATATAAACTCTGGTTTTGTCTTATATATTATATTTCTGTATGTTTCAATATATATCTCTGCTATTTTCCCAGTACATAATAAACAAATCAGGGTGGCTCAAGACTTATACGCAGTACTGTATTTCCGTTTTGCTGTAGCAAGCAGAAAGGTTGTCCAGCAGATTGCCAGGCCATGTCTCAGTGTTTGCAAAGCTTCCATTTTGGTTCTGTTTTTTAACGTAAATAGAGGAAGAGAAAGAAAAATTGTCATTCAAAGTGCAGTCTGCTGGACTTTTTTTGTTTTGTTTTGTTTTGTCTGGAAGGAAGCAGGAAGCAGGAAGAACAGCAAGAATGAGGACTAGAAAAAATAACATGGCATTTTAGATTTGGTCAAAACTATTATAAACTGACTACGGGCAGCAGAAATGACTATTTCATAAATTTGACCAGGTATTTTATGTAATATCTAGTTCTCTCTTCAGTCTTATATTTTGATGTATAGATCTTGATGCGTGAATCAACTTCTGAGACTGACCTGGTTCTTTGCTGGTCTCAGTTAGAGCCTTGCGAATGACCTCATAAGGCAGGAAGTAAAGTCCATAGCAGGGTACATCCCTCAGAGCAAGAGCCACACCTCCTCTGAACAGACCCCGGGGTCCCTCCTCCTTCAGTATGACAGCCATACAGTGTATGGGTCCACGATAACGGGCAGCAGTTGTCTGACCCTGCAGACGCACCTTCACCAGGTCGATTGGAGCACAAATCAACACCTACAAGAAGATTGTGTCACTATGTCTACTGGCTTTGGAAAACTTATCTCATGGAAAGACTAAAATCAACATTAGGTTGATTTTATCAATACGATATGCCTGTTTTGCCTCTGTGTCATATAGTACCATTTATTTAAAATAAAGCATAAGCCTTTGTGGTTTGATGACAATGACGTGTGGTTCATCATATTGATGTAAGATTAAATACTTGTATGATCAGGACAAATATCCAAATATTCAAACACAACACAATATAAATATACTTAGTAATAAAATGAGCAGTCCTAGGAATAACTTCTGATTTTTGTCCCTTCTTTTTGCTTTAAACAGATCACATTTTAGTTTTACAAAATATCTACTCATCTTTAGAATTTTATATATATATATATATATATATAGAGAGAGAGAGAGAGAGAGAGAGAGAGAGAGAGAGAGAGAGAGAGAGAGTAAATAAAGAAGAGAATTAGAGAAAACACTTGCAGTCCCCCTGGTGGTCACATATAATAGTGCATGAATTTTACTGATTTGAAACGCATTGCACTGTTTATTATTTATGCTTTCAGGGCCATGTCCTGTACAGGTGACCCTTACCATTCTGCGAATGTATACCTGTGCACCAGTGTGTCACTCAGCAAATGATCTGTCAACTTTACTGATATTACAGAAAAATAAAAACGAGGAAGAAGTGTTGTTGAACTGAGCTAAGCTGTTCATTGAAAACGATGGCATGAAGCTAACTGGGCGGAATATTATTATTACGAGCAAGCCTTATAAAACTAAAGCCAATTACTATTAAGCCATAAACTTTGTGATTATCTTACACTTAAGCATGCATCACCTTAAGACTGGATATGTTAAAAACGCCCTATTCTTCATGCCTTTACAAAGGCAAAAACTTTCATTTACAATTGCAGATATGAAAAATGAAAACTTTGTCCACACTTTTGTTTTGCTGTTTTCAGACTTTTGCTCTCTCCGCACACTCATTTTCACTGTAATGTTGTGGAGTCCAAATGGATCCATAGCAATATCTGCAGTAATGGTTCTCATGGCGGTTTTCAACCCTTGAACCTCAGTAGAGCTTACCTGTACCAGGCCTGAGAAGCAGCCAGCACTGAAGACCTGCCCTGCAGAGGCTGGCTTGTATTGATTCTGGCCATTGTGTTGAAACTGAGTGAGGTAACCTAAAGCATTGCTGTATGAACCAAAGACAACAGAGTTGATAATGCCAGTTGTCAGCACCGGAAATGCCATCCCCTTGAAGAATCCATGAAGCTAGCACAACAAAAACATAAATGGATTAACAATTTTCGTTAAAGTTCAAATTACTACATAAAGTTGTAATAACAATGTTCTACAAAAAAAGGAGGTGACATACCCCTTCATGAGAGTATGATTTAGCCACACAGTGAAATATTCCTCTATATCCAGACTGGGCTTGTAGACGCACCTACAAACGAGATGGTATGTGTCAGCATGAACTAGGTTAACATAATATCATATTTACTGGTTTCAGACTGCAACCTTTATTGTGTCTAATGGATGTCCAACTGCAAGTCCCAAAGCACCTAGAGTCAACAGAGTAATGTTATTTCTCCACATATACACAGGCGATGTATATTTAAGTCATTAATTAATTTAAAAGCATTTTGTACCTGAAATGCTCCCCGCTATGAATTCCAAAAATGGCATGACTTATACAGTTTTTAAAACCTGCAAAAAAAAAACAAAAAAACAAAACAAAACCTCCAAAAAAAAAAAAAAAAAAAAAAAAAAAATGTACTTGTGATTTTTGCACTTTTGAAGACAATACATCCATGAAAGTGCCGCTTTACAACTGCTGTGAAGCAAACTTACTGGTCCCATGAATGATTAATATATGACCATAATAATTAAAGAAAAGAATTTTACAAAAACAGTCGAAAGTAAAAATCGTTCCTTTTGTACAACTCATAGAAACAAAACTGATTAATTCACGTAATCCTATTAGAATTTAACCAAGGACATAAAGGATTAAAGATCATTTGAGAAACCTATGAAAATAGAAAAACATTGTTGCAGCAGTTCTCGCAGGTGGTTACGTCTTTCCGCCTGTACACATTCAAAAACAAACTCCGCGGGGCTGAAACCAGTAAGTTGGTTTCTTGCCATCATAGAAGGTTTTTTGAATGAGGCAACTTTACTTACCTTTTGTTAGCGTCACCTCATTTTTAGAATATGTCTAGAAAATCCTGCCCACCTTAGGGCTTATCACACTTCTCCCGCAAAATCTCAGCTCCTGAGTGATCTTTGGCTCTCACAGTGAGCAGGGGAAAATCTACACCATTACCACGTAAAAAAAAAAAAAAAAAAAAAAAAAAGGAGGGGGGGGAGTTGGCGCGGGGGGGGGGGGGGGGGGGGGGATTCTAGGCGCACAGCAAGGCGCTTGTAAACACTGAGTGACGTCAATTTAATGCGCAAGGCAGCTTCGAAAAGCTAAGGGCATATACTGCGTTTTGGGTGTTTCGTTTTTGTTTTTTTTGTTTTTTCTATATATGTGCTGCTTCTGTCACTTATTGTAAAACATGACATGTAATCTTTCAGTGTGTCAAGGTACCCACCGATGAAAGAGCGATTTCTATCTATTTTAAACAGACTCGAGACAAGTTACCGTTGACAAACTGCTGCTTTACCAAGGAAAGCTAGCCGGAGAATAGCTTACACATCTGTTTACGTGCAGCATGACTACTCTAACAAGACAAGACCTAAATTTTGGACAAGGTAAAGCATTTAAACTAATGAAACGATTAATCATTTCATTGTGAATTTAAGCTTCGATAATGTACATTTAGTAACTGTTGAAACTTGTATGTACCATAAAGTAGCAGTAAATTTGGCCTAAGCTTGTTGGTACATATCGATCATAACACCTTCGAAAGGATTGCATTAGAGGTCTTAACAAAGTTATTTCTTTTTTTTAGTGGTTGCTGACATTCTGTGCGAGTTCCTGGAAGTCGCTATTCATCTCATTTTATATGTCCGTGAAGTTTATCCCTCTGGGATATTTCAGAAGAAAAAGAAATACAATGTACCTGTGCAGGTACAGATATATGTGTAATTATTCAATTTCCTTAAGTTTTTAGGTAGTGCTTGCCTATTTGCATCCTTAACATTTATCTTTGGTGTGCTTGTTTTATAGATGTCATGTCACCCTGAGCTGAATCAGTATATCCAAGACACACTACATTGTTTAAAACCTCTCATTGAAAAGGTAAGGTGGTTACTGCAGCTGATGGTATCAAATATGGAAATGTTCACCCACATTTATTTTTATAAACTGGATAAACTTTCCGTTACTTCCTAGAACGATGCAGAGAAGGTTGTTGTTGTCATCATGGACAAAGAGCATCACCCTGTCGAGAGATTTGTATTTGAGATTTCACAACCTACTCTTCTCTCTATCAGGTTTCCTTCCACATTTCGTAGAAAAGAGCTTGCTTGATTTGAAATACATTGTGGGTATGATTGTATTGAGTGACTTATTTTGTCATCACAGCTCGGATACTTTGCTTTCACATGTGGAGCAGCTTCTGAGGGCATTCATACTGAAGATCAGTGTGTGTGATGCTGTTTTAAACAACAACCCACCAGGTAATATCCCTGATGATATATTTTTATATACAAATTAAAATAAGACAGTTTTCTATGATCTTAATACTTATATAAAGAACATCAACACCAATGAAAGGCCTTCAAATGGTAAATAAAAAGACAATGTGTGTAGCACACAATTATTGCCATCAATTTTTATTAATTTGAATTAGTTTCTCCCACAGAATAAAAAATAAGAATCACTTGTGTAATTTTCAGTGCTCACTTGAACTGGATTAATCAGTTAATCCTTATTTTACTTCATAAAGTAATGAAATAAAGAACAGTCTTCCCTGTTTCATTTTCACAATCAAGTTACAGTATTAAGTGGGGATGTCAAGATTACACACTTTCTTGGTACAATTATTGTCAAAGAAATAATATGTTAATTAATTTCTCCACACTATAATGTGTAAAATCACCTGAACACTCCTTATATGTTAATTAGTTTTATTTTTTTCTATATTTTCATGTCAAAATAATTAGCTAATATAACAACAAAGTAAAGTCACTCCAGCTAAATCTCCTCTATAATAAACAAATCCTACATAATAACTCTGGATTTCTCTCAGATGAAAAAGGCTACAGGTCCTCTATCCGGACGTGGGAGGCTTCTTTTTGTAAACCACGTTAGAAATATTGTTTGGAACATTTTTTTTAAACCCTGAGTAAAGAATTTAGAAACACAGAAACAACATTTCCAGCTGTCCTTTAGCAGAATAGCTGTCGTTTGTTTGGGACATAAATAATACTACAATAGTGAAAATAAATAAGAACTTATATCTGGAATTAAATGCTGTTTCTTCTACAGACTATAACTATTGCACACCATAGACCTCATGCCAGGTTAATTATGTCTGAACAATAAAACTATCTGTCACAAAAGACATATTTCGTTTTTTTTCTCATCTGTATAATGTAACATTTAGTGAACACATCATGTTTCACTGTTAAGACCAATCCAAGTCGTACGTAAGCACAAAATAGCAAATGACACGATAAGATTGAATTTCAATGTTACGTTTGATTATTATTACCTTCATTTAACCAAACTAGTTTTTAACCAAACTAGTTTTTTTCCTCATCTGTATTACTACGTTCAGTAAACGCGTCATGTTATGCTGTAAGACCAACCAAAGTCATAAACAATTACGAATTAGCAAATAACACGATAACATTTCGTTTCAGTTTTAGGTTAGATAAAAATAAGTGTCATTGAACCAAACTATTTTGTGTTTATCTCCACTGTAGTGTAAAAAGCTGCTGGTTGTCCTGCAGGTAGTGAAATGTATTGGATGTATTTCCTCCTTTTTCTGCAACTTTTTAAATGTTGCTTTACAGGCTGGTAAGCCGTCCTCCACAATGACACCTTGGTCATTTTTTTTTGTTTAAAATAAAAAAAAACTCTGATAATGTTTAAATTCGTTTATTTCTTTGGAGGGGAAAAACTCTTCCTCTGCTGTGTCCCACTCAGGCAGCCTCTCCTGCAGCCCTCATGGAACTAAAACAAAGCAACACAAGCAGCAACATGCGGAAGTGGTGTAACTTTGTTTTGTGCAGAAGTTGCGCTGATCTGCTGATATGGTTCATAAATAATATTTTATAGAAAGGGACGATATTGAGGGATCTTTAAAATTAAAGATGCATTTAAGATGTTTTACTGAGTCTAAACACAGCTGAATAAGTCTGGGAAGTTCTATGTGGATTAAAAAAGAAAACTCTACACTGAAAAACTTTTAGTTGACCTTGAGCAATGTCAAAACGGTGGTCTTCACACTTATATGTTGCTTAAATAGGGAATAACATGGGCAAAACCCAAGGAGGACACCACTACTGAAAGGAAAGCAACAGAAATCATGACCGCAACAAGCTTCATACATTAGCACCAGACTTAATAGGATGATAATATACAATTCAAAGAAAGTAATTTTTTTTAGTAATGGAGTGCATCAGGTTTTTATTATTATTACTTTTTTAACTGGTGATGAAGCTGGAGCTCATGAGGAAACTGCATCCTCCCAGAGCATTCCCAGGGGAGCTGAGAGATGTAGTCCCTCCTGCGTGTCCTGGGTCTCCCCCTGGGCTCTCCTCCCTGTGGGACGTGCCCACAACACCTCACTAGGAGGCATCGTGACCAGATGCCTGAGCCACCTCATCTGGCTCCTCTCAATGCAGAGGAGCATTGACTCGACTCTGAGCCCCTCCCAGATCACCAAGCTTCTCACCTTATCTCTAAAGGCGAGCCCGGCCACCATGTGGAGGAAACTCTTTTCAGCTGCTTGTATTGTCGATCTTGTTCTTTCGATAACTGCCCACAGCTTATGACCATAGGTGAGGGTAGGAACGTAGATCGACTGGTAATTCGAGAGCTTTGCCTTTTGGCTCAGCTTCTTCTTCACCACGACAGACCGATGAAGAGTCTGCATCACTGCAGACGCCGCACCGATCCGCCTGTCGATCTCCCGCTCCATCCTTCCCTCACTCGTGAACAAGACCCCAAAATACTTGAACTCCTCCGCTTGGGGCAGGACCCAATTGCAGACCCGGAGAAAGCATTCCACTCTTTTCCGGCTGAGGATTATGGTCTCGGATTTGGAGGTGCTGATTCTCATCCCAGCCGCTTCACACTCAGCTGCGAATCGCTTCAGCACCTTATGAAGTGATGACCTCCTATACTGTTAACAGGAGACCTTTTACGAGTCACTATTCCCAACAGGATGAGGAGATTCTAGTAAACTATTTGAACGTTTTTGTTATTTTATGTGATTGTACTTTGAGCTGTTGTTTGAAAGGAAGCATGATTTAGGAATAACCTGAGAGGAAAGGGAAACCTGGGAGGCACAGTTCAGGGTGAAAAAAAACTAAATCATATCTTCCCACCTTTATAGTCTGTTCCAAGTTTGCATGAGCTGTGTAGAAAATACAATATAAAAGAAAAAAAGTACACAATGAGATGAATAAGTTTAATCTGAAAGTAAAATAGGTTTTCCAGTCTGTGGAAGGAAGACGTTGATGACATTAAAGTGTGGTGTGTTTTCTGTGTTACAGGATGTTCTTTCACAGTGCTTGTCCATACCAGAGATGCTGCTACACGTAATATGGAGAAGGTTCAAGTCATCAAGGTGAGATTTATGAACACAATGAAACTATAGATTAACACACCTAAGACAGCAGCATAATTTTATTCTAATAAAATGTAAACAGAATAATTACTTGCAAATTTTGGTCACATTTGTGCATTTACCTCCTCAGGATTTTCCATGGATAGTCGCTGATGAGCAGGAAGTTCACATGAAGGAGCCGAGACTCATTCCACTGAAGTCTATGACGTCTGACATAGTCAGGGTGAGATTTAAGATTCCTGTCATTGATTTCTGTAAAAAAAAAAAAAAAAGCATAGTTATATTTAAAGAATTCTAATAACTATTACTCATATTTGGTTGTTTGGGTTCGACAGATGCAGCTGTATGTGGAAGAAAGAGCCCAGAAAACGTAGACCACTCCGTTGCAGAAACAGCAGATGCTGCTGCATGAGCTAATCTGTGGCGACGGCAGCTCATGGCAGAATGCTTAACATGTCCTGTCAGGGCTGGATCGATGAGTTTTTGCTGAACACTTGACATCAAGCATGAAATATTCCTCTTGGAATCAATTTAAGGTGCAGGCATTTTGCTGCAGCTGGTGTAAGGAGTCTGAAACATGATGTCATCTGTGAAAAATCAGCTTCTCAGTCATGAAGAGCTGGTGGATTTTTGTGTAGTTATGTCTGTATTACCATAAAATATAAGATGAAAATGAAATATTTAAAAGGAGGGTGGAACACACTGTCTGTGGTCTTTAGTTTAAACCTGATTCTGTTGACCTGTTACTGTAAATATGTCATCCATCTCACTGTTTATTTTTACAGTATCCTAACTTGGTGTTTACAGTAGCATCCGTCAGAAATGCGTCAGAGCTGCAGAAGGTTTAAGTTGGACTTTTGCATGTTAAATGCATATATGTGTATACATTTGATGTTTTAAATATTCTCAGAGAAATCATCAAGACTTTTAAACTGCAATAAAACTTTTTAAAGCACCTGCAGTTGAAATTTTGGTCTGTTTGTATTATGTGTGTTTAAGCAGGCTAGAGTTTTAAAAATATCTAGTATAGCATGTAAATGGAAAAATGTGTAGAAGTATATGCCATTAAGTATGGAATGGTAGGAGTGCCACAAAAACAAATTAATCTGGAAAACAATAAGGAAATAAATTAGTAAATGCATATAGACAAATACATAAAACAAATGAGAAAATGTATATAAAATTATTTTAAATATTTTTTCATTCATTGTCACATAACTTGGTTTAATAGCTCAGTTTGCAGAGCATCCATCTCCCATGCAGAAGACTTCAGTTCAAAACCTATGACAAATATTAACACCTTCCAGTTGGGTGCTTAGGCAAGACCCTTAACGCTACTGCCTAACCAAGTCTCTTTGGAGAAAAGTATCTGCTAAATGACTGTAGAATAAAATAATTTAGTTATTTGTTTTCAATGATTTCATACTCCAGCTTCTTCATAGTAACATGGGGTTGTCCTTATAATCATCTTCAGTATGTGCTATCTTTAATATCAAGAACATGACACAGAGCCTGTGAAGTTTAAGGGGGCTGAATTTAAGTAAATTGAATATTAGTATAAAACTTTTGTTGCTCCGTAATTTAACTACAAAAGATAAAAAGTAGGGGAAGATTTACTTAACTGCAGCTACATAACCAGGTGCACAGATCAGATCAAAGTGACTATGTTCATGACTGCATGCAAAGTTAAGATAACCGGAAGAGCACCTGTTTTATGTAAGTCAGACCGAAAACTTCAGAGGGGTGTGAAGAGGCACCACTCATAAACATTTAAAGGTTTAGACACAGAAACCGCCCGTTCTCAGTAGAGCTCACTAGAGCCACATTTGCAATGGCTGAAATTAAGGACCAAGGCTGAATTTGGGGTAATGCACTTTGAAAACAATATTGTTGGACCTCTGACACCCACATGAAAAAAATGTATAATATGGGACCTTTAAGAAACTCTAGGAACCACAAGTAAAGCAGACTGCTCTGTTTAGAAAATATGGAACCATGAAATTTCAAAGATACAATACAGGTTGATTTTTAAGTGAGTAAAATAATTTAATATAATTCTGTTGTAGATTGACAGAGAGCAAATGAGGAGAAGATAAAACTGAAGAAATATGATCTCTCCTGGTTATTCTGCTGACCATGCTGCCAGTTGACTCATAAAGGGGTACAAAACCACCAGTTGTGGGTCTTTAAACATGAAATTTCATGCTGATGGCTTAAAAACACACAACTGTAGTGAAACCTAAAAATCATTCACAACAAACACAGTTTTTGTCTTTGCATCCACAGATGTTAGGAGTTAACACTCAACCATGCAAAGAGAAAAACATAGAAACAGAAAAATATCCTGCTGCTGGAGTAAAACATGATTTTTTTTCTCTTTTTTTATTTATTTTTTTTTAGAAATTATGGCCATTCCACATGACCATCCTCTGGGCAAAATGAGGAAACTCACCATATGGCTTTTTTGATGGTACATGCAAACTTGCACATCTGTGCAGGCACCATTAATACTGAATCAAATACTGTAAACAGGTTTTGGAGCAGCAGATGCAGCCATTCGAATTACTTTTCTTCAAGAATGCCTTCATTGTTTTAGAAAGACAATACCGAACCACATTCTGCATGTATGCCACGTCAGGAAAGCTCTATATAAAAAGAGATCAGATGCTTAATTGGCCTTGCTATAGTGTAATAAAATCATTTGACACACAATGAAAGACAGCTGAAACTCTACAGTGCATAAAAAAAGAGTAAAAAAAAACCTGCCGAGGACCATAGCAGCTCATTAAAATTCAAAACACAGAACATTGTTGTAAAAAGAGGTGACGTAACACTTTTCCTTAAACACACCAGACCTCAATGGTGTTTTTAGGCTTGTTTAGTTTACAATCTGATGCTGACATGGGCTCAATAAATAAAATAATACTGGCATCAGCAATGTGATGCACATAGTCATATTTGGCTTGATTTTTTTACAAGTTATTCTAACTTTGAGCCATCATAACAAAAGTAGAAATAATATCTCAAATCCACTACAGAAGAGACTTTATTATCATACATCTGCAGCAACTGTTTAAATGAATCTGTAGGTAAATCAAATATTAGCAAAAGTGAATATTGTACATCCATATTTGATACTTTTAAACATTTTCAAATTTAATTAATAAGGAGATAAATTAATTAGACTTAATTAAAACCCCAGTTTGAAAAAAGACACACCACAGGTTCATCAAGAGCAAATTATATATGTAGTGTTTTAATCAGTGTGTTAATGAGGAATTTGTTTAAATTTTTATCTTTATTATTGCAAAAATAAGTAATAATTGTGTAACTTTGAAGTTTTGGTTTTACTAAATGATGCTCCTCTTGTTAATGCTACAATTACTTAGTGAAGCATCCCTTTTTTACCTAGATAAGAAAAACAACAAAAAAAAAGCCCTACATGCTGACTCTGGATCTTTGGAGATCGTGTACTGATAAATGATTCATGTACATCTGTTTGTCATACAGAAAGAAACTGCTGAAGCTACAGTTTGAAATATTTACACAGCTGCTCAGAACATGCAGAATGAACCAGGCTCAAACAAGAGCTGAAGGTCTGGATGATTGAGACTGACACACTGAAACACATGCAAAATCAGCCAAATCTAGAACCGAGCAAGTCAAAATGTTCCACTACTGAGTCTGCTGCAGCGCACAGTCACATCACAATAAATTATGAGTGGAACTAGAGTGTCTGTAAATAGTAAATCAACCGATATCGGCTATGTCACAACAGAAATTTGAAGAAATTCATTCCCTGTTGGAGATACATAGAAAATAAAGAGTTTGTTGTGTTAGCGCCACAATTTATGTTACTATTTCTGCAGGAAACAAAGCAGCCATGCAGGGTTTCAGAATTCCCATTCATTTAATAGACTGCAATTTTACAAACCTTGATTTTAAAGGTATGAATACTGAATTTATGTTATTTCTGATATAAATAAAAACATTTCTAGTCCAAACTTATCAAAAACACATCTACAATGCTCAAGCTTTTTCTTTTGTCCTGGCTTCTGCTACAAACACCTATGAATGTAGTATCCTGTCATATATCCTAAGATGTAAAGGGACACCAGCGCAGCTACAGCTCCTGCTATCTTCACTGCTAATCCAGTGCTGCCAACACACACTCTGTTGTAGATCCTGTAAATGTAAAAGAAATAGAGGCACAGTCATGTCAAGCAGCCATTAATTTTTATTGTGTATCATAAGGTAGTACTGCTCCTTACATTGCAGCAGCAGTATAGCAGTCATATGGTATATTTACATGCTAACATGCAAAAACCGACTTAGATTTAGAGTAAAATCCTCGTTTTTTCATGGTGAAAAAGCCTCTGAAACTGCAGGATGTTAAGAAAGTAGAATATGGAGGTCTTTCAAAATGGGACTTGAGAGAAGGAGAATTAGAATCTGCCCCTGAGAGGGCAAAGGAAGTAGTCACAATGGCAACATAGATTTACCCGCTGCTGTACAGCAGTGCTGTCACCACTCAGCTGACACCGCCTTGATGTGTGTAAGTAACTAGACAATGATGCTGAGCTGAGCCGCTGCCGTTTGGCATTTGTGAATTTCCAAAGAGGAATAATGGCAGGTTAATGAGGATATATTTTCTTTTCCCGCAACAGGACACTATGCAGAAAGGGCTTGGGAAAGTCAAAACAAGATGGACGGATAAAATTGCATTTACTTTCCTTACTAATGTTGTAATCTGATTTTCACAACACAATTACTGTGGCTAAAAGCATTTAGGATTATATATATATATATATATATATATATATATATATATATTACTAATTAATCTGGTTAATCTATTTATCACATTTTATTTATATTTACAATTGGAACAACTGCACAAAATATTTTGCACTCAGCATTTTTTTTATTCAATCAGCTGAGATCAAGCAATAAATAAACAAAAATAACAACCTTAAAAATGCCATCTTTCCATCTCCACATGTCCTCCCTGTCTCACCTCCTTACAGCAGACTGTGAAGCATCTACATTCATGTTGACGTCCTCGTTCCAGCGATCATAATGCACGCTGCGGGTACTGTTAGAGTCCATGACAAAGGTTTTCTCTTCTTCTCAGAGGTTGTGCCCACTCACTGCTTCACTGTTCAGCCTGGATGCATGAACTCTCTGCCTTGACACAGTAAAGATTCAGAGATTTAAGTGTGTAACAAAATAGCAACATGTTTACACCAAGGATTACATCTTGACAACAGTCAAGCACAATCACTGAAGCTTTAGGCATTAATCATCTACTTGTACAACAGAATAACAGTTAAATGTTTGATTTGAGTGTGTTTTACAAATTGAACAAATAAGCTCAGAAGCTAAATTTATCAAGTTACTGCAATAAGAAATTAAAAGTAAAAGCCAGTCCTCATCTGTAAGCCAGAAACTCACCAGCCTGCTCAGCACTGTTAAATCCACCACAGACAGTCATATCTGCTGCTCTGTATGAAACCTTGACCATAGTTCACATGTTCACTAGGGTCAGCCTGTCATAAATCCATTGCTCCCCATCCAGTTCTTTGTCTGACTCCTTTTTTAAAAAAGCCAGTCCAACCCTGTGGGATTTCTTAGTCCCCAGTTTCACAACAATTTGTGCAGACAAGAGGACTTCACATCAAAGCCAGCCAGTGTCATTTTAATGACTTGATGTCTGAAAGAAAGGTGGATGTTTTGCTTCAGTAATGACATCCACCTTTTAGTTGAAACAGAAGTAAAAGAATTCAGGACTCTTAGTTGTTTACATTTGCTTATGTATGTAAAATATTGGCCAAAAACCAACTAAGTAATTACTTGGTTTTACATATAAACAGAGATTTTAGGCTGATCTGCATGTGAAGACAATCTTTAGCATCACGTTGCTTGTTGAATTAACCTGCTTCCAGACTACTAATACACCTTTTACTTTTGATTCTGTACGGTGCCCAAGCATATAACCATATCATTTATGGTTAGAAAAAATTTCTCTCCTCACATCATACCAAAGGCCTCGTGTCTTTCATTTGAGACACTGATTGATCCTTTCTATGGCGGCCTAATATTTTTAGTTTAACTCTATATATCAGTGTTTCAACACTGCAGGTCCAGAGCACCAGATTAATTTCCCTTTAAGATTTTATCTTATTTAAATAAAACTCACTTAGAAATTAAACTTGAGACAAAGTATGATTTTTACATAGGCACTGTGTCCCAGTCTGTACAATTTCCTGTAGCTTGCAGATCACTAGAGAGGAGGGTGAAGCGTTATTGAGAATGTGAGGTTTTTGCCATGGTGCAATAACCTCCATTATCTTGTTCTGACTCAAACTGCTTCACCAACCCTCTAATGACCTTTGGTACGAGACAAAGAATGAGCTTCTGGATGAGCAAAGCGCAAGGCTGAAGCAACAGAAATAAACAGATGAGCTACTCCACATGATTGAAGCTCGATCTTAAACAGAAACGTAAAACATGAATCTGATTTTAACTTTTATGCATTTTTCTAAAAACCTATCACATTTATACTGAATTCTCTTAAAGGTAGGACTATGTTTTCCTTTATCACGTCGTTCCTACCGACTTCCTACTTCTTACCAGAGTGGCTGATTCAAGATATAAATCCACTGAATGGTTTCCTTCAAGGTGAGTTGATCATTATTTCTTTTACTCTGATTTTGAATATGTCTACAGGCTGTTAACTGTGTGAACAGCTGGAGTTTGTGATGAATATTCAGTGTTATGTGACCTGTAGGGCTGGTGGGGGCATGTGGGATCTCTGTGCTGTGCTCTCTGTTAAGAGTGCACATATTGTTAGAGGACAGGTGAGTAAATTTCCCAATGATACACAAAGTAAGTGCTTGAAGATTCCTGTTATTTAGTTTAATCATCCTCATGGAGATACGATGTCTTTTTTTCCTGTAAATTACAGCTGGAGTGTGAAAAATGTCGAAGGAAAATCGAGTGAGAATGAAAGGACGACCGGTCACCAAATAAAGACTAAAACTGGACTTGCTGGAATGCTCCATTTTGTCTTTGTGACTGGGGTACTGGCTGTCGTGGGGTATCGTGTGGCATCACTGGTAGTACTAGAATTTTCCCTCCGGGCCATTTCTGGATTTGTTACAGCTGGACCGGTGAGGAAGTAGAAATATAAATTAATACTAACCTGTAACTTTAACATGCTATCTCCATATCAGATGGAATTTGTGAACTCATATAAGCTGTAAATGAGTGTCAAGCATTGTCAGGATCAACTGTTTAGAGAAACCACTTTTGCATATTTTGTCCTTCCTGTAATTATCATTAGTGGGATCTGTATGTGTTTTAGAGAGAACCGGTCCTCAGATGCATAAATATATTTTAAAAGCCAGCAGGAAACAATTGGGCTGACAGAATATGGATTGTAACAAACAGCTCATCCTCTGCTATCCTCCTTTTATTTCCCAGGAATCCGGGAATTTTCTAAAGCAGCTGTTAGTGCAAAGCCAGTTTTCTCTGGGTTGTGCCCTGAACTGTAGTTTGCACTTTCTCCATGAGGGGGCATCCCAACGCTGGCTATGCTTGCTCCTAGCAGCAGCACTCAGCTGGTTCCTTGCAAGGCAGGCCACAGGCCTTCTGCATCATGTCACAGCTCTCTATGAACTCCACAGCTCACAGCGCTACTGCGGCATTTGCATCAGCCTCCTCACATCAGGCTGCTATCTACTGCCCATGCTGTGCAGGACTATGATAGTTACTTTCTTTGTGGCTGTGCTGGCAGCTGTATCAATCATTAACCAACAGTTTCTATCTGCAACGGAGGCCCTGAGGTTTTGGACACCACTGACCATCTGCTACACAATGTTGGTGGTGTACATGCAGGGTGAGGAACATGCAAAAATATAACAGTTATGCTAACTTTTATGGCACAGAGCGCATTAGACATTTAAAAGCATAATAGTATGATCACATCTCTGAATCAGTGATGATCTGGTTGTACAGACCTGTCCGTCACTCTTTATTTTTCTCTAATGCTGCTTTGATTTATTGGTCATGCAGAGGAGCAGCATCGTCTGCCAAGCAGTCAGGCTGTCCTCACCACAGTAGTGGTGCGTCTTGGGGGTTTAATGATTCTGATGCTGACGGTGGGACGCTGGGCTGACGTGCTTCACATTCTAATGTGCTTCCTGGGTGAGGCCAGCTGTTTAATCCCCACAAAGGATTTGCTGGATGCAGCATCCTCACAGGTCAGTGATTCTCTGAAAGCAGCACACAGGGCCAAAAACATATTCTACCCATTGGGACCAATTAAGTGGGGCAGAATATCTATGTGTTCATTTAACTAGGTCCAAAAATTAGGCTAAACTTCTCAAACTTGTATCCCAGATGGGGGACGGTTTAGGACCCCCCCAAGACAGATTCAGGTCAAAGTGATCTCTGGTTCAGAAAACACAGCCTACATTTTTTGTCACTGTTATTAAATATTGAGGGTTTAAAATGTTTTGAGATAATGCAGATCAAATCAACAATGTCATTTATGGATTTTTCTTTACTTTAAAGAGGGTTAGATCTATTTTGACAAATGTAAGAGATTGTGTTTGAGGGAGATAAATAAAAAGTGAACACAACCAGAAGCTCCTTTAAAACCCCAAACAATTTGGCATTAATGATATTCTGTACATTAATACATCATACATGAGCAGTGACATATTATCCTGCCATACTCTCTAATATGTACTCCTCCTGGCCAGCAGCTTGACAATACAGCTGTTATCACTGCATAATACATGACTTCATCTGTCATGTCTGTTGTGTGCATGCAGGATGAAGAGGATTATACAAAGTATGTAAAGAGAAAACGTCAACAAAGATGACCACATCAGAAGGAGCATCACCGCTAGCATTACACAAATCAATAGAAGACATATGGACATATCAAATTATAGCTTTCGTACCATCAATGTTATGAACTGTCATTAAAAATTCTGATTTGCTTTTTGTTCGTTTCATGAAGTCTTTTGGGAACATAAGACTTTCTCTGCTGTAATAAGAATTTACTCTGGGTTTATTTGACTTTGAGATGCTTCATTGTTCAAGTCAGGAATGACTTCATATTCTTAAAAAAAACACTTTCTTTTGGATTGTCATTTCATTAACACTAACACAGTTGTACAATACATTCTGATATTTTGTTGTTAAGGATCATATCAAAGCTCTCCGTGTTCTACTTATAAGGGGTTAAAAGGTGAGTTTTTTTAAATATATAAAAATATATAAGAATAGATATGCTTTTTTTTTTACCCTTGAATGCCACAAAGGTATTAAACAGATTAAAGTCACAAATAGCATGAAATTTGTTGTGAACACAAAAAGGGGCAAATATATTCCCTCGAAATCCTCATTTTTATTTTGTAACATGTAAATTCATATTTACAAGTTCAGTGGCTACAGTCCCTGAATGTCCAGTTGTATGGGCAACAATCGTCCATTATTTCCATGGTAAACAGATTAAAACGTAGATATGGTCAGCCCTTCCTGTGCAATTGTTGTCAACCCATGTCTGCATGAGGGAAATTTCATTGTTTTGTGTATTACCGAAGTCTAGCTGCTTGAAAAGAAAAAGCAAAATGGCTGACGACATTGTTACTGCTGTGGTCTCACAAAATGGCGTTAGACAAAGAAAGGGCTAGGCTACCAGTGACTTCGTTGAGTTTTCGTCGACGAAGACACTCGTTAAATGCCGGTAATCTACATGTAATTGTTAGTCGTTTGTCACCGGACTCCATCTGTTATCACCCCACGGGCAGTTATGAGATGTCGTTGTCGGTTTGCTACGTTATCTCAGTAACGTTACCCAACAATGAAGCCTGGCTTCTTGTGACAATTTTTAACTTCTGACACCCACATCGAATTAAATCCACAATTGATGCCGGTATAGTGCCCAATAGACGTGTCTTTATTTTGAGCTGAGAAGAGACACAAACATATTCCGTGAAAGGGTTTTTGTTATAATCATTCCAGGCATTCCTTCACCAAAAATTACAGGGGGAGCACATTAAGCCTGATGGTCCAGTTTCCATAGTAATCCAAGTCTGAAAATCACGGATGATGAAATTTAGTTTTGGTGTCTAGTCGATCCACCAAAATAGGAAATTGTACTCCCATGGGTTTAATTGTTTTTTAATTGAATAAAGTTCCGCATCAGGACGGATTCGGTCGACATGAAGAGGACGTTCTCCATGAGCAACCGATTTCGGTGAAAATGCTGGACTGACTGGGCGCTTCTTTACGCCTCCTCCAGAGATTTCCAGACTGTTCTGTCCTCATCTGATAGGCACTTGATGCGCATGCGCAGACCTGTTTTGCGTGTCCCTCGTTACCGCATCTCAACGCCAGCTCTCTTCTGTTTTAAATCTACGTGCTTAATATAGTACAAAAGTAGATTGGTGTTATACCTTGAATACAGAGCTTTTCCAAAACATTTACTACATTAAAAAAATATATTGCATTTAGCTTCAGAATGAATTCTTCACATAGTGCTCAGAGGAGTAAATAATTTTACAAAAACTACATAAATCCAGCCATTTAAAAAAATAATGTTGACCACTGGTTTATCATATTTAACCAATTTGTACACTGGAAAATATTGTAAAATGTCATTAACAGGCAAAGGAAAATGCATCAAACCATGCTGTTTTAATTTACCTCCCATCATTTCTTATCACCACTGTTCCTTTGGACCTTTGGACATAGACCATTGTTTCATGTTACTCATTAGCTTAAAGCAGAGCTCAGACCAGATCAAAGTTCTTGACTTAATAGCTTCCTCTTAAGTTTGATTTGTTTAGCAAAATACCATGCAGTGCGCATGGAAAATGAAACAATAAAACAGAATCATTTTCAATGTGTTGTTTAAAATGTGCTTTACAGTCCTGTTTTTAAAAGGGAATGGTTTGCGTATTTCTTTTTCGCCTTTCATTTGAGAGCTTTAACTTTTATGTGAGCTTAACAGAGCTAATAGCACAATGGAAATTAAAAATAAGTCAGGTAACAGACATGTAAAAGGTATTTGTAATTTTAGCTAAAGTAAATTAAAAAAATGGACTAATTCATATTTCTACAAATGTCACAAAGAAAAATTGTATTTAACAAATGAATCTGTTTTACAGATGGCGTGGCTCAGTGGGTAGAGTGGTCCTCTTGTTGCCTGAGGGTTGCCGGTTTGATCCTCGGAATGTTAAACTCATGTCGAGGTGTCTCTGCGCAAGACACCGAACCCCAAATTGCTCCTGATGGGATGTGGTTAGCATGCACTATATTGGTTTGTCAGCTGAGCTTTCCAGTTTTCAGACCACTGTTCAACACATAAGTGGCTGACTAAATAATACAACTGAATGTAAAAAAGTGAAAGATTTAATGTCTGTCGTACACTGTCAAAGCCTACAAACTAGAGAAAATAAACATTACACATTTTATGTTTTTGATTAGGTGGTGGAGAGCATTGCGTAACTCCATAATGTAATGCTCAGTAGACGAGTTGTCCTACAGTCAGATGAATGAAAACAGTAAGAGAAAAAATATTTATTTAAAAGTAGCTTCGGCATAAATCTGGAAAGGACAGTAGAAAAGCCAGAATAAGAAAATACATTATTGCAGCTGTCTTTTCCTCTGTTTCTTAAGTCCTTATGACCTGATGTTGCACAGACATATGCACAAGTTTTACATGCAACATAAATATTTAGTTGAATTAGTCACCAGCTACGAGCCCTTGTCTATGGTTAACAAAAAACTAAACACAAAAATGCTCAACCACATGCTTTCATGATAAATCTATATACAACCCTTACATTTCTGTTTAGAGATAGAAAATACTCAAGCATGTGATGAAGAGCTGTCAAAACAGAAATACCAAACTGGGCATCGTCTCTGTTTGTCATGCCTCTGATCCCACACCAATGATGTGTCATTTGAAAGCACATATTGAGAAGGCACTCGCCACCTCTGTTTAGTCTGTGTTAAGTAAATGTGAGTAGAACAAGACTGAAATGGCTATTGATAATTCCAGACTCTATCTGAAGAAGTTTTTTTTTCCAATGTCGTGCTGACAGTTGTTACCATTGGTGGAATATCACATTTTCCCTGTAGATTTTTTTTTCCATCTGAAGGGATAAAGACCCATTCCTGCATTTACAGATCCACCAATATGAGTGCCCTCTCTCTGAAAAGACCAGTGATTCAGCAAAATGTCATATCAGGGGTGAGGCCTTTGAATACTTGGAAAAAAGTCAAATATGCCTTCAGATGCATAGTTGCGTCTTAAATGACAGTGTATTGACAGACTATTATGGACAAATCTGAATTTTTTTCAGGATATTGCCACAAAGTGATCATTCTGAGTCTCCTGTGCTATTCATTTGCTTCCAGTTTCTTGTGTGCAAGTCCCTGTTTTATCATTTCTAATCTTCAACACAGACTTTATAGTCTTGACTCAAATGGAAGGGGACAACTTATAAAGCTTCTGCTAAACTTTTACAGCTTCTGTGGGCAAATAAACCTCCAATTCTGGTTAGGTGTGAAATCATCGCTGTTACTTCCTGTTGTATTATTGTTAGCCAACTATAAAACCTAGATGTAACTTTTAAATTCTTTTTTTTCCTTAAAATGTGAGCTAGTATCTCAGCTGATAACATAAGGGTATTGTTTATTCTGTGCACTGTGACCAATTATATTACTAAAACACTCTGTAAATATCAAACTTGGGCCCGTTTGATGTAAATATATACAAACCGCCTCACCTTACTGTGGTTAATTGGCAGTGATGGGATCCTCAAGTGAGTCAAAGCTTCTCAGATGTCAAAGCACCACCATTCAACCAGGGGTTTTCTCACGCATGCGCACGGCTGGAGGACTATCTCATCGGGGAGGGAAAAAAAGAAGTTCACACACAAAGCCACGCCTGCGCGGCGTGCCTCTCATTACGAGCGAAGTTGCTGCATCTTTTTAGGAAGCTACATGCTTTCTTTCGACACCCAAAGGTCGCATGGTGTCAGGGACGCGCCTAGTCACGGGAACAGACCGAAGCGCGTTCACGAGGAGGTGCAAGATCGCGCTTTAACAGCGAAGAGTATCAAACAGCGTGCGGGGATCCAACCAAATGGTTTACATTGGGCCACAACGACCATTCAATGATTTGCGTCAAGTATCGTTTTTTTTGTCCAGCGTTTATTTTGCAGATCTTTTGTATTTTGCACTGGGAGAAACTGACATAGCAAACTCATCTGTATGATCGGGGAGCAGGAGAACACAGTATGGTCCGGGAAACCAGACATTTATGGGTGGGAAATTTACCCGAAAATGTACGAGAGGAGAAAATTATTGAGCACTTCAAGCGGTGAGTAGGACCACTATTCAGAGATGTGTGTCTGTTTTTTTTTTTTTTTTGTTTTTTTTTTGTTAATGTAACGACGAGTGCACGACCAGCATCTCCCTGCCTCTGTTGTGTCACATTTTAGTGAAGTCGGGAAGAAGCAGGAGGTTCCCCTGTAGCAAAGTCCCATTTAGCAACTGTGCTGTCAGCTTTCCATAAGCAACACTGTATGTGCTGCATTTGAGCTGACGGTTAAAAAAAAAAGGAAGAAAAGAAACGGCTTGCACGCCTCAACCAGCCAGCTTGCGAACATATGGTTTTACAATTTTGCCACGGTTACTAACTCATTGCTTGATCGATAACTTATAACTCGTGCCTTCGTGTCGAATGGTTGCACATTTTTCATGCCAGGTAAGCAACTGACTTAAAGCCAGCCTACCTCTGGTCCCGATCACCATAAAGAAAACACAACCTCCCTCGCGGAGACATTAGCAGTGTAAATAAAGTTGAGTCTACCTGGCGAGCTTTTCCCCCCCCATTCCCCCCAGTTTCTGTACCATTGTCAGAAACTGTTTGCCGTGTGTTTCAAGCGTCTGAATGGGGCTCTGATGTTTTACTTGACTCTGAGTTTGTCAGGTCACTGCTTCCAATCAGGTCCCTGCACAAAGTAGACGATGGTTAACCAACATACTGTTTACTTGTCTATTGAAATGTAATGTAGCTATTTGTAAAACCAGCCCCCCTCCCCCCTTAATAAATAAATAAATAAGCAAATAAATAAATAATACTTAAATCAACAAACCCATCAGAGGTGACGCGACATCACGCCGCCGTCCACGATGCAGCATTGTTGCAAACTGGCTGTGATTGAACGGGCTGATGTGCAACATTGTTCCGCTGTATCAGGCTGTTTGTGTTTACTCTGTGCGCTTCAGAGCGCAGAAAATGGTTCTATGTGCCACATTAAAACCGCGTTGCTTCCCGCAGCTGCTGACTTGCACAGCCTGCAGCGGGATTTGATTCAAGAAAGAGGGGGGAAAAATAAAAAAATCAGCCTCTGCACATCCATATTTTAATGTAGCCCACGACATTCCCCATTATGTTACATCCGTTTGTTTTGGGCTGCTGGGCAAGACCAATTTATAACCTTTTAGCTCTTTGTTGTCTTGGACTGAAGAAAATGTAAATAGGCTATGTGTGTGTGTCTGTGTGTATACATGTGTGGCTTTCATGGTTGTCTACGCGGTCTCTCTCTCTCTCTCTCTCTCTCTCTCTCTCTCTCTCTCTCTCTCTCTCCCCTCCTCGGCTCGGCTGTCAAGGAAATAGCAGCCCGCTCCTCCGTTCAAATGTGCCGGAGACCAGACTGCCCAAACAGCCTCTATAGACAACCTATACGGCATTTTCCTTAACTGACGCCGCAAAATCGGATGTAAGCTTTTAGATTAGTTTACATCTAAAATATAATCTTAAATAAAATCCATCATCTGAAAGTAAAACCTGCCCCAAAACATATGACCGAATGAATTATCTAAGACGAGATTAATGTGGCGCTTTTCAGGTCCTATTATTTAGGCTACAACGGACTGATGCTGAGAGCGAACCACAAAAAAAAAAAAAATAAAAAAAAGCTCGTGTCAGATTCACGCGTAAAAATGAGCTACGCATATACGTTTTATTTACATAATCCCTTGGTGTGATGTGCGTAACGTTAATGGTTTTTTGGGGGGGGGGTGACTGGCACCTTAATATTGTAATAGGGGGGCGACTGTGCTTGCGACTCCTTCCCCCCCCTCTCATTTTTTTCTCGTTTAGCCTGCTTAGCTCCAGCGTTAACCCAGTGGTAGTCGGTGTGCAGGTGCATGACAGCCCAGTGTGTGATAGAAGTCATTGAAGATGGGGGACGGCAGAATGAGTAAGCAGTGTGAACAGCTTTTCTAAAATGGCGTCGGGGGCTGTTCAGTGTTGGGAACTGGCATGCCAATAAATTTATTGGTACCCCACTGTCCCTCTCAAACAGCAAAAACTCACTCCCGAAAGATTTTTTTCCCTCCACAGCAGGACTCAGTGCAGGAGGATGATAGCGAATTTTGTAGTCCAATTGGCTCGTAAATTTTGAGCGAGTTTATATATTTGTCGAGTAAATCATCACTTAATGAGACATACTGGCATTTATAGCTTTATTTAAAAAAAAAAGGAATGCTTGCCCCCTATTTATGAAAAAACTAGGACCTTCAGCAGCTATTTTTCAAGAGTGAAAAAGGGGAGAATGGTCTTAAAAAAAATACATCAGACATCTCCAAACAGTTCAGACTTCGTTTGTGCACTTTCCAGCTGCTATATTCTCACAAGAGCAATTTCCACTGAAAGAACACACCATTGTTAGAAAATATGCATTTATTAACATGCCATGTTCCAAGGTTCAAGTTTAGTTGCTGGGTTACTGTTGCCTTGTAAGAATGAAGCTGAGGGTGGAAACCAAGAGTAACAAAACCACCTTATCTACTACCCTTGCATACACAAATGCACTTTTGTTGACACCATGAATTTCAGCACAATGGGGTTTGCAAATGATGTCAACACCTGAGAAATTAATGATAAAATCTTTGTTTTGAAAGAATTTGAACCAAACACCTTGTAACACACTAACACACACTAATGCAGCATATTTGCAATTTGCAAAACCTGGTGATCATGATGCATTTTTCTTTGTTTTTTATTTTAGATATGGACGGGTGGAGAGTGTCAAGGTCCTGCCCAAACGGGGTTCAGAAGGTGGAGTCGCAGCCTTTGTGGATTTTGTGGACATTAAAAGTGCTCAAAAGGCTCATAATGCTGTTAACAAGATGGGGGACAGAGACCTGCGCACTGATTACAATGAACCAGGCACAATTCCTAGTGCAGCGAGAGGGCTGGACGATAGTCTGTCCTTAGGCTCTCGTGGCCGGGATGTTTCAGGGTTCACAAGGGCGGCAGGGGGGGCTGTGTATGGGGCCCCCACGTCGCTTCACAGCAGAGATGGACGCTATGAACGCAGACTAGACGGGTAAGTGGACAAAGTTTCTCTGAAGGCAGGGCGAACCGTGGTTTCTGGTAAACACCTTACCACCAAGCATCTTTCCACCATCTATTCATTTACTTGTTTGGGGGTTAAAGAGAAGGAAAAGAGTTCATGCTCAAGAATAAAATCTTGTAGGGATCCCCTCTAAGGTCCTCCGAGTGTGGCCAGAGCTCCTGGATTCATTCTTACAGGTAGACACTGATATGGTCCATAAATGAGAGCATGTTTGTACACAAGTATATCTATTGTTTGAATGAATTGTCATAAGTTTAAATGGCTATTGGGGATTATCTTTGTGAGTTTAAACATCTCTGTGAGGTGGATATATCAATTGCGGAAAACACGGGGCAAAGATTGGATATCGTAAAATTTCCCAGGATTATTGGAGATTGCTGGAGAGAGAAAGAGAGGGAGAAAGTGAGAAAGAAAAAGAGAGAGTGGTCCAGCGGCCATCCCTGGGATTCCCCTAATCTGGAGTTACGTGTCCTTTTCGATGGATTAATGCCACCCATTTTTCCTCATGTAACAAACCAATCAAGACTCCAACACACATTACATGTATAAGACACCATTGTTTGGATTAGTCTGATTTGGCTTTCAGTTATCGTGCACACCTCACGGAGGTGCTTACTTCTTTCGTGGGTTGGAGTCATGTGGATAACCTACACAGGATATTTATTTCCCCACTGCTGGATTAACACTGGCCAGACACATGAAGAATAAGCTATCATGCTAAAGGTATGGTTGTTTTCTCGGTTCTTTTTCTTTTTCTTTTTTTTTTTGGTTGGTTGATTTTATTTGGGATTATATCAAATCAGGGCATTACAAATTGAGTGCTGGGAGACCTCTACTGGTGACCCATCCAGTAGAGACAACAGAAACTAGTGAGCAAAAGACTTTTTTTTTTTTTTTTTTCCTGCCGTATTTTTGTGGAGATTAATTTTTTAATTTGCAATGACTGAGATTTGCTGACGATCAGCAAGGACTACATTCGGATCATAAAGATGAAAGAAGCATGCTGGAACTTGTGACTGGAAAGTTTGAACAACGTTTCCAATGGAGATAAAAACCTACCTCATGTTTGTGGATTACTGCCTCCTTTTCTGAACGTGGAACTATATCTAAACCATGGATACAATTACAGAATCAGAGAACTAAGTTGTACCTATGAACTACATTTCCCATGGACTAAGCCCAGGTTTGGACAACATTTGCTTGTGAATGAGATGATGGGCAGACAACAGACACGAACATCCATGTGGGTCAGAATTCTTACGCATCTTCTCCACCGTTTGTAGGAATGCTAGCGACTGAGAACAAAAATCTGGATTACTATACAAGACATCTTTACTCCTAATCTATCCTGGTCCGTTTTTCTTCCCTGTACAAAAGGAATTTGACTGCTCCGTGGCTGTGCAAAGTGGATGTTCAGGACTTCAGAAAACAAAGTGCAAGACTTTATTTTCCCCTTTTAATAATGCTCTTGCGGAATCAATGGTCACATTAATGAACATGGGTTCCTGGATTTCATTATCATCCTGGACTTAAGTTCTGCATTTTTTTCTGTCCCACCTCATATTTAGATGGATATATGAACTCTGACGTTTTCCAGCACACAAAACATCCTGACTTGGATCTGTGACTTTTTCTTTTCCTTTTCCATTATTCTAACTAAAAGGGTTGCTCCAGCTCATCTCTGCACACGAGGTCCCCTGTCCAGAAGATGAGGATTATGCTTTGAAATGTGAACGTTTTTGCTTCAAATTTTCTCCTCCTCCACTCAACATTTTTGCCCAATTTTTTGCTCACAAAGTTCTATCTCCCTAAATTGTATTTGGAATTATAGGTCAAGTTACCACTCTCTCAAAAGGTTGGTATGTCCTGCCCTGTGTATTTTAGCTGTCCTCTCTAACCCCCTAGTTTGAACCCCTGTCTCTCTCCATTTTTCCCACTAACCAAAGTAGCTGGCACATAGACTGTTAACTGCTGCCTGAATGTCTTTATGCAGAAGTTTGTGACTTACCTTGTATTGTTTTCCTCTTTTCCTCTCACCTGACTTCACCTCCTGCCCCACCCCTGCTCTCCTGTGTTTAAGACTCTTTATGCAGCTGTTGATAAGTGATTAGTGGAAAAAGTACATTTTATATAAATATCAAACCCCTCTAGTTTAGGAAAGTTATGAATCTTTCGAATGTTTTCTAAAATAAAATTTGAAAGATTTCACGTCTATATCTGCAATAGATGCTGTGAAAAGCAGTGAAGGGATAGTTTGAGGGTCTGATTTAGGATGATTTAAGTAAGGATAGATTTTAGTTTAAAATGATGCATAAATTAATTTATTAATATTTTCCACTTATTTCCTACTTTTTACATATATTTTTACAAAACATGATTACATTATAGAAATGATGTCTAAATAAATTTCTACAATTTTATTTATCAATATGTTTGGTTATGCAAATCATAAATGGAAATTTAAAAATATGAACACAATTATTGAATATTGTTGCAGGATTTTCCACTTACCTCTACTGTATGTAATTTTAATTTTCTTTTTAATTTTGTTGGAAAAACTCAATTTAAGAAGTAATTTTAAACTCTGAAAAAATATGCAAATATTTTTAAGTTGAAATAATAACTGGATTAGTTGAAAATAGACAAATACTTTAACCAGCAATGAAAACATTACATATTAATAATACAATATAAATATAGTCAATTCTGTCACTGCATGCAAACTGACAAATATTTAACTTTAATGCTTAAAATGTAGATAAATATAACTCGTGAGATTATTTTGCTGCAATCAAAATTGACTATTTATTTTTTTTAATGATTAGATTTTATACATATTTTGGGCCCAAGATTTCACTTTAGTTCCAAGTTTTTATGATACTGCAGCAGGTAATGTTGCTATTCACAGAGCACTTTCCATTCATTAGATTACTGGGCCCACAAAGTTGTCACTTTGATGGATTACATTGATTTGGAATTGATTTACTCAGTAACTCTGAAACAAACAGTCATATTTTGGTTGGTTTATTTCCAGATTATTTTCACATTCAGTTCCCAAAGAGCATATGATACGCTATACTTCATTGTCACTGAAGAGAATTATAAATTCCTCCTCCAAAGCTTGTTCCAGCCAATATGGTGTTCAGTCCATTGAGTCCAGTCTGTCTGCTTGCTTGGCAAAAAAGATGAATCTTCATGTATTGCTCCCATATTACTGATCCTACATATATTAGACGCATTTTTATGATGCTGCTGAAATGCGTCCTCATAATTATTCTGCTCACGTAATTCTAAAACAGTTAATGTGCTTAGCATGCAGCAGAGTAGACTAATAATCACATATTGATGGAAATTTGACCAAAAAAAGGTCTAACTGAATTATTTTAAAGCTCTATGAATAATGTAGAGCCTGATTTGTGCAAAGTGAAATTGAAGGGTATCTGTTGAGCAGTGAGCCTGCGCCACCAAATTAGCATTTTGGAGAGCATCTGGGGGTCAAGGTAATCCATCAATTTCACAGCAGACATCCTTATGCCATACACTTTATTCATGAATCCAGCACACAGATGACTGAATGAAATGAGCTGAAACAGAGTCTGCCCCTGACCCGTTGTACTTTCATGTATAGTGCAATGAAAAGACGTGGTTCTTGTCTCCAAAACCAATTTTATCTTCAACATTTAGAGCAGTATGTAAAGCACGTACAGCCTTTTGTTCTCATGCCCCATGGCAAGAGCCTTTGGAGGAAAGACTTAATGCAAGGCTGGAATATGGTGTCATATTTTGTGCTTTACGTTAAAGATTTTCAGCTCCCCCCCATCACAGAGAACAAAGAAGTTGTTAGAGAGGGCTTATGTTTTTAGTACAAAGGGTTTTTTAGTACAGAGGGTCTTTGCCATCAATTAAAGTCCTCACAATTCTAGCAGTAAAATGTAGGTGTGAGGCGCAAAGGTCAAGTTGAGCATTTTAAGAAGCTCATCTAAAGCAATCATTTACCACCTTTCGGGACATCACAGGGACGAAGATGTTTGCCTTCTGTAGCATGCATTTCCCAGTACACATCTTTAATTGGCTCCTAAACCTGTCAAGAACACCGGCATCTCATCTCAGAGTTTCAAAATAAGGAAATTTGTATAGATCAGTGCACGTCTGTAGATGTGTGTCATGGGTTGACACTGGCTTATCATTATATATTAAAATATATGTTTGCTATTCCTTTATCCAAAACAACAAATAGAAATTTCAAAGGGTAGTGCCACGGGTCACTGCAGTAAAGCACAAGAAGGTTAGAAAATCATGACATTTTTAACATCAGATGCCATTTAGGAAATAAGTCCTTGGCACACCTGAGTGGGATAGAGTATGGGTCCATCAAAGGATTAAAGTGGAAGTTCATACTCATATTTGATATTGCGATCATCTCCCTGGAAGGGATGGACCATCCAATTCTGTTGAAATTTAAGCTGCGATTACACTAAACACACAACATTTGCAGGGCGGCTGCTACAATTACACTTCCACTAGATTCAGTAAAGTAGGCTACAGCAGGCGTGAGAGCAGCCCCTAAGTGGTGCCCATGCACCACTGCAAATCTAAAACTAGGTCAGTCTTGTGTTTTTACAGAATAGTTTAGTTTTTAAATTGAAATTAAACAAGTAGTTACAGAGCACAACTTTTATTCATTCATTTTTCCAGTACCAGCTGCTGGTTCCTTAGTACTTTTTATCACTTACATCAACTACAGTAGGTTAAAAACTGAAACTTTTCACATCAAATACAAACTCTAGTTTCCCATCACATCACTGTGCTGCATCCAAAAACTGAGGATGCATCATAAATCTAAAACAGAATCATTGTCTTGCTTTGTCTTTGGCAGTCATGGACCAGGCCAGGTAAAGAACATATTTTACGGCCTATTCACAAACAGTTTATATATGTTACACGTTGCCAAAGAGTTTACTTCAGTTATCCACTTTCAACGTAGCTACTTAAAAGATACTGAACAGAACCTTTCCACGGTTTTTATTTATGAACTGTTATTACTTTTCTTTGTGAAGATTTTCAGTGGATGTTAGTGGTTAGTTTTAGAAAAGTACTGCATGCATGTTAGCAAACACGTCAATTTATATTTTCAGCCATTTGTAGTTTGACCCATATGACAAACATAATTTCTGGTTGCATCACTACTAGGAAGCTTCCTCCTGTAGAAGTCTACACACAGACTCAACAACTATTTTTTCAATTATTGTTATTTTTTATTATAAGTGACATAATAAACTGTTAAACTTCTTCTTAGTTATTATTATTATTATTATCATGAAGTATTTGTAGAATCTGCAGCACATTTTATTTAGTGCAGTTCATGCTTGGATATTACTCCTGATTGAAACCTGGCCTAGATACTGTTTTTATTTTAAATTAGAGTAATGCCATTTTACATTTGCCTTTAAAAAAAAATGAAAAAAAAATTATATATATATATATACATATATATATATAAATTCATCATCTTATTTTAACTGGATAAAACAATGTAGTTTCTTATTTGAAGCTTCACTTTAATCATGAGTGTGTTAAGTGTTGTTAATTAGAGCATATTGGGTTCTGTGTTGAAACACCATGGCCAATGTGCTGATTATAATTTGATCTGAATTCAAACAGCAGTAATTGCTGTCCTGTCCCGGTCATTATGCTGAGTTTTGTAATATGACTACCGTAATGACACAGCAATTGTATTACCAAATTAAATTCGGATTGCTGTATTCAAAAAGACTTTTTTTTTAATTGGTACCATTTCCATTGTACAACTTGACAAAAGATGCTCTGTAGAGTTCTGTTTTTCAGAGAACAAGTGGTGTCAAATTATAGACAACAAGCTGATCATTAGTCGTCTCCAAAATCTTTTGAAGAAAGCCTCTCAGATTTCACCTCAAAAGTGGCTTTTTGTGTCTGCTTGATGTTACAAAACCAGAATGACTTGACTGTCTATAAAGACATAATCTGTCAATCCTTTTTTTTTTTTTTTATTATTAAAGTCATGTTTTGTTATCGCAAGCCTGCTAAGTCCTCCTCTGAGTGAAGCTGCAGACTTCAGTTTCTTCATGCAGCAGGTGTACACCTAAAAATCCTTAGTTGATTTAGTTTATAACTTAGCATTTTATTCCTCAAAAGTAAAATCCTTTTTTATCTTGAGAAGAGAAATTGTTAAAAGAAACATCTAATTTGTAATATAATTAGTTTATCTGTAATAATCTTACAGCTTGTGATAATACCCCGATGTTTATAGGAATACGTAAAAGACAGTGGCTAGCAGCTTTCTGTTGCTCCCATGAAGGCACAGGGAACTGATGAAGTCATGAACAGAGGAGACATGGAAGACCTGATGCGCTTATTTTAACCAGCCAATCATTTAAACCCCCTTGTACTTCAGTTTGCAGGCCAGTCAGTTTTCTTCTAATATGCTAAAAACTCTCAGTTCTTCTCAAACACTTTGCTCTGTCTTTCCTTTTGTCTTATATATGACAAACCCTCCAGATACCTGGTAAATTTGTCTGATGCCAGCACCTGTCTTGAATGAATCAAAGTGTAACCGCAAAGTAACTTGCTCTCTCCTCATGTTCTGTAGGACTGCTGAAAATCGGGATCGGGCGTATGATCACGGTGCCTATGGACATCATGAGCGTCCTGGTAGCAGTTTCGACCGTCAGCGGCACTATGAAACAGACTATTATCGTGATGCTAGAGAGAGGACTCTAAGCACAGCTGGGAGTGGGTCTGGTACCTCCAGTGGAAGCGGTACAACTGTGTCATCAGGAGTTGGAACTATAGTTAGCGCTGTTGCTGGAAACGCAGGAGCTAGTGGATCAGCAGGGGCCTCAACTGGAGGAAGCGCAGGATCTGCATCCAGCGGGGTTGGTTTCTACCGCTCCCACAGCAGGAGCCCTTGTCGCTTTGAGACGCCAGAGCCTCGATATGAGTCTCGTGCCAGAGAACCTTTCACTTTGGCCAGTGTAGTTCACAGGGACCTTTACCGGGAGGACCGGGGGCGGCGTGGGGAGCGGTCGTACCGCCACAGTCGCAGCCGATCTCCACATTCGACACATTCGCGGAATCCCTCTCCTCAGAGACTAGTGAGTCAGGCTACTCGTCCTCCACGCTCCAACAGTGGGTCAGGCTCTCACAGCCGCTCCTCCAGTTCAGACTCAGTCAGCAGTACCAGCAGCAGTACGAGTGGCAGGTGAGTGGAACTCAATCGTGCTGTCAAGATTTCTTACCTTAAGTGTGGCTGTTGTTTACCTCTTGTGCATCTTATTTTTGGCCCTTTTGGATCCAAACTGATTATGTATGGAAATGAACTGAGCTTTTACATAAACTGTGTTTAATGCTGTCTTCACAACGAAACACTTTGCTCTGCACATGTTTTTATCAGCTATGCTTGCCCCATGAAGATATGCAACTGTTAATAAGTCAACTCCACATTTTTTGACGAGCTCATACTTGTATGAGATGTGTGAATTTAGTTTCCGTCAATGGTTTGCAGGGATTGCTATAAATAACATGATGTTGCTCAACACCTAGAAGCTGTGGTTTATATTATCAGTCATTTTTAAGACATTTATCTTAAAATGATTTTAATTTTATCAGTTTCCTGACCATTAACCCGTACTGACACAAGACCAAAACATTTTATTTTTTGCATGAGATTGTATCTGTTTTTGTTATTGTGAAATATCTTGACTCCATTTCAAAAGCAATAGACATATCTACATGTTAGAAAATGTATTTATTAGACACACTGTCTATGCCCACCTATTCTTTTTGCTACTTTACCCTTGTCATATAATCATTTGAACATTTTTAAAAAGGTGATTTGTTTTCGGTTATTGGTTGAGCAGTTGTTGGTAGGAGTCAAAGTCAGAGAAGTGACCTTTGTAACAGCTTTAATGGGACATTTTGTGCTGTTAAGATTTGCATTGTGTTAAAGTCTGCTTTGCTTAAGACGGAGCAAGTCTCTTCTCACCATGCTTGATTTGCTTTTTAAATGACCTTTATTAGGATTGTGTTTAGGAGTGCTTCTTGTTTCTATATTTAAAACTACTTATCTGTAGTTCATACACAACCATTATTACATTTCTCTTGTTCAAACCCTTAACATTTGATTAATGTTCAGCCAGCAGACATCTATAGTATAGTATGTTCTTTATATGTATTCTAGATGTTTTCTTGGCTGTGTTTTGAGTTCAGGTGTTGAACCAAATCCTTGGTGTCACAGACAGTGACTGTCTTGTCATGCATTGAATCTGGCTGGTTTTGAATTTGACTTGCTAATCCAGGCTTTTTGTTTGGTAGACTGTGGCTGCATTTGCAGTAACTCTTCTCATATTTTCATGAAGCTCTTTAAAATCAATAATAGCATGAAATTTAAATCATCAGATAATGGCGAGACTGCACAAATTTATCTTCTCTTCAGTTGTTTATTTTTTTTACTGCATCACCTTTGGATACAGCTCTGAACGACATGTAGCGACACATGTGGTTTCACGAGGAAGTGCTACGGGGGGATTTTCAGGAGACGGCTGCTATATTTTTTCTCACTGCCTACCTCTGTGTATGGGTAATTGCTCCCCCCCTCCGTGAGATCCAGTTGGAACTGGAAATTTCTGGCCAGTGCTGGCTGCCTGCCCACTCCCACAGGCCAGGCTCCGTCAGCGGCACTTCCGGGAGAGTCTGAGCACAGGAGGAGAAAGTGAGAAGGAAACAAACAGCAGAGGGCCTAGAAAGCTAAGACAGACATGGGAATCTTTTTGAAAGAGAAGATGCACGAAGCAGCCATGAATTTGCTGCTCGTGCATAACCCCTTTTTTTTTTTTTTTTTTTTCAGAAGCATGACATAAATATTAAATGAGGAGGAAAGCGCTAATGAGACAGAAAAAAAATATTCATAACAAAATGCACAAGCTATTATGCAAATGAAATTCTCTTTTATATATTGAATCAGAAATATGTGAAAATATTGCCTTTACCTTATGTAATATATTTTGCCATTTTTGGAGCTTAGACAGAACAAACACAAATTTAGTGACTTTTGAACCAGCAATGAAAAGAATGATATAATTTGTTAATGAATATGCATTAGAACATAGCTATTAATATGTATTATCCAGTGTGTGAATATTTTCTCAGGGGTGGATCATGAAGCACTGCACAATGAAAAGTCTATATGTTTAAGTGATTTAAGATAACATAAAATTCTGTAAGAAAATTTTTAAATGTCACTTCGGAAGATGAATGCAATGTCAGATTAAAATGTGAAGAGTTACTTCAACATTTAAATGCATGTTCCTCTTTTGCTGCAGTGATTCTAGCAGTAGCTCAAGTGATGACTCGCCAGCCCGTTCAGTGCAGTCAGCCGCTGTCCCTGCACCCTCAGCTCTTCCTTTATCCTCCCTTGACAAGGATGAACCACGTAAAAGCTTCGGCATCAAAGTCCAAAATCTTCCCGTGCGCTCTACAGGTAAGTTTTATGGTGCTGCAAAAGTTAAGACCCTTAAAATATGAGATTATGAAGCTGCTTTTTACTCAGTATTGCATCTGATGTCCTACAGATACAAGCCTAAAGGATGGTTTGTTTCACGAATTCAAAAAACATGGGAAAGTTACATCTGTGCAAATCCATGGAGCTTCAGAGGAGCGCTATGGACTTGTCTTTTTCCGCCAGCAAGAAGACCAAGAGAAAGCTCTTGGAGCATCAAAGGGGAAGCTTTTTTTTGGCATGCAAATCGATGTCACGGCCTGGAATGGCCCCGGTGAGTTCAGATCTTTAACTAACACTGAAGTGATTATTAGAAAGTCCCCACATGCTCATAATCTGCCCCCTTTCAGAGACAGAAAGCGAGAACGAGTTTCGACCCTTGGATGAGAGGATTGATGAGTTTCATCCAAAGGCAACACGGACATTATTCATTGGAAACCTGGAGAAGACCACCAGTTACCATGACCTGCTAAATGTCTTTCAGCGCTTTGGAGAAATAGTTGTAGGTTCTTGTCAAGTAGTTCAAAATCTAACTGCATGCAGAGACTGCTTCACAGTTTGAGATTGTCATGCTTACTTATAGATTTGTTTCCATTGTCTTCAAAGGATATTGACATTAAAAAGGTGAATGGAGCCCCGCAGTACGCTTTTCTACAATACTGTGACATTGCCAGTGTCTGCAAGGCCATAAAGAAGATGGATGGCGAATATCTTGGCAACAACAGACTAAAGGTGAGATTTATGTTGATGTAATTTGAAGTGTTATGTTTTTCAACACTACCATAGTAGTGTCTCCCCTGACTATACCCAACAATATTGATAAGAACAACTTATATAAGATGTTGAAAAGTTGAAATAATGACTCATTTCTTGTCTAGCTGGGCTTTGGAAAGAGTATGCCTACAACATGTGTTTGGTTGGATGGATTGGCGTCAAACACAACAGAGCAGTTTCTCACTCGACATTTTTGCCGCTATGGACATGTTGTCAAAGTAAGCTTGGTTATTTTCCTCCTCGTTGTGGTCTGTTGTCTTAAATTTATGGAGTCTCCCTAACTTTCCTCTGCTGCCTGCAGGTTGTTTTTGACAGGATGAAAGGAATGGCCCTTATCTTGTATAACAACATTGAATATGCACAAGCTGCAGTCAAAGACACAAAGGGATGGAAGATAGGAGGCAGTAAAATTAAGGCAAGTGAAATATAGCTTTCTTCTAAGGCTTTTTTTTTTGGTGTATCCCCTGTAAAGTCAATGGTTGGAAGGTTGTAACATTACATTCATTTTTTTCTTCTCTTTTTCAGGTGGACTTTGCAAATCAGGAAAGTCAGATGGCTTTCTATCGTTCAATGCAGGCGTCTGGACAGGATATTCGAGACTTTTATGACATTCTCTCTGAAAGAAGGTTTGTATACTTAAAAGTACTTATATCAGTTCTGTCTGATTTTAAAGGTAAAATAATTGTTTTTTTTTTTATTTTTCCAGGGAAGATCGACGAACCCAATATGAATTTCAAGCAGAGAGACAATATTATGAGAACGTACGAACACCTGGAGCTTATAGTGAAGATCCACGACGGAAATACTCTGCAAGAAGTCGAGAGTTCTATGCTGAATGGGATCCATATCAGGGAGATTACTATGATCCACAATACTTTGAGGACCCTCGGGAATATCGGGAATACAGAGCTGACCCTTATGAGCAGGACATTCGCAAATATAGTTATTTGCAGCGGGAACGTGAAAGAGAGAGGGAACGCTTTGAAACGGATCGTGGACGTGATCATGGGAGGAGGACCATTGAGCGCAGCCAAAGCCCATCTCACCTTTCCAGTCGTCGTGCTGCCAGCCCTACGGCATCTCCTTCACTCTCTGAAAGGATACCAAGTGATTCAGACAGGCAAATTTGTTGTCGATCATCTGAAAGAAGCGGAAGTTGCAGTTCAATCTCCCCACCCAGATTTGAGAAACTGGAAAAAGCCAGATCTGAAAGATATAATAAAACTGAAAAGCTTGAGAAGGATCGGGTTTTTGAAATCGAAAGGGGGAGTTTGGTTGAAAAGGAAAAGAGAACTGGCCGAAAAGATAGAGGGGACAAAGACAAAAGTGAGAAACAGAGGCTTAAGAAGCTTAAAGTCACATCACCGATCATCCAACCATGTGAGACAGAACCTGAACTAGAAAGAGATGTTAGTCCGGAGTCTGCTCTACGAAGCAAGGCCAGTAAAATTTTAAAGGAAACCTCGAGCAAAGGAAGGTTAGACCTTCTGCCTTGTGTGGTGCAGTTAACACGAGTTAAAGAAAAAGAAGGAAAATTGATTGGCCATGCTGTTCTGGACAAACAGATACTGAGGAGTGGGAGTGACAGTCCTAGATTGGCATCACCAACAGCTGACCAGAGAAGTCCTCCCTTTCGCTCAGAATCATCAAAAGGTGAAATCTCTAAGCATGGGAAGATGCCCAGAGACAAAAATGTGCACAGCTCAGTGGAGGTTACTGACAAGGACAGCAAAATTAAAAACAAAAAACATGGGAAATCTGAAACTGGGTTTGACAGTAGTATTTCTGTGGATATTGACAGATTAGCTGCAAGGAAAAGACGTTTTGAAGAATCTGTGAGAACTGATCGACAAAAGAGAGCCAGTGATGAGGACTCCAGCAGAGCTGGACTTTATAAACTGTGGAACAGTGCAAAGGAGACAGACTTGGAGAAGAACCATTTGATACGAGGAATGCATAAAAAGGAGCAGCACAAAGAAAAATGTGTCCGTATGGGTTCAGTTAATAGTCCTAAAGATGGAAGAGACTGTGAAAGCAACTTTTCATTGGATGGACCGTCTCATCTTGGGGAGCTTCCTGATGATTCTGCAGAGCGGTTAGACTCTCCCTACCTTAAAATGGATTTAGAGGGCTCAAAAAGTGAAAACAGCTCCTGTCACATAAAGATATCACATGACTTGGATGAATTAAAAGAACAAAAAACTGTTTTGTCTGAAAATGAACAAGGGAGAACAAAGTGTGGAGACTCTGAGGGAGATGGACATTTTGTGAACATTGACCAAACTAATTTTTGCACAAAACAAATTGAGCAGAGTCGATGGCTCCGATCCAAACTTGGCGATCCTGATAAGTTAGTCAAGTTTGAAAAGTCACCAAACAATGAGACATGCGATTTTGAGAAGGATTTCATCATTCATGATGTTGGAAAATCAAATCAGGACATGACCAGTGATGACTTCTCTTCTAATAAAAGAAAAAAATTGGACAATTTTGACTTTGAATCTCTCAAAATGAAACGAGAAACCAACTTTGCAATCTCCCAAAAGGTAAATGAGGACATATACAATATGCCATCTTCTATAAGAGCTGCTCAGTTTTCTGAAAATGAAGAGGAAGAAGCTGCCCACATTTCTCTGTCAGTTACAAAGAAAGAAAGAAAATCCCCTCCAGTAATGGATGAGAAATTTTCTCACTCAGAATCATTGAAGAACAGTTTGGGTCTGACAGGCAGACATCTTCCGCCGTCTGACAACGAGTTCTCAAAGCTTAAAACATCCTTGCTTGGATGTGATAATGAATTGATGCAACATTGGGAAAGACGGATGAAGTCTGATTCTCTTAAAATGGAAATGACATTCCCAAGTAATATTTCCAACCGCGAGACCATCCGCAAACGCATCAGCCAGGATTTGGAGCCTGGAGAAGTGCAGTCCGATTCTGATGATGATGGAGAAAACAAACACATCTCTCCTAAGTTAAGTAGTCCCTTGTCATATATCCTCAGGGATCGTGATGAGAGGATGACAGAACTCAAGCTTTCAGGCTCTTTGGAGAAAAATAAGTTCTATTCATTTGCTTTGGATAAAACAATAACTCCTGATACAAAAGCACTCCTTGAAAGAGCCAAAACTTTATATTCCTCAAGAGAAGATAATTGGTCTTTTCTTCCCTCACGCTTCCCGGTCTCCCACACCTGTTCAGATAAGGACAAAGCAGAGTTAGCACCTCGACCTATTCCGTCTTGGTATATGAAAAAGAAAAAGATTCGTACTGAATCTGATGAAAAGCCACACTGTAAAAAGGAGGAACTCAAGCCACAGGACCAAGAACGCCAGGAATTATTTGCATCTCGTTTTCTGCACAGCTCGATCTTTGAGCAGGATTCTCGGCGTTTGCAGCGACTTGAACGTAAAGACCAAGACTTTGAAACTGGGGGTAATAGGCCTTTTACCAAGCTTGGTACTGCTGAGGCTCATCCCGAATCTGGAGGAGCTGATATCCCACAAGAGCCCACAGTACTTTTCCACAGTCGATTTTTGGAACTTCAGCAACAAAAAGACAAGGATCATCCCCTGCCTGATGCTGAGGATGACTCAACAGAGGTAGATGTGAAAAGAGATGAAGTTCTGAACTGTGATAATGTAATGTCTGACAAAGAATCTGAGCAGGCATTGAAGGCTAATGACAAATCAGCCAGCCCCCCATTAACCATGATAGTTTCACCATCTGTTCCTTCCCCCAAAGAACCATCTCCACCAGAAAAGAAGGAAGTTTTAACTCCACCCTCAGATCAGCCTGTGTCATTTGTCAAAGAAGAGAAAGTGGAGCCAGTCCAGAAGATGTCGCCATCTCATTCTCTTCCTATAGAGGATGTTAAATCTACTGCTCCTAAGCTGAACAGTACACCTACATTTACAGTTTCAGAACCAGAAAATGAAATGGAAACAAAAGCAGAGTTGGTTGAACCCAAAATTAAGTGTAGTGATAGTTTGAAAGTGGAACGTAATCCTGTTGTGGAAGATAAGCCTCCCACTCCTGGTGGTTCCCTAAGTGCCTTTGAAAAAGAGACTTCAGAATTTTCTTACTCTGAGGCTTCAAAGGTGGAAGAAAAATCTGAAATGATTAAGACGGAGCCTGAAATCGAAAATCAAGAAACAAAGCACTTTGAGGAATCTCAGAAAACCGAGACAGATAGTGAGCCATGTATGTCAGAGCTGGATACTGAAATAAAACCATTACCCAACCGCAGACAGCCTAAGGGTAAAAGGGCAAAACCCTTGTCTGCATTGCGAACTGCACAGCAGACCCAAAATGTCAGCACTGAAAAACCAGCAACTCGAAAAAGCGAGCGGATTGACAAGGAGAAACTCAAAAGGGCCTCATCTCCTCGAGCAGAAGCACCCAAAGTATCACTTGAGTCTAAAACCACATCCAAGTCACCAATACATGCATCAGATTCAGAGCAAAACCTTGAGTTGAGTTTGATTCATGGGAGAACACGTCGGAGGAATGTAAGGTCGGTCTACGCCACACTACATGAAGATGAACAAACTGGTAAAGAGACTGCAGAGTCACCACGCTGCATGCGCAAACGTGGTGCTGATAAAGAACCTGTACAGCAAGATGTTCAAATTCCTACAAGCGCCAGACGGGGACGCCCTCCCAAACGAGGCATCAAACGAATTGAGGAAGTCTCTCCATTAAAAGAGGATCCAAAGAAAATGACGGAAGTGGATACAGCGATCAAAGACGCATCAAGTACCGTAGAAGTTGTAAAAGCTTCTGAGGGATGGCGTTCACCCCGCACACAGAAACTTCAACAAGCACCACAAAGTTCAGCAAACAAGAAAGGAAGCAGAGTGGATAAATCGTCCGGGAGCAAATTAGCCGAACAAGCTAATTCAACAAGTCATAATGACTCGGAGCTTAACCCTAAAGCCGATTCTGAGCTGTTTAGCAAGGTATCAGACAAGGAGGAAAATGCAGGCTCCCCAGTGCATGTTAAAGAAAAAGATTCAAAAGATTCCAGTGGAAAAAAGTCACCTGAGGCTGATATTGAAAAGGTAGACACCAGTCCATCTGAGAGGAGACAACAAACTGAAAAGAGTATTAAAATGAAAACCCCCAGGCTGAAACGAAATACTAAGCAGATCACTGAAGACAAATCCCACAGTTTGAAAAATCTTGAGATCCGTGTTAGTGTTGACGATGTAAAAGGCTTGCTTCGTTCAGAGGATGTTGAGCCTGAGACTTTTAAAGCTGCTACCGTAACAAAAACCAAGTCAGTAGTACAAGATAAGAAGGAAGCACAGATAACAGAGTTTCCAAATGATTCCAAAGAACTTGGTAAACCGGAAAAAGAAGATACACAGTCAGAACCTGAACTTCCTGTTGATCCAGCTGCTGTTCTATTAGCTCAGCAGATGGAACTAGAACAGGCTGTTGAAAATATTGCCAAACTAACAGCTGACCAAGCGCCTCGACAGAATAAGGAACCACCTGCAGGGCAACCAACTGTATCCACCCTTGTCATAGTGGAACCAGAACGTGAAGTTGAGGAGGAAAAGCGAGCAAATCCCGCAAGTGAAACTGAACTTGCAGCTGCTATTGATTCCATTACAGCAGAAGATATCTGCGGAGATGCAGATGGCTTCACAGCTCCTCCTACTTATACAGCTCTTATTCCTACCCCTGAATCTGTAATATCCTCTTCATCCTCCTCCAATGAGATTATGGAGCCTGAAACACATATGGTGATCAATAATATCATTGCAGGGGACTTAGATGATGAGTCACCAAGCCCTAAGGGATCAGTGGTAGAATCTAAGGCCGCTGATGAGCCTATTCTACTTGAAACACCTAAGAAAACAGGCAAAGTTAGAGCTAAAACCCCAAAGAAATCAAGAAGTCGTAAAGGTGCAGCTAACAAAAAGGGGGAAGCCACTGAAGATGTTTCTCAATCAGAGCCCTCCCCAGTCAAGTTACCCGAGTCAATCCCAGAAGATCCAGAAACCCTTAATTCAAAAGCAGCTACCGTTACAGCTGGGGATGCTACAGCAGCTTCTGTTGTTACTGCTGTTGCAACTTGTAGGCGTGACGTTACAAGTGCTATAACTGTAGACACACCCAAAGAAGCAGAACAGCCTGAGGTTGAACAGCCTGTACCTAAAGAATCTGCGTTTCATTCAGATACAACCAACATTTCTGCTTGTAAAAAGCATCCCCTTGCCCCAGAGCCATGCACTACTACATTTAGCCCTGCTCGCCCACAGCCAGTTTCCCAGTTCAACGTTCCTCTGCTGCGACCTGCCAAAATGCAGCTTTCACCTGACTGGCCCCAGAGATCTGAAGAAAGCAGAATCTATGTCGCTCCTTCATGTCATGTCACAGTGGTAACCCCTTCTGTACCTGTATCAACTGCACTTGGAACCCCCACCGCAAATCCCCCGATGCCTCCTGACACCAAGGCCTCTGATATTGACCCTAGTTCCAGCACTTTAAGGAAAATCCTAATGGAACCCAAATATGTGTCAGCATCAAACAGCAATTCTATACCTACAACTAAAATCACATCTGCACTGTCAGATCCTTCACGAATGTCAGAAAGTGAAAACCTTTCTGATGTGATGGCTTCACGACATTTACATTCCGAGGAGAGGCTATCATTCCCACCGCAGGCTGTACACCATAAGCCATCTCCACTGACAGAGTCCCAACAGAACTGTGGAGAAAAGACACAGCATACAGTTATTTCTCCTGCTACCTCAGTAATAAGTCGAATTCCTATGCCTTATGACACAGAAGAAACTCCACGAATTTCCCTGAGCAACCGAAGCATTGGCCTGCCCACCCCTAAACAAAAATTTAGATCAAACTCCAATGAAAACAGTCGTTGCCATGGCATGGATATAGTTGAGGACGGGACAAGAGGGCGTACGGTTGTTGAGCCCACTCCCTACCAAACAGGTACCAGTCCTGGCCTAAGGGTCAATACATCAGAGGGTGTTGTTGTTCTGAGTTATTCTGGTCAGAAAACTGAAGGACCCCACAGAATGAGAGCCAAAATTAGCCAGATTCCTCAAGCAAGTGCTGGTGATATTGAATTCCAGCAGTCTGTATCCAAATCTCAGATAAAGCAAGACACACTCATCCCGTCATCCCAGTCAACTACCCCCAAAGTAGCCCCAGCTCCTACAGGTTATGGGCACACGGGGGTCCTTTTGACAGGCCAGTCTTACAATTCTCAGCCTGTCATTTCCAGTACCAAGCAGGAGAGTCTCATATGTGACAAATCTGAAGCTCCGTATCACATAGGATCTCAGGGTGTGGTAAAGATGTTCCAGCCGCCAATTAGTTCTTCTCAAGTCTTAATGTACAACCAAGCTGTGATTCAACAGCAGCATGGAAAAAGAGGGCTAGTGACAGACACCCTGCCAAAAAAGATGGACATAGGCAAAGCTGTTCAGCAGTCGAACCTAAGCCCAGTCATGAGTCCACACCACCCCTCGCTGTCTGGAACACGCATGAGTCCAAGCCCTGGCATTTCAAATGAACGGTCAATGCTACACCTCAAGCAAGAACCTCAGTCTCCACGGACAGCTGGTCACTCCCCTTCACCCTTCGTCAAAGCCTGTCCACCCAGCAGCTCTCCTATTGGAACTTCTGTTGTTCTTAGTCATGGGATGCCATCATTGTCTACGTACCATTCTAGTATGCATCACTCACACTCAGAACAGTCCTCTGTGATAATTCAGCCTCACAGTGTCACACAGTCGATGGCTCATGAAGCGAGAATGAATAACCCACCAATCTCTGGGATAAACTACGGAAGGCGAGGAGATTCCCTGTCTTCTCCACTACCAGGGCCTCCACAGCGCTCAAACACACCACAACCTAATGTCATTCGAGACATGGTGTTACAGTCTCATTCAAGTCCCCAAGGATCAGTGTCAGGTATTGGTGGCAACAGTGCAAGTGAAGAAGAACCCAGGCACTTCAAGCAAGCTCTCAGTAGACCTCCAGTTTCTCAGCTCCAGTCAGATGTAATGATGGTTCACAGTGATCACAGAGGGCTCCATCCAAGCATTCGCATGGACCAGTACAGAGACATACACCAGCGCATACTCATGCACCAGCAACTTGGGGAGCAAGTAGCTGTGGAAGCAAGACAGTCACGCACCTCAGAGACTGGAACATCTTCAGGCAACATCTCTGGGCCTTCAAAAAGTCCTTTACTGGGGAAGAACATTGAGCTCTCAGCAAAAGAGCCTCTCAAACCCCTTGAAGGAAAGCTAATGCACCCAACCCCCAATGAAAGTAGAATCCGGGGAGTCCATGCATCTAGTCCTGTTATGGTGTCGCCTCACCCTCATGGAGTTCAACTGATTCATCCAGGAGGTGCAGGCTCTTTTCCAGTATACCGAGACACACGAGGCTTCCCAAGCCAGTTTCCTGGACATAACCTGGCTAATCAAGGAATTACATCTTCACAGGTAACTTGATACACTTTTATCATAAAGTGTTTGTTAAAATCTGATTTTATGTTTAATTTTTTTTCAAATTAAATCCTACTCAGATAGACACATTCATGTATTGACCTTGTGTTGTGGTATATATTTTCTGTTTCAGGTCCCTGCAGAGCCAGAGCTGGGCACCAGAGGTAAAATGCCTCAGTCACATGGCGGAGGAAGCGACTCCAAACCTGAGAGCTCCCTTCTTCGCCATGCTACCTCTTCAGACCTCTCACACATTTCCCGAATATCAGGGGACACAGTCTCGCCCTCATACCAGTCTCCCTTGATGTCTCCTATGGGTCTTACTCACAAGCCAGATCTGTCTCTACAAAAAGGCCCTCCATCCTTCCTCCTCACGCCTCCACCAACAGCACCACCATCAAGTTCACAGCAGCCACGGCATGATGCTAAGCTGGAGCATTCAGGACATCGGTCCATTGACATGGTGCAGCTTTTGACAGTAAGAAGATCAATGGAGCAGCATTCTCATACACACATGTACATCTTTTTTTAAGACAATAGAAAAACTGCAATATACTTGACACACTTTGTTTCATTTCTGCAGAAATACCCTATAGTATGGCAAGGCCTGTTGGCACTGAAGAACGACCAGGCTGCTGTCCAGCTGCACTTTGTGTCTGGTAACACCATGTTGTCTCAGCGCTCCCTGCCTCCACCAGAGGGAGGTTCTCTTCTTCGTATTGTCCAGAGGATGAGGCTTGAGGCTTCGCAGCTGGACAGCGTAGCACGCAGAATGACTGTGAGTATCTTTATTATTATTATCCTCATGAAAAACGGGCTTTAAAACTTAACTCATTAATATCAATAATTGATTAAATGACATTATCTTGTGTTGAGAAGAAGAAGAATAATTAAAAAAATCAAATAAAAATCCCATTCATGGCAGGTGGAAAATGACTACTGTTTGCTTCTGGCTCTACCCTGTGGTCGAGACCAAGAAGATGTCCTTGGTCAAACCCAAGCCTTGAAAAGTGGCTTTATCACCTATTTGCAAGCAAAACAGGCAGCTGGCATCATCAACGTGCCCAATCCTGGCTCTAACCAGGTTTGTGGTTATTTGAACATCAACTATTATACCTTTTGTTTTTGTTTTTAACCTGTGTGTACTAATGAATTGCTGTGCCTGTATCATAATACTGTTTTCATCTCTGGGTATACAGCCAGCCTATGTGGTGCAGATTTTCCCACCATGTGAATTCTCGGAGAGCCACCTTTCGCGCCTGGCCCCGGACCTTCTCAACAGCATCTCCAGCATTTCTCCTCACCTCATGATTGTTATTGCCTCTGTTTAATTACCTCCATTTTTTTCTTTTCCTGAACAAAGCTAACACCAGCCCTTTTGGACAGTTTGGAAACTGACCTCATATTTTTATGAGTTTGACTTAAGAAAAAAAAACAAAAAAACAAACAAAAAAAAAAAACCTAATCTATTTTGGGTTCACCCTTTCTCTTTCACTTCACCAAGTCCTTAAATCACCCAGTGATGATGAATTCCAAAAACGTAACTTTTTTGAAGAGGATATGAAGGGTCGAAGGGATTTTTGATGATCATTACTGGTTGCTCTTCATTTTTGACCATTTTTGGAGGTGATGTGCATAGCCTTTTGTATTCATGACATTCATAAAGATGTGGATGGTGACCTTCAGCGGGATATTTTTTACCTTCATAAAAGTGATTGTGATTTTTTTTTCTTTTTTTTTAAAGATGATGTGAGAAGTCATTGCACTATGTTAAGAAAAACATTGTGAACTCTGTACAGATTTGAGTATAAACTTCTACATGTTATGGATTTATTATTATCAGTCATGCGTGTGCTAAAGCAAAGAAAATCATTGCCTGGAAAAATGATGAAGATTCTTTTTAGCTTCATCAATCATACCGCTTTTGCTCCTTCACCATTAGCAAATTTCTACATCATTTCCGGACTCGGCTCTCCATCGCAAAGTGTTCCCTGCCCCAGGAACTCGTGATGGGACGTTCAGAGTTGTACAGTTTACACTCAATGCCTCAACAGGGGACAATATAAAGAATATTTAATTTTTTTTTTTCATTTTCTTTAAGCCTAAGGATAATGTGGACAATTGTCAAACTGTAAATATTATAAATATTTAAAAGACTGAAGTGACGTGAAAAGACCAAGCAAATTATTTTAAACGACAGACCATGAAATCTTTTTTCTTTATTTCTGTCCTTACTGTTTTTCTCGTTTTCTCATGTTGTATTTATTTTTCATTCTTCATGCAGGGCAAGAATGTTGGAAAAAAAAGGAAAAAAAACAGGAAAAAAAACGATTTCGTGCCAAAATGTCTTCTGCAATTGCTCAACACACTTGTGTATGTAAAACTACATGTGATCAGAACCTATTTTCCTATGTGAGCTTGTATTTTGCCATTCAGAAGGCACACTTGGATTTATTTTTTTTATTTTCTGTTTTTGGCATTGTTCATTAACAGAGTTCTGCTACTACAGTGATTTTTGAAACACGATGTTCATTTGAAGGAACTTTTTGTTTGTACTGTAGGGTTTACATTTCTGTTAGCATTTCTCTATTTCCACCACCCCACTGTGCTGTCCTGTGCTGCCCCCTGCTGTCTGAAAACCAGTGTCGCAACCAGGACTGCATACTGAAGTTTTTTATGCCACTGCTTTGTATGAGATGTGCAATGGCATGTTTTATTTTCAAATCTTAAAGGGTAAGAGGGTTACAAAGGCAAAGAATGTGACTTATACTTGACATTATGCCGCTAATGGATGTGTTGATCATCTGTCTCCATCCCTCCCCTTAAATGTCTGCTTGAGCCAAGCTGTACATACTGATGTCCATATTCTGTGCTCTTGTCTACCCCCCCCCCCCATACAGTTGTCTTTCTTCAGGATCTTCTTTTTTTTGTTTTGTGCAACAAAACGAAGCAGTCTGAAAGAGACGGGAAATGAGGTGAAACCGATGCTGAAAGTAAAACCATGCTTGTCAGTTTTGTGGTGTAAATATTTGCATTACTGCAAGCTGAATACTCTCATGGTTATGTTGAAGGCACTTATAATTTTGATAAACAAACAAGAAAAAAAACAATCTTTAAAAAGTGATTAATATGAAAAAAATGTCTTTTGATCAATCTTCATTTTGAGTGTATTTTGATGTTCCTCCATGAGGACATTTTAAACTGTAACATAAATGGTTGTTTAACTTACTTCTGAAGATCATTAAATGGTCCCTAACTCTGTGTTTGGTCTTTTTTTTTTATCTGATGCCAGCAGGTGAAGAAAGACTACTTTCTGCAATCTATAATCCATATCTAATTTTTTCATTTGAAAGTTGACATGCCCCTGCAACTTGGTGCAACATTTCCTTTAAGTTTTAACAGTTTGAAGAGGTGAAATACCTTTCCCAATGTGTCAATGCCCAACACATAGTACTGCAGTCATATCCGCCGTCAGAAGATGTCAGTATGTGACAAAATTTTAGAACAGAAGTTTCAGCTCAGGGTATCCCGCTGGCATTTAAGTTTACCATGAAAAGGTACTGTTCTTTAAATGTATGGCTCTTGACATAATTAACCATTTAGAATGTGTTTAACTTCTATGTGAAGCCTCTGCTGAAACCTTAAAAAAGATTATCCAGGTGTGTTGTATGTAAACATGGCTAACTTGTCAATTACAATCAGAAAAACCAACAGAGTATCTTTAACATATCTTCAGTTATGCTTGATGTTTGTGGACTTAAATATGACCACAGATGACGAGTTGTTGAGGTCAATTAGGCAAGAAAAGAGCAGAACATTTGTAAATACTTTAGACTCCAGTTCACAAACAGATCACATTTTTTTTTGTCAAAAATCCTATTTTAGAGCCAGAATGCTGTTCTATGTAAGGATGAGACCAAGGTTTAACATTTTATTGATGCGTATTGTGCTTGGAGAAAGAAAACATTCCAACACCAGAACCTTGTCTCATCTGGGAAACATGGTGATACTATATCAGGGTTAGTCTTGTAGTTCAGGATAATTTCCCATCATCGATGGACCAGTATATTCTAAATTATACAGTTTAATTAATAAGGAAAATGTTCAAACATCTGGATATGATGCAGCTCACAAGCGAGTGGTCATACAAGATGATTCCAAATTCAGGCATTGTTCATCCAAAGACTGGCTAAAGATGATTAAAGTTAATATTTAGACTTTAATACAGTTGTAATGTTGCTGAATGGGACATGTCATTTACTAACAGGAGAGGCTGGCATCCGTCTGCCTCTAGAAGATCTGTATAAAACTGGGGGGTACTGGGGTTTAAGTAGCATGTCGCTGCTGTTGGGTAAAAACCTCCAATGTACAAAATTCATGATTTTTGCTTCATAAATCAGTACTATTGGCCACCCTTCATGTCTGTCTGTAGTTTTACAAATATTTAACCAAAGATATATGATGTAAAACACAATACCAAGTTTGATGACATTATGTCCAATTATTACAAAAACCATACAGTTTTATGCATTTCTTGAAAAATGACAGTTTTGGAGATAGGAGGTTTGCACCCGACACTAGCTATGTTATCCATAAAAACATGAAAACGAGTGATGACCGCTTAAAATGTACAACATTTTCATATTATTATGTATAAAACAAACAGCATAAATGTCACTAATTCTCAAAACATCACTCTGACTCAGTTTTTAGAGCAGTATAAATATGGAAGCAGGAGGAATGAGCATCATGGCTGTCAGAGCTGCAGTCAGTCAGTCAATCAATCAATCAATCCATCCATCCATCCATCCATCCATCCATCCATCCATCCATCCATCCAGTGTAATGGCTCACAATTTTGTATCTTTTTCCAACTGGACTCGTGCACCAGAAGAGTGCCAGTAACAAGCACAGAGGGTCATGCCCAAGTCTGCTTCATTTTCTGCATCTTGTTATTTTGCATGCACAGTAGGAATAAATACAAGCAGAAAGGCTGAGGCACAAGTGATTTATAGAGCTCTGACAGGCAAAGACTTGGAATGTTAATTGACACCCCATTCCCAGCGTGAGAAAAAGCAGATCCGACCAGTACATCCCAGTGAAATGCTAAGACAAGGAAGATTTCCGTTTGTGTTTTTTTCCCCTCTCCTTATTCAGATTTGTATTTTTTCTAAGCTCACAAACTCCAGTTGGCAATGTGAAGGAGAACTTGTATGCCTCTGACCTTAAATCAGACCTCATCTATGTTTCTAAGCTGTTTTCTCTTTGAATTCTTTGCCGCAAGATGACATTTTGAAAGCTCAGTTTTAGCCAGAAAACAAAAAGAATGTTGAAAATTTAGAGGTTCTTTTTTCAGACACTGATAAGTGCTTGTTTTCTTGTGTGTTTTTGGCAACGAGCTCACAACATTCCATGCTGGTGTTTAAACAATTTGTCCTCACATGAGAGCATAGACAAAACCAGTTAAAAAGGACACTGAGATGGGAAAAAACTTGCTAAAAGTGGCAATACGAAGGGTATTTTAAAAATTCTCTGACCCGTTTGTGTTTTTCTGATTTGTCTCGTTTTGGATGTGTCTCAAAATTTGTTCATTTTTCTTTCATTTCTCACATAATACACCAAACATAAATGGCTAGACAGAAAATTATCCTCAAGTCTTGATGAGAATGATCTCAAAAGTAAGTCTCACATTTCCTTCTGAGGTTTCTCTCATTTCTAAACTCAGCTAATATTTCTCTGGTGAAGAAAAGCTTCTGACCAGCCTCTCTACCATTAAGGCTCAATTGATTGAGTGCTACAGTGATTTTTTTTACTTTCTGTTCTTTCATCAACACAAACGAACTCTGGACCTCATTCATCATAACTACTGGCTTGTTGGTCACCTGTCCGCCCTGTTTGCATAAGCAGGCATCTGTAGTACTTCCATCTAACAGTGATTGAGTCGGCTATTCTTTTAAGACGCTTACTTCATGTTTCTTTCTCCAGATCTTTGCCATAAAACATTCCAGAGTTGCAAGTCTATGGATAATTCCCACCATCTTGTTGCTGATGTACTGCAGCAACTGTGAGACCTTATTTACATGGAGGTGTAATTTCACAAGGGACTCCAGTCAGATCACAGAAGCATCGCATGGACCCCGCTTACAATGGGTAAATGGGAAAATACAGTAATGTCTTTAAATTGATCAAAATGTGGAGTTGAAGGATTAGCATATCTGTTTCATAATGTGTTAGAAAAAAGAAAATACAGACAATTTATGTCTAAAAATTTTTACATCTTTACGTTGAAGGTTTTTAAATGAACAGCTGCTCAGGTGATGACTGTCAGGCTGTATTTCTTTCTGAGAAACTACGTAGGCCGACACCTTTATCACCTCGTAAAATACTCTGAAAAACCTCATTGGCTTATTTACCTTTGAGCAGTGAGCCTAAGGTCTGTTCATGGTTGTTTTGTAATAGTTTGTCTCGGCCATGTTGCCTACAGCCGCACGGGAGTGAAGCTGCAGTGATGCTGTCATTTGTTGCAAGTCATAACTTTGGTGGCTTTTGTATTGACTTCTCTGTGGCTGCTGATTTCCTGCTGTGGTGGGAAAACAGGGCTTGGACTGAGAAGTGCAGTTAACTGTTGGGAACAGGAACCAAACTAATTAATTGTTGGCGGATTTTTGTGTTTTTGTTTTTATCACACAACATAAAAGCATCCCATAAACTTTTACAAACTTTCTACAATCTTTTATCTTTTAAAAATCCTTTAAGCAAATGTTACATATGTGAATAGATTAAAACAAGATGAAACTGTTGACTTTTAAAAGGAAATCAACTTATTACAATACAATATTTTGCTGTCAATATAATTACAGCTAAATAAATAATGTGTATACACTTAATGATAAAAAAGGGGTTCTGAACTTTCCATAGATTGTTTTAGGTTTTCCAATGTTTTGATTGTCCCAGTAGTTGAATTTCCTAGAAATTTGTGTGGAAACCCATTTAGTTTTGTTTAAAATTGTTTAGTTTTTGTTTAGTCATGGAAAGTCAACTTAAAAGACTCCACTTGTTCCAAATTAAATTAAATATCTGAATAATCTAAAACCCACTTTAGAATTATACAATCACACACCTCCTAATGAGAATTTGAAGATGCGTCTTTGCAACAACTTAAGGTCCCAGAACTGCAACCAGCTGAACTGAGAAGGTGATAATAAGTAAAGTTAGTAATCGTCCCCACTTTGCTTTCTGATGCAGTGGTGTAGTGGTGGTGGTGGTTTTCTTTTCCTGTGCTGTCTCACTCATAGTACCAACTTTAAAATTCAAACAGGGCAGAACTTTCCAGCATTGCCTAAACATAACATAAACATAACACAGGAAGTAAAACACATTAATAAAATTCACAGCACAATCCCAAAAGGTTACCTTTCAGTTGAATCTGAATTTCCCATGAGCCTTTGTGGTCCAGATATGCTGAGTTTTGAAAGTAGCCCCGCCTCCTCTATCAGAAACATAACATGTTCAGTTATCTTTGTTGTTGCAAAGATGCATCTAGAAATTATCGTGAGATGTATGACAAAGTTCAGTGAAAGAGCTAAACAATTTGTGCAAATCACATTTAAGAGCGTTAGTTCACACAACTATAAAGAAATTATCAAGAAAATTAGATAAGTGAACTAATCGGTTTGAATAAAGTCTAATGGTTGCCCATGTTGATACAACTTGACATGTTTAGTTTCAGTATTTGTAAAAACTAAAGTGATTTAAGGCAACGGGTTTCATGAAAATTTCTAATAAACTCAACTAATCTGGGATTAGCGTGTACTTTAAATAGAAAAATATACTTACAATCAGCTGATTTCTGGTCTGTGTATCCACTTTAACAATGTCTGCAGATTTGCAAATTGGAAAAACACAAAAAATAAACTATATACATCTCCAACAAGTTTGCTCATTCTTCTCTGACCTCTGACATCAACAAGGCATTTTCATTCAGTTTGCTGACTCATGATTTTTTTTTACAAATATAGTATAAAATTGTATAAAAATAGTTCTAGTGTATTTCTAGATTTTCCTATAATTTAACATATATCCATATCTTCAATAATTGTTTTAAAAGGAAGAAACCTTTTATTTATTTGACATTTTAGTTTTGTTAAACATCAATCACCTTGTTATGCATGTATTGTTTTTTTTTACATGATCCTGGTATTCAGAATCGCACGTTTCTAATGTCAATTTCCTGCTTTTTAAGTGAAACCTCAGTTGTCTTTGATATATATATATATATATATATATATATACACTACCGTTCAAAAGTTTGGGGTCACTTCCGTATTGAATCCCCCCCAAACTTTTGAACGGTAGTGTATATATATATATATATATATATATATATGTATGTATGTGTGTGTGTGTAATCAAGATCTTTAACAGTACCATAAGACAAGTGTTTTTGTTTTTTCAATCATCCATCCGGTCATGATTTAATCATATAAGAAATACTTATAATGATTCAACCTGTTGTAAAGTTGTTCAACTGTACTTGTCACAGAGGCCAACAAAGTGGTGTAAATCAAACTCAGCCAGTACAGAGTACATCTGCCAACTGATCACATCATAACATTATATTGTTTTGGTGGTCCTTCTTATGCTTGCGCTCAGGCTGAAGTCCACAGAAGAAAACCTTCAGGCTATTTCTAAGTCTAGATTTAAAACTTTTCATGACACCTGAACTCCAGAAAGATTTGCCTCATCTTTTAAATCACCTCTCAAAATCCAATTTTATTGCTCAGCCTAGGAGCAATTTTGATGTTATGGAACAAATACTTTTAAAAATTGAATTCTGCAGCGTTCTTGTTATAAAATTTGCAAGAATACCACTTAATCAGATATCTCAGACATTCTCTTTCTCAGCAGGGACACTAAAATATACTGTGCTCTAAAGTGAGACACTAATGTGGTGGAAAAAAAAAACATACTGAAACAACCTCTCACACAAAGTAACCGGGGCTGATTTCCATGTTAACATGATAAGGTGCAGTAAGAGAAAATATGAGCTTTGTTTATTGATTTATCATTACTGTTTGCATATTTATAAAATAAATTATGAGGGGAATGTTTGGGACATAAACATTAACTGGAGCCTCAGTTTAGATGAGATGTAATGTGAACATGAGCTAGAACAATCCTGGAATGTGTTAGATAAGATGCTGTTTTAGTGTTTTAGTGAGCCCTTCAGAGCGTCACAGCCAAGGAGAGCAAGAAGCAAAGGTTATGTAGATATATACACAAAGGCTCTGTTGAGTAATTTAGAAAACATTAACAAGGTTCTCACTGTAAATTTCCTTTTAGTTATGAATTGTAAACATTTCCCAATGTTCTTTAAACCTCGCTTAATCTTGTAACTTTGTAAATAAGTTGTCAGACAAACAAACAGAGCAATAGCTGATTTATGATATGTCTCTGTGTAAAGTGAGAAATGCCTCTCCAGGCTGAATAGGAAAGGTCCATGCCTGGCAAACACCAATGAAAGAAACGCAAAGATGTGATCCTTCTACTTTACAATGTACAACAGGTAGAAATAGATCAAGTGACTGATGGGGTCACAGTACACATTAGGTGTGAACTGGGAGAACTGGAGTTATGTGGCCTCACCCTAGTGACTCAACCCTCATATGACATCATTACATTGTGGCCCACATGCAATCTGATATATGTAATTTAATGCATGACTCTTTACCTATATATATCTCACTTTATCCTTTTTAAAGACATGCTATTGCAGTTACCACTCTGGAAAGACTATTGTCACACGTATCTTTCTGCAGATGAATGCCACCTAATTTCATCACGGATTGTAAGGAAATGGGATTTTCACAGTTTAAATGTATGCTAAATAACAACTCACCTGTATTGATTATTAAAGCTAAATTATTGTGCTGTATTTGTTGTGTGTGACTAGGAGTCAAGTTTTCCAAAGTAGCTTAATTTCTCCTCTGGATTCTAAGATTCTCACTCTACTATCGAAATGATAGGTTACTACTGATAAGTTTTACAAATTTTCTTAAATCTCCCTTTAACTCTGGCAACAGTCCAGTGTTTAAAAACTTGCTTGACAAAAATGCTGATTATATCTCTTTCCTCATAAAACATTTAGCAAAGCCAGTTATTAAAAATGCTATTGCTATACAGTTGTTTACTTCCTCTGTTTGTACATCATTTAGCATTTTTGTGCGCTGTCGGCACCGACTGTCAATCAGTGGAATATCATAAAGCTGGGGGCACTTGCATAAAACATCCAAAAGGCCTCTTTTTACTTGGTGTGTGGATTAATTTGGCACACTCCCGGAGTGATTTATTATCAAAAGCTGTGCAATGTTTTAATCTGTAAGATCTTCTTCTGCTTCTTCAGCCTCAGCTGGTATTTATGAGTCAGACAGCATTTGAATAAATATCTCAAAACACAGCTAATCATGTACAGATGTTCAAGTCTGGAAATTACTTCAATAAATAAAACAAGTGCAAGAAGAAAAACTATTTATTGTTAAAGATGCTACTTGTACCAAAAAAATGAACTGCAAAGACTTTTCCTTCAATGTGTCTGTTTCAGGGTTTTATGTTCACCTGCTCCTTTAATAACTTTAAAATCAAAAAGAAGGGCATGTGTAGAGGAAGCATGAAATACGTTAAATCGACATGTTTGCCACTACATTTAAATGAGCAGTAGTTAAACATAGTGCTAAGGTCCATTTATTTAAGTTGGACTGTTTGTGTGTCTGTCTTGGTCCGAAGTGGCAGAGTTTGAGTCGTGATCTGGCTCCAGGGAGATGTTGAGTTGATTTACGGTTCTTTCACTTTTCAAGGAAAATAAAAGACAGGCTTGCATTTTGCTGTCCTTTTTTCACCATCCATCTATTCTGAATTTAACCACTCTCCGCCTCCAGAAGCCAATCTGTCAGCCGATATGAATGTGTGTGGGAGACATGAGATTGAGCCTCGGGTGGCAAAACTGGACTTAGGTCCCTTGAAAGTGGGTGTAGGTTTGAAAACTTTGTATGCAGTGTCCTTAAATAGGTTTCCAGCTGTGAGGTTTGTAAGCACAAAGAGCTATTATGCCAGTCAGGTTGTGTTGATTGTTTGTCTGCTTAGTGCTGAGCACGCTCCCAGTGAAAATGAAGGGGTTGGAATTTTTTGAAACTGGAAACTACAAAAGTGTAATTAAGCAACAGATAAAGCACAAAGAAGGCCATTTATTTGTAAGGATTCCTCAGAAGCATTATTTTCCATTGTGCATCTGTGTTTGTTGGATGGCTAATTGCTTTCTTACTGTTTTGCTGGTCCGAGAATCTCCTCTGCTGTGCTTCCAGCACTCTAACAAGCTTTGAGCTGTTTACAAGAATATCACTATTGCCCTCAAACCTCAACCATGTTATGATTTATGGAAAGCTGTGGTCTCACCAAAGATTTGGGCAATTACCAAAGTCTAGTAACGCATTGATTTATGTCTCAGTGAGGGACTTGAGAGCCTTTAAAGTTGTGTAACTGGAACGTTGCGCCTCTGACATTACTGATATTTAGCCATTTTGCATACTTAGGGAGATGGTTAAAGTTGGACCTCTTCCGCAGGCTGGGTTTATTTTCCCCCTGTGACATTTCTTTTGAATTTCTGCCTTAAGCATAAGTGTTTGAAGATCAGTGAGTTTCTCATTTGTTTAAAGAATCTTGTATCATTTCATCCCACACTTCTCAGGCTGATTAGTGCTAATTTGTGACTTGAAGTGTAGCTAGAGAAAGAGGTAGTGTATAGTGGAAATTCCAATTCACAATGGAAATAGTAAGGAGGTCATTCACTAAAAAAAGAGAACATTTTAGCAGTTGCTAGGAATCTTTGGTACCAAAAAAACTGGCACCAGACAGTTGAAAAGCTTAAATGTCAACACATGGAGGATGAAGTCATCAAAGTGCTCATGGCACTCTTAGATTAACAGTCCTGCCAGCCTCTGATGTGTAACACCAGAGACACCAAAGGGACAAGAAAGGTTAAAGATATAATTTCTAAATATGTACACACTGCTTTCTCTGGACAGAAGAGAGCTGATCATACCTGACACCAGATTTACATCTGGGCCAATCAAGCAGCCACCACCGTGACCAAAAACTGAAGTCAGAGCAGAGCTGCCCGAAGGTGCGGTACCACTAATGGTTAGCAGATGCCACTTCTTGAATGTATTTCACTGTTGCAATCGGCAGTTCTTTAACCATCCCCAATTCTTCAAGAAACATAAAAACATAAATGTTTTACTACTGAAGTAAGACTTGAAAAGTCTTTGTAACTGCCCTACTGTTTATCTTAGTTGTCAGTTGCTCAGGGCTGCAGCTTCCACCGAGAAATCTGTGCATTACCAATCACACAGTACAAACAAAACTCAAACTGTGGCCGTGGATTACCCTGACAGAGTATTCAGTCGTTGGAAAGATGACATCCTACTCTTGAATGTTCTTATCACCATAGATCTGTATCCATTTAACTCTTTTGTATTTCTGTGTGGGATGAAATCTCAGATGTATATCTGCAGCAGATAAAACCAAAACTTTCTGTGTGGCTGCACACTGTAAGGGTACATGATAAGAATTGGACATTTACAGCAGAAATACCAACAACTTTAGAGATGAGGGGGCATGGTGGCACGCTGGCTAGCATTGTCACAACAAAGTAGTTTAATTATGCACTTAAGTGTTTGCAATCATTTAAACATAAATAAAATGTATTTCAAATTTGGTATTTAACACACCTTTTTGGTGACACACACACTCAGTTTCACCGTGTTGTGATGTAATCAACTTCCTCAAGAAGTGTAGGCCATAAAATTATAAAACTGTTTTTTATTTAATAACTCTATAAACTATACTAAACTTTATTTTCTATGCAACTGAATCTGGTGAAAGTATATTTCTTGTACGCTCTTTTCTTCATATTCCACATGTCCCAGCAGTAATTTCCCACCCTGTTAGAATGTGTTTAGAATGAGCTCTGGCTGCGGCCTTCCTCTGCCGCCCTCTGGGTGGGGTCGAAGTGGTCTTCATGGTGGGGTGGCTGGGGTTCGTAATCCGGGATTGCTGCTGATTGCCCGGGTCTTTAAGCTGCCCTAGTCTGCCCCTAGCCTTTGTAGGGGTGTGGTTGTATTTGCATGATCACACTCATCTCTGATCACTGCACTTGTCCAGTGGATTTATACACTAAGGACTACTTGGGTTTAGGATTTGTGTGTGTGTATGTGTGTGTGTGTGTGTGTGTGTGTGTGTTTCTGGTACTTTGGTTGTTGTTGTGATGCATGTTTTTTTTTGTTGTTGTTTTTGTTGTTTTTAAATTATTATTATTTTGTTGTTGTCTTAGTTATTTTTTTTAGAAACTCCTGGTGAGTGTCAGCTTTGTTTTCCTGTAAAAGCCATAAGAAATTCTCTGTTTCTGTATAGGTGAAGCAGTTGGATTGAAGGGTTGTTGCCTTCTATCTGTTGTATTTTTGTCTCCTCTTTTCCTTTTTACTTTCCTTTTTTACTTCACTTTAGTATTCTCCTATTTTTCTGTCCCCTTAGGTCAGGTCCAGCAAGATTATATAAATTCCATAATAAAAAAATAGAAACAAGATTTAAATACATAAATCAGATTATCAAGAGGAGCCTTATACCCATAAAACTCCGCTTGGCAAAGCATATTTGTTTGGCACAACACATCTACAGCTAGATTAGCTAGAAAAGCCGTTGGGTCTATGAACCTAACTAGTGAATGATAGTGGTAAACACTAATGGCTAATCCTTGAGCAGCTCTGAACTACATGTGCCTATAAGGACTATTAGTGTATCAGTTAGTGTAAATCTGTTTTCTAACATGCACAAGTGAAATATGCAGCCTTTACCTGAATATAGTATCTTTCACAGATAACTGGCAATGTCTCCCTTTGCTTGACAGATCCCCTCAGCAACATTGTGTGGGGTGGTGCTCCAAATAGGACAAATGTGGACCAATAAAATGTTTAGTCATTAAAGTGCTCATTTTCTGTTTCTGTTCCTCACCACACAGCCTTTTCAGCCTCACAGGTGTGGAAACATACTCGCTGTGGTATTCAGTGATTGTTGAAAGAGTTTAACAAGCAAGAACAGGTTCCTTGTGCAGCAGTCTTGACAGACAAGCATTGAAATGAGCCATCAATGCACAAACAGCTGCCAAATATATTGCTCTGCTGCACCACCTCCACCACAATCACCAGTATCAGCAGCTCCATCGGCACTGGTGCATACTGGCTCTCTAATATGGCAGAGAAAAAAGTTGGTACAGGAATGCATCTGCATTAATGCATGCAGGCAAGTGTGCTCACTGTTCATTCCCACACTTGAATCCATAGATGTGACAGCTGCAGGCAACCTGTCTAAACACCGCAATGCAACAGCCACTTCTGACAACACTGCAGGCGAAAGTGAGCGTGTGTGTTTATAGTCATTTGCCATCTGGAGGATCATTTTAGTTGTGTTCGTGGTGGCAAAAGGTTAAAAGACTGGACGTTTCATACTGTTCTGACAAAGACAACAGTTTCACTGCTCTACTGGAGTTTGTCTGGAAACAAGGATGTTAACTGATGTAATCTCTTATGTTGTCATTTTTGATATGCCCACACACATACATGCCTCACCATGCAGCATCGCCCTGTTTTCAATCCCTTCATTGTCTGGACAATTTTATCATCTCTTGGCACGCTAACACGGATAATGTGGCAGCTTATGAGTACACTTTTGGTACTTACTTGCAAATATTTTGACCTCATTTTCACAAGTTTGTTCAAATTTTTGTGATAAAAATAAAAGTCAAGCAAAATCACATGTGTTTAAAGTTAATGAGAGGAGTGGAAACTGAAGCAGTGCTTGCACAGTAAGGTGCAAGGTGTGACCTAAACCAGGAAACTCTCCCACAAATGTTGCCTCTGGTACTTGTACCAAATGCACATTGATACTAATCAGAAGTGTTGAAGGAAGCATTTGTAATTTTTAAAAGTGTTTTCAAAGCCCCTCAATAACTGTCCTGCCAGGGTTAGAACAACAAAGTATTAAAGATTTACAGGAAAAGTAGGAGCACAATTCTGAAAACATGTTTCTCCCGGTGTTTTGTGTGCCTGGTAAGGCCATTTAGTATATTGTTCCATTATAAATCTAATAATACGGTATTGATCTGTTGTTTGGTCAAGATGCAGAAAGCTTCTGCAGCAGTTTTAATACAGCAGCACCTAAAAGTTGGCATTGTGGTGAGTCATAACTGTGCATCAGTTATACTGAGGACTTTTTCCTCAAATTTCTTGACTGCATAGCTTCACTTTTAAATTATGTATTTAATTATTGCTTTCACGTATCATCTCATAGTTCTGACAGTCTGGGATTTACACTGTATCATCATGATGTAATGGGTGAAACTAGTTCCCTCTCTGTCAAAAACAAAAGTAAAAGGAATAGAGGCAGACCTGATTTATCCCTCTGATTTGCCCTATTATATGTTTTTGGTGAATCTGATTAATTTAATATCATTGTTGAGAAATTTATACATGAATTAAAACAAACAAATAAACCTGACTTCACTTATAATAGTATTGTCTTTCAGCATGGGGAATGGAAGCAAAACAGTGAAGATGTCGGCATGCTGAGACATATTCTGTTGTGCTAAGAAAAACTGCAAAGTTGTCGGGATTTTTTTTCTGTTAATATGTTAAAACGTCTTCACATAATAGTAATTTGATCCATTATTATCCAACTGTGACCCTTTAAAGCTGCTGCATTGAACTTTGACAGATTTTTGCACTTTGGTGCCACTGAGCAAAAGCTAACTCAGCATCCATCTTGCATCTTGTCTCTTCTCAGAGCTCTCTGCAGTCAGTAAAAGCCAATCTGAGGTTGACTCTTGTCTTATCCCTTTCTCTGTCACTTTCTCTGTTTTCTTTGCTTTTTCTGATAATGTCCTCTTGGGTTTCTTTGCTAAGTCAGTCATGGTGCATGTCCAAAATGGCCAATGTGTTGATATCCATTTGCTGGTGTGTGACGTTGTGCCGTAAAGCAAAACACAGAGCCAGATGACGCTCAGGGCAGGTTCAGTTCAGTTTCTCAGCCCTGGGACACTGCACAGCAATGATGGGCACAATGGATGTTAGTGTGCCATCAAAACAAAGCACAACACTGAGTTTTAGGGTTGGAAACTTGTAGTGTTACTTTAAATTCACAGTTCTTAAAATGTTGTGGTGATGTGCAGATTTGTGCATTAAATAAATTAAGAAGTTAAGAAGTGTCCAAGTACTGCACATGAACCACTAAACTGTATAATGCAGTACCTTCCAGTAGGATTATTTAAATTAATTTAATCTTATATAGAAATTTCTGTTAAAATATCTGTTATTATGTAAAATTCAAAACAAGTTCTTACAACTACATCATTACCTCAAACAGATGGATTGCAATTAAACTAAATTTATCACGCCTTTATTGAGATTCAGACCTTTGATTTTCTAATTCCGTAAATGCTTTTTTTAATGATAGTCACACCTGCTGAGCAGGGCGAATACCAGTGTTGTCTGGAGAGATGCTCAGACATTTTTTAGCTGCTCTTTGACAGGATTGTGTTGATTTACCTTTCTCTTTCATAAGTGTTCTTAGCCAAGATCATGATTTACATCTTTTCTTCTTTGAGTGTTTTTGCCTGTGAGCTTTTGGTTCTTATGATCCTGGAAATTTCCTTTCACTGTAGGATTTTTCACCTCTTTCAATTATTTTCCCTAAAGCAGACATGCATAGAGACATGGACCAAAGATCTTAAACTAGGAACTAAAGTTTTAGTGTTTTGTGACAGTTTGAAGAGTTAGTTCAACTAATAATCTCAATTTTGCTTAATTGTCTACAGATTATTTGCTTTTGTTGCATCGAGTTTGTACTTTGGGCCCCATATTTCAATATAGCCCTTCATTATTATGCATTAATTGTATTAAGAGTAACTTCTGTACTTGTCAGTTTAATAAAATAATTGAATAATCGATGCAGTGTTACTCAGAAGTACACAATGCTATCATTTTCAAAACTGCATTTTTGAACAGGGTTGTTAATCTTAATAAATTGTATAAAATAATATAAAATACAACTAAACACACACAGTCTTCTCTGAGTGTTGAAAACAGTTACAAACACACACAAACACACAGCTGTCCTAACACTTTCATTGGCATAACGACCCTTCATAGTTAGACATGCCACACATGCCGACCTCAGCAAACCATAAACCAGAGCGGGGGGGGTGGGATCCAACCACCAGGACAGGTGCAACTGCCATGACATCACTGTCTGTTTGGGGCCGGTGAAAAGCTCCCTCATGGCCAGAACCAAGACGTGATGACAGAAAAAACTGAGGTAATGAAGATGTAATAATAGAAAATATGACAAACTGTAGTCTCTTTGTTTCAGAGACTTCACTGCAACATATTAAACAAAACAGAGATTTGAGCAGAGGAGCATTCAAGGAATGGAGGAAGTGACATCAACAGAAACTTGGTTTCATTTTCAGACGGAGTTTTTAATCTGCAGCCAAGGAGAAGCCTGAGACTCTCTGTGGGCTCTTTTGGGTAGGGTTTACCCACTGGTGCTTTACATGAGCTCAGCAAAAGTAAATCCCAGGTTGTGTGAACATAAATAAATATTTTATTATGTTAGAGTCTTGGCAGAGTTGACAGTTCTCTGTTTGCTTTCAGAGCGAGCTGTGTGGCTCAGGCATTTTACCAGCTGTGATCAACAGTGAAGCATGAAAGCTGGGCACTGTGTTGCAAGTCACCTGTTACTAATTGCAACTGGCAGGGAGGAGGGGAACAGAAACTAAAAATGTTTATCTTGCCGTTGATCTTTAAACTTACCTACCGCAGCTTTAACATCTGACGCACCTTTTAAAGACAAGTTCATACTTAGTCAGCCTGAGACAAGTAATTTTCAATTTGGACAGATCCAGGTGAGAGTAAATGAGCTCCCACTAACTTTCATGTGCTGGGCTGTCAGTGGAAGTCTGTGTAAATGCTGGCAGCTATGAACAAGGTGGACTGGTAGCTGTGTGTGACTGGGAATGCTGGTGTTGTACAGAGGCCTGAAACAAAGCTCTCAGTGTAGCAGGCAAAGTAAAAGAGCTTAGTTTCTTTAGCAGGATGTTTGCTTGATTAGAGATTTGAGAACATCCTGGGGGCATTTAGCATCTGACCTGAGAGCAGTAGCATCCTTCAGGAGGAGCTGAGACATGGCAATTAAAGCAAGGATGGATGAGCGGCCAAGAGGCTGCATGTTTGTGGGGACTAAAATAAAACCCTGAGCAGAGAAAAGAGGAAATGTGAAATGAAATGTCACAGAAATAAACGAATCTCTGTGGTGCATTTAAAACAGGACTTTGCTGTAGCGACTCCAACACTGACACAGCTGTCTGCTGTCAAACATTTTCCATCTATCAACACAGAGGATGCTACTCTTTCCAATGGCTTTCAACGTTTTATTTCTCCCTAATGTGTATTCCCTTCATTTGTGTGCATTTTATAACAATCTTTGTATCAGTGCTAATACTTGGTAATGTTATTATTGCCAATATCATTAACTTCAGCTTGTGTACAGCACTTTGATTTTAACAATGTCACATCGGAATAAAAACAGACAAGATTTAGCAATTTATAATTTACATTTTTTAATGAATGTATAAGTACGCATTGTAATGCAAACTGATCACATTTTATTATTTTATTATATTATTTAATCATTTATTATCTCTTTGTCTATTGGGACAGAATAACAATTATATAAACAGTAACTTCTTCAACAAAGACCAAACTGGTAAATCTGGTAATCACAATTAATTACTGTGTTAGTACTGTGACTCTTTGTTGCCATGCCGCTGGTGACATACAGTACTTTAACACAGCCTAAAACAGTATTCACAAAGAACACATTCATCAGACGGAGATACTTAAAAAAACAATTAGTCATAAGATCAGACACATGATTAGTCAGCAATTATGTAATTCATTCATTCATTCATTGCTGTACATGCAGCCTTACTGACTGAATGCAAGTTGGAAAGACAAGGGAATGAGTTGTTCCAGAACAAAAAATAAACAAAAAAGAAAACAACACACAAATCATATAACACTGAAAAGGTGTTTGACCATGCTTGTTCCTCTGTGTGCAACATATGTATAGTAGTAAAAACATGAAAGGCTAACGACAATAACAATATTAGTAATCATTCATATTAATAATAACAACAATAAAAATAGTAACAATTGCAGTAATAGTGACCACAATAAAAAAAATCATAAAATAATTAAAGTTTTTTTAGTTATTAGAGGAAAATATTAACCAATATTACATGACGGTTTGTCTCAGGGGGAAACTAGTGTCAGGTGTTTTCAGTCAATAAGGTAATCTGATAAAGAACAAAATCTATCATCTTCTGATCATCACAATATGTGTGTGGGACGTGTATCGTGGCACAAACTGAGGTTTCTGGATCTCAAGCAGAGTATTTGATTTGATTAATTACACCAGGAGTGTTAAAATTTATTCTAAGTACAAAGTGTGTGATAGTCCTCTGTATCACAACAGGACTCACTCTGCAGCTAAAGGCCCTCTCACAACGTTAATGTCCACATTTCCACCTTCAGGAAAAGAACAGTGATATGCATGACAGGGCAGCAAGGAGAACACTGCTGTTACCCAGAAACAACACTGCTGCCTGTCTGCAGTTTGTTAAAGAGGCGGAGAAGCCAGAAGGAACCTGGAAAAAGCTGCTGTTTTGTGGATGGGTAAGAATAAGAGAAAACATTAGTTCTAACACAGAGGAACATTATGTAATTTAAAAATACTGCTTCCCAGCATAGTAATGTACAATGCTCTGATAGTATTATTGTTGTTTTACTGCATCTAGGCTAGAACTGGTCATTATCATTAATGGAAAAATGACTTCTGATAAATATCAACAAGTTTTGAATGAAAATGTCGGGACATCTGTCAGTGAGCTGAATCTTGAGAACTTTTCTGCAGTGAACCAACAAATTACCAACTTGTGGTCAGTAAATAATGTTTAAAGAAGAGTCAAGTTACATTTTTTATATGCCCAAGTCAAAGTCTTTATCCAACAGTTAAAGATTTATTGTTTTTTGGTCCTTTAAGAAGGAAAGGAAAACAGGTCGAGAGATGGGGTTGATATGCAGCAAAGAACCGGAGACCAGGATTTATATTCGTACCTTCTTCTATTTGAGTCTTTGGGGCCTCTAGAAGCTGTGTTACATGGAAGAATTTCCTGCAAGAGGGTGTGCAGGACTGATCAGCAGTTACTGGAAACATTCAGCTGCACAAGAGGAATCATATCAGATAATGAAGGTAACACACATTTGAAAGTCACAGATATGCAAAAGGCATCCACATTGCTCAAATAATGGTCAAGTATGAACTTGTTGAATCTTATTCACTTTCAGCTTTTATATCAAAAGAAAGAAAATAGTAAAACTTCAATAAACCTTATAAAACTTTATATTATATTATTATATTTTAAGTTTGTGTGATTGTGCCCCATTTTTTGACAAGCAGTATTAAAAGAAAGGAGCCAGTCATTATCATATGCATGGATAAGCTCTGTTCCCATTCTCACACTTCTGTATATTCCTTTACTTATTTCCTCCCACTCTCAACCTCATTTGATATCAGTGAGCCCAGTATAGGGTCATCTGGAACCGAGTCAACAGGTGGCTTTCAAAGGAGGCTCTCAGCAGCCCAGGGGCCCCTTGTTAGAGAATAGAGGACCCCCACCACCACCAACACCCAGGAATTTACCCCTTCTAAGCACTGTCTTCTTTTGCTCTTCGCTCTGCTCTTCCTTAAATGTCCAGAGTGGCTTTTAGGTTGGTAGTCACTTGATATGAAAGGAGGAGAGGAAGGAGGTGCCCTAAGGAGCAGGTCATTCTACTTGGGTGAGCAAATGTGAACATCTGCCGCTCCAGTTTGACCCATGTCTCCTATAAAAAAAACACTGGAGGCGTCGTCTGAGAATATGAGCATGTTCCAGCTCAGGGCATCGGAATGCTGAGATAATGTTATGATAAGAAGTTGAATGAATGGTACCGTGTAACTGTTCTGCCTTTTTCCACAACAGGCTCGATCAGTACTTTCCAAGGACAATCAGCTCTGATGGGGAGGAGAAGGGGGAGAGGAAGGAAGAGGATGATGAGGAGGTTTTGTAAAATAGTTGTTAGGTTGGGTCATGACTTGATTCAATGGTTGGGTAGACTTTGAAATCAGGGAGATGTTCCTCTAAGTAAGTTTTTCATTTTGAATAAGGAAATAGGGATGAGCTTGTCTTAATTATGCTTTTAGAAGGCACAAGTTAGAGCTTAATCTGACATCTGTGATAAAAGCTAATGGCTATCTATGTATGCTTATGTAATAGTTGTCTGCATGAAGAGTAAACTGGAGTCAAGCCCTATTATCCACAAGTTATTTTTCTTAGGCATGATTTTCTCTCACAAATTTTAAATCACATACCTTATACCACAGAAACAATGAGCTTGCTGGGAAAGGATAATGGTAAAAATATTAACTAATGCTCCAAACTAATTCCATATTTATGTTTAATTTTTTCTGACAAGTAATGCCTTTCTCTCTGGTTAGCCTCACTAATTAATGGTTTTCTAATGGCTATACAGTTGTTCAGTCCCAATCCCTTGAACTCCCTTCACATTTTGTGTGGAAATGCTCTTACTTTCATTATTAAACATAGATCTGAGTTCTACTGTTGTTTTTCTTTAAATTGATTTAGCCAAACATTTAAACGATCACCAATTCTTGTGGCGACTTTTTAAAATTTCTTTTTGGCCAGCCAGTGTACATGACCTCAAATTCCCAAAAAGGACACAAACAGGAGTCCAGTTTCCATTTTGGTTTTGGATTTAGGAAATATGATAAAGAAAATGTGAATGGAAAAGGCTGAAAACAAAGAAAACTTCCAGCAAATTAAAAAAAGAAGCTTGCTCAAGCTGTCAAAGACTTGATACACTTTAGAGGGAATGGAAATTACTTTGCAAGTCGAATGTGAACAGACAAAAATGGCCATGATGCAACCCACCACCACTTTCTGGTTTGAGTTGACTGTGTTTCTATAGTTTTGATACTGATGAAAGTATATATATATCCCTATATATCTCTGTACATATATATATATATATATATATATATATATATATATATATATATATATATATATATATATATATGTATATGTGTATATATATATATAATTAGATGTAAGGACTGGGAACTAGATATTTATTGCTTTTACTGCTTTTATTTTATTTTAATTGTTATTTTAGCTAAAACTGTTTCTTGTAAGACTACAAGCTTAAGAATTAAAGTTACTAACAAAACATATACAATTGTGAAAATAATAGTAAAACAGAGATTAAGGTCACCATCAGCTGTCTGTGAATGTTTCCTATCAGCACTGGCCTCTTTAGCTGTTTCAAATACAAATGACCACACTGGAGCCAACCACACATAGATGGTTTACATTACCACTCAACACGTAGCTCTACACATGCCCCTGGGCTTCCCAGCTTCTCACCTCAATACACACACACACACAAAGGCCACATTACCACAAAGATTTGTTCATTACCACACACACAAGTCTGTATGTATAATATATACAATATACAGATGTCTGCCTCGTATGTTGATTTGTGAAAATCCAGCTTCCATGTGCTTAGCTTCTACAGTGTCTATAGATATTAAAGCCTAGGGTTGCAGGCTGTCAAGAATGAAGGCTCCTTGAGTTTAATTCAAAGTGATCTTTATCTTTTGTTAAATTGTAAATGATCCGTGCTGAATGTAGCTTCCGGGTAATTTGCAATTCATCTGTACAAACAGCTTCATGTACCTTGACCGTGCTTCCTAATTCCATTCTCAACATCTCCCTTATCAAGTAGCAGTAAATCTCTGACAAGGCACAAGGAGCTACTTTTTCTCATGCCAGGTCCTAAACAAAGTGGGAACAAAAGGATCAGGTGCTGGTCATGGTGATGAAGATGAGGTAGGTTAGGTTATATATATATATATATATATATATATATATATATATGTGGCCAGGCTATATAACTAATCAGACTAACAGATGAGCCAATGTTCTGCTCTTCCATATGCTGGCCTGGGCCACACTTGTTCCTCTGTGTGTGCGTGTGTGTGCGTGTGTGTGTGTGTGTGTGGAAACAATGGTCCTGCTGTTTGCCTATCTGACACTGCTGCTGTAGTTGCTTTACACCTGTGCTTGGCTTCTCTCCCAGCACCCCCACCCACACAAGACATACATTACCTCAATCCTCCACCCCCTCCACCCCTGCAACCGCACACCCCAGTCCACTTTAGTTCTCATTTTACATCCTGCATTAGCTTTTAGCTCTGCACTACAAAGAACTTTGCATATTCAACAGTTGTATCGGGGGGAATTATGCACATGTGGCCCCTCGAGCACGTCTTATCGTTTCATATCAACTTGAAAATGAGACGATGGAGGTTTCTTCTTTCCGCTGCTTTTCTAACTCTGCTCATTCTGTCATGAACTTGAAGCCAGAACTGGGTAGAGAGAGTTTGAGGACGAGGTTTGAGAAGTGAAATGGAGCACGAAGGCAGCTGCAGGGTCTTTTAGGCGAGTGGGTGGATTTTAGGGGTTCAAAAGCTCACAGAGGGATACAATATTCTGTGGTTTTAGGGGCGCTTTATGAAACCAGAGCCCCAGAGGGAGCCATCAAGGGTGAGGGTTATGGTGGATGAGTGGGATTGGGGGGGGGGGTCATGGAAACAGCTTTAAACTAGTAGAAGCACACCTCTTTTCTTGAAGTGTTAGCGTCACAGGTGTGTGAACAACAATGCATGCATGTTTTTATGAACGAGCAAACCATGTCCAATCAATGACACGCTATATTGTAATAATCTATTGTGGGAATTAAGCTGGTGCTCAAAGGTAAACACTAGTGGGAATAAATTGTTAGGAAGTTGAAACAACCCTCTGGCTAGAGTGGAGGGGTTGGGTGGGACTGGGAGGCAAGATGTAAAACACAGCATCTCCTTATCGTTGCCTTAGCCATTGCTTAATATCTTGCCATAGTAACACTGGACAACAAACAATGAAAGCAAATCAGATAAAGCTTGACAGTGAATTCCTCTCTGCAACAGTTGCTAGGTAAAGGACTTTTCCCATTTCTCCATATTCACACGGACTCCCCCACGTCCACTCCCACATACCTCCCCGAGACTGAAAAATGTAGATTAAACCTCTTTTTGTTCATAACTTGACAACGGTTCATCAACAGTCTGGTGGGTTGTTGCATTTTTGGGATATTTCCCATGAATTATGATGGACTATCAGTAGGCCAGCTGTACTGTTAAATTCTAGTATTCAGTTGCCATTATGCTTATATGAATACATCTCTCTCCGCTTGTCACAAGGATTTTACCTCTGTATGTGTGGATGCTCAGAACAAAGGGATCCTGCTCCTTTTTCCAGAACAGGCCCATTCAGTGGAGCAAAATATTCAAAATCAACATCTGCATGCAAATGATTTTGTTTCCCTGCAGGCTGCTTGATGTCCAGGTAGGCAGGACTCTAAGCAGCTTTGTGGTGTGTTCAAATCCTCCCTGTAAACTACATTTTTCTGTATATAAATTTGAAATTTAAAAAAATCCTAGAACGATTAAAAGGAGAAATGGGGAATATTAGTTCTGCATTAAAGATTTTTTTTCTATTGCAAACTAACAATTTTAGAAAAAGAGTGAGAAATTCAGTCAATGAAAAGGTATATATATATATATATATATACATACATTCATTCACAGTTTCTAATATCCTGATGGGAAGTTAGTTTTGTTTGAATAACAGAAAAGTATCAAAAGTTCTAAATATTTGATGTTGTTTGTACTGATAAATTACTTAACTGATCATTTAATTTGTTGCAGTAACTTAGCAGCCTGGTCCAAACTTCAGTACAAATGCAAATAAAATTCACACATAACTATAAAACTCAAGAGGATTGTATGTTTTAGTGTATTTTGTTTTCTCTTTGTTTGCCTGTAAGTAAGAATATGCAAAAACCACAAAATCCAATACCATGAACGGAAGTGGGAATGGATGCAGTTAAGAGACATAAATTACATTTTCATATACTCAGTGGATTTCTGTAAGAAAATTGTTTTTTTAAATGATGAATCTGTCACTGTAATAGCTTCTGTTAGTGTTATTTATGCTTTTTTTGGGGTATACTATTAAATTATAACCAATGCATTAACAAACAACATTTCAGTATTATAACTGACTGCAGAAGAGCATACACAGGGTGGCTTCATATAGGCCTTTGAGTTCACTTACTGCCCTAATCTGATGTCTGATATATAAAAGCAGTGGGGTGTAAAGCACAATAAGCGTAACGTTTACTAGAAATGGAAAGTACAGAAGTATTTAAGGGAATTACAAGAAGTTTAAACAGATTCTGCTTAAGCAAATGATTATCTTCCACTCCTGCAGTTCATTTGACTTGTTAATTTCAGTTCATACAAGAAGCAGAGGACAAGAAAATGGATAGAATATTTGAATATTATTTGGATATTTGAAGTAAAACAAAACAAAACAATAGATCTGTCTGAACATTTTGGTTTCTCTTTGCCCCCCTCTCCCTTCTTTAGTGAAAACGAAGCGCACCAGGCCTCCCCCCAACACACACTCACACGCACACGTGCACGCGTGCATACCAGCGGGCGGAGTCCGTGACGTGCCTGGCCGTTTGTGAATGAGCTGCAGAGCGCAGCGCCCACTCACCTCTGAGCGGAGTTCCAGCCAAACCCAGGAGCGGAGAGAGAGGAAGGAAAAGTTTTCCCAAATGGATTTCTTTGGTGGAATTAGACTTTTATTATTTTCATATGTGCTCATTAACGGAATATTCATTACCTTACAATCTAAAGAAGGTAAGTGTCCATGCAAAAAAAGTAAATTATTTCACAAAAACTGGTCACATTAAATCTGTGCTTATCTGAAGGAAAGCACGCGTGCCATGCGGGTGGAACCTCCTTGAAGGAACTTTAAAAAGCAGGAAACCTTGTCCTTTACTTTTTCTAACAGTTATAAAGCATCTCAAGCTCTCTGCCTATTTAATCAAAGCGTTTTTATTGGGCAAGAATGGCTGTTTTTTTTAGGTTTCCGTAAGTCATCATAGTGAGAGAGTTCAGAGTTTTCTGCGTGCTGCGCTAAACTTTCTAACACCAGCAGGTGAACACTGACGACTAAAGTTAATAAAATCAGGTCACAGTAAAGTTTCTTTCTTCTCGAATTAGCTTTTTAACTTTATATTCAATCATAATTCAGTGGTAATTTTTTTTTTTATCACCGAGATACTCAGTAGCAAAGTTTGCAAACTTCATTACACGGGAAATATTTTGCACTTTTATGAATTTTAATAAATGTAACTGTCTTATTTGAGCAAAGCTAGGGTTTCCACTATTTAGTTAAAAAAATATAACTCTAAATGGGATTGTTTCTTTCAATTCCTTGTGAAAATACACATTTTCCGATAAGGTTTTAGTTGTATTCCAGGTCACTGACTTTATTCCCTTGTCTCCACAGAGGTGCTTTTGGATATGAGGGCAACAGGAGGAGAACTGGGCTGGTTGACATGGCATGTAGAGCAGGGAGAAAAATCAGGGGTGAGTATCACTCAAGCTTTTCCTTCAGCTCCTACGTTTATGACTGGAATTTGCCTTAGGATAAACCAGCATGGAGAACATTTGCAGGAAGGGCCCAGCTGTATTGCAAACCTTTAGTGCATAACATGACTTGCATAATTGGCTGCTGAGTGGCCCCTGTCTGCACACATGACATTTTTCCCCCTTAAAATCTGACAATAGGAGCCTGCTTGAGTATGGATATAAGAAGGAGTTGAGTCCAATCAGGAACTGCCTTCAGAGCATGTCTGTGCTGCACCAACGCTTAGGCAGATAAAATAGCTACTAGCTCTGAACTGGGAATACTTGTGGCTTCTTGTGGTTTTAAGGCTTCAGCTCCAGAATTGTATGTTAGAGAGCAATTAACTTTAAAAGTTTGCAGCATGTGGTTCCTCTTTTTAGAGAGGAGGGGTTTCAGATGGAGCCAGTCAGTCAGAGGTACCTTTTTCTTACACCAGAGGAAAATGTCTACATTTAGTGATGCATCCCAAATACCGTGGTTGTTCCCTGCCAGTATACCAGACATGTGTGCGTTTCTCCATCATGCGGTTACCAAGTAATTGATCAGCCAGGCTCATGCAGATTCACTGTAAATAGTCTAATTTCATGTGCTGATGACTCAAAGGCATGTACAGACTTGCTATTCAGTGGCTTACTCAACTTTCTCCAAGAGGTTTCTCTTTGTAAATGATCCCACTGGCATTTTTAAGTTAATTTTTTCTTTCACTAATACTTTTCAGGTGCTTCTCTCTTTTTTTTCTAAAGTGGATTTTGTGGTCTTCTCATGCAGCTACCACCTCTTATGATATTTTGTAAGTTTTATGGACCAAGGTTGAAAACAAAAGGGTTCACCAGCTGTTTAATAGAGGTGTACGTTCTGCTGTTGTTCGTCAAGTTTATATGCGAAGCCACACACTCAGCAAGCACAGCACATTCCTTTAATTAATAGCACAGTGGCTACATGCAGAGAGCAAACCACAGCTACTAAGCCTGTGGGGGCCAGTTGTTCCTCGTGAGCCAAGGTTATGTTAGAAGTTGCTGTCATTCTTCTTAAACATATTTGCGGCAGCATTTATTATTCAAGCAGCAATACTATCTGGGGAAGATGCCAATGAATGTGAAAGATTGAAGGGAAATAATTGGGTGTCTTTGCAATGTCAGAAATGCTCTGTCAGTCAAAGTCCTTGAGGTTTGTTGTCTACTTAAGCAGTGAAAGCTCATAAAGTAGGGTTTTGTATGTAGAAAAAGGTGTTATTGCTGGAAGAATATTCAGGGGGAGTAATTAGCAGTATATGGAGCCCTGGGCACCTGAGGACACACACCAGTTTTTTGTTTCCTGTTTCAGCTTACAGTGGCTGAACCCTCATGTGAAATAGTTCCTCCTTCATTTTGACCTCTTTGTAGTTTTGGTTCAGCCCAGCGTGGTTAGAAGCTCCCTGGGTGTACGTTTTTCTACTTCTAACCTTTTTGGTCTGTGTGGTTTTGTTCCAGTGGGAGGTTGTCCAGAGAGCTCTGAACGGCTCTCAGTTCTACACCTACTCCGTCTGCAATGTTGGAGAACGTGAACAGGACAACTGGCTGCGCACCACCTTTATCCAGCGGCATCCTTTGGCCTCACGAGTTTTTGTGGAACTGCAGTTTATCGTACGAGACTGCAGCTCATTTGATGGAGCCTCATTGACCTGCAAGGAAACCTTTAACCTTTTCACGTCCGAGTCAGATGCAGATGTTGGCACGACCTTCCGCAAGGGCCAGTTTAAAAAAGTGGCCACCATAGCTCCAGATGAGATCACCAGGAAAAATGAAATGCGCATCAACACAGAGACACGAGTAGTGGAAAACCTTTCTAGAAAAGGTTTCTACTTGGCCTTCCAAGACATTGGAGCATGTGTTGCTCTTCTGTCTGTCAGGGTGTACTATAAAACTTGCCCCACCACAGTAAAAAGCCTCGCGCAGTTCTCTGAGACTGTAGCTGGCGGCGAGAACCAGGCGCTCCATGAGGTGATTGGGCAATGCGTGGAAAACGCCACCAGTCAGGATGTGCCACGCATCTACTGCACCATGGATGGGGAGTGGGTGGTACCAGTGGGACAGTGCCAGTGCAAACCTGGCTTTGAGGAGGCTGAAGACTCCTGCCAAGGTAAGAACATGCTGTTGAATCTTTAGTACTAATCTGCCCTGAAGTCTTTTAGCTTGTCCAAACAGAAACAAGGATAACACTTCCCTTGAGAGAGTTTCTTTTTAAAGCACTATTTACCTTTATTTTAATTACCATAGGTAATGAAACAGGCCCATATGACAAATATTTATCATAGGTGCTATTATCATTGTTCAGAGGAATTCTCCCCTTGGCTAATACGACTCCTCTATGGAAGGAATGCTGAGGCCTTCTTGTACATGTCCTGACATCATCCCTGACCTTGAATCCAAAAATGTAGGAAATATCCGTTTGAGTTTTGGCTTTGCTTCCCCCAATATTTTAGAGAACTGTGTGACATGAAAATTTTCAGCATTTTATCTTTAAAATAAAACTTGTTGTGTTTTGTAAAATTTCTCTTTATTGTGTTTTTCATTCCTTTTTGTGTTTTGAATTATGCTTTATCTTTCTTTTACTATTCTGTGTTTATTTTATTTTTTTTATTCATACGTTTTTCTTATTCAGTTGTTTTTGCATTTTACATTTTCACAAGTCAGACTTAACATTTACTATTTTTTCTGCTTTCAGTGCAAAACAATAATTTCAGTCGTAGTTATTGGTTTAAAACACTTGCAAACTTGTTCATTCTTCATTCTGTCATATGTTCTTAAAGACTTGCTTTAAGTGGCACAAAATGTCCACAGATCTTCTTTATTAAACTTTATCTTGGCCATAAACATTCTAAATGGTTTTTAAATAAATGTCTTCCTCGAAGACTTCACCTTTCACCACACTTCTCTCAGCTTGTTGCATCAGGTGATTTCCTGTTCTCAGTATCATCTATCCTCTTATCTTGATACGAGTGTGCTCTGTCGTCCAGCCATAACTCAGGCTTTTGACTTTGTAGTTATGGTGTAGTTTTATTTTAAGTCCCTGCAAAGAAAGCTTTTTATTGTTGTGGGATGGACTGCCAGACTGACTGAGAGTGATCAAAGAAGCCAGGAGGCTACTGTACTGTGATGGATTAGCATCTTTAAGGCTCATGGGAGGAAAGAGGCGGAGGCAGGATGAAACTCCTGAGCTTCACTGCTTTGTTTAGATCGTGCATCGCAGAAAGCTAAGCCTCCTCCACCCTCTTGTGAACGGGCATGTCCTCCTCTCTGTCTCCACATCCATCTCTTTCGCCTTCCCCTTTGTTTTCACAAAATCGCAGCGTCTTGACTGGGGTGTGTGTGTCTTCATGTGAACGTGCAACACAGGCTGGCATGTGAAGGCCTGTTGAGATCTGTTCCATAGCACAACACCTACAGACTCCCTTTCAGCCCCAACAGACATTCCACCATCACTGCTTTTGTTTATACCAATGTGCATGGATGAGCTAAATCACTCTCATAGAAATATCTAAATTATAATCTGTAACTCTCTCTCTCTCTCTCTCTCTCTCTCTCTCTCTCTCTCTCTCTCTCTCTCTCTCTCTCTCTCTCTCTCTCTCACACACACACACACACACACACCTAGAACTGCAGGTATGAATTCACATGCAGCCTGCTTTTAATAGATAAGCTTTCCTACTGAGTTTTCCCTCCCATTGGCAATAGACCAATAAAAGTGCTGAAGATCTCTGTCAGTACAACATTTTTAGCTGCAGAAAAGTGCCAGGTAAGATGATTAGGGAGGAGGCGAGGAAGAGGAGGAGGAAGGCAGGAAGGAATGAGGGAGAAGTCATCCAAAAGCAAGAGGTTGTATGTAGAAGAGGGGTGTGATTTTAAAATGAAGAGAGGTGAGGAGTGGAATGCAAAGGTAGGAGAACAATGAAGCGCTGTGTTTCCATGTGTGGGCGGCAGAGCCCACCTCCACCTCTACTCCCCACCCTGGTTGGTACATTCCTGATCAGTTTGCTGAGAAGGAGACTCCCAACATTACTCCAGACCTGTGGAATTCCCAAGAGGTGGGAAGAACAGCTCCGGGTCAAGACCTCACATTAAAATGGCTAAACAAAGAAACCCCCTCAAAAAAAACTACCAGGATGAAGTCAAATGACAGGTCTGAGATGCAGGAGGGTAGTTGCAGATGAAGGTGGAAATGAATCACAGGGCTGCAGAGCAGGGCCAAGATGAATGGTTTGGAGGGCTTTAAGAGGACTATCCCACAGACACACAGTTAATCATTCTCCCGCTTCTTTCCTGTATGGATTGCTGCTCAGGAAGAAACCACAGAACTTCAACTGTGGTGTTTTTTCTTATTTAGGTTGAAACTTTCCATGTTCTGCAGTGTGTTCACTCAGTTTTATTACTCTTCGCTCCCATGGGACCTGTTAAAGTAGAGATCTGTGACTTCATCTGGTTTATGTCTCCATCTCTTCATCAGCTTTCGCCTTGTGGTATTTTTGGCTGAGAGATGACTTGTCCGTCAAACCATATTTCTAGGATAGTTTTTTTCCCCCCCTTAAACTCTCTGGCGAGGTTTCTGCATGTGGCATGTGGTGCTCCCCTCTTGGTGGCCGTCAGCCCTTACACTAACTACTGACTCGGACAAACAAACTTTGAATACAAAACGCTTCCTGTGCTGCAGAAATGTACCAGAATGCAAAAGCTTCACTGGTTGTAAATCATATCTGGAGGTAGTAGCGAGGCAAGAACGGTTTGTTTTTTGTGAAAGCATTACAGATTCCTGCGAAGAATTATGTTGGTTCACAAAATGCAGCGTTAATCAGAGTGGATGAGACAGAACAAAGAACAGCGCTCTCACAACTGTCAGGAATCATACACCCAGTTTTAACATTTTCATGGATTTAATTCACTCTGCTTAGAAAATTAACCTTAATTTGAATAGCAAATACAAAACCCAATTTTTATTCCGCAAAAAACAAAAAAACATTACTCCAAATAAGTAAACTAGTTGGCTTTTAAACATTAATATTTTCCTATTGTGAATTACTGACACACCCATTCTTACCCCTAATCCTTCCTGGCACAGTGTAATGATTGTGTCACTGCTCAGAGGGTTGTCTGACTGGTCTGCACCTAATCAGCTGCTATAAACCCTCAACAATTAGGGTCCAATCCAACATTATAGCTACATGAGGCTCTGCGTATTAAAGGGGACACAGTGTGGAATATTTTGACCGCTGAAAGCCAATTTAGTGTCTTACATAAAATGGCATCTTGATGGAACAAGTGTCCACTGAGTTCCAGTAAAGTTATTCCTCCTCTCGCCAAGGAGGTTCCAGGAAACTATTTTCTCTCTCCCACTCTTTCCCTCTGTGTCCGTGTCTCCAAACTCATCTAAGCTGATGTACCAAACAGTTGGTGACTAAGTCGTAGTGTGACTGCTTGCTGTGGTGAGTGATTTGTATGGGTAGTAATTGACTTGGGTGTGTTTGGGCTTTTTAAGCAAAGTAACTACTGGTTCTGCTTGCTTTTTTGCCTTTGTGTAGTCTCTTTTGCTCTCTTCTACCCCTCATCCCACATCCTCCCTGGTTCTGAAGACTGTCTATTTTAGCAGCAATTTTCTGCCTCTTATGTTGTATTTATTTGATAGTTTCTTATCTCAATAAATGATTCCCAGGATTATTTTGCAGCACTCCATGCAATGTACTCCAGAGACGCACACTGTTGCTCAAGCTGCCCTAAGTACAACAAACAGAGACAAACAAAAAGTTTTTCCTCTGTGTGTTTTGTTCATGTTGCCCATTAAATCACAAACTGGCTGTTATTTTTGGCTGGTTTGCAGGTCATGAATATGACACCAATAGAGGTTAAACATCCCGTTTCACACGGCCCTGATAGGACTATTTATTTAGACTGTGTACACTTCTCGTCTTGCTCCCTGATAAATACATTTCTCCCCAACTGACTCGTAAAGATAAATAGAGGCTAAATCAGAACAATGCTGCCAATCAGAGAGTTTTTCAGAGAAAAGCAGAGGGTCCCGCTCGCATGGTGGTTAAGGCATAAACATTTGGTGGAGGTAAAATGTAAACCTCATCTGTCTGTTTTTGTTTTTGTTTATTAAATTGAAGTATGGATTTGGACTACTGATTGTTCCCTTGAAAATTCCCCTTCTAAAAATGCCATAAATCAAGTGTTTCATGGCCAGAATAAAGTCTTTAGCTTGTACTTGAAGCCAGCTGGTTAATCATAATCACTCCAAACCTTTAAGACCAAGGCCTTGTGCAGTTTGAGTTTATCTGATGTTTGTTGTACAAAGACAAACAGTACCACTCCTCGAGATCTCTGAGATTTAATTTAGTTGGCTTAAGGTGGATTTTACATAATGCAATCATATCACTCCTGCAGGATAATCCTCACATTGTAATTTTCTGCTCCAACAGTTTCCCCTGACTCTTGGTCCCTGTAGCTGGTCTCAGAAAAACTGTGAGCCACAATCTTATCGGACAGCATTGCTCATTTAGATGCTGGTTATTACCTCTCTTTTTCTTCATTGACTCTTGAAAGCCATAGTAATTACTTTGAATTTGTGGATTTCTCTGAAGTCATGCCAAGGCAGCATTTGCCCGGCAGGCTGATCTTGAGGGAGTTGGTTAGATAAAGGAGGTGGGGAGGATTTAGAAGGTACTTTCAAGTGGTGTCATGCATCATCTTGTTAGACCACATTTGTTGCCAACGGTACACTTGCAATAGTGGAAAATGTAGCGCAGAGGGGATAATGGCAGAGTTGTGGTTGTAAAAGTGTGAGTGCTGATGGTTGTGTTATGTCAGGATGAACAAAAAGCAAAAATTTGGGGTCTTCAGCTTGTTAGACACAGATATCTGTTGACTGCTTTGTTGGAAAGCATAGCAGCCAGTCCAAAAACGAAAAAAAGCTCATACAGCTGCATTCTTCTCTACAAACATCTTTCCCTCTGTCCTTTTATTTGTTGTAAATATGAACAATCTGGTATTTTTTGTTCCAAATTTTGATCGCATGATGTGAGTGTGTGTTTTGTGTGTGTGTTAGTTGTGCTGTGGAAGTTGGGACATATTTCCTCTTGGTGACATTCCTGAGTCTGCTGGCTGTGTGCATATGTGTGTGTTGTGATGGGGGGACTCCAGAGCCATGTGAAGCGCTTTGTATTGTACTGTTGGTGTGTGAGGTCAGCACTTTCCTTCCTCGCAATCATCCCCCCTCCCCCATCACAACGCAACACCCACCCAGCCTTCACTGCTAACAGGACGAGCCCGCAGCGGAAACCGGAGGTCACCTAATCCCTCAGTGACTCCCCGACCCGTTGGCTCAGGGCTTTTCATTGTCGGTCAGTGCTGAGCGGCCACACTCAAACACTTTTTCATTTTGTTGTCCTGCCTAATAAGTCATTTTGTTTATTGGTGCATTTGGTCCCGTTTTGGCCACTTCCCCTAGCCAGGAAGCAGACGCCTGTCAGCTTCCAGTGTGTAACCTGCTGGCTTGCAGAGATGTTGTAAAATGGTGTTGCATTTCCCACCTGGTTGTCTAGAACTGATGGGCAACATGGCAGAAGTTTGGAACATAACCATGAATTTGCTCAGACTGAAACCTCTGGCAGCTGTGTGATCACATCAGCCAGGATGGTTTCTTCAAAATTTCTGCATAACTTTCGGAACTGGATGAGTTCCTCCTCGACTCCTCTTTTCACTCCCTGTATCCCTCCTCCTGTCAATGAGCGAGAGGGGAAGAGAGGGAGTGAAAGGAGAAAGGGGATCAGGGAATTTATTGTGTTTGTTAACAACCTCAGATGAAAGCCTGAGTGCAATTGTAAAACAGATGTAATGCCCTTACAGCTGCACCATTGGTCAGCTAATCCTTTTGACTAATGCCCCAACCCCCTCCTACCCCCACATGCACACACTTCCATCAGCTCCTACACCTTTATTGCCCCCTGCTCCCTCTCCCTCCTCTACCTCAGTGACCCCTGGCTCATGTTACCAGGTCCACCTCCCCCATCAGAGACCCCCACTGTTCCCACAATCCAGGTACCCAGAAATACTAATGGTGTGTTGTCACCCTGCATATAAACAAAATGGCATGACATATTGCAATTACAGCCGGGTCTGCCTAACTCTGGACTGAAAACATAGGAAGCATAATTTAAAGAGGTTACAGATAAAACAAGGCTCAGCTGCTCCCAGAAACAACCGGGGAACTGCTCTGATAGAGATCTAGACATTGTGTTTATTTCTTGGTTGGTTTTATTTTTCTAAGATCTTTTTGCTGGCTGGCTGTACCTCTGAATTTAACCTTTCTCCTTCTTCCTCCTCGCCAGTGCAAGCATGTGTTTGTTTTACTTGGCCAACGAGTCCGTGTAAAGCCATGCACAGTTTAACTCACAACTACCCCGAGGCAGACATGACCTTTCTGCCTCTTAAAAGCCCAGCGCCGGACCCGATTGTAGGGGGCCCCCCTACCACTTACTCCCTGTGTCCTGAAGGCAATTTCTGTTGTCAAGCCACCATGTTACTCATTCATCCATCTATCGGACCAGGGATTCATCACTGTCACCATCTCATCCATCTTAACTTGTGCCGACAAACCGGGAAGCCCTTGGAGGCTCCTATTCCAGAACCACTCGGGCTCCCTGAATGTAACAGGCCCCTGCACTTATTCTCAATAAACAAACATGGAGTCACTTGAACCGCACAGGGCCTCTCAAATGACAAACAGTTCCTTGCTTTGTAGCAAGTGGGAGGGAAAAAATGGTCAGTCCGACTTTGTCAAACGTTTCAACAAACGAGAAGTTGAGAGACTTTTGTTTATGAGATCATTCATCTCAGGAACCCTTTTATGGGTTTAGCGCCTGTTCTTCATGATGGGTCAACACATTTTCTTTTCCCTTTTGGTTATTATTCTGTCTCAGGACTCTTAGCCTCACCACTCGTTCTTCTAGTCATCATACTCTCCCTTGCTTCAGTGCTTTGATTGGCTGCTTAAGGAAGGAAAGCTGTGTCAGCCACATACTTCCTGCTTCCTGTTGTGACCAGCAACAGTCCGCAGCCCCCCTCCACCTTCTCCGTGGAACAAGGAAGTTTGCTTTAACTGGGCTCTTCTCTTTTGTCTAGGAATCCTCCTGTTAAATGCCTCAGCAGAGAGTCATCTAGTTCCATTTACTGTCACTGTGACTCATTTTTATACACAAACCCATTCACCTTTATGAGAGAGACCCTGGCAGAAATTCAAGCTGCACTGAAGGCGCTCTCATCCAGGCCTCCTGTCGGGTGGTGTGCACAGGAATGCATCTTGATTATAGAGGTGACACAGTGTAAGGCCATCATCTCCACAGACCTGACCGCGATGCATTGCAGCCGGCACTGTAGCACCAAAAAGAGGCTAGTCCTCCTCTATTCACTTGCCATGTGGCATTTCAGCTATTCCCATCTGCAATGCTTGTGTGTGTATGTTTTTTCTTTCAGCACTTGAATGGCATGGCATTCTTCTTGCCTGCTGGTCAGTGGTGAATAGCAATGTTAATGGGTTAGCTGGGAGTCCTTTTAGTGACGACTGGGAGGAGAGAAAGCAGGGGAGGGAGGAATTTGGAGATTACGAGAAGGAGAGGTAGGGGAATAAATCTGGGTTTGGAGTAGCAGCTGTTCCTCCTTCTCAATACAAGAGTTCACCCCAGCCTGTCTCTTTTCTTTCTTCAGTCCTCTGCAGGATACAGTGTTCCTCTCTTCTTTTCTTAAACCTTCTGTTCCGTCATCCCACCTCTCTTCTGCCTTACCCGTTCTCTGCCTCATTTGTGTTAATGAGTAGCAGTAACTGAAACAGCTGGCCAAGACAGAAAGAGATGCCATCTACAGGGAGGACTGAATGCCACGTAATCCTATTGGATGAATGCATAAACTCTTCTCTTGCTGTTTTTTTTTTCCTTCTCTCTCCATGATTGCTATCATGCTTTTTGGACACACACACCTCCTCACAACAGCTTTGCCCTTGCTCAGTGAACAGCAGTGAAAGAAGAAGCCTAGCAAAGCAAAACTCATGGTCAGTCGAGCAAATCCCGTTGATATGAGAGCTGCAGCCATGTGCTTTCTGTCTTGTGTGTGGTCACTTGTGGTTTCCAAATGAGCTTCATTCTTGTGAGCCACACCAAGACACTGTCTCTGCGTGAATCTGATATTATCTCTGTCCTTGGCTGTGCTTTTCAGCTTGCCTCTGTTGGAATCTGGCCTACAAAAGGTGTTTGCCTTCAACAGACTGTTTCATTGCTTCTCCCAGTCAGTGGCATTATTTCAGTCTCTGGCTACAAATGCCTCATTTCATTTGGCTAGTATGTCCTGTTTCTACAATGACTAATTACTCCTTTGCCACAATTTTCTTCTTTTTTCAGGGTTTGCTTAGTTTTATAGGTGTTCCTTTGTCTTCTGTTGTCCTTTGGCCCAGATATTACCTCTCATTTGCATAGTCAACATCTTCTAACATCTGTCATGAGCTATTTAAACCCTCCAGGCGACTGACTTGAAAGGAAGGAAATGTGTGTGTATAATGTTTATGTGTGCAGCTGAATTGACCGAGCAGAAGGACATGAACAGGTGACAGCCAGTGGACATAATCCCTCACTTCATGCCAGAATACTCCAAGTGTGTGCTTTGCATACATGTATGTGTATTTTGTGCATATGTGCCTGTCTGCAATGCATACATAAACATGTGTCCTTGTGGATGAATTTGCAGTGGTGTGAGGGCATGAGCAGCAGCCACTGGAATGCTCTTGCTGAGTAAAAGGGGAGCCATCTCATTTTCACTCTCCTTTATGGTGCACCCTTTGCAAAATTTCACACCGTATTAAGTTCATATTTCTCCATTGCTATGCACAGCTGGACCTTGTACCTGCATTTCTTTATTTGGAGTTAGAAGTGTGAAATTAGGTGTCATCTTATCTTGGAGGTACAGTTTCAAAGGTCTCTATGTGGGTCTCTGGGGAAAAAAGAAAGACTTGTGCGTGCCAACCAATGCCGCTCTGGCGCTTTGCTGAATTTTGTTGTGTCTGTTTTGTTTCTGCTGCAGCATTGAAAGCTGACTTGCTTTTGCGGAATGCAGGAATACTGGTTGTGTTTGTTGAGACAGAGACGGTAAGAAAGCAGCAGAAACACAGGGGGGTTGGTGGTTTAATAAAGTAAAGAGTAGGAGTGCCTGCAAGTTTTTGTTTCAGGGCTGGTCTCATGTGAGAAGCCTCTTATTTGGAGTGGATACAGTTTTAATGAATAGAGTCAACACTTTGCAGAGTCCTGCCCATGTTTTTCCTCCCATATCTCTATCACTTGTCCAAACGTGGCCTTTAGCCTTGACATAATAACGTGCCCACTCGACCTCTCCGTGTTGCACTCGAAGGTGAAAAGTTCACAGCATTATTGGTCTTTGAATGATCTAGAGGAACTGGCTTCACTCTCTGTCATTTGGGATGCTGCCTGAAGCCACTTTTGTCTTTGTTTGGCTGCTCATCGCTTGTAAATGTCATTTTGTGTTTGTAGAATGTAAGCCTGGCTTCTTCAGAGGTGAAGCATCCAGTGGCAAGTGTGAGCTGTGTCCTGCCAATAGTTGGGGTCTGGAATCTGGGGCTTCTCATTGTCCCTGCATAGATGGCTACTACCGGGCCTCTACAGATCCTGACAGTGGACCCTGCTCGGGTAAGAATTAAATATTAAAACATTTTTAAATGTGAACCACTAGAGAAACGCACAGTAATGCCACTTCCACACATGACTTTCCAAATTTGTTGTAAAAGCAGACATTTTGAAAGTGACTTCTTTTAACCCGATAACATATGCAACAATTCTTTATTCTTGCAGCAACGTAGCTATGTCTCTGACCTCCTGATACTGTTTTAAGGACTAGAATCCAGACATTTAGGAATTAATTTAAAATATCACTCTTATTTGTGTCATGTCTTTAAGAAATATCCTGTGGTTCTCCATTTCCTTGTTTCTAATGTTTCATATCTTTTCTCAATCTGTCTTTACCAGGCCTCCCCTCTGCCCCTCAAGATCTTGTGGCCATCCCAAATCAGCTCTCTGCAGGAAAACTTCACCTCACCTGGAGCCCCCCTGAAGACACCGGAGGCCGCAGTGACATCACCTACAGCGTTGAATGCCAGCGTTGCGAGGGCACCGTGTGCCAACCTTGTGGAGAGAAAATCCGCTATGAACCGGCCAGCACGGGTCTGATTGACACCAAGGTGTCAGTGAGTGAGCTGGATGCTCATCTTAACTATACCTTCATCGTGGAGGCGCATAATGGTGTGTCATCGTTTGCCAGTCAGGCATTACCGCGGGCTCAAAGGCTGCCATCCTCCATCACTGTGACTACATCTCTGCACTACACAGGTGAGCACTGCTGATATGAGGCGTTGGTGTGACGCTATCTGTGCTGCAGTAATAACAGATGCTATCTGTTATTACTGCACGTAGTGAGGGCTGCAGTCACATCATGCCTCAGGAGGAAAAGGGATTGTAAACAAACTGTGGTCCCACATTTTCACTTTTTTGAGGTTGTCAAATCACAAAAACACTCATGTTCTCTCTCCTTTGACCACAGATCCACCCAAAATTACCACTATGCGACTGGTTGAACGGACCTCCACCACCTTGTCCCTTTCCTGGGATGTGTCCCCCCGGCCGCGGATCCCATCCCAGCCCATCAGCTACAAACTCACCTACTGCACGGTATATCAACCTTATATGTTCACTTGCAGTTTTTTTTAGATGTTTTATGTTTAAAACCATATGACCATATGTAAAATGGTATTCCAGTGACACAAAGATGAAGCTTTAAGCTTCTAAGCTTATCATCATCTGGTCACTGCAGGTGGGCCTTATCACAGATGTTATCATCCATTTCTCTCACTAACTTAGAAGCAAAAACTGACTGTAGTCTCTGTTCTCAGCAGTAACTCTAGATCTTAAAGTCTGATTTCTTCTTTTTCTTAGGATGATAACCTGCTTACCTACGTTGTGCTCAAACTGGAGAAGAACTATGTACAGATCAACAATCTGAGCCCAGGCACAACATATCTCTTCAACGTTCAGGCCCTCAGCAGTGACGGCAGCCTTGGAGGATCCAGCATGGAGGAGCAATTTGAGACCTTGTCTGATGGTACAGAGAAGAACCACAGTTAAAAAGTCAGTAACTTTGTTTAGGAATGGGATCTCTCTGAGGTATGGCCTGTTTTTCTTTTCCAGGATACCCTTCTAACAGTAAGATTGCAGTTATCTTGGCTGCGGCAGTTGGAGGAGCAACCGTGTTGCTCATAGTGGCTATAATCCTTTTCCTGCGTAGACGGTAAGTAACCAGTTCACTATGCTGCCCATCTTGTCTTTGTGTTCTGCTCATCTGTCACAATAAGCCGTCCTTTACTGCCTTCCTGTCTCATTCTTCTACCTTTCCTTTGTGGAGCCTCCAAGTGGCCTTTGCATTCACTCTCATCTCACCTCTCTCTTTCTCTCCTTTTTTTGCCAACTGTCTCTTTCTCTTTATCTGTATCTGTATCCCAGCACTCACCAGGGAGGAATTTGGGTTGAATGTGTCTTGTCATTGCTCAGTGGTTACATTCTAGTGAGTTTTGAGGGCCTTTGAAAGGAAATTACCCCAGAGTGGCACATTGTTGGTGATAAGAGGCGCTTGGTTTTTTCTATACCAGGCCACAGGCTCTTTGTAAAGGTGACCCGGGCCTGTACTTCAGCAGAATGCAGCCTGCCTGTCCACCTCCCTTCAGGCTGCTTTCGGTCTTTAAATTGGCTGGACAAACACAGTCTTGGGGCTGGTTCTAACTGAATGGATGCATTGCATCAGTGTCTGGATACTTATGAAAGATTAAAACATCCTTAGAAATGGTTACAAAGGTTGCTATTTGCTATCAATATTAAAGGAATTGAAGGATTTAAAGATCAGTCTATTTGTTCTTTCACACTGGGAAATTAATTAACAGATGTGTTGTCTTTTTATTCAGAAGAAGAACCTCTCACACCAGGCAGGGACCAGAGGATACTTACTTCTCAACCCCAGGTAAAAAATAGCCTCTAATCTTGCGGTCCTGTTTTATTTAATTCATTTTATTTACTTGTTAACGTGCAATCACTTTTCTTTGGCTCACAGAGCAATTAAAGCCGCTGAAGACTTACGTGGATCCACATACTTACGAGGACCCCAACATAGCTGTCCTGAAGTTTGCCACTGAAATCCACCCTAGCCACATAACCAAACAGAAAGTCATTGGAGCTGGTGAGTGACAACCCTGCTGAGACAATCTGCTGTGGGACTTAACTCAGAGATGTTGAAAGATCTTTCCAATCCCCAAATTCACTGTTTATATTGTGCATTTTCCACTGCTTAGCAGGCTGACTGACAGTGGTTACTTTAGCAAGATTAACATCTATCTATCTGAGTTCTCACACAACAAGTTGAGACAATTTTTGTTGTGTGACAACTCTTGCCTGTGGGATCTATGTGTTTTGGCTGAGGCTGGCGAAAACATTACACAAAAGAAACTGCTACAGAAAGAGTGTTTTGGAAGGATATCAGGGCACCTTCCAGGGCCTTGCCCAGCTTTTTATTGAGGATACATTTATTCAAGTGCGACCACCTTTAGCCTTTGAACCAACAGCCTTTTTCAACCCCCAGCTCCCATGACCATATAACCCCCTCCTCCTCATGTGACAGCTGATTCCCATGCTCCCACACCACAGGCCATCCACCAGTTACACAATGTAGTCTCTCAACACCAAGCCAAAACACACCTCTGTTAGAGCACCTCAGGCAAAACAGCCGTAGAGACTTCCTCATTTTCTTTCTGTTGCGCAGCCAAACCCTGCAGCTAGAAACTTAAGAAGACATATCCTGCATTCTATTGATATTCTGGCTTCTAAATCAATTGTCCCAATAATGGTGTTTTTCTGCAGGGGAGTTTGGTGAGGTGTACCGAGGTATTTTGAAAGCACCGGGAAGGAAAGAGGTGGCTGTAGCTATCAAAACCCTGAAACCTGGCTACACAGAGAAACAGAGGCAAGATTTTCTGAGTGAGGCCTCTATTATGGGCCAGTTCTCCCACCAAAACATCATTCGTCTAGAGGGGGTGGTCACCAAATGTAAGGATTTCTGTGAGTTTTATGCTTTTTAAATTTTTTCTTAAATTTCTACTCTCTTGCCTGTCTTGGACTAGTTGGGACTCATATTTTGTCCGATTCTTCTGCAGTTAAGCATGCTATGATTGTGACTGAATACATGGAGAACGGAGCACTGGATAGATACCTGAGGGTAAGTCTATCATAACTGTCTTGATGCAACAATTTAATTTACATTTAAAATACATATGAATTTATATTTATACAAAATTTTTATGCAAAACTGAACTGGATTATTTTCTCCCAGCAAATACCCTGAAAGTAACAAGCAAGCCAAATCTGCTCTCATATGCACATCTTATCATATATTTAATTTTAAAGCATTTATTAGTTCATACTGCTGAAGGGTAGATAATATCATACATCCCTATTGTTAAGTTTGTGCTCTTTCTGTTATTCTAAAACATCTTTCAGAGTTTGATATAACAAAATGAAATGAATGCTAATTTTCTCCCACCAGGATCACGATGGTGAATTCTCCTCCTTCCAGCTTGTGGGCATGCTGCGTGGCATCGCTGCAGGCATGAAGTATCTCTCTGACATGAGCTATGTCCACCGTGATCTGGCCGCCCGCAATATCCTGGTCAACAACACCCTGGAATGTAAAGTTTCTGACTTCGGCCTGTCCCGAGTGCTGGAGGACGATCCGGAGGGAACGTACACCACTAGTGTGAGTAGATGTGCTGTTTGTCTGATGCCTTTTAGCAATACGATTCAGCTCAGTTACATGAGGAGCAACGTGTAGCTGTGTGTTTAAAGACCTGTGTTGACCTTTAATTTAGTCCATTTCTAAGACTCCCTTCTTTTGTGAACAGGGAGGCAAGATCCCCATTCGCTGGACAGCTCCAGAGGCAATAGCCTATAGAAAGTTTACCTCAGCAAGTGACGTGTGGAGTTTTGGCATTGTCATGTGGGAAGTTATGGCGTTTGGTGAAAGACCTTACTGGGACATGAGTAACCACGAGGTAAGTTTCCATGTTTACAACATGTTAACAGATTAGATGCTTGTTTTAGGTGAGAAAAGCTCTAATAGTCATTTGATTAACTGTTTTTAGGTGATGAAGGCTATCAATGAGGCTTTTAGGCTCCCTGCACCTATGGACTGCCCCTCAGCTGTCTACCAGCTGATGCTGCAATGCTGGCTTCAGGATCGCTCCAAGAGGCCACGCTTTGGAGACATTGTCAGCCTGCTGGACAAGCTGCTGCGCAGCCCAGACTCCTTGAAGGCCATCGCAGATTTCGACCCACGGTAAGATTTATTTACATAGCCAAAGAGCTCATTATGCACATTTTTTTTTTTGTGCTGACTCTGCATCCCAGACTAGCTGCTACTATCAACACCCAGTTTTCAGGAACAAGCCTGTTACTAAAACCACTGCAGTACTGTTAATGTAAATTTAGTTTTTAGTATCATCTCTTCTAGTCTGTTTGACATACCTGTCTATCAACCTGTGTATCCTTAAACTCTGGCAGTAAGCACTAAAATGAGAGAATTTAACAATTTATTTTAATGATTGCACCTTTTTGCATATGCCTGAGTTGAAGACTTGAGTCACACAAATGGAATGGAAACTTTTGACTTAGTGTTGGGAAATGTGACTCAGGTCTATGTAAAGACTTGACACAAGACTTGACATGTAGTACAATCAAGTCTTTGCTTGCAAAAATTCTCAGAAATTTGTAGCATGAATAATATCAAAGCATTATTATCTCTTTGATAACACAATACATTTGCATGTGAGGAATACTACTAATAAATTTCAGTTCGATAAATTGAGGTTTGTCTTCAGTCACAACGCTGTTAGTTGACGGTTGGCTTAAGACACAAGGAGCTGAGATTATACAGTAACGTCATTTCCTTCTTGCCTTTTTACTCTAAAATTTACTTGGGTTTGCCATAAAATATTTCAGGCTTTACTTGAACGTGTCCCACTTGACTCAAGTTGGACTTGATGTGGACTTGTTCGACTGTGACAGCAGTTCCTGAGTAACTTTGGGGTTGAGTAAGACAAAAGAGAGGCAGCTTTAGGACACACTGACACCTGCCTGCCAAGCTAAAGAAAAAAATGTTTGCTCACTCAACACTAATCCTTTTTTGTTTGTAATTGTACATGAGGGCATATTTTCTCTTTTGTAAGGGAGCATTAATTTCAGAAACGGTGAGAAAGGACAAAAGACTGTCATGCTCTCAACTTAGAGTGTAAATCATCTCCTACCCTAACCGGTTTTTATCACTGACTGGTTTCCTGCACAGTAATTACAGGCCTCAGTCATCTGCCTCTGTTGTGGGAAAGTCTGTTTATTATTATCTACTTTTGTTGTTGTTGATTTTGGTAGCGTATCTATCCGCCTGCCCAGCACCAGTGGCTCAGATGGTTCTCCCTTCAGATCGGTGTCCGAGTGGTTGGAGTCCATCAAGATGAACCAGTACAGCGACAACTTCAGCCGTGCTGGGATCGTCACCATGGACCAGGTCCTGCAGATGAAGAATGAGTAAGTGTAGCATGTCAGCTTTGGACTTGTTTTGTATTTATTTATTTTAATATCTTTTATGTGCTTGTATGATCTTGACAAAATTGAAGACAAATTTTTGTCAACCAATATTTTGCATTTAAACATGAAGCCTGTAATGGACTTCTGTGGTAATTTTTATATTTGCTTTTATAAAAATGTTACTTTTTAACAGCCAGCGGAATAGTTTGTGCACAATATAATTTCTAACCTCAGTTACAACTTGAGAAATGTTTGAGACGGAAAATGTAATGAAGGGAAGGAGCAGGAGTGGGCTCATTTGTGGTAGGCTGGTGGTGGTGGCTTGTGGTAGCTGCAGCTCTTATTCTGCTTTGCTCTCTCCATTCTTTCTCCTATCCCTCCCTGTACCCACACAAACTAGCTGCCGTTGGCAGCACTTTTGCTTGAGACCCTAAAGCCACCACTTTTGCCTTTTTAGGTCAAAGGCATTTTGTGGCTTCTTTAACTTTAAGGGAAGAGAAGAGGATAGCTAGCCTATGGAAGAAGATCACCTTGAGAAGATTCAGGACCCAAAATAGATAAGCATGATTTGAATTCCCATTTAAACTTCTTTAAAAACTGAAGGAGTGTGCTCTGAATTTTTCTCCTTGAAGCTATCAAAAGGTAGTTTTCAGCACTTAGATCTTCCTGGATGCGTAGGAGTGCCAAAGGCTGTCATTTTACAGAACTAACTCAACCTTTTGGGAAAAAAAAGGCTCAGTGAAGCATATAATAAAAGGTTGCTTTGTGGCAAAAAACGAATGCCAGAGCATTTTCTAACCACACAACCAGTCACAAAGAAGCTCCACCCTCCTGTGCCATTGTGCATGTATGTTCCTTACTCTTGATCTTGGGAAGATGGGCAGACCGTAAAGCCCAGACAAACCCTTTTGAAGTGTTTGTCATACAGTATGGTGTGATTTCATGGCCTCATGTTTCCATCTCAGGGCATCTGGTAGCACTCTTGGAAAACCACCACTTATTTACGACCCACCCTCTGCTTGCCAGACATGTGATTCATGGTCAACAGGGAGAATCCTCATTAAGTAATTAAGGCTGTAATTAAACCTTTAGGACTGGTTTATGTGTGTGTGCTGGGCTTTTGCAGGTTTGGATCACATGCTTCTGAAGAGTGAAACTCCGGTTAAATCCTTTATTGCTTAAGATGAATTGAAACCTTGGTGGATTACAAACTTGGAAAGCACCCCACCAAGCTGAGCTGCTTTAAGCTAGACTTGAGTACATTTAGTACAGGCTGGCATGTCATCATGTTGAATGAGTCAGTGGTTACTTCAAGGCGGGAAGGATGTATGGAAAGTGTTGGAACAAGACCAAAGTAAGAAGCAGTGCAGCGCCTATTAAACACTGTAATGTCTCTCTTTCCAGGGACATCAAGAACATCGGGGTGAGACTGCCGGGCCATTTGAAAAGAATAGCCTACAGCATCTTGGGTTTAAAGGACCAGACCAGCACCCTGAGTGTGTTTGCCGTGTGATTCTTACAATGAAGTGAATTAAACATCAGACACTGCAGCCTCTTTGAACTTGAGTTGGAGCAATGCTGCAGGGATGGCTTTGGATCAACAGAACCAACAGAGCGGTGCCATCCTTTGGATTGAATGAATCAGACTGACTTAGTGTACTTTTGTGATTTCTTCATCTTTTCCACAGGGAAATGGAGCAAATACAAGACAATAGATGTATCAAGTAGACTTTGTATACCAAAATATCTATTTTTTTATTATACATGTCTTCTTTACAGATACTATTTATTGCTCACGCTTTAAATTTTTTGATTCCTGATTCATAAAAAAAACAATCATTTTGCTTCAGCTTTACAAAATAGCACCCAAAGTTGGCTGCAAACTAATGGGAAGCACAGAATGTGGGAGAGTTAGAGTCCAGTTATGGCTCAGTTTGTGGTTTGATGTCTCATAATCTCCCTTTAACTGGCACTTTGCTCCATTTCCTGCCAGACCAGTGAGGACGGAGCATCAAGAGGGTTAAAATGAGCTTGAGCTCTTCCAGAGTTGGTGATACAAGACCTGGTGTTGTTACCAGCCTCCAGCCGGCTCTGTGCAGAGATTAAGCTATGATCTTATGAGTGATGTTCATATCAAAAGGAAGGGGACATGTATGAGGTACTCTGTGTACAGATTCACTTTTCTTTATTTTTGTTTCTGTTTTGTGTTTTGGCAGTCACCAAAAACATTGTAGTTAAGAACTTTTGATCATGTAGCACTTGGAACAAGAAATGCACCGCCATTTTGTCTCAGAATAACAAAAGAAAAAAAAGAGTGATCATACTCAAAATACTCAGCTAAATTAAACCGTGGAAAAACAGAAATTGTGTAAATGAATTGAGTTGATATCTTAATTATGGTTTGGTTTGCAATTTTTGTCTCATTTTCTTCTTTTTTACTAAGCTTTACAAATATGCTGTTGGTTTGAGTATCACGTTTTCCGGATGTAGCTAATAAATTTGACAATGGTGACTTTTGAACACATTTTAAAGTGCCTCTTTGAGGAAGATTAGCAAGCGTTCACCTCTGTCTCTTTAAACAAAGCGGCTCTTCTGTGAGGTGAGTTGCGTAAGACTTCCCTGGTGCTCTTAATTGATGACTGCAAATCTATGTGTTACTGATGTACACTTTCCTTTACTTGAATTTGTGCTGTATTGTTAAATATGATTCTGTTGTAGCCGATAGAGCCATCTTTGGAAAAGGGACATTATTTTGTATTACTCTGGTTTATTGGTTGCAGTTATATATTTTGTAAATTTTTGTATTATTTTCAATATTAATCAAGTTGCCCAACTGGTAATTTTCGGAAGTCTCACCACTTCCCGAAGCAGTGTCTCCTACTTTTGCTGCCTTTCCAAATTCCTTTGCAAGTTCCTTCCTTTTCACCTATTGTTTTATATTGTATTTAATAGTCTATTTATTTTTTACTTTTATTTATTTATCCTGATAAACACTGAGCAGGGTTTCTAATTGGAGGTTGCTCGTTAATTTTCAATAATAATAATAATAATAAAAAAAGAAACTCTATATTCCTCTTTTATTCCTGAGCTGTTTATACCTGAGACTGCATTTGTGGAGCAAAAATAAAGTCTTAAATTGAGTTTGGCAAAGCTTTTTCTGTAACTATCACACAACACTAAAAGCTTTATTATTTCTGTGGTGTCAGGATGGTTATACTCCCATCAGGTGCTGGGTGGGTTTAATCCCAGAGTGGGAATCTGTAATAATGTGTTAGTACCTCATTACCTAAAAAAGCTCAAACTGTGCTTTGCTGGCTGTAGCTGTGGAAGCTACCACATGTGAACTTTTCTGTTGCATGCATATTAGAAAAGTAGGTTGCAATGGTCCTTTACATTGAGGATAAATGTCAAGGGCTGCTGGGGACAAGAAGCTATTCTTTTATTAAGTCACAGCTTATTATTTTTGCTTTCACATAAATGCTACAGAAAGGACGTTATAAAGGTAAATATTATACTTAAGGGCAAAGATCTGTATGATTTAACATAACTTGTCACTTCTTGTATACCATGAGAGGTTCTACCAGTTAATGTTCATCTCAAACAGATTTTATTACACCTGCATTTTTACCTAACATGATGTCAAATGGAGGACCCAAATGCAAAACTCAACAAGCAGATGTCAAAACTGATGCGACAAAAGCTTCTGCAGTGGCAGGACAACAAAACAAGGACAACAAAAAACTGTACTGTGTTACCGACCTATAGCAGAACTGATCAGGATCTGGCATCAAACAAAACCAGGGAGTGTTTAAAGTGAGGAGCTAAAAGACTAACACAAGGCAGCTGGTGGTGATTTGCTAAAATGAATCCAGGTGTACAAGGTGAGCAGAAAGCAAGCAAAAAAAAAAAAAAAACCAACTGGTTGAGGAAATAAAACTATATGAAACATGGGACATGAAACACATGAAACAGGACATGAAACAGAACTAAACCAAACTGAAGTCAAAACAATTTATGTGTCCCTGAGGGACACTTTGTTAGCTACACAGCGTAATGTGATAAAACTGAACATAACAACATGAAATATGATAGCAAAACGTCATTAAAACACACAAAAGTAACTTTGCAAGTATAAAAATATTCCATTGCTTTAAGTGTAGCTGTAAATATAAACTACGGTGAAAATGGCGTTATAGACTATTGTAAACAACTGCATATGATATGACATATAGTATTGTGGGAAGCTAAAAAAAACATTAGTAAATAAGATAAAAAAAGATGAAAAAAATAACTGAAAATTATGATAAACTAAGAAGAAGTTAGTACATGGCTGAGTAAACTGGATGAATAAATAACTGTTAACTCAGAATGGTGACAGTGCAGATTCTGCAGTTGCGTCTAAGAGATGACAGTGTGTAAGAAATAAAAGGTCTGTTCTTCTTACAGGCAGCAAAAAGAAAGTTCTTTAGAAATGTAACATATCTGTTGTAAACATGTTTGTGTGACTTATGTTCCTTTTGTAAAAGGATCAATAAGGGCTTGGTTGAAACCACTGACTGTCTAACTCTTCCAGGTTCTCATCTTGTCAGCAATGTTACGGTACCGCCGAGTCATGAAATATGAGCTAGAAAGAGATCTACTCTAAATAATTACATCTATTAATTTGAGGGTTATTTCATGTCAGAACAGAGCACAGCTATTTATGACTACATAAGACAGGATTTACTCATCTGTCATCTGCATAGCAGTTATCTGAGCTCTTATAGCAACCATCAGAAGAAGCAATGTCTCTAGGAATGTACGCTTGTGTGTGTACGACTGAGCGAGCTGGGTTAGGCTTTATACTGGACAACCTTGTGCTGGCATGGCTGATCTCTTGGATTGGCCCCATTCAAATAAATTAGAGGGTAATTTTATTTTCTACTCAGTCAGTCTAAACACAGCCATGAAGTGACAGTTTAAAGATGATCATGATCCTAAACTCAGCCAGAGCAAACTAAATAAAATCAGTGGAATGTACTCCTCTAATTACCCAAATTTGCCATTTTTTTCCCTAAGCAGTACACCACTGAAACACACAGAGGGTAGAGGTCACAAATATACCCTTCAATGTTTGACCTTCATGGGAATGCAGCCCGGCAGCAGACAGGGAAGCAAGTAAATATTAGATTTTATATTGCTGGAGTGGTACATGAGTTTCTTAAAGACCCACAGCTGCAAATTCTAGCAAAATATACCCATACAAGAATTTAGCGAGTCCATACATGCAGCATTTTCCCTTCTCTTTTTACCTTAACTGCGTCAGCTTGTCTTATCTCAGCCCCTGACTGTGCTGCGACAGGGAAGTCCCTGGCGCCTTGCATTCTAAAAATTATCAGCTTTGGCTGATTGATGCAAGTTGCAAAGCTGTAAATGCAAAAGATAAGAGGCACCAACCACAAAGAGGAATGTCCATGTTTAAGTACTGAATTAATCTGAAAAGTAGCAACAAAAAAGCCCACCATAAACAGAGCATGGGAACTTGGATCTGCCACTAAGTCACTCATGAGTCTTTGTCCTTGACTTCCAGCTGGCTGGATGTTCTTGCCTCTGTTAAACCAATAGGATGCCCAGAAATAGTCCTGGCTTTATGTGGCGACAGTAAACTGAGAAAGTCTTCCATTATTTTCCATCTCCATCCATCCATTCCCTCAGTATTTCACAGCGTGGTAGATTTTTTTTCCCCTCCTTTCCAGCCACGATGGAAAAAGAAGAGCAGGGCTGCACACTTTACTTATTGTACAGTTAGGATTTATGCAAATCCTCATCTGAGTGGATCCAAGTTGAGTTTGGTTTACGTTCCTGTCGTCAGCTGTAATGTGATTATCCTCGCTCCGTGGGGGTTGAATGTGTGGAAGTTTGTGTCTTGTCATTAGTACAGTAAATGACAGAGAGACAGAGAAAGCGTTGGAGGGTGAAGGAGGCCTGGTGATGATGGTGGGAGTGGAAGGGGTTTAGCTGGAGATTTGAGCCATACCAGAGCTTTACAGCAGGCCACAATAGCATGTGTGGTGATTGTGTTGAAGGCTTGGCGTCCAGGGCCCGAGCCTCCCCTCTGTGGACTGTTGTGTGTGGGGGCAGCGGCTTTCCCTGCTTCTTGTGGCCTGTTAGATGTCTTTGTTCCCCGGGCGAAGACCAATTAAAAAAGAAAGAAGGAAGAAGGAAAACATTACCACTGCACTGCTCATGTTTGACCTCTCTCTACACCACTGCCCTTGTATTTTTACATGTTTCTTTTTTTCTTCTTCAAGGGGTTTTATGTTCTTCTGGCAACTCTCAGTGTCATGCGCAGGTCTGCAAAACCGGCAACGCTCAGGAATTTACATCCCTGCTAATTTTAGCAATGGGTTCCTGACCAGAAAACACATCCTCCAATTTCTGTCTATATTGGTCTTCCTGCGTCTTTCCGTTGCTGCTTCTCTCACCAGCTCTCCAGGGCTTTCACAGATTATTCCACTAACTAAATCTCTTCCAAGCCCCTTAATTCTCTAATTTTCACTGCATTCTCAACTAGATCTTATATGTCTTGATCTAAGATTATACAGCAAATGCTGCCAAAGCTTTTCTCCAGGTTCAATCCAAGGAAAAATAAACTAAGCTGCTGCAGCTAGGCTCTTTATAGAACTTATTTAATAAGATAATAAGGGAAAATAATCATTGCTGGTATCAAGCACTTCCCCAACTAGAGCTGTTTGATGTCAGCATCGATGACATGAGGGGGAGAGGAGAGCCGTAACACAAGCTGCTGTTGACATAAGCCTTGTCTTTCTGCAGACTCTTTGTATATTTTGAAATGTTGGCCTAATTCACTCCATATTTCTTTTAATCACGCTGCTGATGTCACCCGACATTAAAACTTTCACAGATCCGCCTCACCAGTCAATACACAAAACGTCAGTTTTCAAGATGTTTTGGTCAAGAAGATAATCAGTGATGTGTGTTATGATTATCTCACTTTAAGGATTCAAATGCTGTATAAAAAAGGGAGTGAGGGCAGTATAACCCTGGCAAGATCATGTCAGTATATGAACCAGTTAGGATGCTGTGTGAAATGTAAATCAACTCAAAGTTAAATCATTTGGATGCCTCTTAAACTCTAACTAAAAAATTGTGTAAATGCAAAATAGCAGATGGTCTTAGAGAGATATGTGTTCGTTTTTAGAGTGATACTAGAAGCAGATTTGAAAATATCTGAGGAAAAATCATGTTTACGACTGTGTTGCTTCTTGTTTTAATCACACTCGGTGAGCATTTGGGAACTGAGGAAAGAGCGGCTGTCGTTTTTGAAAGGAAAACCCTTTTCTCACTCTTGTTAGATGTAGTTTTTGTATTGTATTTGTATTATTTGTTTAATAATACTTCCAATGTTTTCAGTGGATGGCAGATATGGGTCACAGGCCAATCAGTTTAGCACAGATCTTTTTTATTAATATTTTTATTATACCCCCCAGTTTACATTGAGAAAAGCTGTTCTTTACACAAAATGAACTGCTCCTTTCTGGGATGCTGTCTTAATACCAAATAATGTTTTTAATCTGTTGAGTAGATGCATTTAGTTGTGGGATGTTCCACAAAGGTATTTTCTTTTTTTGTTTTAAGCATTTCACAACTTTTCCACTCTTCTGTTGCTCATGATCCAACTTGTTTTAAAAATTTCTGGAAATAATAAAATATCCTCATATTATCTCCTAATGTTCATATATTAACAACAAAATTACAGAGTTGTCTTAAATCTATTTTTTGTTAAATATAAGACTGAATTATTTGCTTCTAATTACATTTCCCCTGTGTTTGGAAATAGATTTCATGGTTCAGTGGCTCTTTGGACATGGAGACTCAGGGGATTTTATATCCCTTCTGGCCTGGAAATGCCCCGTGGTCCAGCAGGAAGAGATAAAATATGTCACTAGGGAGAAGGATATCTGGGTTTTCCTTCTGAACCTGCTATCTCTGTGACCCAACTTTGGATAAGCACAAGAAAATGGAAAGAGGGCCATATTACAACACAGTTAGCAAGAACCACATGGGTACGTGTTTTAATGTTTCATATTTGCTTTACTTCGTGCTTTACAGTTTTACCAGAGCACACACTTTACAAAATCTCTAAAAGGAAACTTGATCCATAAATTTCTAAATGGATGTTTTCATAGTTTTAATCTACCAGAAAAATCCACATTTGATTAATTGAGATAATGATGTCTGACCATTTGACAACCACTCTGATAGGCTGAGACGTGTGTCACTTAAGAGTTTCTCTACTGCTGACACACAAAAGAATATGATTCAGGTTGTTAAAGGCACTCGACATTTACAGAATTGAAAACAAATGTTCCCAGAGATCCTAAGACATATGAGGACAATAACAAGAAGCAAATTAAACATGTGGGTTTTATGTACAGGAATGCAGGTTAAGCTGGTCCTGACCAGTTGAGAGGGTTGAGTGACAACCCTCGCTCTGCTGTATAAACAGCTGTCAGACCGGTACTGTACAAAAGAATAAAGCGCAAAGTGCACACCCTTCCTCAATGGCAGAATAAATACTTGTGGGAAAAAAAACACTGACTGAGGCAATAAGTCATTTTGAATTTAGAATATAGATTCGGATATTCAATCGAAATAAGTGTTTGTTGATTTTCAATCAAAATACTCCAACCACTCCTTAATTCCAGTTTCTTAGTTGTCAAACTTAACTTCCTCTTAACATCTCATGTGCTACAAATAAACACATGCACCTCAAAATGGCTTCAGTTAAAAACGCAAGTGTCTGCATCAGACGGGCCATGCAGACTTCACTCAGCTACTATCCAAATCTTGAGTCAGGAAAATGTGCAAATAATAAAAAAGCAGGTAGCTCTCTGGGTAATTTACAGCCAGCAGGCAGCGTGCTCAACATTCAGTTTTCAGTCAGTTTAGGTAGCTCCTTGTATACAGATGTTGTCTTGAACATGATTACTTTTACCTTTCAACTTCATGGGTGGTGTCCTATATAGCTCCATATGTGGCTCATATTATATCCCATTAAATGTTTATTTATGTCTACAGAAAAATCAAACCCCAAAAGTGAATATAACATTTTAACCCTCACCAAAACACACAGGCACACACTAATCCCATGAACAAAAAAACAAACTTAAGCCCTGTGTCACTGTTTTATCTTTCTTCCCCAGCAGGACGTGTCTCTCTTTGCAGCTTTATGGTTCTTTTCTTCTGCACAGCTATTCTTTGTCTCGGTGCCCCCCTCTCTTAATTTCCGCCTGTCTGCATATGTTTTGGAGGCCATTAATCGTCCCCTGCACAACATGCACCCCAGCAGATAATTACAGTCATTAAACCAATTAGGGAGCACATGGAGGGGAGGCCCTGAGGCCTCCCACTCCTGTTCTTCTCTAACAGGACAGCCGAGGTGGTCCGCGAAAACTCTGGCAAACCCTTCAAAAAAGAAGGGAGTGAGTTACTTCAGCCCAGCTTTGGATTAATGCAATTTCCTGTTGGTGTAGCCTTGAGAGACCTTGCCAACTTAGCTGCAGGCCAAGTAACCAGAGCCGTCAGGCAGCAAAAAATCCTCCTCACTTTGAGATTTTTTTTTTTTTTGTCCCGGGCGTAGCCATTGAGGTTGGTGTCATCAAAATATGTACTCCTCAAAGCTAAAGAAGGATATTTTGGTGCTTCTGCGTCAAAACAGAAAAAGGGATCCAAAGTGGCAGGAAAGGGAGGGAAAAGCGGTCAATTTGCAGACAGTGGTTTTCAACATGCTCAGTCTATCATGTGAGTCTAGAGCTAATATTATGGTTTCATTGTGCCTGACACAGTGGGAGTTCTGGCAGAATGAGACCATAACACACTTTACATGCAACTCTGATAATTTTGTTATTTTGAAAAATGGAAGTGAGACTTCCAGTCAGCGTCCACATGTGCAGCCAAGCTACAGAACGTCCCTCGCACTTTCTCGGAAAGACATGATGAACGACACACTGTCCTCTGTTCTCTCAGTGTAGTATTTGCCAGCATTCTTCATGTTGTGTTTGGCATATGTGTTCCTGTGACCTCTGCAAAGAAAGCAAGAGTGAAAGCTGGTGTGGAACAAGGAGCGCCATACAAGTGTTCTCTGCTGACTTATGAATGACATGTAAAAGTGAAATGTAGACCTTGTAATGACTCCAGAATGCACAAAGAAAAACATAGAAAGTCCTTCAGGTTGACGATAAGATCATGACATATGGGCCAAACGAGGCCGGGCCAGCACTTTTACCCATATATTAATGTGGATCAGAAACTGAAATCTGAAATGAGACATGAGAAAGTGGCAAGTCAAGAGGTCAAAGCTTAGCGGGAGTATGGGGAGCTGGCTAACTTGGCTTTCTCAACTATTCAGCAATGTAGCCCAAACCTCTGAAGTTCACTACTGACATGTTGTATCTTGTTCATCTAATCCTCAGACAACAAAAATGTAAAAATGACATTCAGAGGTTTTAGTGGTTGTTCGTCAGTAAATACTTGCCTAGCATTTAAGCTAAGTGGGGCTTACTGCCTCGCTAGATATAGAAACGCAGATACCATGTTTGCTATGGAGATTTGCATCTGCATGTCCATCATACTTGGACAGCCAAGATACATTTGTAAACTAGTAGTGTGTGTGTGGTTTCTCTCTCTCCCCCCCTTAGGAAGGTTCCTAACTTAGTAAAATGACTCAGAAGTCCATAATAAAGCTACTTTAGATGCTTCTCCTCAAATTCTTCCAGTCAAATTATGACAAGATTTTTCACATGTTTTGCTTATTTTCTGTCGCTTTTCTTTGAATGAACAACTTTGATATTCAAGTAATATTTAATGTCTTATTATAATTGGATAGTCTCCATGAAGCAAGGTGGTAGGAACACGTAAGCAACTGTTAGTGAAATGTTCCCTAAAAGATTAATTGCTGCAGGCATACAACACATATCCCAACTTAGGAAATGTAGACCACACTCAGTTAGAAACGGACCACACTCAGATCAAGTCTACATAAAATTTCCTACTATGTCATTAAATTCACGACGTTTAACAAAGTACTTAGGAAAAGACTATGAGGTGATTTTCTGGTCTTGTAATGTTGAACACTCAAGTCTTTACTCAACCCATGTTCACCAATTTGCACTTTTGTGTCTGAACAATCTTAAAAGCAATTTTTTTTATCTCCAATCAATCATCATCTCACGCACAGCTACAATTCCTCATGATTTTATTTATTTATTCTTTTGTACTGTAGATTTTGTTAGAACATTCCATGTACTGAGGTATCCATATCTCTCAGAAAAGGTTTAATTTCATTTTTAAGAATCTGTACGTTTAAAGTTTACTGGAATTAAATTAAGTTTGTTGTGATAAGTCTGTTCAACAATATGTCAAAAAGAAGGAACATTTTTGTCGGCTTTGATCAGTAAATACCCCACAGAGCACATATGTGTAAATTTTTTAAAATGTATGCTTGCTTCTCTTCTAAAGATTTATACATTTTTATCATTTTGTTACTATTGCTTTACTGGTCAATGCATTCATAAAATATAGCACAGTTTTGTTTTTTTTTTTTTTGTTTGTTTTTAGATTAGAATATCACTAAAAGGTCAACATTTTTTGTCACTCATTTCAGTGACACATGGATTTATATATTTAAAAGCCTTTATTTTCTTAACTGTGATGATCATGGCTTTCAGATCATGAGAACCCAAAATTAATTATTGGAAAGTTATGGTGTCACACTCTGATCAGATAATTACCTCAAAGCGCCTGCAGAGCCTTTAAATGGTCTCTCAGTCTGGGTCAGTAAGCTACACAATCATGAAAAAGACTCCTAAGTTTACAGATGTCCAGAAGTCATTGACACACTCCACAAGGAGGGTAAGATACATAAGTTCATGGCTGAAGAAGCTGGATGTTCAGAGTAATGTATCCAAGCATATTCATAGAAATTTGAGTGGAAGGAAAGCGTGCACCTGCAAAATGGATGACCGCAGCCTTGAGGGGATTGTCAGGCAAAATCTGTTCAAGAATTCGGGGAAGCCTCACATGGGGTGGACTGAGGCTGGAGTAAGCACATCAAGAACCACTATGCACAGAAGAATCCTAGACATGGGCTACAAATGTCCCTCATTTCAAGTTACTCCTGAACCGGAGACAATGTCAGAAGCATCTTACAAAATAACTGGACTGTTGCTCATTTGTCCACAACTCTCTTTTCAAATGAAAGTAAATTTTGGTCCAAGAAGAGTGAAGAGGCACAAAATCCAACTTAAAGTCCAGGGTGAATTTTCCACAGTCAGTGTTGATTTGTGGGTCTGTGTGAAAAGCAATTTCGATCCTCTGTATGTCTTCTACATACTGCAGAATTGACAAATAAAGTGACTTTGACTTTGACTTTGACTTTGATTTGGGGAGTTCATGTCATCTGCTGGTGTTGGTTCACTGTGTTTCCTGATGTCTACAGCCAACTCAGCCATCTACCAGGAAGTTTTAGAGCACTTCATGCTTCCTTCTGCTGACCAGTTTTATGGAGATGCAGATGTAATTCTCCAGCAGGACTTGACACCTGCCCACGCTGCCAAAGGTACCAAAAGCTGGTTCAGTGACCATGTCACTGTGCTTGATTGGGCAGCACACTCGCCTAACCTGAACCCCATCGAAAATCTACGAGGTATTGTCCAGAGGAAGGAGAGACACCAGACCCAACAATGCATATGGCCTGAAGGTTGCTATCAAAGCAACCTGGACTTCCATCACACCTGAGCAGTGCCACAGGCTGATTGCCTCCATGCTATGTTGCATTGATGCAGTAATTCAAGCAAAAGGAGGACAAGTATTAAGTGCATATACATATTTTTCAGAAGCCTGACATTTCTCTTAAAAATATCCTTTTTTTTATTGATCTTGCATAATAATCTAATTTTCTGAGACACTAAATTTTGGGTTTTCATGATCTGTAAGCCATAATCATCAATATTTCAAGAAATCTAGACTTGAAATATTTCACTCTGTGTCATGAATCTACATAATATATATAGGTTTCACTTTCTGAAATGAGTGACAAAAGATATTGACCTTTTTCATGATATTCTCATTTTTGTACCTGTTTATCGGTATCTATGTTCCTCTAGTAGTCATGAGAGCACCTGCATGTGACATAAAATGCCCTCAGTAAGGTAACAATTGCATTGTAAAAAGAAGGTATTTTAGTCCTCTCCGTGGTTTTTGTTCAAGTAGTTTTGATTTCTGACCAAAGGAAGTACAGGTTTTTGGTGAATCCAACAAAGAAGGAGCACATTTTCTTATTCTTATACACAACCAAGGAACCACCAAAATGGCGTACATGAGAACGATAATTATTTTAATTTTTTTTATAGCTCTACACAAGTAATGTTAGGAAGTGACAAAATTGTTTTATTAAACATTTTTGTGTTGTGAACAATCCTCAGAAGTGAAAACTCCATCATGATATGTAGGCCTCGGCCTTGTGATATGGATGCAAGATCAACTGAAAACACTCATGAGGTTTTTGTGTCTTCTTGAAAGAAAGACTTGAGAATGATGTCTGCTTAGTGTGGAAAAGCTCATATGAGTCAAATTTCAGTTATTCACAGGAGGCTATTATGGGTTGTGGTTATAAACAAACAACCTACATGATTTTTTCTTTATGAGGGCTTCTTGGTGCTTAATCTACTGGCATTAGAGTGGTATCAGACTTCTAATTTCAACAAAACTGCAAAGACATATGCGGGTGAAACCAGGATCAAATAACACTGCATGGAATAATGTGAGGAAACAATATGACCGTGTGAGTGGGATCTCTGCAGGTGATAAACATGTAGATAAAAAAATAAACAAAAACTGAGTGCGTTTGCCTTCTCTTGACACGAAAATTTGAACTTATTCATTGACTGTCTGCTTTTTAAAGTTATCTGCCTCAGTCGGTTTTCCTGTGTAGTCTTTGGGAAGCAGAATGCAGTCCTGTTTAGCATAATACCTGTTGAGTGCAAAACAGCAACCTGATGCAGCAACAATCTGAGTCCTGGACAAAATGGAACATTTAGCAGCTAAAGAGCCAGAAATTTCCCTTAGAAGCGGATAAAAAACAGAAGGGGAACGACGGTGAATTTTAGCCTCACATTAACTGCATAGTCAGACATATGACTCCAAATGAATAAAAGGATAATGCTGCTCTGTCTGTGATGGATGTGTAAATTAAATAAAGATCCAAGGCTGCCTAAAAGTTGATGGTAACAACATTAACTACCTTTGTTTCCACTGCATCCAACTGACTAACACAAGACTGAAATGTAAACAAAATTTGTCCTTTCCCATATGAATTTCACTTGTAAAAATAGACAAAGCACATGTGAAGCAAATCTAGTTAATGGTGGCTCATCTCCATTAAATATCCATTCTTCCATTATGGAACAAGCAAACACAACATGACCCTGGAAGCTTTTGTCCTTAATACAATTCAGTTCTTTTAATAGCAGGGTTATTTTTTTTTAAGTTTGATCATTAAAATACCAGAATAAGTGCAACTTGTTTATTTTTATATACATAAATAATATGTATAAATGTATATTTTTAATTAGTAAAAATTATAAGTAGTTTAATGCACAAAAATTTCCATTCAGCTTTAAATGTTTGTTTCTTAAGTCTCATGCTGTTTTAAGCCAAACCGAGTGCAGCCAAATCCTGTCATGCTTTCCTATAACATATTGATTTCTTGTTCTGCTTGGGGAGCTGAATTTCTCCCAGCTCTCAGTGATCGAGAGGACTGGATTGTGCACGGCAACTTGAAGAGTGAAATGTGATGCGGGGTGGTTCTATAAAAGGCATGGTGGTCTGTCAGCTTGTCCTTGTTAAAGATTTAAGAATATACCTCCAAGAAAGTTATTTCCTTCTCTTTTTTTTCCACGAAGGGAAATTCCCACATTCCCACAGACAAATAATAAGAAATTGATGAAGCTAGATTATTAGTAATTTTTGACTAAAACAGCTGGTGTAAATAACACTTGTTTTGAGTCCTAACCTGACTGGTGTAAAGTAAAAAACAATTGCATGAATGCTGTCCAACACTTTAAAATCGCCCAGTTTGGAAAGACATTTAACTTTTTTTGCCTCAGGGGACCACAGAAATGACTGTTGCTGAATGGCTGCGGTTTCCCACTGAGGATCATCATATACATGTGTGTGGATGATTAACTTTCCTCAAACTACTGGGCAAAAAATCCACGTTCCCATCTAATCAAACTCTGTATTCATTCTGCTTGATTGGAGCTCTTAGCCAACAGAAGGGTTAGTCACACACAAAGAAGCTAAAAGGAGACTTCCAAGAAATGGACCCAGTGATAAGAAGGTTTGCACAGGACTCAGGACTGAGACATGTTGAGGCATTGTAGAGTGAGGATGTGATTATCTAAGAGCTCAGGATTTGCCTTCTCTCCTACACACAAGGTGACAGGAGGGAGACAACCCTGGGGAGATGGTGAAGACTTTCCCCTTGCTTGACTGAATTATTGATGTTACACCTGCCAAAGCTTTTTTCTCTGTAGTCCCAGAGCTCCTGCTGCTTTAGTTATGTGCTATGCTTGGTTCAGCAATACATTTGAAGGAAGCTTATATGAAGTTCAATGATGAAGAACACAAGTGGAGTGGATGTAATAATGATTTCCAAGACTTACTGCAGAAGTAACATGAGAATGGAGTAAATGTACATCTCCTTTCTACCACTAGAGGTCAGACTCCTCCCAAGTCTACCCTCTCTTCTGTTGATGAGTGGTTTGAACATGAGTCCCAGGGACCTTAAACAGGAAAAGGATTTTTCAGAATGTTCCAGAGCATCTTTAGAGTTCTGTAGGGGAGTAACAAGGTTAGTCAATTTCATGGTTCACAGAATGTGTTTTAAGTGTGGAGTGTCTTCTACAGTTCCTGAGAATAATATAGGTCTAAGAGGAGGCTCCAGAGTCCCTTAAGAATTTTTTTAAGGGTTAAAACATCCTCAGATTCAAGGATTAGGTCCTTCCTTTAAGCAAAGATTTCCTCATTGGGGCACAATGGATCTCTGAAGGGCTCTGTTTTTCTGATTATCAGTAGTCCTTAATAAATGGTTGAGTTTTATTTGCTGTTTTTTTTTTTTTCCTACTGAAAGTCTTCCAAGCATCTCAAAGGACTCCAGATTTCTTGAGATTTCCACAATTTCTTGATGAGGTTGTAGGGTTCATTGAATTTTTCCGGGAACACAGATTGCTTAAATATTCAGAGTTGTGCATGTCTACCCACAGGGGGACTCATGAAACCCATGGGACCACCAGAAAAACAAAAAGGCATTCCAGTGGTCTTTACTGTGGTTCCAGGCCATTAAGAATTTAGATTAGTCTACGTAGGTCTCCTCAAACAGATTACTGTGTGATAAATAGAATTAATTATAAAGGGTTAAGACTCATGTTACTCATTACAGGTTCACTGTATATACACACTAGACATATATACAGACATGTATCAGTTCTCATTTCTCATGGTAACTTAACATTGAGAATAACCATACTGGGGCTTATTTTCCGTTTATTACCATTACCTTTTGTCCTTTCAAAGTTTCTTTCTCACCTCTTACCGTCTGTTAAAGTTTTTGTTTGTTTGTTTGTTTTTTTATTTGGCAATGGAGTTTTAATTCAGAACTACTTGTATAGTTTTCTTATTATGCCTGATGTTTTCTCATTTGGTTAAGTGTAAATTATCTCCCTTTCCAGTAAATGCAAAGTCTCGTCTTTGGACTCCTTTTTAGAGAGAAAATAAACACTTCACAACACCCCAGCCCCACCTAATTATTATTTTTGTATGTTAACTTAACTTTGTCAACACTGACCTCCTAGCTTCATCAAATTATGTTCTTTCTTTCTTCCCTCTTTGCCTGGCCAATTATAGGTGGAATAAGCTTCAAAAGCATGGAGCGACATGGTTACCATGGCAACATGATTTTCCCTACCATGAGGCAAGGGCACTGTTGCTGTGGATGATGTCAGCAAAGCCCCAGTTTCACTACCAGGCTTATTCCAGAAGGAATTTGAGACAAATGGTGAAAGAAAAGAAGTCGAAGAGGAAATACTAATTGTTTAATTTCAGCTCTGAGTATGTTTGTATGTGTGCTAGGTACATAAATGACTAATGTTGTGTGGATCTGCATCTAACTACAGCCACAGATTAACATTATGGATATTCATTTTTATATGTGACAAAAAGGGAGTTGTGTTAGCCCAATCTTTAATGTTAAAATTTAGTTCCAGTTAGGCTCAGGTCATAGGGTTAAGGTATAATAAGTAGGAGTTATATTTAAGGCTAAAATAAGTCTTCAGGCAATAAAGTACATATTAAATCAAGCAAAAATAGGATCACAGTTTTGTGCTCTTAATAGTATTTGTTTTAAAAATTACTAAATATTCAAAGTTTTGGGCTAAAATTAGAAAATTTCTCACAAATATATAGTGCATAACTATTAAGGATGAGCATATATACAAACCAACCGCTGTTTTGTTACAGCAAAAAAAAAAAAAAAAAAAAACTAAAGTAAAAATTTTGCTTAGAATCTAATCTATGGATAAGACACGCTTATGTTTCCCAACATTCAGGAATTTAACTCTCTCTTTGTGCTGTTAACTAAAAGGTATACCAAGATATACTTTCAGTGGTGAAGAACCTTGGCCCCATCCTGCAAATTTTTCATGTGTCCCTGCAGTAACACACCTGATTATATGAATGAGTCACCATGTAGAACTTGATTGGCTGTTGGATCCATTTGATTTGAACTAGGTGTGTTAGAGCAGGGAAACATGGAAAACAAGCACGAATGTGGCCCTCAAGGACCAGGGCTCCCCACCACTGAGAGAACTGGTTTTCATGATGAAATACCCCCGTGTTGTGTTACATATTTCATTCAGAGGTTTTTATTTATATTATATATATATATATTTATTTGTCTTTAAGACTGTTTTATCCATTATCCACATTTTCCATTAAATTACATTCCTTAATAACATTTCAGATAGTGGAAATATCTGCCTGAAAGCACTTGATAATTACCTATATTTTCCCCCTGCACTGTATGCACCAATTAGCTTCACTAATGAAGCCAATTGTTGCTGAGTGTTAACAAAAGTGTTGAAGAGATAGTGACTTTTTCAGCTTGGCACTTGACTTTATAGCTCTTGACCTGACTCACAAGTCAGGTCAAGTCAAATTAAGGTTAATAAGTTAATGAAGGTCTGAGAGTTTACATGCTTTTTGCTAAGGCTCATTTTTAGTGTCCACTTGGCTAAACTTCTGTATACAACTGTAGAGATATGAAGTAGATACTTAGTAAAAAAAAAAAAAAAAAGACTCTGACAAGCCCATAAAGTAGGTTCAAACTCGTACATTCATCAGAAAATGATGCAGTTTTTTTTTTTTTTTTTCCGGATTTGCTTCTTGTCCCCATAAAATAAGTTTAAATTTCTAAACAGTTTGTTTTAAATTCCACATTTATTCAAGCAAATTTGAAATGTTTTGCAATATGCATGAATTTAAAATGTCTCCAATCTGCACAATACTCACAGCTGATTAAAACTGATGAGTTGATATCTCAGAAAAAGTCTTATAGGGGGTGGTCGGGCAGAGTCCATCACCTTTACTATGATGCCTTGTTATTGTTTTTGCAACACACATCTTTATCACAGAATGTCTTTTTTGTCTATTCTTATCTATACTGTCGTGCAGAAGGATGCCATAAGGAGCATTTATTTATGTAAATTTTTTAAATGCTGATAAAACTAATAATGATTTTACATTTAAACCAGATGAATTAAATAAAAGTATTAAAAACTACCACATTTATAAGATCTAAATATGCTAATGTTTACTCAGTTCTTTTGTCCGCTTTATTGAGTTGCTTTAAATGTAGAAAATATTTATGGTTTCAGGTATGTTGGAGCTTTGAGCTGTGCGGGGTGGGGTGAAGTCCCTGGCCACCCCTGGGAACCCCTTGGCTCCACCCCTGTTCTCAGTAAAATTGTCACGCTCTTCACGGCTTCAGAACATCTTTTCATTATTTCAGCCATTATCCTCAAAATGGTCCATTCAGTTATAGGAATCTGTCTGAAAGACATTTACAGTTAAAACACATCTGGAAATGGAAGATTTGCCATTTCTGCTAAATTACCTCATAGATGGTGTTAATGATAAAGTAATCACAGCCAACCAATCAGGCTTAGAAGCAAATACTGATTTTTTTTCAACCATTTTCCTGGATGAGGAGGAGGAGGTGTAAGGATGCACAGTGTTGATGATGGAAAACATTACAGAGGAAGCTGCAAGAAAACTTAATGTACAAGTGTTCCCATTAGTCCTATTAAAATCAAGAGTCTAGCATTTATTTACATAATACTGTTTCTCAAACATACACTCGGATCGTCCCCAGCGTATACCTTCATGAACTTGTCCTCATTTCCAGTGAGAATACATACAACAGGATGAGGAGGATAGTGGGAGGAGAAAATACTTTACAGAGGGGAGGGGATTCACAGTCGTCAGCAAACAGGCACTCGTGCTTTCTCCCCATTTTCCTCCCTTGCTCCCTGCCCCCCAACCCTCCCTACTTCTGTCAGTGTCTCTCTCACCTCTCTTCTCCTGTACAAAGAAGTCAGCCAATGCATCAGCCTTCAGCTCATCTGGTATTCACTCCCCCCCCAACACCTCAGTTTCTCACCTTTCTTTGCTCCTCTCTGCTAAGTGATACTTCTGCTGCTTCCTTTCCTCTTTTCCATCTACTCCTCACCCTCCTCATCTTCTGTCCACCATGGTGAACAGATAACCACCTGGCCGTCCTGAGACCATGGGTGCCTGCCTCTGCAAAGGTCACAAAGGTCAGTGTCTTGAGTCCACCTGTTTGTGTTTCATGTCTGTTCAAATGTTGGCTCAACCTGCAGGATCAATTGACGGCAGAAATTAACATTCAGGAAGCAGAACTTTTGAAGGATAGATTTATGTGTTATGTGCCTTAAACTAAAATGAAAATAAATGGAAATCACAGTTAGTGCTTGACAGGTTTGTCCTGTAGCTGAATGCAGGCATGTAGGTTTGTAGGTTGCTGACAGCAGTGATGGAGAGCAAAACCATCTCAGTGGCATGTTTGGCCATGTTTGTGATGTGACTCCATCATAGGGAAAATAAGTGTGAAATTGAAAATTCTACCATGAAAACATTCATCCGAAAAACTTGTTTTCATCTGCCCACTGCACAGCTATTATCTAGTGACTCTGTGAAGATGCTTTGCTTTAGAAACAAGACTCGAGGGTGGGAGGTTGATGATGAGGATTGTGTGGATCAGTGGAGGACAACAGTGGCTTTAGTTTGAGACAGCTCCATCTGACTCTCATCCTCAACTTGTCGTGACTTGAAGATGTGACTTGGGTTGCAATATTCTCTCGTATTTGCTGCTTCGTTGACAAATAAGTTAGTATTTGATGCATCTCAGGAGCTGTCGGGGTAGAATGCCTCCGCTACATGCAGGGACTCTTAGGAAGATCAGAAAAATTTATATGTATGAAAAAAAAAGATTACATGAGAATAAAAGTTTATTTGAGACATACCAGTATTTTGTGATGCTCTAAATAATTCAGTTAGTTATTACTTTACATATCACACCTGGTCACAGCTTCATGTATATTTATCTGGCATGACTTTGCAATGTAGTTGGAGAACATTTTATGATACACACTCTGCTTATAGGTAAAGGATACTGAGCACAGTGCTTTCAAGCTGCAGAGAGAGAAAGCAGCGGTGAGGAGCCAGACAAAGAGATAAGAGAACAGCAGGAGTGTGCATGTGTGTCTTTGTGTGTGTGAGAGAGTCAAGAGGGATTTAAACCCACAATGCAGCGGATTGGTGAAGGAATCATGATGTAGTTTCTTGACCTGCTTGATGGGGCCAAAGTTTAGATACACCCTTGTGCACCTGTGTATGCATATAAGAGTGTGCTGGTGAACATGACATAAGTAAATGGAAGGGTATCACTTGCCTCCTGTTGCTGTGGCGTTTCCATAGCGACAGCCAATTGTCTTGACAACACCTCCCTTGGGAAACCCCAAACGTGTCTGTATTCTTATTTACGCGCGTGCACATGCCTGTGTGTGTGTAATGTGTCTGCTGACCTTTCTAATGACAGTTAATTCTCCATTTCACTGGCTTGCACCTCATTTCCTCTTGTCATTCAGATGAGCCTCATCACCATCAATTATGAAACAAATAGGCAGAGCACAACCCAATACAAAGCTAAATATGCAGAAGGGTTAAATGACCAACTTGATTCAAAGCTCCCTGTCTCTCATCCATTATATATGAGTCTCGCTTGACCCTTGGCCACATGTTTATATCTAACGCCAGTGCTTGTGTGTGATTCCCCACAGAGCTTCACCTTCCCCTATCATCTCTGCACCAGACTGAGGGAGGTCAAACATCTTCTGACAAGGTATGGAGAACCCCCACCTAAGACTGCATCTAAGATTTGACATTTGACTTTGGAGACTGGCCTTCAAATTAGCGCAGAATAAAATAAATCTAACCTTAACTGGCCAATATTTCATCATAACATGAAATGAACCTTGCACAAAACATTCAATTCATACATCAATGCCATTAAAAATGGGAGGTTTTTTTTGTCATTGTGTGAGCTTTACTGGCCAAAGCTTTTACTTGCAAGAAAACTCATCTCATCTGCAAAAAATATAATGCGGTTGAGCCATAAAAGAACTATGAAAGTCTTGTCAAATGCAATCAAAAGAGCACAAGTTGTGTCCATGTGTCTGAGCGCATGACTGGAGAATGAATTACTCATGAAGAGGGAGATTGATTAGGGTGTTATCAGGGGTAGGCAGAGTATGCCATACTCTTTGTTAACAAATTGACCATAAATGACTATCAGAGGCAGGGGAGAGCTTGTTGTGTCCTTGTTAGCTCATACAAAGGAAATGGGTTAGTTTATTTTTAAATCATCCACACTGTTCTGATATGTGACCATTTATGTATTTTCTTAAAAACCTTTAATGCTTTTCTCTCAGGTCCAGAAGTCTCAATCAGGATAAATCTATTTGAAGAACAGTTCTTCTGTATGTACAGCACCTATTTGGGTATAAACATCAGACAGGTTTAGAATAACTTCTGTTATTTGCACCATATTCACACTGAGTGTGAATGCTGCAGGATTTCTCGCCACCATTGTTGTTATCAACATTTTCCTGTAAGAGAATAATGTGGGAAACGTGTGTCTGTGATGATTGCTGTAGAATGAATGTGAATGTTTTTGTGTGTGTTTGGACCAACAGCCTGTGCTGTTTAAAATTCATAAGTCTGACTCTGGCTGTAAGAAGAGGCTGATAGAGGAAATACATAGTGTTGGGTATAAACTTTGTGTGGTCCATGGTTTAAATATGGTGTTTATGGATAAAATGAAGCTATTGAGTGTGGTTTCACGTGTTAAAAGAAGACAAGTAAACTTAAAAACTTTTAAAAAAACATATGGTAACTTTTAATTGGTAATAGAATTAAACCAGGAATAAACTCTTGGTTGTTAGGGCAACCAGCATCCAACATTTTTCATTCAGTGCAACCCTGGGCCACTTTTCTAGATTATCCATAATGGCAGCTCCTCCTACAAGAACAAACCATATACAATGGCTATTAAGCCATGTAAAAAACATTGGCATACAAAACAACTTAAATACCAATTTTTCCAAAATCCCCATGTCTGGTCCTGGCTCTGGGAACTGATAAAATGCTGGATCCAGATGACCTGAAGTTCTGTGGTGAAAAAGAAGTTCTGTGGTGACCTCTGATTGTTTGTGTTTGGCTCCAAAGACAATCACCTCAGTTTTGTTTTGTTTGTTTTGTTTTATTTAACTAAAGAAAGTTTTGGGCTGTTCAGTCATTAATCTCCTCAATGCATTTACCAAGAGCCTGTACAGGGCCTCTGTCTTCTGGTAACATTGTAATATAAATCTGTGTGTCATCTGCATAGCTAGAGTAACTAAATGTGTAGGTTTTTATGAGCTGTGTCAGTTGCAGCATGTAGATGTTAAACAGAAGAAGCCCCAGGATGGAACCTTGGGTAACTCCACATGTTATTCTAGTCTGTTTAGTAAAGTTACCCATTGCCACAAAGTACTTCCTGTTTTCCAAGTACAACAAAAAGGCAGCACTGAGTTCCAGTAAAACTAAGATTAACATTTTTCAGTACAGGTGTGCATGACCAGGGTTTGGGTTAAAGAAATTGGACCCATGCAGGATTCAGAGTTGGAGATTTAATTCAATCAGATTTCCAGCTATGTGGCTGAGATGGATCAGTTTATCATCATTCATTATTCCCTCTAGTTCAGTGCTAATACATGTTTTAATTTAGCTGCATGTCCTGCTTGTGGTAACCAAGCAGGTTTTCGTCTTTCATCTTAAAAACTGGAGTGGCTTACTGGCATGGGGGGTGTATTAAGAAAACATCTTTTAACACATTTACTTAAAAACCAAGACAAAATATCCACCCTCTTTCATCCCAGTTTCCTTTTCATTCATCTCTCTCTCTCTCTCTCTCTTCCCTTTTTTTAAGGTTTGGTTCAGTAAACCCCAATCTCTGGCTTGCAGTTCTTCTTCTTGATGTTGTTTGGTGGTTGGAAGGAACTAATTGGTGCATTACTGCCACCAAGTGGTCTGGAGTGTGGACCAAACTGTTTCCCATAATATATATATATATAGAATAGAATAGAATAGAATAGAATAGAATAGAATAGAATAGAATAGAATAGAAATACTTTATTAATCCCTTTGGAGAGTCCTCAGGGAAATTTGGGTACCAGCAGCAATACAACACCAACAGTAAAGCAGGACAAGCACAAGACACAATATATACAGGTACAAAGCAAAATAGAGGCAACAAGGTGCAAGAAAAGTACAAATAGAATGCAATAAATAACAATAAGATAAGTTAAATAAAACAATATAAACAAGCATTGCACACAGTAGAGGTGGGACAGATTCCCAGTTCACTATTGCATGTATGAGTTATTGCAACTGTTTGTATGGGTTATTGTGCATGTGTTGTATCAGGCGGACTGCACACCTCCCTCTCCCCCCTCCTTCTCCCCCTCCTGCCTAATGCAGAGTTGTACAGTTTGATGGCTCGGGGAACAAAGGAGTCTCTGAGCCGGTTGGTCCTACTCTTGGGGAGGAGCAGCCTGTTACTGATCAGGCTTCTCTGTGCACTGATGACAGTGTGCAGAGGGTGACTGGCATCATTCACAATAGCCAGTAGTTTTTTTAGTGTTCTCCTCTCTGCCACTGTCACCAGGGAGTCCAGCTTCATGCCAACCACAGAGCCCGCCCACCTGATGAGTTTTTCCAGCCTGTTAGCACACCTTTTTGTCATGTTACCTCCCCCAGCAGACAACAGCATAAAAAAGCGTACTAGCCACCACAGACTGATAGAACATCCACAGGAGTTTCCTGCAGATGTTAAAAGATCTCAGTCTTCGCAGGAAGTACAGACAGCTTTGGCCCTTCTTGTACAGGTGATCTGTACGGCATGTCCAGTCCAGCTTGTTATCCAGCCACAACCCAAGGTACCTGTAGTTGTCTACAATCTCCACCTTGTCGTCCCTGATGGTCACTGGACGTGGTTGTGGGCTGGACTTCCTGAAGTCAATAACCAGCTCCTTAGTCTTTGAGGTGTTAAGCTGGAGATGGTTCATCTGACTCCAGGAGACAAAGTCACTGACCAGATTCCTGTACTCGTCCTCTCCATCATCCCTGAAATGTCAAAACATCAGTTCCTCTGCTACATTTTCCACATGCATTCAATAATGAATAGCACACCGAGCCATTCTGGCTTTTATGTAATTCTGGTAGAGGACCCAACGGGCCATCTTTAAGCTGCAGCTAGAGATGAATACTGCCTCGGCATCTTGTCTAGGATGTCTAGTCCCAACTTGTTTCTATTGTAGTAAGAAGAGCTGATCATTTCTCCCCGATCTGAGTTTTTCTCATTCATTTGTTGAAGAAAAAAAAAAAGTAATACAAAATGACATCATGGTAGATGTTATAATCTGACATTGTTTGAACCAGATCATGTTGATACCCTGGATCTGGTGATCCAGAAGGTTCAAAATATAGGGAATACTGGGAATACTATTGGGCCTTTTAGGGTTTTTCTCAGGTGAGTGACCCTTTAGCTTGGTGAGGTCTGTGCTCTCTGAGTGCTTCTAGTTTATTTATTTGGTGCTTCTTTCCTAATTTATTTTTACGCTTGTATTTATTTTGCTATTATTTTCCTTTTACATTTTCTTATCCCTGAAATGATTTATTTCTGTATTTTATTTTTAATCTAAAATGTTTTTTATTTATTCATTTATACTTAACAAAAATCAGTCATATTGATGTTATCAGTATTTCCAGTCTCTCATTTTCTTCCTCCATTTCTTTCTCCAAGCATATTTATTCCTGTGTTTCTGGGTTTTGAGTGGGTGAACCCTGCAGAAATGGCTGACTTCCAGTTGGGAAGAGGATCTTTGATACGTCGCTCTCTTAGCTGAAAATCACTGATGACTGTTTACTGTTTGGTGTGGACGACTGACTACTAGTCCAGCTGCAGACGTGCAGAACTAACAGGCTGAAGGTTCTGGTAAAGTTGGCTGTGATGCTCAGAGAACGCCTGGATCGTTGAGATGAAAACTTTTCTAAACACATGAATGTTCGTTGAAGGTTGCAGCTAGCCTTTGGAGAACTTCCCTTCCTCTTTTACCCGGTCCAGCTGCTGCCGGAGAAAAACGTGCTCCTCACGGATTGTAGAGCATATCTGAGCTTTTCTTGATTCTGTCATAAAGGTTTTCATCACTTTAAGTAGACAAATACAGGAAAAAAAATCCATGTAACTTCTTGGTGGTTATTTTATTTGAGTAATCAAGGCAGCTCTTAATGTCACGTACCAGCTGTCATGAGAGGCCCGATTTGATATGGACTAAGATATGCTGTTAGAGCCTGATCCTACCATTTGAGTGTAGAAACAATATCCTAAAGTTAGAGTTCAGCATCTGTGCATACAAAAGACAACCTCAGAGCATACTACATAATATGGTTTAAGCTTTGTATTTTCTATTGATCAAAAAAATTTACAAGTAGCTCTTTCTCCAAATTTCAGTCCCTGCCACAATAAATCTACTCACACATTTTGACTTGTACTTAAAACTTTCTCCTCTCATGTCTTATTTGCTTACCACCACAGCTTTTTACAAAGATGCTATGTACTTCCCAGAAGGCAATGGGCTTGATTTTATTCCTTATTCTCTCTAACAGGTCCTTGTGTCTGATGACTAATTTTTAACCTCGACCTAGAGCAGTGGTTCCCAAATTTTTTACTCAGGGACCCCCTTCCTGCATATACTGAAATGCCATGGAACCAATGCTCCACCCTGTGCTGAAACCATGCTTGAGTTTAGGCTTTCAAACGTGAGATTCTCACCATAAATCATGTATTCTGGTTGAGTTCTGTCCTTTGATAAACCAAAGTTAAATGAACAACATATAGCCTTAATTGTATTCATTAAAATAGGGAAAATTTGTGGACATTACATCACAATAGCTCTTATGTTCAAAGCCTCAGGGACCCCCTGTGCTCTTTGGGGGGTCCTGGACCCCAGGTTCAGAACCATTGACCTAGAGGACCCCCCCACCCCCACGACACAGGCAAACTTGTTCTTTGTTTTAACTGTGAAAGCCACTCTAAACATATGAAATGTCACTGAAGCATTATTAGCTAATAAAATGGATCTGTTCTCTGATTTACCACTAGAATGACAACAATCTTTTTACCTTACTGATAAAATTCCTCTTCTTGTGCATCATACTATGCAGGATGGCCATAATCCTTCCAACGGCAATGTGGCAGATAAAACCAGCCGCTATGACATCGGCGAGCTGGCTACATCCTCTTTGATGGGTGAGACACACAAACACACAAAAACAAACACGTCCAGTTTATGTTGTGTGTAGTTCATGGTGTGTTTTGTTATCAATCGAGCATTTGAGGCTGGAAAAATTGTGTTAGTAACCATGGGAGGTTGGCAGTGTAATTTCTTTCTTCCCCTTAAGCTCTCTCTCAAATACACATAAACACTCTTCAACACACACATTTCCGTCTTCCATTAGATTTTCTCCTTCACCTTCATATCTTGCTTCCTGCTCTCCTTATGTTGGTGCCTCGTCTTCATATTCCCCCTCTTTGCTCCATCCTGTGTCTGCTTGCGTCATCTTTACAGCTTCTCTCGCTCTGCAGGAGGTTCATTATTTCAGTTAATGTGTTATGCCTTGCTAAACTTTTTCAAGTGACGGCTCCTTTATTAGACTGACTGTCATTATGAAGAACATGAAAACCTCATGATTTAGTTACACATATACAGATATTTAGCACACGGCTGACGCTGACACCTGCTCTGGGAATGACATATTCAATCCAATAAAAAAAAAGCTTTTTAACATTTACTCAGACTTAATAAGATGTCAGTCATCACTTCATTTGATGATGCACTTTCTGCAGCTTGTTTGAGCCAACAACCTAAAGGCACAAATCAGATCTTACTGCGCTGACTCCAATATTATTGTGCAAATGTAATTAGATTTTTAATGTTATTGTGAATTGATTGCTGCTGCTATTCCTCTTGCATGTCTGTTTGATAGATAGATCAGCATTATGTGATTGTATTAACAGACCCAAGAGTCTAAAATATTCATTTTGTGTTGTAGATTGCTCAGACAATTGCTGTTGGACTGAAAAATATTTATAAAAGAAAAAATTAATGAAAATAAAAAACTGTTATTCTTATAGTCTAATAATTCTCCAAATGTAGCATTGCCATAATGTCTCATGACATGCCTTTTCAGCTTCTCTCTTCATTTCTTTGTATCATCTAGATTTTTTGTGCATGTAAAAGATCAACAGTTACAAAACCCAGTGTCAATATTAAAGAGAATTTAGTTTTCACAGAAATCAGAGCTCCTGCGCTGCTTTAAATTTCTTAGTTACCTACACCATGTTATAGGAGCCAGCTGACTGTTTCAGTCAGGTGAAGTGAGAGAGCAAAGAACTTCTGTTGAACAATAATGTACATTGTAAACATCAGTGTGCATGAACTAGATCTACACCCAAAATTAATTTTATAACCTGTACTTGATCGGGCTTTTTACAATCAAATAAGGTTATCGTTGCCCATAGTGACACGCATAGTTAAATGTCTTTTCGATTGTTTATTTTCACTTTTAGTCTACCACTACTTAAGATAAACTGTAGACAAGTAATCTATAGGAAGTCAAGCACTGAGCACAGACTGTCTGCAAGTTTCAATGCTTGCCAATTAAAATCATCCTTAAGATTGTATTTCTTTCCACATAGGCAAGAGAATAAATTCATAAAGAGTCAGGTTCCATAACGTCTCTTGTTTATGTGCCAACAGAGCAAGGAGTAATGTGCTGCATAATACAATATATGTGTATTTTTGTAAACTGAACCTCTTGTAAATAAGTTGAATTACTGTTTTAAACTTGGAAGCCATTTATTACTGTAGTAACATAATAAATAAGCCTCAGAATTTCTTGCATCAACCATGGAAGCTAAATTGATTTTGTTGATCATAGTCTTAGATATATTATCCGTCACAGAACTTTTAATATCAGGTTTGAGGTCCAGTTAATAAAGTTTAGCTTGGCACCCAGTGGACAGTGGCTGCATTACACCAATTTGTCTGGAAAAGATTTTCAGATAAATTTACTTCTGTTAAGTTTCTTATGGTTGGTTCTGCTCATCACCTACATCTATCTAAACCCGGGACATCAAACTCCTTGATGCTTCCCTGCCTCAACACAACAGAATGAATTAAATTGATCGAACAACTTGTGGTAATGTCTTGACACAATGACACATTATTTTGAGAAAGGTGTGTTAAAGTAGGGAAAAAACTGTGACCACCAGACCAGAGTATGAGATCCCTGATCTAAATTAAACTCAACTGCCACTTTATTAGGTGCTAGTATCAGGTTAGACCCTGGTTTAAATTCAGAAATCATTTCTTTGTGGCATTGATTGAACATGGTGTAACATTCCTCACACAATCTGGTCTGTACTGATAGCATCACACACCTGCTGCAGATGTGTTGGCTGTCAGCTATTTATGTTGAAGTTTATACTTACTACCTAAAAAAGTCTAAAATACAACACAAATAAAAAAAAATTAAGTTTGCCTTAAAAAAAATAAATTATTGAGTATCTCATTGGAATAATGAGGATGTAGGTCTAAATCTATCAAAAACATAGCAGAAACTTCCGTACAAGCAGTTCATGTGACCACAATATGAAATTTCTCATGTACAAAACAATGTGTTTCTTTTGTCTGGCACTGAAAACGTTCAGTAGATCTAAATGCAATGTGTTTTTGTGTTCAATTTAATCTCAATATATTTACCATATTTTCATACATTTAAAAGAAAAAAAAGACCATAAAAAGCAACTGAGCGTTGAATCCAAATTAAGCAGATTTACTTTGATCAACTGGAAACATTTCTCTAACAATCAAACAGTAAAAAACACAAATCAGAACAATCAACTCCATTATTTACACAGTTCTCCATTTTGCCTCTGTGGACTTAAGAAAACAGTAAACGGAAACAACTATTACCACTTTGGTACACTTATTAACGCATGACAGTCAGAAGTTACTTCTCATCATGCCACATCTGGAAGCAGTTCTTTTTTGAGGAGAGACAGAGAGGAACCAGACACTTCCTGCAATACACCGCTGTCTTAACTCTGGGTATTCCAGCTTTCAGACACCTCTTGCAATGCTTCCTAGCCCTAGTTTCCTCACTGTCATAGAATGCAGGCATGCAAGTGTTGGGAAATAAAGGTTGTAGGATGTCTGATGAGCTCTCAGCAAACTCCAGCATCTCTTTGACCAACTGCTCCCTGAAGGTTTTGTTGGTGAGGGGCTTTATCAGGTTGGACTCCTGCCTGAACTGGAATAACTCTTTGTGTAATAGGTAACTGTTGATTGCAGCAATGTCCACAAAGTGGCAAAAAAAAGCCTTGTACCACTTTATTGTCTTGTAACAGACGTGAAAACCAATCTGTCCATCGAACAAATCCACACCCCCCATGTTCTGACTGTAGTCCAGAATGCAGTCCGGAACAGGTATGGACTTGTTTTGCCAGACACCAGCCACCTTCACATGTCTCGTTACAGTCTGTCCACTGTGGGCCTGATGCACTGTGGAGCACATTGCAACCTCTCTCGAGTCCATCCATTTAACAAAGAGGAGTTTTCCACTCCTAATCCAGCGAACGTCTCCCCTTTCAGCCCGCTTAGGCAGGTCGTTGGTCTGGGTCTGTGGGAAGCCAGTGTGATGTCTCTTGATGGTCCCACAACAGCCAAAGTTCTGTTGAGACAAATCATTAAAAAGAGTGGGACTTGTATAAAAGTTGTCTGTGTACAACGTGTAGCCGCTACCAAGGAAAGAAAAAGGCAGAAGGTTCATCACAGCAGAGTACCCAAAGCCGTGGCCTGTGGTGGACTCTCTTTTGGATGTGTGCACAAAAAAATTCCACGTGTAGCCGGTATATGAATCAACCAGCACATGAAGTTTATATCCCCACTTTGTTGGTTTGTTCTTGATGTACTGATTCATGCTGATGTGGGTTGTGGTGGTGATCATCCTCTCATGAATGGACAGATTCTTGTAGGGGTGGAAATGGGCTTTGCAGGCGTTCACCATTTCTGTGTACAGGGGCTTTATCTTAAAAAGTCTGTCATATTCAGCAGCTTTCTTTTTCTTTTCATTTTCTTCATCTTCTTTTGGGTTGCTCAGATGAAGTGACCACAAAATAGTCTCAAAGCGGCTCCGCTTCATTTTTTCACTGGGGAAGGAGAAGTTGTACGGCCATTCATTGCTCCAGTAATCAGACCTGTGGTTGATGCTCACGAGGCCAGTGAAAAGGATAATGGCTAAAAATGTGTAGAATTCCTTCACTGTGAACACTTCCCACTTGAACTTCATCCCAGCTTGCTTCCTTTTGGCAGCGTTGAGATTTGTGTTTTCAATTATTTTTGTAACAACAGAGGTAGAGAAGAAAAGCTGGAAGAGGCTGATGGGAGACCATGGTTTGGTTGTATCAACCGTAGGCCCGGGAGTTTTGGCTGGAATGAATCTATGAGGGTCAGGTTTGATGTCCTTCTCTTCTTTGTTAAACCACCTGTCCCCCACCTCATTCTCTGAAGATATCAGCCTCTTTTTTACAAGGTTTTTGATGGCAGGAGAGGAAGTTCCCAGAGCAGAGCATCCTCTTTTCTGCCTAGTAGTAGAGCACAGTGCTGAAGGACCTGACTCAAGTGTTACCTGTGGGGGCAGTGAAATTCCTGGGGCTGTTTTTGTTTGATGCATTGGTGTTGAGGGTCCTGAGACATTAGGAAGAGATGGCATGTAATCCTTGTTATCATCACCATGATCTTCATCAGATTCATCTTCATCCTCATCACTGAAAACCCAACTGGGGCAGAGACATAAATTTATTAATTCAGTGGCCGGATTCTGAAATGACTATTACAAGTAAACACAGAAGGCAAAAGGCTTGGTAAAAATAAACACGTGTGCACACAATGTTTCATTGTGCGTCATATAATCAGACAATATAACTAAGCCAGAGTTTTGCCCTGACAGAGTTGTCAGCTCAAGATAAACAGAAAATGTGAGATCTGTAAATCTATAAACACAACAAGACATCCCATACCTTTCTGATGAAAGAGGCCAGTAACCCAAATCACTGCCGTCTTGTTTCTCGGGATACAGGAGATCTTCCTCTTCTGATGATGAATCATAAACACTAACAGTGGATCCTGCGTCCTTCACCAGGAGTTCCAGTGCTTCCTCAGCGGTGTACTGTGATTTCGATCTATGCTTGGACATATTTCTTTTACAGTTTACAACTAAATAGTAAACAATAAATCAACCATGGCTGCATATTGTGTGTAAGCTTTTATTGGCTGCTGCTTATTCGTATGTGAATACGCGGGCCTCAGTTTCTGCAACGGATTGGTCGATTTCATCAAATTACGCCTTATTCGACTCATTAAAGCCTATAGAATAAAGATAAGCCCACCAAACTAAGCATGACAACAGTCTCAGCAAATCAGATTTAATAAAATCTCATTAATAGAATATGATTTGCTGTATAGGAAGTGCAGGTTACGTCAATCGCGCATGTACGTAACTGCTTTTGCCGGCCAGTTTTCCGCGGGGTCCTAAAGACAACGGAGTTTGCCTACCGCCAATAAAGCACAAGAAGAAGAAGAAGGATAATAATAATAATAATAATAATAATAATAATAATAATAATAATAATAATAATAATAATAATCTTCTACATTTTTGGTGTGTCGTTCAATAAAAGGGTTGCACAGGTTGTACATATTTGGAAAGGGAGAAACTGGAAAGTGCATGGGGCCACATATTCCTGGTTCCTATTGTTTTTATTCTTTGGCTTTGACCCATTTCTTTGGTCCTATCTGTGCTTTCATTGGATTGATGTATTGTGTACTCTGCCTTAAATAGAGGTATAACCAGAAATGTGTAGAGAAGGTTGACACAGCAGTGCTGGATGGTTGGGACATTTTTTTGTTTAGTAAGATATGCAAGATAACAAGATGTTAAGATGGTCTTCCCACAACACACTGACTTTCTGGCCATTAAATTTTTGTTTTAAAGATGACCCAGTCACAGCGGCAAGTGAGTCTCTTGTTTTCAGTGAGAAATATTTAGAACCCCAAAAAGACAGGGATAGTGTCGGAATTAAGTCAGCTAATATGATGCTGCGGCCCTGTTTACACCAAAATGCTGAGACAAGGCAACTGGACTGGGTTTATTTCTCAAATATGTTTTGCTCTCATCTAGAAGAGCTTCTTCAGTTGGAACTAGTGCAGTGATCCCAAAATGATGGGCAAAGTTATAACAGAGGGGGTCGCAGCAAAGCTTAAAAAAGCTTATAGTTTTTGCACTGCTCGCAAAACATGGACAAATTTGTGAAAGTACCAATGGGTAAATGATAACAAATTAACAGCAGAAATTTCACCTACCAAAATCCAAAAAAAAAAAAAAAAAAAGAAGAAAGAAGAAAGAAAATATGACAAGGCATATCTTTCCCTAGACATAACCAGGGAATGGTCAGTGGTGCATTGCAAGTACCAAAATCCTTCATGTATTATTTACAGATATTGGTGGATTGCCCAAAATCAACAACTTCTTGTAGAACTGAGCCAAAGTCAAACACCATGTTGAGGTCCCTCAGCATTTGGACCTTCTATATTCACAGTGCATGAATTCATATTTAAAATGGAGAATTTAACCATTATATATCTGGCTTCTAGGTCTTTGGTTTGTGGTCAGTTTACCCTTCTATTTATCAGGCTAGCTACATCTCTTTGCCAAAATTTTTTAACAAGCCCAGTACACATGGGGGACTATGCTGTGGGAAGTACACATATTGTTGGTTGTGAAAAATGAATTTTCTGTGGTAAGAAACAACAGCTGCCAGTTAAATCCTGCAGTGGACCCAGCTTTACACACATCCCAGGTGACAAACCTCAGTATGATCAAGGTCTGACTACTGGATTGAGTGCTGCAAGTATGCTAAGAAAGTATGTGTGTGAGTGTGCCCCAATGCTTGCCTACATGCATTGTACACATGCATGCTGAGTTAAGTACACCATCTACTTAATATTTCTCTGTTTGCTTTTGTTGTTCATGGGTTTGCGTTTGTGTGAATTGTAGAGTGCTGGTGTGTGTCAGCGTGCCGTCTGTGTCATGCAACTGTCGGTATGCACTGCACATGTTAGAATTAATAAAGTGAAATATGAGATTGCACCCACTTGGGAATAAGTGAGAAAGAAGAAAAACAGTTGCATCCTATTACATCAGACTAATAGCCCTATTATTAATTTCAAGATTCAACATTCTTTATTTGGCTCCCTTGGGAGAAATTTGGCTTGGTTTAAGGGGCACTGCTGTACAAGAAGAACAGTAAAACCATCAAGACCATGAATAATCAAACGCTGTCCATAATGGGCTATACATTTCTACATTAAAAAGATGTCTTCATGTTTATTTATTAATATGTTTAATGGACAAAGGAATAAATTAATATTTGCCCCTGTTGTGTTTGCACAGGGGAACCTATACCTCCTCTCTAAGTTCTATAATATATATTCTGTGTGTAGAGCATGGGAGTTGTTAGTTAAGCTATTGTTTGCTTCCTAATGGTTAGGAGGAGTGTAGCCATTGATCTTACCATCGATGTTCATTAGGTTGTAAACCTGATTTACTATTGTGAATTAACAAGTAATTTCATTTTAATTTTATTATAGCAGTTTTATGTTTATATCATCTGTAGCAGGGATCACCAACTCCAGACCTCTTGGGCCAGTGTTCTGCTGGTTTTACATATTTCCCTGCTGCAACACACTTGACTTAAATTAATGGGTCATTAAGAGGCTGGTGGTTGAACTTGAAAACAATCTGTTGGAAAACCACTTACATTTGAATCAGGTTTGTTGCAGCAGGGAAACATCTAAAACCTGCGGGACACTGGCGTAAGAGATCCAAAGTTTGTGATCCCTGAACTCCAGTGAGCTCATAGAGAGATTAATGCAGATACAGATCACCGGAAGTCAGTAGAGACAGCGGTGGATGTTCTGGTTGCGATACAGCTGGGTGTTAATGTGTTGCCAAGTCTAATGGTTAACATGTTTAATCTTTGCAATGATTTCCCATGAAAAAAATGTTAAATTAAGAAGTCACCTTGTGCCTTTTGAAATTTTCTCTTCACCTCTTTGTGACATCTAGATTTTTTGCACATGTAAAAGACCAGAATTACAAAGCCCAGTGTCAACAACATAGGGAGTTTTGTTCTAACAGAAGAGCTTCTGATCTGCCTGTGTTTTAGTTCAGGCTTTTCATGAGTTACCTACATCACTTTACAAGAGCCAGCTGACTGTTTCAGCCAGAAGGTGGCAAGAAGTGACAGAGCAATAAACGCTTGTGTATACGCATTTTCTATTTGGGGACCCCTAAGTGCTCCTCTCACTAAGCACTCTTCTCATGATCCGTACACCGACGTAGACAGGACGTTCTATGGGCAGGTCATTTTCCAAGAGAACTGATTGATCAAGAGGTGGTGTTTTATATTCGATCTCTTCTCCAGAACATAACCTGCTTCAGAGCAGGTTAGCCGTTCATACCATGGTGATTTACCCCAGTAAGCAATGGGTCAGAGTTGTTGGTTGGAAAACCCAGGGTTAACCCTGAAGTTTGCTCAATAAGAGAATATCTAGCTTCGTAGTACAGGCCTCTGAAGAGCTTGAATGATGTTTAACTTGCACTACTGCCCTGTTGCTGCCTACAGCAAATGAGGACCAAATCTTAACATGTTACTGCAGGCTGAACTATATCAAACCGTTAACAACATGATAATTTTCTGAGATACATTATGAACTATGAAGATACAACAAAACCAAACAACAACAAAAATAAAAATAAAGAGGAAACATAAAACATAGAAACAAGTGTTCAGAAGAGTAACGATTGCTCTCCAGCAGGGGACAAAAATGAAATAAAGTCCAAGGTCTTCATTAAGATGTCTCTTTTAGAATGAAATCTGTAATCACAATTTCACCAAACTGCACAAACATCACACAGTGTTCTTCATTTAGTAAATGGAGGATTATTGCAAGCACCTGCACAAGAAGCCAATAAGTATAGAGCAAACGCCTGATGACAATATGCAACAACAGAAGAAGAAAATTTGATTCCTGTAAACAACATTTTTCCAATAACAGCACCAGAGCACGAAGATCAAGAAAAGCTGAAGAGAAGCTGAAATAATTTTCTTCATTGTTCTCCAGATAACCTCTGGCCTGCATATAAACAGTTTCTCCCTGCAATAATAATTTCACCGACTTCTTCTTTTTGATGCTGTTTAGGCCTTTGGCTGTAAAACTGTCTGGATTGCTGCTCTGCAAATGAAAGAAATTTGTAGCTGCAGGATAATTCAAAGCTGTTTAGTTTTTTTTTTTGTTTTTTTTCTTAATGCATACTTAAGCTCTTTGATTTTGTATGATAGTTAGCTCTTTGTCTAAAGGCAAGAACAAAATAATTGATAATTGTGATTTCATGACAATCATTACATGACTTAATAGGCTACATTCTTCTTTTTTGCTTAATACTTGTTAAACCCACATTTGAAGTTACAATTGATCAATGAAGCATTTTTCTCACCATTAGAAGGGAAACAACCCATCCGACAGTGTCGAGTCCTCCTGAAACTATACTCATGAGAGGTGAAAACACATTCTAGAGTCATGTTTAATGAGATTATAACTGTATAAATCTGTGACAGAGCAGACTGATTTTATTCTGAAATTATTATGATATTGGAAATAATTGAAAATCATCATTTATTTCTGTCTACTTTTGTCTTCACTTATGTTATATGATTCTTGTCTGCTGTGAGCTGATTAACCTTTTTTATATTCCAGGAGTTTGCAAGAATCTTGCATAAGTAAAACGGAAGGTACTGTTTGCTGTTTGTGCTGCTATGTTTGAACTGTAACCCATCACTCATGTTTTTTCTTTTTCTTTTTTTATTTCTTTTTATATTTTACAATAACAAAGATTATTTTCTCTTTTTACATGGAGATAGCTCTAAACACATTTTATTTATAAACACAAAATACTTGGAGCAGTAGGTATCACAGTGTATAACTCAGCATGCAGAGGAGTGCCTGTGTGTTACTTAAATGACAGTAAAATGATTTCCTTGTTTCACAGAAACAGGCTTCAGAGCTCTTCCTCTTTCTCAGTTTTAAATATTCTTCCATGTCTAGTGGTTGTTTTCCTCTGTTATCCAATCTGACCTCTTCTCCTGGTTCTGACATTTTTCTCCTCTTTCCTTCTCTTTTTTCCCTCTGTCTCTTTCTTGACTTTTACCTTTCAACATTTCCGTGCTTTAATATCATTTAGGGTTAGGGTTTAATTTTCTGCTCTGCAACACGACCGAGTTATGCTGTCAATTTCACTTCCACTCTTCGTTTTCCCGGACCTTTCTGCCCTCGCCTCCTGTGATTAAATGAAATGATGGCATCTTTGTTGTTTTGTTCAGTGATTCAACAGGTTCTGAATAAAACATTAATGTAGAGATACAGGAATACTGTGACTCATAGATACTTCTTGATGGAAGAGTCCATTTAGGGCAAGATTTAGAGATCTTGTGATTTTACGTTCCCCTAAAAAGCTGAAAAATAACAATAAAAAAGATGCAATATTTATATAACATAACATTTCTTGAAGGTGTATTCTTTCTTCCCCCCCCTTCCTTTGTTTAGGCCTGGTGGCTACAATAAAGGAGCACATCACCAAGCCGACGGCAATGGCCCAGGGGCGAGTTGCCCACCTGATAGAGTGGAAAGGTTGGGGTGGATGTGGTGAGGCTGGGGGTAGTGGTGCAGGTTGGAATGGAGCCTGGGGCAAAGGAAGCGGAGGCTGGAGCGGGATGGGGGCCGAGCTGCAGGAGGATGAACAATTCTACTCCCAAATGACTGATGAGATCAAGGAAGCTCGCTTTGCTGCAGGTGAGACAGATGGATGAGTTTAATTTAAGAAAACAGGATGGTGATCACTGGAGATGAGGTGATGCTCTTATCCCTCTGACATCATTTTTGTTTGATTAGCTTGAGTTACACAAAAATCAATAGCACTCAGGGCTTCCTATGACAGTGGCTCAAGTTTAGTGCTTTTATTGAGTTTTCCTTAATTTGTGACGCTGGCAAACCTTTGAGAAACAACAGGGGATCAGCTCCTGAGAAAAGCAACATAAAATGTGTCTTTTTTCTTTGCCTCTCAGGTGTAGCAGAACAGTTTGCTCTGGCTGAAGCAACCATGAATATGTGGTCCATGAGTGACAACTTAGAGCAGCCGTCCACAAGCTTGCAAGGTTGGTGAGTCACTGGATCTTAGATTTCTACTTTATTTCAGACAAGTATGCAGTAAACCCAGCAAACTCTACTGAATACAAATGAACCAAAAGATAAAACCCACATAATGCAACGTTTCTTCTCTAATAATCTCAGTCTCGCTTTTGCCAATTATAATTCTAAAGGCATTATCTGATGTCTTTTATTTAAAGTTGATAATGAATTTCCCAGACAAAAGAGACAAAAACAGATAAAAGAAAGGAGTCTTGTTTCCAAAGGAAGCTGCTGTAAAAGCTTAAGAAAATTAAAATAATCCATCTGGCTTTTAAAATCCCTCACTTTTATGACTCATATCTCACTAATGAAGTTCAACAACCTCTCTCCTAGCTAAAGATTAATCCAAATGTTGAATACTGTACACAGCATGCATAATAACATGCTGTTATTCTTTTGATTATATATAATTTTAAAACAATACTGCATATTAGAAATCAACCATTAATCATTTTTGGGGTTTCTTTTAGTCTACCTGTAATCCCACATATCGTATAGTACGTATAGTATAGCAGTACACTAAATGCATCTTGGGCCAGTGTGACGAATGTGTGCTTTATCTAGCAGATCCAGCTGCAAATGCAACAAGAATGTGAGCCAGATCAGTTCAGTTTGACATTCTGCAATGGTCATTCTACCAAAAAAAACCAAAACATACTCCTTATTCATCAAATAATCTCTTCATTCTTTGCCAAGTTGTCCCAAAGCTCCGAGCCATGCAGCAGCTGATCAGTGGTCTCTGCCTTCCTGTTTAACCTGCTGCTTGTACATCTCTTGCATTACCTTACTATGAATTCTTCTAGCAGCCTAAGAAAATCCACACATCCTTGTTAATATGAAGTGTTTGACTAATAATGTTGTCCCTCTTCAGCAGCACAAAGCCACTTCTTGTCTCAGTTCCTGCTTGATGGTGGAAGTGTCGGAGTTCCCCAGCATCTGTACAGCATTCATGCCCAGGCTTACGGCAACACCAGCGCAACCAGCCTAGTTTATACACCACAGACCAGCTCCATTTCTCCAACATCTAATGTTCAGCAGGATGGAGAGCATCCTTTAGAGGACAGAAGCCTAGTGACTGCAGAAGTTGCAGTCCGACATGTAGACAGCAGCTCGCTGTCTGAGGATGATGTTTTTTACAACTAGACTTGAAAAAGAAGAAGAAGAAGAAAAAGAAACAGCAGGAATCTTGATTGCATTCTCTAAAATAAGACTCAGTGAGGAGACTCTCAACCACCAGCAGTGATTGACACTAAAATGCAGACATCTGTGAGACATTTCAACAGGCAATTCTTGGGTTTAAGCCTGGCCTTTGGATATAAAGACTCCAAATAGTATTTTCTCTTTAGTTTAAGAATAAACTGAATGTACATAGTGATGTTTAGTTTTTTAATCAGTGTATTTTGAACACTGAGTTGATCTGTGAAGAGTCAAATGACACAGGTGTAAAAATCTTGTTATAAATAATGTTTAACATAGGTACAGTATAAGGTCGTCAACATGTGCTTTGGATCCATTTTTCTCTTGTGGTAATGGTCCGAGGATCTGAGTTTGGTTAAAGATTGATAAGTGGAAACTGAAAATGTACCTAATTTTATATTTTTTAAGTATATGTAGAGAGAAACTAAAAATGTGTCTGACAGCCACAAATGCAGGACATATAAAACAGGAGAAGGGTGCAGTCTGTTTTTCTGTCATCAAGTGTGTGTTTTTCAGTCAGAGATGGATGTTGAAAGGTGGTGTTAGCCCTATTGTCACGGTATTATTTTACAAGAGGTCTACACATAGTGATGAAGCACTGTGTTGTGGCTATCTCCCCTTTCATTACCTGACTGCAACTCTAAATGATGTTCAGACAGTGGATACACCCGAACAAAAATGCATCCATCATCAAAATCCTCCAGGAAAATAATAAACATAAGAGATTACTGCCCACTGCACATACAACATCTGTGGTAATAATCTTTTCTAGAGTTGTATCTGGTTAATACTGTTTATCAGATTAAAGAATAAAGAAGAATAACTGGATATATAAGAACTGATAAGCTTCTGAACAGTGAATCTGATAAGTAGCTTGATGTCTGCAGGTAACAGAAAAACACCAGCTGAGCAAGGACCAGAGCAGCTGTGCCAAAGTGGGATTTAGTCCCATTTATAGGACAAAATTTCTGCCAAGATGCCACATCAAAACCAAAAGTGGATGTCATGGACGTGTTTTTGTTAATATGTCCCAAGAATTTTTAACCAGTGGTTTGCAAAGAAACAACTGTAAAAATGAAAATATCAGACTTAAAGGTTTAACACAGTGATTAACACAATAAAGCAGCTCAGTCTCATGAAAAAATATAAAATATGTACATTGGCCCATGGTAAAAATACATTGCAGTTTTACAATAAAGACTCAAAAGTACAATAGCTACACTGGGATGCAGCTTTTTTTGTGCTACTGGTGATGTTTCTGCTTAATCTGGATGTGACAACGTTGACAGTGTAGTAATGTGAACTGTTATCAATCTTGACTACGGACGTGTTCTCGCTGGTTCTGTTTGGCCCGCTTTAAATGATTCTGGGGGTGAAAGGATTCTTCCACCCCCAGGTATTTGTAGGACTGCACAGTTTTAATATGTTTCTATTTTATTGATCATTGACAATTCAGATCACGACATCCAAATGTCAGCGGGGAGAATAATGGCTGAAAGAGTTCAAGGAAGCACCAAAATAGGTGGTTTGCAAACCTGCATGTTTGCACTTTACAAACAGTAGATCGTGTGTGTGTGTGTGCGTGTGTGTAGAAAGCTTTAGAGTGGCACACGCAAACACAGAAAGATAATTATTGCATGCACATCCACAAAGTCACAAATGTGCATGTTGGTTGAGACTGTGAAACCATCAGATGGCCTTTAGCAGTACAGATTTATTAAAAAGAGGAAGAGAAGTGGATTTTAAAATGTAGCCAACATTTACTGAATATGAAATGAAAATTAAATGAAAGAATGAAAATTATTTTATTAATCCCAGAGGGACATTGCAAGTGATGATATGTACTGCAATTTTTTCAGGACAAAAGAAAACCTTTAGCATTATTATCCAATACACTATAATAACATTGTGATACAGTGAATGTCAAACCAGATGTGATTCATTCCTAATCCTTAATTCAACAAAACAAAATTAAGAATAAAGAAGTGGGAAGAAAAATAGTCTTGACCTGATCTCAATCTCAGATCTCATAATTCAGTGTCATAACCCAGAAACAGATAATGACTGAGATGTGTGGTTAAACAGGATAAACACAACACCAGGGATTCATTGTGTTAACTGCTCAGCAGTGTTTGTGTTCATAGCCACTAGACATCATTCTGGGTAGATGTAGTTAATATATTACTATTCTAGAAAGTGCAGATCAGTGAATGAGGCAGTGGTGAGATGCTAATTACAATAAACACAAGACAATAAGCTCTGATGAATGTTTATCACCAGGTAATGACAGTTTTATTTTTGTGCAAAACGTTGTTAACACTTGGGGAATGAAGAAGTGACATTGTTATCAGACACAGCTTTGATACATGCTAATCAGACAGAGATGCACTTGTGCAGGCTTATAAAGATGATCACAGAAACCGTTTTTTCCTTTGAGGTGCTCTTCAGATTTCTTTAGCCAAGCCCTCAATTATTAGCTTTAGCTGAAACAGAAAAATACATGGAGGATAGAAAAGATATTGATACTGAATTTATAAGTAGCTACGTTTCCCTCCTACATCCATCAAAACTTGAACAAATTCACAAAGATATAATCTTGTTTGCAAAAAACAAGTGTATCAGTGTGAAACAAACATCTTCAGATAGATATAACAGTCATGCAAATTCATGATTGAAAACACACAAATTGCAAAAAAACACTTGTTACCTTTGGCCATGTGATGTGTCCAACTAGCCTCCCTTTGTCAGCCACAAACAGGGTTTGACCTCCAGCAAGACTCAGCATACTGTGGGCCTGGAAGGGCAAAGAGAAAATGATCTAAAGAGACAGATTTTATATAAAAAATTTATCATCTGTCAAAAATAGATAAGACTGAAATTGATATCATGCAATTAAATCTCCAGTAATTGTTTTTATGTACCTGTTGACTTTATTTTTCACTTGATGTTAATAAAGACCAAACAACAATACTTTGTTATTAATATTTTATTTTATTTTATTTTATTTTATTTTTGTCCTTTTTCTCTTCATGTCTTGTTTAACAGCTAAAACTTGTGTTCACCAGCTTCGCCCTAACTCTTTCAGTTTGCTGTCAAGTGTTTTGCTGAGACCAGCTTCCTGCTGTGGCTGAATGATGCAACCAGAGTGAACGGTAAATTTATGAACCATGCGGCTAAGAAAATGAGCAGAAACCCTCTGTAAAGCTTTATAAATCTGCACTGTGCTGCAGATGCAGGTAATAATTCTCCCTGACACCATCCACTGTTTTCCTACTGTTTAAATACAGAACCGCTATGCTTGCATGGAACAGAAAGAGAAACACCTTAAAGTTTTTCATGTGCAGGGATTCTCAAGTTGGTAACGTCACCATGGTGGGACACGTTGCTTTGACAAACTGAAACAAATGTCAGTGAAGCTTTCAACACCTAACTATGATGCTTTTCTAACTTTAACCAGTATTGGGTAATAAAGGAGTTAAGTAGAACAGCAAAGGAAGACAAAATAAAAAAACTGAGGAGACGGTTTGTTATAGCGCAAGTCTCAGGTTTGGGAGTCAGATGTCTTTCTCCTTCCTCCCCTTGTGTCTTCTTTCAAGTCCATGTTATGCAGCTATTATGTTTGTTACACTGGTCATTGCATGAGAAATTGTGACATCAACACAGCTCCATTTTACTGGCCCTTGAGGCACAGTGGACTTTAGTCTAAATCTGAAACACAATGACAACAGACAAATTGGCTTGTTTCATACAAAGGATGAAATAAGGGCATGAAAGGCTTGTATTATTTTAAACTGAGACTTACTTATTGCTCATACTGTGTCTGTTATTATTAGCCTTTTTTCAACCTTGCCAGACTGGATGATTTCAGGTTCATGCTAAGTTTAGCTAATTTCCTCCCAGTTTTTAGCTTTATCTTAAACAGACTTATGAATGGTGTCAGTTGTCTCATCCAAATTTCAGACAGGACATGAACAAAAGTACTTTTCCATATTATTCAGTGAAACCCTTATGTCTAATCTGTGCTGATGAAATTTCCCATATCTTGAATTTCCCACCTCCTCAACCGTGTTTTGAGGTGATAACAGGACTTTGGATGGGTGAATGCAGCAGACCTCATCCAGATGTTCCTCCAGACTCTGCAAAGGGCAAAATAAATGTCATAAGCAATCATATCACATGACCGCATTCAGCATCAATGTTTCTATCCCCTCTGAAAAATTGTTTTCATACTTGCTATATTTAATCCTCTGCCAAAGCTTCAATGCCTCAAATCAGTTTCTGAAACCCATTTTTTGATAAGCACCTCTATTTTCCTCAAGTATTTTTCCTGTGATTAGATGATGCTTTCAGATGGATTTGAGCTGTCACATAATGAGCATTTACACCAGTCAACAGCCCACATCTTTCTCTCACCATCTTTCATGTTGTTAAAAAGATCTTAAAGTAATGACCTGCTTTTTAAAATGTTTTTCAAGTTGTCTTTCCTTCAACCCTGCTGCTACCTGTTTCCACCCAGCCTTTTACCTGATTCAAACAGTGACGTAGGAACATCAGCAGCTCTGAACGCAGAACAAACCCAAGTAAAATCTGTGACTCTTCAACAGAAAAAACAAAAAGAAAACAGGAAGTCAATTTCATTGCTACAGTTGGTGCTACAGTTTGAAGTGTGTATGCAGCTGTTTTTGGTTACGAGTCAAACAAATTAAAAATGTATCCAGATGATTGCTGGTGAAAGGCGCAGCTGGCCGATTGACTATTTTCTCAAAATTGCAGGGTACTTTCATACTGAACTCCAGCCTTTGAAACAATTTTACATGATGCTTATAATTTGTTTCCACCAACCATTTTAGTGGTTGTGGTTTCAAGTCAATGTGCTTCACAGTTATGTTTGAGACATTTTATGGCTGGTACCAATCCTCTAAAGGTGTATTTGCTTTTTATACAAGAAAATGTAGCCTAAACACTGATGATACTCCAGGTGGATGATTAAAACCCTGTCAATTTCATTTTCTATTTTCATTTTATTAGTACAGAACCACTTCTTACTTATGGGAAACAGGGGTGTATTTTATAGCTAAATATCTGCTAATTTGCATACTTTAGCAACTTTTTCATGGGCATAACGCACATTCGTAACTCTGCTGCTCACCCCACAAATGCATTTTCCTTAAAATTGTGACAAAATTTTAAAGGGAAAATGATGTAGAAGCATTGTTAGAAGAAGCATTGTTACAGCAACCAAACACAGATTTCCTTACTTTTTGTGCCAAGTCTATATACTGTGTACAAATGTTAGCGCACCATTTGTGTCCACCACTGGGATTTGTTCTTCAGTACAGGTGCTGATGGCATGTTTAACCTCCTTTGGCCCAGCTGCTTTCTGAAGCCAGACTGAATTCACTCCCAAAACCTGCCCAAGCGGTGTGGAGGGAAGCCTGAAAAAAAAACAAATAACATCACACCTGAAACAAAACCAGATGGGTTTTTTGTAAAAGTGACACTTTTAATTTTGAGCTTTGTGTTGGGCAGTGGAAGCTCAGACCCTCATAGACCCTAGAGACAAGGCAATCACAGCAAAATAATCTGACCTATGAGGACAATTGTTAGTCCACAGACATTTTTGAGTAATTTCGAGTGTCTGGCACACAGTGGGTTGATCTGTGACCTTTCTGAATTTGTCCTCTGTATCAGTGCTGATAAGAAGCTGCGGGTAATGATAATTTAATTTCGATCTCAATACACAATTAAGTTCTGAAATCCCTTGAGAAACAAACAAAGACTTCATCTGGGAAAACGTAGTGTGAAAGGGGAGTGAGGTTACTTTAAAGAAAGACTACTGAATTTTGGCAGATTTTCTCAGTGAGACGCCCCCTAATGAGGGCTGATTCGGCATCCATCTGCTGTCTTACCCATATTCTAAGCTCTCTCCAGACAGTATGAGTTAGTCTTATCTTGACCCTTGTCTTATTTCTTGCTCTGTCACTTTCTCTCTTTCTTTTCTACTCTTTCTCCGATAATGTCCTCTTAGGTTTCTTTGATGAATCAGCCACGGTGCACGTTCGAAATGATCAGTGGACTGATATCAATTCTTGACGCAGTGCGTAAAGCAAAGTCTAGCTGTAACATGACTCAGCATCCTGGAAGCAAGAGTTGTGAGGTGGGGTTTCTCAGCCTCGGGATGCGGCTGGGAGCGACAGCTACAGGAATGTACATAATAAATGCCTCTGTACCATTGTACAAAGGACTGTACTGTTTTACTTGGTATATTTAGTTTAGTGTGTTCACATGTAGTTCTTACGTTCCACCACTAGGCGGCTGACCCGTCTGTAGTAATGTATCACATCCGGCAGGCAGCGTGGCTCAGACAGGTTCGGCATCACTTTGCTATTGTTTGAGCTGTGTCAGTGATAGTGTGCATCCATAGAAGTACGTAATCATATTTAGGATTTACTCTTGCCTTGTATAAGCCCCTGTACTCAGCTTCCCTTGTGTTTGGCCGAGAGTAATGGCCGTTTTAAGTTCTTTGAGAGTATTATGGGAAGCTAACTGTTAGCCATTCAGCATAGCATATTTACCGCCTGTAGGCCCATTTGCTGCAATTCATGTTTGTGGTTCATATTACATCGTTCATGTCAGATACATCATGCTGAGTGCATTAACAGTTGCTTTATTATTTATGGGCATTCATGTTATATATTTAATAACTAATTATAATCAGACATTTAGGCACATGTTTATTCTGTGTGGACAGTTACATTTACCAGGGGAAACATGTACTCATAATTTGTATTTCCTTTATTCTTTTTGTAGAAAACCACACACACATGCACCACTGTACACACGCATCTCCCACTCATCAATAAAATCGGTTCAACGCTGAATCCTGGACCTGGTCATTCCATCCTTCCATCTCACCTCACCTGAACATAACAATTGTTGTCCTGCAGTGATTGCTAATCCACCCACAAACTAGCTACAGTCCTCCCTACAACCATCAAAACAAGCCAAAAACACATATTTTAAGGTCATAATGTTACATAGTGCTACTTTAACTCAAGACTTTAATTTAAAATTTCCCCTAAAAAAAACCTTCCAATGTTCACTTTATCTGTGTTTTCTGCAAAGTGATATCAGTGACTAAATACTTATATGAAGTGGTGAAGACAATAAAAATGTTGACCTCCTTTTGATTTCTTATTGGTTCCCACAGATTAGCTGAGAGGAACAGGAACAAGAACAAGAACAAGAACACAAACACACAGGGATGTCTGGTTAACAAGGAGGATGTCATCATCCCTTAGACTGCATACACACTAAAAAATTATGCAACCTGCCTATAGACAGCAGATGTGTTTTTTTTTATCATTTATATATTTGACAAGTACTATTAATCCGTATCATTTGGAGGCCAGCTTGTTAAAACTGTGGAAACTTTTAAATATCGTGGGACAGTTCTTGACCACCAGCTGAAATTTTCTGAAAACACAGAGCATGTTTTCAAGAAATGTTCACAGAGACTCGGTCTTCTCCGACTGCTGAGCTGTTTCAGTGTCCGTCCTCAGATTTTAGAACTTGTGTATGTGTCACATATCCAGAGTGCTTTAACCTTTCATTTCCCTACTTGGTTTGGTCTCTTAAGCTGTAAGTGTAAAAACAAATTAAGCAGGATTGTGGCAATGGCAGGCAAAGTTTGGGAAAACCTTGACTGCCTCTTGTGAATATTTATACTGAAAGGACAGATAATCCTGGCAGATAGCACACTCTGTCCTGTCAGTATTTTCTTATCCTGTTGCATATTATTATTCTTGGACCAAATTTCACTTCTTTAAAAGATAATGTCTTTAGCTTTAAAGAGCAGCTTTATTTCTTAAAACCAGCTTTGCAGAACCCACGCCTCAGTCAGAGGGTTACTGTAACTTACTGTCATTTTATCTAAACCTAGAGCTTTGTTTCTACTTACTGAGAAGATGCCTTCGCCAGAGAAGGCAGATGTGGGAGTCTCTTGCTTATAGAGAGGGCATCATAGAAAGATGGGCGGTTCCCAGAGCGTGCAATGGCATTAGCTACCAGAGCGCACAGGAGGATGGGGACGGCGTGGCTGAACTGGCCAGTTAACTCAACAGCCAGGAGAACTGGGGACAATGTGTGAGTTACAGCACCGGAATAGGCTGCTGCACCTATAAAACAAACACCATGCTTCAGGTAGTCTATATTTCAAGCCATAACGCTTTATCAGAGTAGAGTAAATTGTCATCACTTTTTGCAGTTGTGTCTTCATTTTGTTTTCTTTTTGATTTGACGCAGCTTGATGTATATAGAGATGCATGCTGGGATGGTAGCCACTACTGACTAGTTTAGTCAGTAGTGGCTTTAGTAGTTTTTTTCTTTTGGCTTAAATGGTCCAGTTTAGGGGAGAAGGGCAGAGACTTAAACTAGAATACAACATTTTTGATACCTTCACATAAATAACAGAAAAATCAAAATTATAGGTGCACTACATAGACTGAGTTACACGTCAGTGTTCTGTTTCAGCTAAAAGAAGATACCAGTCAGATTTTCCAACCTGCAAGTGCATAGCCTCCAGGATTAAAAGATGCCCACTGTGGGCCAAAAATGACTCCAGTGGAGAACACATATGCCACTCCTTCACCAAGTAAACGGCCAATCGCTGCTCCTGGAAAAAAGAAACCAAGACAATTGAGAAGGGTTTCTATAGACATAGATTGGGAGATTTTACATTCTAAGGAGGATCATGCAATAACTGCTGACATATTTAGTTAAAAAAGTTGTTGTGTCTTGTCACTCACCGTAGACAAACACAGGCATGAAGTATCCAGCTGGAACAGGCAGAGTGCAGGCGAGGACCAACATCCACATCTCAGAATCAACAAAAATAAGACAGATTGTCAAATCCCTACAGCTTTACTGGCACCTTCACCACTGCGGATGAGTCACTGTCAGTGTGTGTGCTGGTCATGTTTCACATATTGCACATACAAATATTGAATCACTATAGTTTATATTTCACATGTGGAAATAGAAAAAAAAATAATAATGGTAAAAGTAAATATTCAGCACCAAACACCTTTGAGGTGATTTGTTTCACCACATATGAGAAGCTGCTTCCATTCTAATCTATTTTCTTTTTTTTTTTTTAGTAACAAAGCTTTTTTGTTCACAGCTAAAATGGTTGATGGACTTCGTAATAAATGTCAAGCCATTTCTTTGCAGGCTGCTGAGATTTCATACTGATAAAAGTCACAAAATTGTTCCCTTTACCTGCAGCATTGCTGAGTGGGCACCGGGTATCACAGAACATTTCATCCTCAAAGGTTAAACTGCCTTTTCTTTACTAAATCTATTGTAAAAATGTCAATTAGCCCACTGTTTGTCAGTTATGAGTCATGAAAGAAGATCAGCTGAAAGAATATAAATAACCTTTGTATTATTTGTACCTTCATGAACAGAAAGAAAGCCAGAGAGAGGAAGACAGATGTCCCAGATGAGTTCCACTCTAAAGGCTCCAGTTGCACAGTTGCATTGTAGACTTGAGAGCTCCACTGCCTGCTATCCAGGAGGGAACTGAGGAGCTGCTTTGTGGTGTACTGATTAACAGATGAGTGACATTTGGATTACATGACTTAAGAAGATATACAACAAAAAAGCATTAAGTAATGCTATTGATGCTACTTTTTGTTTCCTTTTGTGGACAAATATCATGAAAAGACCAAAACTAACAGTTGTTTTGTCAAGACTTCCAGACATTGATGTACAAAGTACCAAGTTTATCTGTTCCCACTAAAAACGTAAAAGTTTAAAGTATGACTCTTTAGTGATTAAATAAAACTGAGAGATTACAGTTATGCTAGCTGTACTATGAGGCTGTAGGCAAAGTAGTTCTTAAACAATGCTCACATTCTGATCATTAGAGATGGGTGGATGGAGCTTGGCACATGTTTTTTTTCACACATTCATGAATACAACTGAGTCAGTCAGAGCTTTGTAAAAGAAATAAATACAAGAAGATCTATTTTTTTGCCACATGGTGGAAGGGAACTTGTACCAAAGATGTTGGCAGTTATAAATTAGACACAGCTGTAATTATGTTGTAACTTACCCCGGAAAATAAGCAAAGCTAATGATGAGCTGAATGATGGCTTGAACATTAAGAACTATCTACTGACAGAATGATCAAGGAGTTATGCAACAGATGGTACAGCCCTGCAGACCCAGAATAAAAAAATAAAGCTTTGGATTCAGTCTGGGACTACACAAAGAGGCAGAAGCAAGTGAGACATGTTTAAATTACTACTCATGCTCACTCTGATGCCAAATGCAGAGCTAACGAGTACAATTGTTGGGAATTATTTTTTAGACATTTTACTGCAATATTTACAGAACTTCACCTTAAGGAATGAACATGTAAGCCAGTGCAATGATGTGGTTCATTGATGAGTTTTGAGATTTTTATTAAGACAAATAAAAGGAGGTCTGTGGTACTGGTAAGGAGGCTTCAAGTTTGGTCTTTTTTATGAAGAAAAACAGAGTTTACATCCACCCTTTTCCTAAGAGTTAACAATGTGTGTACTGAAACATAAAAAGTTACAAACCAGCCATTAAATCCTGCTAACTCTTACCTTAGAAGCCATGTACTGACCAGCTGAATAGGGAAAAGTCAGTGATGCCAGAAAGAAGACCACCAGGGCAGAGTACAGACCCTTCCTGCAGAGAGGTTTCCACACATACAGGTATTTAGGTCATTCCTGGTGAAATAATAATGAGTTTAAATCGATTAGCTATGTTATGTTTGAGAGAAGAAAACTGTCAAATGATGAACTGACTTTCTGGTACAAATACAAATACAGTCATTAGAGATTCTTGGACATTTTAAATGGAACAAGAAAACGTTCTGCAGACGACTCGTCACTGTTTCACTGTCTGGCTTTTACACTCACTCTTCTGTCAGCATCTTAATGAAGACTCGGTTTGTTTTGGTAACATGCAGGATCCACCGATGGCAGAAGAGGTAGCAGCAGCTCAAAGCCCCACACAGCAGCCTGTTAACAGACAGTGATACAATCCAGAATGGGAAATCACAAGCCAATTTTAATCCCAGCAGCCACAGACAATCGGAAATCATTAGACTTGGAGAAGGGATGGGAAGGAGGCCAGGAAATTATTAGAATGGAAAAAAAAACAAGTCTGAATACCAATTAGAACACAAGGAAAACAAAGCAGACCTGCTTTTCATTGTGACTGGCATCAATATGAACCCCAAATGGCAGTTTTATCAGTAAGACAGAGACAAATAGAAGACTTGCTTAACTATGCAGAGGGTGTTGAAATAAACTTACCCCAACAAGGCAAACAGGAGAATCTCCAGCGGGTAGAAAGGTAAAGCAGTGGGGAAATTAGTTTTGAACAACGCCTGAACAGTCTCTGTGAACACAGATTGAAGTTATCCCTCTGGTTTTTACTAGCCCTTCAAAATCTAATATTACTGCAGATTATTGCGGAAACTTTAATGAAATGTGCAGCCAGTTTAAATACCACTGGTACTTTAGCAAAACTTCATCATTAGAACTAGCAGGTAATTAGATCACTAGGTTATCAACACATAAGGTCAATAACCAAAGTTTTTTCCTTAACAAAAGTATTTACATCAAAATGTTAGATAAATTTTAATTAATAATTTTCTTATAATTAATCTGCGCCCTGCATCTAAAAACACAACAAAGCATATTCAGACTATAGGGTCATTTTATGTGAATTCATCAGACCCTTCTAGTTGGATCCTTCATTAATCCACTTGAAAATCTCACATGAAAATTTCTATTGCTTTAAGTTCATGGAACTGTGCTAAATTTAGGTTGAAACCTAATTCATATAAAGCCTGCTGAACAGTCCTAACAATTATTTGAAACTACACAGATATAACTTGATATTTCTCCATAATGTTATTCATTAGAAAGTTTATCTTGGAAGCCCAGACTTCAAGAACTCATAACTATGAACAATTATTTGGATAGGAATTTCAGCACTTTTTAAAATCTCACTCACTCACTCACTCACTCAATCAATCAATCAATCAATCAATCAATCAATCAATCAATCAATCAATCAATCAATCAATCAATCAATCAATCAATCAATCAATCAATCAATCAGTTTTCCACATATCTTGTTCAGGATTACAGTGGTCTGGACCCCATCAACAACTGCTGGCTACATCGTGGACATCCTGGTAACAAACAGGCCCCTAGATTCACATAGCATCTTGGCATGAGGCAAACCACACCACCATGCAGCTGTGCATTGAAATCCATAATGGGCCTAACATAAAGTTAAAAAAAGTCGAAATTTTATCCCTGAGACTAGAAGTATTGACATGCTGCAAATGCTGCTCCTAGTTTAGGGATTTGATAGCACACCAAAACATTTCAAAGTTATTTGTTTGGCTTTGTGATGTCTCTGTCATGTTGAAACAGTTTTCCACATTTTTGGGGGGATACTGGCATAAAATCTTACACACAAACATCCAAAATCATCTTTTGCTGCAACATTCCTCATAAATGGAGTTCAATAGCCTAGCATAACAAAATTACCCTTTGCACAAGAGTACACAAGAGTAGGAAGGGTTGTGCATATACCTTTGCTCATACACTGTTGGTGGCTCAGATTAATAGTTAAAATGTGTAATGTAAGGTTATCAGGGTTTGTTATCCTTTTTGTCTTTTAAGCAGCTTAAAAGTGAATCTTCTCCTTGGCAACCAATAGGGGGCGAGTGCTGATCAGCAGGAACAGGACATCCATTACCTCCATCTCCACTCCACAATGTGAACAGGTGGAAGGTCAGTGCCCCGCAGGCAGCTGAGAAGAAACATGGGCAATAATGCCTGACGGCGAAGTGCGAACACATCACCTCCACGCTGAAAAGCACACCTACACCACAAAAAGGCAAATGAACAACAGGAAGGATAATGTAGACAGCCATCATAAACAGTTATACTTTCTGCATGTGGCCCAAAAGCAATTGCAACATGCCTGTAGACTGAAGTATATCTGGTGTTATTCAGCAGTTGGGTGTTTTTTTTTGTTTTTTTTTTTTGTTAATATTGACATTTTGAATCTATCCCACAAAGGCAATATGCAGAAGAGAAAAAAAAAAACAGAGGTGAAGAGATCAAAATATTAGCATTAGAGGTGATCAAAGGAGGAAGGCGTGTGAGCCGAAAGGTTGAGCAGATAAACATGACAGGGGAGCCGAGGCGTGCGAGAGGATAGAAGACAGGACTTGTGAAGCTTACAGGAAAGAAATCAAAGGAAGAAATGATTAAACCAGCAAACAAAATTGAACTGAAAAGACACAGCAGGAGCTGATGCAAAGAAGAAAAAAATCATTCCCAGGGTTGTTTGATTTAATAATGTGGTGAAGCCATCTCTGTCTGGCTTTACTGGCTTTCTCACCGCTGATGGGAGCTCCGAAGCAGCTGGCTACCCCGACTGCAGCAGCTACAACCAACATTTCTGTGGCTGCTCTTTCCTGGAAGATTCATTAGTTGTAATGTGTGGTGTCTTGACTGACATTTACATGCAACAGATACAAGCACTAACATCTGTTGTGATTTTCATTCATTTAGTTGTATAGCTGGGCAGAGTGCCCACAGTATTTTCACAAGCTCATTCCAGTTAAGTCTATTAATTTCTTTTCTTAGATAAAACAGCCATCTGAAACCTGCTTCACTGTTTAAACAGTAACTTGTAGTAAATGAGTTTATTTCCACATTAACATTCTATGCTTCAGCTCCAGGAAAGGATTGTATTACCTGTTCTCTAGAATGGCCACATCTCAAGGTCTTCATCAGAAAATTCTGAATTGCTGAAATCACCTTTACTCCAAGTTAGGATGATTCAGCCACTACAATTTATAAGTTTAGTAATAATAGCAATTGCTGACTTAACATTGATTTAAAAAGAAAACATTTTTGAAAGCCAGGATCCCCACAACAATTTGAAAACGCATTTAATCCAATGTTGATATAAAGATAGCTCTGTGTACAGTTTTATTTACAACAAATTGGGAAAGGTTTTGTTGTTCTACGAATGGTAAAATGTTCGTCCATTTACCTTCTTACTGCCTTGTATAAGAGTGAAGAGGTTTTCCAGGTAGGCGCCTACCATGGTGGAAAGATGCACAAATGGACCCTGATTTTGAGACAAACACAAAACAACTTGTCTCAAAGCTGAAACACACAATGCATAGTTATAATTCAGCATAGAGCTGTAGATTTAATGTAGCAAACACGTATGCGGAGTCATCTTTCACCACTTTGCCGAGGAAAACAGTGCTGCCGGCTGCCAGTGTGCTGATAAGGCCCAGGAACTTGGTAAACATGTTAGTGAGGGACAAGTAATGAGGCAGTTCAAAGCCAGCCAGCATGGTCCTTACTTCTGGTATCCCTGAGCCTGAGAGGAAATAAAGCGACATGACCCAGAGAGTACAAAAATAATCAAAAAGTTTGAAAAACCCACACAAAGTGGAATTGTAACAATATCTGAATCATTCAACAGACATTAAGGGAAAGCAAGATAAGTTAACAATAAAACCTGATTGAGTTTTTGACTGGTAAGGCTGCGATAACTACCCCATGTGTTAATATATGACACCCAAGAACCTGGTTATGTAAAGTAATTTCTTTTCTTTTCATATGGTGGCAATAAGAGAGCAGGACAAACAAGCAAAGGGAAAATAACTGAGAATGAACAACAGAAAAATGTCCAGCAGAGACAAAATCAAGCAGAAAAATTAAACATTTCTCCTGCCACGCTTGCAACATAAACACACACCAACATTTGAGCATCGGAGAGCAAATCCCTCTTTATTGAAAACGTCAGATTTTTTAAAGTTTTCTGTGGTAGACTGATAAAATTATGCTTTATTTTTCACTGTGTTTTCACTGCTTTCACCGCAGCCTGATTTTTTTAAGATAGTATCACAGTTGACTTTTTCTCAATGATATTTATTTCAGACTGGAAAGAAAGATGTTGCCAAAAAAAACGAGGGATGGTAGTAATATACATATTACTGTGTTTGTGATCTTTGTCCAGATAATACTGTCAATGAAAACCTGATGTGGCCTTTACAAATTTGTGCTGGATATACATTTTATCTGATGATATTTATTCAGATTGTAACATTTAATATTCAGCTCAACACCTTTCCTCAGCCATAAGTAACAAACACGTTCTTTTAATTTAAAGCTTTCTGAATGCCGCCTCTGGGGTTTTAGACCACTTCCTGCATGACCTCCATGTCTGTGAGGTTTGAAGTTTGTCTCAATTTTCCTCCACAGAATATTGATGGGATTCAAGTCTGGATTCTGGCTGAGCTGCACCAAAATGTTGAATTTTTTTTTTTTTTTTAAAAGAAGGATTCAATTCTGTCCAAGACCAAGATTTTTTCTGCAGGCTGTTTATTATTAATATATTTGTTTCCACAACAATGTGAGTGTAGTCCTTTTAATTCTATTAACTCCCTTTACCTTGATAATGTAGCTAAGCCCTGTGACTGGAAATAAAAGACATAAACCATCGTATTTCTTTCACCCTGCTTGGTTCCATGGATGGTGGTTCTGTGCACTAAATGCCTCCTCTTTTTCCCTGCCATTCATTGCCAAGGTAATCTTTTGAAAAGGTTAGGTGAGCTTTTTTGTGGCTTTCTTGGACAGTGTTAGTGTCCATGGAGACCAGTCTTGTGGTGTCTACTGGAGTGTCTGAAGTGCTGATGCCTAAAAGGAGGGGATTTCTTACTGCTGGTGATTCTTGGATTTTGATCTTTTAAAAGCAGAACTATAATAAGAATCTAGAAAAACTATTGGGTACAAATAAAGACTGATCCCATCTATGTTATGTGAGTTATTTTTATTTGTATCTTGTGCTTTTGTTTTGTGCCATTTAATAAGTGTTTGTGCAACCTGGGAGCCAGACAAAATCTTGACCCGACTCTCACCTGGTATCTGTAATAGTAAGGATGCCTTCAGACCACAGAGACATAAGGATTTTACCACTGAATGCATGGAAGAGAATGAATTGTTCACTCTATGGCATTGCTGGTTTGAATAAAAGTTAAAAAAAAATAAATTATAATTAAATAATTAATATCTCTAACATAATGTCTTCCATTTCTTTGTAATTTGTTTCTCCAATTTTCATACAAAAGAAAGAAAAAATAATATATTTGTATCAATATTAATAATAATTGTAATGTACATTTTATGTAGGTGTCTCCCTTTAAAAATCATTTATCTTCAGAATCAGAATCAGAATCAGAAATACTTTATTAATCCCTTGCAGGGAAATTCATGAATCTTGAAGCTATTGTGATGTTAATTTGAACCAATTTATGTATTTCCCACTGCAGATTTATGGGGAAACATGAGGGTTTCATATGTTTCAGTATGAATATAGCCAACTAACTATTGTTCTTGAGAACCTGGTAAAAAAAAAAAAAAAAAAACTAACAACAGGAAAAACATGTTTTTTTACTAATTAATTGAGCATCTGTCCTCCTTGTGGCTCTAAGGTTCAGAACATTAAAAAAAAAAAAAGTTTTCCGTGGAGCTGTGGACTGACCTGTGGAGAAGGGACACATTTGGTTGGAGAATGTTGATCCAAAAGCACAGAGGCATGCTGGGTAAAGAGTCCAGCAGAGGAACTGTAGCAGAATGTTGCCCTCTAGCTTCATATACAGCCACTGGTGAGCTGCAAGTGGCATGAAAAAATAAATTATTACAGTTTATTTCCTTTGTTTACGTAGATTGTGTATGCGTGCAATGTATATGCACGTGTCTGTGTGTGTCTACCTCCCAACAACTTGTTTACACTGAAGTCCATGAGGAAACTTAGGATGGCTGTCAAAATACCCAGAAGAGCGTAACAATACCATTCAATCCCACACACTGCTCCCAAGCAAAGTCTCAGCTTCAGCAGCCACTCTGTGAATACAAAAACGCTCCAGTTAAATCTGTGTCAGAGGCACAAAGATTTCTACTTCATCCAGAGAAATTTTCTGGGCTGAAGTGCACACAGTACTTGAACAAAGTAATTTGGCTTTGAGTTTTGTAAGCCCTCTTCTCTTTCTAATAGCTAATTTTCTCCTGATTGGTCTATGTCTGGAAGTCTGCTGATGGGCAACACTCAGAATTTGCTGCGTAGTGGTGGAGAAGTACTGAAAACAAACTGCAACCCTTTAATAAAACAGCTTACTTTTTATTGGAAATAGCGTCCTTTCAAATCCATACTTCTTTGAACCTAAATCTAATCTGTAAAATGATTGTGAACAGTGAAATCTTTCACAGCAACAACACCTTATTTATAGTTATTAATTTTACATTCTTTACCCTCATCCTAATGGAATTGCTTTAAAATCTGATTTTAGGACCACATATGGCCTGGGTCCAGTGTGAATATGGCTACGTTCACACCTCGGGCCCAAATCTGATGTTTTTGCATATGTATGTGATCCATATCTGATTTTTTTTATGTCTATGTGTCAGAAATTTAAATATATTTCAAATGGGGTCCTAAATTGGATACATATTTGATGTTTTTCAGTGACCTTAGCCTGAACAGCCATGTTGTATTTCATTCAGCTTTTACATCAATGAAGTAAGATAAGCATTTTAATTATAAAGTTAAAAAAGGATAAAATAGAGCATAAAGTTACTATATATTATGACTTTATTTTTTTACAACCACATTGAATTTGACAAACTTAGTGTAACATCAGATATATGACAGAAAAAAAAACTTAAAGAAAAAGGACAATATATCCTCATTAGGCTCCTTCAGTGAAAAGACTTAAAGGCTATTTGTTTCTAATGTGGTCAACTCCAAATACCTTTGCAATAGCAGACTTGGGGGAAAAAAAAAAAAAGAATAAAAAAATTGGAAAGCTGAAAAATCATAGACTGTAATTGTAAAACATGAAAAATATTATCAAAACTTTAAATAAACTCTGTAATTATGAATCTGTATTGAGGAAAGTCAGTTTGTCCTTTTCCAACTTAAAATCCAAAACATAGCATAACCAATTATTTATACTCTGTACAATCTTAAATCATATTGATTGCCTTCCCTTTAAACCCCATCAATAATTCATGACTTTTTACACTCATGTTGCAGAAAACTTAGAACTTTATGTAAAATCAAGTGATTTTTAAAGAACTCCAAACTGGTTCTCTCATTAATTTGCTAGAGTACTATTGATTATATTTGGCTAATTGATAGCATTACTCTGACCTTTGATAATTGCACGGGCCCCCCTGCATGGCTTCCATTGATCCAAAAGAAGTGGGGTCTTATTATGGGATGTTTCCAATTGATTTTCTTGCTCCTGGAAATTGCTCTTCATGTCTGTTTCCCTCGTAGTAGTTTCCTCCAAGCTCTTCATTTTACCCTAAAAACACATCATAATATGCTTATAAGAAGCCTGAATGAAGATAAAACCCGTGTATCCGACATGCAGGCTTACCTCTTAGCTCCACTTGAAGAATTCTGTCTGTCTGAACAGCTATATGTCACTGTTTACTGCAGATCAGCTGATACCTGGTTGGTAACTGACCTCTGTATTTGCATAGAGGAGATGGAGCCATTACGGTTGAAAGCGTAGCTAATATTTACTCTTTAGAGGAACATTTGTAGGTCTCCTTCATTTGTCTGGATAGCAGAATGCAGCATTAAGAAAAAAAGTCATATTGCTCATTTCATAAATCTTTGTTGATCTAACCAGAAGCACAGTTAAATATGCTGTAATAATACATGTTCTTTCTCCACACCAGTATAATGCTATCACTTCTGCAGCCACGGACTAAACAATGAGGAGATGAGTAAGGTGTGTTTATAACATTACTTGTTTCATTATGTATGTTATTATGTATACATTTTGGATGCAATCTAACAATAAATCATAAAGCTGAAAATCATGGATGGCACTGAACTTTCTTTAAATTTAGGATTAATTTCAAAATCTTACCATTTCTTTTAAAATCATTAAATGGATCAATGCTTTCCGACCTTGCCAGTTTTTTTAACATTACACACTCCCAAGCAATCCCACTTTTCCCTCTCCCTTCACATTCACCTGATCACACACACACGCACATAGATATATAAATGTGTGTGTATTTTCTAGGTAGCAATCAATTCTTACTGTAATTACTATATTTTTATCAGTACCCACCACAACATGATGCTCTATAACACTTTTAGAGGTTAATATGCAGGTTAAATTGAGAAGATGAGGAGAGGAAACACTAGATAATCTGAAGATAATTTTATATTTATCTTAAAAAAACTACTTGTGTTAAATTGTTAATATCTGTTTTTTAAGAACAATGATTTAGAGTACAGATATTCAAAGGTCCTCTTTATAAAATGCCTCAGGATTAGAAAAAAGAATAAAAATTAAACGATCACCATGAAAACTCTAAATGTCTTGATCTAAATGTCTAAATGGTTTGAGGGAAATCAAGATTACCAACCTTGAGAAGGTCAAGGTAATCATTGTTTGGATCAAATCAAACACACACACGCAGGCTTTGTATAACCATTAGTTAATGTTTAGGTTCCTCAGTTATTCCTTCCATCTCCTTTCAATTAGCACTTGAGTTATTTTTAGAGGTTTAAAATCTGCATGCTGTGTCAGGCACACTTGCTCTCACACATGCACATATAGGCATATGAAATGCTTTTTGTCAGTGTAAAACTTGTTTCCATGGAAACAGCACATCAAGACAACTGGAGAGCCAGATGCTGATTATCTTCCGGATAAATGGCAGACGGTAGAAACTAAACTAACAGAAAAGTATTTGTTATGACCGAATACCTTAGAGCAGGGATCACTGAATCGGGACCTCTTGGGCCAGTGTCCTGAAGGGTTTCAATGTTCTCTTGCTGCAGCACACATGACTCAGATTAATGAGTCATTGTGCAGAACTTGGCTGTTAGGATCCATTTAATTTGAGTGAGGTGTGCTGAAGCAGCGACACACTCAAAACCAGCAGCACACTGGCTCAAGAGGCTTGAATTTCGTGATCCCTGCTCTAGACATATGTCAAAGTCTCAGTTGAGCATCAAACTATAGCAGCAAAATAAAAAATAAAAAATGGTGACATGAATGACATCTAGCTGTTCACCAGGACTGAGAGAGACAATGACTCATTGATACACTTCAACAAAGAAAGGCAAGATGACCACAACTGAATGGATTTATCTGCCAGAAGACAATGTGGCAGATGCTCAGAGCAGCGACAAATATCTTTGGATCCCACAGATAAAGGGTAGACCATGAAGACTCCACAACCAAGACCCTATAGGTCATGAAGACCCAGCTGAATGGGAAGAGGAGAACTCACGCTATCATGCTCTGACAGTTATCAGGTGCCTCCCACTGCTTTAAGAACCAAAGGAGGAGATAAGCCACTGATAGGAAGACAAGAAAACTCCTCACAGTGCTTTTCACTACTAGTCCTGCACCCAGAGACTGTACAACAAGTGTGTTAGGAAGATATCCCCATTAATGAACTGCAAAGTGAATGCTGCAGGCAACTGAAACCCAGTGGGAGAAGAGGAAGACGAGGGATCATCTTAGAAACATTAAGCCCCTGAACGATAATTTCCACTGACAGACTGAGCATAATTGTGATTCTAATTGTGATAAAAGTCCTCTCAGTTCTCTATAAGGTATCTGGGGTCTCTTTTGCTGTGTAATAAATGTGGTTGAGGTTTCACCACGAGAGCAATAATCATTCTTACATCAAGATTTTTGGGGATCAGAAGACAAACATAGTTGGTGGCATTAAATTCAGCTTTTTCCCAGTAAAGATAAAAAAAGCTGGAAAAACTGGTTTATATCGTTACAAACAAATATACACCCACTCTAAACGTTTCAGAATGACTTTTTAAGAGAGCAGCTTCATATAGAATGGGAATAATGAAATTAAGTGTTTTTATCATATTACCTGACACCTCTATCACACTCCCCAAATCTAAATCCATCTGCTTGTTAATCTGTGTTACATGTGCACTTGCACTCATAAATAATCTGTATGCACAGTGACATTTTGGGGACATGTCTTCATTGTGGGACAAAAAGCAAGTCTGTGCAAACAGGGAACGTATTCACACCACAACATCAGGAAGCAGGTGGTGGGTCAAGCCACGAGCAAACAATATGATGAGGAGCAGCAGTACTTGAAACATCACTTATTTGGTGCAATAGATAAGGTTAGCTTGGGGCCCTGCATTGTGTGAGCTGTTTGTTTTCTTCTCTGACAGAAAGCAAGTCTCCACAGCGTGAATCATTACATTTTAAACGGAAAATAAATCACAATTGTCAGTATTTATAAGCTTATCTTCTCCTCGCCGCCTCAGTGAGTGACAGAGATGAGATAGTGTTCAAGCAAGCTGGAGAGTAAAATTAAAGTGACAGAGTGGAGTCACACTTTACAAGAACAAAGCAGAAAATGTGAACAATAAAGCCATTTATAGTTTTATAAAGCACAAATAATGATGTTAATACAAATAACTGTGTAGAAAGACATCCACTTTCTGAAGGTGGTAGCCTAGAAAATTTGATCTCACAATGAAATCGGGTCTACAGCACCAAACTTTGCAGTTTTAACCTCAAAGGCTCATTTTATACAATGGCTTTGTTTTCTTTTGTTGTTTCCTTTCTTAACACAGCTTTGAGATGATGCTGATGGTGCATGAAGATGTGGACACATGGCACCTAATTTTTTTCATTTATTGTCTCATTATTTGTCATGACATCTTTATTTGAGTAACTATGTGATGATGTAGACATCTGGATTTAATGTGTCAAAACTGAAAAATTATAATTACCAAGTTACTTTTTCCACAACCATGACACAGAGCCGTACTTGGTGCTTGATATTTCTCTTGCAGAAGGCTTTGAAAAGCAGTTGTGCTTTGATTAGCTAATTTGCATTGTTGCCTTTAATTTTCTCAAATAATTGTGTGGTTGAAGGGTCGCAAAAAATGGCAAAATTATTTAATTATTTTGTTACTTTGTTGATGTTATTTTATTTTGTTTACAAACATAAAAAGTTTAAATTTAAATTTCTCCATTCTGCCATGCAGTTTGTTAATAAAAATGTTTTATTTGACAAAAATCTTTATACTGTGTTTGATTATGATCATAATCCTGATTAATAATTAAAGGCAAAGTCATTAAATAATAAAATTTCAAACAAAAAGTATCAGTATCAATATCGGTATTGGTATCAGTGATACTTACCTGGGATTTACTTTGTATCAGATCAATACTAAAACTTGCAGCATTGCCGAGTCCTAGATTCTGATATTTTTCTGAATTTGCCAGTAGGTGGAGTTATGCCATAAGTAGGGGGTGAAGTTACACTTTAAAGGGTTTGTTGTTGTGACTCGCCTTTTTACTTTTGAGCTTCACTCTTGCTTATGAATAGTTTGTGTTTAGAGTTAAAAGTACATGGTTAGGGTTTTAGAATTATTTATGGTGTTATATAGGGTTTAAAGAAATACACATTATTGAACTTAATCCTGGACCAGGCAGGGGCAGATCTACGTGGGGGGCTGATAATGACACATATGCAATTTGTTGCAGCATATTTTCCAAGTTAGTTAGTTTTGATTAAAGTAAACAGGAGAGCAGTTTATGAAGAATGATATGAAAAAAGTCTGGAGAGTTGTTACAGGGGCTGAAGCTTCTGCAACGGTTCTGTGATCAATAGCAGCAATGAGGCTGCTTAGTTAAACCACATTACATCCTCATTGAGATGGGAAAATTAACAACAGGCTTAGATAACAATAAGTAGTCTAAATGGATCCATCCTTCATTCCAGGTGGACCACAAAGGAATGTTTTATTCTCTGTATAAATTCCAATGCAGTGACATTAGATGTTCCACAATAAACGAACATGTTCTCAGTTAAAACCTACATGTATGTTAATGAAACGGGAAATGGAGCTATCCTCTGAGGCTGATATAAGTAAACCTACTCTCTAATCTTAACAAAGGGATACAGTCCATGACAATACCAAAATAAAAATTTACTTCACCCTATGTAAAAATCTACAAATGCCAAGCTACTCTTAGACCACACTGTTATTTATTGATGGTTTCTCTTCACAGTCTGTGTCTGTTCTGATTGTTTCTGTTTGTTTACTGATCTATACTGGTGTTGTTTGTATGTACAAAAACAATAAAAAATAAAATATTAAAAAAATAAAAAAAAAACTACATGTATGTTATAAGGTATGATGTGTGGCATGAGGTAGATATATGAATCTTTACAAATGTTGTCAATTTATTTAATCAGTTATTATGATGGAAACTAAATATTGAGCAATTCTTACAACAGAGAACCACTTAAACTCTATCAGCTTATTCTAATTGTCACCATTTTTTTTTAGAAATATCAAATACTAAGATGATCATCTGAGCAATTTAGCTGTCCTAGTATTGTTGTTTAATTAATTTAAATTTAAGCTCCAGAGTTTGGTGCCTGTGAGATGTTTTGCTGCACAGTGCCAAACGAGTGGAGACTATACACCAAAAATGTTTTACTGTTTTTAAGAGGCATAAATAGTGCCCTGTGTAAATTCTACAGCTTACATCTAGGTCATCAAAAACACCAGAAAATGAGCTTATTTTTTTAATTACAGAAACAAATGTACTGAATTGTATAAAGCCAAAAAGATCTATTTCCAAATTTTTCCTTCAAACCAAGATCTTTATGGCAAATAATTAAAACAATAACTGGTAGAAGCAATTTGAGAAAAAAACTATTTGTGACTTACAAACTTTGAAAAATGGTACTCTTCTCACTAATAAAGTCATTAACTCTTTCAAAGAGTATTTTATTGCATCTGTAGAAGATCTCTCCTCTAAATTCATCACCCCTCAAATGCTCTCATCAGTACATCCAAACACAAAAATCCTAATAGTTTTCCTTCTCTGATATTTCACAGAATGATTTATTAAATATTTTGTACTCCTTAAATGTTTCCCATGCTCGTGACTTAAATAAGATGAACATTCACTTCCTGACAACACATGCTGCAACTCTTATGTCACGCTTTCATCATATAATTAATCTGTGTATTAGACAATATAAGATCCCTACAACTTTGAAGATTGCTCAAATAACACAGATTTTTAAGTCTGATGACTCCACTCAAGTTGTCAATTATAGACCAATAGTAATTCTCCCTAACTTTATGCAATCAGTTAATCCCTTATTTTGAAGACAGTAGCTCAATGACTGCCAACATGGTTTCTGTTTGCACCAACTGTGTCGGCATTACTTCTATTCATACACATTTCCCTAAACAAAGGTTGCATCACTGGAGCTGTATACATAGATTTGAAACGCATTTGATAGAATTAGCCATCAAATTTTGTTAAACAAACTTCTTTCTTTTTATCTTTCTTCTTCTTCCATTAACATGTTTAGTTCATAAGAAATAGATTGTAAAAATTGTCTCAGTTACATCAAACGTACAAGAATGTTTGAACTGGAGTACCACAGGGTAGCGTATTGGGTCCTTATGTACATCAATGACCTTCCACATGTGCTTAATCATTTAAATTCTTCTGTATATGCTGGCAATTTTTGTGTAATTACGGCTAAAAGATAACCATTTAACAATCAATGTTAAAAAACCGAATGCAAGTATTTTTATACATCTAGGAGACATGTGCTCACAACTAACCCTGTCACTATTTCAAGTGAACAGCTCTATTGTAGCCACATACAAATATCTGAGCATCACTCTTAACTTACATCTCACTTATTGTGTTCATGTGCAAATCTTGATCAAACAGAAGTTGTATGGATACAGTAAAATCTGACCAAATTTATCTCTGAACATACTTTCATGCAATAAATTTGTCCACTTTGTCAAACTGTTTGCTCATCTGGTCTCTATTAGAAACTATTAGAAACATTCAACAGACAGCAAGACTCTATAATATAATCATACCTGGTTGGACACACCACTGCTCAGCACCGTCCAGTATCCAATGCTTTAACATTTCAATACTATACAATGAACCATGGGATCCAGTTGTACTTTCAAATTCTAAACAGATGCAATCAACAGGATTTTCTAGTTTTGTAGAAAAGCTCAACACAAGAACTGATTAAATCACTAGATCTGTCACAAAAGGATTCTTGCGATTACCAGCTTTTAAAGACTTTTATGAACAGAGATATTTCTTCAATGTGCTCACTAAAACCTGGATTGAGATCTCACAGCACATCAGAACAATACCCTCATAAAAACTTTTTAAAAAGACATTCTCAGACAAAGAAACTGTCAGACAGTCATTACTTCAACCACCGAAGTTGCCTCGAATCCTCCTTTAAATGCTACTCTTATCCATCTATTTGTCTGAAACGTAATGTTCTGTTTTGTGATGGCTGTGTGTTGTATGTTCTGCAGAGCAGGATCTTGCTGGAAACACTGTTACATTGATGTTTTTTTTTTAAATCTTTCCGCTTTAAAAAATTTAAATAAATAAATATGTTTGACACTTCATATTTTAGGGTTCCTCATTATGTGATATGGATGCTGCCTTACACAAAAACATACTTGGGATAATTTGCCATTCAACAATTTCTGAACATGGATTGTGACACTTTTGTACTTTAGTAGATGGTATTTTAGTGGCAGGTAAATCCACATATTACACACTTTCAGGCAGGCTGAATCCAGACACCTCCTGAACATGTAACAATAAACATCATCTCTGCACAAAAATGCACACTTTTATAGTTTCATAATTGTTGATTGTGACCGATTACTTTTGAAAGAGGTAAACATTACTTGTAAATGTAATATTCTATATTCTCGTGCGAAGAAATGTTTTATGATTTATAAGCTATGTTAAGGAAAATGCTATGGTTGAGTTAGCAGGTACTAATTATAACTATGGCTAGAGTAAGTTTCCCAGAAATGAAAGCCACTCAGTGTAATGTCCTCTGACGTCATGGACAGATGACTGTGTGCCTCAGTGTGTGTGTGTGTGTGTGTGTGTGAGTGCTAAGGCTTTATGTATGTGCTAAAAGGAATGCACACACAAACACACATGTTTTGAGGTGACTCAATGTCAGCAGTGGGACAATTTTCTGCCGGATCAGATTTCCAGTCTTACATTTCATTCACTGGCTTTGTTGTCAGCTTGTTTGTCATTAGAAATCCCCAGAAACAATAACCACCAATGTTTTTGTTTTATTTGACTAGTTGAATTAATGATTACAATAATTGTTGTCTAGTTGTGGTCCATCTTTTGTGCTAAACGTAATCACAGAAAGAAGCAACATGTATCCGGGTTTCAACCTTGCATGAAGAATATGTGTTTATTTATGTTGACTTTAACCTGCATGCAATATTTGAATGCCTTAGGGTGGCACTTGTTCTGGATGTCTGCATGAGACGATCATTTGATTGAAGGTGTTATGATCTGTTGAACTTAAAAACACGAGCTCATAAGATCGTAAGCTTCTTTATATCAGTGGTTGCTAAGATACCATGACAAACAAAGCTTTAGGACTTCCCATCCAAATGATATTTTCTGCATGAAAGCAACCAAAAAGTTATATTAAAAAAAAAAAAAAAAAAAAAACAGCTCTCACATATCTGGAAATCATATCAAACCATGTGTTTTATTTTTGTAATCTCATCTGGAACAAGTCTCTTTGAAAAATTAGACATTGGGTCTCCTGTATAAATAAAATTTAAATCATTCATTCATTCATTCATTCATTCAATAAAAATATTGCTGAAGTAATCATTCTGTAGAATTTCATTAAGTCAAATTAAAAATATTATTTTCTAGCTGTATTGTCTAAACTGGTGACCTACCTTGTTTTATACTAAATAAATCTAAATAGCTTAATTTCAGGCTGCAACAAAATTGGTTTGTCCCTGTTGCCTCTTTGCTTTCCAGCCTCTCCTCTTCTTTACTCTTTCATGTTTCCACTCTATAAACTCTTATCATCACCCTGTCTGACAACCTGTCATTTTTGCTGTGCTTTTGGCATCCCACCATCAGTGCTCATCTCTCTGAGTGGAGCAACATGTCTCGGAAAGCAGCCTGGTCTCCTGCTTTATGATGTTAATGCTTCAAGGTTGATGGATTTTGAGGGTCTCATCATTTGTTGTGTCCAAGCAAATGCTCTTGATGGCAGTTCTAGTAGAGGTGTGAAGCACTAAGGCCACTGTGAACCAACAATATTACTGTTGCCAGGGAGCCGAGGAGGCTCTGTGGGCTCCCTGGGTGGGAGGTGGTGAGTTGCTCGGCTAGATTTAGACCTGGGGGGGGGGGGGGGCTTGGAGGCTAGGTGCTCTATACTGATAAGACTGGAATTAAGTAATACACTGTAGGGCTATTTACAACTTGGAGTAATCTTTTAAATGTCAAAATTAAAGAAGACTGTATTTGGCAGCAGACAGCCTATTTATGATGAATATAATGGCAGATTTTTTATGAGGCGTTAGTGTAAATCAGTAATAAATCAACATATGTGCTGCTCATGTCTGAATTGAAGACTACCTACTGTTAACTAAAATGGCAAAGCAGAAGTGAAACGTGCAACATCGAAAAACCCATAAATGGATTTTAATAGATTAGCTGTCAGCAGCACTAACTCGAGAGAAGAGCAGTGAGTGTTTTCTAATCATGATGGGCTGTGCTCTCCATGCAGATATTAATAGCCACAAAGCAATGTCACCACTAAGTCCCCTGTCTCTCCTCATGGCTTTGTTTTCAAGCACATTCTTTCCACCTTTGTTTTGCTCTTAACTTATCCTTAGAGATATGAGGTAAGACTCCCTTTTTCACTTTCCACTTCATTTTTTTACTTCATTTAACACAGCAGGAGGAAACGGTATTATGTGGCAGATCGTGTGGCCTTAACACTGTGTGCTTAAAATACGAAGGTAAAATTAATAAACAGATGATGGGATGGGATAGGAATAAAAATCCCTTCTAATGAGATCATGCCACGCTGTGAAAACATTTCATGGCACAACCATGTGTGGATTCAATTTCAGGTCAAAGAAACATAGCTAAATATTAAGAAAGCAGAAGAAACAGATGGGAGTGATGGAGCAGAGTGGGAATTAAAGGGGGGAATAGGGAAGCTATTTCAGGGATGGTGTGTCTGAAATGACAACTGTTGTGCCCCTCACCCCCCGTTCTTTCTCTACCTCTCTCTATCAAATCCCACTCTCTCTCCCCTCTCTTAACCTCAGACGCTTCATTACCCAGAACTTTTCCAACCACAGACTCTTCTCTCCATCTCTCTGTGTGTCTCATGATAAAAATAGAACACTATTACCCTTTTCCAATGAGCTGTGACACATGTGCCACCTCCCAAACATGTATAAGGCCAAACACTATATAAAGGCCATGTGTGAGTGAGTGAGTGCAGGGCAGCAGGCTAAAAAAATCTCTTCTCCTAATCAATAATAATAATAATAACAATAATAATAAAAATACATTTTATTTATTTATTTTTTTAGTTTGTTTCTTTTTACAGAGGAACAGTGTAAATTTCTTATATTCAAACCTTGGGAAGATTCCCAGAACTGCCACAAGGAAAATCAGTTCTCTCCACCTCCCTCTTCCTTTACTCTCCTCCTCTGCCTTACCCATCATTTTCAACACATCCATGAGTGTGACCAACTCCTCTGCCTATCGATCGGAGCGTAGTTTCCACCAGACATCATCCTCAACTTCGCCCTCTGGTAACCCATACATGGAGAAGAGCAGGGGATTGTTCACTGAGGACTTTGGCTCCTTCATGAGGCCTGGGAGCGACACTTTGGGTTTTTCCAGTAAGTTGGAGGCAAATTCAAGTCTTTGGAAAGGATTTTATAAACAAAAAAAGTATGAATAATAGCAAAAGAAAATTTATGTGACAGTTTTAACTGTGAGGTGTTTATATTTGGCAGCATGTTTTCATGAAGTAATGTGATTTTCTTTTATATATAAAGCAGTCATAAAAACTTGTCAGATGTGACAGAGGAAGGAGAGAAGATGCAGGATTAAGTCTACAAGGCAGTTCGGTTGATGACAAATGCTTTTATAAACAAGACTGTAGTCATGGTGGAGCTGATAAACAGAAAACTGCACATTATACACAAGAGAACACACCATATTTTCATAGAAGCCTCTTTCCATTACAGGTTTCTTAAACACTTCTATGTTTAAAATACTTAGAAAGATCGTGAGGCATTTCACTTTACAGTGCTGGATTCATCCTCTGGCTTTGTAATGCGTCCAGTTGGTGTGAACTGCTCTGTATTAGTTCCCTGTTGGTGCACACAGACGTGTGAATGTCTCACATGTGACCTTTAAATAAACTCACAGCCTGTGTGCCTCTTGTGTCGGGGCAGAAAAGAACAGTTTTGGAACCTTGGCTGGTGTCCTACAGGTGAAGCTTCAAGATGAGTGCTGCTAAAGGGACAGCAGCACACACACATGTACATGCCTGCATGTCAGGAATGCTAGGACTGGCTGCCAGTAGAGTGACTTCACACACCGAGTATCTGTGATGACGCCTGCTTAATGAATGACCAAATGGTTGCCCAGTGATCAGTGCACACACAGACACACAGTTGGAGTGATGTCACGTAATGAAACTAACTTGCATGTAAAGTCACAGCTCCACTCTGGAAATGAGCATCAGGACCTTCCCAAACAGTCCTTCACTGACCTCAGAATCCATGGTGACATCCAGGAAAAGCTATCAGATTAAAGGCCTACATAATATTAAGTTCAGCATAGTGATAAATCCACTAACCTGCATCTCTACCTGCTTTTGACTTTAAGTTGAATTTTTTTACTTACCTCCAAACATCCCACCTTGTTTCCACATGTGGCAGACAGCTGCTTTCAGGGGAAAAGCTCTGATAAACCAAGGGAGACAAATAAAGAGAAGGGGGTGTAGAGAGGAGACAAAAGCTCTTTTCATAGTGCTGTTCAAGGGAGGACAAACGCCATCCTGTCTGCAAGGTATGGAGGCAGAATGGGTTGATGCGCTTGAGCAGCAGCCGAATCAGCCTGTGTGTGTAGATGTGTGTAAGGGACAGTTGCTGTCTGAAAGCACACATCATATGGTGTTAAGCCAACTCTGTTAGGTCAGTATGAACAAGCTAACGGGAGCTGAATTGTGATGTGTTTTGAAGCTAATTGGGCAGCACTCAGAAGCTGAGAACTGCCACAAGTGGTCAATAAATCATGAAAGCAGCTTTGAACTGCTCAGTCAGTCATCTCATCTTGAATACCAAGAAAACAAAGGAGATGATTGTTGACTTCAGGAGGAACAAGAACACACATAGAAGTGTTTCCATCATGGGAGAGGAGGTGGAGGTGGTGGAGGAATACAAGTACCTTGGAGTTCAGCTGGACAACAGACTTGAGTGGAAAAGCAACACTGAGTACATTTACAAGAAAGGTCAGAGCAGACTCTACTTCTTAAGGAAGCTGAGATCTTTTAACGTCTGCACCAAAATGTTGCAAATGTTCTACAGGTCTGTTGTTGAAAGTGCAATCAGCTTTGCAGCAATCTGCTGGGGCAGCGGCATCAGAACCAGAGACTTGAAAAGAATTAACAAACTGATCAAGAAAGCCGGTTCTGTGCTTGGAGTAACTCTGGAGCCGCTGGAGTTGATCATCAAAAAAAGAATTCTGTACAAGCTGACGAAGATAATGGAAGATCCTTCACACCCTCTACACAACGCCGTGACGAAACAACAGAGTGTGTTCAGTGGGAGGCTTGTTCAAGTCCGATGCAAGACAGAGAGATACAGAAGATCCTTCCTTCCAGCAGCTATCAGGCTGAAGAACAAAGCCCTTAATTAATTAATGTGATTGTTTTACTAAAAAATTACTACTACTACAATATTGAATTTCCCTTTGGGATTAATAAAGTATTTTTCATTCATTTTTTTTTTTCATCTATGTGACATAAAAACTGTCATCAGAGGGTCTTTGAGAGTATTAATCCAATGCACAAAATTGCTCTGCAAATGGTAATCTACTTTATATGCAACTGTAACAAAATGACATGCAGTGCACTGAATATAGTCAAAGATGAATGCCCCCATATATGAACATGTCATTTATATTAGAGTAACCAACCTGCTGCTTCCAGTTTACAACAACATACATATGAACTGTTTATTAAAATGCTTACATGGAAGAACAAAAAAGAAATAACCGTATACAATGTACATAATTATAGTGACTGTTAAGTGTTGTATGCAGTTGACCGTGTTAATGTCTGTAAGCTCTAATTTAATTATTCCAAAAATCAAGCCTTTTTAACATTTCATTTCATCCTTTTTACATAACAAGTTGGTCATTTGGAGACAGACGTTAAGATCAGGTATCTCTTTTTTTTCTAGATTTAAAAATTTTTGTTCTTGGATTTGAAAATTTTAGAAACTTAAAAAAAAAAACGTGCATCTAAACAAATCAGTGTTGATATTAGCACTGACTTCACGCACAGATATGACGGAAATCTAATAATTTTAGAGCTGAACTGATTATGTGATTAATCTAAAAGTGGCAGCATTTTCACCTGTGCACGATTTTCTTTGTCTGTACTGATTCCACTATACTGACTATAACAAGTACATTTAAAAGGCTTTAAGTTTTTTTAAACAAAAATCTGCAAATCTCTCAGTTACCAATGCAATCATTTTAATCAGTGAGCATTCATTAGTATATTATAGCAACTGCAGTAATTATAAAGAACATAATTTTCACACTGGAGGATGTGAATTTATGCTCAGCAGCAAAAAGTTACATTACAAATTTAATAACAAATGAAGAGGCAACTGGGTATAGATAGGGTTAGTTTTACTCTCCTGTTGTCTCAACTTGTTTTTTTTTATTTTGTGGTGGTTTCAGGTGGAACTGGAAATATCAAAACTCTTGATGATTCCTACCAGTTCACAGTTGATGTGCAAGACTTCTCTCCTGAAGATGTCATTGTCACCACATCCAACAACCAAATAGAAGTTCGTGCAGAAAAGGTGAGCAGTGTGTCTTTTAAGAGAACCAGGAATCACCAACTCTGGACCTCTTGGGCCACCGTCCTGAAGGGTTTAGATGTTTCCCTGCTACAACACACCTGACTCAAAACAATGAGTCTTGTGTAGAACTTCATACAAGCTGTTGGAAAACCGAGTCATTTTAATCAGGTGTGTCAGGACACTCGCCCAAGAGGTCCGGAGGTGGTGATCCTTGCTCTAGTACTACAATCATAACATGTCCAGTAATCTATAATACTGTGTTTTTTGCAGTTAGCCCAGGATGGTTCAGTGATGAACGCTTTCACCCATAAGTGCCAACTACCCGAGGATGTGGACCCCACCTCAGTGACATCATCACTGGGTGCCGACGGGACCCTAACAGTCCGGGCGCGGAGGCACCCAGCCAAAACCGAGCTCACACAGACCTTCCGTACCGAGATCAAAATCTAGAGAGGAACTAACTCCCTCAAAATGCTTTCTCTTCTTGTGTTTTTCAAGTTCCCCAATTTCTCATCATCACTGCCATCATTCTACTTCACACACTATTCCATACAAATGACACATCCACCTTTTAATGACAGCAAAAATGTCTGTACTTTTAATTTATATCTGAGTTAGTCCAGACTACACAGAAACAATGAGTCATATCTGCACATAAAGACACACACACACATAATTAGCTCACTACTTCACTCCTGTCCTAACAGTTTTCAAACAGATCACTCAAAATATTGTGGTTACTCATTAACAATAATTTATTGTATATTATTGCTTGTGTGAATAAACTGACATTAAACATGACTGTCAATAAAAATCCTGTTCTTTGAAACCCTTTTGAATGACACATCACTAAGTGAGTTGTCCTCATTAAAGGTGTGGACCTGAGGTTTAGAGAGCTTCACTAATTAATCAGACATTACAGTGCGATAACTGAACTTGGATTGATGTATCTTTAAGTTAATGAAAAATGGGGGAAACAACTAGTAGAAATATCAGATTACGTATCCTTTGTTGAAAACTTTCTTTTAACAACTAAATTTATAGGTTTAACATTGCAGGGTAGAATGTTATTTCGACTTTAATTTTGCATTATTAAGGTTTGAACAAATGGGGAATTTTATTTATTTATTTGCCATGTATTTGGATTAAATACACAAATTTAGATAAACCTGTTACCATAAGAAAACTCTGCTCAGAGGATATAGGTATAATTATTTAAAGTTTTTGTCTTGCATAGATAACTTTATTTCACTGTATTTATGCTGTTATCATTGAGGGTGCCACAATTCATTCAGTAATTTTTACAGGACCTAATTCTATTTGTTTAACCTGTTGCTATGTTGTGAAGCACAGTATAATTATTCAGAACATTTAGAATTTGAAAGAAAAAGGTAAATACATTATTGAAATTAATATATTAAATAGTCTTATTGCAGTAGAACGGTTTAATGCAAAATCTATGTTTTGTGGACAACGTTTGCACCGTTTCCTAACCTTATTAGAAAAACTATATCACTAATTTGGCCTGTTGCGCCACCTCGTGGTCATGATCAGCCCAACACGTGCTCACAGCGCGCCTGCTCCTTGCATACATCCGGCCGGCCCCTATCAATCGATCAGAGAGAGGAAGATGGTGGTGGATGGAGTGAACGGGCAGGATCGATCACCGAAAAACTCGATTGGATTCGTTTTAAGTGACTTAGAAACTACGCGTACTCCACCGCGTTCTCCAAAAGTGTGAGCCCAGAGTGGGAAAACAGCGATAAAGAGGTAATTCTGGGGTTATTTTATGTAAAAAATGGCGCTTGCGTTAAAAGAAAAGTGCGAGCTAGCTGTGAAAACAACAAGAGACAGGCCCGACTCGTTCGTCCGCCATCTTGTCCACTCACTACATACATGTAGGCACGCTAAATTAATCCCTGATAACAAAGCTACAAGGATGGAGGAATTGCAATCGATGCATTGCACGGTCAAACCTTGCTGTCGATACTTGTAGAGAAACTCCAGTTCCGGTCACTTAACACGAGTGTAACAACAAGAAAAACAATTAAATGTTAATATGTCGTTACTTCGGGGAACGTCACTGGTCAGAGATTAGTCAGCCCGCATTATATTTCTCTACATACGCTACATCGCATTTAGAACGTCGTAAATTTAAAATAATTTTTGTTAGATTTTTTTAGACTCGGCTTTGACTCAACATTTTGTTTGTGTTGTAGAAATTTATCTGTTTTCTTCTCTAAGAATTGAGGCCTAATCCAAACAGATGTCCAGATGATACTGCAAGCACGACACAAGCACATTAAATAAAGAGAAAATTAGAGAGTTGATAAGGGAATGCAAAAATGATAAGTCGTTTACTAACAATATAGGTAGATGGGAATTTACTAAATATAAAATAAGACAATTTACTATTAAATTTTGTGTAGAACTTAGTTGGAAAAGGAAGGAATATGAATGTTCCTTAATTCAGGAACTAAATATATTTTGCAGTAAAGCTGAACTAAATTCTCAAGAAAAGGATAAATTAATTGAACTACAAAGCAAATTAGATATCCTCTACCTTGAAAGGGCTCAAGGAGCCTTTATAAGATCGAGGGCTAAATGGATTGAGGCTGGTGAAAAAAACTCCTCATATTTTAGTAATTTAGAAAAATACAGACAAGAAAAAAATTCTATTGCAAGTCTAATGATAAATGGAACCGAAAATAAGGACTATAAAAGCATTGAAAAAGAAGTTTTTTCATTCTACTCTAACTTATACTCTTCTAACTACTCTGCTGCTGATGCACAGATCCTTTTTGATAAAATTGCAAATTCGATCCCCTGTATTGAGGAATCCTTTAGGGACTTTTGTGATTCAGATCTTAGAATGGAGGAGATGGACTCGGTTATTTCAAAAATGGCTTCGAACAAATCCCCAGGAACAGATGGGCTCACAACAAACTTTTATCAGTTCTTTTGGAAGGAATTAAGAGATTTCTTATTTGAAGCTTTAAAAGAATGTATAGAGAAAGAAGAATTAATGTCAACTATGAAACAGGGCTTAATCACCTTAATTCCCAAACCCGGAAAGGACAAAAGGCTTTTGGATAACCTGAGACCCATCACTCTTCTTAACACAGATTATAAGATTCTTTCTGGAGTAATAGCAGCAAGACTGAAAGATGGAATAGCTTCTATAATTACGGAAACGCAATCTGGTTTTGTGAAAGGGCGGTCAATTCATAATAATATTAGACTTGTATTAGATTTGCTAGATTATAGTCAAGTGATTCAAATAAGAGGGTTTATTTTATTTCTTGATTTTTACAAAGCATTTGACTCTGTTGAACATGATTTCATTCTGAAAACATTACTCCATTTTGGTTTTGGGAGTAAATTTATTAAGACTATTGGTATGCTATATAATGGAATTAACAGCTCTGTGGCTTTAGGTCAGGGCACATGTACAAGATTTAACATTAAAAGAGGAATTCGCCAAGGTTGTGGTACCTCTCCACTATTGTTCATTATGGTAGCAGAGATGCTTTCTATTCTAATTAAAACGAGTTGTATTGAAGGATTAAAAGTAATGGACAAACAAATTATTATAAGTCAGCTAGCTGATGACACGACTCTGTTCCTTAAAAATAAAAATCAAATTCCCTTAGCTTTGCATTCTATTACCCAATTCTCGAAGGCCTCTGGTTTGCAACTAAATTTGAATAAATGTGAAATTCTGGCATTACAAGATTGTGATTTAGACTCCCTTTATAATATAAAGATTAAAAAGGAAGTGAAATACTTGGGAATTGTTCTATCTAAAGACAAAATAACAACTGAAAATTTGAATGTCTGTAAAAATGTGGAGAAGTGTAAATCAATTCTGGACATGTGGCTACAAAGAGACATTTCAATTTTTGGAAGAGTTCTACTATCGAAAATGGATAGTTTATCTAGACTTATTTACCCGGCCTTTTCCCTTCCTATCTCTACAAGAATGATTAAAAAGATAAATACTGTTAATTTTCAATTCATTTGGAGAAATAGATGTCAATATATCAGGAAAATAGACATGATCAAAAGTTATGAGGATGGGGGTTTAAATGCTATTGATTTTGATATTATGAATGGGGTTCTAAAACTAAAGTGGTTAAAAAATTATCTAACTAATAGAAATTCCTTTTGGTTTATTGTCCCTAATATGATTTTCAAAAAGATGTGTGGGATAGACTTTCTTCTAAAGTGTGATTTTGAGTGCAGCTCATTACCAGTTAAGCTTTCTGCCTTTCATCAACAAGTCCTTCTTTATTGGAAGTTAATTTATAGTCATAATTTCACTCCACATAATACACCTGTGTGGAATAACAGGTACATATTGATCGGAAAAAAATCTGTGTATGTAGAGGGATGGAAATCCAAAGGTATATGGGCGACCGCACAATTTATGGATGATTCTGGTAATATCCTACAATATGAGAACTTCTGTAAAAAATTTCAAATTCAATGTGATGTTAAGCAATATAATAGAATTTTAAAAGCTATACCGCTCTCTCTGAGGTCAATGGTTAGAGAAGATATTCAATACTCGGCAGTTTCTCCGACACTTAGACAGCTCTGTATTGATGGGTTAGATTTGTGTGATTTTAAGTGCACCAACAAAATTCTCAGAAAGATCTTGTTAAAAAAACTTTACCCTCAACCAATTAAAAGAATGTTTCTGCTTAAAGAATTTAATTCTGAGACAATAAGGAAGATAAGGAAAAATTACATCTCCTTCCCACTCCCACCTAAAGCTAAGGAGGTCAACTTCAAAGTTTTGAACGAAATCTACCCAACGAATGAATTCTTGAGATTAAAATTTAATTTTGATCGGAATAACTGTGTCTTCTGTGAAAAGGACATTGAAACTTTAGAGCATCTGTTTTTTAATTGTGAGGTGGTGCAGACATTTTGGGGTGAGATGCAAAGTTGGCTGTTGTCCAAGAAGATTATTTTTCCTTTGTCTATGAAGACAATTTTCTTCGGTGTTCCTGATGGTAATAAAAATGTGGATTTTGTTCTTAATTATCTTTTGTTATTTGGAAAGTTCTTCATTCATAAATGTAGATATTTTAAGACCAAGCCTTGCTTGGCTCACTGGAAGAACGAGTTAATCCTATTGAGCACATCCTTAAAACATGTTAAAGAGAAGAAAGCCCTTAAATTATCTGCTTTACTTGATACATTTGATTTAATTTGAAATGGCCCTGTGATTTAATTTTTAATTTATTTGATGGGGTTTTTTTTTTTTTTTTTTTTTTTTTTTTGTCTATGTTCTTGTTGTTGTACTTGCTCAGTTCGTATTCTTTTGTGTAAATTTCTGGAATGATATATTTGCTGTATATTTGTATCTTTCTTCAATGAAACGCTGTTAAAAGGAAAAAAAAAAAAAAAAAAAAAACATTAAATAAAGAGTCTCCAGCAGAGCAAATATATTGCTTCTTTGTGAGGGGAAATACTGCTAAAACACATATAAATTACTTTAGTTTTACATTTGTCAATGCAACTTGGTCCAGACTAACTGCTGGAAATGTCAACCTTTTGTTTCTCACCTGTCACTACTTAATTGGATAGTAGGAGAATTGTTGTTTTCTTTTAGTTAAAGGCCTTTATTCATTTATTTATTTTAGAATAGTAGTTATGTATATCATTTTTGAAGGCCTTTTTTATTTTTAAATAACTGAAGGCCCACGATTGATATCACATTGCAATGGGCTTGACCATGGTTTTGAAATATTTGCACATCTTTTTCTAATATGCCTCAAGCACAATTCAGTAAAATGGATTTATGTACAGTTCTGTAAGCTTTGCAGTTTAGTGTCACACTGACGTTTACAGGTAACTGAGTTTTTGTAAACAGGGAATAAACTTAAACATAAATGGACACCAGACATGTAGTAGTAGTAGTGTAATGAAGACCTCTTAAGGCTACATAAACAGCAGAGGCTTTAAAAATGTGAATAAATGGAAGATTTCTATCTTTTTGCTCTTATGAATCAATAAATACTCAAAATGTTCTCATTAAAGCAATAATATCACACAAGAGCAGATTAATAGATGCATGATTTTGTATCTACCATTTAATCACATGATATCTCAAAATCCTTGTATGTTCAGCTGCTTAAGGCTCATGTAGTTTTGAACTGATTCCAAGCAAAGGGAGCAGCGAGCCTTCAATCTCAGTCCAGTGTGGACTCTGGAAACAGTACCTATAAGGAATACTTTGTTTTTTTTTTTCCACAGAGGCTGTACCGGCTAGCTCTGACCCTTCACGAAGATGGAGTTCCCATGGCACAGTGCAGAGGTTCTGGAGCAGCTTAACCGGCAACGCAAACAGGGCCTGCTGTGTGACTGCACCTTTGTTGTGGACGGGGTAGACTTCAAGGCCCACAAAGCTGTGCTGGCAGCCTGCAGTGTATACTTCCGAACCCTCTTCCTTGACCAGAAGGATGTGGTGCATCTGGACATTAGCAATGCAGCAGGTGGATTCTAGCTAGGCAGTAGAATGTCGCTATAAACCTGCATTTATTTTCACCCTTCATTGCTCTGACTTTGCATAACACAAAGCCTTACTTGAGAATCAGTGAGTGTACTCTGACTATCTAACTAAATTTGTTGTTTTGATGGGTTTGTTGCAGGCTTGGGTCAAGTCCTTGATTTTATGTACACTGCCAAGCTGAGTCTAAGCCTACAGAACATAGAAGATGTCCTTTCGGTTGCCCACTTTCTTCAGATGCAAGAAATTATAAATGCATGCTCTGCATACCAGTCAATGTCAAATCCTGCCCCACCTGTCATCACATTGGATTTTGCAGATGGTGAGTCTAGTTTTTGAATAACTTTACAGCTTTTTTACAGTGTAGTATATAATTCATCTTGATATTTTTGTTCATGTATAATATTTCTTCCCTTGTTTCAATAACAAACCAGATTCAAAAACAGGTGAAAGAGAACAGAAGGGGGATACTGAAACTGATCTATCCGAAGTAGCAGCACAAGCAGAGGAATGCCCTCCTACAACGTCTAAAGAAGATTGTGAGGACTCACAAAGTCAAGAAAGCTTAAATAAAAACATCTCTGCTGATACGCAACAAAATATTTCTAAGCCCAATCCCCCTGAAGCACACTTGAGCCGTGGAAGACCCCCCAAAACCACTCTGCTTTCTGCTCAAAAGAAATCATCTGTAAAGGAGGATGAAAGTACTGCTCATGACGCAATCGGGTTTCAGGATGATCCCTCTGATGCCGATTACACGCCCAGTAAATGCATATTTATACATCTTTTGAACTGTATACAGTTTTGAAGGCCAACACAATTCCAGAGGCGTATATTTAATTTAATATTTATTTTTTAACTACAGAATCGGAGCTGAAATCTTCAGGAAGGTCATCCTATATGAGCTCTCGAGGGAGAAGAATCAGAAAACCTCCTCGAAGAAACTTCCCAAGTGGTGAGCAGCTTCAATGGTTTTCTTCACAAGTTGTCTTCTGACAAAAACATTTCCTGTACAAAGATAATCAACAAATCTAAATAGATAACTTCAGGAAGAATCAGCTAACCATGATAAGATCTAAATTTTCTTTGACAATTATATTATTGCCACTAAATGCACATATTTTAAAAAGTTTTAATATTAACACCAACAGAAAAAAAACTTCTCTGACTTGCTGTGACTTAGCTTTGATTCCTATTTCCAGTCCAGGCTTGTGACAGTCGGTCATTTTCAGTTGTTTTCCATCATTGTTTTTATAGAGATTGACTCCGAGGATGAAGGTCCATCCAAGAAAACATCTGAGAAGAGGGTGTCAGAGCCAGCAGAGGTAGGTGCAGGACAGAAAGATGACTCCACAGAGATGGATGATTTGGAGGCTGATGATGAAGATGTCACTGAAGATGAGGATGAGGATGATGATGACGATGAGCGAATCAGTCACCAAGCAGAAGATTCGAGCGACAAAGATGGAAGAGAAACCGTGTCAGCATCTATGAGCGGCCGATCTGAATCAAAGCCTTACAGCTCTGTGACCCATAAATGTGAGGTGAGACACGTCAGTGTTGACACGAAGGAAGCATAAAGTTCCGTCTGTAGTGTTTACGCTCTGTGTAACTAAAGTAAGCTCGGTGCAAATATCAGTTATTTTTGTATGCAAATCTATGTTTCAATGTTTTGTCTGCTTTAGCTTCATGACATATTTCCTTTCCAGGACTGTGGGAAGAAATTCACCCACACAGGTAACTTCAAGAGGCACATGCGTATTCACACGGGAGAGAAGCCGTTCAGCTGCAGGGACTGCAACAAGTCTTTCTCTGACCCTGCAGCTTGTAAAGCCCACGAGAAAACACACAGGTGAGATACATATTTTTACTTCCATTTATTTTTATTCACAGCTGCTCCCTGAGCTCAGTCCAGCTTGTGTCTTTAACGGATGTTTGTACCGCCTAGTCCTCTGAAGCCGTACTGCTGCTCTACTTGTGGAAAGAGCTACAGGCAGATCAGCCTGCTCAACCTGCATCGCAAACGCCACACAGGCGAAGCACGGTACAGCTGTGAAGTGTGTGGCAAGCTTTTTACGACATCAGGCAACCTGAAACGCCACCAGCTGGTGCACAGCGGCGAGAAGCCGTACCACTGTGACTACTGCGAAAAGGCTTTTTCTGACCCCACGGCTAAGATGCGACATCTGGAGACTCATGACACAGAAAAGGGGAACAAGTGTCCACACTGCGACAAACGCTTCAACCAGGTAACATCATGTTCAGGGAGTGTTGACTGTAAGAGGATCACTTTTTTTAAACAAGTACTTGCATCACTAATTGTAACTAGAATATTTAATTCTGAATGAAGTGTCACTGAATATTTTTGTTTTGTATTTTTGCAAGCTTGGGAATCTGAAGGCACACCTGAAAATTCACATTGCCGACGGGCCTCTCAAGTGCAAGGAATGTGGCAAGCAGTTTACCACTTCAGGTAAAATAAGGGTTTCTCTTTCTTCTTTTCTTTCTTATGCAGATAAGAACTTTAAATGTTCAGATACGAAGGATTTTAGAATCTTGATATTTTATTGAGTAAAACTGATTCTTTTTTTAAGAGATGTCCTGGTGGCTTGTGGATGCTGCAGAGAAAAAGAAAACCTGCACAAATCGATCCATTGACTCAGAAATGAACTACTAGGGACTGATTAGTTGGTATATACAGGAGACCCAGGTTAAAAAAGAAAGAATGGAGCAAAGTATACCCGCGACCCTTAATGGACTAAGCGGTACAGGGAATGAATGGAGCAAAGTAAATTAAAATGATTTATGTCCAAGTCTGTGATGTGTCATCTTTTCACTCTAGTTGGGTCTGCAGTCATTCAGTCCTTATTTGACAAGCAGAGCTTAAAACTGAGGAGTTTTTTGTGTGTTTGTTTCTTTGTTTTTTTCTTTAGTTAATTATTATTGAAAAGACAGTTTGTGGCTTCATTTTCTAATGTGATGATTTACTTTGTTACATCCCAAAGTTTTGTTGCTATATGCTCTGCTTTCTGTAGAGGCTGGCTTCATAGACAGATATTCTGATATTACTCTTTATATTTGCTACCAAAAAATGGGATTCTTTGTTCCATAACCAATGGCAGGCCTTCCTGGGACAGATACATCCTTACAGGCCCAACTCATAATACTTTCAACACCATGCTTCACTGAATAAATGAGGCTCTATTGGATTTAGCATTATTCAAAGAACAAAACAGGATTCATCTTCTGCTGTGCCTTTATCAATACTTAAGTAGAGAAAAGTTCAAATTTAAGCTTTCTGTTTGATTTTGCCTGAAGCACTGATGTAAAAAAATGTTTTCTTCTTCTGCTATTCTAAAACTAAATTCCTGGTGTGGGTAGGGATTTCTACATCATGCAATTTTAAAAGATTTTTTTTTATTTTACCTTTATTCATACAGGTTTAACTCATTGAGACATGCAGTCTCTTCTCCAAGGGTCATCTGTCCATAAATGTATACAATAAAATTAGGTACAAACATGCAATATAGTACAGACAGATATAACAGATCTAAATAAAATGGATTAGAAAATGACCTAAAACTACAACAAAACCTTAATGTTGTTTGGTTCAGTGTGCTTAAAATGAGTATAAATGAACATGTTTTTTTTTCCTTTGCATCATTTGATCACACCTTTGTGTGTTGGTGCCTCCTTTTTAGGAAATCTGAAAAGACATCTGCGGGTTCACAGTGGGGAGAAACCATACGTCTGTGCACACTGCCAGAGAGCTTTTAGTGACCCTGGAGCTCTGCAGCGGCATGAACGCATCCATACAGGTATTCTCATCCCATTGAAACAGGCTTGAATGAAAGCAACGCATTTCTTGTTTTCAGTTTGAAACATAGATTAATATTTTCTACCTCCGTGTTACAGGAGAGAAGCCCTGTGTCTGTCTTGTCTGCGGGAAGGCTTTCACCCAGGCCAGCTCCCTCATCGCCCATGTTCGCCAGCACACGGGAGAGAAGCCCTACGTCTGCGATCGCTGTGGCAAAAGGTCAGCTCATCAAGACAAAGCAGATACAGCAATAATAGGCTCATGCTTCAAACCAGCTTGTTACTGGCAAATACAATCTAATATTTTCCAACAGGGAAATATATTAAGAGAAGAACAAGTGTTTGTTAAATTGTTTGTCTTGGTAATAGAGCATTTGGATTCACAGAGGGGATAATGATTTTATAGTTATAACTGCATTTTAAATAGAGACTTGCTGAAAAGTATCTTTAGGTGATTTGAGATTTAAGATACCCACATGTCAGTGAACTGGTTTACTAAAAGCTACGTCATGCACTTTATTTACTTTATGTTTTATGAGCAGATTTGTACAGTCAAGTCAGTTGGCCAATCACATTCGGCATCACGACAATGTGCGGCCACACAAGTGTCAAATGTGCAACAAGGCATTTGTCAACGTCGGAGACCTGTCGAAGCATATCATCATTCACACAGGTAAGGAAAAAATGGTATAAAGTAGTCATGAGACTTTAGCGAAATGGAGGAAATGTCCAAACTAACTTCAACCTGTTGATTAGTTGAAGTATCTCCTACTACCACATCTGCATCCCACAGGGCTCACAACATTCCTCCATCTTGTTGTTTCAGGGGAGAAACCGTTCCTATGTGATAAATGCGGTCGAGGGTTCAACCGAGTGGACAATCTGCGCTCTCACGTCAAGACTGTCCACCAGGGCAAGGCCGGCATGAAACGGCTGGTTATTGCCGGGGGAAACGTAGAAGAAGGGAGTGATGAGTGTGCAGGCTCAGCCATCTCAGACAGTGAGATCAAAATTGTCACTGTCACCACAGAGGACATCGTCACCCTGGCAACAGAGGCCCTAGCAGCCAGTGCTGTGGCTCAGCTGACAGGTCAGATCCTCAGACAGCACCAGCATCTTTTGTAGACAATGAATTAATAAAAGAGATCAGATTGTTGAAGGTTTGTTTATTATGCATTGGTCAACAGTTGTTCCAGTGGCTGCCTCAGTGTCTGCAGATGAGACCGAAGCTTTGAAAGCTGAAATCACCAAAGCAGTGGAGAAAGTGCAAGAAGCAGGTTAGATCTGTACTGTGAATGAAAAAGACCTGTTTTGGGAGTATGATATAGAATTAGAAATCTGAACAGTCAGTAGTGCTGGGGATGTTGCTTGACATTACAAGTCAGTAGTAGACAGCGATTGGGATTATACACGTATCCTGTTTAATTGGATCGATGTGGTGTGGCAGAGTGCACAAACCTCTTCCATTTTTATACCAAATGTTATATTAAGATCTACATGTTTAATAAAAGGCACTCGCGTGGGTTCTCAGCATCCTCCTACATTTCATAGACATGCATGTTAGGTTAGCTGGTCACTAAAAATTCTGTGTGAATGTGAGCGTGATTGGTTGTTTGTCTCTATGTGTTTGTCCTGTGATAGACTGGCGACCTGTCCAGAGTATAGTTTGCCTTTCACTTAACTATCCATCCATCCATCTTCTGCCACTTATCAGGAGTTGGTTCGCGGGGGCAGCTGCCTAAGCAGGGAAACCCAGACTTCCCTCTCCCCAGCCACATTCACCAGCTCATCTGAAGGGATCCCAAGGTGTTCCCAGGCCAGCTGCGAAATATAGTCCGTCCAGCATGTCCTGGGTCTTCCCCGGGGCCTCTTTCCAGTGGGATATGCCCGGAACACCTCACCAGGGAGGCGTCCAGGAGGCATCCTAACCAGATGCCCGAGCCACCTCATCTGGCTCCTCTCGATGTGGAGGAGCAGCGGCTCTACTCTGAGCCCCTCCCGGATCACCGAGCTTCTCACCCTGTCTCTAAGGGAGAGCCCGGCCACCCTGCGGAGAAAACTCATTTTGGCCGCTTGTATTCGCAATCTTGTTCTTTCGATCACTGCCCACAGCTCCTAACCATAGGTGAGGGTAGGAACGTAGATTGACCTGTAAATCGAGAGCTTTGCCTTTTGGCTCAGCTCTTTCTTCACCACAACAGACCGATGCAGAGTCCGCATCACTGCAGAGGCCGCACCGATCCGCCCGTCGATCTCCCTCTCCATCCTTCCCTCACTCGTGAACAAGACGTGAACTCCTCCACTTGGGGCAGGACCCTATTGCAGACACGGAGAGAGCACTCCACCCTTTTCTGGCTGAGGACCATGTTCTCGGACTTGGAGGTGCTGATTCTCATCCCAGCCGCTTCACACTCGGCTGCGAATCGCTCCAGTGAGAGCTGAAGATCACGGCCCGACGAAGCCAACAGAACCACATCATCTGCAAAGAGCAGAGACCCAATCCTGAGGCCACCGAACCGGATCCCGTCAACACCTCGGCTGCGCCTAGAAATTCTGTCCATAAAAGTTATGAACAGAATTGGTGACAAAGGGCAGCCTTGGCGGAGTCCAACCCGCACTGGAACCGATTCTGATTTACTGCCCTACAGCATCTAGAGCCTTAAAGAACTCTGGGCGGACCTCATCCACCCCCGGGGCCTTGCCACTGAGGAGCTTTTTAACCACCTCAGCGACCTCAGCCCCAGAGATGGGAGAGCCAGCACCAGCTACCCCAGACTCTGCTTCCTCATCGGAAGATGTGTTGATGGGATTGAGAAGGTCTTCGAAGTATTCCCTCCATCGCATCACAACGTCCCGAGTTGAGGTCAGCAGCCCCCCATCCCCACTGTACACAGTGTTGACGGAGCACTGCTTTCCCCTCCTGAGCCACTGGATGGTGGACCAGAATCTCCTCGAAGCTAAGCCTCACTTATATAATTGCCGGGATTGGCTTCCCTGCGACCCAGAATTGGAATAAGTGGTATAGAAAATGGATAGCTGGATGGATAAAAGTCTGTTTTGGAAACACTCAAATTCTCGTCATGTTTGTTACTGCATAAATTGAAACGGAAAGCAAAAAATTCAAACCTTACAGAAAGACAAAGTTTAAGGAAAGTGTGCCATGACAAATGGGACTGTGAATGGTTTACTTTGTCAACTCTGCTTCTGTTCACAGACCCCAACACTCAGATCTTGTATGCTTGTGATTCCTGTGGTGATAAATTCCTCGACGCCAGCTCCTTAGCTCAGCATGTGCGCATCCATACAGCTCAAGCACTGGTCATGTTTCAGGCAGATTCTGACTTCTACCAGTACACTACAGCCACCGCCACGACTGAAGGTGATTCTGTAACAACATGGCAACCCACGGCCGAACAGGTCATCCAGGAAGGAGAGCTAATGTTCCGTGCAGAGGATGGAGAAAGAAAATCAGAAGTGGGGATAGTTGGAGAGACACAAGAGCCGCAAGAGTCTGAGGCCATAATTCACGTGGAGGAGGGGATGGAGGAAGGACAGGTGGAAACTCACACTGAGCACCCAAAAAATGGGAAAGATGTAGAAGAGGAAAAAGAAGCGAGCATGGAATGTGAGAGTCAGCCCTAGTGGGGCAGATTTATGAATGTATGAATTGTTGCTGGTGACAAATCTAATTTATGCAGGAGAAGGAAATGCAACTTATAAGGTCTGCAGATGAGGCTTAGTACAGTCAAACCTTGGTGTTAACAAACTAATCCAAACTGAGATGAGAACACTCACTTGTTAAATCATGTTACTGTTAAGATTTATTAATCTTAAGTCATGGTTTTGCTGTTTACAGCACGACAATATCCGATTATTTTGTGATCCTCAGTGTTGCTGAGGATTCTTTTCGGAGGTGATTATACAATTTTATATATTTTGTTTAGGACTGTGCTTTATCCCGTATTGTAAAACATTTAAATCACAGGTCTTATATAATTAAGAGAAAGACGTATATTTCCATTTCACTGATAAAAGATTTTCCTAAAATAAATCTCAATATTTTATTGTACTTAGTTTAAAGTATTTCATGTAGATTAACTTCATGAACAAGTAGAGGTACTAAAGATTTAGGTTACAGATAACTACTTTCTATAGAGCTTGATACTCATATTTTTGTGCTTTGGGCAAATATCACAGTTCCCATACTTATTTGATGTTTGTGTATGTTATATGTGTCTTCTAAAAAGTCTTAATACACCAGATAAAAGATATATGTGGCAATGAAAACTCTCAGATGCGTACTGATTTAAGATAGATTTCTTTTACCATTGTGTTTTGGTTTGTTGTTTTCCCCCTCTGTTTATATTATCTGCAAAAGCTGTATTTAAATATCTGTAACCTTGCTTAAACTCGCTTGTAGTTCACATCAGCTCATTAAAGAACCATAGAGGTCTGATACGCTTTACCATGTGATGTTATTATTATCAAATAACATATTGTGTATAACATCATAGAGTCTAAAAGGGTACACTGTAGAAATATAAAGATGATATACAATAGATTCTATATGGAAAATCGTGCATTAAAAATGTTTTTAATTGTATAGTGGCTGTCAGATGTTATTGATTAGGACTTAGATACACATTTTACATTAAATAATGTGTTATAATGAAGATATGGAATTATTTTGGCTATCACAATTATATAAATTAGGCCAATTTATTTCAGTTCCTTTGCTGACAGTCAGTCCTATTATAAAGCCTTCCTCTCATTGGTGGCGAGGCAGTCAGGGCGACGCGTTCTTGTTTGTGATTGGTTGGATCTTGGGGTCAGAGTTGAGTCGGCTGTCGCTAACGCTGACGTCGCCTTCTGCAGGAAAATGGCGGCCTTGACAGCAGTCGTGCAGGCAGACCGGTCCGACTTTTTATTATCCTTCCAACAGCGAACCAGAATGAAAACGCCAAAGCGGTTCAAGCTTTTGGACAGCACCGTCCTCTCCTTGTTTGTGTTAGCCTCTGTGTTGCACTGTGCTCTGGCTGACGGTAAGACGTTGGTGCTGCTGGACAACCTCAACATCAGAGACACCCATTCAATCTTCTTCCGCAGTCTTGCAGGTCAGTAAAAATCATTTTTATTTACCTACATAATTTCCCCTTGACAAATCTTATAATTGATCACACTTTTAGCAGGCATTTCAAGTCTCTGCCAAGTTATATAAAGGTTTTTGTAGTGAACTGGTGGACTTTGTGCAGCGCTGCTAGCATTAGCTTAGTTGAATTGTGTTCCTTGTGCTTAGGTGTAATATATTCCTTGAGTCTTGCTAAACATCTAAAAAGTTCCGTGTATTTTAGTTTTATTTTATTTTGCAGTAACGCTGTATTCAATCGATGTAGATATCAAGTTATTCAGAAAATAAGTTACACATTTTTATTTATTTATTTAAAAAAAACTTGTTCTTGATGAGCATATCACTGCATTTCACCTTTTTTTTTTTCTTGCAATCAGGTATAATAATAGCATTTTCAGGACACAAATCCAATAATGATTTTCACTAGGGATTTGAAGAGCATTAAGTCAAAATAAAGTTTAAAAAAAAAAACTTGACATATTACAGCCCTTTACTTGGTTAACAGGTATGATGATAATTACTGAATAACATCCTAAACCTGTGGTGTTGTTGACCAGAGGAAATTTAACATGATCCACTATTGCTTTTTCAGGCAGATTGAAATATGCATGGCCAGAATATCATTGTTTTGTTATTTCTAATAACAAATCTTCCCTTTTTTTTTTTTTAGATCGTGGTTTTGACCTCACATTCAAGACAGCTGATGATACCTCACTGTCACTGATCAAATATGGCCAGTTCCTCTACGATCATTTGGTTATCTTTTCCCCATCAGTTGAGGGTAAACTCAACACCATTATCAGATTTAAGTTTTGATTGCTTTTATTTCCTTTCAGAAGTAATTCTTGTTTTGTCATTTGCAGACTTTGGTGGAAATATAAATGTGGAGACTATTACATCCTTCATCGATGGTGGAGGCAATGTCCTTATCGCAGCCAGCTCAGATATTGGTCAGTTTGTAGCAGCTATATCATTAGGTGATATGATTTTAGGATAAAAGAATATTGCCTTTTCACATATATTTTTCTTCTAACAACACAGGTGACCCTCTGAGGGAATTGGGCAGTGAGTGTGGCATTGAGTTTGATGAGGAAAAGACTGCTGTCATTGATCACCACAACTATGATGTGTCTGATCCTGGAGAGGTACAGCTTCATTTTAACTTTGTTTTGCACATCCAGATGTTACAACTGACAGTTGTCATTGTTTACCAGTAATCCTTCTTGTTTCCAGCACACCCTGGTAGTTGCTGACCCAGAGAACCTGCTGAAAGCTCCCACTATTGTTGGCAAACCCACCAATAAACCTGTTTTATTCAAGGGTGTTGGGTAAGCATAAATGACAACGGGAAAAAATAAGACTATTGCTTTATCACACAAATGTCTTTAAATGTGAGCTAATAATGCAAGGATACTTACATAAATAAAATGTCCGCCATGTGGATGATTTGATGAGTATGATCAGAGTAAATGTTTATGATGCAACAGTTTCTAATGTGTCTGTTTGGAAATGTCTAAAGATCCAATGTAAACCATATAAAATTTCTTGCTAGCATGGTTGCCGATCCAGACAACCCCCTTGTCCTGGACATCCTTACTGGTTCTTCAACTTCCTACTCCTACTTTCCTGACAGACCCATCTCTCAGGTAACATCACTGACTTGTCCTCACATCGCCTTACTAGATTTGTTTCTTTGATCTTTAGGACAGACTGTCAACGTTGGTATTTGCAAGCGATCCAATCAGATTTTTGTGTTAAGACATAACCAGTCTACCTGCAATGGTTGCTCTGGTAACTACATAAGTTAGTAACTACATAGCTATGCTGGTGACATCTAGGATGTGTGTAAAGATGGCGTACTGTAGGCCTTAACAAAGTAGTTTGGGGATTTGCTTTAAGGGTGCAGGAATGAGAAATATATTTAGGAATCCAATCTAAATACCTTTAATCACCTCTAGATTTGGACTAGTTGCAAAATACAGACTGTAGGTGGTGTTTTTCCTGTTCAGACTGTAAAAAAACAAACATGGTTTATTTTGTAAACTATGTTTTGTCCATTACGTTGTGTTGATTTGGGGGGGTTGCTTCATGCAGTTTTTGTTATGGTTATAGCTAAGAAACTAATAATAAAATGTAGAATCAAAGCTGTAAATGACTTAATATTGTCTGTGTTATAAATGAACCACTGAGGTAGTAACTGGTGTTTTCTACCACTCCAGTATCCCCATGCTGTGGGCAAGAACACCCTGCTAATCGCCGGCCTCCAGGCCAGAAACAATGCCAGAGTGGTTTTCAGCGGTTCCCTGGACTTCTTCAGTGATGCCTTTTTCAATTCTGCTGTGCAGAAGGCCAGACCAGGTTCACAGAGGTACTTTTCACTGTTTATATATCTTTGTTTTCTCTTCATGTATTCAGTATTCAGCAGTTTTCAAAGGAAAAAGAAAGGATAATAATTATCAATAACATCCTGGCTACTTGATGCTCATATTTTTCTTTTACTTGCTAGTGCTACAACATTTTAGAGACATAAATGTAATTGTTCGCACCAGGAGCAAGCCTTCAGATCTTAGAAACAGACTGTTTTTGAAATCTTCCACTGCTTGTTGCTGGCTTTGTCAGGCATGAGCAGACTGGGAACATGGAGTTGGCTGAGGCTCTGTCACGCTGGGTGTTTAAGGAGGCTGGAGTCCTCAGAGTGGGAGCTGTTACCCATCATCCTGTGGGAGAGACCACTCCACCTGCAGCATACACCGTTATGGACCTTGTGGTATGTGAACTCTCGTCACCTTGTGGATGTTTTTTTTAAAATGCTGAATGAGGAACCGCGTCTTTTAATCCATAAAACCTTTCCTTACAGGAGTACAGCATTGTCATTGAAATGTTGTCCGAGGGCCGCTGGGTACCCTTTGATGGGGATGATATTCAGCTTGAGTTTGTGAGGATTGATCCCTTTGTCAGGACTTATCTCAAGAAGAATGGTACATTGTCCAGATTTCAGAACATTTTGAACATTTTAATTCAGTTTACATCTACAGCTGATCTGTCTCTATGATAAAAACTGCATTATCTTTCACTAGGAGGTAAATACAGTGTCCAGTTTAAATTGCCTGATGTCTATGGAGTCTTCCAGTTCAAGGTAGACTACAACCGACTGGGATACACACATCTCTACTCCTCCACGCAGGTGAGTTATTCAAGTTTACTTCAGCTGTGCATACCCAGTTCAAAATAGTAGTATTGTTACTGTTTGTTTCATCAGCTTGAAGATTTTGACTTGATTTACTGGATGTTCAATTAGGAGGGAAACCATAGTTTTATTTTATAGGTATCTTAAGTCCCTTGTTGGTATCCTCACGATGCTTTCATTTGCTACTTTACTAATGGATGAGATTCAGACAATGGATTATAATTTATCTGACATCAGTAATCTGATGTTTGACTTAATAGCTTTTATAATTTTATCTCCCCTCTACAGGTATCAGTTCGTCCTCTGCAGCACACTCAGTATGAACGCTTTATCCCATCAGCCTTCCCATACTACGCCAGCGCCTTCTCCATGATGACAGGACTCTTTGTCTTCAGTGTCGTCTTTTTACACATGAGAGAGAAGGAAAAGTCAGACTAATGCAGTCAAACAATGGGGACGGAAAATCAAGAATATGTGATTAAATTAAGGTGTGGGGAGCTGGAATTGAATGTTTTGATGGCTTTTTACTGAGGGACTTGGACTGTTTCTGTTGTTTTATTGGGGCACTCAGATAAGTTCTCTGGGTCAAAATGGGTGCAGACAGCAATGCAGTACTTTTTTTTTTTTTTTTTTTTTTTTTTTTTTTTTTTTTACTTTGAGATCACCAATGGCTCATATGTTCTAAAGTCAGTAAGTCAGCAGTTGTATAAAGTCGTTTTTACATTTGATAAAATTGCCTCCAAATTATGTTTCCTTACAACGGTGGAAAAAATGTCCAATTTTGCCAATATTTTCTCTCATTTATACATTTTCTCTATTAGAAAGTGTTAATGTGGTAACAATATGCACTAAAGAATACCAACTGTTCCTTGTTTTTGATGAGACTCTAATGGAAAGGCTGGAGTCCTCTTAATAAAATGTTGACATTCCTCAGTAGGAGTCTTTGTGCTGTCTGTCATTAAGTTTTTTCCCCACATCTGTTTGAAATGGGAGACTTATGCGTCTTTTCCACTGAGCGGTTCGGTTCGGCATTTCGTGTTTCCATTATAAAATGGGCCCATACAACCGAACCATACCGCACCATTTATGGACCTGCTTCAGTTGTGTGCTATGATGGGGGTGTTCATGGTTGAACTAATCAACTGTCTTGGATCTCCTTTTTGGGGATTCTATTCATATCGAATTAAAAGGCGGGATTACACTCATTTAAATCTAAAACTGCTGAGGGAAACAAGGAAATCGGATGAATAGAGGATCCAAACTGTTAGGCTCTAGGCTGACAATTTAAATCTTAACTAGTAATGTAATAGCCTACTGATTAAAATGCCAAAACAAATCCAGCAGTTTATGATCATGGAAAATCCGTCATTTGAGCTGCATTATATTTTGTTTTATTAGATTCTGAACTCTAAACCCCAAAATAGTGAAGGTTTTTATTTAATTTTTAAAATTTATTTAAAGAAAATTTTGCGTGTGTGAGAGAGACGTAATCATGGTCCTGTTGAGGCTGCCGGTGACGTAAACCGACAGTCTGGGTTTAGCTGAGCAGATGTAGCATCCGTTCATATAATAATTTACATTTTTTGTTTTTATTTTAAAGGAAAAAAAACCCCAAAACTAACGTAGTTGCCATAATATAACTAGAGCGAATGAACCATTATAAGCAAAACTATTCAACTTTATCTTTTTTAGGGCAGTACAACTCGCTGACCAGCCTCAGCTTGTCTATTCTGAAAGTATGTGGGGTTAAGCTAACGCATAACATTACTTGGCTAATAGGAAGTTGGGAGTGAAGAGACATGCAGCCCACTATGGAGTAACGTAATGCTTGTGAACTAGCAGTTTAGTCAAGCAAATTCTTTGCAACTAGCGCCTAAAGCTTGTACCATTAGTTTGGAAGCCAGTTGTAGAGGAAGGTCTGTTTGGTGGCTAATGCGGGCGGAGTTAGCTTTAGCAAAAAAAGAGCATTGCCTTTGGAGAGTCAGCTGACAGCCTCTGTAAGCTGCCAACAGACCAGTGATGGATCAACTGAAAGTGAAGGATCGCATATTGGAAAACATCTCCCTGTCCGTCAAGAAGGTAATATCTACCGGATTGGGCAAAATACTATAACAATGTCAAACAGTTTAGCTAGACCTTTTTCACATGGTTGAGTCATTGTAGCTAACATTAGGTCATCTTCTGTTTGCGAAAGAGGGTAACTTTCAAGTCCGGAGCACATAACCAATTCGCAGTCATGGAAAGGCCTTGTCCTCGTTAATGTAAGAGATAAGCATAATAACTATTTATTATGAAGTCTTAGTTGACTTCGGTTTCACAGCTCATGCTTTAAGCTGCTCATTTTCGCTTGTGTTTTTGTTTCGTGCTCCCGGTGAACAACAATGGAACTAAGCCTCAGTGTTAGCACACTGCGGCATGTGTTGTAAACACACCTGCAATCAACCACAGATAAACAGCATAAGAATTAGAAACCAATGAACATTTACTCCTAATTTAGATATTTTCTTCTGTATATAAGTATGTGTTATTCTGAGTATGTGTCCAACTGATCTCTCCTGTCTTATCTCCATGCAAGGTTTTGCATTCCCTTTGCATTAGTTTTTGTTTTACAAGACATATTAAGCTGACTGCAGTGGTATCCACGAGTCCCTATAATCTGGGTTTGCATTAGAAAACTCTTTGTGCGCATTTAATGCAGTTAGTCAACTGTTTGTTTCGCCATCTTTACACACAGGTTTCTTGACTAGTTAACCAACTTTTTTTTATTGTAATGACAGCATCGGGACCATGAAAGTGTTTATGAAATATTGTGACTCAGACCTCAAACTATGCAGCATTTATCTCAGGCAAACATCACTTGATCATGTGGAAATGATCACAGGATGTAAATAATGTCTCTGGGACACAATCTCAACCTACATCTGTTTTCTTAATGCTTCATGATGTCATTGCTATACATGGCTAAGTTCATATGGCCTCTGAATATCACGTTAGGCAACAAGCACTTGCTTGTCTGGGTCTTTTAATAAAGTTGCCTATAATTTCACTGTTTGTCAGTAAAATGTAAAAGGATTTTGGATACATTTGAGTTTGCTTTTCTGTGCCAAGACTTTGGCTTTGTAATGAAACAGTAAGTACAACAACACATTGGAATTGTAGCCCTTTTCATACACACTGTCCCAATTTGTGAGGACCAGAAATACTTATGCACATATGCAGTTCCTGGCTTGAGTCACTAACCCACCAATACAATTAAGTGTTTTTTGTCTTTCCTGAGGATATTTTGTCAGGTCTATTCTGCAGCCATTTACAGTTACTGCTTGTTTTATGGGCTTTGCCTTGACTTTTGGTTTTAATTGAGAAATGCATACCTCGTAGGATTTGGGGCAGGTCATTGACTTCATCGTCGATTAGGGGCATTCTTAAACTTGACCCTTAATCCTTTAGTTGTTAATTATATTTTGTTCTCTTAGATCATTATCATGCTACTCTGCACTGGGGCTTGTTGATCTAGCAATAGTGAAATTAACAACCACAAAGACCTTTAAGGCCCAAAGTCAGTATTTTAACCTTATCATCATGTTGAAATTTAATGTGCTGCTGTATACAGGTAAAGCATTGGGATCACTACAAAGTACCCATGCTAAAATGCATTGCAGAGACTTTTTGCATGATTACTGAGAGACTTTCCGTTACTCAGAAAGTGAAGGAATTGCAAAGCAAACAAATAAAAAAAAATGTCTTTGCAGTTGCAGAGTTACTTTGCAGCTTGTGAGGATGAAACTCCAGCGATCCGGAATCATGACCGGGTCCTTCAGCGTCTCTGTGAACATCTTGACCATGCTCTACTATATGGGTGAGAGTTTTAATGAAATACACTAAAGCAGAAAAGAGGTGTGAGGTTGTTGTTTAAGCAAGTGAAGAAGTGTAAATGTTGTGGACAAAAAAAAGAGTGAAACGAAAATGTATTTATGTTATGTATGTCAATGCATTATGTAAGAAATTTGCACCTATTAAAAAAGCTAATTACTGTCCTGTTTTAATATGAAAACTAAATATGTTTGGTTAGTTGTGGATGTATTTGTGGATGTATGTTGTTTTTACTGCTTGTCAGGAAGTTAGCCGCAGAGGAAGTGGATTAAACCATTCTTTTCAGATTGAAGACAGTTGTACTTAGCAGGACGTTAATGTTGATTATTAGTATTCATTTTATTCTCATGCCATCCCCCAACCCCTTTGCTGGTTAAACCTTCATCCAGCTGATGTTCATTGCTTTTATTTTAGGCTGCAGGACATCTCATCGGGCTACTGGGTCCTGGTCCTTCACTTCACCAGAAGAGAGGCTGTTCGGCAGATAGATGAGCTTCAGCACATAGCAACCAACCTTGGTCGAAGTGAGACATTTTTCTTGCGTGGTTAAACACTTATTTAGTCTTTATCTGGGTTTATATGCCAGAAATAAACTCTGCTCTTGTCTCTGTAGGTCGTGCATGGTTATACCTGGCATTAAGTGAGAGTTCTTTAGAGAGCTATTTGCGACTTTTCCAAGAGAACCAAGGGTTGTTGCAGAAGTATTATTTTAAGTAAGTCCATTTTTATTATTATGCTTGGGAACCAAATGATACATTCTGAAATATTCTTTTGGGATTTTTTTAAACACTGTTCAGTATGTTTGTTATAAGTAACGGCCACTCTCACAAAGTGAGCTGATATCATCCATCTGATATCACCGGTAGGAACGCACTAGTCTGCAGTCATGACCACCTCACGCTTTTTCTCACACTGGTGTCTGGCCTCGAGTTCATTCGCTTTGATTTGGAACTGGTCTGTATTTCCTTTTTTTTCCAAAAGAAAACATCTCTAGAAGTTTGGTAGAAATGTTGGCAGCATCTCTGTAACCTCTCATATTGGGTCCTGTTGGCTCAGGATGTGCCCTATCTAGATGTGGCTCCATACATGCCTGAGTACTACAAACCACATAACCTGCTGGACTTTGAAGAAAGGCTACCCAGTTCAGACAGCCTTTCCCTACACTCCTTCACCTCCCTCACCTCCACCAACTTGGAGTGGGATGACAGTGCCATTGCTCCCTCCAGTGAAGGTGAGATGCACTTGTTGTTCTGGAAGCAGCAAATCTACAAAACCACATTTGTTCCAATCTTCATAATAGCAGAACAGAATTTGAGACACAAACTAACTGGTTTTCACAATCACCTGGACTATAACTGGTGTTTAATTCTTATTCATTATCAGCCAGTCAGTGATTTTTACCCATGAAAGTAGCTCCTTCAAATATCGAGTGTCAGCATTATGTGCTCCTGCATTTTGAACTGGTTGTGATCTTGGCTCTCATTATAAAAAGATTTACTCTGCTGCTACTGAATATTCAGGAAATGACAGTCTTTATTTTTGAGTTTATCAGAGCATTTTGGAATGCAAATACTGATTCATATGCTTTGGCTCAAATGTATACACTGATGCCAAGCTAATGGCATGGTGAAGTAATTGGATTGATCCTTGCAAAGCTTTATGACTCACATATCAAAGTGCATTTTATCAAACGGATGCCTTGTCGTGCAGAGACAGTTGATTGCAGAATGCTGTCATTGGGTTAATTGCAGCACTCAGTCAGTGTTTTCCACATCACCCCCTCCCACAAACTACTGAGTCAGTTTCCCTGTTTTAGTTCCTGTTTCTCTATTTTCTCTCATTGATTTTTATTTCATATTCCATATATCATGTTGTTTTACTGTTTCTGTGCCATTGACTCAATCTCATTCTCCTGTCTTTACTCCACCTCTCTCTAATGTTGAATGTTATCCCTCCTTTTTTTAGATTATGATTTTGGTGACATCTTCCCCGTGTTGCAGTCATTGCCAAGTGCAGACTGGGAAGGTGGGACATTGGTCAACCCTCCCCTCCCTGCCTTTCCATCCCATGTTGCCTTCCTCCCTCCCTCCTGTCTAGCATGACCATACCAGTTTGTGCTTCATGCATGATCAATACTCTAGACTACAAAACTGCTAACTGATGCAAAATAGTGTATTTGAAGATATGAAAACAAGCTTGACCACAGGAACATAAAGGGTCTTAATTTTAAATTTAATTAATTTAAAATGAATCTATTTGCTTGTTTTAGTGTTCGATGGTTGATTGAACCAGAACAGTTGTTTATTGTTGTTATTAGTTGTTCATTTGCACTCAAATGTGGACATGTTAAGTGATAAATTGAATAAGATTCAAGGTTTTATTAACTTAATAAGCAAAAAAAAAAAAGTACATGAAAAAATACAAAATGTCATCTTACACATGAAGTCGACAGGTAAGTTTGCTTGATCTGAAAATTCATTGTTGGGTTGGTTGTCTGTCATATTTTGCATGTGTTACTCATCTGGGGGATGATCCTAATGCTCACTCTGCTTTATTATGTACTACAGCAATATAAATGCCTGAAGCAGCTGGTACTCACCTTGTTAAGCCTTGTCTCCATTGTACTGTGTATCTGTCTGTGTGGCAGCTTTGTGTAGTCTTATCTTCCTGTGCGATGCGTTGCACCGGCCTAGGTTCAGCTCAGCTGTTGTGTAAAAATCAGCAATTCTGTATTTGTCTAAAGTTATAGAATGCCGATTTATTTTTTTGTTTTATTTCATGATAGTGTTAATAGTAATCTTCTTTGCACATGTAATATTTACAGTCCATGTCAGTCAAATCATTAATATTATTTAAAGAAGACAAAACTGGCTGGAAAAAATCTCACCATACGGCAGTAAATTTTTAACTCTTGAATACTTTTCATGAATGAGACTTCTTTACATGCCACAAAGTAAGGCTTGACCTAGGCCTGTGTGTCTGCAAAGAGAGCTGCTGCCTGTATACCTACTTGTTGTCTTATAAATTGTTTTTTGTGCCAAAGAACTTTGAAGAATACTGCAGCCCCTAACATTGACTGTGCCTTACTAATGAAGGAATACACAGTATTTTTGAGAGCTTGTTTGGCTGTTCAAAACTGGAATGTTTATTAAAAATGCACATTAGTGAAAATATTAATAGAATCAACTCTTGAATTGCTTCGTAAAACTGCAGATATTTGTCAGTCAGCCTGCCACCAACAAGAGTGCAAAAAAAAAAATTCTGTGTACTTCCTTGACTCTGTAAAAATAAATACAAGCCCTGCTTTGTGTTAACTCTGAGCTTTTTGTATTGCTTTTAATGGTAGAGGGTGATTTGACTGATCAGGCCAGCTGCCCACGATCCAGTGGGTCTGATCCTCAGACGGTCATCAGTGACACGGTACTGCTTTCCTGCACAGTGAAGGGGAAGGTGGCGGCTCATCTTTCTCCACACAGCCCCACATCCAGGCACAACCCCTTCAACGAGGACTCGGACACAAATACCTCAGCAGATGTCACACCAGTTCATGTTGCCAGCCGCCACAATTCCACCACCATTGGAGATGAGACAGAGATGTACAGCAGTGAGCTTGAGGTTATCAGGTGCAGTATCTTCAGCTTCAGGCGTGATGATCACATTCTGTTTGCTTAGAAGCACATCTAAGCTCTTGTGTCATTTCAGGATGGCTAAACGAAGGAAGCCAGCCAAGAAACGACGAGGGAAGGGATCCACTGATTCCAGCAGCAGCATCCATAACTCCGTCTCCTCAGAGCATATGGAGGTGGACTACAGCACCCTCACCTCAGAGGATGGAGATTCAATAAGCTACACGGCTGTGCAGCTGGACAGTGAGCAAGACCTAAGAAGCAATATCGGATCAGGGGTTGTGGAGGAAGGGGTAGAAGGTCTCCTGCGACTCCCAGAAATGGCAGACACTTCCATGGACAGTGTTGGCCAACCCCTCCGTGATGTCATGGATCGGCTTAATGGGACTTGGGAGCACCCAGAAGATGATGAGAAGAAAAACACTGAAGGCTACAATCAGACTTCAGAGCCTCCCACACAGCAGCCCTTTCGAGAGGATTCAGAGGGCAAGCCACCTGATCCAGCTCCAGGAGATGGGTCTAGCCCCACTCTGGCCAAAGGCTCCGACCTCTTGCAGACCTCTTCTGTGTCTGCAGACTTATGCTGCTTTACCACCATCAGTCCAGACTTTGCTCACACGAGTGGTGGCCACAATGACTCTACAGAGCATAGCCAGTCACAGACTCTTTCAAGTAGCCTTGAAGATGAGGGAGAAGCAAAAGCGCCAGCAGAACAAAAACCCAACATGAAGGAAGAGAACATACAAGAAGGAGAAAACCACAAAATGATATTTACTGCTGAGGAGGCAAAAAATGACGGGGAGACGCTTAGTCCCTCTGAAAGTTCTCATCCTGCAGAGTTTAAGTAAGGAACTAAAAATGAGTTGTTCTTGTGATGTTGTTCATTGTGGCTCTAATATGCTTTACCATTCGTCTTTCAGGGTGGACAACAATCACTTGCTTCTTCTGATGATTCACGTATTCAGAGAGAATGAGGAGCAGCTATTTAAGGTGAAGTCAGCAATGTTCATTCATGAAAATGTGTGTTTTCTAAGGTTTGTTTTTATTTTATAGGACAAGCATAACATCAAAAATCACATATAGAGGAATAAACTAGTACAGTTGTCTTTGACAAAGAGGAACAGCAGCCTTGGGGTTGTCAAACTTGTTTCCACATCGGAGAAGTGGTTTAGAGAAATGTTGCAAAGCTCATTTTGTCACTTGGTTTTTATTGTTTTCACAGCTTTTTATTTCAAGCTATATGACAAATCTTTACCCCAAAATGCAAACAAAATACATTTTTTTTACCTACCAAAATGTTTTTATTCATGATTCATAGCATGAATGACAAGTAGCACCTTTCTTTTTTAGCGTCTTTCTTTCATGAATATTCAATGCAGAAAAATGGAGGTTTCCTAGATTTATGTTTGTGTTTTCAGATGGTGAGGATGAGCACAGGACACATGGAGGGAGACCTGCAGCCCCTTTATCTGCTGCTGACTGACTGTTACATTTATTTACTCAGAAAAGGTAAGTGGCTAAAAACCAGTGTCAGTTGTCCGGTAATAAGGAGTGCAACAGTACACCTCTAATTACCAAAGCTGACTTGGGACATATATTATCACATAATATTTTTACAATTGGGAGGACAGTTAGATCTTTTTATTGTCTTAAATGTAAGGAATTACAGTTTTTGCTAACTATAAAAAAATGGAGACCAGCTATTGTAGTAAACCTGGAAGGTTGTATATGAAATTCCTGCACATCTGAGTTTCTGTCATGACAAGTTTGTTGTATCAGTCATGTGAAATCTACTCAGTGTCTAAAAAGTTGTCTTCATTCTCTTTCTTTTATTCCTGCATAGGTGCTGCAGAAAAGCCCTACACAGTAGAAGATGCTGTTTCTTATAACGAGCTGGACTATCTCTCTGTAAGTTTTCTGCAGCAGTTAGTTTTCTGTTTTGTCTTAAATATATTTGCCATCTTATTTTTTTGTGTTATTTTACAGGTAACACTGTAGACGGATGTCTTTTTGTTAATTGCCTGAGCATTAGTCATTTTGATTCATAGTTGGAGTAATGGGTGGAGTGTCAACTCTTTTCTCAATAAAGTTTATTGGTTTCCATTAGGTTGGCCTTGATCAGCAAGCTGTGACACTGGTTTGCACCAACAGACGAAGGAAATTCCTGTTGGACACAGCTGATGCTTCTCTGACTTTGTGAGTCTAACTTGACGTATCTGTCTCATGTTTCTTATCATTCTCATCCCACACTGGAACTGACTCTGCCAAGAATCATTTCCATATGCATTTATAGTGTCCTTGTGTCCCTGTCCGTAGTGGCAGTATGCACACAGTTCAATCTGTTCAAGATAGACAACCTACAAGGTATTAATACTGTTATATGTCAAGAATCCTATTATCTGCACTCAGCTGAAGACTCAGCGCCGGATGAGTTAAAATTAGTCAATTTAATTCTAGTACTGTAAAAGGGAGAAAATTGACTTTTTTAAACCGTAAATGTCAACATGCTAGATGGACAATGGTCTTTTCTCTGATCAATTTTCTCATCTGTTTTTAGTTGGTTCCTGTCTGTCCTCAAGTCAGCCATGGTTCAAGGTTGCCGTGAGCCTCCCTATCCTTCAGTCCTGACAGATGCAACCATGGAAAAGCTGTCTCTCACCAAGTTTGTCGCCCAGGAGTCTCATTGTGAGGTATAGTAATGTTAAAAATTAGAGCAATCCCATGTATTACTATTGTATTAAAGTATTTACTGATCATTCTCTGATTTTTTTTTTTTTGTGTTAATGCAGTTTTTTCAAAGTCCAATGCTAACTGGCTCTTAATACACATAAAGACAAACCCCAGGTCACAGGAGGGGGGTAGTGGCTGTTGATAGGCGTTATCACAAGTCTCAGGGGTGAGCCATTCTCACATAAACCAACGTTGTGTTGAGGTCTGTTCCCCCTACAGTTCTACTGAACCTCCACTCATCGACACGGGAAAATTCCCTCCTTCAGTGTTTTTACGGTTTTTATTTAAAGGTCCATCTTTTTCATCCTGCCTTTTGTCAGTTCCATGGAAAACACACCTGATCGCTGGAAATTCACCATCAGATGATGTATAATGTACGTGTAAACGTAGCCAGTTCGATTAATCCCAGAAAATCATGCGACTGATTGTGATGAAGAGATTTTTGACACAAGTTTGGTCTTTTAACTTTTAACAGTTAATTATTAATTTGATAGACACATTACAGTCAGGGCTCTACTTTATTTTAACTTGTTCAAACTGTTCCTGCCCTCTGTTGTACCATATAGCAACAATTATTTTATCTGTAGCACTTTGTAATCTCTTTGGACTGTATCCATAATGATGCATTAATATTCAGATCTTCCAAACTGTAATATTGCATTCTTATACCATGACTGGAAAATGAGCATGAGTGAAGGGAATGAAGACCAGGGTTTGGTATAGTTTTTTCCTCCACCAAGGAGTTGGTAGTGTCAGTCTGATAGTGTGTGTATTTACATTCATGTTTACTTAGAAAAAGCTCAGCAGCTCTAACTCCTTAAGATTCCCTGCTCATTAGCTGACTTTAAAAGCAGTTGTTTACTTATTGCTTGCCTGTTTCTCCAGGTTTCGGAAGTTTCTATACAACTTTACTCATTGATTCACTGGGAGGATCCTATGGACATGACTTTGTCTCCCCACGGAGGCACACCAACCTCTGGAGCACCGTCCAGCACAAAAGAAGGGACTCTGCAGTACAGATCTGGAACCACATACCTCGGTAAAGAGCAATGGAAGAGCTGCTACCTTGTTCTCAGGTATGGGCAGGTCATACACATCGGTTCTACTCTCAGCTGATAATAGTCTATTCTTTTTAGTACCTTTATTACCCACCCACACTGTGAATAAGTTTAAAGGCCACTTTCCTTCACAAGCACACTGTTTAGCATACATCCTTTATAATACCATAAACTGACATGTTTAATATACACTACCAGTCAAAATTTTCCAATAAATCTAATGGAAAAGTGTGTCCAAACTTGTGAGAGGTATCGTAGATCACATTTACCGTCATACCCAGTACTCAACTGTTGTAAGTGGAGCATGTTGAACATATAGGAGCTGAGATTTTCTGTAGCTTTTCAGTTCTTTCACCATCTAGTACTATCAGATACGCTGAAAACTTAAATTCTGTTTTGTGTTTAGAACAATGGAAATAATTTATAACATTTGTCACTTAAAATAACATAAAAGTAAAGTGTAGAGAGTATAACCAGTTATATTATTACTTGATAAAAGTATCTAATGTAAATGTTGCGTCTCCTTTCATGCAGTAATGGGATTTTGTACCTGTATGCAGAAAGAACAGATGTGACTCCTCTGTTGTCTATAACCATGGGGTAAGCTTCAGCTTGCTAGAAGCTGGTACTTGACCTTTAAAAGAATAATAATAAATATAATAATAATAATAATAATAAATAAATACTTTTCAACCTCTTTGTGTCCCCTCAATTTTCATCAGAGGAGAGCACTGTGGAGGCTGCCGTCGCTCGAACAGCACAGAGCGTTCACACGCCTTCCAAGTCATCCTGACAGAGCGCCCCCCACTGGTGCTCTGTGCCAACAATGAGCAGGACATGGCTGATTGGATGCAGCTGCTCTGCCAGTCTGTCTCTAAGGGGGTAAGAAGAGACTAAATGTATACCTATGAAATGGACTACTATAAACTGGGAAATAGCCATAGGTATAACATTATGTTCATCTAAGGTTTACATAACATAATGACCGATTGTATGTAGAATGACATGAGGAAAAAAAGGGCTATTTTTCTTGCAAAGTACTTGCTGTTGTCCTCATGTAGAAGTTATTCACATCTGAATGAGTTTTCTTAAAGCTTTCAGTGGGAAATTATCTAAACATCTTTTTCAGAAGTCCACCGGTATGCTCTGACATGACTGTACAGGATGTTTTACTCCTTCCATGTTAGTTGCCGATTGTTGTAGGAAAGCCATCTTTGTCAAAGAGCCCTGTTCATTTATGCAAAGTTTAATGAAACTATTATCTCTTTCTGTCCAGGTTATCCCTGCTGGCGTGGCCCCCACACCATGTATTCCATGTTGCCTGGTGATGACTGACAAAAAGCTTCTAACTTGCCATCAGGACTGTCAGACAAGTTTTTTCCGTTCGCTGGGCAGTGCTGATATCTGTGATGTAACTACAGTCAGCCTGGAGCCCGACAAAGAGTACTGTGTAATTGTAAGTTTGATTGTTGCATGACAAGCTCATCAGAGAACTGAAGTTAATCACTGGAAGCTGATATGACCTGCAGCCAGCTATGTCTGTCTTTTTAATCAGGGAAACTGATAACGACTGTTAGCCAAGCTACTGCCAGAATGTTTGTGCTCTAGTGTGTTCCCAAAATGTTAGCAAAGAAGAAATGAATAGTTAACAAATATGTGTCTATATCTACTGGTTTATAAATTTCAGTTTAGACAACCTTTGTGGCCTTTGCCTGCATACAACACATCATAGATGGAGTTTAAACCAGACATACTGTAAACTTGTATTGCTAACATTATCGTTTAGCATGGGGATCCTAGTGTCTTTGGTACCTGCACCATACATCACCAAAACGATTTATGTGTTTTGGCCTCTTATTTTAAGGCTTCAAAGTGGACATTTCCCTTCTTTGATACCCTGCTTTGTTGGTAGGAGTTTGCAGCAGATCGAGCCCAGTTCCTCCCTCCTTGGGTCTTGTACTTCAGCGGATGTGAAGAGAAAGATCGACTTCTGCAGGCATTAGACAAAGCATGGAAAGCCATCTTTCAGGTCAGAAGATAAAGTAGACTGAAATATTAACTGGCTTGAGGGAAATTTTTATTCTGTCCCAGAATAAAAGCGTAGAGGGTTTATTTGAACTGTGTGGTTAAATTCTCCTGCGTATCGTCCCTGTACGCAGGTTGACCTTCCCCACAGAGAAATGTTGGATCCATTGGTGCAGAAGCGCTGCGGTGAGGCCCTCGAGCTGATGAAGAGCGCTTGGCAGAGAGCTGACAGTCTGGCTCGAGGTAGAGCCCAACGTGAACCCTGGTGCTGACGGATACACATGCACCTTTATATGCGTGTACCCACTGAGAAGACAGCGTTATCTAAACGGTTCGATACCGTTTCAGGATGAAGTTTTGAGAAAAGTTTTAGGTGTAACAGTTTGAGCTTCTCAGTTAGTTGATTAACCAATCAGTTGTTAAGGGCGGCTTGAAATTAACCTCAGAGTCAGAAATGTTTTAGTTTTTTTTTTCTTTTTTTTAATCAGAAAAACCTTCTGAAGTTGCAATGCATGTTAAAAATGAGACACAGTCTTCCAGCAGGTTGACTGTATTTTATCAGCACATGGTAAAATGTTAATCCTTTTATTAGAAATTCTTCAGAATTGGACACATGCACAAAAAATCTGTTGAATCATAGAAATGGATTATTACATAACTAACTAAAAGTGGGCAGCAGGTGTTGAACTTCACCGTGTAGTTTACAGAAGAAGCTGAGTGGGAAAGAAGACAAACACCAGTGTAAGACAACAAGTTCACACCCTTTACCTTGCGCACAAAGAACAAAATCAGTAACATCTGCTGCTCTCACACAACCGCATGAAGATAAGGTCCCTTTTTGCTGACTTAATGGTTGAAAATGTTCTAATGAACCTTAACTGTGGTGTAAATGTAGTGCAACAGTACAACCCTGTACAGGATCAGTGCATCATCACTGACAGCTGAGTATGTGTCTGATATTCAGATTAGTTTTTTCTAAGGGCACATACCTCTCCACTGATTTATTCTCACATACACATTGTACAGATGCTTGTGAGAATGGAGATCTGAAGTTTATGTGGCTGTTTTACACAAGCACTCCAGATAAAATGCTTATGCCTGTAATTTCTATCTGAAATCCTGCGTTATCAGTTGAAATGTCGCTGAGAAAAAAGGATAATATCAGGAAGTGCAACAGATTTGCCTTTTCTCCACTTTGTAGAAACAAATGGATGTTTCCATGCAGACTTGCACAATTTTTTTTGTTGTTTTTTGCTTTTGGTCTTTTTTTAAATTTGTACTACTTATGGTTTTAACTTAAAATAATTTTTTTCTTTCCTTCCAGAAGTAGAGGGAACAGTTGTTGCCAAAATAATTACATAGTTTTGGTATAGTCTGCATTTGCAGATGTCTGCTTCCCCTAAAATGTGGGTAAGTGTTAAGGTAAATATTGAAGTCCTTTACAAACTGAGCTGCATGTTGTCTTGGCTTCTCATTTTTCTGTTGCATCAATGCTGGTGGCATCACACCATACACTAAGGTCTATCTACTCCTCTATTTAAGCACATTACTTTTTGCATTAGTCATTTTTAATGTTGTAGGACCATATCGGAAGTTCATGAATTCACTGCTCTTTAAGCCTAGAGCCTTTTACTGAATGCCCGGCATATCACCTGATATTAAAGCTTTGAAGAGAACGAGAATGGCAGGACTCTAAACTAAAGCTTTTTAGTCTCCTTAATTGACAATATATAGTAATGCATGCAAAACAATCTGAAACATTAACCATTATTAGACTACTGCTGCCTGTTAGTGGCAGTGTTTAATGGCTGGCATTACAAGATAAGTATGAGTTTTCTTTTGCAAGGACAATGAGGCCTTTTTAAATTGAAATAGAAGACTTTTGGACTAAATAAAAGGTTTTTACTTTTTAGTAGATGCCCTATACTGCAGTTCAGCTGATTGTGAGATCTTGCACAATCATAAGTTTCTGATGTAATTCTTGGTCCTTTGAATGACGTGCCACTGAGTATTCTCTATGTATGCTGTTAATGAAAAAATTTAGAAGTTCCTATAAGATCTGACACTAAAGGTAATATAAGGTATCACATACATGTTTGCTTAAGTTTTTTTGTTTAACCAGAATTTAATTGAACTGTATCCTCCCTGAGCCGCCACCTTATCGTGGTGGAGGAGTTTGTGCGTCCTGACGATCCTAGCGGCTATGTTGTCGGGGGCTCATGCCCCTGGTAGGGTCACCCATGGCAAACAGGTGAGGAGGGCAGGGACCAGACGAAGTGCGGCTCAAATCACCCCTATGATGAGGAGAAAACAAGGACCAAGGTTTCCCTTGCCCGGACGTGGGTCACCGGGGCCCCCCTCTGGAGCCAGGCCCGGAGGTGGGGCACGGAGGCGAGCGCCTGGTGACCGGGCCTTTGCCCATGGGGCTCAAAATGTCTGTGCAAACGGTTCCTCTCATTTTAGCATTATTCCATGCTTGAAGCCTTTCTAAGTGCCACTTGGTATCACACATCTGTTGGTGTTTTACAAAGAATTCTAATCTCAGGTGAAAAGGGTAAAAAAATACCCTCAGGACTCACCTTGAGTGTGTCTGTGTGTGTGTGTGTGTGTTTGCATTTGTGTCATTATAGCATTTTTGTTCAATTAAGAATTTTTTTAAAGCCCCCCCTGCTTTTTTTTTGTTTTTTTTTTTTGTTTGTTTTGTGGTTGTTGCAATGCTCTGCACAGCATTATTAAGTTATTTTGCACACACAAAGAGGGCTGCAGAGGGATGCGGACAGTTGAACAATGTTTGATGTCAAATGTCCTTTAATATTTGTCTGGTTTCCAAAGTAAGTTGTGTACCTTATCTAGCTAAGTGCTGAAGGACTTGTTGACTTAGGAGACTACTGTTGCAGTTGTTGGGTTTACTTGAAATGTTTGTCAGATTATCAAATACAATGTGTTGTGCTCAGAATTGTGGCCTATAAATTGTATATAATGAAAAAGTCAAAGTTCGTCTTTGTGGCAGTGTTTAAAATGCGGAACATTGCTGGCCAATGATGGAGGACATCTTTTTTTTTTTTTTTTTTTTTTTTTTTAAAAAGCGTTCTGATTTTGTTCATACATGTGTACTGCATGTAATATTTGTATTATATTTAGTCCTTATATTGAGATGTAAATAAAGCACTAATCAAGGCTAATGGTCTTTAAATTCCCACATAAACACATGCATGTCCAGAAGGTTTTTTTTTATTGTTCATAATGGCGATGAATGTACAAACAAACCTTTGTGAAATGGACTGCATAACCTAATAAACCAAAATGAAACATTGGCTCTTGTGACATATTCTTTAAATAACTGTTCTTTAAACAATTACTATCACTACTCTTCTGTTTTAGGTGAAAGCAGTTATAGCGGTGAGTGAAATATACTGTAAGGTCAGGGTCAGAGCCGGGATGGATTCACAGGTAAGAGAGCAGCTTAGACCAACTACATGCACAGTGCAACAAAACAATAACACCTCATAGTATGTGGTGAATATCTAATAATGTTCTGACAGCAGAGATGCATTTAAACTCTTACTGAAATTTTTCAACAATGCAGTTCCCCTCATACACCAATAGAGGTCATGTTTGTCCTCTAAATAGAAATTTAGTTCACTGCATTTGTTTGAATTTTATATCTGAACATTATGACAGGGAAAATTGTCAATATTTGGCCTTTTTTTCTTGTTTCCTGTGTCATTGCAGAAACAATAACCATATATGGTTCCATTGATTTGTTTGCCCCCCAGTGTGTGTCACGTTTCTTCTTATAGCGTCCCAGCACAGTCTGGACCAGAGGACTGAGGACTTTCACTCCAATCAGGGTGGTGAGTGCCTTTCTGAAAGGCTTGTTTACAAAAGAAAGAAAGATAAAATTTTTCATTTTTCCAGGTCAAAGTTCCCCATGATATTTTGACAAACTGTATTTCAAAACATGGTAACCACCTAAACAAAGGCATATTTGAATTAATTTTACAATTAAATATGCTTGTTTCCTACTGATTTCATGATTTAAAAAAGTCAGAAAAGACTGCATCCAACACAGAGTGTAAGCTCTGATACTACTCATCTCTTTTAGTAGTTGCTAGGGCAACCAGTTTCTACTATTTTTGTTCAGATATATTTTTATTAATTTAGCAGCATGCCACCTTAGGCAAATTTGTGCTGTTACCATGATTTCCTCAAACCGTTAGCCGCTCATCAGTGTTGTCTTCTCTGCACATTACAGAAGATAAAGGACAACACAGGAGGAATAAAGTGTGAAAACTGATTGAAAACTGTTTAAGGAAAAGCTTCAAAACTTCCTGTGTTGTGCTCAGCAGAAAGTGAAATAATTTGAGCAAGAAGGAAATTAAAAATGAGGATGAAAATAGTCCCAGCGGTGTCCTAAAGCAAAGTATTGTTAGAAAAATGAAACTTATTGTTAATACCCTGTAAAACACAAATGTTGGTTGAATTTAACAGCATATAATTCAGCTTATCTGAGTGCCTAGGCCATAAAAAGAGAAAGAATCCAGGATTATTGGTGCAGAAGCCTTTATATGTACAGCTGTTTTTCCTAGTTTGAGTCAAGCTTCAAAAACACTGTATTCTATATTTTCCATGATGGCAGCTGAAGTGTTCAGCAAACCTTCCTTGTCTACATTTTTCAAACTCTTTGGACTCATTTGCAAATGCAGACTCTTAATGAAAAAGTCTGGGATTACGCCGATGGCATTGTGTGTGAAACTGATTGATTTAGCAGCGTGATTTGATTTTGCCTGTCTTTTCCCCTGCATCCCATCAGCCTCTTTTCCCATCAGCTGCATTTTGACTGCAGCTTTGACAGCAAGGTGGGGTGCCATATATACCTCTGGTGCTTGTGGAGGAATATGTCAAATATGTGGAGTTTTTTTTATGTATTATTCTGCAACATTTTAAAGGTTGTACTGTTTCAGCCTCATGCCTGTAAGAAAATAGTGCAGAATGGGGTGGAGCTGTTCTGCTCCTGCTGTTAATAATTTATGCAAATTTCATGTAGCTCTTAAAAATAACTCTACTGAGTGTAGAAAGCTATTTGCATGGATGAGAGAATACTCATTAGCTTCAATGTGAAGATCCTTTACACGTCCTAAATAATTGTGATTAATTAGATCAAACTACATTCCTCCCTCCACTCCCCCTGTGACATTATTTATGGTGTGGAAATGCGCAATGTTTATTTCCCCTGCTGAGAAGCAACAAAGTGCGCTAAAAGCTACTGCCCTCATGCTAGAATCATTACGGTAGTCTACAGCTAATGCAGTGGAGCCAGAGAGCTTGAGGGATACAGAGATAATAAAAAGGAAGAGGACATGGGAAGCACAGATTACTGCAAATCCAGACTTTGGCAGTATCCTAATTTTCCCTAAAGGCCACAGTAGCGTTTCAGCATTTCTTCGTCCTTTTTTTCTCTTTCTTTAAAACAGCTGCTCTGTGTGAATTCTTTTCAAAGACGTGCAGTTTTCTTATGCATTGCAGTTTCATGTGAATATTTAATATACTGTACACCACAGGACCTTTTATCATCATGTTGAGGAAGGGCTTGGAGCTGCCGAAGGGAGACAGAGAGGTCCTTCTGGATCTGGACAACAGGGATGAAGCACAAACCACAGACAACTATGGCAGTCTGCAGAATGGGGGCTTTATCCCACCACGATATGTAAGCTGTCATTTTTCTGCAGTGCTGATATGTTTTCTCTTCAGAACACATTGATTTAAAGAATAGTTGCACATTGAATGTGTGGTCATTTATTATTGTGTATCTGCTTCATCCTTTCACACCTGACTGATCTCAGACATTTTGTACATGTAATGTCCACAGGAGTACAATATACGATATGAGGTCCAAAACATCAATAATAGCTTGCAGTGAGATGTGACTTAACTGCACACAGTGCTTGTTTTCTATTGCCCTGTAAAAAGCTCAGGGATCATTTTCTGTCTCATCTTTCTGGCCCATTACTGCAAAGTGGGGGCTTTTATGATTATGTGTATTGCACAAGAGTTCATGGTAAAACTCATAAAAAAGCAATTAATATTGTAAATATGAAGCAGTTTTTTTATGCATCAAAGGGGATAAAGCTGCAAAAGAAAAAAAACAACAACTTTGATTTCTTTTTGTAATAATTTAACTGTGTGATGTTTTCAGCTTTTAGCAGCTGCAGCTGATGAAGCTGTGGATGCTGATGATGCCGTTTATATTCACTGTGATAAAAAAAGTAACCAAGCAGCTCCACGACTGGGGAACTACTTCAGAGATGGAAGAACTAAAATCGGTAGGAAGCATCAGGGCTTCATGTTCTATCTGTTGTCACAATCTAAGCAGCGGATGGAAAAAGCTGTTTTTTTTTTTTTTTTTCTGGCTTTAGACTTTGTGCTGGTGTGGGAGGTTCGATCAAGGAGGAAACGGCGAGGGAAGGTGAAAAGCGAGGTGATTGGTGGGGAGGGGGAACACATTCCCATGGAAGAGAACAGCAGGTCTGAACGAAAGAAAGCACAGCTGGAACAGTGGAGGGAGAAGTTCGTTCAGAATCTGGAGATTGCAGGATTGCTCATGGAAAAGGTGCTTTGTTTGTTTTAAGTTGTAAAATTATTAATTATTTTTGTGTATTTATTAGAAAACTTCTCTGTTTACTCTCTTTCCTTAAGGAGGAAACAGCAAATGAGAAGAAAACTATCCATTTTCTTAAAATTAGTGTTCCCTGGGATGTCTTGGTGTATTATGCTGAGGAACTTTGCCTCAGAGCTCCACTCCAGGTCAGCACAATTGTTTTCTAATTTTAAGTAATAATGCAGTCAGTCTTGATGAAATTGAGCCCATTGTAAAACTACGTATGAGTGCACCACTGGAAAGATTAGTGCAAAATAATCTACAAATATTTACAGCCCCTGATTAGCATCTAGATTCTTGTGGATTTTACACTATCCTGCTAAAATAAACTAGACCTTTGGGGCAGTAGCATCGCTTATGATGCTCCAAAACCTGTATACACTGTTTTATTCAAGATTAATGATGCCTTCACAGATGCACAAATTACTCAAGCCAGATGACTAATGCAACCATGTATCATGTCTGCTCATAATAAAGTGCAAAGTTCCTCTCCTTTCAAAATGATACTGTACTCATGATTTCAATAAGTAATGGTAACTTTAATTTGTCAAACCACAGAACAAATTTCCTTTCAGCCTGAGCACATTTAAATAAGCTGGGGCTCTAAGAAAGCAGCAGCTTGTGGACCTCAGAGATACTTTTGTTTTTCTGTGCATGCTACAGCTTTAAATTGTACTTATGGATTCAGCATTGTGTAGTGTTTATGAACCAAGGCAAACTAACTGATTTCTTCACCCACCGTAAGGATTTTATTAGGAGGGTTTGGAATAAAATGTTACAAAAGGGACTGGATGAATAATGATGGGATCTGTTGCACATTAACCCCTTACGGTGCAGATGTACCGGTCCCGGTACATGACTACTAATCAACAACATCGTAGCCATGTGTGCAAGCCCCTCCGTCATGAATGCCCACAATATACACATCAAATGAAAGCTCAAAGTCTCGTCTTTCCAATGATATAAACATTTTGACATGCAACAACCACAGCGCTAACACTAAAGCCTTTTTTACAGAAAAGAAGAAAGTTTAAATGTTGACTTTCCTTAACTTTGAGGGTTCTCTATAGGTCAAACATCAATATTTCCCATCAAGATTGGTTTCATTCTGTCCGTACAGGTTAGGCGAGGACAAAAGAAATTTTTTTTCTGCGTGTTCTAAAGTATATAACTTTTTATCAATAATAATTACAGTGATTCTGATTGCTGTGGGTGAAACTAGAGAGTGTTACCTTTACAAAGAGTCCAAGCCTGTACTTACAATCCAGAGGGTTCAATTACAACAGTTATTCTAATTTGGAGAGGTCATAGTACAGGCGTTTTTGCCAAAATGACCCCGCTCGATAAGGAGTTAACATAACTATTTTGGATGTTTTTTTGGGTAATCTTTTAACATTTAATCCAGCATCGGCATTGGATTAAAGATTTTTGTTTTTACCCATCTAGCACTTATGAGACCACATTCTGGCAACTCTTCATTAAAATTAACCACAGGATGTCGTTAGCAAATATTCCTGCTAAGGCACAGAATGAAGATGCAGACGTTGTAAACATTTTATCTGCTGAATATCTTATTAAAATTGTAATTATTAAAAGATGTTGCCATTTAGCTCCACTTGTAGCAAATGTAGCAACATAAAACCATTACAATACAAATTTGCCATTGGTAATAATGGACTTGTGACATTTGTATTTATAAAGGGATAATAAAATTGGTAAATTATACTGAATAAACTTGTTTTTGACTCCCAGGCACAACCACATCTGGACTTAAACACATCTGCTCTGGTACTGAAAAGACTATGCATACCTAACGTAATGACAGAGTGGGTGCCAAACAGGCCGCTGGATTATTACACATGTGCCTTTCGCAAGTCAAAGATGAACAGGTGACCTCTGGTGAACTGCAGTGAACAATAAAATCAGGCCTCTTGGAATTCCTGCATAAATAAGGATGTTTCTACTTTCTTTAGATTTCTTGGATGTGAAGACCATGAAACGTACTTCACCAACACACAGAGACACCGTGTTGTAAGTTAAACAAGTATAACAACAACACACTTGATGTGTTTGTTGTTTTTTTTTTTTCTTACACCGAAAGTGTGTTTTTTATTTCAGGCCTATGAGATTCTAGCCAGGACGGGGTACGGCAAGAGGAAGAGGGCTGAGGTTGGTGTGGACCGACTGGTGAATGAAGGCGCCTACACAGCTGCTTTCCCTCTGCATGAGGTGAAATGATATGAATTATCTATTCTGAAACCTGGTTTGTTGATTTTTCTCTCTTTAATCCGTGCATGTTTATTTTCCTTCAGGGTCCTTTTCAGTTTCCTAGTAATGAGGTCAGTCCTGACGAGCTGAACCAGAGGCAGGTTCTTTACTTTTACTGGGCCCGCTGGTGCAAATGGTACAAATATCAACCACTGGACCATATCAGGGAGTACTTTGGAGAGAAGGTTGCACTTTACTTTGCATGGCTAGGTAAATATTAACTTTTATTATGTACACTTATCAGCTCAGAGCACCTGCTTGTGTGTTCATTTGATTCAATTTTGATTCTGCCTGGTTCCACTTTTTTATACATTTGTTTCCAATTTAAAGCTATTCACTTTACTTTGTGTGACCTAAACATGGACATTTGGTTATTTTATTAGAAATACCAAGTTGTAATGAAATATTTTAGTCAATTAGAATCAATAAAACAACATCAAAACATTTAAGGGAAGAAACAACAAAATCTCCATACAAAATAGTCTTTTCTTAACAAACCAACCGCAAATGTGAATATGCTGTATGGAAAGTAACAAACAAAAAGAGAAGTGCAGCGTGCACAGCATCTGTAAAAAATGTGAGGCCATGCTTCAGACAATAAGGCTGTTATCCCGAGCTTAAAGCATACAACATCCCAGCATTGAACATCAGTTTGTAATGGCACATCCCCTTCCTGCATCAGCTGAGAGCTGCAGTCTAATGGAGCTGTGTGTCCCTGCAGGTTTCTATACAGCTTGGCTGCTGCCAGCTTCAGTGGTGGGAACCCTGATCTTTGTATCTGGAGTCTTGTCCATGGGTACCAACACACCAGCGTGAGTCTGCACACTGTGCACAACATATATGTTTAAATGCATAACAAAGGGATTGATTTGAAGCAGTGTGACACTTTGTTAAAAAACACGCACTTTAACCTAAGTCACAGTGACAATAATAGATCAACAAAACCCTGAAGGACAAGCTAATCACTACTACATGTACAGACCACTTGAGTGTAGTAAGAGATTATTGTTGTTCTTCCTGCTTGCCTCATTTCCTGCCATGTTACTCCCTATTTCTAATAAAGGCATAAAACATTTATTTGATGCACATAACTTATGACATGATACTACACTCATGTCTAGACATGAGCTCATAATTCATGCCGTGTTCCAGCAATTTCATTAGTAGTAGAATTGTATGTTAAATTTATCATTGATACCAATGAAACATAGCAGCATTAATCACTTGTGCAATTGCAGTAAGGCTGGTTGGAATGGCACCATCATGTCTGTATTTAGAAATACACCTAAACATGTACTTTCATACCACATTAGGCATCTGGCACCAGCCTTAGTCCAGCACTTAATGTGTGCACACAAAATTAGTATTGATCTACTTATCTCACACTCAGAAAGCGAGCAAATAAACACATTATAACTTTCTCTCTAAAGGATATTGTGATTTCTGGGGAAATAAACTAATCTTTACCAGTTGTTTTCAAATTATGCTAATCAAGCCCAATTTTAAGCGTGCACACATTAAAGCACAGTCTGTTCTGTATTAAAAAAACAAACTCCATAATTATACAGTCCACATGAGGTATGTCTGTATCAGGTTTATAATGTAATATTAAAACAAAGTGCTGTATTTTACAGCATCATAACTACAAAGTGGATTTGTCTCTTTTTTTGGTGTAAGCATACTCTTGAGTGGGTGTAACCCCATACTACCTTTTGGCTTGTACTCTAATACATCTCTTTACTATTGGCAGAAATATCATCCAACAATACTGTAACAGATGAGGTTAAAGTTTTGTTTTTGTTTTTTTTTTTTAAACATTAATATTTAGGAAAGGAGAGTCAATGCTGTATATTAAAGCCACTGATTGGGATCAATGTTATGCTACAATGGTTGATGAGGGGTCTGTGGCAAAAAGGAAATTAGCATAAAATTATTTGTCATTTACAAAAATAAGAAAGAGGAATTTTATCCTTTCTGCTGAGACATACTCTGAATTTTGGTAACTCAGAGTATGTCTCACTTTGTAAGACATTGTCAACACCTTTCTTATGTTTTATTTTTTCACTAATGTAAGCATCAGTATTTTGGCTTCATGTGCAGGAAAAATTCATTATTCTTAATCCTCCCAATCCCGCCCTAACTATAAGTTACATGTGTCTGATTGCAGATTCCTGTATGTGTTTGTCAATCGTCAGATTGATCAAGTCTTGCAAAGCAGCAAAACTGTTTTCTCAGTTGTAACTTATTATGTGTGTCTGTCACTAGAGAGGAAATCTGCAACAGTGGAGCTAATTATCTCATGTGCCCGCTCTGTAAAACATGTAAGGCCTGGAACATGTCTGAAATCTGCACCATAGCTAAGGTAAAGAAATATATATATATATATTACTTGAGCTGATAAACATCTCATTTTGAATTACTATGCAACAGACTAAGAGCTGATGTTTGTGCTGGTTTTTTAGTTGGGTTACCTGTTTGACCACCCGGGTACAGTGTTCTTCAGTGTATTCATGTCGTTCTGGGCTGTGACCTTTCTGGAGTACTGGAAACGAAAGATGGCCACTCTGGCTCATCACTGGGACTGCATGGACTTCCATGAAGAGGAGGTTTTGTAATTATTTGTTGCTTTAGAATGAGAATAACCATATTAGTCTCGTGTATTTACAGTGTTAGAATTCTGTGGTTCTTGAGAATGTCATGATTCAGGAAGGCAGACTTCATGTCTAGAGACCCCAAGTCTTCAAAGTTATATGTTTTCTGGTTTTAAACAAAGGTTGCAGTACTGTTGAGTACTATCCAGAGTAAACAGAAAAAAATAAAAAGAGAACTTAAACTTCTTCACTTACAAACCAACTGTCTGTCCATCAGTTTACCATTCTGGAGTCCCTGGACTTGAAGTCTGCAGTTGAATTTCTCTCAAAAAACCAGCATACTAATTGATACTGACTGTACTATACTATACTGGTATTACTGTGTTTCCTCAGGAGCGTCCTCGGCCAGAGTTTGCAGCCATGGCTCCAACTGTGGAGCAAAATCCAGTGACTGGGGTTAAAGAGCCTTACTTTCCAGAAAAGACCAGGCTGTCTCGCATGTTCACTGGCTCCATGGTCATCATATTGATGGTGGGTTACATTTGCCATTTTGGAATGTCAGATGTATAAATTTAACATAAAATAAATAAATAAAAATAAAACTACCACTAAAATTTCCAAACTCACATACACACAGGCATTCACACAGCAAACCCGACAACAAACAATTCAGTTAGTGTGTACAGGGCACAGGTTTGTTTGGACAATAACCCCGTTTTGGTCAGGCGTGAAAACATTTTCAAGTTTGTGCATCTAATTCTGTTGGAAACGTGTTCCACAGAATGTAGCTCTGTAAGAGAAAGAAGAATTAATGTCTGGGAATACTACATTACCCTCTTGTCGTCGACCATGTCATCCTAGACTTTTTCTCTGATCTACTGTATATAAGATTTATATTATAAATCTTGCAGTTTATGTAGGACATACACCAAAGTGCTGTGCTTAACTGCTAAATGCCTGAATTTATTTACAATAAATAAATAAATAAATTAATTAATTAAATAATAAAAACAGGGAAGAAATCTGGGAAAAAGCATAAATAAAAGAATGGCACAAAATCAAATATAATATTGTTAATTAATAACAATAAATTAATAAAGATTATTTAAAAAATACATAAATAATTGTGAATAAATGCATATAAATAAATAAAATTTAATAACTAAATATGAAGAAACAAAATAAACATAGGCCAGAAATGGTTTGGTGCAAATTTGCGACACCAGATGTTAAGAGATTAAAGGTTATTTCCTGAAAAATAATTGTAACATGTTCATATGCTGTCACTAGAAATGCCTTTTCTAAAGCCTGTTGTTCCCCCATGACTATAAATTCATACATAAACAAAAGCAAGGTGATGTAGTAGGTGGGCAGAGCCTGTTATTCTTCCTCCACCCTTTCTTCTTCTTCTTGGTCCATTTCTTTTTAAATCAAACTCCTAGTGAATTATTTTGATGCCATCAGCCATGATTGTCTAGTCAGCTGCAGTTTAACTGCAATTGTGACATGATAGTTATTAAGTTATGATGTTATGTTAATGCAACATTGCAGTTAGCTTCCTCATGGGTTGCAGATCAAAAGCAAAACCACCAGTGGTTTAATAAGGTGGAACTGTTGGATGGACTGAACAAATCTTTTTCAAAAGACATGTTTCATTGTTGTTGTGATGGTAGTGGAGTTCTCTGTCTAACGCTTCAGCCCAACAACTCCCATCGCTTAGTGTGATTATATGACCTGCTATTTTAATCGTATTGTTCTGGGTTTCTTTGAAGAGTTTCAGTGCCTTTGTTTTTGTGATCCTGTGGAGAAAGAAAAGAGGGATTTACACCTGTACTAGAACATCTGTTCCTCTAAATAAACATTGCAGAGGTAACTAAACCTCTTTCTTATAATGAATTCAGGTCATTTGGCCACAGGGCAAAATATGATCTGATAATCCGAGCCATACTCTGGATGCTGCATCCAAGATTATAAAAATACAGATAGGAAGATCAGTTTTCCCATGTTCTCCTTCTGACAATAGCATTAGTGGTAGGAAACTGAAAATGTAGCATGGAGCACCTGTAAATACTACAGTAAGTAAATTCTGTCTGATGCTGTCTGAAGACATTCATGTTTCTTGCATCAGTAATGGGCTTAATTACACATCTTAATTGTGCTTAATAAGGATTTACTGCCATCCATCAATTGTGTATGCCTGCAAAATCAGGGTTGCAGGGTTTCAGGAGCCTATCTTAGCTAGAGTACCTGGACAGAGCTCACACCTGCACAGAGAGAACCTGCAAACTCAGGAAGATTCCAGCCAAAATTGTAGCCAGTAACCTTCATGCTCTGAGGCAACTGTGCCAACCAGCACACCCACCCACTGAACATGGTTTAATGTAAAAAATGTGTTATCAAACACAGAGAACAAACATGAATCTGGAAAAGATGATGAAATAATATGTCATTCTGGCTGATCTTCAGCAAATGATAACCGATCAGACCTCCTTGAGGAAGCTCTGATTGCTTATTATCAGGTAATTTCCCAAGCTTGGAGAAAACCTGACACAACCAGTAAAGGGTGTCGGATTGGAGACAAGTCTATCCTAAAGAAATAAGGAACAATACACCAGGACACATTAATATGAGAAAGCAGCTCAGGTTAAGACAGAACAGACGTTAGTCCATGTCCAACAGTTCATGTTAAAAACTGACTGACTTTCTGTCGAGTACAGAAAAGCTTCCATTGTATGTTCTGGTCTGCTGCCTGAAATAGTGGCATAAACTTTCTCCACCTGTCTCTCTGTACAAAAACTCCAAGCTTACACACTAACCTACTATTTAGATATTACATTTTACTTCGAATGATGTCAGTCAAGAAGTGAGGAGGCTGGACTATAGGACTTGGAGTTGATGATGATGGCTAAATTTCCTTTGCTTTCATCTCTGTTTCAGAATAAACATTGGCTCTAATGGTGTGTCATCAAAAATTATTTAATTGGGTGATATTTCTTTGTTTTATGTTTTTCCTCCATTAAATAAAATGAACCTGATCCACTCTATTCCTACTTTTCTAATGTCTTTTCGTCTCAGCTGTCTGTGGTGATAATCTTCCTGGTGACAGTGGTCATGTGCCGCGGTATCATCAGCGTCATGATGTACCATACTGGGAGCCCTGTGCTGCGTACAGAGGTAGATCTGAGCTAAACAGGACGCCCGCAGAACATTCATATTTAATTAGTTCTGTTTTGAATATTTGATGTGTGTCTAGAACAAATGGGTGTTATATATAACAAATTATAATTTCAGTTAATAGAAAAGACACATAGAGTGTATGTTTGTGGTTAGCATTCATGCATATGTGATTTCCTCCAGGCTGGGACTATTGCCAACATCTCCAGCAGCATTGTGAATCTGGGCCTCATCCTGTTGATGGGACAGGTCTACACTGCATTAGCAGAGCAGCTGACTAAATGGGGTAAGAATCAATGCAGCTCTATAAAACTTCAAACCTCAGTGCTGTATATTCATAACACTTGATTTCCACAAATGACTTTTTAAAGAATGAAGACCTTCAGCTTGAGTCCAGTGTCTGAGTTTCCATTTCCTAATGGCTTTCTCCCTATGCAATAAAAAAAAAAAAAGAAAAAAAAAAAAAAAAAGAGAAAACTGCACTTAATAGCAGCCACATCTGACTCTCAAGTTTATTTAAATATTTAAATGATACAGTAATAAAGTAAAGAAAATTAGATGGTTATTCACACCCAGTAAGGTCATGTATATTTTTCCCTTAGACATGCTTAGTTCTTTAAGAAAGCAGTCAAGTCAAATAATTTCTTTACAAGATAATAAATTATTCTGTTAATTATATATTTATATGTATTTATATTAATCACTATTACAGCAAATGAGGCAACGTCACATAACAAAATCTGACTGAGATGAGCCAAAGCTTTCTGGAAGAGAGAATAGAAGCAGCAGGTAAAATTATTCTGATCAGCTTCTGTCTTTAACATTATTTACTCTCTGTATTCACGTCACAGAGATGCACAGAACACAAACCCAGTATGACAATGCCTTCATCTTCAAAGTGTTCATCTTCCAGTTTGTCAACTTCTACTCTTCTCCGTTCTATGTGGCTTTCTTTAAAGGAAGGTGAGGCACGAGTCAGTCACAGGAAAACCATCATGAGGTGATGATCACATTGATAAAAAAGTGGTTAACTGTTCTGTGTTTCTCTTTGTGACTAGGTTTGTGGGTTATCCTACTAACTATGGAACCTTGTTTGGGATGAGAAATGAGGATGTAAGCCTGATGTTCTGTTCTATTTTATGTGTGTGTGTGTGTTTAGATATTCTCTTTAGGTCCTTACTTTTGTAAAATAGTCCATGGATGTTAAAAAATGACTGCTGGATTTTATCTGTGTGCCTTCGTTTCATAGTGTGGTACTGGTGGTTGCCTCATTGAACTGGCTGAACAACTCTTCATCATCATGGTGGGGAAGCAGCTCATCAACAACATTCAGGAGTTCATCATACCGTATGTTTCCACACATACAACTCACATACCACTGTGCTATTTGGAGAAATAAACCTAATAACTCTGTTTTTGTTAATGAAACTTTGGTTTTTGATGGTTTTCTATGAAATATTGAAACTGTACATTAACACTAATATAGCAGCTGTTTATGTTACAGCTGCTGTATTTAATGTCTGTTATCTTGTCTCTGGCCTGACAGTAAAGTAAAGGCTTGGCGTCAGAAAAGATCTTTGGCCAATGTCCTGGGGGGTACAGCATCCCATGAGCCTCAGCGTTGGGAGGAAGACTACCAGTTGGTGGAGTGTGGTGGCCTGTTTGAAGAATATCTAGAAATGGGTGATTATCCACTGCTGCATCTGCTGTTACTTTCTTCTATTCAAAGATCAATATAGATGTTAGTGACTCTGCTTTTTGCTGCTTAAATGACACTGGCTGCTTGTCCTGCAGTGCTCCAGTTTGGGTTCATCACCATTTTTGTGGCGGCGTTTCCCCTCGCTCCACTTTTTGCACTGCTCAACAACTGGGTGGAGATCCGCCTGGACGCCCACAAGTTCGTGTGCGAATACCGTCGGCCTGTAGCTGAGCGTGCGCAAAACATTGGAGTCTGGTTCAACATCCTGGAAGCTTTGTCACACCTCTCTGTTATTGCCAACGTGAGTAGATGTCAAACTATAGCTTTGTTAGAGATGTTACTGATACTACAGAGAGGGAAACATCTTTACAGAAGCATTATCTTTTGTCTTTCTTCAGGCTTTTCTAATAGCCTTCACGTCAGATTTCTTGCCTCGCCTGCTCTACCAGTACAAGTTTGATAATGATCTCCATGGATATGTCAACTTTACCTTGGCCTACGCCCCACCAAATTACACTGAACACCCCATGTGCAGGTATGTTGTGATTATAAATTTTATATACGTAGTTAATATAGAAAAGCTTTCAGGCCCCTCATGTTTTCAACATTTTGTTTTGTTTCAGGGTGACTTCAAAATAGGTTATATTTAGTTTTTTTTCTAATTAATTCTCAACAGTGATAAAAAGTATTATTTTTGAATAATGAGCAAATTTGTTAAAGATGAAAAACTAAAATACCCCATTAATGTATATAATCAGACCGTTTCCTTGGTACTTGTATTAAAGCACCTTAGCATCAGTGGCAACATCATTCTGGCAGTTTTGAAGTTTTTCCTATTTTACAGGCAGAAATGTTCAGAGTACAATCATTTTCAAGCCTTCAGTGCCAGTCTGAGATCCTGAACATTTTGGAGAATCTTTAGAAGCTTGCGTTATATTTTTCTGCATCTGCCTTTACCTGTATCCTGATTTGTCTCTAGTCCCTGTTGATGGAGCCACAGGATGATGCTGCCATCACCATATTTGACCTTAGGGATGGTATAATGTTAAACTGGTGTCCTCCATACACAAATAGTTGATTTATTCAAACCTGGGGATTTAACTTCTCATGGTCTGTGAGTAATTTGGGTACATTCTGATTATTTTATTATAAATAAATGGGGATGGGGCATTGTATTAATTGCTGACATTCTGTAAAGTTCTGTCTCTTGACACAATCCTGTCTCAGGTTATTGGACGGTTCTCTCAGCCTCATGGCTGGATGGATGGTGTATGTGGTTTTCTCTTTCACACACACCATCAGCTATGAGACAGATGTATATCTTTTTCCAAAGCACCAAAGGGCCACTGATGGATTGTAGCTATGGAAGATCTTTTAGTTTACACTGATCAACTCTAAAAGAACCATCTTTCTTCTTTGTTATTGTAGTTTTATTTTACTGTAGACTAATGTGGAAAAAAGTTAAATACATATAATAATCAGTCTAAAAACGTGTGTGTTCATGTCCCTCTATGTAAATGTTCTGTATGTAAATCTTACTTACTTTAAATCATAGACTTGACCAATAGAGGGTAGTGTTACTGACGTTTTAAACATGGTTCAAGTTAATCTCGTGTGCTGCTGCATACCTCACCCAAAAACTATTACTCTGTATGTTCTGCACTAACTCTGTTTCATCCATTTTTAGGTACAAAGCATTCAGAGACAATAGTGGAAACTACACACTCTTCTACTGGGAACTGCTTGCTGTCCGACTTGGTTTTATTATTGCATTTGAGGTGTGAAGCTGCTTTAACTCTCTATTTGTTTCCTTTCACCTGTTCCAGTGATTATGATTACCATGATTTCTCCCCAGTTAAAATGGGTTCTACATCATTTTACTACTAGTTATTTGGCAATCTCCATTGTTTTCTTTTTTACTGTCTGCAGTTGCATCATTTCTTAACCTTGAAATTATTTTCTTATATTGCTTTAACAAAGGATTTCCAGTATTTATCTAGAGTAGATGGGAGTAGAGAGAATACACTTTTCAGCAGTAGTTTATGTCATACTGTTTTTAAAACTAGATATTTTCAAATAACTAAAAAGAAAAAAAATCTAATTCAATCTTTGTGTTTTTTTTTCTTTATCCAGTGTGATGAGAACTTTCTTTCTGTTCCTCCAGCATGTTGTCTTCTTTGTTCTGCGAGCCATTGACTGGATTGTACCTGATGTCCCAGAGTCCTTAGAGCTGAAGATCAAGAGGGAGCGCTACCTGGCAAAGCAAGCGCTGGCAGAAAACCAGGATGCCCTGTTGGTGAGTCGAGGGCAAGGGGCAGCCCCTTCCACCCCAGACACCTCCAGCCCAGGTCAGTAAGAACATGGGACACACACATGCATAAACTCTCATAATAACATGCAGCACACATAAGTATTACAAATGTGCTGCTGCATGGTGTTTTTCCACTATATGGTTTCACACACGCGATCCATGAAACAATTTACCCACTCTGTTCATAAATCATAAAGTACTCAAGCTGTCACTGACTCTCTTCATTCCAAAAGATAAAACTCCTCAATTTAATGACTTTTAAAACTTAGCTGTTCACTGCCACAGAGAATTTACAAACCACCTGCAGCTCAACTATGTCAGAAACTCGCAACACTTCCCACAACATGAGCATTAAAGATAATTTTGTGCTAATATATTGATGTGAAATCATGTCAATTACATGTACAAATTTTATGAACCAAAGTGGATGCTCAACTTCATAGAAAAGCTTTGGAACATTAAGAAATATGACAGATGTTACATTTGCAGCTTATGGAGTGTATGGCATATAGTATTTATATACATCTTCATGTGTGTGTGTCCCTGTCCTCTGACCCATGCTGTTGTCATGTGTCTTGTGTAGTGTATGTTGCCAGATGAGAGCGGGTGAGTATAGCACAAGTAAGTAAATGGCATTGTCAAGAAAAGTTTGATTTCAGTAATAAACTTGCCAAATTTATATTTGTTTTTATTAATCCAAATGAGATAATTTAGCAGAAACAAGGCAGCAGCACCCCTATTTGTTTTTTTTGTTGTTTTTTTTTTAACTGGCTGTTGTTGCTGCAGTCACAGTTTATTTGGAAATGTGGGCATTATATTTTAGGAAACCTATTGTATATTGTCAGTCTATATACACTAGCTGATAAATGACATTGGCGACACCTCAACTCTTTTCATTGGTTTTAATAAAGGTTTGAGGCTGTCAGTCTTGCTCTGTTCAAAGTTTAAAAAAAAAACATATTCAGAAAGAAAATAAACAAAGACAAAACAAAAGATATGGTGTGCTCTGCCTGGCTGTTGATTGTCAAACATATTTAACCCCCAAAGTGTAAAGCAGCAATGTTGCACCAAGCCATAACTGATGGAATTAGGTCATATCCCAAGAAAGAGAGACAAAACCTGGTACCACGTTACACCACGAGATGAAAGACATGAGTATCTTCAGTCCTAACACTTTTCTTTTGTTCAGAGTTTGAAAGATATCCTACTGAGCTGATGAGGATGTGTTCATTGTTAGTGACTGAGCAGATTACAGACACAAAAAACACTTTTTTACTCTCGATTAAGTACTCTTGCCGCTATTTGCTGATTCTCGTTCAATAAAGAGATGAGTATATTTACTACCATCATAAACTCCGGGTTATACTCAAAATGTTTTCCTCTACTTTCAGGCCTATTGAATTCTTGACATCAAAATTGAACATTTTCTTTGAAAAACTCTGGCACCTAAAAGTTTGCAATCATTAAAAGTGGGACTTGACAGGAGCATGTCATCCGTTCAGAAGAGGTTAATGAAGCTGAACAAATTAAGAGTGAAAAAGTGCTTCCTTTGGACAACAGGTTAGCTGCATGTCACATGATTTCAGGACAAAACATTTTAAAGGATATCAGAAAACTTTCTTTTCTGTCAACCTGTCATCAGTGTTGATCTTGATGGGTTGGTCATAAAATAAAAACTCCGGTTGTGGGGCAGCCCACCCCATAAGGAAAAAACAGAGTTCTTAAAATGTTCAGTGATACTGTTGTGTTGTCTCTGTTGGTTTTCTTTAACCACCTTTTTCACACTCTGGTTATTTGGTGGATTAAACCTTTTTTTTAAAAAAAATCAGGTTGTTACTCTTCAACAGAGGCTGAGTTTGTAGTTTCTCCTTCTTTGAGCTTCATTGGTCACACTACTGTAGAGTTGTGTTAATCTTTTAATTTAACTATTAGGTTAAAATACCAGCTAATAAGTAACTTTTGCCATAGACAATTAAGGGTTAACCTGTTTTAATGAGCTTTATAGATGCATGTTTCCCTGTTTCCAGCCTTCATGTTCTGAACACAAGCTCAGTGTTTGTACCTAACAAACATGGATATGTCATTTCTCACCAAGAAACACATTTCCCAAAGATTTAAACTCATTGACTCCAGTACTTAAAATCATGTTTTTGCATTTTGGTGACTGGTTTAAGAATACAGCATCTGCAGCAGCCTGCTGTAACTCACCGGCATGTCCCAGCAATGATAGTCTCTGTAAGCCTTTTTCCCTTCCATGCCTTTCACAATAGCCAGTCTGACAGAACTAACACTCTCTACTGTCTTTCTGCTCTTTCCTCATTCTTTCGATGTCCAAACGCAACTGCACTGCCTCTCCTGAAGCAAGTGACGCATCCTTTGGAATCATGAGCTAAGACTCCTTTGCAGGAACAAAAGAGGTGGAAGGGAATAACTGAAGAACAACAGATGCTGCATCTGGGACACGTGTGAACTTTTCCCAAAGTGGAATTCTGTCTTTGCACTGGGATTGTTTTTCATTTTATTAATGCATATTCAGCTGCACAGATGTTATGAGCAGGTGTGTAATAGAAACTAAACTCTCCTCCGTTTACCTAACTTCTTTATATGGAATATATTCCAGCATTACAGCAGTAGGATGTTTCTCTGATGGACCAAGGGCATGTATTCATTATGCATAAATCTATATGTAATGAATATTGAAGCCACATCTGTTTCAGAAACTTGGCGTCTTGAGGCTGTCTAAAGTTGCAGCATGCCCTGTCAACGCTCTCAGATTGTTTTCAACTCCTGTCGAGTCCACTAGGATTTCACACCAGACTGAGACCAGCGGCGGTGTGCGTCAGACCCGATCTCAGGTCTGTTTGGGTATTTATTTGATGTCACCTAAAGTGTGACAGTGGTATCAATAACAAGTTGTTACATGCATTTTACATTTACCTTTATGCAATGTTTGTTTTTATGAAGGTATTATTCATTTTATGGGGGATCCTTGAGGTGAAGATTTGATTCTACTTCAGTTTGTAACATCAGCTCTCATGTTAATCATTTGTAGTTTTTCACCTCCAGCTGAGATAACTCTGATTTTCTCACACTTGACATTGCTCCTCCAGAGACATGGAAGACAATAAACAACTGATTTCATGGCCTCAGTGAACTTTCTCAGAGCTAGAAAACTGACCTTGTTGAGTAAAATCTCAGGTGTTAATGGCGACCACTGACATGTGGTCAAAGTTCCTCCTTTTATCACTGACTGATACTGTAAGATGAAAAAAGTGTTTCTTTACTTGTTCATTTTAAAGGGCAGAAAGTAATGTTATCACACAGATTATCTGTCATATTTTCACTCATCAATGCTAAGCATGCCAGTTTTTCTACCTGAATGCTCTGCACAGTCTTTACATTGTATGTGTGTAACATATTGTGAACAGGAGTGGAAAATGCACCTCAGTAGGATGTAAATTAAATGTGAACTGTTGCATTTTAGATGTTTTAGACTGAAATAAATCCACTTTGATGAATGCAAACTGCTCCTCAGCATATGGTTGTGAAATAAATGTCTTAGATGGGAGATATTGTACTCACTGTGCTGCAGGGATGAATGTTAACATTAATCATTCCATTCAATCAACCATTCTCTTCTTTCTTTTTCTTCTCTTTATATCATAACCTTCTCCAAGCACCAGAGACAGATAAAGAAGACCCTGATTTATTAGGCGTTAGAAACAGACAGGTGTTCGTTAATGATTTCTCTCTTCCTCTCCTTCCTCCTCTCAAACTATCCACAAATGGATGTAGCCTAAGGCAACTTCTGACTTTTATTTGATCTCCTCTCCTCTTCCACCTCATCTGTTCTTCACCCTTTCGACACTCAACTCACTCCTCCCTCTTTCTGTCTTAATTTAATCCCGCCATCCATATTTTCTAAAATACATTCTCCTCCCTCCTTTTCTCTCACTTGGCCACGTTCATCTTCAAATTGGTATGATTGCTGTGCGTTCCTCTGCCATGGCCTGCAGGAAGAGTGAGTTAGTACATGTCAGTGAGCACAGGTATGCACTTTGGACACTGGCTGGTTCGCTAACCAACAGTTGGAGTGATAGGGAGACGCTTGCATGCACGAGTTGCAGAGGAAAGATCCACGGTTGCCCGAAGGTAAAGATGTAGCAAAGCAGACAAAACAACATGGCGCATGATGGGGGTTCGCCTGAAAGATTTAAATACCCCTGAAACCTGCTCTAACCTGATGTTTAATGATTTCTGTACATTTCACATTTCACACATAAATTCTTTTACTTGCTAATATGAAAATAAAGATAAATGTAACTCTGTTTTATGATTAAAAAAAAGGTTTGACATTCAAAGAGTCATAGTTTTAACTTACACCATGTGTATTTACCTAATATTAGGTGATATACTTTTAGCTCTCCTTTGTATTTATAAAAGAAAATCTCTGACGACGCAGAGCTTCTATTAACCTGCAGCAAAAAAATTGCAAACCACTAAGCTTGACGACTCCTGATTAAACTGCTGTCCTGAGTCAACTTACCGCCATTCTTTCCATGTTTGTTTAAATATGGCTGATACAGCAGCAAGCACGGAACATAGAAAAAGATTGGAGCTGAAGCAAGGAAGCCTTGGAAACGTCTTTCTGTAACCATCTCATCGTCTGACATTTGGTGAAAGCTGCAAGCAGGCACACACACACACACACACACACACAAACAGGGGCATTACTTGCAATGGATCTGCTTGCGTGGTGTTGCAGGAGCACACATACACACAGACTGCCATGCAAATGTGTCATTTTGCATGCAAGGATTTGGACTTGCTTTGTATCTGTATGTTCAAATGCACAACTCTTACAGTCAAACAGCACACTACACATAAACACACTCCAAAGACACTTCTATTCATAAAGTAGATAACAAACACAGTTTTTGTTTAGTTGTACACAAACATTAGTGTTATCAATTCCTTTCTGAATAAAGGCAGGTGGTGAAAAGAGACACTAAATAACTATTAGAGGTAGGGCAAGAGAAGGGGAGGAGAGTGAAAGAAAATAAGAAAGCACTTCCCCAACAGTAGGAGAGAGAGAGAGAGAGAGAGAGGGAGGGAGGGAAAAGAAGCGAGAGGGAAGGGAGAGCAGAGGAGCTTAGAGAAGGGATCTGCATTGTAAGTAGCTCTGAGAGCAGCAAGTGGTGGCCCTTTTTCAACCTGTTTTTGTTTTTCTGAGAAAAGGAGCTAAAGAACAAAGGGGACAAGGGCCAATCAGAAGAACAAACTTTTGAAAAGTCTTTACTGTGTTAAAGAAAGAAACGCTGAGAGAGGAGAGGGGAGGAGAGAAGCCGGGAGGAACACAAGGCAGCAATGGATAGCAGAGTGGCTCAGTCTGACCCTGGGATGGCCTGGATTCACACACTGCTGCTGGCCACCATCCAGCACACACACTAGGCTGCGAACGCCACTGAGGTACGGTACTAAACAAACAGCAACAATAACTCTCAAATAACAAATGAAGCAATTAGAACTACATGCACATTCCATCGCCTTCCCTATGCATGTTTCTGAAAAAATTTCAGTGTGGTGAGTGAAAGTTGAGCTGAGCTGTGGCTAAGAGTTCAGGCTGCACTTTGTGTTGTGCAGTTGGTGAAAGAATTTGCCTTGTTGAAACTGTGCAACTTGTCAGGTGCATTGCAAATATCTGATTTAAGAATAAATTGTATCTTAAGAGCATGGTGTGTTTTCTCCACAAACAGGACCGTCATAAATGTAGTCTTTGATATGCTGTTAATTTTTTTATTTTTTGTTTAATTATTAAATTTGACAGTTATATCATTGGCAAAGGCTGCAGATAGCCAGCTATCCTGCTCAAGTAGATGTATGTATCATGCCCTTGAGATCATTAGCTTCTTTATTCATTTATTCCCTTTGAAGATTTCGCTTCTTGCATCAGTAATGTTTTCCGCAGCTCCCTGGGCAGTGAGTCTTGAATGTGATGGTTACAGTGCAGCAGTGAGTTGTTGCAGAGCAGGGCAGGTAAGTGCATGTCTGGAATATGTTAGATGAGGGGTTGTTAAAAACTGTACATGGCTGAAACTTGGAGCGTCAACTTATTTCTGTTCTGTGGGATATTTTAGCATAAAACTCAAACACTTTCTCTGCATCAGGCAGAGAAAAAAGCTCTTGATTGTTTCAGCATTGTCCGGCTTTCTTTACATATGTGTGAGTCTGTGTGCTTCTTATGTGTGTTTGTCCCCTATTTGTATTTGTAGAAGATTACACTCTTCTTCTCTTTGTGCCTCACGTCTGAAGCTGCCTTCACTCTTTTTTTTTAAACATCTTTTCAAAAACCATCAATGAGAAGGTGAGCTGAGGTGAGGGCTGACTCTGTCTGCCTGCCTGATGACTAAGTGTATCGTCATGTAAGATGTCTACTGCTTCTGTGCATATATAAATAGTTTGGTGTACTTCAGTCGTATTTTGACTGGAGAACAATAAAGTCGCTGTGGGTGTCTACATTATCTGATTTACTATGGCTTGCCTGACTTGGGTTGGGTTAATGTGTACCAAGTATAAATCAGAACCTTGATCTGTTTTGCTGCCATTTATTGCAAGAGAGGGACCCCCTGTGTGATAGCAGACGTCTGATAACATTGAGCTGTAATCACAGTTAAAGATTTAGGACAGCTGGCAATCTTTGGATGTGATTAAGCCACTACTGTGGATTAAATTTCACTCCACATGCCTGCTCACATCACACTCAAATTTATAAGTCGTCTCACTACAGGAACCCTCCCTCTTCCCACTTCCTCCCTCCCCTACAACCATACGTCTGGAGAGCACCTGCCCCATCACCTGCCACTCAGACAGTGGCTGTCTGAGCATGTGTGTGTGTGTTTGTTAGTGCCTGTATGTGTACAGTGTGGGAAAGTTATTCAGGATGCCGCACATCACCCCCATCCCACCTCTTACCTTGCATAAAAATGCTTCCTGTGCTTCTTATTTGATTTATATCCATACACAGTCACAGATACCCACACATTCACTCATATGCTCAGCAGCTACCCTAACTGTGTTTTTCTCTGCACTGACCTGTTTTTCTGTAAACTAGGCTAATATCATCACATCAGGCATCGCTGACTAGAAGCAACCTGCCATTTAAACATGAGTGAAGCTGCTATTTTAAAGTGACTCGGTCACTTTCTTACCCCCTTTTTTTCCTTGTGGCCTAGATAGCAGCAGCTTTAATGGTTCATAATAGCAGCCCTTGCTCCTGCACGTGTATGGTTGAGTTTCTGTCTGACTTCTGCCTCAGCTTAGCAGTCAATTTTAAAGGAATGAGCATGCAGAGTCATCCAGGGAATGTGGAAAAGTGTCTGTGTGTCAGAGAGTTTCATCTGGACATGAACTTGTCCTGAAACCTGAGCTGTAAAATAGACCACCTACAGAATTAAAAATCTGTGCAATTATAAAACTAAATAGATGAAACTTTATTTTCCAAGAAAAACAAAGTAGCTGGAACTTCTTGAAAGCATAACTCTTTAGGCAGCAGAGGCTCAGTCATTTACTAGTTGGTGAATATCTGGCCCATGTGTGAAGGTTAAAGCAAACAGAATTTAGAAATTTGAGCCTGCAGTCATGTATGCTGCGCTTCACTCTGCACACCTGTCTAGTGCTGTAGCCCTCAGGTTACTTCACCTCATGAATTGGCCAATTTAAAGCAGTGTGTGTTTCACATTTTTACATGTGCAGGATAATAAGTTTCTAGTGTTGGAGGCTGAAGATTGCTTCTTTACTCTAATATTTTTCTGTCAAGAAAAAAAAAAGATCCAAAACCAGGTGTTACTCTCACATTAAGCAGCAAAAACTCCTTTTTTTCTGTTTCAAGGCTCTTTAGTTCACTATCATTTCTCTAATCCTGACAAGGCTGCTGGTATTTGGTTTTGAATAGTTCACATGTTTAACCCATCTCTAGATGGCCATTCTTGGTTAGGTGCGTTCCATTTTTACCTGATCACATTTCAAAACAACATTTGACTTGTCCATACCTGTCCAGATAATAAAAGCAAAGAAGCAGAGAAGGAGGGGTGGAGAGGAACTGGTGCTTTGAGGGGGAAAATGGAACAGAGAGCTTTGAAAAAGTAACAAAGAGAGTGTGAGGAAAGACACGAGCAGATGAACGCAAGAGATGCATCAGCAATTTGATGTAAAGTAGGTCAGGCGTTTAGAGGCATCAGTGGCAAAGATTCAGATTGGTATCAAAGCCTTTTGACTGACAGTTTGAGCACAAGAAACTCAGTCTCCTACTTTTTAACAGATCTAAACCAGAGTAAATGCATAAATAAAATGAAACCATGACAAATGCATGTTACTTATTTACCATCCAATTTAATATGTAAAGAAAACTTATTTTTCTTGTTGTTATGAATGCAGCAAAACCATTAATTCTCACATTCTTCTTCTTCTTCTTCCTCTTATTATTTTTATTATTATTATTATCTGGAAAAACCTTTTAAAATGGATGACAAATTGCAAAAATTTCTTTTAACAGCTGGGTGCTCTTTATTTAGAGGATATCAATCAGAAACAAAAACAGTATTTATTGAGGACTATTCTTAGTGGTGAGACCGTGTTTGTTGCTCTGGTATTTCCAGCATCAGGATGGTGTATGTAGGCAAACCACATGTTTGAGGGAATGAAGGAAGATGGCAATCAGTGCAACAGTTTGCATCTCTTTTTGCATAGATAGAAACACTCAGCTGGGACTGATTTAGTAAAAGAGCAGTTCATATTTTTTATTTTTGCTTTTTTTTTTAGTAGAATATCCAAAGCATTTAATCCCCTCTGCTTCTTTAATGTAAAAATTGACTACTTACTATCCATTCCATATTTCCATAAATTAAATATCTGAGTTTTAGACTATTGGTTACATGTAAAAGGAATTTAAAAAAATTCTCTCAACTCCTAAACGTGCAAATAGTAATTTCTTAATTGCCCTTTGTGATTAATAAAGTATTTCATTTTCATTCAACATGTATACTATGTCATACATACCATGCCATGTTTAATTGTGTTTAACTTCTAATCTGTTGGTTTTAACTTTTCATATAACTTGCTTAAACATCCTAAATCAACTCTTCTTTTCTAAGAACGTTATTGTACATTGATAGCCATTGTCTGTCAGAAGGTACTGATTATGAGATTTTCTGGATTTACTACCCGTTGGATCCTTAGGTCTCCTTCAGCTTGGCAGCTTTTGCGACTTATGACAAAGCACCATAATTAGATCAGGTTATTTCCATAAGTTTTGTCAATAGCTCCTTTGTGCCTTTACTGTTGTGACTGTGTGTCTGCTGTGCATGAGCCTATCTGACTGCAGCTGTCATGGCAGAGGAGTAGGGTTGGGGCAGAGGGAGGTTAAAGGTCCAAAAGTTTTGGCGTTTACGTGTGAGATGGTCGTCTCCTTTTTTTTTCTTTTTTTTTTTTTTTCAGGCTTATAAATGAGTGACTGCTGCGTGTCTGTTTCTGTTAGTGGGAATCCCATTGGGCAAGACAAGGTCAGGGAAGGCCTCTCTGCATGTAGCTGCTCTTAGTCAGACACTGACAGATTATCATGCACAAACTCTCATCCAGGTAGCCCTTGTGTGTCAGAGCTTTGTTTGATTGTAAGCCAGGTTGTCAGCGTGCACCTTCGTGCTGTCCTGGAAGGTTGCGGCTAAGTTGCCTGAGGCTTTAGAGGAGGATTAGGAGGACCCACACCATGTGTAAACATTTGGGTAACCCTCCCACCGGTCTCCTCTGTAGCCCCTGGGGTCCTCACCTGTCTTTGTATTTGGAGCCTGGATGATGAACAAATACCAAGGAGCTACAAGGCTTCACACAACCGAGACATATAATCTTGGAAGTAAATGAAAAGTACATCATGATAGCATCTAGAGTGAATTCTCTGATTTAAAATTCAAACTGTGCAAAGGATTTTTATTGAGAGAATGATAATAATGTCTTGTTTTGTATAGTACAGTTTACCATATAAGAATACTGAAAGCTGATTACCTTTAAAAGAAATAATCAGAACCTCTGAGTTTTATCAACATATTGCTGATACTTGTTTTCAAGCCATGTCAAAATATTATCATTTCCATAAAAGTATTAAATGACAAACACACAAGCCTACTATAGATCTAGTTTAGAGTCAATGGTTAAAACCTCCGTGCTGGCACATTAATAGATTCTCCTCACTTTCGCAGCCATGATAGAAAATGTTGCACAAACTAGTTTCACAAAACACACAAAGTCCAGGAGACTGGTTTTCCCAGAAGTGACGCTGAATGATGTCATGTCTTGTCTCTGCAGACAAAGCCAGGCTCTTTGGTCCACTGCTTGGCAATTAGTGGTCTGATGTGACAGAGTTAAACTACGATCTCACATATACACATGAGCCGATCACACCACACTGTTAGGACACCCCAGTCTGTCTGACTAAATACAGAGATACAGAGACGGTGTGTGTGGAGAAAGTAAACTATGATTTTCCAAAGGTTTTTCTTTTCCTGGTGTGTAGATTGACAGGAGGTCATTCTAACAGATTTCCACTAAAAACAACTTAAGATCACCCCCTAAAGAACCTCAAATAAGTGGTTTATCCACTGAGGAAGATGATTGACAGCATCCTAGATAAAACTTTAATGAACAGCTTATTTTAACTAAACCAAACACTGCAGATATTAAACCTTTTATCAGTATTCTCAAACTGTACAACTATGACTGAGCATATCGTGGTGATGCAACATGAGTGAATCAGTCTGGGTCTGATAAACTGTGGCAGCAGTGTATCTGTTAAATTCAGTTGTCTAATAAAAGTTTGTTAAATGAGAAGAAAAATTAGTTGGCCGTTTAGAAGATCCTCAGCTCTCTTATCGCAATGGCTCTGCTTTCAAAATCAATGCTAATAATGTTCATTTATCTAACTCGTCTACCTACCTCTGTGGTACAACATTGGTTTTTTTTTATCAAATGAATTCATGGTCATGTAACTTTATTGTATTATTCCTTATCAATTGAAGATGTGGCCTAAGTCTTGGAAAATCCAGCTTCTAAGAAAGATGCATTTCTGTATTGAAGGCAGAAAGTCACTTAGCTAGTTATCTGATTCATCACAGGGTTGATTTGTAAAAGCTAAAGCATCTTAGAAGGGTTAGTAATAACATTACAATGTAGGGCAGCATGTACATTTGTTCCTCTTAAATATCATTCCAATAAGTCATAGATCTGGAATTTTCAACCTCCCTAATAATCCTGACCAGACAAAATTATTAAAATTTACTTTATTACAGTCAAATTTCAAAATTCAGCACAGCACAGTATATGGAGGTGTAAACACAGTGCTGGATCTCTGGCTTTGGAGCTGCAGTTACTGAATGTTGTTGACTGTAGTTTCTTTACATATTAGACAACCTGATGATCTGAGCTGTGTTTTGATTGTCCCAGCAAATCATGAATTGTTCTGTGCAGATTTATCGAAAAATACTAGTTAATTCAGCAGTTTAGGTATGAACTGAGATGCCAAGTGTGGTTGCCATGTTTTATGAGCCCAAGAATCAGAAGAAAAAGTCAACCTGAGCTGGACTTGTACGAGGCGTTGTTCTCAATGTTTGACAGATTATGTTAATGTATGATCAATAGAGCTGAGCAAACATCTATTACCCTCTTTGCAGCACTGTTGCCATCACACTCCCAACCATTATAGTAAACAGTGTAGAAATGTATGTCTTCATAAACCACAATCAGCCCCTCCAATGAATCTATTTGTTTTAACATCTTCTCCCTCCTGGCAAACAAACTTTAATTATGCGATTACATAACATTTGGTTCTGATGAGGAGCTGAATCAGCAGTGGATTTTTGTGCATATTCATGTGATATTCTATTAAAGGATTATTCTGAGACAACCTTCAAAATAATAGAGAAAAAAAAAAACAATTAAAAATGCTCCTCATATGGCTGCTGGCATTAAAGACATGCCAGAGTGCCATTCATTAACTTCTGTAGGCAGACACGGAGACTTAGAGCAGCCTACCGAAATTACAGGGAAAATTCTGGCAGCAAAGTCCATAACAATCACAAATAACACCCTGCTATGACAAGGGAAATTACACGTCTTTGGGATTGAAATTTTAATAGTGTGATTTAATTGTATCAGTGTGAGGAATGCGCAGTGTAGTTGGGTGCTTTCATGTTTTGATAAATGTAGTGGTGAGGCTTGTCAGTTTGGGGGTCTTTGGAGTTCTTGATCAAATGAGAAGACAGCTAATGTTCTACAAAGGGTGTGTTAATTTATGATGACTTTGCTGTTGCCCGAGGATTACGTAAATATACATTCATTAGGACTGTGACATGTTCACAGCAGCAGAGATTTTTCTCTGTGTTGAGAGTGCACTGTGAATAATTCATGTTTGATCTCACTTGACAGAATGTACATATAGGTAAATAAAGTTTAGATAATACCATGCATACAGCAGGATTACAGTATAAGCACCAAGTAATCACATGCAGACACCAATAAGCTTGTGTCACTATGCCGCAGTGGTTCTGGATATATTTATATGGCTGAGTGAGTGCACTATATGAGTGAATCAGTATAAGCAGTTCCCACAACCTCTCAGGTGTCCTGTGCTCAGGGCAGCCTGGCCCAGGTACACAGATAAAGGCAGCCTTTGTTTGCAGCAGGGAACAGGTAACCATTTGTGCCTGCACCACCAAGTGCGTGTGTTTTGTGTGCACTTGTGTTTGCGTGTGCATGCGTGCATGCATGCAAATGTGTGTTTGTGTATGTGTAAGAGAAACAGGGAGATAAGATTGACTGGCTTACCTACCTTGGCTTCAAGAGCAGGTGTGGCTTTTCAATGGCCTCATATTCCGTGCTCAGCACATGTGCACTTGATAAAGAGAAAGGTAAACTGTGACGTCCAGCTTAATTCTTCAGGCCAACAAGCCACATTGTTTATAAAGGTATTCTTGTGGGAGGAGCATCAGTTTATAACTTTATCCTCCTGAGAGACACTATAAGAGTGTAAATTACAGCTAAAATAGGTCACACGACACCATTAACTAATGTGTGATATATATATATATATATATATATATATATATAAATATGTATGCATATATATATATATATATATACATAATCAGCCTTCTCTATACCCTAATAAGTCTTTTTTTTTTCTTTTCTTTTTTTTTTTTCTATAAATTGTGCTCACAGACGTCAGAATGGAAAAATAGAGATAAGGAAATTAGACCTTTAAATGTAGTTTTCACAGATATTTTCCAATGCGGCTATGGTAACAAGCCTTACTGTTCAATAATTGTTCTGTCATTCAATCAATAACTAATACAGTTAAGAACAAATAATGTAAAACTACATAAATTTGTCTTGTTTTGTTAAAGCAAACATCACTAAGTTGTTTATTATAGTTATGCTTGAGGTGCTGATGGATGGGCTAAATGACCCAGTGCTTTAGCAGGGGAAAGAACTGCTAGCAAGTTAAATAGAGCTGTGATAAAGAAAAAAGGCTTTAATGCTGAACAAAAATTTAAAAAGTATAAGAGTGTTCTGTTATTTACAGTAATGTGATTATAACAGAACCACCTGAGAAGGACCTTTTGGAGGAAGTGACATAATAAAAACAACAAAACAAATTAGCTTTTCATTGTTCTGTGCTTGTGCTGCCTTGTGTTGTGTATGCCATTGTCGCTTTACCAGGTGTTTAAGCCAAAAGCTGAGGATTACCTGCTCAGGAAGCAGAAGAAGGTGCGAGTTTAAAAAGCCTCTAACTTTATGACCCACCGCTGGCTTTTACCAGGCTCTCGCTTGTTCAGAAAAGGGGCATACTGTCAAACTTGGGCTCAGGAAGGTAGATTAAGAAGCTGCATGATTATTCTAGATCTCAGGTGAAAGGTGAGAATCCGGAGGATGTGCTCTCTTCCTCTGTCTGTCCTTCTGTTGTGGTATTCTGTCTGGAGCTGGTGTGTCGTTGTGTGTGTGGAGATGTTAAGTACAGGGGTTGAATGCTATGTGGAGAGAAGTCTTTAATTAGAGCAGGAAGACACAGCTCAGGAGACACACTGCTCCAGACCTAAGAGTGAGTATGTGTACCTATGTGTGAAGTATGGCCTTGAATGTTAAACATCCTGCATGCGTCCATAGTTTGACATCTTATTCCAAAGGTATGTGCTCTGTGTGGTTTAATCTTAAATGCGGCTTCATGAAACCACCCCACGAGTGTAACAACCACAAACTGTGTGAATAGTTGATTAAACTTACACAAAACTCACTTTCCATTGTAATTGCATATATGTGACATTTGATTGATTCTGCAGAATCAGCTGGAATTATATCAGCAGCTTGCTGACCAAGATGAATTTGTTTGTTGGTTGCTGGTTTGGCTTAATCCATGAGTCTGTTTCTTGAAGAAAATAAGTTTTCTTCTGTATTGTATTTAGAAAGAGTTTCACACATTATTTAACATCATTCTAATGTTCATATTTGTCCATATTTTTAATAAGTCACATTGACATGTCATGAATAATAGGAAAGCTGCTTTATATTTTTATTTTAACCCTAGTTTTACTCTTTTTAAGATCACAGAATAGTAATTTGATCCATATATTATTCAGTATAGCATCAACCCTGTCACACAAGTGACAAAAGACCTGTACTGCCAGTTTGATCCATTTCAATTCTATAATGTATCCCCCCAAAACTATGCTTTCTAAATAAAAATGAAAACAAAAAATCATTAAATGAGTAATTAGTTGATTTGGCAAGAGGTCATTGACATTATTAAATAAAAAAAGAGCATCCCACAGTCTTTTACTAAAAAATATGGACAGGGCTCCCCTACTCTCATAAAATATATAAGATTCAGAGAATCAGTACACAATGGACAAGGCTGAAAATCACTAATAAATAGCTTGAAAGAGCACAGATCAAAAGCAAGCATGTATGATGGTATGGATGCATTACAACACATGCCAGAGGTAACTCTGCAAAGGCTCTGTTAATGCTGAACAACATGTGTACAGGATCAAATGTTCCATTAAGTTATAAAGTTGTTCAGGTGCTACATTTACCTGCTGCAGCCCAGACTTGTCATGCAATGAAAACGTAATGCAACTAAAATTGGAAAAGGAGGAAACAAAGTGTTGAGCAGCTTTAATACTTTATCTTATATAAACACTCAGACAATGAGAGTCATTCAGGCTAAAATGACAGGAAAGGGGCTTTCAGTTCTCAAAGATGTGATGCAACACACTGATACAGTAAACATCCTTTGCCCAACTTTTACAGCATGTTATTTTCATCTAGTTCAAAATTATATATTTTATTACAGAGAAAAATAAAATCATTTCATTTTGAAATATTGACATATGCCATTATTGTTTTGTAAATCATTCTTTTCTTGTTTTTAAATAAGGTCCAAACTTTAAATCCAGCCCATTAATCTAGCAGAAACAGGTGATTTAAGTAACAAATCCTAAATATGTTCCCATCTGGACTGGATTAGTTTAGTATTTCATCCTTTACTTCAGAAATGTACAGTTTTTTTATTTTTTGTGAAAATGGGAAAAGAAGAATTGTGTTTCTACTCTATAAAGGTGAAGGTAAAACGTTGAGGTTAAGATTTGGATTCAAAGTCATCAAAACATCTTAATGAAATCCAAATTTTTATTTTTCTGCTGTCACACATTTCCCTTGATTTGAAGATAAATTACGTGTTAGAAATGGACTCTTTTCCTTTCTGTTCTTACAGCTCCCATGTGCCTGTTGAGCCATGCTCCCTGGGTATGGATTCTCACCTTTTCCTGATTTCCGACCCCACCTTCACGCATTTCACTGCCGAGGAGAGAGTCCCAGCATGTGGATCCCAGGCTCAGGAGAGTCCCAGGCTCGGAACGAGTCCCAGGAGGGCAGGCCTCTCCTCCACCCCTGCCATCACAAACACATTGCTGTTTGCCAGCAGGAAACGTTGGCTTTTATTGAGCTACAACCAGCGACACCTAAATTAAATGGTTTTGGCCCTCAGAGGCCAAGCATTATTTCAGGTGCACAACGCACAGCACACTCTTTACCACTCAATGGTTTCAGACAGACACTGAATGAGCTGAATGACAAGCAGAAGATCTGCCACAGAACAGACAACAAACAGGAAATAAATTTGAACTCTACACATACTGTAGGTGACAGTGAGCTTGAGTGTCAAAATGGCATCAGGACTTCTTTCCAGGAGCAAACTGAGAAGCCACGAACAGTCACAACTGTTTGCCGTCCTCTCCATGCAGCTCTCAGCCTCCCTTTGTCCCTCCCCTTGTCCTCTCTATACGCAAACAGAGACTCCTGGGAATCTCAGTTACCTTGCTCCCCAACCTCACCCGAATGTCCCGAGTTTCAGGGCCCAGACTCCTGCCAGCCTCAAAGGAGAACATCACAGGGGTCACTGAAAGAAAAGTCTATCCGTAAGTGTACAGAGTAAAATCAGGTCTTTAAAGCCCTTAAAATGTTTTCCCTTAATTCAATAAAGCCATTTTCTTGTCCTCAGGGCGAAAGATGCAGGTTTATTCTCCAGACAGCCCAAGTGATGAATCCCTCGGCAGTCCAATCCTAGAAGCAGACTACATCTTTCCTGGACCTTTTGCATCCTTTCTGGAAGAGGACCTCAGTGGATTATCCTCCCTAGAGGCCATTTCAACTCCTTCATCCACAGACGGTGCTTCAGATCTCCCAAGCCTCAGTCAGGATGATATTTTCAACATATCTACAGAACCCCTGCAGATTATAGAGGACTCAGAACCATTAGTTGTGGAGGAGAGTGGAAGTGTGGAGATGTCAGTTCCCTCAGGAGGGAGCTTTTTGTCACGGAACCGTCAAGGCGACCAAGAACGGCGGCGCTTCTCAGCTTCAGAACTAATATCAAGACTGCAGCTGTCTCAAAGGAAGAACTCCTTCACCTTAAAGCTGGGGAAGTCATTGTCTGCTCGGGTGGCCTCAAGAGACAGACAAGGCTCCAGCAGCCTCAGCCCCAACACTGACTGTGAGTGGATGTAGAGACATCATCTCTGCAACATTTCATTGAGAGCTAGCCCAAGTTTTAGAAAGTCAACAACCAGGTTCAGCAGCTGGAGAATTGAAACATAATTTTTCCAAACATATGTCATTAGGCAGAATTATTAATGATCTCTTACAATCATTTATTCTGAATGAGATGCAAAACCAGTAAAAGACTTAGTTTGTTTTCAGGCTCAAATCAAGTCTTAAACTTTCTTAAACCTGTTTGATGTCACACTTTACTATTCTAAACTCTTGTATAAAAGCAAAAAACAATGAGCTCAATGTGGTGCCAAAACAAATGGTAATTTACAGGGAATTAATTAAAAAAGCCCCCCAAAAAAAAAAAAAAAAAAAACTTTTTGAGAAATGTTTAATCAGTAATAAAGCCAAACGCTAAAAGGTACAGGAAATAAAGTATATATGTACATATATATATATATATATATATATATATATATATATATATATATATATATATATATATATATATATATATCAGGGGTTCTGAAACAAAGGTTATAAAAAGCCTTTATCTTATGTCCTGGCTCATTAGCATGCTGAACTGCAGCTCCACACCATCACTGGCTAATGTAAAGGGTTTGTTGTATGTCAAACATCAGCAGTCTTCTGGTCATGGCAGCTGACCAATCAGAGCATATTGGGCTCAGCAGATGGAGAGCTTCGCTTTAAAGGAAATACATATATATATATGTTTATATATACATAATAAGAGAGGGAGAGAGAAAGAGGGAGAAAGAGAGAGTTCACCATTTTGTTTTTGTTCTTTACAGATAAGTCCAACTCCAGGCACCGCGGCTCAGGAGGTTCGAGTGATAGCGACCCCCACAGTCCTGTTGGACTGGCACCTCCACCTCCCAGCAGTGACAATGGGTTGCCTTTGCATAGATGGAGCACAAAACTTGGGTAATATAAAATAAATACAAGCAAAAACTTTTCTCTACTAAAAACATATACATATATAGAAAAGCCTCATTTGTTGATATAATCTCACATTTATTTTCACAGAATGCGAAAGAAATCCGTAGAGGAAGACCTGGGCACACTTGCTCCTGTTCATAACTCGAATCGACTCTCACGGTTTTTACCCAGCTGTATGTTTGCCAAAACCGGTTCTCTTTTACAATAAACTATTTTAAACTATGACATGGGGTGAAAAACAGTTTTCCTGGAATAAATGTCTTTGTTTTGATTTTGCAGCTATCCTGTACCAGGAGTACAGTGATGTTGCCATCAATAGAGAGATCCAGAGGCAGCAAGGGAAGGAACCAGGCACAGAGGAGGAGGGGTTCAGGGATGAGGGGTCAGACGGGACCCCATCTCCATCTAATCTGTCTCCATCCAGCTCCTTTCGTTCCTCACGAGGCTCTGCATTTGCACTATGGCAGGACATCCCTGATGTTCGAAGCAGTGGTCAGCTCGACAACTTCAGCAATGAGGAGAGAAAACTGCAGGAGGTGATTGAGATGTTGGACTATCTTTTCATTTGAGTTTCCTTTGTTCTCACTTTGACTACCACAGAGGTTTAAAATACAGTTTTTTCCCTTTTTAGGCAAAGTTTGAGCTGGTGACATCTGAGGCATCATACATTCGCAGTTTAACAATCGCCGTGGACCACTTCATGTTGTCTCAGGAGCTCGCTGAGTGTCTTGGAGCTCAAGATAAGCAGTGGCTCTTCTCCAAGCTGCCTGAAGTCAAAGATGTTAGTGAGAGGTGAAGTGATGAGCATGTAATTGCTTCTGTTGCCCTAAAGACTGGGTTTAACACTTCAGCTATCATCTCTGCTTCTCTAAGTGTGTTTTCTCCTCACGTGTCTGCAGGTTCCTTCAGGATCTGGAGCACAGGTTGGAGGAAGACATCCTTCGTTTTGATGTGTGTGACATTGTCCTGGACCACTGCCCTGCTCTACGAAGGGTTTATTTACCTTATGTAACCAACCAGGCGTATCAGGAGCAGACATACCAGCGATTGCTGTAAATGTTTTCATTTTGCTTTGAATATATTTGCCATTGGAGATCTGAACATACACTGTATGTGCATGTATGTTAAGTAACGGTTTCTGAGCTCATTCAGTAATGCTATGCATAAAGGCCAGTTGTTTAATGGAAGCCCAAGTTTCCTGTGAGGCTGTTCAGGTGTTGTTTTACACCTGCATGACTTAACTTGCAGCTGGCTCATCTTGACTAAGCTGTACATTTTTTTCACAGGGTAAAAAGCAGGCTGGAATTTTGATAGACTTTAAAGACATTGAGCGGTCTCTCTAAATGTCCTTGCCTTGTCCTCTTAGGCAAGAAAACCCTCGTTTCCCTGGCATCCTGGCCCGCTTGGAGGAGGACCCCATCTGCCAAAGACTTCCTCTGACCTCCTTTCTAATCCTCCCATTTCAGAGGATCACACGGCTTAAAATGCTGGTGGAGGTACATGATTCAACATTCACTAGCGAAATCATGTTGACACTTAAAGCCCAGTTAAACAGAACTGTAAAATGGGGATACTGGAACTGGGCAAACTATTTGCTGTGGCAGCCTCTGTTTCCACACAATGAAAGTATTGTTTACTTTTTGGCACATCTTCAAAACCACCTTTATTTTACAGAATATCTTAAAGAGGACAACACCGGGCTCTCGAGATGAGGACACAGCCACGAAAGCTTTCAATGAGCTAAAAAAGGTGGTGATTATCATCTGTAATAGCCAGTTGGACGAATACCAGTATTATCACTGGTGAGGCATAACAGTAATAACCATGCTGGTGTGTGCCTCCTTAGATCATCAAAGAATGTAATTCCAGTGTGCAGTCAATGAAAAGGATGGAGGAACTCATCCACCTCAACAAGAAAATTCACTTTGAGGGAAAGGTGACTGAAGTTTGAGGATTATTTTTTAAATCATTTTAGGACTTTTAGAACAGTGTCTGTGTTTCTGTTGGGATTTTATTTAAAAAAAACATTAACTTTTTTTGTTCTTTGTAGATCTTCCCTCTCATCTCTCAGTCGCGCTGGCTGGTAAAACATGGTGAGCTGCTGGAGGTGGACACTCAGATGATGAGTATTTCTGGATCAAAGCTCAAACTGCCCACCAAACCTGTGTACCTCCATTTGTTCAATGACTACCTGCTGCTGTCCAGGAGAAAGGAGTATGCCACACAAACACACGAAACTCAAATATTGCTCCTATGACTATTCATCAATATGTTTACATGATACTAGAAAACATTCATTTATTGTATTTTGTAACCTAAACAGGATTTGAAATACATGTAAACATGTTAGTCTCTCTAAAATCATACAAAACCTAAGCTTTACAAACTGGACTGAAACACCCAGATAATGTGATCATATATCTCCTGTACACACTCATACTAGACCCAGTGGATCTTGGTGCTCTGTATAAGCTCTGTTTTCTGGCATTGTTTTGTAAAACCAGTAAATTGTATATTAATAGAGCTGCATTTGCATAAAAGCTGCTCCAGTTTACATATATTTTGTTTCTTTTGTCAGATGGTTGACCCCTTAATGTCTGATGTATGTATCAAATTTGATACACATTTTGCTAAAGGGCCAAATAAAGACTTCAGATTCAAACAATTCAATTTCAATTTGCCCTTTATACCTTGAGTCAGATGTTATGGGGTTAAAAACATTACAAGTCCTAAATGAAAAGCAGCCCTAAGACTACATGTCAACTTCTGGTCATGAGAGCATTTCCAGTCTGTCACTATGCTCTCATAAAATTTCATAATCCCAGTGTCATCTGATGAAATCACCATTAACATAATTTAAAAGATAGCGTCTGTGCAGTGAATCAGCTTTACTTTCATGTACAATGATCTTCCAAAGAGAAAACTAGGAGCAGCAGAATGGATCAATGTTTGTTATGTTTGTTTATATATATATATATTTAAGAATTGTGCCATGCTTCAGTCACAAACTTAGTTCTCCTCCTGTGCATGCATTGTGAGACGAGGTCCGATCTGCCAGTTTAAACCATGAACTTGATGCATTTCAATTGTGCATGTAACCTCAGTCAGTGTGTTGAGTATATCCTTTACTGGTGGTGATAATTTCATGCAAATCAATGGAAGTTTTATTTAAACATTAATTTAACCCTCTGGTGCCTGAATTATTACAAAAAGTACCACATTTTTATAAATAAAATGTTTTACTTCTACAGACATGCACATTGATACTTTTCTGTATTTTAATCTTATTTTAACTTTTACTCATTGTGTTGATTTTTTTTATTTTATCTATGAAAACATTTAAAAAATAATATCTTGTCATATTAATATAATATAAATTTTCTATAAAAACACCTGTATCATTTTCTTGTCCTGTTTATTACTGAGGCAAACTTGGTAATTACAATGTATTTATATATACCATATCAAATGTAGTTATTCTTTATACGTGGCAGGGTATTGGTGACTCACTAATGTTCAATGAAGTTGCTAATGTACAATCCACACCCATGCATACATTTGAAAACAGCCTTTAAATATGTGTCTACTGTAGTGGACACTATGCATCAAAGGGTTAAAAAATCTTCTGAAAGTTTTTATTTGCAAAGAAAGAAACTGGCCATGGTCAGTTTAAAGTTAGTGCAAATATGATATAAATACCTTAAGATGCTGAATAAATATTGCATACACAAGAATGGGCTGAACTAACACGAAAAACCTTCAACTGATGGCAGTTGTGCATGCAGTGATTCTAAAGATGCAGTGTCAAAAATGCAGGTGAAGAAATGTACTTCTTTCTACTCATACTGAAATTAAAATGTCATCTCTCTCTCTTTTACAGTACTTGGAAGTTCATGGTGTTTGTACATGCCAAGATTGGGGAGTTGAAAGTGAAGGATCTCAGTCAGAAGCTGCAGGGCATCCCAGGCTTCATCTTCCACCTGCAGCTGTGTGAAGGCCAGCAGCTCAAACATCAGATTCTGCTTAAATCACACACTGAGTGAGTTACTTCACTGTCAAATCACTTGTCAGCAATGATGCTTCATGTCACTTATTTGACACTCAGCCCTCGCTGATTCCATGTGTGCCAAGGAGCGGGAAGCAGAGGTGGATCACTGCAATGTTTCCATCCGACCCATTAGAAGACATCGAGCAAGCCAGTGAAAATGACGGTTGGTAAAGATCTATAGATCTACAGTGGCTCAATGTAAGTCACTTAAACTATTCATTCATCCTTTCTTCATGTCTTTTCTTGTAGATATATCCCAGGTTCAGTGCATCAAGAGCTATCAGGCCCAAGAGCATGATGAGTTAACACTGGAAAAAGCTGACATTCTTCATGCTAAGACCATTACAAGTGATGGTAAGAGTCTAGAAATTTGTAAATGTGTAATGGTGCATTTGATGTCTGATGGCTGATGCGTTTCACTAGGCTGGGTGGAGGGCATCAGGCTGTCGGACGGGGAGAGGGGCTGGTTCCCCAAATCCTATGTGGAGGAAATCACAAGTCGTAGCGCACGTCTCCGCAACCTCCGGGAAAATATCCGCATCAAATGTGTCACACAGAAACTAAAAGGGGAAGACTAACCCGTTTTTTGTTTGTTTGTTTTTGTTGTTTTTTTTCTTTGTTTTGTTTTGTTGTTTTTTTTACTGTAAAAAGTCCATGTGGCAAGTGTGCATATCAGCATTTTTAAGTTTGGGGATTATTGTTTTAAGTCTAGATAGATGTGGGGCCTATGAGTAGTATGCAGGTGCTAAAACAGTTCTAACGGTTTTCTTTGTGTGGTTCCTAAACTCTGCAGTTTTCTTTTGCATGCTAAAGACAGTGCAAAGCTTTTGATGCTAACTTGCATGTTTAATCTAAAGAGGTTTTTAACCGATTAGATAGTCTTTAGATAGAAGTTCACACAGTTTTTCTACACTGAAGTTTTAAACTTTGTGGAAGAATTTACTTTATGCTTCATGTAACTGCCTTTCAGTTCAATTTAAAGTCTGACAACAGGTTCAAGAAAATACTAGAACAATACCTCTTATACAGATGTGCCAGAATCTCTCTTTGGACCAGAGTTCTTCAACTCCTCGGGGACCACTACCATCAGGTTTTAGATGTGTCCCGGTGTTTTCTCTGATTTAAATCCTCAACAGCTTGTCCTCGCATATTAAATAAGTTTGTTAATGATCAGTAAGTAGAGCCAGAGGTATTACACACGAATCGAGGTCAACGTCTTAGTGAGCTATGTCTGTCATGAAGGCAGGGTTTGTTTGATTTTAACCTGGCTAGATTACCATGGCAAACCACATCCTTCCATTGATTCAAACTATTCCAGTATTATATGTTAGAGAATATTCAATTAATAAAAATGAGCTTTGATTTGGTCAATGACATTTGTAATTTCCATGCTATTATTGGTCACTGTCAAAGCTAAATGCACTTTTTATCAAGTTATAAATGTGAGAGCTTGATGGGAAGTTGTCATGACAAAAAACAACAAGCAGATATAAACTTGTTAATTTGTTAACTAGCAGCATTCCTCTGTTGTCTTTATTGCAGCAGTTGTGTTGTTTTCTATAATTATCATTACATCATTTTTTATTACTTTGTGCAGGGTTTGCATCAAATAAAGTGCAATTTCATCCAGGTTATTTGCACATGCAACCTAAAAAAGGAAACATTGGTAAACAAAGAAAAATCATGGTAACAACTGCTGTAATCTCTGAATGAAGGTTTACTTTTTGTCGAACCAGTTAACATAAAGAACGCCTGGCTGTGCTGAACTTGCCTCATAGTGCACCCCTCGGGTGATATGAAGCGGGGAAACATCTAAAAGTTGCAGGACAGTGGACTGGAGATGAAGAGCCCTGATTTAGACTGTGAGAGCAGCATAAGATTCATTCATGTAGTCAGAATTTTTCTTAGTGCAGATTCTGCTGCTGAGACACATCAGGACGTATCACAGGCCTTTTTTTGTTCTCAAAGGCTGACATGTAGCTCTGTTCATGTGGTCAACAAACATCTGACAGCAGTTATGACAGAAAATTAAAGAATTCATCGTATAATGCACTACTTATTTTTGTTCACAAGTTAAGATGTGAGTTTGGCCAAATCCTGATATAATTTATCTCCCAGAACCAAACGTGCCATTTTGTGTTCAGGCTCTATTATTAAAGCTGTAATTTGAGTGAGTCACAGGGTGACGTGTTTCTTATTTACTTACATGATCATAGTCAGTCTCACTCACACCATTTTTTCTGCTGTAAATATTGACCCGACGTATCAATTTGCTTAAAATAGTCCCCGACTAATGCACTATTTCCTACTCTTTGAGCAACATTGATGTAAAAAAAATAAATAAAAATAACTTGAGAGTTTGGCTGCTTACAATCTGAGTCTTTTAGAAAATGACATTTTGTGTTTTTATAAGATTTGCATCCCCAGTATTGGCTGAAACACACAATGTTAAAAATTTGGAAACACGTTTGACTTTTGGTGACATTTCATAATAATAATTAAAAATAAATAAATAAACATAAAAAACATTTTGTGTGCTTTAAAGCTACAAACTGACAAACATACTAGATAGATTTTTCTGTCAGTTTACCACCTGTGTGAGAAATATACACATTTCAATTTACCCATACTAATTTATAAAACCTTTGTCCCCGATAATGACCAGTTAAATGAAGTTGTTTTAAGCTAATAACACAGAACGTAACGGTGCGATGACAGAGCATCGAAGCCCAGTGTAACTGGGCTGAAATCTGCTGTTAGTGGACCACTATAATCATCATACAAGTGTAAATCTTTCAGTGGCACATGACATGTTAAAGATCCTTCTGTTTTCTATAGATAAGTTGTTAGTTGTAATTTAAATGGTTGCTGCTGCAGCATGTATATTTATATTCCTCTAGATTCTGATGTAAATGTATTTTACTGTAGATGACTCCATGTATAAAGAATAGAACGTGATACATTTATGACTGTAATTTATATGAACAAAGGTTTTACAGATAATATTGCATTAACAAGTGTGAACTTTGGTCGGTTTTTAATCCTGATGCCACAGTAAATATAAATGCTGTAATACACTGGACTGTATACACACTGCTGTAAACGTTTAACCACTGAAATAAATACAGATACTTAAATTGTGTGAGATTTGTTTATTGATACAAAGCTACATACAGGTATGTACAGTTTCTTCAGGCCTGTCTTACTGCCCTACATTGTGCATATCTAACATTTGTGCAGCTGCTCTGAAACTGGGTCATGGCCTAATTTTTGTCTGTGCCCACATGGAGGAGAGCTATAAGTAATCTAGTTGCCCTTCCAAATGATGAAATCACCCAAATAAAACAAAACCAGGGTGAGAACTTTTCCTCGCTGCTGAATCTCCATATCGTGGTGCACGGCATGTTTTAGATTTATAATTACAGGGAATTTTAAGCTATTCCTCTCTCCAGTGGGTCAGCTGCATCCATTCATGTGACACTGATCGGATCTTATGAACAGCTCCTGGGACTCCTTCCTGCTCTTTTGCAGCTTTGGCATGATCGGAGGTGGAGCGCGACTCACAGTAACTTGGCTGCTTCTGTCTGGCTGCGGATCAAAGAGAAAATGCAAAGTTGCTTCACAGTTGTGATATTACCTTGGTGCAAAGTGTACCCTGCAAACTCTAACAAGTAGCTTTTACTCAGTTATGACAGAGCTGGTAAAAAATAAAAGTTTATCTGCAACACTTTTGCAAGGTCTTATAATCTCAGACATGTTTGTTCAATATCATCAGAAACAGCTGGCAGCCTTTAAGCTTGGAGTAAGTAAAAGCAGAGCTGGGAAAAACTGCAAAATTCAGCCCTCTTGAATGACTTGCATAGATAACTAACATGAAAGCCCAAATAAATTTTATGAGGACACACACTTAAAATAAATAAATAAAAGCAAACTGTATGTTTGTTCCATTGTCATAAGTAAAAAAAAGTAGCTTCTATTAAATTAAAATCAAAAACAATAACTTTTTAGCATGACATGCATACTAAATAAAAAATAAAACTTTATGGAAAAATCATGCAAATTTGAGTTATTTAAATAAAACTTTATATTATGAAAAAATAGTTTAAAAAAAAAACGTAAAGAAAAAAAAAACGAAAACGATAATGTAACAGCAGCTGCGATGCCAGACAAATGCTTCAAAATACCGGAAAAAATTAAATAAATAATAAAATTCCAGTAAAATTCCATGATGAAAATACAGTTTATGGAGTCTATTTTATGTTATTTCAGCTTTTTAATGTTTAATGGAAGAAGTTAGACATTCATGGCAGAACTTCATTAAACCTTGCTAGTTTGATTTCGAGTGTCCTCCTTTTTATGCTTTTACCATGTTGGCGTTATCAGACCATTTACAGCAGAGGTTCTCAAACTGGGGGGCGGGCCCCCCTGGGGGGGGCAGCAAAATGATTGGGGGGGGGGGGTTACACATGGGATTGGGAAAATGTAGCAAACAAACTAATGTTTTGACAGTTTGGGCTCTTGGAAACATTCTGGTCCACACTCCAGACCACTAGGTTACAGTAATGCACCAACTACCAACCGCCAGAAATATAAAGAAGAAGAAGAAGAAGAACAGCAGCGATTACTGAAGTCATGGAGGAGGGAGATATGGAGAAACAGGTAACTGGGATGAAAGATATCTTGCTCTTCGTTTAACAGTAAATGTGTTTCTTAGTACATCTTCCTCACATCTATGATGTTATGAGTATAGTAAGGTACATAGTTTATATATATATATATATATATATATATAAACTATGTACCTTACTATACTCATAACATCATAGATGTGAGGAAGATGTACTAAGAAACACATTTACTGTTAAACGAAGAGGCAGATATCTTTCATCCCAGTTACCTGTTTCTCCATATCTCCCTCCTCCATGACTTCAGTAATCGCTGCTGTTCTTCTTCTTCTTCTTCTTTATATTTCTGGCGGTTGGTAGTAGGTGCATTACTGTAACCTAGTGGTCTGAGTGTGGACCAGAATGTTTCCAAGAGCCCAAACTGTCAAAACATTAGTTTGTTTTGCTACATTTTCCAATCCCAGTGTAACCCCCCCCCCCCAATCATTTTGCTGCCCCCCCCTAGGGGGGCCCGCCCCCCAGTTTGAGAACCATCTGCTGTAAATGGTCTGATAACGCCAACATGGTAAAAGCATAAAAAGGAGGACACTCGAAATCAAACTAGCAAGGTTTAATGAAGTTCTGCATGAATGTCTAACTTCTTCCATTAAACATTAAAAAGCTGAAATACATAAAATAGACTCCATAAACTGTATTTTCATCATGGAATTTTACTGGAATTTTATTATTTATTTAAGTTTTTTTCCGGTATATTTGAAGCATTGTCTGGCATCGCAGCTGCTGTTACATTATCGTTTTCGTTTTTTTTTCTTTACGTTTTTTTTAAACTATTTTTTCATAATATAAAGTTTTATTTTAATAACTCAAATTTGCATGATTTTTCCATAAAGTTTTATTTTTATTATTTAGTATGCATGTCATGCTAAAAAGTTATTGTTTTGATTTTAATTTAATAGAAGCTACTTTTTTGACTTATGACAATGGAACAAACATACAGTTTGCTTTTAATTTATTTATTTTAAGTGTGTGTCCTCATAAAATTTATTTGGCTTTCATGTTAGTTATCTATGCAAGTCATTCAAGAGGGCTGAATTTGCAGTTTTCCCAGCTCTGCTTTTACTTACTCCAAGCTTAAAGGCTGCCAGCTGTTTCTGATGATATTGAACAAACATGTCTGAGATTATAAGACCTTGCAAAAGTGTTGCAGATAAACTTTTTATTTTTTACCAGCTCTGTCATAACTGAGTAAAAAGCTACTTGTTAGAGTTTGCAGGGTACACTTTGCACCAAGGTAATATCACAACTGGAAGCAACTTTGCATTTTCTCTTTGATCCGCAGCCAGACAGAAGCAGCCAAGTTACTGTGAGTCGCGCTCCACCTCCGATCATGCCAAAGCTGCAAAAGAGCAGAAGGAGTCCCAGGAGCTGTTCATAAGATCCGATCAGTGTCACATGAATGGATGCAGCTGACCCACTGGAGAGAGGAATAGTCTTAAAATTCCCTGTAATTATAAATCTAAAACATGCCGTGCACCACGATATGGAGATTCAGCAGCGAGGAAAAGTTCTCACCCTGGTTTGTTTTATTTGGGTGATTTCATCATTTGGAAGGGCACTAGATTACTTATAGCTCTCCTCCATGTGGGCACAGACAAAAAATTAGGCCATGACCCAGTTTCAGAGCAGCTTGCACAAATGTTAGATATGCACAATGTAGGGCAGTAAGACAGGCCTGAAGAAACTGTACATACCTGTATGTAGCTTTTGTATCAATAACAAATCTCACACAATTTAAGTATCTGTATTTATTTCAGTGGTTAAACGTTTACAGCAGTGTGTATACAGTCCAGTGTATTACAGCATTTATATTTACTGTGGCATCAGGATTAAAACCGACCAAAGTTCACACTTGTTAATGCAATATTATCTGTAAAACCTTTGTTCATATAAATTACAGTCATAAATGTATCACGTTCTATTCTTTATACATGGAGTCATCTACAGTAAAATACATTTACATCAGAATCTAGAGGAATATAATATACATGCTGCAGCAGCAACCATTTTAAATTACAACTAACAACTTATCTATAGAAAACAGAAGGATCTTTAACATGTCATGTGCCACTGAAAGATTTACACTTGTATGATGATTATAGTGGTCCACTAACAGCAGATTTCAGCCCAGGTTACACTGGCTTCGATGCTCTGTCATCGCACCGTTACGTTCTGTGTTATTAGCTTAAAACAACTTCATTTAACTGGTCATTATCGGGGACAAAGGTTTATAAATTAGTATGGGTAAATTGAAATGTGTATATTTCTCACACAGGTGGTAACTGACAGAAAAATCTATCTAGTATGTTTGTCAGTTGTAGCTTTAAAGCACACAAAATGTTTTTTATGTTTATTTATTTATTTTTAATATTATTATGAAATGTCACCAAAAGTCAAACGTGTTTCCAAATTTTTAACATTGTGTGTTTCAGCAATACTGGGGATGCAAATCTTATAAAACACAAAATGTCATTTTCTAAAAGACTCAGATTGTAAGCAGCCAAACTCTCAAGTTATTTTTATTTATTTTTTTTACATCAATGTTGCTCAAAGAGTAGGAAATAGTGCATTAGTCGGGACTATTTTTAAGCAAATTGATACGTCGGGTCAATATTTACAGCAGAAAAATGGTGTGAGTGAGACTGACTATGATCATGTAAGTAAATAAGAAACACGTCACCCTGTGACGCACTCAAATTACAGCTTTATAATAGAGCCTGAACACAAAATGGCACGTTTGGTTCTGGGAGATAAATTATATCAGGATTTGGCCAAACTCACATCTAACTTGTGAACAAAAATAAGTAGTGCATTATACGATGAATTCTTTAATTTTCTGTCATAAACTGCTGTCAGATGTTTGTTGACCACATGAACAGAGCTACATGTCAGCCTTTGAGAACAAAAAAAGGCCTGTGATACGTCCTGATGTGTCTCAGCAGCAGAATCTGCACTAAGAAAAATTCTGACTACATGAATGAATCTTATGCTGCTCTCACAGTCTAAATCAGGGCTCTTCATCTCCAGTCCACTGTCCGCAACTTTTAGATGTTTCCCCGCTTCATATCACCCGAGGGGTGCACTATGAGGCAAGTTCAGCACAGCCAGTGCGTTCTTTATGTTAACTGGTTCGACAAAAAGTAAACCTTCATTCAGAGATTACAGCAGTTGTTACCATGATTTTTCTTGTTTACCAATGTTTCCTTTTTTAGGTTGCATGTGCAAATAACCTGGATGAAATTGCACTTTATTTGATGCAAAACCCTGCACAAAATAATAAAAAATGATGTATGATAATTATAGAAAACAACACAACTGCTGCAATAAAGACAACAGAGGAATGCTGCTAGTTAACAAATTAACAATTTTATTATCTGCCTGCTGTTTTTTTGTCATGACAACTTCACATCAAGCTCTCACATTTATAACTTGATAAAAGTGCATTTAGCTTTGACAGTGACCAATAATAGCATGGAAATTACAAATGTCATTGACCAAATCAAAGCTCATTTTTATTAATTGAATATTCTCTAACATATAATACTGGAATAGTTGAATTCAATGGAAGGATGTGGTTTGCCATGAGTAATCTAGCCAGGTTAAAATCAAACAACCCTGCCTTCATGACAGACATAGCTCACTAAGACGTTGACCTCGATTCGTGTGTAATACCTCTGGCTCTACTTACTGATCATTAACAAACTTATTTAATATGCGAGGACAAGCTGTTGAGGATTTAAATCAGAGAAAACACCGGGACACATCTAAAACCTGATGGTAGTGGTCCCCGAGGAGTTGAAGAACTCTGGTCCAAGAGAGATTCTGGCACATCTGTATAAGAGTATTGTTCTAGTATTTCTTGAACCTGTTGTCACGACTTTAAATTGAACTAAAAGGCAGTTACATGAAGCATAAAGTAATTCTTTCCACAAAGTTTAAAACTTCAGTGTAGAAAAACTGTGTGAACTTCTATCTAAAGACTCTAATCGGTTAAAAACCTCTTTAGATTAAACATGCAAGTTAGCATCAAAAGCTTTGCACTGTCTTTAGCATGCAAAAGAAAACTGCAGAGTTTAGGAACCACACAAAGAAAACCGTTAGAACTGTTTTAGCACCTGCATACTACTCATAGGCCCCACATCTATCTAGACTTAAAACAATAATCCCCAAACTTAAAAATGCTGATATGCACACTTGCCACATGGACTTTTTACAGTAAAAAAAAACAAAAAACAAAACAAAGAAAAAAACAACAAAAACAAACAAACAAAAAAACGGGTTAGTCTTCCCCTTTTAGTTTCTGTGTGACACATTTGATGCGGATATTTTCCCGGAGGTTGCGGAGACGTGCGCTACGACTTGTGATTTCCTCCACATAGATTTGGGGAACCAGCCCCTCTCCCCGTCCGACAGCCTGATGCCCTCCACCCAGCCTAGTGAAACGCATCAGCCATCAGACATCAAATGCACCATTACACATTTACAATTTCTAGACTCTTACCATCACTTGTAATGGTCTTAGCATGAAGAATGTCAGCTTTTTCCAGTGTTAACTCATCATGCTCTTGGGCCTGATAGCTCTTGATGCACTGAACCTGGGATATATCTACAAGAAAAGACATGAAGAAAGGATGAATGAATAGTTTAAGTGACTTACATTGAGCCACTGTAGATCTATAGATCTTTACCAACCGTCATTTTCACTGGCTTGCTCGATGTCTTCTAATGGGTCGGATGGAAACATTGCAGTGATCCACCTCTGCTTCCCGCTCCTTGGCACACATGGAATCAGCGAGGGCTGAGTGTCAAATAAGTGACTGAAGCATCATTGCTGACAAGTGATTTGACAGTGAAGTAACTCACTCAGTGTGTGATTTAAGCAGAATCTGATGTTTGAGCTGCTGGCCTTCACACAGCTGCAGGTGGAAGATGAAGCCTGGGATGCCCTGAAGCTTCTGACTGAGATCCTTCACTTTCAACTCCAATCTTGGCATGTACAAACACCATGAACTTCCAAGTACTGTAAAAGAGAGAGAGATGACATTTTAATTTCAGTATGAGTAGAAAGAAGTACATTTCTTCACCTGCATTTGACACTGCATCTTTAGAATCACTGCATGCACAACTGCCATCAGTTGAAGGTTTTTCGTGTTAGTTCAGCCCATTCTTGTGTATGCAATATTTATTCAGCATCTTAAGGTATTTATATCATATTTGCACTAACTTTAAACTGACCATGGCCAGTTTCTTTCTTTGCAAATAAAAACTTTCAGAAGATTTTTTAACCCTTTGATGCATAGTGTCCACTACAGTAGACACATATTTAAAGACTGTTTTCAAATGTATGCATGGGTGTGGATTGTACATTAGCAACTTCATTGAACATTAGTGAGTCACCAATACCCTGCCACGTATAAAGAATAACTACATTTGATATGGTATATATAATACATTGTAATTACCAAGTTTGCCTCAGTAATAAACAGGACAAGAAAATGATACAGGTGTTTTTATAGAAAATTTATATTATATTAATATGACAAGATATTATTTTATAAATGTTTTCATAGATAAAATAAAAAAATCAACACAATGAGTAAAAGTTAAAATAAGATTAAAATACAGAAAAGTATCAATGTGCATGTCTGTAGAAGTAAAACATTTTATTTATAAAAATGTGGTACTTTTGTAATAATTCAGCACCAGAGGGTTAAATTAATGTTAAAACTTCCATTGATTTGCATGAAATTATCACCACCAGTAAAGGTAACTCACACACTGACTGAGGTTACATGCACAATTGAAATGCATCAAGTTCATGGTTTAAAACTGGCAGATCGGACCTCGTCTCACAATGCATGCACAGGAGGAGAACTAAGTTTGTGACTGAAGCATGGCACAATTATATATATATAATATATATATATATATTTAAGAATTGTGCCATGCTTCAGTCACAAACTTAGTTCTCCTCCTGTGCATGCATTGTGAGACGAGGTCCGATCTGCCAGTTTAAACCATGAACTTGATGCATTTCAATTGTGCATGTAACCTCAGTCAGTGTGTGTCAAGTTGACTTGACTGGTGGTGATAATTTCATGCAAATTAATGGAAGTTTTAACATTAATTTAACCCTCTGGTGCATGAATTATTACAAAACAGTACTACATTTTTATAAATAAAATGTTTTACTTCTACAGACATGCACATTGATACTTTTCTGTATTTTAATCTTATTTTAACTTTTACTCATTGTGTTGATTTTTTTTTATTTTATCTATGAAAACATTTATAAAATAATATCTTGTCATATTAATATAATATAAATTTTCTATAAAAACACCTGTATCATTTTCTTGTCCTGTTTATTACTGAGGCAAACTTGGTAATTACAATGTATTTATATATACCATATCAAATGTAGTTATTCTTTATACGTGGCAGGGTATTGGTGACTCACTAATGTTCAATGAAGTTGCTAATGTACAATCCACACCCATGCATACATTTGAAAACAGTCTTTAAATATGTGTCTACTGTAGTGGACACTATGCATCAAAGGGTTAAAAAATCTTCTGAAAGTTTTTATTTGCAAAGAAAGAAACTGGCCATGGTCAGTTTAAAGTTAGTGCAAATATGATATAAATACCTTAAGATGCTGAATAAATATTGCATACACAAGAATGGGCTGAACTAACACGAAAAACCTTCAACTGATGGCAGTTGTGCATGCAGTGATTCTAAAGATGCAGTGTCATAAATGCAGGTGAAGAAATGTACTTCTTTCTACTCATACTGAAATTAAAATGTCATCTCTCTCTCTTTTACAGTACTTGGAAGTTCATGGTGTTTGTACATGCCAAGATTGGAGAGTTGAAAGTGAAGGATCTCAGTCAGAAGCTTCAGGGCATCCCAGGCTTCATCTTCCACCTGCAGCTGTGTGAAGGCCAGCAGCTCAAACATCAGATTCTGCTTAAATCACACACTGAGTGAGTTACTTCACTGTCAAATCACTTGTCAGCAATGATGCTTCAGGTCACTTATTTGACACTCAGCCCTCGCTGATTCCATGTGTGCCAAGGAGCGGGAAGCAGAGGTGGATCACTGCAATGTTTCCATCCGACCCATTAGAAGACATCGAGCAAGCCAGTGAAAATGACGGTTGGTAAAGATCTATAGATCTACAGTGGCTCAATGTAAGTCACTTAAACTATTCATTCATCCTTTCTTCATGTCTTTTCTTGTAGATATATCCCAGGTTCAGTGCATCAAGAGCTATCAGGCCCAAGAGCATGATGAGTTAACACTGGAAAAAGCTGACATTCTTCATGCTAAGACCATTACAAGTGATGGTAAGAGTCTAGAAATTTGTAAATGTGTAATGGTGCATTTGATGTCTGATGGCTGATGCGTTTCACTAGGCTGGGTGGAGGGCATCAGGCTGTCGGACGGGGAGAGGGGCTGGTTCCCCAAATCCTATGTGGAGGAAATCACAAGTCGTAGCGCACGTCTCCGCAACCTCCGGGAAAATATCCGCATCAAATGTGTCACACAGAAACTAAAAGGGGAAGACTAACCCGTTTTTTGTTTGTTTGTTTTTGTTGTTTTTTTTCTTTGTTTTGTTTTGTTGTTTTTTTTACTGTAAAAAGTCCATGTGGCAAGTGTGCATATCAGCATTTTTAAGTTTGGGGATTATTGTTTTAAGTCTAGATAGATGTGGGGCCTATGAGTAGTATGCAGGTGCTAAAACAGTTCTAACGGTTTTCTTTGTGTGGTTCCTAAACTCTGCAGTTTTCTTTTGCATGCTAAAGACAGTGCAAAGCTTTTGATGCTAACTTGCATGTTTAATCTAAAGAGGTTTTTAACCGATTAGAGTCTTTAGATAGAAGTTCACACAGTTTTTCTACACTGAAGTTTTAAACTTTGTGGAAGAATTTACTTTATGCTTCATGTAACTGCCTTTTAGTTCAATTTAAAGTCTGACAACAGGTTCAAGAAAATACTAGAACAATACCTCTTATACAGATGTGCCAGAATCTCTCTTTGGACCAGAGTTCTTCAACTCCTCGGGGACCACTACCATCAGGTTTTAGATGTGTCCCGGTGTTTTCTCTGATTTAAATCCTCAACAGCTTGTCCTCGCATATTAAATAAGTTTGTTAATGATCAGTAAGTAGAGCCAGAGGTATTACACACGAATCGAGGTCAACGTCTTAGTGAGCTATGTCTGTCATGAAGGCAGGGTTTGTTTGATTTTAACCTGGCTAGATTACCATGGCAAACCACATCCTTCCATTGATTCAAACTATTCCAGTATTATATGTTAGAGAATATTCAATTAATAAAAATGAGCTTTGATTTGGTCAATGACATTTGTAATTTCCATGCTATTATTGGTCACTGTCAAAGCTAAATGCACTTTTATCAAGTTATAAATGTGAGAGCTTGATGTGAAGTTGTCATGACAAAAAACAGCAGGCAGATATAAACTTGTTAATTTGTTAACTAGCAGCATTCCTCTGTTGTCTTTATTGCAGCAGTTGTGTTGTTTTCTATAATTATCATTACATCATTTTTTATTATTTTGTGCAGGGTTTGCATCAAATAAAGTGCAATTTCATCCAGGTTATTTGCACATGCAACCTAAAAAAGGAAACATTGGTAAACAAAGAAAAATCATGGTAACAACTGCTGTAATCTCTGAATGAAGGTTTACTTTTTGTCGAACCAGTTAACATAAAGAACGCCTGGCTGTGCTGAACTTGCCTCATAGTGCACCCCTCGGGTGATATGAAGCGGGGAAACATCTAAAAGTTGCAGGACAGTGGACTGGAGATGAAGAGCCCTGATTTAGACTGTGAGAGCAGCATAAGATTCATTCATGTAGTCAGAATTTTTCTTAGTGCAGATTCTGCTGCTGAGACACATCAGGACGTATCACAGGCCTTTTTTTGTTCTCAAAGGCTGACATGTAGCTCTGTTCATGTGGTCAACAAACATCTGACAGCAGTTATGACAGAAAATTAAAGAATTCATCGTATAATGCACTACTTATTTTTGTTCACAAGTTAAGATGTGAGTTTGGCCAAATCCTGATATAATTTATCTCCCAGAACCAAACGTGCCATTTTGTGTTCAGGCTCTATTATTAAAGCTGTAATTTGAGTGAGTCACAGGGTGACGTGTTTCTTATTTACTTACATGATCATAGTCAGTCTCACTCACACCATTTTTCTGCTGTAAATATTGACCCGACGTATCAATTTGCTTAAATAGTCCCCGACTAATGCACTATTTCCTACTCTTTGAGCAACATTGATGTAAAAAAAATAAATAAAAATAACTTGAGAGTTTGGCTGCTTACAATCTGAGTCTTTTAGAAAATGACATTTTGTGTTTTTATAAGATTTGCATCCCCAGTATTGGCTGAAACACACAATGTTAAAAATTTGGAAACACGTTTGACTTTTGGTGACATTTCATAATAATAATTAAAAATAAATAAATAAACATAAAAAACATTTTGTGTGCTTTAAAGCTACAAACTGACAAACATACTAGATAGATTTTTCTGTCAGTTTACCACCTGTGTGAGAAATATACACATTTCAATTTACCCATACTAATTTATAAAACCTTTGTCCCCGATAATGACCAGTTAAATGAAGTTGTTTTAAGCTAATAACACAGAACGTAACGGTGCGATGACAGAGCATCGAAGCCCAGTGTAACTGGGCTGAAATCTGCTGTTAGTGGACCACTATAATCATCATACAAGTGTAAATCTTTCAGTGGCACATGACATGTTAAAGATCCTTCTGTTTTCTATAGATAAGTTGTTAGTTGTAATTTAAATGGTTGCTGCTGCAGCATGTATATTTATATTCCTCTAGATTCTGATGTAAATGTATTTTACTGTAGATGACTCCATGTATAAAGAATAGAACGTGATACATTTATGACTGTAATTTATATGAACAAAGGTTTTACAGATAATATTGCATTAACAAGTGTGAACTTTGGTCGGTTTTTAATCCTGATGCCACAGTAAATATAAATGCTGTAATACACTGGACTGTATACACACTGCTGTAAACGTTTAACCACTGAAATAAATACAGATACTTAAATTGTGTGAGATTTGTTTATTGATACAAAGCTACATACAGGTATGTACAGTTTCTTCAGGCCTGTCTTACTGCCCTACATTGTGCATATCTAACATTTGTGCAGCTGCTCTGAAACTGGGTCATGGCCTAATTTTTGTCTGTGCCCACATGGAGGAGAGCTATAAGTAATCTAGTTGCCCTTCCAAATGATGAAATCACCCAAATAAAACAAAACCAGGGTGAGAACTTTTCCTCGCTGCTGAATCTCCATATCGTGGTGCACGGCATGTTTTAGATTTATAATTACAGGGAATTTTAAGCTATTCCTCTCTCCAGTGGGTCAGCTGCATCCATTCATGTGACACTGATCGGATCTTATGAACAGCTCCTGGGACTCCTTCCTGCTCTTTTGCAGCTTTGGCATGATCGGAGGTGGAGCGCGACTCACAGTAACTTGGCTGCTTCTGTCTGGCTGCGGATCAAAGAGAAAATGCAAAGTTGCTTCACAGTTGTGATATTACCTTGGTGCAAAGTGTACCCTGCAAACTCTAACAAGTAGCTTTTACTCAGTTATGACAGAGCTGGTAAAAAATAAAAAGTTTATCTGCAACACTTTTGCAAGGTCTTATAATCTCAGACATGTTTGTTCAATATCATCAGAAACAGCTGGCAGCCTTTAAGCTTGGAGTAAGTAAAAGCAGAGCTGGGAAAAACTGCAAAATTCAGCCCTCTTGAATGACTTGCATAGATAACTAACATGAAAGCCCAAATAAATTTTATGAGGACACACACTTAAAATAAATAAATAAAAGCAAACTGTATGTTTGTTCCATTGTCATAAGTCAAAAAAAGTAGCTTCTATTAAATTAAAATCAAAAACAATAACTTTTTAGCATGACATGCATACTAAATAAAAAATAAAACTTTATGGAAAAATCATGCAAATTTGAGTTATTTAAATAAAACTTTATATTATGAAAAAATAGTTTAAAAAAAAAACGTAAAGAAAAAAAAACGAAAACGATAATGTAACAGCAGCTGCGATGCCAGACAAATGCTTCAAAATACCGGAAAAAATTAAATAAATAATAAAATTCCAGTAAAATTCCATGATGAAAATACAGTTTATGGAGTCTATTTTATGTTATTTCAGCTTTTTAATGTTTAATGGAAGAAGTTAGACATTCATGGCAGAACTTCATTAAACCTTGCTAGTTTGATTTCGAGTGTCCTCCTTTTTATGCTTTTACCATGTTGGCGTTATCAGACCATTTACAGCAGAGGTTCTCAAACTGGGGGGCGGGCCCCCCTAGGGGGGGGCAGCAAAATGATTGGGGGGGGGGGGGTTACACATGGGATTGGGAAAATGTAGCAAACAAACTAATGTTTTGACAGTTTGGGCTCTTGGAAACATTCTGGTCCACACTCCAGACCACTAGGTTACAGTAATGCACCAACTACCAACCGCCAGAAATATAAAGAAGAAGAAGAAGAAGAACAGCAGCGATTACTGAAGTCATGGAGGAGGGAGATATGGAGAAACAGGTAACTGGGATGAAAGATATCTTGCTCTTCGTTTAACAGTAAATGTGTTTCTTAGTACATCTTCCTCACATCTATGATGTTATGAGTATAGTAAGGTACATAGTTTATATATATATATATATATATATATATATATATATACACACACACACACACACACACACATCCACAAACAGCAAGATGAGTGCCTCTCAGCCTTGACACTGACTGCTGAAGCTGAATGATGTACTGCCAGAAATATGTCATGTCTTTCATTACTTTTTTCTTTTTCTTTTGTAAAGTTTTATTCCAAGAAATCTAGTTTGCTCTGTTTCTCTCTTTGTAATTAATTTGTAATTTAGACCAGTGTTTGCCAACCCATGTGTTGTTAACTTAACTTTGGCTTTATCAAAGGGCAGGACTCAGCTATTATACATTATTTATGGTGAGAATCTTACTTTTGAAAGCATAAATCAAGCATAATTTTACCACGAGGGGCGGCACGGGATCCGTAGCTTTTTAGTATTTGCATGAAAGGGGTTCTCAAGAAAAATAGGTTGGGAACCACTGAATCAGACAATTATATGCTAATTTAAGATTTCAAGCTATAAATTAAGTTTCCTTATGAATTTGTTATTATAATAAAGGTTTTACTAATGCACCCATAACATTTTTAGTCTATTTTACCTCTGTTTTTCTGACCCTTTATTCTACAACTCCTCAAAGTCATATATAATTTTACAAACATAACACAGTCTAACCTGTTGAAGCTGAAACATCCAGTTCTGATAATCGTCCAGGCAGGTGCAGGAGACCTGCAGAGGCTCCATCAACTCACCTATGACAAAAACATTGATTATATGAAGTGAGACTGCATTTAGTTTAGCCCATTCAGTCATGTGACAAAAATACAGTTGGCCAGAAATGTGTTGATGTCATATTGATACATGTACCTATGAGGTCAAACTCCAGCCTTCCAGGCAGGGCGGAGCGCTCCACAGCTTTGATGCTGTGACGGGCCAATCTGCCCTGTAAGAGAAAAAAAATGAAAGAAAAACAGGTATTCAGGAAGTTGTGCAGGTACTTCTACTTTAAGTGTAATTATATATTAACAGTGCAGTAAATAATTAATTTTTGCTACTCAGTGGAAAACATTCAGTGATGTAGGCAGCTGGTTTGAGTTACAAATCTTCCACCCACGCTTGGTGTCATGTGACAAAAGAACAAGCACAGTGTAATGATTATTTGGACCCAAAACTGTGCTGCAGTGGCTGAGGGGGTGTTATTATGGATTTTTCCCGTAGACTGATTTTACAGTACCTCATATTTTACATTCAGCCTCTTGCTGTCAACAGACAGCAGCAGCACATCTTGAGGAAAGAGAGCCATCAGTCGTTCTTGGAGTCCCTGCCAGATCAAAACCAACAATGACTTGAGTTGAAATACTTCAGAAAAACTACTCAAGAAAACTAAAATGGTATGCTCCATCAAGCTCTATGGGCTATTGAACATGTTTGCATGAGCAACAATTTGCATTTTAAAGAATGACCGCAGTTAATTTAAACATGGGTCTGGTTCACGTTGTTTTATTCATCATTTCTGGGAAGAATACCACCACAGTCCAGTAGTTAACTGCCCCAGACATAAACCATGCACACTCACTGTCAATATAAAATCACCAGTTAACCTAACATGCATGCTTTTGGGTTGTGGGAAGAAGTCAGAGTATCTCTTTGCATGCAAACTCCACAAAGAAAGGACCCAGCTGAGATTCAAACCAGAACTAACCATCATACCATATTTAGCTCTTAAAGTCCACCTTTATTTAAATTAGTTTAGGAAGTCTGATACAACACTCTGTTTATCATCTAACTACTTGTGTTTCTAGCCTCATTAGATCTTTATTGAAGCAATGTGTATCATGATTCAATCAAAAGAATTGTTAAATACATGAGCTGATCCCAAGATAATCCTCCTCCTCTGTATTTCAGTATCTTATACATTGTGTTTGACATACATTTTAAAGACGGTCATAAATTGTTTTGGTTAATTTAACATACAGTATATAAAACTACATAGACTCCAGTTCTGTGTTGCTCAAAGTCTCCAAAAAAACAAACAAAAAGACCCTGTTTTTTCCTACCTGTCTCTGTGTGTTGATGATGTGAACAAGAGAAATGTATCCTGGCTGACCCATGTGCTGGATGGGCGAACCCTCCCACTGCCTTATTGGAGCTTGCAGCAGGTATTGTTTCAACTCTTCTCTTTTCCAGTGCTCATCACACGGTAACTAGTACAGAAACATGAACAAAAGATTAACTATGAATTAACTAGACCCCTTTCTTTATGCACAGTTGTAACCAGGTGTGTAACAGTAAGACATCACCAGGTAGGAGAGAGCACAGTGGGACGGACTCATCGGCTGCATCATGGATTTGTATCTTCTGTCTTCTATGAGCTGTGTCCATCTCTGTAACTCTGCAGCACTGGAACATATGAACATCTTGGAGTCCACCACTGCACCTAGATGAAAGATTAAACATAAATCATGCTCAGTACTTTACAATGTTCTACTACAGATTAGCTTAGCTAGGTAATTTCAACTGACTCACTGCTAATCTCAAACATGTGTGGTGAGTGGGATGCAACAGGGTCCAGGGAGACAGCATGGAAGGAAAGTCCAGAAAGGGGAAGAATGCCCTGCAGGACAAGAGAAAGTTCAGCTTCCTTTGGATGTTAATGCAAGCAGTCCCCACGAATAAGAAATAAGATTGATGATTTAGTCAAATTTCTGAAAAATGTTTAACCTGCACCCATGTGCTTGGTTGCAGAAAATAATACACATGATGTCCTCACCGGTTGGCTAACAGCAACATGAATGTGTCCTATCATAAACTGTAACAGACATATTTAAAAAAATACCTCATATACGAAGTCTTGTCTGGAGTGGTCAAGTGAGAGGATCAGTAAGTGAAAAGAGAACAACACCACGAAGCGTTCTGTGGTTTCCTGTGATGACAAACATGACAACCAGTTCCACAATTACACCATGTTTATCTACTTTCTCTCTGATCAAACACTTCATCAGCTACATTTAGAAGTTTTTTTAAAGTCAGCAGAAATTAGACTTACCTTTTTCAGAGAATGATGTCAGAAAAAAATTTGATTTATTGTGCATTTTAAAGATCTGCATGAGTCCAACAGGCTACTGTTAAACCCAACAAGCTCTGAATTTTTACAGAATTTTAGGGTTTGTCTGCACGGCTTCTTTTTTATGTTGCCATGTTACCTGTGTGTAGCTGTTGTAGAGAGACAGCAGGGAGGAGTTTATGATTTCTCCATACATGTGTGCAGGTTGGCCTTCCCAGCCCTTGATTGACTGCTGGGAGTAAATCCTGTGGTGGAGCGCCTCGATGCTCCTGCCCCACAGCACCATCTACAGACAGAAAAAAATGCATGAGCCCATAGCTGATATTACAGACAGTTTCAAATAGTAGTCTATGGATTTATTCCTCAACAGCCCCCAAACGTTTCTAGTAGCTGCTCAGTTTCCCATTTTCACCCTGCCCCGCAGTGTGAGTCTGGCATTACACAGCAGGTGTTATTTTTTGTACTGGTTTTGTACAAAATTCATGAACATCACTCATTTTTAAAGAAAAAAAAAAAAAGAAAATTCATTATTCTGCAGGATGTATTTTTTTAATCTGTTATGTAAATTTTTAAATGTGTGAAAACTCATGCTTGTGTGCCAGTGACTCCTCCTAACTTTATTTCCTCTAAAGTCTGAATCACACCAAACAGGGAATGAAAAATGTCTCCCTTTTTGTCATGGAAATTCCTACAGTGTGTGTGCACACACTACAACTGGCCTTAACACAAATAACATAGCGGAAACTATTGGTATTCATCAGATCACATCTTGTCTCAGTCTGCTTTGGCACTCAAAAGTGTCAAAGTGGCCGCAGCTGAACAACATGGTGTGATCTGTGTGTAACGAGCAGTGTGTTACTTGATGCCTTCTTCCTTAACACAGATACGCATAGCACAGGTTTACAGTGACCTCCTGTCCAAGGTGTTGTATTGAAGGTTTGCGCTGTAGTGGTGGCGGCAGCTGCTGCTCATCTCTGCTGTTTCTCACCGACAGCTGAAGTCTGGTTTCTCCCAGACTCCACACTCTGAAAACAAATGCATGTACATTAAAACACACCATCAGACATCAATGTCACGTAGCAGGAGCCAGTGCTGAGCACACAGTGCCGATGCTGGCTTTGTGGTTTTTTTAAAAGAACAGATGTGGGTTCAGATCTGGCGCTTTTTCTGCAGTGAGAAATGTTTAAGTGACTGGTTGCTCTGCAGGGTCAAAACAATTTTTTGTAAATTTTTGCTTGTTTTTGTTTGCGAAACAGGTGCATGCTTTGGCAGACTACCCCCCAGGTTGAGCCAAAAAGAAGATAATTAAGAATGAACAGAATTAGAGTTCAATATCAATGATGTCGGCACTCCCCCTAGCCAACCAGCAGCAGCCAGACATAATCAGATTATAATAGTCAGACTGGAGACAGACCCACATGCTCACCCCTTACTGCCACACTTTGTAGCTTTTGCACACTAAAGACATCAATGCTGCACCAGATTAATGCAGAATATCATAAATTAATATGAGGTGTTACAAGTGTATTTGTAGATTAACAGTGCCACAACTCTACGGACAAACCGAGCAACCTTGGCTTTTATGGATAAGAGAATTCTTAAATAAAGCAAGTCTTATCTCCAGAGAGTAAAAAATATCCTGCAAAAGCTGACACTATAAACCTGCATAATTAAAACAGTAAATATGAAAATAAACCACAGCATGACAACAATGACTCAGTTATACTGATGGTTATTGAACCAGCACTAAAAATCTTCAAATGCAGCTCTGACAAATATGTTGGAACAGCAAATAAGCACAACATGCTTAGAGAGGTTTTATTTTTAGATAAAATACAGGCAGACCCAGAACTGTGGCCTTGTAGGTGGAAGAGGTTAAGCGAACTGATATTTCATCTCTGGGTTCCTGTCTCAGTTGATGTACCTTTTTATAGATTCTGACAGAAAAGTTATCAAGATTAATTTCAGGTAATCAATATGTTGCCCTTAATACATAAGAACTTATTGGTGCCAGTCATGCATAGATTATATAAGTGAGTTTATGTATTTATTTGCATTACTGTTTGTGTTTTGGACACTTGTAGATGCAGCTTATTATTGAATATTGTAAATATAATATTATATTATTGTACTAAGTATTAAATCTGCAACTTGTTCTTTTGTGACCTTAAAGATGTCTTTCCAAGTTGTCAGTTATGTTTATCAGCAGTGTCGCCAATAGATTATTATTTTCTGTCCTAAAATGGTCAAAACCAGAATGTCATGTGTGATCATGGCTATGGATATTTCTGTATATTCGGATCATGAAACACATCTACAAACATGCAAGTTTAACTGTGCATCTTAAAAAAGACACATCTTTGTTGTTACAGATCCCAGTCATACACGGGCCGCAGTTATTTGCTGAAATAATTAAACAGCCGTAGGAGCAGTGGCCTAGCTTGTGATTAACCTATTGCTAATCCCCCAGCACCAAAGTGAGCATGGATTTGTCCTGCCCTTACTCAGTTTTAAACCTCTCCACGCTCCTGCCATTGTCTTATAGTAATCTGCTAATCACATCAGTGCAGCATCACTAACTTCTCAAGTTTATGTTGAGTAAATAGGAGCCAATTAGTTCTTCTGTGTTGTTTTTGCTTCTGGGTTCTGATGAGTAGGAATCCCACACATTGTTATTGTTATGAAGGACTTTTAATTCACTAGAGAACTTTAAAATTCAAGAACTTTAAAGTTTTATGTCTGGAAATGCATCATGTGAGAATAAACATTCCATATGTATATCCTCAAAACTAAATAATATGCTTTTGCTTACCTTTTTTAAACCTATTATGCAGGTGTCTATTGTCTTTTATACAGTTCACTTCCAAAAACACAGCAAATGAAATGCCACAGAAAACCACAGTCCTCTCTTTTTCACTTCACAGACTGTCACCACTTCCTCCTTCAGAACTCACAAAGCCGCATGTAAACATTTAAAGTAACCTAAAAATACAATCTGGATAAATAAGCCACTGAAAATCATATTTTCTATGAGATTATGTCTTTTTTAGCTATTCTTACTTCCACTGTAATATATTATTCCCAACTCAAAGCAAGTTGGCAGATGTGTGAATTCACCTCCAGTTTCTTTCTATGTTTAAACAAATCTAAACTTTCTACACACAGCTTGTATGTGTGCCTTACCCTAAATTATCCCCTGAGAGTTCCAGGAGTTCGATCTCATCCGGGCCCACTTCGTCCACTCCAGTATGCCTCTGGGTCACACTGCAGCATCCCATGACCGATGAGGAGTCTGTCCCTCTCAGCCTCGTCTCAGCCTGTAGTCCACACACTGAGCACCATCTGCCGAGGCAGTCATCCAAACAGTTTGTGTGTGTGCCACATTAAAACCAAAGAGATAACATAAAAATAGGGGGGTAGTTGGGTTTAAAAGAGGATATTGTAATGAGGAGGAGGAGGAGGCAGGGTGGCTAAGCTCTAGTTTCCCTATTTGCCAGAATGTAGTATATATTTCTGCAGAGCCCAGAAGGAAAAAATATGCTGAAGCGCTTCAAAAGATTTGAGGATAAAAGTGTCAGGCTTTTGTCGAGTTGCAGCGTAGTAGTTGTTCCTTCCTTCCTGTCAGTTGGCTGTCTACAGAAGACTGCGCAGCTTCCTCACTTTGGTTATTTTACTCTATACCCATGCTGTGAATCTGCTGACACGTCAGCATAACAAATAAATTCTGGCTGTGTTGTCACTGAGAAACAAGCTGGCCAAATGAGGACAAAAAATAAATGCATTGCACTTCTTCATGTTCATTCCCTTGAAGCCTTCCGTGTCCTTGCTAAGCATGTGGATGAAGCAAGCATTCTGTTGGGAAAGATGTGGCCATGCATCTAGCCTGAATATGGATAGACAAGTAAGATAAATATGTCTTATGACACAGAGAAGTAAAGGGCTGTAGTCAAAACAAGCTGCAGCAGCTGTGAAGTGGCCGATTCGTTCTGATCTTCCTGGTTAAAAGAGAATGGGAGGGTTTGCATACAATCTACTGTTCCTATGAACCGACTCAATGTAAGATGACTGATGGATGTATTTTCAATTTGCCACGTAGCTAATTTGAAAATGAAGGTTTTGAGCAAAAAACAAATAAACAAAAGGTGAGATTGTTAAAGACAGATATATTTTTTATTGTAGTATCAACTATTTTTCAACAGTCTTTTAAATCACATCTACTTCCATGCATCAAAGTTCCATATTTTTATTGTACTCTAAGCTCTATGTGTCTGGACATGAAGGCGGTCTAGAAGGGGATTTTGTCTCAGGTGAGCAAACTGAGCTCAGAGACATGATTCTCATCTTCTCCCGAATCTTTGAGTCAGTCATGCCACCTACTGTCTTTAAATGGTGATTTAAAGAACATTTGCTCACTTCAGCTTTAGATCTTCTGTCCTTTCTCCTGACAATCAGTGAGCTGTTCTTACTGTTGTGTAAATATGATGGTGCACACCCAGATACAGTGTTTTGATGGAGAGGTGAAGTGACAGGGGGAGTGGAGCGGCCAGACTTTGAACTCCTAATTTCTTCACTAGTTGCTGAAGCATTCACAGAATTATCAGAGGATACCAAGGACAAACTCTTGCCCTCTGTCCCAGAGTTACATCGTCTGGGTTCAGGCTTTTGGCTCTTGTTCTGGGTTTTCCTGTTACACTCATTGTTTGTCTTCCTCTTGCTGGTGGCCAGTGCAAAGCCAGGAGTTAAAACACCATCATAGAGCAGCACAAACTCTCTCTGACTGGCCAAAGGATGGATTTTCTGCCTGAGACGGCACTTGTGAAAGATTTCCAGGGTTAAATCTAAAGAGGAAGGTAAAGGTAACAATAAAGCAATGTCAGAAATCTCCATCACAAATTAAAATCGTGCTATATCTCTTTAATCTAAGAATGCATATTGGCAGCAAAATCTAGCTTGAATACTAACATTAAAGTATTTGTATGAATCATATTCATAATGCATGATAAATTTATCAGGATGTCAGATTATTAATGAACAATAAAGGAAGATTTGCACAAATTGCAAATAGTCAGTACTTAAAAAGTACAATACTTGAGCAAATAACTTAGTTATGCTTCACTGTCAGAGAGGCGCATGAAACAGTAGGTAAAAGAGGTTGAATGGTCACATCAGCTTTTTAATGCATTTAAATTAGAATGTGAGGTCTGAACTAACCCAATGTCTCTACAACAGTGCTGGGTATCACCTCCTTCAGCACCTCACAGTTTGTGTGGAGAGCTGGATTGCAGTTCATCTCCAAGAGCCACACCTACAGTATTAGGACCACAGAAAACATAATGACTACACATGTTAAAAGTTAGCCTCATTCCAGATATTTCTAAACCAACCTTGAAGTTCTCATCAACCATGAAGTCGCAGCCAATCAGGTCAAAGAATCCCAGACGGCAGTCCAACTTGGACTTGACTGCAAAGAAACACTGGATCATGACCTGTTGCATTTGCTTCTGGTGCAGAAAAAGAAAAACACTGTATCAGTCATACAATCCATAAGTTATCAAGAATATGAGTGAGTTTCTTTTTTAGTGATAGGATAATGAATTCTCAAGCAGGAATGAGCTCATGTAAAACTAACTACAATCCTAATTAGTTATAAGTGCTAACAACCATCCTTGTAAAAGTAATTGGTCCCTGAGAGTTACAACACACCACAATACTCACTGCAAAGGCTCCAAGCACCCAGTCCCTGGGCAGACCTTTGGCAACCTGAAACCTGTCATTGACGTAATTGTTGAAGCTCCCCATGGACCACACAGTGTCCTCCTTCAGCTGGCTGTAAAGTGGATTCTTTTTCTGCACGTGCTGGAGATTGACAGTAGGGGCACCAGAGACACATGAAATAGTCACAGGGAGAAGATGTGGGAAAAGATAGGCAGGTAGTGGTTTAACTACACCAGATCCTTTCAGTCTACTTGGAAATAATAAGGGATGGTATCATAAAAAGGTGATTGCTCAGCAGTTAAAATATGTCAAGCTGTACAAGCCCCTGGATGCCATGTTCTTGTTGACAGTTTGGGTTTACCTGATTGGTAAGATGGGCGGAGAGGTTTGTAGAGCTGGGGTTGTAGAGGTCACACGTCAGCCGCACATATCCATGACGAAAAAACACCATGTAAGGTGCAGTGCAAGCGATGAGAAGGTAAGCGCGCACATCAAACTTTCTCCCATTCAGAAGCAGTGGATTCTGGATGTAACTGAGGCAGAAATGTGAGTCTACCTTCAAACAAACAGCTTCAAAGGTCACATTTGTAATTCCATATTAAGATGTTGGGAAATTGAAAAAAAATAAAACAAAACTATAAATATTATGCAAATATTTATGCAAATTTACTGTAAAGACGTCCTGTATGCAAATCTCATCTATAAAGGCTGCCTATTCAGTTTCTAGTGTTGATCAGAGTCTAGCATGACAGAATTTATACATACATAGATGTTTTTTGTATTTATTTATCATTTCCACTTCTCACTTACAGTATGTTACTTTTTGAGCCTGATCATTGTTTTTTTTTTTTGGTTGTTTGTTTGTTTGTTTGTTTTTTGTTTTGTTTTGTTTATTTTTTTGTCTTTTTTTAAGTGGTCTAAACCAGTGGTTCCCAATCTATTTTTCTCGGGGACCCCCTTCATGCAAATACCAAAAAGCCATGGACCCCCCTGCCCCACCCCATGCCAAAACCATGCTTGGTTTTGTGATTTCAAAAGTGAAACTCTCACCATAAATGATGTATTCTGGATGAGTCCTATCCTTTGATAGCCCAAGTTAAAATAACATATAACCTTCCTATTTTTCTTGAAATAGGGACAGTGTGTGGACATTAATCTGAATGTTCAAATTCTTGGGGACTCCCTGTACTTTTGGGAGACCCCCTTGGGGTGTCCCGGACCCCAGATTGGGAATCACTACTCTAAACCTTCTGTAAACAAAGCTCAGTAAGCTGAAATATAATAATTTTCTACTTCTTGAATTTGTGGGAAAGGAAAATACTGTGTTGATGTTCACCCACTGTTGGACAATATGAGCTTGAGCCTGGCACTGATGTGGCCTCCTGCTGGCCTGGCTGTCCATGTTCTGTAGCTTCCGTCTGAAAGCGGCCACGTCCTCCAAACTTGTAAGAAGAAAGATCCCTCTGCCCTGGTTCAGAGCCGAAGGTTTACAGATCCACATTCGACTCTCACTGTTGCTCAAACCTGGCACCATAAACAGTTCCATCAAACAAATTTCACTTGGCGGTTACAACTGATATTAAATGCTTGTTTTGTTTTTTTAATATTTGCTTGGTTCTGTATTGAGGTATTTTTTCATTTTATTTTCTCTTTTCATCTACCATATTTCTGCCTTTATTTTGTGAGCATTGTACATTGTGAACATTTTAGCAGCTAACTGCATTGTTATTTATTTCCACCACCAGTGTACAAATGTCAAAGGTGTGTAACATTGTGTAATATGAACATTACAAACCCAGTTCATTTATGCAAACACTATTCTTTAGTGTCAGGAACCCATACTGATATCTTTATTCTTCTTTATACATATACATACTGTTCATTCATACACTTGACTCGCTTTACTACTTTTTTGAGCTTATTATAATGATAAACATGCAAAGCATTGATCAAATAAGAAACAGCCTCCCCTGTGTAAAATTTCTAAACTTAAATTAGAAAATTTTATTGATTCTCAACTGCCATAACAGCTTCATTGGAAGAATGTCAACATCATGCTAAGGAAAATTGTGAATATTAGACTTTTACTTACTTGCAGTTTTAAATAGCCAATAATCTGCTGTCTTTCACTGCTGCCAGTGATGAATCAGTCAATGACTCAATCAATAAATCAAAACTGATTGAGTTTAAATCCGATATTTCTGTTCCACTCTATAAGCTCCAAATCTGTTTAAACTTCTATTCTTTTTTCATATTTTCCTTCATTAATATATTTATCACCCAGAGATCTAAACCAGCTGTCTTTGTCTTTCTCCTGTTTACTTAGTGAAAACAATGTTTGTCCAAACCTGTACACCTGTTATCATAAGGCTGTGTGCCTTTATTTAAAAAAAATTATATATAGAAATCTGTGGTTTATTTCATTTCCAGTTTTAAACTTTACTTTATAAACATTTTTCAGTCTCTTAAATTAACTTTATTTATTTGGTTTAGCTGCAGCAGCACTACATTCAGATCCTGCTGAGCGCCTTGTCTTGTTTGTGTCTCAGCCCTGCCCTCTGCTGACTCATCTCCATGGCAACAGCATGCTCCCCTGGTGATTTTATCAGAGCCTTATGGGAGCTGAAGTGCATTATTTTCCAACGTTTTCAACCTCTTGATTAAACAATCACCAGGGCAACTGTTGTCTTAACACTGCCTAGAACAAACATATTCTTTTCATGCATGACCGTCAAATTTGATTCATCTTTTCAAAATGACACCATCACGCTAAGGACAAATCCAGCTGAACCACCGCTGTGATGTTGTATTATGATAGTGTGTAAAAGGTTACCATTCTGCAGGGTAAAGAAAGCTTCCCTGTCTTCCCTCACATCCATACGAAAGGTAGTGGGAAGAAACTCTTCCATTTTCAGTCTCCTGCAATGTGTTTGACAGAAAGAAGCTAACATTAATGGCTGCACTGTCCAAAATAATAATGATAATAATAATAAATAATAGTAATAAATTATTATTTGCTGAAATTGACTTAATAAACTAAGTTTTACAGCGTGGCCTCTTCTAAGCCACCATGATGGAACCAGAGGATGTAATTAATAGTACACAATAAAATCTATAAACTGTTGTAAAGAATAGATCCATATCATACAAAGACAGTAAAAGCAAGAAGACAGCTGTCCAGATTACCTGCGTCCGTGACCATGTTTAACTTTGCTGCTCACTCGCTCATATTCCTGCAAACTACTGAGGAGGCCGACCTTAGTGGTGAGGACCTTGTTGTTAGGAATCTGATATATTAACTGTTCACCTGGAAACAAAATGCAGATTTCAAGTTTGTCATTTTTAATTCAAATTTAGAAGAAGTCTAAATCTATTTATAGTTAAATTTTTACAGGAGGCTGTAAATCAGGTGAATTACAAGTTGTAGTTTGTTTCCTGTGCATACATGGTACCTTCTCTGAAGTTCTTGTAGCTGGCTATGGATTTGGTCTCACACCACTTGAGTTTGAAATCCTCCCTATGCTTGTTGTAAATCCTCTTCCATCCTCTGCTCTTACAGTAATCACTCACTCTACAAGAGAGCAGCCACATTTATTCCTTAATAAAACCACAAACCAGTGGTCAGAGTTTATGGGTGGCAAAGGACCCTAAAACAATATAGTTGCAGCATGTTTTGTCCTCTGTAGGAGTTATCAGCTCTTTGAGGATTTCCACTTACATCTCAGCCCCATTGGCTCCTCCAAAGAAGAAAAAAGGCCCAGACCCCTGAGGCTCCTCTACCTGCCTCTCCCTCTTCCTGACAGGGTAGGAGCAGGTCAAAAAGCCCCTTGATTTGAACTTCTGAAGGTCACGCTCTGCTATGCATACACATGATGCTTTTATACATACAAACACAAATAAACCAAAAAATATGCACAGTGTCTACAAAGTACATAAAAAACTACATATATAATATATAATATACAATCCATATGATTTTAATTCACTTGAGTATATGATAAGGAAGTAATAAATATCAACAGAGCAACAGAGCAGCTGTAGAGTTGGAAATTATTTGAATTATTTTGTATGTGTAATCCTAATATGTGTCTTTTCTCCAAACACACCTGTCTCTCCATGTTGTCTCTTCTGGTCAACAGATAAGTGGGAAAATCTCATTCCCTCCTCCCGAGTTGGTGTCTCCTCCCTCTGTACCTGTTCTAGTCCACTTTCTGATGTCACTTCCTGTATGTCACTACGGTCAGCTGATAAAGGCTGTTCTGTTCCTGGCTCCTCCTGCCTTTGGCTTTCTGCAGGCTGTTTATCTCCTAAGAAGACCTTTGTCCCCTCCTTTTTTTTGTCTCCTCCTTGTTGCCTCTCTTGTCCGGTTCCCTCTGCCTGGCTGTCACTGCAAGGCTCCATCCCAGACTCAGATGACATGACCTCACTCTCTGCAGACCAGTGGGAGCAGTTCTAGTTAATCTTACCTGGGTGGGTGGGCCTCTTTAGATTTGCATTGACTGTGGTGATAGGAGGTACAGAGGAATTAAATGTTTAAACCAGAGGAAACTGATAACCTGAAACATCATTAGAGGAAAAGAAGAACCTGAATAACCAACCTGAATAACATAGTATAAAACACTGTTAGAAATTACTTAACTTAAATATTTAACATACTTAAAATAACTAGTACTGTAGTACTAGTATCTCTCTCTCTCTCTCTCTCTCTCTCTCGCTCTCTCTGTCTATATAGCCTATATATATATATATATATATATATATATATATATATATATATATAAATACTTAGTATTTGATTAGTATAATAATAACATCTAATTAGACACAAAGTCTAACAGTAAAGGCTTGTACAGTGTTTATTTTTGTTTATGTTTAAACAACATAATGTTCAAGGTTGCTAACATCTGCTAGCAGCTTAGATTTTTAGCTTGTTCTGTTGGTGGTATTTTAAAGTATAAACAACATTTACACATCATATTAATCACAAAAATCATGGGAAAAGATGCATAATTTCAAACTGATGTTTTTTGCACCAGCTGACTGACAGAGCTGTTTAAAATTTGTGTGTCTCCAACTCCAGCGTCACAAATTTAGTAAACAACCAGAATCCATTTGAAGAAGAAAACCCTCTTCAGTCCATTCTAAATCAACAATGTGCACTCAACCTTGTAGGCAAGACAAAAGGAAAACTCACAGCCTTTAGAGGTGAAATCACATGCTGTGCCTGCTGTTTCGTCCTCTAAAGTTAGGCATACTCTGTCAAAACAAAAGTAAGCCAACCCAGACTACAGTCAACAATCACCAGTTACTAGGGTAATGGGACCCTTGACAACAGTTGCCATTTGTAGATTAAATTTTACAACAGCAGCTCAAGACAAACTAGTAACTTCAGATTATGTATCCTTTACCCACCCCACACCTAGGTTTAGCTTCATTCAATATTAACTGCCTGTAAGCCTCTGTTGTGTGAACTTTATGGTAACATGAGAAGTGGGTGTCAATCAGAATGGATTTACGAGCTTCTCAGGGTGTTATATGTTGACAAAGAGTGTAAATGAAATGAAATGAAATTAAATTAAATGAAAAGAAATTAAATTAAATTAAATTAATTAAATTATTTAAATAAAATTACTTTATTAGTCCCAGAGGGAAATGGCAATGTTGTAGTAGGGTTTTTCGTTTGTTTTTCTTTAAAATAATAATAATAATAAAAAATAAATAAATAAATAAATAAATAAATAATAATAATAATAAATTAATTAGTAGATATAGCCTTGTGCCATAAGGTGATGGCTGCTTGCAGAAATAATCTCTGATACCTTTCTGTCTGGCATTGGACTTGGTGTAGCCTCACACTGAACAAACTGTTGTTTCTTCACTGTGTTGTATAGAGAATGTGAAGAATTGTCTATTATTTTCAGCAGCTTATGCAGCATTCTTTTCAGGACAATCAGCTCCAGCTGCTCCACAGTTATCCCAAGCACTGAACCAGCCTTCTCAATCAGTTTGTTCCATCTCTTTAAGTCTCTGGTTCTGGTGCTGCTGCCCCAACAGAGGGCTACAAACCATCTCCATCCAACATCTTACAAACTGACTGATCAGTTCTCTGTACTCAGCCTCTTGTCCATCACTGATGCACCCCACAACTGCAGAGTCATCAGAGTATTTCTGCAGATGACAGGACTCAGAGTTGCATTGGGAGTCTGAGGTGTACAGTGTGATAAGAAATGGTGATGGTACAGTTTCTTGTGGTGCTCCACTGCTACTGACCACCATGTCAGACACACAACCTTTCAGTCTCACAAACTGTGGTCTGATTGTTAGGCAGTCATAAATGCAGGTGGTTTTGGAGGTATTTTACGAGAATTTATGGAACTTCTCACATAATAGAGCAGGGTTAATTGTATTAAAAGCACTTGAGAAATCAAAGAACATGATCCTCAAAGGGCTGCCTGATTGGTCCAGATTAAAGTGAGCAGGTAGATGATGGTATTTTCACCCTCAAGCCTCTTACGATATGTAAACTGAAATGGGTCCTGAAAGGTGTCCACTTGCTTATTGAGATGAGCCAATAACAGTCTCTGAAGGACATGATGTGAGATGTTAGGGCACCTGGTCTGTAGTCACTTGGTTCAGAAGTTTGGTATTTTTAGGTACTGGAACAAGGCAGGATGTTTTCCACAGCACAGGAACGCATTTCTGACTCAGGCAGGTGTTGAAAAGGTGCTGAAGAATCCAACATACTGGGGCTGACACCATCTGGACCTGGAGGCTCATTCCAGTTCATCTTCTCCAGTTGTTTCATCACCTGACTGCAGAGACAGGCAGGTTAGAGGTGGAGGTAAAGGAAGTTTCAGTGTGTTCTGATGTGGAGGGAGTACAGGCTGTGTCTACATGACAGAGCTACAGGGTGACAAAGTGGAGGAGTGACAGGAAAGCTGTGGTCTGTTGGGCTAGAGGCAGGGGGTAAACTAAACCTACTGAATAGCATGTTCAGCTCATTAGCTTTGTCCAAATCTCGATCAGTCTGATCCCCCTTTAACTTGAAGTCTGTGATCTTTTTCATTCCTGACCACACAAGTTGTTCTGCTGGAGCTGACTTTTTAACTTTTTCCTCTTGTCCTCCTTGCACTTCTTAATCTTTGTTTTAAGTTGGGTTTTGTTGTCTTCAATAACTCCCTATCTTCCTCCCTAAATGCTGGTTGCTGCTGAATGATTGGTTTGTCGGTGTAGGTGAAAATTATATTATGGTCTGATCTTCCTAAAAGAGGCAGGGCAGAGGAGTTGTATGTCCTATTAACATTCGCATAAAGTAAGTCCAACATCCTACTATCTGGTGGAGCAGCTGACAAATTGTTGGAATGATGGTAATGTTGCAGAGGGGGAGAGATTGCTATGAATGCATTAGGATCTGATGACTTCACAGTTTGTGTCTGCAGCAGTACCAGGTATGATTTAAACCACTGCTAGAATAACACAGGTAAACTCTCTGGGTAAACAATATGGACAAATATGTTCAGAATGGCACCAATGGTGATTAAAAAGCACAGCAATTCCACCTCCCTTTAGCTTTCCGCTGACTTTTTTATTGCAGTCTGCTCATACAGTCTCAAAGTACGATACAGACATTATGGAGTCCCAGATGTGTTCATTCAGCCATGTCTTGGTGACATACAGCATTCCCTGTATTCTTTCCACCGTTTTTTGCAGAGCTCCTGCCCTGCATCCTCTTCACTTCCTCTTCAACTCGTTTGAGATTTCGTGTGTTATTTTGCTGATTATCTTGGTTTTGGAGAACTTTTATCAGTTCATCCATCTGATAACTTACTCTTCTGTTGCCATGGAAACTCATCATAACAAGTCTTGAAAGAGTACAAAGTACACAGAGTTGTACAACCTACGAACCAGTGTGAAAAAAATCAATCAAACAAATCAATGTGACAGTGATTGTTTTGAAAAAAAAGTCAGCTGTATCTAAAATGAAAACAGTATGGTCTGGCCTACTACAGTTTGCTGACACCATGCAACACTTTCATGAGTGGAATAGAGAATAAAATAATAAGATAAATAAAAATAACAAAATAAAATAAAGCATGAAACAGTAGAATAATGTTTTTAACTGGCACAGCAATGTCTGTTTTGCAAAATGTCACTAAAGACATGAAAAGTCTGAACATTAGGCATGTCTACTTGCAGCTACAGTATACCGGTATCGATCTTACACTTGTTTACTGATCCATTTCTATAGCTCTGTTGTACACAATCTACAACAGAGAAGTCACAATAGTGACACTAACTTTTGTCTATTTTAAATGCTGTAACAGAAATGATTGAGTAATTATAACCTATTATGACCTAAAGGGACATTTGCATCATTTTGCTTTTCAAGCCTTGAATGAAACAAATTTAAAATGATCTCTTTTTTTAATTATTATCTTTAAGACATTCCAACAAAATCTAAAGGTTAAACATATTGTTTTTTTTATTTCAATATTTTACCTTCTTCAGAGGGTAAGAAACGAAAACTTTCTTAGATAGTTTTCAATTTTTCAGAACAGCCGTTTTTCACAAAGCCCCGGGTGTAAATGGGTTAAACACCTTTTAATTCACCCCTATGAGTCATTCTTCATTGATGCAGACGGGATCATTAATCAATGTCTATTCCTAAATCCTGAGGCAGGTATGCAGTTGAGCAACATAGCATTTGTCTGCTCACATGGCAAATCCACTAATCACCTTCTGTCTAAGTGATTTGACTCAGGAGGAAACACCCAGTCCCAGCTATGGTTGGCAATTTTGCATAATCTCCCCTCTTCCTCTAAACAACCTGATAATTGACAGGGAAGGGTACCGTTTCAGACCCAGCACCTTTGCAACCATATAATTATACACCCAGTTTGAGCAACTCATAGAACAAGGTATATATATATATATATATATATAAGGTATATATATATACCTTATTGTATTTCCCCCCAGCAACCATAAAGCATATGTACTGAAGGGTATGGGGTGTCCTTGCAAACCATATAGTGAAATGCAGCTCTTCCTTAAATGTGTTTTTGTCATCAGCAGGCAATGAGATCAATTCAGTCATTTGTAAACTCATGTTTGTAAATTTTTGAGTACAAAAAGGCAGCGCTAAGAGAGAGCTGCCTGGCAATGATGTGACTCCAACTACAACATCCCAGTTATTAAGAGCAGGCCTCCCATATTCCTGTTAAACAGAGCTTTGTGTGGAGCCAGTGTCAGCCACACCTTGATAAAGAGCCGCCATCTGATAGACAAACTGTGCAAAGTGATGCGTAGGCGGACAAAGAGAACAGGCTTGTTTTACAGCCCTGTCAACCTCATGCCTCACCATCTGCCAAGAGGCTTTATGCATTTGTCTGTACTATGAGAATATACAGGAATATATATACATTTGTGTTTATATCAAATTTGCAAATCTTTTTGCTTTTGTTTTACATTTTTCAAAAATTAAAATGTTTTTAAAAAGTTCCAGACTTTGATTTTTATCTCTATCTGTCTGAAAAGTGATGGAAATATTTCTTTGACATTTTGTTGGTACAAACAAACACAGTTCTTCCCTTAAACTTCAAACAAGTAAAACACATCAAACAGAACACATCAAAAGTAACTTCCTGTGACAATAATTAGAATTTCCAAAAGAAACAAAGGGTATGAAACCATGAATTTCAAAATGTGGTCCCATGCTCTTTCGGACCGACAAAACCTATACTCAGTTGTTAATATATCATTATATAAATGTAGGTGTATGTGTGTGTTTGTGCCTGTCTGTCTGTCTTGGGGCGGTTACACCATCAGTTGTGTGTGTCTTTGGAGACTCGCCCATTCCCATGTCATCTCAACTGCCTGTAACCAGGAAGTGCTCAGCAATTACAGGGACGCAGCCTGCAGCGATGGTGTCCTAACACAACCCATTATTTGGAGGGATTCTCCTTGTCAAGGCATTATACTGGAAGAAATGGAGTTAAGTTACACTGCAAAGAAAAGCCTGTGTCAGAAAGGCCTCTCTTTCTACTCCTATTCACGATTTCCTTACAGAATTACACCAGTTAAAGCATGGTGGGGGCTGTTGTAATGGAGGGGTGACAAGCTGTTCCCAGGGTTTTTATCAAAGACCTTGAATATCGATACCACTCCTGACAGTCCAAAGTGTAATGTCTGTCCTTGGGTGCAGTTGTTTTAAGACACGGTTATACTGAGGTGTCTCTATATGAGCTTTTCTTTGAAAATCCTTTACAATCTCCCATGTGACTTTTAATATGAATTGTGCTAGTTTTCTGGGGAGGATTTGCACAAAAGAAAAACTCTTGGATTGTCGTTATTTGGTATGTTGGTTACACCCTCCAGGGGTATGAATGGACACAAGAGAAATCCCACTTCATTCTGAGAAGGAAAATGACTTAACAATACTGCAAAAGAATTTGGCAAGAGCATGACAGAATAGGTTTGGTTGATATTATATCGACAGAGAAATGCTCCAGTTTTAGCAGAATCTTAAAAAAAAGAAAACAACTGATGAGGAGGCACCTCATCCACTGCAAGCCGAGGGCTCTGAGCTCAAGACCCGATAAAGTTGATCTTTTTACTACTACTACTAATAATAATACTACAACTACTACTACTGCTATTGCTACTAATAGCACAAAAATAAATAATCACAATCATAATATAGCAAAAAACACATATTAATCTCTATATCTGTTTTCATAAATACATTATGAAACAATTTAAAAGTGTTTATAATCATGTTTGATTGATTTTGGAAAAACATTCTGTACATATCAAATCAATATAATTATTTTATGTTTGCTATCTATATAGGGGATAATAATTTGATATCTTTAAAGGAGTGATAGATTTTTTTTGGCTTACAATTATATTTCGAAAAGTGAAAATATTTTAATTAATGTCCATTTTTATTTGAAAATTAATTAAAAAAAATTAAATTAAACAATAACAAAAGCAAGTCTTGAAATTTATTTTTCTTTCTTTCTTTCTTTCTTTCTTTCTTTCTTTCTTTTAATCAGGTGTAGTTTGTATCTGAGGTGTCCATTCATCTACTCCACCTTGGAAATTTACTAGCAGACACAAGGAGCTGAAAGCCGGCTCTGCATGAAAATCCGTTGAAGAACTTCAAAAAGAAATGTACAACCAAAACATTAATGCTAATGATCTTGGGCTGTCTTGTGTACATTAGCTACAAGCTACACTGTCTGCCTGTCAGACTTTGTGTCTAAAAACAACACAAACTTAACAGACTAAATGTACCAGAAATATTAAGTCAAAATTGCAGGACAAGTCTGATCAGGTGTTTTTTGGGGGTTTTCTTTTATGTGTTTTACTATAGCTACAAGACAGCTAAGTAAATAAAGTAAGTAAGTAAATCAGCTGTAACCTTTGTCTAGATAAATAGGTACTATTCATATGGATTAATACTACTACTACTACTACTACTACTACTAATAATAATAATAATAATAATAAGCTGCTGAGTAAAATTTAACACTACTTGATTTCTGTGACTTTCAGAGGTTGTTTCAAAACCATATTAGTTCTGCTAGCTAAGAGGCTACAGCTTACAAACTAGCATTAGCAACAGTGCAAAACAATTTTATTTTAATGTTTATTATATATTTATATATATATATACACACACACACACATTTTAACATTTTTTAACTCTAGGGAATGGATTTTATCTAATGCTGATTGTGTTGAACCATATTCGTAGACTCCTGACCTAAGAAAATATAACATATTAAAAGGACACTAGCTGCTCAGGCTAAGTTAGTATCCAGCTCTACAAAATTACCATGAATAATAACTTTGACTGCATTATGTTTATAGAACTACTTCATAAAAAACCTCGGTTATTCACACATTTATGTCAAACATTATCTTGAGGTTGTAAATACCTACCTGTCTTTTTTTAGCAGATGCTACCACCAGACAGGGGAATAGCTGCCGGTAAGCTGATCTTATATGAAGCTTCTGTAGCTTCACAAGCAGAAGTGTAGATGTTTGTTTTTTGCCAACAAATAATAGGTAACAACTAGTTGTTTATTTAATGTGTATGTGGCTGGCTGCTTTGTTAGTCCTTGTGTTACTGGGTGCTAAGTAACCCAAATGTCACTAGTTTGCAAACTATAAATCGTCACTTGGTTCCTATAGCAACTGTCTCTAGGTTGAGTCAAATGTGAACACTACCTTCTACAACATATTGTACCTTCTAAGTACCACAGATGATTGTTAAATCATTAAGAGTAGATGTTATCCTCACCAAATGTTAGCATGCTAAATTGGTCATCTTTTTTGAGTGACAACCACTATAGCCAAAATCCTATGTTGTGGCATTTTTAAAAACATCTTACTGCTTTCAAAAGTGACCCTTGTATTGAAATATCCAGCTTAAAAAATGTATTTTTATTCTGCTGCTAAAGTTTGGTCTAAATTGAACTCTTTAACATGCTGTCTAAAGCACACAGTTTCAATATGAAGGAAGCAACATTGGAAGAGTATGGTTACATGTATGGTTCATGAAATTCAAGCTTAACATAGTGTCAGCAATGATAACAATAAAACCTGTTCTACATGACACAAGACTCAACACTGGAGTACCAGATGGCGTTCTGGTCTGGTGTGCTAGGGAAGTAAAAAAGTAAACTGTCCTTTTTTATTTGGTAATCTGTTGCCTGCCAATGCCAAGCAGGTGTGGGTAAGTGGTATCAGTCATCTACTTTATTGGCATCTACTTTATTCCTTTGTTTTTGTTTTTGTTTTTGTTTTTTTAGGACATTGTTTAATTCAAACACTGGCCCAACAATGGAGGGCTCATTATATTCCAACTTTGGCTGGAGTCATTATAATAATTACTATTATTTAGTCCAGTGCTGGGAATCAATAACCAGTCGCCATGTAGTGCAGGTCAAGTGTTTTTATTAAGTGATGGTGAAATTGGCCTTGTGCTATCTTCTTGTCTAATTTCAATAAATAATGAGAGAGTTAAGTAGATGTGCAAGGTTTTAATGTATCTTTTAAGTCTATCTGTCTTCCGGTTAGGGCATGCATGTTTATTCCAGAGTTGTGTTCTGTGACTTTATCTTTGACAAAACAGAAAGTTCAGAGTAGGTTATTCTAAATCTGATAAACTATAACAGATAAAAGCTGTGTTCAAATGCTATGCAATAATTTGGGCCACGGGTCTGACTGGTCTGGTTAGGGAGCCTCGATATTGCAAAAGACAACGAACACTTCAGCAGTTTTTCAAGATAACCCTCCAGTGTCCTTGACACTGTCTGCAGGTCTTCCAAGCCCAAACATTTTACTGACGCCACCAACAGCCCATGAGGTATTAGGACAGATAATGCTATAAACCATTTTTGTTTTTTGGACTGGATTAATGAAAGCTAACAGGATTGTATCAGCTCCTTAATTTTGCTGCACATCAGCAAACCTCCAGGTATGTCACAGCCGTTTAGCCCTGTTGAGTTCCTGTTCCACTCCAGTGGAGAACTCAGCTAAGTGAGTCTGACCTCTTCATCCACAGACGGCAGTAATGCAGGAATCCGGTCTGACTGCACGAAGCATGCACAGACCAGTGCAGGAATCCTCCACAGGCTCTCCGCCAGCCAGGAATGTGGCTCAGTAGGCTGATGTCACTAAGGGAGAAGATAACTTCTAATGTTTAATGCTGCTTTGAGGTTGTTTGATTTAATTCTAATGGCACATTTTTAGGTCAGGTCTTTTCTCATTGCAGTCTAAATTATAAACTAGGAAGCTAAGCTAAGTTATTGAAAAGTCACTTTTTAGAGAAGTATTATACAATTTATGGAAAGCAAAAACATTTACTCACATGCATTTCCAAACACAATATTTTGTTATTGTTATTTTGAGATTATATTGACGCTTAGTCCGTTTCTGTTATTCTGTCATTTCTGTTAAATTTGCACTACACAGTATATTACAGTTACATGATATTACAGTAATATAATTTTACAAGCTAACAAAGAAATACAAAAGTAGTCTTTTTGCATATTTAATCACATGGGGGAAAGGCATTTGCAAATGTTTGTTTAAATTATATTTACATAGTATTTTCCCAACGATAATTTAAAGAATAGTTGATTTTTTTCCTTCAGCTTTTTCTTTTACTATTATCATACTTTTTTTTTTTTTTACTGATATTATCTTGACCACATACTTCTGCTTCAGATATGTGCCAGCCTTTTTCCATAAGCTGATGTAACATAACACCCATAACTTTGAAGAAAATGTGTAATAAATTAACTGTTAAATTAAAAAAAAAAACATCACAACACATACTTATTTTTTAAATTATACACAAATTGTTAAGACTGCATGATTCTTAAAGCAATTCCTGAGTAAGCACTCAAAGCAAAATAGTTTTTTGTTGTTTTTTTTTTATAGTGAAAAACAACGCACAAGTCTTACATACAGTATAATTAACAACGGGCCTTTTATACGAAAACATATATAAAACACTGAACTAAAACCTCTGAACTAAAAATTGCACTGTGCACTAATGACTTGTCAGATGTAAAAATATATGAGAAAGTATGAGAAAATGCTCTATTTGATCAATATCATTATGTAGACCATAGTATTGTTTACAACCGTATAATTTAGGCAGTACATCACAAAGGGCAAAAACCCTAACCCTTTCTGTTTTGTTTTTTGTTTTTTTATTCTAAGTTAAATATGCTTTTGTGTTTCTGTTGAATGAATCTCTGCTTTAAATGCCTCTAAGATTAATGATTAAACGCACTTTACTTTTAGATTAGGTTTTCTATTTGGTACAGGAAGTCATTTTTAATTAGATTAAAAAAAAACACGGCTCATTATGTTCTTCCAGATCAAGTATGAGAAAATGTTTTATTTGATCAATACCATTATAAAAGTAATACTGAGCATGTAACACTGCTTTAAGCATAAAAAAGACACACATATTTTTTAAAGTGTTAAATAGCATATTCATTGGGGGTATTTCTGGGAATGGCAAACCCTTTTCCCCAGAAGGAGAGATCAGTGAGGCCTAATGCCTGTTTTTTAAATGGCCAAATGGTTTTTAACCAGCCAACTGAAACCTCTAGCTCACAGGCCTAATTAAACACCACTAGAATATAGGCTCTGTATGTTTGTTGTAAGAGGGAAAACTGAATAAAAATATAAGACAAACTTTTTCTATAGATTTGCAAATATAACCTAAACTATACTGGCTGGCTGTAAGGATCTCTCTAAACACAGCTGCCCAGGATCTGGCAGAGAAAACGTGCCTTGTGCTACTCGGTTTATCAACCTAGCCTACTGTGTGCTACCATAGAGCAGGACACAATGAGGGCTTAGCTGATGGAGGGACCTCATGGGTAAATTGAGGCATTTAAAAAGAAGCTCTGTTCAGTGGTAACCTGATCCACACCTGACTGGGGCTCAGCATTCCGGTGTAGCCGAGGGAAGACTTCACAGTTACCAGGAAAACTGCTACAAAGGCCTCACACTCTGGAGAGAATCCTCAAAGTGTGTTTAGAAAGAATAAAGAAAATACACAAAACAAGTGATTTTAAGTTTATCACACTTTATTTAATATTTATTTTACATTACAGAGAATAATATCACAGTAAATACAGTTAAAAGTACAGTATGTACGATGCATTGTAAATTACAGAATTATTCAAACCTCCGTGAGTGGAGAAAAGACCAATTTTGACAAGGAACTCAGTTATGGTAGGAAGAAAGAACTTTAATCTGATAAAAGTAGAAGAATTTTTCATAAATATTATTAACATTAACATTTACATTCCTGACAGAAAGAAATTTACAGCATACAGTCAGAAAAGCCCACCGTGAGTCGAATAATTTTATTCTGAAATGCTGCTCAAAGAAGAAACTCTGACTCATGTCACATGGAAGAAACCACAACAAATCAATCCATCTTCCAGTGCAAGGATCATAGTTCCATAGCCATCATCACACAACTGCGACTATCAATATGCTGATGTGCTTCCCTCGACTGCTTTTTGTCAATACAATGCATGTCAGATGCACGAGAGTAAGAGGGGGGGAAGTAAGAGAACAGGAGGCAATGCCACTTAATGGACGGCATTACCAGACAGTATTAGACACCAATAATTACATCTAACCATGTCTGGTAAGACGCCTATCAACAGGCTGGAAGGATGACCTCTGACTTTTCACCTCTGTGCAAAGAGGAAGGCGAGAGCTGGAGGAAACAGAACAGTGTAGTAAAAGCATGAAATGAGCAGTTCTGCTTTTTTTTTTTTTTCAGTCACAGACTCTGTACATGCTAACATGTACTTTCTGTCTTCAATTCAAACCAACCAAGCATGCAGAGAGCAAGTAAAAGCATGAGTAAACAGACAAAGGAAAAAAGCAAAGGTTAGCTTAAATACTTCTCTTGCAACCTTATAATTCTTCATTAGCACAAAGATATTGTACAAAGATAACAGTTGACTGGAAATAAATAAAGCTTTTTCGTATTTCTGTGGCTTGGATAATGGAGCAACGTGGGCAAATACAGGTGTGGCTCAATATTTGTGGGGTATACCCTCCTTCAACAAACACTATCTTCTATTCACTCTGTTATTTATTTAGTTTTTTTAACAACTGTTTTGAGACTTTCATTTCACTTAAATATCAAGTTTTAGAGCTGTGAAGTTTGTTACTGTGCATATGCATCTCAACTGTACAACAGAAGAACAAACTTGCTGTATGTTTTCTCTCTCTCTCTCTCTCTCTCTCTCTCTCTCTCTCTCTCTCTCTCTCTCTATCTTTTGAGGTGAGCTTGTGTCAGTTTCAGGATGTGCCACGCAGGTAGGTTTATGTGGACCAATCACTGCCATACAACACAAAGACTAACGCTGTTCAGGGGAGGGAACAAGGAAATAAGGCCCTGCAGGACCGGTGGAACCATCAACCAACTGCTATTCTTTAACTTGGGTGGAGTGGGTTGCCATAAAGGGTTTTTTTTTTTTAAAGGCAAGGAGATAAGTACAGAGGTCACATCAACTTAAAAGCTAACCTTTAGGCCAAGTTCTGCACAAAATACCTTCTCCCTATCCCAGAACTCTTTCCAGTTTCAAAAGTAATTAAGAAAAAAAGCTTGTATTTTCACACCACTTAATGCCTCATCATTTATCCTAACATCCTGTGCTATAAAGAGAAGTTTTTAAAGGGTTGTGTAACTATACAACAGTTACAACCGGAGACTCCAGGCCACCCAGGAAACATCGTTACCAGACAGTGTTAGAACACCAGTTGTACAGTCCAGCACTGTCAGGTAAGATGGATCCTGGGGGGCATTTCTGCTGCTGTTCCAGTACTTCACCTGATCCGGGGCCCAGGTCTGGAGGACATTGATGCTAACATTGCTAAAGTGGTTTGCCTTGCTGTAGTCAGCAGATGACTATCATCATCATTACCAGGCAGTATTAGAGAAAGTGATGAAATCCAATGCTGCCTCGTAAGATGGAGATAATCGTCCAAAAACATTTTATACCTACACTCATGTTGGCAGAAGTACTTCTTTACACACACGCTGTTATGAATTTGCTTGTAGAACGTACAGTGACATTAAACCTTTAAAAAAATCTTTTTTCACATTTAAGGAAAAGTAAATATTGAACAAGAAATAAAGCATTTTTCACTAAGTCTTACTTTAAGTCTTCTATAACTAAAACTGAGTCACACTTTTGAGGTAGTGAGGCTGAAGCTAAATTTGAAGCGTCATAATTAGGAATGGGGAAATCCATGTGTGGAGACCCCCCCCCCCTCCTCCTCCATGTATAACCCTTGTTGCGGTCGGGGTTTTTAGCTTAAACTTGCTGTCACAGAAGACTGGGCCACAAGTTGTTAATGATTGTCAAAACCTGTTCTGACTAGTCTAACTCTATGGCATAGCAAAGTTGGGAGTGCTACTTTTCACACAATGCATGTAAGTAAGTTCAAAAGTGCCACAGAGTCTAAAACGTACCTCCACCAGTAAACACGTCCTGTTACATAGGATGGGGAACCTCACTTTCAAACTATATTATGCTATTCTGGTGACAATAAAGGACGAAAGTGTTTTAATGCATGTTTTATAGAATTGAAGAACTGAATAGCCGTGTGGAGATTTTTTTTTTTTTTTTTTTTCCCATTGGTGGACCTCTCAGGCTGTTGTCTTTGTGTTTGCTGTGTGATGAAAGGCTGATGGAATGCTGCTCGGCTCGACCTGAACCAACGCTGTGTGTGCGGAAGGTCACTGAATCAGCCCTCGTTTACTCAATAACAAGGATCATTCACAGGTACTACCTGTGAAATCCTCTGACCCATCGCTGCTATTTTGATATCTATTCGAATTTAATATACAAGCATTTTAGCTATAACAAAGTTGTGAAGAGTTCCTCTTCAGAAAACATCTGATTACAAGTAAACTTTTGTTCTTGGCCTAATTTTTTCAGACATTATATAAGTCTCCTTTAATCTAGGCATTATTGTTAGAAGAAATACAGGTTTCTATTCAACCTAAGCAATGCAAACATAAAGTACAGAGAAGGGGGAGGGAGAAAGAACAGAGTACAAGGGAGGGAAAAGTTTGGGGGGGGAAAGGTGGAGAAGGAAAATAGAGAATGCACCTGTAACCTTACCATCATGAAAGGTACCCCAAGGAAAGAATGTAACAAAACCAAAGTAAAGTGAGCATGTTTAGGATGGAGGGGGCCAAAAAAGAAAGAGAAAAAAGATCTTGAATTTCCAGCCCGCTGCCTGAGAACGCTGTCTTCCTTCGGGTAAGGCAGGCCCCATGAAATGAGAAAGTCAAGCAGACCAGCTCTCCCAGACTCTTATTTAGTTAATGATCAGCATTATAAACCAGTGCTGCAGGCCCTCTGAGGAAGAAAAGAGGAAAAGAAAGAGAGAACGAGTGAAAAAAGATTAGCCCAGAAAATTCAAGATGGTAGAAACAAGCTGTAAAAATAACATTACCTGATCAAAGGAGAGCATGCTGTAGGTCTAACCAGCCACTACGTCCTCCTCCATTTGTTAAAAAATTTTCTCTTCTGCTTTTGGCTGCATCTTGATAGTATAGAGTTTTTCCCATTGTTGTAAATAGTTTTCCGGGCAGCGGGAGTCTCAACCGTTCATGGCTACCCACGCTTTTTGCCTGCTGGAAGTGAGGCGTGATCAGGTAACTCTGCCCTCTCTGCTGGAATGTGACTCTGCTGTGAAGTGAACAGCCCAATAGGTAAACTGGCCTGGCCCTTAATCAATAGTTGCTGTCTTTGAGAGAAAACAATGGCGGGGAAACCCAAAACCTTATTTAACTCCATGTCTTATCTCAGCGCCACCTGACTGGCCCTTCAGACTGGTGAGCAGCAACGTGGCGACCATGAAATTTAGGCCACAGTACAGGTTATCACCTATGGGCCACTCAAGCTACTTGGCTGTGTATTTAAATGTATATTTAGTGATGGAGTAGGTTTACATGTGTCCACCCCTACCCCCCACCCCCTTCCCCTCCCACTCCTCCCTTGCTTCAGTCTCCACCTCCCTAGTTTTAATATTTAAAATGAAAGACTACAACATTAAAGTAATTTGCTTTTTGAAACGTTTCCCTTCTGTTGTCACATACTGCCTTCCCATCTGCTCCTCTGACTGTCAGTTTTTGTTTTTTTGTTTGTTTGGTTTTTTTTTTTTTCCTCTTTTTCATTCCAGATATCATAAATAAACAAATAGCCTGCATGTTTAGTTTTTTTGTAAGAAGAAAAGAAAGCATTAAATATAAAATTTGTAATAAGATTTGTATTTCTATTAATTCTGTTTATGAACATGTTTTCGTTTCCCTGGAGGCACAAAAATGTAACATTACATTCTTGAATTAAATGCTACATAATACAGAAAAAAAACACTGAATTTAATTTTTTTAAATAAACTTGCTAAATGAATTTTGCTCTTTTTTAAAGAATGTGAACAACATCCTTCAGCATTGCTTAATTGATTTATAATAACCCTGCCACATAGTGCTGTGTCATTCAGCCTGAATCATTGTGTAGCTTTAACTTAACCCCTCACCCTCCGAGGTGGTAAGAGTTGCACTTCCTTTTCGGTTTAAACCTGTGACTGAACCCTAACGAACACCAAAAAATAAATCCACCACTTCTGCTGGCTTTCCAGTGATTAAATGGCACTCCACTGAAATTCTACTCCGCACTTCCCGCTCTGTTGCCACAAGCTAGCAGAGCCGGTACAACTCATGTGACTAGCTGCTATTCAGGTGTATGAAAGAAATGAACAAATGTTTGTCTTTCCACCAATCACAGCCCTCCACCTCGCTCTGTAGTCGACGCTGTACAGTACAGGCGGTCGACATTTTTCCCTCCATTTTCTCTTCTCCTCGCCAGTCTCCCACAGTCATCAGCTGCTCTTATAACATCTATAATAGCAGCCTAGAAAACGTAATAATGTATACCTTCTGCCTAGCAGAAATTCTCTGCTCCGTTAAGCCCAACTGTGCCTCAACTTGTAGTCAAACCTTAAAGGCAAGAAAAATGGATGAGCAGACATTTTACGTCCGACTTGCATCCGCACAACAAAAAGAGCTTGAAGCATTCATTGTTCATGCAGATCACTATGTCGAAAAGCAAAATGTGGTAACAGGTTAGATGAAGGAATAAAAAATAAATAAAGAGCTTCACTGATTAAGCGTTCTACAGGTTGTAGAAAAAAGTTTACAGAAGAGTTCCAAACTCATATGAACAATAACTTACTCAGCACTCAGGATGTTTGTTGAACTACTAAGCTAGTAAATTAGCTTATAAAGTATTTCCATTCCATAATGACGTGGATGTCTCCTCAAACTGAAAACTTGAATTTACTAAAAGTAGGAGTCAGCCTCTGTCCTTATATCCTCTGACAAGTCTGGCAGTTTGCCTTTATCTCCCCCAACTGGTCTATCCAGTTTAGGAATGAGCGTTGGCTTCTTTTGTTTCCTCTTCTTTCTTTTCGGTTTAAATGAAGCTGGAATTTGATACACAGTATTTTTGCTTCTCATCGAAACTACTTAAACCTTCCTTTACCAGCACGCAATCGCTCAGGGCTCCATTTGATGACCTAATTTGTTTACCGTACATTTCCTGTTTTTATCAGATCAAATGTCCTTAAAGTTTTAAAGTCTGGTGTCGCTGAGGAACACGTTATGACAAAAGCTCAAGACTTACAGATGAAGAATGAAGACAAAGAAGGGATCACATTTGTGAAGTTACCCAGTCTTTCCCAGGTGTGGTCACCGAGCCAGAAACCCAAGACAAGAGGCATCATTGTATGAGGGCTCTTGACGCCCCGTTGGCTAGTCTTCCTCTTTCCTGCTCCCGCTGAAGGACAGTCGACCTCTGGAGTGGCGATCAGGGAAAAAAAGCCATCCCTCTCAGGTAGATGAAGCCGTAGAGTTGGAAAAACAGCCAAGCCCCGGAACAAACCCAACCAGTTTGAAGCACGTCACTCATCTTCCTTCTGCCGGTCTAAAGTTGTTTTTTTCCATGTGCTCTCCTTGGCAGTGTGAGGCAGTTAAGCTCCTCAAGAAGACAGACGCTGAATTTGTAAAGGGTTTGGTTTACATGTAGCCTGACCCCCCTTCCTCCTCTTTCCCCCCCACAGGTGTAATTTTCAGGTCGCAGCCAATCTCCTTAGCCTCTGGCACTCACAGGTGTGTCCCCCGCTCGGTCTTTAGCCAATGACGGTAGAGGCGAAACCTCCCTACAACCCCTCCCACCCTCCACCTCACCGGTTCGCTCATCTTTACCCTCCCCATCGGCCCCTAGGTACCTTGTTGTGTGTTTTTTATGATGTCAGCTCAAGCTTCTGTGGGAATGACCTCTTCTGTTCCTACTACAACACAGACAATAACTAAACCTCCATCAACCTCAACTGCCGAACACACCCATCCTGGTCAAGCAAAGAAAATAAATCATCAGACCACACATGGTTCAAGAACTCAGACACATATATCTATAGGCATCATCACATACATAAACCTTTCCCCACTTCTCAACTCCATAAGGCCACTAAAACCAGAAATACCTGCCCTTTGCTCTCATAACTTCCCCCTGGGTTCGCTTTGTTTCCACACACCTTTGTTGAAGCGTAACTGTAATCTGGCTGAGTTACAAGCACAACAGGTGAACAAAGTGCAGGTGAGTAAAACCTAGTAAAGACACACCAGAAGTTTTCGGTCAGTTTGAGAAGCAGGAGCAGTGAAAAGGGGCCTGGTGGGGCTTTTTGGTCCCTAAGGCCCGACCGGGGCTTAATCCAAAGCCAGACCTGAGTTTGGCTGGATGCTGGGTAAAGCAGTCACTTTCGGTCTTGAGGTGTAATTGTCGGGATTAGTCTCTTAACAATGAGCACAATGCCAGAGTCATATCCTGTTTCAGCAGAGGCGTGGCACTGGTTGCTGGAGAACTACACTGGCAAAGATGGAAGAAGGCGATTGTTTGAATCTGTAAGCTGCAAAACAAACAGGTGTCTGTTGAGCACTGATCCAAACTACAATAAAATAATTCAGTTAATCAGTTTTTACCTTTCTTTTTTTTGAGTATTTATGACAATAAAGCTCTGTGTATTGTTTTGGCTTGTTGAGGGTGAGAAGGTCATTTTTCCTCACAATTATCCTAACGAGAGCTGCAGTGTTTGGAAGATTTTAATTAGAAGCCAAAAATCTCATAATTTCTTTGGTTTTCAACAGTATAAACATGGTTAGAGTGTTTATGTATTTTGAACAAACAGTTTAAAATCAATGTATTAAAAATAAACCCTCTAATATACAGTAAAAGTGCTGGAGCAAATACAACTACTAAAACAGGCAATGAATAAATAGGCAATGTCTGAATTGTTTATACTTTAAAGTCAATCTATAAGCTTTATTTTGTTTTTTATAGATTAAACTTACTTGAAGCTCAGTCTCCACAAAGGGAGCAGATACTGAAGTGAATTGCTTTGGCCTGAAAGGTTTGCTTTGTTTAAACTTTTCATTTGCATACCAAATTAGGTTTGGAGTGAAGCACAGAGGCCTGACCTGAAGTCATTTGGGTACTGATGCCTATCTGGCCATCCAGTCACGCAAGACAGGATGTAAGGACATTCATCAGCAGGTCTGACCCAACAACTTCAGATGCACAACAAACACAGACACACACACACACACAGGCAAATATGTGTGCTTGTACACACATGCTCACACTCCCACTTGCAAACACAATGCTGACCCAAGGTCTTTATTTAGTCTTTCATGTGGTATGCACATATTTTAATTTTTGTTATCTGTATTTTCCTTTTAATGTATTTCACAGAAAAAAAATCATGAAACTTTTACAATGCTTCAAGTGTCACTGAGTTCATGTACCTACTTAATGAATGTGTTCTTGACTATCTTCTTGAGACTCATTTGACTAAATGTGGTGTCTCTAAAGTTCTTGTTGCAAAATACAGGTGAGTTATTATCATTTCAAAGTGTAGCTCACAGTAAACCCTTGTTAAAAATGACAGTGGAAGCTGACACTGAAGTGCAGTCAGAATCCTATTCTTCATGCAAATGCCTGCACTTTATAGACATGGGCAAACAACCTGGACATTAGTGAAAACAGTGACCTTCTTGAGACTAAACATGATTAATTGCCACCAAATTGATAGATGAGGTGACTGACATGAAATAGTCATCACATTGTTTTTACTGTTTGGAATTTACATTTGTGACCATGGTTGTTCAAGTTTGAAAGAAACTTTAGCATGGCTTCATATTAATTTTTTTCCAGGAAGTATTTGGCTCCCGATTTACAATTTTTGGATGATTGCGTTCATAGCTGTCAGCCATTTTGGCTTAATGTTAGCCATCTCTCTTACTTGTATGATAAAATTAAAATGCTTCTCAAAATGTTACTTGTGCTAACTTCCTTCATGTACCTACAAAACAGCTACTCATTGTATAGAAATAGTAAATTTACACATAGCAACTGACTATTGAGACAAACAATGATGAGATGTACGCACTGAGTATGATTGCATTCACTCAATAATCTGCCCCAAAAGATTCAAAGGACTTGTGTAATGGGAAATCCTTTTCTGTTAGTACCATTTATAATTTGTCATGCCTGAATGAATCAACATACACATATACCAAAGCACATAGTGTTTGTCTCTCCTATTATGCGTATGCCTCAGTAAACAGATTACAGCGAGCTGATTAGATGAGACCAAATAGAAGGTCTTTTGGAAGAAACCGACAGGTGTGTTTGGAGATGGTACACTATCATAGCACCTCATAATGCCTTCAAACAGAATATACACAAACCCTTTAAAGCCTGACAATACCAAATCTGGCTGCAAGGAAGGTGCGGCTGACACGCTGTTTAAAGATGGGCACAATGAGTGACGACCTTGAGGTCAGCATTTACTCTAATTTCCTAAACAAACTCCAACGTCTCAACCATAAATGACTGAAACTTGACCCAGCCAGCGGCTCTGCAGGTGTGTTTGACAGGCAACAAGGGCAAACTTCTGTTTGCGTGTGTGTGTGTGTGTGTGTAGGTGTGTGTGCGTGTGCATACTATTGGTTCAGGAAGCAGGAATCAATCCAGTGACATTGAACTTCTTCCTGTCACAAATAGTACAGCTACAGAGACAATGCATCTTAGTTGCAGTACTCTTGATGCTGTCATACATCTTTCCACTGAACTTTATGGTTGTGTTTTAAAATGATTAACTATAGAATACACTGTTTAGTTTTTACTCAGTTGCCTAGTGAGAAATATCCCATCCTGCCTGTTAGAAACTAATGATGGAGAAAAGGAAGCAATCATTTTTAGGGTATATTTTCTTCTTATAATAATATGAGTAATTATTGAGGTTCCTGTTAAATGATTATTATTGGTTGAATTATCATAATAGATTTCTTTGAAATTCGTTATGTTCCTTTCTTCTTTGTATGTTTTTTTTTTTTTTTTATAATTAACACATGCATACCTAATGCACTTACTCTGCAAAGTTACAAAATTGGGGGCCATGTAATCAGCTGCATAAGGACCCGGTAAACCTGAAATTGGTAAAGTTAACATAAAGAAAGTTATCTTACACTGGGCCTAGCACTCAAGGAAGCCAAATCAGTGGCAGCTGATTAAAGTAAACGAACAGTATTTATTTAGTGCTTTTCTACCATTATTTAACAACTCAAAGTTCTTTATCACATGCAACATCCACCCAGTCACACACACATTGATACACTACTTCTATGGATTTATACTAAGTGTTTTAATTGTCAAAGAACATTCACACAACAGTGGGCACATAAGGAGGCAATGTCTTGACCAAGGACACTTTGATGTTTAGTTAAAAAGAGCCAGGAATCAAGCCGCTGGCCCATCATTTGGTTGGTGATCGCTCTTTATTCTGGATGAAGCCAAGAATAAACCATTAACATTGTAAAGACTCATTAAACAAGGATTTTAATGAAATGTGCTGTTGAAATTTTCTTATCAAAAGATAAGCCATTCATAGAATATTTCTGGTGTTTGGGGGGGGGGGTGTATGTCATGTTTTGTTTTGTTTTGTTTTTTAGTTTGAGGAAGCAAATTGTCAGAGGGTCATAAAGGAATATAACTAATTACGTTGTTGTTTAATATAGCACTAACAACAAAAATCCCTGACATATGCTTTACTATTTATTCCTTTTAATCCACTGTTTTTAAAGGAAAATATAGTCTAAATGTATGAACAAAATAGATTAAATAATAAATAATGAAAAACTTGTTAAAGATTATATCTTATATAAAGTAGAGCTGAAATGTTTGATTTTATTTAACCAAATCTGACACCATATTGAATGACTGTTAAGTCAATTTCATACATGTATTCATACTTATATAAACCTCACAATTCCCACAAATATGTGAAGTTGTGTCCATTTTATTACTTTAAACAATTTTGTTTGGACAGAGCAAACCCTGTGACAGACGGAGTCCTTTTAAACTCAGAGAATAATGTAGAGAATTTCTGAAGCACTTACATAGTCTAAAAATCAATAATAATAATAATGAATTGAAGACCTTCATTATTTACAGCACTGACATCATTCTCATTAAATTGACATCACTACATGGCACATTTAATGCTGTAGGTATAAGATTCACAGACGACAGCGCCATTGTACAGCCTGTAAATTAGTATTTGTATAGTTTTGATTCAGTAAAGTCTCTGAATTTTCTACCACTACAGATATATTAGGATTATAAATTTGAGACCTGATTTGACCGGATTCAATGTTTAAATTCTCTGTAGTTCACAGGATGTGATGATGTAAAATGAAGATGTTTAGAAAGAGGACATCACTGAGACACTGCTGTATACACAATTGACTAAATGCAAGAAATATGTTAGCATAACTTCAGTTAACTGCCAGATATTTTGTTTCATTTGTTAAAACCGAAGACTTTTATATAAGTAGAAATCAGGATAAGTGATGCTTAAAGTACTTGTTTGTAGAACATCATAAAAAAAGTTTTGCTCGTGTATTTGCTACATATTTCCAGCAAACTGTCTATGGTTTTAGCTAGATATATTTCAATAGCGGCAACAAACTATGGGTAGTATGTGTCACTTGAAGAAGGTCATGAGAAAAGTTACAATTTTTTAGTAAACAGTGAAAAGGATGGTGACTGTAGCTGTTTATATTTTAATTATCTAATTGTTAAATGAGTGAAAATCTGTTTTATCCATATTTGACAGTGTTCCAGTTGGAGGTTATAACACAAGTTATTACATGACAGCTTAGGTCACGAGCCTGCTATAACAGTTGGTCAGTTTTTCACAGGAGGCAAGGAGCCAAGTAGAATGTTCATTACCGTTTATTTGTATGTTCGTTTATTTGTATGTTCGTTCGTTCGTTCGTTCGTTCGTTCGTTCGTTCGTTCGTTCGTTCGTTCGTTCGTTCGTTCGTTCGTTCGTTCGTTCATTTTCTGCATCGCTTAGTCCAATTCGGGGTTGCGGGGAAGCTGGAGCCTATCCCAGCAATTAGCAGGTGGGAAGCAGGGTACACTCAGGTCACCAGTCCATCACAGTGTTGAGTGTTAATTTCCCTCTGGGATAAATAAAGCATTTTTCATTTTAATTTCTAACTGACATATGTTATTCTCCAGATGAAGCCCTTTTCCAATGATGTATTTGGTTTAGTGAAAAGCAAACTTTTTAATTTTCTTATTGCAGTGAGAGACCTTCAAAGGCTTAGTTTCAAAGATCAGTTTTATGGTATATTCCTAAATGAGTCACTTTCAGAGTCTTAATATTATTCACAACATTCGACATTCATATAAGCTTGAAAGAATGCATGAAATTATGAATTTAGGGTCAGCACACAGTCTGTGGGTCACAGTCTGTCTTACATCACAGTTCATTAATATACACATGCATAGGCTACTATTTTGATAACCGTTGAAAAAATAACAAAAAAAAAAATGTAATGACAAAGTTTTATTGAAGTGAAACTGGTTTTAAAAACAATTTACAGGTGGCAATAGCATGTAGTTTTTGAATTGGACATAAAAGATTTTCAGTATTTGCTTGTGCCCTTGGGGCCCTTGTGAAATACTCCCACTAGTGACAGCAGAAATTTGGGGTTATTTTTTATAGTAAACCAAAACTAGACAAGCAGATTAACTTTGTGGTAAAAAAAACACTTTTTTCCAACATAGAAATATTGCAAAACTGAAATAATTTCTTTCCACCAATGACCCGAAGGTAGTTATTACAGCCTTGATCGCTTCAAGGTTGGATTACTGTAACTGCCTGTATTATGGTGTCACCCAGGCTCTTTTATTCCGTCTGCAGATGGTTCAAAACGCAGCTGACAGACTTTTAACTGGTTCCAAAAAGGACTAAATATAACCCCTCTTCTTGCACCTCTCTATTGGCTTCCAGTCAAATTTAGAGTTACTTTAAAATTTTTTGTGTGTTTTTAAGGCTCTGCATGGATTGGCACATTTTAACTGCAATTTACTCCTCGTTATTTATCTTATTTTAATTAACAGACTGTTTTAACCTATCCCAGCAGGGAAGTTAGCACTGTGACATAAAAATCAGGCCAAAATATTGAATTGCTTTATTGCAGTGTTGCTCAATCCTGGTTCTCGTGGACCACTGCCCTGCATATTTTAGAGGTGTCCATACTTTAACACACCTGACTCAAATGAATGGTTCATTAGCAGGCTTGCAAAGAACTTGACTAGCAGTCATTTGATCTGCATCAGGTGTGCTGCAGTTGGGAAGAACTAAAACAAGCAGGACAGTGGTGTCCAAGGACAATGATTGAGAAACACTGCTTTATTGGATGTAATTGCAAACTGTAAGAAAAAGAAAAATGAACAAAAAAAATCTGTACATTCCTGAAATATACATGAAAATAGACATAGACAAAGCCTATGAAACTCCTAATACCGCAGGCTGACAGCAGCAGACAGTTTAACACAAGATTGGAATGTGCCGTACACGTAGCAACGTCCATGGCAACCATGTTAGCAACGATCTTGCAAGACCTAAGAAAATCTTGGTAAATAAAAGAAGGTTTATTCTTTTTTTTATTCAGTAATATAATGTTTAATGCCCATTGGGAAGGAGAAGCAGCCTTTTCATTGTTGTTTTGCTCATAGTCAGTTTAAATTCAGTTTCCCTGAAAAAGCAGCATTATGCTGCGGATTTGAGGTCTGCCAGCGGACGGGATTCCCATCGGACGAGATTGGGAGTCTTTTTGTATCACTGCTGCTAATCAGCAAAATGGATAAATGATAATTTACCATAGTTATAAGAATGGGGTGACATTCAGTCGATAACGTCGATTCAGTTGAGTGGGAACTTCTGAGTTGGAAGCCCATCCAATGTAAGCGCCTCCTTGGTTGTTCAGTCTCCAACTGCTCTGTTATTACCAATATTAGCAGTGAATTGATAAAAGGTAATAAATTGATCTTTCAATCACATAAATGAAACTATCCAAGAGTTAGTGGTTAGGTTTCATTCAAAATGATGTGATGATGTAAAAAAACAAAAAAAACAAAAAAAAAAAACAGACCTACACACAACAAATGTAAGAGAGTAAAACCTTTATAGTGTACCTCAGTTTAAACAGTGAAATTATATATATATATATAAATAAGCCTGACTGCAGAAGATTTCCCCAAAAATGTAAAAGAAAGGGTAACTTTATTTAAATTTTGATTATGTACAGCACTGTACATAACTCCCTTTATTTCTGGTGTCCGACAGGTCACGGAAGCTTGGCACTTAACCAGCAGATGAAGCAAACAGGTGTGTTGTGGAATAAGATGTGGTAATAATTGGTGTGTCTCACGCTGCTTCTCTATAGCAACATGCCCCACTGGAGATTATGGGATATGATCAAGCAGTCCACACACACCCTCCCACCCTAAATCCTTTGGGGCCAATTACCCACTGCTGGTGGCAGGCGGCAAGTCAGAGCACGGCTATGGCTGCTAGACCATGTGTGTGCACGCTGCTCCCTTGGTGATTTCAGGCTTTGTGAAAAGAATTTATGCTTGCTTCACCTTCCAATCACGACAGTCTAAAGTTCAATATCAAATGTAATAAAAATGAACGTTATATTAAAAACGGTTAAACAACTTAATCAAAGCAATGTCTTCTGCATTTTCTTAATCTATAATGAAGTGGGGAAGAGCTTCTGCTGCCTGGTAGACAGGATGTTAATTGGTGAGAGACTTAGTCGAAATCAGTGGTTGAGTGCTGATCAGTGTAATGAGGGACCTATAAACATCACACCTGGGCTAACTCCTCCAATTTCCTTGAAGACAATGTAAATCTCTGTAATTATCCCACAGTCACCTGAGCAGAGGGGCAGCACCTGGAGACAGGTGAATAAAACAACATAAAAGAGTGAACAGACAGATGCTGCATATTGAGTGGTAAAGCCTCTAATTTTGGATAACCTGCGAGAACAGCGGCTGTGGACTGCTTTGCTTTGTGTCTGTTACTTTATAGAGAACATGGAAAGACATTTTTCATTATTCATCACTGATGAATATGGTATAAGACACAGTGTGCTGTATTGTTGGAGATCAGTTTCATAGCCTGTCTGGTTTACAGTAAGGTTAAATAAATGATGGAAGGGATCAACATACTTTCTCAATCTGGCACTACTTATCCCCATGACTTGTAAATAACATGTAAACATAATATGTAAATCCTTTAGTGTGTACATAAGCACACAAGTATGCCTTACGCTATCAGAGATGCGTTATACCAGTGACGCAGGTTAAATATGCTCAGCAGCAGACCTGCACAGTACCGCTCTATTGACTCTCAATCTTTCTTTAGCCATATCATTTTGTCAGATACCAGTTTTTAGACGGTAAATTGCCATGCAACATTCATGCAAACATCCCAATTACCCAGAGGATAAATCCAAAAGCTGTTGTGAATAAAGTACATGTTAGAAAAACTATTTTTTTATCATTCTGCAAAAGGGTGTCTTAGTTTACTGGTATTCTATTATCATGAAGAAGAAAATGTCAAATACTGATATTGGGTATTAGCTCTCATCTTTCAACAAGTCAGAGGTGCACTTAAGTTGCATTTCCAGTGACTTGAGACTTCAATTAGACTCCTAATCAATCAAAACAATGGCAGCACCACACATCTGCTGCTAGAGCACCATTGTAACTTTGGGGTATTAAAGACTTAAAAAGGACTAATACAAGAGCCGAAAACTGCAACGTCTGTGGTATAAAAATCAAGGACGCTGGATCCACCTCATCCACCTTCATCCACTTTAAAAAGCACCTGGAGAGGTTAGTCACTGTAATATGAAAGCTTAATGTTAGCATCTGTGTTAGCAACGAGCTTAGCATCACAGCGACGTAAAAGTTAGCTTGTTACTACCATTGTACTAAAGTAAAGTTAACTCCATCAGATTGGCCCCACTGAATGTGTTTAGAAGAAGAATGAGACATTTACTGAACACAGTTTCCACAAACTACTGACTTTGTCATGATGATAAACTGGGACCGAACATTGTAAACAATGTGGTTTCACTGGGTCTGTTTATAAGAAAGAATTATTAAGTTTTTCCTGATGCACTAGTGCAGTGATCACCAACTGTGGACCTCTTGAGCCACTGCCCTGTAGCTTTTACATGTTTACCTGCTGCAATATACCTGAGGCAAACTGTTAATGAGTCATTGAGAGGTTTGTGCAGAACTTGGCAACAAGCTATCATTTATATCAGGTGTGTTACAGCAGGGAAATGTCTAAAACCTGCAGGACAGTTGCTGATCCTGCACAACAGTGCAGCATATTGGCCCTCCTCTCTATATTCAAGAAAGAAATGCTATGAACTGCAGTATCCATTTAGAAAAATTCTCTGTGGGTCCAGATAGATTTTTGTACACATTCAAAACTCTTGGATAAGTTATGTTGAAAGCATACTAATCTGAAAAACATTCCATGTTCATCTACAGGTTTTCAAAATTCAGGAAAGCAAAGGAATTGTCCAGGAGATGCTGTGAAATGCTGTTAGATAAGGGGTGATTACAGATTCCTTGGATATTATAATGCAGTTTTCTATGCAAACCAGACTGCAGGCATCACATGAGAAATTATTCATTACAACTGAAAGTGATTTGCAACTTGACTTTGCAATAAGACTTGAGACTTGACTTGGACTTGAAGTCAATCACTTGAGACACGACTTGGACTTGCCAGAAAGTGTGGCAGACTTGTGAACATCTCTGCAACAAGTAGGTGAATTTCTTGTTTTCTACACACTTCAGTGTGTACATTGGTAGGTTAATAGTCTTCTGTATATTGAATAGGTGCTCTTTTTCACTCGTCCTGAAAGTGCAGCTGAATTGTCAAGTCATTGTGCTTTTCTTTTTTTTATCTCTCTTTTTTTTCTTTATATATTCACTGTGTTTGCGTCTTTGCAAGTACTGTCTGGTTTAAATTAGAAATTGATGAAAATTAGCTTAGACTTCATGATTCATATATTGATAAGAGCCTCAAATCTTGATTCAAAAGACAACAATGCATGTCACACATTGAGCTTTTTTGCTCACTTTGATTTTTTTTTTTTTTTTTTTTTTTGTGATGGTGTTTCACTTAGTAAATGTATTATACTGACTGAATTTGCATTGGCATTTGGTAAAAGTACTAATTAATATATTTTACATTGATGTTCCTATAATGACAAATAATGCTTTGAGATTCAGAAATATGTCCCTAAGGGGGTTTAATATGTGGCTTCCACAGCTTCCACAGCTATTTGTCAGGGAAAGGATTTCATTAAACATAATGAAAAAACATTGTGTATGCACAGTACCAGTCAAAGGTTTGGACACATACTCATTCAAAGTCAATGGTAGGTGTGTCCAGACCTTTTTACTGGTAATGTATATTGCATGTAAATTATGTGTGTATTATTGTCTAATGGTTTGTGCTTACAGAGCTGCTACCCTTCATGACAGAGATATTCTTGGAAAGGAGATTTGTAATCTCAAGAGTAAATAATGGCTAGAAAAAGAGAAAAAAAAGCAGCACTTTGGTGGCAAACAGCACTTTATCTGACTATTTTATGTTTCAGAAGTCTAAATTTGTCCTGAAAGGTCACCTCTTGATTGTTTTGTAACTTTCAGTGGCTCAGAACAATAAAAACATCAGCATCATAGAGGCCTAAGGGGAGATACATGCCCAGGTTTACAAGTCACCTTGGATACTAAATGCAGATTAGTGCAGGGCTACATAGAAATGTCCTGAAACAGTACATAGTGAAAGAGAAACCCAACTGTCTTCTTTTTTTTTTTTCTCAATAACAAGTTGTAGCAGGTTTTTGTCTTGAAAAAAGATCCCACCAAGATCAGATATAATCCTTTCTGTCCAGTAGCTTTAAAAAAATCTTAAATGTGTTAACACTTTTAATGAAATTTCACTTGTAACTGTAAATAATTTTTCATGTGTTGCATTTGAGCTGAAAAACTCAAAATCTTAAAAAACCCGTCTTTAAGAAGATATATTTCCTGTTTTCAACACATTTCAGTGAGAACATGAGTTATCAGTGTCTCATCTTTCATTCATCCCCACACATGCATCCAGCAGAAACTCATTCACCAGTCCAGTGTATCAGATGTCAGTCAAAATATAACCTGTTACCAAAAAGGTAGCCATGGAAATGTCATCATAAGCTAGAGGCAAAACTGTAAAATAATATTTAACGTTAGCAATAGATAGCCAATTATCATAAAAACAAAGCTGAGGAAACAGCAGGTTTACGGAGAGTGTCACAAAGGAAAAAGCATTGTTCACATCAATGAGTTAACATGAGACAAGCTTTTAACAAACAAAACTTGTGTGGTTAAAGAGGCATTTGACTAAACCTGGAAAACTAGGGCCAGCATAAGCGGGGTACTTTGTTCATGGGGGAACTTTGTTTTATTTTTGGAATGAAACTAGTTCATATTTCATCTGGAGTCCACTGATGACAGGGTAGAAAACCAGTGTGCCATTAACTTGGGCTTCTGGTGAATCGGGATTAACTGATATACAGACAGACTCCTGCTCAGTGAGTTGATCATTGTTTGGATTCAGATTAATTTGAGTTTAAAGGAAAGAAAAGGTTAAGTTTTCAATAGCTGATGGTTTGAAGATTGTATTTCTACAAATGATTTTTGCCTCTTGTGTCCAGAATGTGTACATGCATGTGAGTAAAGCCAATCCAGTGTGACTGGTAAATACTAACTGGATCATAAACAGAAGCTAGAAAGAGCCCAGTGCCAAACAGCAACAACCAGATTCTACAACTTGATATTAAGATATCTTCAGAGACTAAAATGCTACTGGTACAAGCTGCACACGCTATCTTACGGTTGAACACGCTGCTGCTGTAATAACTTCCGAGTTCAAAGGTGCTCTGCCGACTCCATCCAGAGGGTTCCTGGATCATCTGGAAAAAGCAGGAACAAGGCCAGGAAAACCTGAATTGGGACCTAAGATTTCCAATTAAAATGCCCAGAAAAGTTCCTTCAGAAAATTTAATGACACTTTGTCTAAGAAGTTCAGTCATTAATCTAAAAGACGGCCTCAACTCAGAACAAAGAAATAAGACTCTTTTTTGCGCAATGAAATATTGTTAAACAATCTTCAACTGTACCACCTGTAATCCAAATACTGTATGCAGTAAATGTAAAAATAGGATTTACATAGTTTTCACTGAAATAAACACTTGCAGAATTATTTCTTAAACAATACTAAAACTTTTACATAGTAATATTTGCTAATTCAAATTAAGTCAAACATGATAGCAGAAATGTTCACAAGTCCTTTTCTGCAAGTCCAAGTTAAGTCTCAAGTCCTTTGGCTCAAGTCTTAAGTCTTAGCTTAAACTGGCCAATTCCGTCCCTCTCCTCTGGACGATTTCTTTGCTTTACTGAATTTGGAAAACCTGTAGATGAACATGGAAACTAATTTAGATGAATAAACATGCTCTTAACTTATCCAAGATATTTTAATGTGTGCAAAAATCCATCTGTACCCACAAAAAAATTTTCAAAACTAATACTGGGATTTATAGCATTTCTTCCTGAACGTAAAGAGGAGGGCTAATATGCAGCACTGTAGTGCAGGATCACCAATTGTAGTGCAGGTTTAAAGGCGGGGATATACTTGCTGTAACCGCAAGCGTACACATCAATGTTCCACTATGTTTGTGTACATACTTGCCGCAAACGACAGAAGGATGGTGTGGCAAAAATGCTCAATACTGGAGGTCACCACAAGGGGGAGTGCACAGAACTTGGACTTTGAAACAGTGAAAAAGTGAATCTAATGGTCACATTGTATTTCTGTGTTCATTACTGTGCAACGGGTTTGAAAAATCATACAGGCAGACAAGGGCCAAGAGACGGTCTTCAAAACTATCCGCCATTGTGTTTACCTCAGACCTGTCATGTTCATACTCTTGTTCATATGAGCACTTCTATCATTTAAATCAATATTGCAACTTGCTCACGTGACCCGTTACCTCGCATCAACGTGAGCGGCCTATGTGCTAAAAGAACGCTAGGAACACGTGGCAGCCATGATACATACGTGGGCATGTCGCTAACAGAAAGTATATCCCAGGCTCGCCACACGGGGGGCGACCAACAACAGCGACAGGCGAAATTCATCATCACTCAGGTAAAACCCAACACACACGGGCGGGGCAAACAGCATTGATGGTAGTAGCGTCATGCATCATGCTCTCAGATTGCTCATCTCCAAGAAATTTGATTGGTTATAATATTGGAGGGAATTTTGACATTTTCAGCAGTCTGTAACAGACAAGGTATCAAGGATGAAGAGTCAGAAGATTTTGCTCGAATTGACAGAAATCTTGCTGTTGATGCTACTGTACCCTGAACCCTGTACCCTGAACCCTGGGTTCATCCTTATTTACAAACAAGGAAACAGCATGGTAAATGTCATCATTTGATGGTGGACCTCAAGATTGAGCCAGATAAGTTCAGGGCCTACATTCAGACAAATTCACCACCCGCGCCAAATGGCTGCCTTTATCCTTTGCTTGAAGTATGGGAAATTATGGGAAAGTGAGAAGCAGCTAAAAGGATCTGTTTCTCCAAGTTGAAAGTGTTTGCAGACTACGCTGTCTAGCCTGCTCTCAGCTCACTGGTCAGTCAATGAAACCCTTGCCGGTTGGTTTAGTACCATGCAACAGCGACAAAAGTTAAACATTTTTTGACTTTCTTGTGTTGCATCGCAAGTCCCTGTGTGCATGGCTACGTGAACGAGTGTAACATTTCACATGCATGAATGTCACCTGTCACTTGGCTGGAAGAGGGCAGTGATTTTCGCCTCATCATGCAAGTTCCATACAAAATGAATGGAGAAGGAACAACTTCACCTTGTGTGTCGAGTCCAGATGTGTCCCAGCTAGTAAACATGTCAAATCTACAGGACAGTGGCTGAAGAGTTGCATAGTTGGTGATACCTGCACTAGGGCATTAGAAAAATCTTTTCTTTCTTTCTTTGTTTTTTTTTAAGGGCTTGAAATAACTGTGTGAGATGAGTACAATTTAATTAATTAATTTAATCTTGAACCTTTTTAGTTTTTAAAAAATTATACTAAAAAAAAAACTCCTAAATCAAGTCCTTTCTGGCAAGTCCATGTCCGGCAGTACTTTTCTAATGACCAGGCCCAGTAAAACCATGTAAAACCATTACAGTGGGTCTGACACCAGTTTGGTCTCAGTACATCATCATGGGCAGTCATGTTTCAGGTTTACAGAAACTGTGTTTCATGTTTCTTCTCAACACATTCAGTGGAGCCAATCTGATAAACTTAACATTAATTTAGTACAAAGTTAGTAACAAGCTAATGTTTACATTGCTATGTTCTGAAATCATTGCTAACATAGATGCTAACATTTAGCTTTAAGATGTGTTTTAAGGTGGATGAAGGTGGATCCAGTATCCTGGATTTTAATACCAGAGACATTGCAGTTTGCTGCCCTTATATTGGTCCCATTTACTAAGTTCTTAATACCCAAAAGTTACAATGGTGCTGCCATTGTTACCTCCGACCTGGCAGAGGTCATATATTCAGCTGCGTCAGTTTGTCTTTTTGTAACATAACCCAAAAAGTAATGGAGAGATTTTACATAAATTTGAAGGGAATCTCAGGAATGGAATAAGGAACTAGTAATTAGATTTTTGGGGTGATCTGGATCACTGCCTGGATCCATGAATTTTTATGGGATTCTTTATTATGGGGAGATTGACATAATTTTTCTATTAGAGCTTATAACTAAAAATAATGCAAACAATCATCAGCAAAAAATAAACAATTATAATGGCTTGGCAGAGGTCTGCACTCTCTGAGTGCTTCTAGTTTTTATTGACTGCACGTCCAGACACATCTGTGTTTGCGTTACGTCACTGTTACGTCTGGGGAAACTACAGTACACAACAGAGACAGCCGACAGGAGACCGGACAGAGAGAAGATCATGGAAACAAATAAAAGATTGTTCACGAGTCTCAAATCATGAATCCGACTTGAGTCTCAAGTCTTTTAAGTCCGAGTCCGAGTTAAGTGTCAATTCACTGAAATTGCAACTTAAGTGCAACTCGAGTCCGAGTCCCAGACTCAAGTTCTAATCCTCATCATAGTACTTCCTTTATGAATGAGGTAATCAAATTAGAACCAGGTGGATCAGGCACAGAATTTTCATAATGATGCATAAAAACTACAAATGGCCAATAAATATGGGCTGAACCGATTTCTAAAAGATCTATTAAACTATTTTTGAATCTGAAAATGTTCACTTATTATATTTTAAGATGTTCTACAATATTTTGAACAAGAACACAAGATATGAGTAAAGTAAAATGAATGAGGTAAAAGTTGCTTATATTCATTGTTCTTCAGTGTAACCTTTGTCATTCTACATGTTTCAGTGTGAGCGATTTAAAGCCTGTACATCCACTGTGTGTGGGGTAATGGCTGATCTCTCCCACAGCGTGTATCATGGGGTCTGGCTTCAGGGTAACAGAAGGTCATGCTAATGATGCAAGATGTGTTTGTGATGGGGAGGTTCTCTGGAGAGAAAGGGTTCAGGTGAAGACACCATCAGAAAGCTGCACTCTGGGACCAGTTACCAAGAAACACACCCCTCCTCCACCCAGCATCCTCACATGCACCTGTTAACTTCTTCTGTGTGTTAGGTCTGCAACAACAACAGAATCATAGACTATTGCAGATGTTGTAAAATGACTTAATCTGTGTTAATGAGTTCCCATTTAAATTTATTTAAAAATATGTAAAACTTTGGTGTCATGACAATAGGATCTCACATCTAAGAAAAAAATAAATCGCTTTCAACTATTAAACTTGTCATTGCAGATCTAGAGCAGTGTCAAACAAACCCTTTATCTCAGGGGCCACATATAACACAATTTCATCTCAAGCGGGTTGGACCAGTAAAATAACAGGACATTAAACTATACACAACCAAACTCCACATTTGTCTCTTTGTTTTAATGAAAAGAAGTAATTCATTTCTATACAAGTAAAAGTTTCAGTGCTATACAAAAAACATGCCTGCCTTACTTTGTCACGATGTCGACATATAATAAACTATTCTTTTAGAAAACATTATGAATTTTTTTAGGTGCAATTTCAACAATATTTTGCCTTAGTTTATCATCCACATTGTTTATTTATTTACATATTTTATTTAATATAATTTCATCTATTTCATTTTACAATTTCACTGTATTTTACATGTATGTATGTATATATATATAAATTTGTTGCACCATCTTCATCTTATTTGCATGACTTCATCACATAAAACCATCAAAGATGTTTTGCTTCTCATCACTGACTATTGCCAGGAAATTACTCTGAGAAAATGTAAAGCAAAAAGGATGTAATTGAGTGAGATTTATTGCTTGGGCAAACATTCTTCGTAATCCTGATGGTCATGGCCAAAATATACATCTCCTAAGCAGCAAGGGAGGTAGGGAGATAAAAAGATTCAACCATCCCACTCCAAAGTAAAAGGGAGGATAATAGGTTTTAAAAAAGCAAATTTTCTCTGATTATTTTTATTCTTATTGGGTACCAGATTTGACCAAATTCAGCTTATCTCCAGCACATGTTTCTGTAGAAATGATTCTATAAATGTTAGTCACTTTAATTTAAGTGACCGTGCAACATATGTTATCTGTCTAGGTAAACTGAATGACTTCAGTTACATCTGTAACTATTGTTCCTCATGCAGACAACGTTCAGGTTCCTCAACTCGCAATTATGAAAATGTTTGTTGAGTAGAGGGAACAAAGATGTTCATTGTGTGAGGAGAATTAGCCAAAAGTAAACCAGTTTTACCAAATCATAGAGCAAAAGCTGTTTGTCCATTGTACTGAATGAAGAAACTGTTTGTATTATTATCATCAGTATATAATATACGGACTAGGTATAAACTACAGATCTTGGCTGATATAAATAGGGAAATGGAAGTCAGTTTGCGGATTAAAACTTCTAAATACCCACATGTGTGGAAAAAACATTTACAGACAGCTGAGTCTGTTCTCAGAATTAATTCAAACGGTTCACTATATGAGTAAATGATCTGCACATTTCACTCTTTGGTATGAATCGGAAAGAAATGAGTATCAAAGTCCATGAGTCTAAACATGATCCCAGCCTATCTGCCACAAAAGCGTGTCACAGTAAGAGAGCTACACATTAACACATTCCCCTTTCTCAGCCAGAGTTTTACAACCCTCCCAACACACCCTTTGGATTTGGGTGCCGCTCTGTAAACATTGCAGTTTCCAGATGCTGGGCCAGTAGGTTCATAGAGTCTTTACAGCCAATAACAAAAAAGCCATTAGGTGCAATACACTTTCTTGTGAGCCTATGGGAGCACAGGTGTCATGGAGACCAGCTGCTCATCGGGTGATGGGTCAGGAAGCGAGTACAGGTAAAGGTTGAGCTTTAGCAAGCAGAGTGTATAATGCTGGTGTTTTATGGTCAGCACACTTTGCAAGGAAGTGTGTTTATGGAGTCTGATCATTCTGGAAGATGTTGATGTTAAAAAGCCTCTTAATTAATATCCTGAAATTTAGTCAAGCTGCAGGTTGAAAAAAAGAAAACCAATGAAAACTTTCCTCACAGATGCTAGATCATTTGTGCATTTCCAAGGAGACAAACCTCCCTAGCCCATTTCATGAGTCTGTTTCCCATCAGGTTTGAAGATAAAGTCTCAATAGATGCAGGGACACCTGCAGCTTTAACCCCATCTGACCTACCTCCTGATGAATGGAACCTCTGGCCTGGGAGATGGTCCAATCTCTCCATCTCTTCAAAAGAAAGTATGCAGAGTGGAAATCCTCAAAAAGCTTGACTTAAATCATATCTCTTCAACTGAGAGTAGGACCCTAACCCTAAGCTTATCCAGTACCGTGAGACTGACTGTATTTAAACGTGAGCTGGGAAAAACCGAGGAAAAGATGCTGGCAGCTGTGATGTGTGTTGAGAGGAATGCACCAGTGTTATCACTCACTGAGTTATGCAAGAACGATTTGGTGGAAACCTTTGCCTGGTACAGTTTTGGGCCTCTTCCTCCTCATGCACAGGCTTAACGCACACTCAGTGGCATGCTGGCATACACACACAAACACATGCACACAAAAGCCAAGCAGCTCCTGCCCTGAGGATTTTCTAATTACCCTCAATGAATGGGAGGCAGTCAAACACACAGAGGGCCAACTGCCTGGGTTATCACACACACCACCAAGACTCCCATTGCTTCTTCCCAACATACAAGGCTATTTTTAGGTTTCATCTGTGGTCCTTTTTTCTTCAGGAGGTAAATCTTTAGAGAAATGTACCATGTGAACTTGTTATTAGAGCAAAAAGACTTTAAAAACAAAACTATTGCTTGTCAAGGTAAATCTTAAAACTCTGCATTCCTGTGACATCTATTATGTACATTTCTGGAGCCATCGCTACCTAGCAGCAAGCTGAGGCAGAGAAACTTCACAACTTTTTCTTCCGGGATGCCGTGTGACGTTGTACTAGGGTTTGCTTTACGCAGCACATTACACACTAGCAAGCGCATATCAACACACTGGCTGTTTTCAGCACAAGAAGACATAATCGGAGGAAGAGAGGGAAAGAAAAAGAGAAAGGGACTGAGCAAGAGATAAGACAAAAGCCCAGATAAGACTATGTTTACTGCCTGGAGAGAGCTCACAGAACAGGTAAGATGCAAGATGGATGCCGAATTAGCCGTCGATAGGGGGTGTGTTACAGAGAAGTTCTGTAGTACGTCTTTAAATACTAGATATTTCAACAGTGAACCCCCTCCATGAAGCGGCACAGCAAGGATACATTTTTATGTGCTTCATCTCTGCAGAAGTTTTGGCAAATTTGCAATTGGTGAAGTAGAATTCTCTGCATGTGCATACCTAAAAACTTATATTTGGTGTTTGGTCCTTGTTAATTTATTTATATATATATATATATTATTCCTGCCCCCCCCTTTCTAATTGGGGTTTACTCTTCTTTGCTGTTGTCACACTAATCACTTAATTTTCAGTTTTTAACAAAGAGACAGAGAAAAAAATAAATATATATAAATATACATGTATACCCACATACATATACATACACATGTACACATCTGCATGTACATGTAAATATACATGTAAACATACATTTATATACATAAACCTATATTCATATAAATATACATATACACACATATGTGTATGCATATACATACATGTGTAAAGCCAAACACATATTTAAACATATATGAAAAATAAACAAAAAAAGTAAAGTATATACCTCTATGTATAATCGTAACTGTATATGCATATATATACAGCACATACACACAAGCCTGTAAATATAAACATATGCCTACATGTACATTGAATTTCTACAAACACAACATACATATGTACATATACTCACACATACCTATATATAAATATTTATTTGAACATATAGCTATACATAGATAGCTCATTGTATGGGTTTACATATCTTCTCTTTCTTTGTACTTTTTGAACAACATTTATTTTATTTTTTTCTTAAACTGGATGATGTTTGGACATTGAGTTCTTCTGGAAGATTATTCCATATTTTCCTGTAAGGCACACACTTTTCATTGTTTTTATTACTCTTAAAATCTTCAGTTTTAATTTTCCCCTCACATTATGTCCCCATTTATGATTAAAAACATCTTGTATGTGGTCAGTTAGTAAATTATTTTTAGCTTTATACATTATTATTAATGTTTGTAACTCCACCGAATTTTTGTGTTTTTAAATTCCAAAATATTAAATTTTTCATTTTCCTGACATCTCACTTTGCAAATGATCCATATGTTCTGCCAACTTTCTTCTTTTCTTAAACCTTTTTCCTTAGAGTAAAGAAAAACAAAAGTTTTAAAACTGAGAGAGTAGATGAATACATGGAGTCTCCAGCTTGAATGGTGACAAGCTGCAGCCTCGAGCAACAGAGCTGAATGGAGTGACAGTAAGGCAAGGAAGAGTGGTATCAGATGAACACATGAAAGAGGGAGGTCGCTGGATTTAAAGCTTTTTGTCTTTCGGTGTTCAAAGGGGACAGCTGTCGACTGCACAAGACCCAGCTCTATTCATGTGGGGGGGACCGCAGACAGAAACCACGCCAACACACACACACACCAACACTTCAAAGGAAGGTGTGTAAGCAAGTGTGCATCTAAGTCAGTGCTTTTCCCAACCTATTCACATTGTTATTATCACCATTTAATATGACTTTGTATATTATTTGGGCATTTTATAGCTGCACATGTATTTCTATTATTTATGTATTATTAATGCAACAGGTTCTGCAAAAGGTTTTATTCTACATCTTCTGTCACTCTAGCTGCTTTAACCCAAACTGGTCCTGCATTTTAAAACAACCATTGTCCTTTTGGAAAAATCCCTTGTACAATATCTTTCTGTGCACAGAACATCACGTTTGTCTCTTTGTGTATTGTATTTGTGCATGCAAGGCTAGAAACAAGAATGACTTCAAATATCTTGCTAAATGAAGCATTTACTGCCATGAGGATCACCATTTTGTGAGCATCAGGACCACTATCCAAGATTCAACATCCAAGTTCCAAGAATACATCAGGTAAATGTCCCCAATGGATGAGGCACTGAGTGAGTGTCTCAAGCAATGGAACCTGGAGGAGAATGAAATGGAGGAACCATCATGGGAGGACAAGCACCTGTATTGGATGTACCACTGACAGATAACTGAAGTGGTGGATATGAACAAGTCCTACCAATGGCTAGAGAGTGCTGGACTGAAGGACAGCACAGAGGCACTAATCATGGCAGCATGGAAGCAAGCCAAGAGTACCAGGGCAATGGAGGCCCAGATCTACCACACAAGGCAGGACCCCAGGTGCAGGCTGTACAAAGATTCCCCTAAAACAATCCAGCACCTCACAGCAGGGAGTATGATACTGGCAGGCAAAGAATACATGGAACACCATCACCAAGTAGCCAGCATAGTGTACAGAAACATCTGTGCAGAATATAGACTGGAAACCCCTAGGTCACAATGGGAAACACCCCCCAAGGTGGTGGAGAATGAGAGGGCTAAGTTCCTGTGGGAGTTCCAGGTACAGACTGTGATCATGGATTAGCAGCAAAGGAAAGCCACAGTGATCGCTGTAGCCATCCCCAACGATGGAAATATCAGGAAAAAGGAACGTGAAAACCTGGAGAGAACCTGGAGAAATATCAATGACTCAAGGAAGAGTCTTTGGTGTTAAATTAAAATACACCTTACATCTGGGTGTGTTTAAAGAAACACAACAACACCTCCACCACACACACACACACACACACACACACACACACACACACACACACACACACACCACACACACACGCACATCCTGGTCCATTTAAACCCAGGACAGGAGAAATGCTTAAAAAAAAAAAAGGATTTTCCAAATGTTTTTATTAAAGAGTGTGCATACCAATTTTTTGGGGTCAGAATGGTCATTTTAAAGGCATAATCTTTAAAATGCCAAAAGATTATTGCTGTGTATACACTTCAGCATCAAGAGAAACTCTTCAGCAAAGCACTAACCCTGCTAGGCATGTTAATGTAGGAATTAGAAAAAATCAGAAATAAAGTCAGAATATGTTTACTAAGCTTTTGATATCTGCAAATGGTTGACAAAAGTTAGCTACACCACTATGATAGCAACTGGCTAGCCTATTCATGCTAGCCATTCAGTGCGTGGCTCCTTTATTACTTTAACTACTTTAGTGTAGCCCTGTGCAAATAAAGTGTTTGCCCACCTCTGGTGTAAATTGTGTGTAAATTGTGCATAAAGAGAAGAAGGCTTGATTAAATGGTGCACCCAACTAACAAGACATCTTTTCTCTGAACCATATGCTCTAATTGTTGGACTGAGGCAACCCGCAGGGAGTAATTAAAAGATTTAGAGTGATGACAGGGTCTATTAATCCTTTAGAAATGGTTCTGTTTCCCCTGCTTTTTAATGCTGAGCTAAACGTGTTGCAAAAGAATCACGTAAATCATCTTTATGTCTAATTATGGGCCCAAAAAAGAAAGAAAAAGGAGATAAATTACTCTTGTTTTATTTATGATACTTTAGAACTGAATGTTGGTAAATAAAACCTTCATTTTGAGACTTACAGCTTTACCAGGTACACAGAAATCCCCAGTCTAAAACCAACATTTAAATCTCTCTTTCCTTTGGCTGAGGATTTTTCCCTGCTGTGTGAGGTGTGTCATCCCTGCAGCATGTCTTCAGTTGGCATTTGCATCCAAGGCAAATCAGTCAGACTGGGAGAGAGTGCAGCCACCAGCAGAGCTGAACACGTACGCCACATGTTGGGAAGTTGTCATTACAACATTGATTTCTTTTCTTTTTTTTATTATTTTTCCATTGATCAGAGTCTATTGCTCTAAAATAAGTTTGTCTTACATTTCTAAATGTGTTTTATGTTCTAAAAAGGACAATCACAGATAAAGCTATTACATTTATCATATTTATTTCTTTTCAAAGGACTTTACAAAAAGACTAGCACCATCATCAACCATTTTTTCAACTGAATCATCCGGTGATGGATCACATTCAGTTCTTTTGAAAACACCCCTTAATGAATTTTCCTATGCAAATAATTTTGCATTCACGGAGTGACTGCATTACCAGCTGCAGAAGACAAGGCTGCTCTGTCATGTTCACATTTATTCCTGACCTCTTTTGTTCATCGCAAACCAAGATGCAAAACTGTAGTCAGCAGCAGCCACAAACGAGGCAGCACTATTCGTCTCCTACAGCTTGTACAAGGAAATCCATTGAGCACATACGGCACATGAAGTGACACCAAAATGAAATCATCAGTGAAGTTCTGAAATATTTTTTTAACATCTCTTTCAAATAAAATCCATATTTATGTTTTACAAACCATATCTAAAACATCTTTACTTGGTGAGGTAATCTCCAGTGAAAAGGCAGCACATGTCATCTGGGTGACATTAAGCCATAATTACCCTGCTTCCCATTTTGTTTACCCATCTGCTGTGGTGGGTCCCCCTACATATGGGCTGTATTCTCCTATAGGAAATGTAATAATCACCTCCTTAACAAATCTGCTGCAATGGGGGCACAAGACAACAGCAGGCTGAACACATTGAATATAGGGTTGTAGTTGTGGCATGGGCAGGTTTTTGAAGTGTTAAGCAGAAGCACAAAGGTGTGGTTTGTTTTGAAAGAGTTCAAAGAGGGCTACATGCTTATGAAGAAGTTTAAGTGTTGGAAAATATATCTGTTATGACAACTGTGGAATCACATAATGGTGGGCTGTAGCATGGAAACAGAGAAGCAAGCTTCTACAGCAATTATCTTATTACTGGCGGCACACAGAGAGCAAAAACACATCAGCTTCTGTATCCAGAGAGTTGAACCTCACTTGGTGGATGTTGCATCAGAATCAGCCTGGGAGAGAACAGGTGTATAAAGAAAAACAAGGTGTTCACACCTCACCTCTATCTAAATACCCAACTCAAATTAAATGGGATATGTATTCAGACAACTATTGCACTTATGGTTTCTCAAGTATTATGAGCACTCTGATCGGCATATTAGGGAGAACAAGGCACCTCGACCCCGTCACTCTGTGGTTGTTGTTGATTAAACTGCACCGAACCTTCACTGTTAGGCTTAGACTTAATGAGACAATGATATTATTGGGCCTGAGTAAGGATTATTGGGGTAAAGTGTGGATTTAGGTTGAATTAAGGTTGATTGGAAGTCAGTTTGATGGGCGTAAGGTAGTGTGTTTGTGAGTCATTGTTTATTTTTGCGTTCTTAAATGTGCCAGCTGGGTAAGATTGATGCTGCTGTTCTCACACTAACCTTGGTGTGTTTTTGGTTGTATCATGGGTGAGTTTGTGTGTGTTGGTGGTGACCTTCCTGCAAGGCACAGCATTAAAAAAACAACATCCCTTTCAATGTTTGTATTAGGTTCAGGTACATGAAAGTCAAGTCATATCAAACTTTATTTCTTTGTTTACTTAGTTGATCAAAGTGATGTACTAGATATATTCATATGAATATAATAAAGCACTTAAGGAGCAGCATGAACTAAAATAGAACGGAAAATAGAATCAAATTACATCAAATAAAGCTAGAGTGAAATAAACAACAAAAGCAACAATATCCTGCTCAAACAAAAAAATGAAAGAGAAGAATAGTTTTCTGCTGTTTAAAAAGGATCAAGGGTCTGGGCAAACTGCGTTCTTGTAACAATGAGTAAAGTAAGCCATAGCACACAGGGGATGTCAAACAAGAACACAGAAGGGTAGGAAAAAAAAACTAGCAATAATAGCAAGGTCATTCAAATAGTATAAAAATTTATGCTTTTTGCTGTTAAATGTTAAATTAATATTCGTTTTTTTTAAGTAAGGTCATGTTAAAGACACACTATGTAACTTTCCAACCTGAAAACTCTGCATTTCTGACAGGTGTGATGGCACAGTGGTGCTTTAAGCATCCCATCACACGCTAGCAAGTGGATATCAACAGACCAGCCGCACTGAGTGGTTGATTAAGCAAAGGAAATATTATCAGAGAAAGAGAGGAAGAGAGACAAAGCAGGAGAAAAGACAAGCGTCAACATAGGATTGTTTTTTACTGGCTGAAGAGAGCTCACCGTACAGGTAGGATGCAAGATGGAAGTTGAATTAGCTGTCATTCGGGGGCGCATCACTGAAAAAAATCTGCCAAAGTTTTGTAGTGCATCTTTAAGTACTTATAAGAAATCAGTGTCCTCCAGCTGTTGGTGAGTTCTTAGTTTGGACAAACAGGCAGAAGAGCTGATGGATGGACCAAACCAGCAGCTTCGCCATCTGAGACAAGCTCAAACCTCAAAACTAACAATAGTTCCATTGAACATTGTGTCATGAATTTTACTTCTATGTGAATTTTTTTGTGCCTTGAGATGACTTCTGTGGTGAACCATCAGTTTATAATTGAAATTAATTGACCTAAAAGGCTGTATAGTCACAGAAGAGATTATAAAGAATGATAAACATGGGGTCTGAAACTGTTTCTGCATAAACTTGCAACAATGGAGACAATTTGTTCTATTACTTTTAATGATAATATAATTATGTAATGAAAATATTTTCTGGCATGAAAACAAGTTGCAACAAAGCCTTATTTAGATATTTGCATTAACACACCAAATTAGACAAAAATAAAATGAAAGTAAAGCTACATGTTTCTGAATTCGGTCAGCTCATCTTTTTCATTTAAAATAAAATAAAGCTGTCCCATCACACCTACTCCAGCTGGTCACCGAGGAGTTTCCTGATTAAAATCTGGTCTTCTTTGTTTTACCACCCAAACTTTTACCAGAAGATTTAAGGCTGAATGCAGGCGCCTGTAATGCAGATGAGAAGTGGATACAAGTTTTTTTATTTATCTGACTTCAACTGAAGAAACTTCACTTGCACTATGAAAAATAATGGGTTAGAGCTCCAGGAGATTAAAAAAGGACTCAAAATAAGCTTAAAACTTATGTTTGGACTTATTATATGTGTGTGAAGGGTGCATTTATGTCTAATTTTTCTTCCCTTGTCATCTTTTTTGTCAACTTAAGTCAGTAAATAAGTGAAGCTATGTGACCTGGAAGATCTGACCTTTTGTTATCATGCAGCAAAACATTAAGGAACTTGCTTGTACTTCAGTCAGCATCTGCTTCCTGTCCCTAGATATTTTAGAAGAGCTGTGTGAAGCTTGGCAATCCCATGGGGGATACTCTGTTGCTGTGTTCACAAGACAAAGGCAACAACTGCTTTCAACCGAACAGCTTAGTTACACAAACCACATCAGCAAATCTTCAGTGATATTTCATCTACTGGTGACTTTTTTAAAAAAAGAAATACCCTATGCAGCGCAACTTGTTGATGGGATAACAGGTGTTTAGTGACAGTGTAAACAAAGCCATCTTGAATTGCTGGTTTCAACCTGGGAAGACAATCCAATAAAGGTTAGCTATGGAAAACTCCTTATGTTGTACAGTGTTTTCCACCAAAACAAGAAAACCTGATTGTGACCTGACTGAAAACTTATTTTGTTATTATCCCACAAGAGGAGACAGAGGGGTGAGAGTAAACTTAAATGAAATACTAGTCCCTTAACAAACACAGATCACAGTTTGATTTTTGTTTTATGTAACATGGATTTAATGTGGACTTTCTGACTCAGACTGGCACACCTTACAACAAACAGCTGACTTTCAGGGAATGACCGACCAGGCTGCAAATTTATCTGTCACATGTATTAACCAAATTAGATCATGTAAAGGATCATCATAGCTGCATCAAAGTTCCCACAGTAAAACAGACTCACACTGGAGCTGATTTAGAATCACCTGTTTTTATACTGTGGGAGGAACCTCGAAGACCTGAAGAAAATATAACAAAGGTAGCAGGTTCAAACTCTACTTCCTGTGTGAGGTGCTGCCATGGCTACAATACACAATTCATAGAGAAACTGTCATGTGATTACTAGAAGCTGTTGCGGTTGTAACTGCTTCGACTAGTTCCTTTCAACACGTAAGCAGAGAGGAGATGAGGATCAAATCCCCATCTCAGTGTTTAATAGTGTTCAACCCACATTTGTTGTATGAGACATGGCTGCAGCTTATTTAGTCATTTGTGGCAAAAATAAATGAAAAGCAGGTACTACACAAATCAGAAGAAACCTTTTCAACTCTATCCTAAAGCCTGTCAAAAGCAAATTATCTTTACTTGATCAGATTTTTTTTTACTTACTGTAACTTGACCTGTTTTTTTGTTTTTTCTTTGTCCTTCAAATTAGCTGTGGAGAAAAAAAACACATACAGTGGGTGTCAGGGCCAACCAGTAAAACCTGCCAAGAATACAAAACTGGAATGTGAGGCAGCAGGAGATTAGTCACTCAACGGATCCTGATTCAAGGTGCCACATGGCTAAATATCTATCATCAGCAGCAGCAGCAGCTGCTCAGAGACTACCTTAAAGGATGATTGCTAAATAGCATTATAGACAACAGCACAAATAAACACCAAAGTGATTCCATAAGTCACAATAAGAAAACAGTGACACTGGCAAGTTAACCTCTCGATTGAGACGATTCTGGCACTACAGACAGCAGTTTAACAGTTACCTCTGACAAGCCTGTCAGGTAACCAGACACAAATCTGAAAATGATTGATGTGTTAAACGAGCTGAAACAAAACCTGGGGTTGTTTTGACAAGTTCCATAGTTGGCAGCCACCAAATTCGTTGATTTTTTCCTTTATCTTCAAATCCATCTTTGAGTTTTTCTCACAGTGAGAACGGGAGCATGTGAGAAACCACAGAAACATCTAGAAAAAAACATTTATTGTAACACAAAAAATGTAATAAACCAAAGAGAAGTATGAATATGTTGAGGCGGAAACTAATAAATTCCTTAGACATCTGAACCAGGTGTGGAGTCAAAGTGCTCACCCAGGGAACCTACCTGCAGACGGGCACAGAAAACTTCCAGGAAGCCAAAGAAACATTTGGTAACAAAGATTCAGCAGAAAAATGGGAGTAAATTGTTGCAGTGACTGTGCCCAGGTGATTCTTTTTTTAAGCGTTTATATTGGTTGCTTCTACTTTGTGACATAATCATGTGCAAAAATAGTTTAACTGCATTTATTTATATATTTTGTATCAGTGCATACAGTGCCAATAACTCCGCACAATAACTATTAAAGCAATCAAATCTTCTCCATTTGACTAAAGCTACTTTTTCCATGTAGATTTGGTGGTAAGTTTAAGGAGCAAAATAATCAAAGGCCAGTGGGAACCTCTCACAAGCTAAATATTCTCAGTATATTATTACTTGTTTTATGAAATAAAGAAATAATGTTCTAAAATAATAAAAGAGATAGTATTGCAATATACCTCCATACTGTGCCTTTATGGCTACATCTGCTTGCTCTTGATGTATTTGTTCTATGAAAAAAAAAAAAGCACAACTCTGGACAACAAAGCAAAATATTTCCAGATTTCAACTCTTCTTTACTGTCCATTCTTCATGGGTTAAATTAAATAAATAAATAAAGGATTTAAGACACAATTAGCAAACAATTTGCCATCCTGGGTATGAATGTGCTGTGCAGGACAGGTTGTCAGGAGGATGCTCAAAAACGAGGTTCAGGATTAATTTCTGTGAACAGGTGCGCCCCCTGTAGATGACCTGAGACTCATGCTGTCCATCTCAGAAGTTCAACATGTCTCAGTTCTACATGATTATAATAAAAATAGATGTCTATTATTAAAGCTGTGAAGAAAACAGCTCTGAATGTGATCAGGTCAACTGAGTTTATTTGTGCTCTGTAGTAAAATGTAGTTTGTTGGTTTGATCATCAGAGGGGTTATACAACAGGAAGCATTTCCCTCATGGTTTTCTTTGTGCCACTAGAGGGCGCTCTCAGCTCATCTAGTACAAACAATAAGCTCTGGTCTGACATAAAAGTGTCAGAATAATAGGAACACATTTTAAAAGTATCCCAATGTCAGTGAAGGAACTACACCACAATACAAAATTAATATAAGGAAAATCTAAATATTATATATATATATATATATATATATATATATATATATATATATATACATGAATATGTAAAACGAGAATTATTAAGGCAATAATATAATGGATTTTTTTGTTGTTGTTGTCGTTTGTTTTTAAATTAACTTGAAAATTAAAGACTTTGAAGTTCAAAGTATAAAATGGAGCTTTCATCAGACAACAAAACATGAAGTCTGAACATCATGGCCTCATCGTTGTTCCCAGTGCTCAAAGCTGTCATCCCGTCTTCAGAGACAACGTCACTGCTAAAATGCTGAGTCATATGCCAAAGCCATCTGAGCCGTAAGACAATTAGGACCAAGGGAGAGCTCACAGCAGTGTTTAACTGGAGAAGCTGCTCAGAAGCTGGCGGTCTAAACGGGTTTCTGCGAACAAAATGATCGCCTGCTGTGCATCTGAACTGAGGAGAATCCATAGAACCAGGTCAACAAAATGCATATGGTTTAAAATGTTCAGTCATTTTCAAGCTCCTGTTAATCCGAAATCTGTAACAAAGATTTTTTGTTTGTTTTGTTTTGGATAAAGACTGATGCATGCAGATGGTGTGTGGACATGTAGGACAAGTACTGCAATCACACAAAAGCCATTTAGTATCTTTAATAATCTCTTTTGCCTATATTGTAGTAATAGCTTGTAGTTTTACATGACTATATGTTAAATCGCAGTTTATTCATCTAGTTTTAAGATGTGGTAGGCTATCAATAAGAGCCCAAATGTCTTTTTAACTCTCCAAGTATATTTAGAACATACACAGCAAAGCATTTTTGTAAATATGTGCTTCCTGTCTAATTTGGCAAACTGATTTTTGCTTCATCAAGGACCAGCTGCTTGCATTGGATTACTTCAGTGATAGTTGTTAGTTTTACTGACTTCATGTTACTATCTCTATGGAAACAAGGAATAAATCTCTAAAAATAAAGCGATACATTCTTGATTAAAGATAGTACTGCAGTATACCCCCATATTGGGCCTTTATGATTAGTGGTTGTTCTTAATCTATTCTATGAGACAAAACAGCACTTTAGAAACCACAACAAACCGGGGAAAATAAGGTCAGTGGCCTATTGCACAAAACCAAGATAAGGGATTAAGCCGGGATATCTTGGTCATCCTGGCTCAACTCGCAACTCGCTGGCAATCGGACAAAGCGGGATAATGGAAAGTGTGATATGCTATGACATAAGTTACCATGGAGATTTATTCTGTGGAGCTAGACCAGGCTAAATTCCAGGATCTATTTAATCTCATCCCTTATTATAGTCAGTAGTCACCACAAATAGAAACCAATATTTGTATGCCCACTACACATTGTTGTCACTTTCAAATAGACCCACTGTCATTACATTTGGGATTATTAATTTCAATCATTTTAGATAAAGTTCAGATGATTTTGCAGTCATTATGTAATTAAAATTTTCAAATAGACACACAGACCGACAGACACACATATATATATATAAATCAGTGATTCTATGATCGATCTGGCTTGATGAATCCGTGTCTGCTCTTTGTGCAACCAATTAAGCCTGGATGCTCTAATTTTAGATTCAACTAACCCAGTTTAGTTATTTATCCTGGATATTTGAATCCTACTTTTGTGCAATGGGCCTCAGATCACATCAAAACATACAACACACACACACATACAAATGAACACACTCCAAATAAAAGATATACTATTGTTGGGGTGGTTGGAGTTTACACAGCTGTAGTCCACTTCCTGGTTTTACCAGATTAACAAAACCTTGTTTAAAACAGAAACTAGACAAGAATATGAAACATAGGTTTTACAACACTTGTTTTCTTAAAAAAAAAAAAAAAAAGAAACATTTCAGGAAAAAGATTTTATACTTTTTTTAAAAGATGGCTTTCATTGTGTTCTTCACCATGTGTCGGTCATAACTACACCGTAGCACACCGAGAGAAAAAATGTAAATATTTGAAAGAAAAAATGCTATTTCAGAAAGCTTCTAATAACATTGTGATAAATTCTGTCACACACACACAGAGTCACATACAGTTAATACAGAATTATCTTTATCTCTAAATAAATAAATAAAATTCATTCATCCATTGTTTTGATACCAGCAACAGTTTCAGGTCATATCCAATAAAATTAGTCTCGAAACGGTTCACACCACAACACTCCCAAAATCTTATCTTTGATAAATGAATCAACCAGTTAATGAAGCAACAGGGAACTCCAGCAGATCTTTAGAAAACATTTCCATATTTATTGCAAAATATTTTTGTACAGAATATAACAGAAAAAACATCAACAGAGGAGAAACAGACAGTAAGGCCAACATCAGAACTCCAAGAGCTGAACTGTACAAACACCAACAGTAACATTTGCTGCTTTTTTAGTATTTTTATACATAAACTTTTCCCGCTCTCACAGCAAACTCTTGAACGGAGAGAAAAAAAAATCGAAACAATTTCCCCATTTTTCTAAATCATTATTGCCTTTGCCTGTAAATCCATCAACTTAGAACACCAATGGACAATCCTTAAATGCTGAAACCTGAAACATCTGTAAGAAACTTGTCCTTTGATTGATAATGTCTCACAAAATATAAATATATATCATATATAAGTATATAGTTGTAAAAAGCTCCAAACCGTATAGGACTGATCATATTTTGAGTGTGAGTAGCATCACTTTCATAGAGCGCTACGTCTGAAGCTAGAAGGCTAACACCATCAGCTCACTCACTGAAACCAGACAGTGAGCGAGCTGAGATAATACTTCTAAATCTGAATCAAACTAATGTAAGGTTTGCGTTTAGTTTACTTCACACTGCTGGAATAATTGAGCCCTCACCTGAGCTTGGAGGGTCTTAGCATAGTGCGTCTAGGTAATTCAGGGCGTGCATGCCCATGCACATCCTCATGCGATTTGGCACTGATGTAAAAGTTCTTTCCTCAAAGTAAGCCGTGTGGTACATCTTGGTTAGCTCCTTCTTTTACAGCTTTTTTTTTTTTTGTCTTTACACATAAAAAAGGCAGAGTGAGACAGGATACATTTCCCCCTCCAAACATTCAAATGTACATCTTTAACATTGGCTCTCCCAAAATTTGGGATCTAAAGAAGACAAAAACCAAAAAGAAAATAAGAAAAACCCCTGTTTCTGGGAGTTTAATATAAAAAAAAGAATCTAAATTAAATATACAATTTTATATATATATATATATATATATATATATATATATATATATATATATATATATATATATATATATATATATATACATATATATATATATAATATCTGCATAAGCCCTTTAAGAAACAACACACAAGAGAGGATGAAGATGATGTACAATCCAGAAGCTCAGAGATGGGGGGGTATGGGTGGGGGTCTGAAAAGACTCAACTAGAAAGGTAGATGTAGAGCTACAGACTGCAACACAACAACATTTTTGCTTTTTGCCCTTCTGATTTTCTATATTTTAAAACATCTATAGATTTACATATTAAAGAAAAAAAACAATGGTTATCCTCCTTTTAAGAGTGAACCCAGCACTAGACATAGAAAAGGAGACAAACAAAATTCTCTTTGTCCAAAATGAAGCATTTAAAGCTGACCAGGAGGCTCTGAGGATATTTTTACTTCTGCAAATGAAGTTATGTGCTTGGGTTGGTTTGTTTGCTGGTCTGTCTGTTTACTAACAAGTTACTGATCGAGTTCCATGAAAAGTTGATCAGACATGGGGCGCAGCTCAACTTAGAAGAAATAATTTGTATTTAGGATTTTTTTTTTTTTTTATTCTTTTTAAATTTGGCCTCGATGAGGCACAACATGTCTTGACTGCTTTTGTTTGTTTTGTTGCAGAATCTCCTCTGAAAATCATCTTTTGACTAAAAAGGACATTTCAACAGCGCTTCGTCATTAATATGGATAAATCTGTTGCTGGTTGTTACTTTTCTCTCATCTTGTTAACCCTCCAGTAATATTAAATACACTGTTCTGTAATAGTGTGTGAGTGTGTGTCTGGAGGGAAGAGGTGATGCTGTTAAAACATTTACGGATATCCCAAGTGCTTTCAATGATTCGATACCCTGAGTAGAGGACATAGGCTTGGGGTGAACATCAGCAGAAACAGAAATATTTTTGCCAAGCAAACACCAACTGAAAAAGGATGTTACTAAGTAAAACCATCTTTCACACATAAATAAAATCTGTACTCATAAGCACATTGAAAAACCACAAATGTAACCAGAGGGAATAAAAAAAACAAAAAACAAAAATAAAACGACAACCACAAATCAGCCATTAAAACACAGTCATTTTCAGCTTTACAATATGCATATACTCATGCATATATAGGTGATTTTCCCCTTGCATATAAACAAGCAGTTGGGGACTATATAGAGAGCTTCTATGTATATCAACTCTCTTTGCAGAGACTAACACTGTTTAGTAAGAGACTGATACAAATGAGAGCAAACATAATTCACAGGCTGAAAAAGACGAGAACTGATCTCTCTGCAGCCTTGTAAACAATAGAGGCCAGAAAGCCAGAGGATGATGGGTAACAGACATCCAATTAAAGCAGCAAAGATCAGACAAATTACAAGAAATTGAGGGTGGCTGGAAGTTAGAACAAGAGAAGGTGGAGGACTGTTTTCTCCCATTTTACCAATCAAAGGATTCAAAGTGGCAGCGTCACCTCACAGCTTTGCCATGTCTGATTCCTTTCAGGCTCAGCAAAGCATCAGTTCTGACACTAGAAATAAAATCCAAGTGTCTGCGCTGCACAAGAGGGAAACTAACCAAAATGTAACAAACAGCGGGTCTTCGGCAATGTAACACAGCATCTCGCAGAAAAGCAACCTAAGGGCTGAGTGAATGTTCGAGCTTGGGAGGGTTGGGTGCAGGCGGGGGTGACGGGCAGATATGGGGCTGTCTAAGGTAACAGCTGCCCCCTTCTCCCAGCCCCACTTTCACCTCCCTGCAGCCCCTTCCTACATCCTCTTTGGGTCGTTAAAAGCTGAGAGGACAGAGGATCAAACAAAAAGCTGGATCCGCTCACGGATGGTCTGCCTGCAGATCGGGCAGGTCTTGAGCGCGGCGCTGCAGTCAATGCAGGAGGCGTGTCCGCACTGGAAGACCAGCTTGATGTGGTTGTCGATGCAGATGGGGCAGGTGATTCGCTCCTCCATCTGGCGGTAGCGAGACTGCAGCTGCTCCAGCAGGTTGTGCTGCTCCGAGTTCTCAGTGCCAGGGCTACAGTCCACCTCTGTTTGGTCTGTGGAGGGAAGCCATCAGCAAGAGTCAATTTTAGTCAAGTCGAGGGAATTTCATGCAAGCTGTGCAGTCTTTCTGCAAGATGAGACTGGGCTGCTGTTTCATAGTGCTACTGGAACAAAGATAACAAGGTAGTAAAGCTGATGCAACTGACTATAGATGCACACAGCCCAAAATTTCTTAGAATTTCTTTGGTGCACTGCTATTGATACACTGCTGCTTCTCATTAACATCTCAAGGCTAATGATCAGTGACATTAAAACATCAGCTGTTTCTGAAAACTCATATATGTGACCTTTAAATCCAACTCTTGCAGACAGTGTAATTAAAACTAGTTTTAAATGCTTAACAAGTCTTAACAAGTAAATTATAAACAAGCTAAAAACATAAAAAAAAAAAAAAAACTTTTGATTCAGTTTTGAACTACTGTAACTGACTCAGATGTAAATAAACACTGAAGATGTTAATTGCTCCGTCTTAAAATTATTATATCCCTGCACCCTGGCTAAAAGTGTTCCTCTTACCTTGTCTGATTTTCTTGGTAATTGTGACCTGGCATTTGATGCATTTCTTCATACGATGAGCACATTCTGTTTGGACAAGAATAACCTCTATCAGTAGTTCATCAACAATGCAAAACAAATCCAGTCAACCCATCATTCCTTTCCATTTTGTTTCCAAAGTTCTAACTTAACACTGACCTATGATCACTCAAGCATTAAAAGGGCAACTTACTCCAGGGATGGACTAAAGTTGTGTCTACACATAACATTCAACTTAGCAAAGAACTGATTTTAAAGACAATTAATTGCTTTTATTTCTTTAGCTGCACTGACAAAAAATTCAAAGGACACACAGTCTGAAAGACAGAAAATAATGTTTTACTCAAGGGGATCCCTGAAAAGCTGTTAACTGAAAACATGGCATATCTTAGCATGGTGGGCAGTGTGTTTAAAAACATTTAGATGGTGGCAAACCTTAAACTGTCCATCTGTAGCAGATGGACAGTATCTGAGAAGATACTAGATTCTTTCCCTAAGCAACAGAAAAGATGTAACAGGACAACTATTTCCTGTTTTTGGCAACAACTTTTGCTCAGTACTGTGATTCATGTACCAGTCTGTGTAATCTACTATGTATATGTGTACAAACCCCATGTGATTTAACAATAAGCATATTTTATACAGAAAAAAACACAACTAAACAACAGCCGTAAATAACATCTGAGGCATAAGGTATTTGCTCTTCCTAAGTGCTCTTCCACATTCCCCCCACCTACCTTCACAAGCCACACTGTGCTGGCAGGGGCAGAAGAGAACCAGCAGAGCCAGCTCGGAGCAAATGAGGCATTCGCTGGGCCCAGGCGGTGTGGGAAGAACCAGATTGGTCATGGTGTTGGGAGTCGTGTGGACCCGCCGCATGCTGGCACTGCTCAGGCCCTGCCCACAAGTGATGGCCTGCAGGCGCTGCAACCTGACAGAAAACACACAGCTGTAACAGCACATCTAAAGTGATGCACACACACCAACACATTCCTTAGCAACTGGTTTCAGTTCATATTTAATTCAGATTATTTTCAGCTTACAAATTAATTAATTAATTAATTTTAAAAAATCTATCATAACACTTTAAATATGGCCTTGAAAATATTCAGTGTTACATATTTTATCCAGCAAATTTATTAATTCAAATTGCAAGTTTGTAAGCACCTACCTATGCTTCTCAGAAAAGCCCTTGATGAGCTGCAGCATGGTGCTGTCTGCCACCAGGTCCAAAGGACTCTTCCCCTTGTGGTTGGCATAGTTGATGTCAGCACCTTCCTGTGCTAGAAAACAGGCAAAAGCTGTGCCAACGCTTAGTTCGTTATTCCCCAGAAGACCCGAAGAGTTCAGCTGTGGACAAACATGAGCACGATTGGAAGGGAAGATGCAGAAAAAGAATGAGGACAGAAGAAGTCTGAGTTAGTACAAACATGATTCTTTAGTAGACCCTTTGAGCATTTGAGCATCACAAAAGTAACTGAAGTAACTGAAGTTAAATCAGTGCAACCCAGCTAAGGCTGGTACATAAACCCACATCTAATCAGCACGGAAGAACTCCTCCAACAACTCATCTGCTGACGGTGGCCAAAACAGCCCTAAGCACTTAACTCTAGCCACCTTCACGGCTGTGTATGTGTGTGTGCTGGCAGGTGCCCAGGATGATGAACCGGGCTGCGGTGTTTGTGGTCTTTTAGAGTGGAAAGGACGTTTTTCATTAGTAATATCGACACTGTCTGATGGGACAATATTTCAAGTGCTTGTATAAAAAGTATAAAAAGTCTTACAAAAGCAAAAAGAGTGAAAGTCTCTTAATAAAGAAAATTAAACCAGTTAATTTGACTTCATTGCTCTGTGAAAGGCATCGAGGAGATTAAATGGTATGCTGTGAAGTGTTTTGAACCTCATTACAAGGTGGGTACATTTACAACAGTACCACCTGGTGAACAAATCCTTTAAAACGGCTCTTATCAATACATTGATCAGATACTTTCAGCACCAAGGCTCTGAGAGTAAGTAGAAACCAAAAACTGAATTTAGCCAAGAGGGTATATTGAAAATTCAGTTACTATTATGCAGCAGATTCTCCAGCTAATGACTTTATGAGGCAATATGTCAGTGTTGAGCAGTCCAAGAATGACAGCATAATCCTTAAAGCCAGTTTAATGTTACAGAATCACAAAGTCACATGGAAATGTCATTATGGGCCTTCTTATAGCAGCAGCTTTAAGTAAGATATTACTGCGTAACTTCGTTTAGATTCCTTGAATGTTTAGTGATGCCCTGCCCAAATCCCTGATGTCATGATTCCTCCGGGAGGAAAGGATGTGGTGTGTTTACTCTGCTTTTCTAAATTTACTAGTGCTCCATCTTATCCAAATCTATACTGTTACACTAAGTGGGCCCTCTTCACCTCTCAAAACTTTAGTACTTCCTATCTCCCTTTATTACACCATCACTCTCAGTATCTGGCTAATACTTTCTTCTAAAGCCACAGTATGAGATTAAAGCCAATCCCAAGGTAATCTGTACGTCTAAGAAAATAAAAGCTTAAAGTTAAGACTTGTCTGCTTGTATAGATGCATGTAGCAGTGAAATTCTGACATATGTTTTAAAATTTAGTGTTTAAATTTAAAACTATACACTAAAGATGTACCACCTACTTTAACTTATATAGTGGCACTTCGCTCTACTCCTGTCTCATTATTTTCTCTTGAGTTAATCCTGCTTTATTGCCCTGTTTATATAATAAACCCTAGTCCTTTCTCCTCAGTTAACACTCTTTAAAGCCATGCAGGCTGATTCGCTCCTGTTCCCTCTTCATCCCCTTGTTTACCTGGTAAAACCAACACACTCCATACCCTAAATAACCCAGACTACTAAGATAAAGATACATTGCCTCAAGTTTTTGGGGGATTTTGTTCTTAGTTCTTTTTATGCTCTTTAGTAAATCTTTATTTAACCCTACTACATGACTATATTTACCTCCTTAAGACCACAGTAATGAATCTTTTTACTTCAGAGTTAACTTACCATGTCTGGGTTTTCATTTATTTCTGGATTCAGTCTAAATTTACTTTTCTTAGAATTCCTTTTAGCATTCTTTGTTTAGTAACCGTCTCTTTGGCCCTTAATTACCTTCTTGCCGTTTTTTATTTACGTCAGGTTTAGACTACAGGATTTTAGTATCAGCCCTCTGGTCTGAGACTTTATTTGTAACCACTATTTGGCACAAACTATCTGTTAATGTGCGAGCTTTGCAGATTCATTCTGAAACTTTCCAAACTGATCTCATTAGTGCTTCAACAAGAATATAAAACACACTGGATAGTTAAAATCTGCACGTTTATGGGCCAGAAGCAACATAGAAGAGCAGCTGCCAAATTACTGTAAAAATGAAAACAAACATGTTGGCAAATATTAAAGCTAACAGTCAAAATCTCACTTTTGGTGCTCGCAGAAGAAAATGAAAACCAAGTCGCCCCCTGATGAACAATAACCTAAGCTGACACATGTTTGTACACTGTACCACATAACTGCACTCCCTCAACCTGTAAATGCTATGTTAATGTTATGTTCATATTTAAATCTATATTGCTTCTATTTTATTTTTTTATTTGCTTTTATTTTAAATTATTCTTTACTTTTCGTGCTGAAAATACAATGAGAACAAAATTCACCAGAGTCATATTCCTTGTTTGTGCGCACAGACTTGGCAAAATAAATTATTCTGACTATTCAAGCTTCCCATTAGGTCTCACCCTGGAGTAGAGCGACGTGGACGAGCACCCATCGCTGATCTCCTCAGTGCTGCTGGTTCCCCCCGATGGACTGAGTATAACGTTGGCCAGCTGCGGGCGAAGGAGGGCCACATGCATGGCAGTGTCACCATCCTCATCCTCCATGTTGACATCAGCGCCCTCGTCCACAAGCAGCTGCACCAGGTCTGTGTGGCCCTGTGTTACAGCCAGCTGCAGCGGAGTCTGGTTCCGGTTGTTGCGGATGTTGACGTCACAACGTCCCTGTGGAAGTGGGGTAAATAAACACATTTTTGTCCAAAAGCAAAGCAAAACAGAAAATGTAAGTTTTTTTCTTTAATTGTGCAAAAAATGCATGTAATGTAGCAGCAGTGTAAGCAGATGAAAATCACTTTGAAGAACTCAAATTCGCTCCCATTCTCAGCTCACCTCCTTGATGAGGACCTCAGCAACGTCTCTGTGGTTGTTGAGAGCAGCCAGGTGAAGTGCAGAGAAGCCGTCTTCCTTTTTAACATCCACCAGCTGTCGCGCTCGGGCCAGAATCTTTTCTGTGGCCCTGTAGTCAAGAAGAACAATGCAACACTCAATTAGCCACAAAGCACTGTCATGGCTACACTTAAAGAGCTCATGTTATACTCATAATTCTATTCTATTTTCATTTCTTCATGTTTCCACCAAAAGATTATGCCTCATTATAAAGGAATTCTCAGTTTCTCATAACTTTCTTTAGTATGGACTCAGGGCTTTCTGACTCTACAAATCCTTTACAAGAACACAGAGCAATGCTCGACTCTGGGGGAAAGGGGAAACCAAAAGAAGCTAAATCTGATGTTTCTTTTAACAAACCACTTTAAAATATTACAGGCTGTTCTAACATTGCTAATATCAGAAAAATCAATCAGGTTTCAAGCCTCAATTTCAAATTTTTCTGCAGCCAAAGGTTTTCAAGATCACAAACTGTTCAAATTCTGCATGTAAAAGGAATATTTCATAACCACTTCTTAACTCAAAGCTACTGTTATTTCAATGAACATGAAGCAGTGGCAGTGTGTCCACAACAACACAAGTCCAGGCAATAAAACATGTACAAAGCACCGACTTTTCAAAACAGGAAGCTAACACCATCCTGAGTCTAAGCACTTGACACAAGCTTGGAAAAAGATGCAGTTGTTTTAGAACTGTTAACAAGACGGTCTGACAAGAGAGCACGCTACCTGACATAACTGATGCTCACTTCCTTTATGGTCCCAAATCTGAACCCTTCTCAGAGTACAGAGTGCTATATCAAACAGCAGGGTTAAGAGGAAGCAAAGTTCAACTGCACTGCAAAAAGAACATGGCTTTTATTTTCCCTTTTCTGTTACAGATGCTCAAGCCTGATATAGACTAGTCTGCTGCTCTGTGGCTGAGTCTGCTTTATGACATGTGAAATTGAATCTGACAGCCTTAGTGAGCATCCAGGAAGCTGGTAAATCACCATGAAGGTGTGACATGAACCAAACTTTCTGTAGAGGTTACATTAATTCACTGTTGGCTCTGTTTGATTTTCCTGCATGGAAACTCTGGTGTCACACATGCTGATAGATAATGCTAAGGTCTGTTATTTAAAAAGCAAACTAACTGCTGGAAACTTACAATGAAAACCTACCCAAATGAATTCAAAATCCTGATTTTCTTACATGCTAGTAGCAACAAATTGCAACAAATTCTGTTTTCAGGTGAAAGACTACATCTTTCTTTTGCTGCACACTAATGCATCTGAATTTCAAAGGTCTGGACTTTACACACAGCTTGTTTTATTATCCTTAAAGTCAGGTATTGCTGGAATCACCTCTGTGATTTAAAGGCTGTTAAGGGAGACATTGCTAGAGGTCATTGGTACCTGCAATGCAGGTCTGTATGTGTGTGCTTGCTTGTGTGGTTGAAGTTTTGAGGGTCCAAGCAGAAACTCCTACACATGGTCCTATATATTTAAACAGCTCAATCTTGCAATGAAGCCGGCTTCATTAATGACTTTCCTCAAGACTGAAGTCATCATTTTCTTTTTGGGTGTTTGCGTCGTGTTTGTTTGTAACGTGTTTCTTGGCCAAAGCTTGGTGAAAAAAAATGAGTGTAAAAATTAAGAGAAATAGTTTTGACCAATTGATTTAATGTAAAATGATACCTAAGTAATACATAAGTATTTTGTGAACTCAAGTATTCTGTTAGATAGCTTACATGATACTGTCGAATAGCATGATAGAAGAAGGGGAGTAAAAGGTAGAATAGAGATGTGGTGAAAGTGAGGAGAAACGGGAAGTTACAAGGAGAAATGACATAAAATAGAAGGAAATTCAACACAGTAGTCTCTCGTTTCCATTAAATACAGCTTACACATTACGCATCCTGTACATCCATTGGCTTACTATGTCAAGCTAAAAATAAATCAGGCAGACATTTGTCAACATGCCATCTCTCCTCATTTTCCCAGGACTTCTTGTTTACTTGACCTCTATCTGTCTTTTTCCATTTCCTCACAATAAATGCATATAAACAAACCATTCTTGTTTTATTTGTCACAAAAGCAACAGATGGTTACAGCTGCTTTCGGGAACTTTTTATGGATCATCTTTACTTCAGCAGCTGCGGGTTTTAAAATGATCTTCAATTAACCTAAAAGAGGAAATATCCCAAACAGGAGTAGAGATTGGTTTAGCTTGTGATATTTGGACAAAAAAAAATGTTAACTATCAATAACATAAACCATAACAAGGATAATACAAATACCACTAAGGAACTAAAGTGGACAACCCTTCTAAAGTTTTTAATTTCATGCTACAATTTAATTACATACTATTTGAACACACACACAATTTTAAAAAAAGCCCACAGCGCCTGGACTATCAGTGTAGTAAAGGCCTGCTGATGATTTAATAATGAACTGGTGAACCGAGTTGATCCTGAACACTGTAAATCCTATCTCTGTTCTTGTGGTGCAGTGGCTGTCAGGCTAAATGAATGGTGGGGAGTGCAGCTTAAACTTCAGAACTACACATATGACACTTGGCAGGACAAATCAAACATTTGTTAAATTATTGTCAACTGTGGCCTCCAGTCCCATTCCTTTTCCTCTCACACTCGTAGTTGCTGCTTAGCAAATGTTTTTTTTTTTCACTCCATCTGTAATATCGTCACATATTGCACTTTTGCATGCAGCTTTTCTGAGATTACATTTATACCTGGTTGTTAAAGTACTTTAATACGTGGGCTGAGGATATAAATATATATATATATAAATGTGTACATACTCAAATATTTTAGTATATCTTTTTATGGGAAAACACTATAAAAGTGAAACTTTGACATACAGACATACGCTTCTGTGAGATACTGTATATATATATATATATATATATATATATATATATATGGAAAAACATAACCCGAAGAAGTTTATGTACTCAAACTGAAGGTCCTTACAGATGACAATAACAGTGCTCCAAAAGCATGTAATATAAACTTCTATTATTTTATCCATTAAGTTACATAAAAGACACTAAAAAGTCTCCAACTGAAATCTTGAATGAAGTGGTACTGCATCAGGGAGAAACATTATGGTGATGCTTTTCTTTTTTATTCTTATTTCCTGTCTTTTGTGAGACCCCATTTTCAATTTTCCATGGCATAGTTTGGTTATATTTGGAAAGGAAAATTTATATTAGGTTGTAAAAGCCCTAAAGCAAAATAGCAGAAATCCCTCCGCAGATAAGGAAACTTAAAGTACTGAGCAAATCATCTGCTACCAGGATTCCTAATTTATTGATCTTATCATTGTCCCTGCTCAGACTTGTTTGAAGACCCATAAATTAATGGATGAAAATAAAAACTTACATTGAAAATACACTACTGCATACCAGGCAACTCTGGCATCCATATTCTACAAAATTTCCATTTGAAAACCTTAAGCAATCACTATCACCCCATCAGGTTCTAATGTAACAAAAAGAAAATGTTTAGGGCTTAATTTAATGGGATGGATATAAGGTTTGGCAACTCAGATTTTCTCTTTAGTTTTGACATGTAAAGAGAAAACTACAGATATGCAAGATTGAAAGAAAAAAGCATGATGCAGAGCCGTTTTAAATATCAACTGAAACTGCTTTTTTAAAACCACCTAAATCAGTAACCACTGACTTATGTCACTTTAAATTTTAACCTTTGGTATTTTCTTATGGTGCTGGCAAAATGTGTTTCTTTGTCCTCTCGCGATGACTGTACGGCACTCTATTTCTCTTCTTCTCCTCAGCTGATGAAAGTGAAATAGTATGCTATGCTGAGCTGCTGCTTCAAAACTAGAATCAAAATCAAAGCGAAAATGGTTCACACTATGTGGTCTTCCATTGTTGTAGCCAAAAAGAAAAGGAGCAGGAACTGGAGTTTGCTTTCTTTGTAGCCGATCTACAGTACGGTTAGAGGCCGCAGAAGGTGATGGCTGAAATCCGTCAGCCAGCACCGCAGTCCACGTCAGTAAATACTTCACGTCTGTCCCCTATCCAATCAGAACCCTTCCCAGCCCCCAGATCGTAAGCAGAATTTAATAGAGGCAGTTTAACATGTTTTTCATGTAATTGTCAATTCGGAATTACTATTTCAATGTAAACGCAAAGGAGAATACTTTTATTCCAATTTCTTTAATTCTGAATAATTAAGTCAGAAAAAAAACATCACGTAAACATGGCCAATGAGTTATTCTTACTGCTTAAAATAAGAGAAAAAAATAATATGACAGATTACAACAAACTTGCCAGTTGCAGTAAGAGGGCTGAACAATGTATCTAATGTTGCACAATGAACAGAGTCTTTATAAAGCAATTCTATCTGCAGAGGCTGGCTAACAGTGGGGGATCACTGAGTCATGATACAAAAAGCATTAAAAAGAAGCATGACCATTCAGTCTTGGTGCATTCTCTGCATTTCCTAGCTGTTCAAGGTGCGTGGGAGCTGATGTGATGCAACATGAACAGAGGAGGACACTGGCACACTAAAAAAGTAGACAGGCAAAACAGTTCTGTCAACTCTGGATAAAGCCTTAATAACTGTAAATAAGATGAACATTTATTGTACTTCAAGACAAGTACAGTAAGAATAGCAATTACCCAGCAGTGACACAATCTATATTAAAGTTCCTTAATGTTGCATTAAGCAAGATTTTCCTGGGAAAAAATGTACAGTGATAAGCTTTTGTTTGGAATGCTTTGGACTAAAAAAGGCTACACTGAATGTATCATAGGAACAACTCAGAGGAATGGTGTGTGTGTGTGTCTGTGTGTGTGTGTGTAAAGGGAGACACAATAAAAAAAAAGTAAAGTAGAAGCTGCATTTTTGCCTGATACTGACTTCCAGCCTGCTGACAGCAGCAGATGCTGTGTGGGAGACGAGTGCTCTATCTGTAACAGATAGTGTTGAGAACTGACCTTCAAATCCTTATTTGAACCCAGTGGAGAGATTCCCACATGTACACATTCCCATCACTTACAATCCTCATATCAGATATGTGCATTTAAACTACCAACAGATGGTGACTAAGTGACAAGACAGAAGGTAGTGGAAATCACACTCCGCATAGAGACCAGAGGTGCAAACTGTGCATTGCCAGGTTTGGAGATTACACTGAATTTTTCCTCGGTGGCAACAGCATAACTGATTAGCTGACTTTTTATAAAAACTGAATAAAACTGTGTAACTGTACTTAAACTTGAGAAATTCTCCATTTATTTTTAGCAGAGTAAAGAATTTTTACGATTAACTTTTGTGGAAACTAAGTGCTCCTTCCTGTGTGGCACATGAGCCAAAGCCTAACTTTTGAGTATCTTTCTATCATTTCCACTCACAGTTTGTTCCCTTTGAGGGCAGCATGGTGGAGAAGGTTGAAGCCTCTGTGGTTCTGCTGGGTGAAGTCAATGTTGGGCACAATGACGAGGATCTCGATGATATTGCGGAAATCTTTAGCAATGGCGTCATGTAGGGGCGTGTCGCCGTATGAATCCTAAGAGAGGAAGAGGAAAAATTGACATGTAATGTGATAAATGTTGCAGCTGCATGGATTAAAACTAAACTATTTCTGCAGGTTTTTAAACTGCAGCTAAAAAAAACAAAAGGGCTGTGTAGGGGTTTTTTTCACCATTTTCTTCTGACAAAGTCAAATGCAAATCAAATACTGGAAAAGTTGTGGTGGCCTAATAAAAGGACACAGGAAATACAACTCTGATTTAAGATTAGCCTCATTAGCCGATGAGTATATGAGAATATTCTCCATGCAAGATGTTCTGGTTATCTATGATCTAACATAATTTTGTTCACTAAAATGCTTTTGTGTCCTCACTCTCACTTTCAGCCAGAACAAAAACAGACACACAAATAGACCATATGCTCATTTGCCACACAAAAACACAAACAAACTCTAGGCTGGCATGTTTTTAGCTGAGTAGCGATACTATTCAAGTGGAATAATGTGAATTAGTTAGTGAATTCTGGGCCTGGTTGCAGGCATGTTAGACCATCTGAATAATCCCATTAAAACAGATACTACATTGTCTTAACGAGACTGAGAGATTAGGAAAAGCTGGGTCACAAGAAATGCGAGTGTTTGTACATGTGTGTGTCCACAACTACTGTTTTACAGGGCAATGTGAGTTTTGTTTACAAAAACTGACTGACAGCCAGAGAGGCTCAATTACCGGCTACCTTAATATTTCCTTAATTATCTTGGATTGGTTAGATTCGATTCAGAGATAAAACTCCTGACTAGTGTTTGAGTAGCAAGGACATATTAAGGACTCTGAAGCCTTTTTTATTCCCAAATTAAAAAGAGTACATGTGATTTAAATATATGTCTAATAAAAGTAAGTTATCAGCCCTGCTGATGCAGTTCAATTAACATGTAAAGAGGTGAAATGGACTAAAAGAAAGGGTCAAGAATAAAATAAATTCTGTTTTTTGGGGTGGGGGTCTCTGTGTTTCTGTAAGTTTGAACTAAATGTTCTGTTCATGAAAAAGGAAAAAAGCTTAAGAAATAAAGTAAAAAAAATTGTCAATAGTCAAAGTACAGGATTAAGCAAACTACATCCTCTCACCTGGAGATTGACGTCAGCGGAGTGTTCACTCAGCACTCGCACAACGTCAGTGAAGCCCTTGTTGACAGCGATGTGGAGTGCCGTACACATGGAGTTGTTCAGGAGGTTGACATTTGCCCCCTTGCTCAACAGCAGCCGTGCAATTTCTGCCTGATTTCTAAACCGCACAAGAAAGAGAAAAACATGCAAATGCAGTTTAATCCTAATACTGTAAATGCACTATAATGTATGTAACTTTAAACAGTTATATGCTGTAAAACACTAATAACCAAGTAGTAGCTACACAAAAGTTAAAAATGGCTTGCTAATTTTTCATAAACATTCCTTTCAAATGCTTTATTTTAATTAAATAACTGCAACAAACTGAAAAAGTTATTTTAAGCAAGTTTTAATTTTGATTTATTGGTGAATCCTTGAGTCCGTAGAAATGTGACACAAGAAGTAAATAAAGCCGGCTTATTTGGTAACCAGGCTAGGTACATCAGTCGGTAAGGAGATTCATCCAACAGGTAAAAAGCTGCTCCAGTTTTGTACTCAAGTACTGTGTCTATACACACCTGTAAAACCACAATAAACATGTCTACACTTGTGCATTCTCACCCAAAGGCAGTGTAATGCAGTGCTGTGTCTCCATCATCATCCTTGACCTCGACTGAGCTGTTGGCCTGCAGCAGGGCTTTCACCACCTCCATGTGGCCTTGGTGAGCAGCAACCTGCAGTGCAGTCTTGCCCTGGTTCTTGATATCCACCTGCCAGGAACACAGACATCGTTGAAGATTCATCAGTGGCAAAGATGGTCTGGACACTAACAGAGCTGAACACAGACTGAAATAATCTGTGCATGAACAGCAACCACATTCATCATACACGTGATAAACATAATCCCAATGAGCAGTGTTGTCATTGCAGATTGAAACTGCAGTGAGGACCACAACAAATAAATATAGTGCTCTCTTTCTCTTTCCTTTTATAGAAAAAACAATTATCAGTCTCATCTTGTATTTGCAGAATTATTATACATCTTATAATTGCATATTAAACATAATATAATAATATATTCTAGTTTCAGTGTAAACTAGGAAAAGTTTTGGCAGTTGTTTGGCATAACAAAGTGGTTTGTGTACAAAAGAGATTCCTTACAATTCAGGTATGACAGATAGCTGCTACTTAGAAGATCATGAAAAAGATCATGTGGTTGAAACAAAAAGAAAAGATTTATCAAATTTATATCAAACATTCCTGGAACACTGAGGACCACAAGTCTTCCTGACTCCTGGAAAATCCTTTGCACAAAAAAATATTCTGAAACTCAGTCATTTCCTGGTCAGTGATGGAGGGATATAAAAAAATGTCAGTACATCGTTTTAATTGCTATCTTGCTGCTGCTTTGAAGCTTTTAAATGTTGTACAATTTTTACTTTTACCACAACATCCACTTAGAATAAACATGATTATAAATGATACACAACTACTTTTGATTCAATTTAATCAGTGTAATCCTGCATTGTTAGCTGGCTGACTGCTGAATGAGTACAGATGGCCAATAGAAAAGAAAAGCATGTAATACACTATGTACTTTATTTAACCTGCTTGTCCCTAAACTTGAACTTTCATCTCTTTCACCCACACATTTTCCAGTGAATGGAGGGGACAAAATCCAGTGCAACACAATGATCTCTTTCTGGTTGATATCCTTCTATCTATAATGGGGCACTTTCAAAGCCCTTCCTTGATACCATGCCTTCAAAATTAAATCAGTAGAAACAGATATATAGCCATACCAACATGTGAAGAAGTGGAGTAATGGAATGGAGTTTAACATTTTCTTCCATTTATCATCTAGCTAACATAACTCAGGGTTGTAGAAAAAACTAAACAAAGGAAAATAAAAAAAATTTGTGCTTCCCACTTTGAATATATCTGTCAAAGTCAACACCCTGACTACATTAGACAATAGTTTGTGAGGAGTTACTCCCACCCTACAGTATTAACTGATTGACTGATCTTTAGTTTTATCTCAGCACATTGTTTTCAAGTCACAATGCTAAATTAAAAAACAGCCAGGTAATAAACCCAAAGTCATCATTACTCACTAAGTAGTTGCATAATGATGAAATGGAAAAAAAAGGATGATAAGTTTGCTGGTTTGGTATCAGATACTTTGAGATATGTATGTATCAGATATGTAAATGAAACTGATAAAAAAAAAAACATCTTCAATCCGATTAATGCCATCCTTATCATGACTGGTGTTTATCTTATTTCTGTAAAGCTGTTTGTTTTTTATGTGTTTGAATTAGGGCTTTCACATAATCAACATTTTAAATCTCATTTATCAAAGGATAGCTGTAAATTAATCACAATTAATCACATTCCAAAATGTGAACACCTAGCTTATGAACTGCCGAAAGCTAGGTGTTAACCTGAAATTGCAGCCTCATCAAATGCATGACATTGAGACAGAGGTACTTCTGTGAAACAAAAACTCTTCTCTGCAAATGACAGGATTTTTATTGATTGTTCCGTCTTGTTTGTTTTCCTCTCTCTTCTTTAATTCTCTGAAGGGCCGGCAGGTTTTGCAGATTCTTTCATCCCGCTCTGGTCCCAACATTTAGACATTACGCAGATGCAATGACTTTGTCTTCTTGTTTTCTTGGTGATGGGCACATAGCAATTGGGTGCATTACCACCACCAACTGGTAAGGAGTGTGGACCAGATTTAAGGTGCTAATTTTGAGAGCTTTATTTTAAATATGATAACCAGCAACCATAAAAGAGAGAAGCTGCTGCCTCTTTTGCTTGTGTAAATATTCTAAGCTAAGAGTGACATATTTTCTCAAGGTATATTTCAAGCACTTTAATCTCTGTTTACTACATGTATCAAACATAAAAAAACTGATTAATCTAATAAAAGCTGGCCATGTTTTATATTTTCATTTAGTATAACTGCAGACAATGATTTCATCAAACTGTTACATATCATTGTGCAGTATTGCCTCATTCGGCACAATAGGTCAAATTGGCCCCTAGAATCCCCACCCCCATTCTCGGTCCCCTGGTGGAAGATTTTGGAACGGACTGTGGACTGCAGCAAAAAGAAGGAGTGCTGCACTAACCTTGTCAGGATACTTCTGCACCAGCTCTCGTACTTTGTTGGCACTGCCGTGTGCAGCCTCTATGACCAGCCGGCAGGGATTGTCCTGTTCTGTAGACTGAGACAGCAGCTTCTCCAACACTGAGATGACAGTACCTGAAGAAGGACACGCAGAGGAAGGAGTGGGGGAAGGTTGGGGAAAGGGGAGAGAGAAAAAAGAAAAAGGATTAACTTTTCATGTCAGATGGTAGCCATGAAAGCTTTGGCTGAAGCTGAAGTTAACAATACCACATGAATGAGTCAAAATGTCCCTCCATGCAATAAAATCTGACCATACACACACAAACACGCACATCACTGTGTTGTCACCCTTCCATCCTTTGAAGTGAACATAAACACAGAGTATGTCATGATTAAGAAACTGCTGAGAACTTCTGACACGATGATAAATGTCTGCTGAGCTGCCAAAGCCTCTCACTAGCAGCATGCTGGATCATGACATGCTACAGAGAAGAGTACTTCAAGAAACTGACACCCTGTCCACATTGATGGAAAAAAGAAAAGTCATTAATGCAGCTGTGGCAACTTGTATGAGAGAGCATGCATAGTAAAGGACAGAATTGGAATGAAGAGAGGAAAGGATGAGAAAATGCACGCGGGAGGTAAAGCTGGAGCTGCAGCGTTAGAGATGAGCCCACTGGTCCCAGGAGAGGCCTTACTTCCAGATTCGTTGGGGTTCTCAGCTGTCATGAGGTTGGCATCCACCTCTGCAGGCTGGGCAGAAAGGCATGCTGGGTTGAATGTCCAAGTCTGGCCTCCAAATGCCACCCGTAAATCACCATCTGCATACACTTTTAACACCTTCCCGACCTGGCCAAGCACCTACAGAAAAAGGAGTAAGTCAAGTTGAAGTGGCATGAATAAGTGAGTAACAGTTGACAATGGCAAGCAACCAAATCAGAGAAAACTTCATGTGTTTAATCGAGCTTCTGCCTCATTGATGGCAATCAACATTTGAGAAAATATCACTAAACATGATTTGCTTCTGGAGTACACACAACTTTTTTGCAGAAGGTAAGGCTTAATTTCATTAACAAGCTAAAAACAAGCATACAGGAGTCATGCTGTCTGTCCACTCCCCATGGCCAGCCTGCAGTCTCTTCACAGTTTCCATCTCGTCCAATACTCTCACAAGGTCACCAACACCAAAGGTGTTCACCTTGAAGAAAAAAACGTGGACAATTTTAGACAAAATTGTGAAATTAAATTCAGCTTCAATTATAATGAACTTGTAAACAGTGTAAGACACTCTGGCAGAAACTCATCTGTAATTTAGTACCTTGGTGAGTGCCCCCGGATGGAAAGTCCAGCGGATGTTGTTGCTGTACTGGACTCGGACATCTCCTCGATCAGTGATCCTATGAACAGTCCCGATCCGGCAAATGTACTGAAAACACAAAAAGGCTGTTTTGTCCTGGGTCTCCACTTATCATAGATGTGACCTTAATGTTCCCTTTAGCAGCTGTGACTTCAAAGTTGGATGCTTTGCTTCCTTTCATTCTGTTGGAACATCCATCTAAACCACTTATATAAATAATCTGCAGGCCAAGTTGTAAATGTATGCGATGTGATTGTTTCTGACAACATGAAGATTGCATGTGTGTACAGAACAAACTCACTTAAGTCTACATCCCTTTCAAACTCAGCAGTTACATACTGTAAAACTGTCTTTAAACCTTTCTCTTATTCAACTCTCAGAGGGAAATGTTTCCACACCTCTGCCATTTTTGGGTTCCATCCTCCGTGGCCCTCCTGCATCTGCCGCAGGATGTCCACTTCCAAGAGACATTTGACTTTATCACCCTGCTGAAAGGAGTGGCCATCAGCACTTTCCTGCCGTTGCAGCTCTGCATGCTCTCCTAGATGGACAGTCATCAACATCAACAACAGTTTTTTTTCCAAGTTAACAGTAACAACAGTTTGGATTTAAAGTTAACTTTGTAATTTCTACATAGTTACAACATCATTATAACAACTGTTATACTAAAACACCTCCTTACCGAGCTTAGGTAGATGATCTTTGTAATAGAAGCCTCCTTGGCCATCTGACACATACTTGAGGTCAACTTTGCCTTTGTGGCCCATTCGGTAGACATTGGTGGTGCCATTCGACCAAGTGACACTAGCCACGCTGCGTCCAGACTCTGTATCCCAGCCACGAATATCCACTACTTTCCCAACTTTACCCTCCCCACCTGCACATACATTAATACACAGAAATAAACGCACACAAAACATGCAAGAAACAATAATGCTGTAATGAGTTTATGAAAGAAAGGAGAAAAAAAACAGCAAAAGGAAAACATGCCCAAACAGTAAGTAATGTCATATACATCGAGGATTAATTCAGATGAACATCAAGACATAATTCAAAAACAGTTACAGGCATGGATGTAAGAGACACAATTTCCCTTTCTGACTTGAGCTGCCAAGTGTCAGCCATTCATTATCATTTTCTACATTCACTGCTATAAAAACCAAAGTGAAACACAAACCTTCTTGAAAAATGTTTAACAAAGTGCAGAATGAGAAGCAACAAACATGTCCAAAGAAATCATTAATACATATCCTGTTTGATTTCTGAAAACCTTCTTAATGAATTAAAGCTGTTCCACTACCAACAAAAGAAGTCCAACTAAACCAGTGACTCGTGTAGCATCATGACAGGCTGGGGGATTCTGAGCATGCTCAGAGTGTCCCAGATACATTTACCAAACACACCATTTAAGCCTGATGAATGACTTAACCAAACACCCAGGGCAGTGATTTCAAAGACACTACAAGGACATTTTGACTCATTCATTCTCAACAAGAAATCTTGCTACTCTCACAATAGTGAAATCAGACAAGAGAACAAAAACATTTAACTCTTTCTATAAAACAGAACATTCATGGGCATTAACTTAGCCCATTGATTGTTTTCTATTCAGATTTAATCTATTTTAATATAAACTAAAGTGGGATGTTAGCATGTGAAAAAAAAACATAAAAGAAAAACATTTTTCAAAACAATGAAGCATCAAAGTTAGTCACATAATGTAGTAGTGCAGAAATACACAGAAGCCATAAACACACAATTCACTGTGAAAAATAATCTTTTTTTTTTTTTTTCAAAAGAACCATCACTGAGTTTCAGTAACGGGTTTTTTCAGTGGATGGAAAAAGAAATGCAGTAAACATATTTGTTATAAAACAACAGCTCAATAAAGACACTGACACAAACAGGCAAGCACATCTGTGGGACAGACTCAGATGACTCACTGGAAACATAAATGCACACAGACACACACCAAGACATTATTCAGGTTAATGAGTTGTGCGGTCAGGATGTTATTATGGGTTTCAGATGGCAAGACATAGTTTCATGCTCAAAAAAACAGAAGATGGCTTGGTAAGCTGGTAGTGCTATGTTAGTTGTATATGAAGTACTCCCCCATCACATGCATTCACCACTCACCGTCTTGGTTGCCCCAGTCCCAGTCTGGTCCACGAACGACTTTAACCCCCTGAAATATTCCTTTGAGGATGATCCGTGGGAGGTTCTGCCTCGGTGTCAAACTCACTCTGTGATAAAAAATATGAAGGCGCAGCTGAACAAACTGCTCCGTGGACCAGTTATGTTGCTGTAGTCCTGAATACAAACCCTATAACCCTGTTACAGTTTACTCTGAGTCTGTGGCAACAACAGGCTGTCCACATACATACATTGCACAATAATTCTTAACATGTGCATCTCATTGGATTTATTTGCAGAATATGACACACGGTAGTGACCCAGTGACATTTGTGTACTAATTCTAGCTACTCTTAGTATAACAATTTGGCATTTTACTACCCAAATACACAATGACTTAATTCCTTGCACACATCTACAAACATATCAAAAGATAAATACTGAATGATGCCAGAGTGTTGTGGTTATGTTGTGTTGTGGTGTGAAAAGATACCCTATATGACTAACAACAATGAACTGTTTACACAAAACAAACTACTGTCACCACCGACATCAACATCAGACATACCTTATTGTGAAGATTTGATCAGACCTAGGTGCAAAAGAGCTGCCTATTCCCATACTTGACTAGATCAAGCCCCGGCTTCCATTTCAGCCAAAGAGCTCTTTGATAAACTTAAAAATCATTGAAAAGTCCAATGTAATAAAAAGAAAAGCAGCCTTGTAAGAGCTCTCTTTCTTATGGCTCCTCATAGAGACTCGGTTGTTCCAATATTTCTCCCTGGTGCAAAGGTTTTGCCAGGTTCCTCAAAGCTACAGCAGAAAGCAGCAGCACCTTTGGCTTGTGAAGCCAACTAACAGTAAATCTCAGTGTGGGACTGAGCTGGAACAGGTCTGTGCTGAGGATGGTGTGTGGCTGAGCAGAGCTTTGAGCTTAATCCTAGACAACAGTGATCAGAAAGCAAGCCACCTTAGGGCTAATCAATCATAGAGCATGCAAATGGTTAGAAATAATTATGTGTGTTGTAACATTCATGTTGCTGTTATTCCTTTGAAAAATTATATATCTAATATACTGCATAACTACTGTGGTAAGGCAGTGTTAAGTCTAACAGATTTGTAGTATGAATTAATTATGTTAAGGAAATGTAATAAGCTGTGTCAACTTTCTGTTGGTACAAATCAGATTTAGTTTACAAGACTGGACTGACTAAAACACTAACAAGAGTACAGTTTATGACAGAAAAGTTTACTTATTTAGAAAAGAAAGACTCCTAAAACTTAAGTCAAAATTATTTCAAGCTTAGAGAGGATGAAAAGTGACAGATGTCCCAGTTTTATAACAGAGAAACGTGACCTCAGACTTTGACGTTTGCTTTTCATTGCATGATCCTTCAGAGGGATCAAGATTTCTAATCCTGCTCGGCCAAATGTTAGCCCTTTTAACAGACAGGATCGGGTCAAAAGAGATACACCTTCTGACATACTGGCAGGATGACCAATCAGCCAAGATTAGCATTCCTCTTAAAAATAAAATGTAGCGCAATACATTAATTAAAAATACACAAAACAAGTAACATGTGCCAGAAAGACAGCAAGGCTGCTGTATCTAAATGATTATAACAGGTTTGTTGTTGTCATCACTTTCAACTCAAACTCAGAAGACGCCACTTTAAAATGTCAGCTTTCTTTGTGTTTACAGAATATAATATATAATGTGTTTGTGTAAAGGTTGAAACTGAAAATAACACATATTGAGACTAGAAGACATTCAGTCTATCTAATTTAATTCTATGATGGAGATGGTGATAAGAAATGAATATGAAAGCCTACATAGATACACCTCAGACAAGAAAAGAGCAGAACAATCCCAACTTGCCCATTACACCCAAATTCAGGTGCAAATTTGAATAATACTGCAGGCACTGATGGGGATAGGTTCAAAACAAATCACCAAGTAAACAATAGAGGAAGTCAGGTGGGCGAAGAGTAGCTTGTACTGCAAGGAAAGGATTAAGCACTGACTTGACCCTGTAGGTTGCCTGGAACTGTGCGCATGTTGTTTGTGTGAGGAAGAGCCGATTAACCAGCTGCATACCAATCACCTTCTTGTAAACATATGGCACACACATATGCTGCGCTGAGCATTGTCACACAGGCACACAGATGTTTTAATATGCGATTAAATGCATGAATCTTAACTATAGGTACAACTCTGAAAACTACCTAGAATAAATTTTAGCCAAAAAAAAAAAAAAAAGTACAAGCTATATACAGCAAATATTAACAAACACAAAATGAATCTGTAAACAGTACGTAGTGTTCCACATTGATTTGTGCATGATCCAACAGCTGTTACCTAATTAAATGTCTTCTAGGAAGTTAAAAGTGCTAATCCACATATCTGAGAACGGTAGCATGCTAATCCAGATAAATCTGACGTAATTACAATGGAACACAAAGTATATCCGGCTCAGGTGTCACACCATGTTTGTGACAGTACAACTAGCGTGTCAGCATGCTGAATTCTGTGTACAGTGTTTATAATTTCCCACTGTCCTCACAGGGCACTAATAAAGTTTTTATCACCTGTTTGTCCCTGACAATTAAACAGACTCACTCAGCTAAGTTGCTTTTGGAACATCACACATATTTGACCCACATAAAAGGAGTTTTTTTTTAAGAGCGCAACACTCAAACTTTAGTTTCCTCACATAAATCATCACTGGTACTCTGTTAAGTCACACACATTATGAGACTGAGCTAAATTTGACAATCCAGGCAAATATCAGCGGGTCCCATGACTGCCAGATAATAAATCAGTCTTTTGAAATACTGTCAAGGAAATCTGGGTCAATATGGTGTGGAAATAAAGAAGCACTGTGAGCTAGGCCTCATATAATGTAGACTGCTCTATTGTACCCATCTAATAAGAAATGAAGTGACTTTCATGTGATGTTGTCCCAGTTGCACACTCAGCCAGTGCTGGAAAACAATCACAGCTCCATTTCTTCTCAAAAAAAAATACTTATTTAATAAAATCATTTAAAGGAAATACTGGCTAAATGTTATAAATAGATGATATTTTATGAATACTATGATGTCATGTGGTGGTATTCATATAAGATTATATTTACATAATTATATTTATATAATTTTAAGCAATGCACCAACTATTTGTTTTTGTTATTATTTATACACTGATACATAAATCGTAGAAGGAAAAAACGTGCACTGTTTCTCACATTCCTGTACAGAAAAACTTCCTAAAAATCTCTGGGGGTATGTTAAAAAAATAGAACATGGTTTCAGGAACTTAAAGGAACAACTGGAATGTCACTGGGAACAGACACAATTAACTAAATTATATAAGATCATACTGAACTCCACTGCAGTCAGGAACCACAGTATCGTCACTAAAAGATCAATAAACAACCAGTCTATGCACTTCCTACCAAGCCAACTACTGATGTTTGTCACGGTTTCTGGGTTTTGGTGGGTGTTTTGATCATGTTTAGGATTTTGGTTTTTGTCATGTTTAGTTCGGTGTTCTTGGTTTATAGTTATGTTCATGCTTTAGCTTTCAGTTTTGTCATGTTTGGTTTTCCCTCTTGTTTTCCTGTGATTTCTGTTCTGCCTCATTAGATCACCTGGCCTGATTAGTAATCCACTTCACCTGTGTCTTGTTACTCCCTCTGTGTATAAGTACTCCTGGTTTTCGGTCATTCATTGTCAGATCCTCATTTGGTCATGTGTAGTTTTTGTTCACTGGATTTATCCTTGTCGTGTGTCGTTCCCTGTCTTCGTTTTGGGAAATAAACCTTTTTACTTGCACCGAATCTGCCTCCTGCCTGACTGCCTGCATTTGGGTCCTCACCTCCACCTCCGACTGTTACACGTGACAGATGTTTGGAGATTTCATTCTCATCATGTCATCTATGGACATGAATATACTATTGCTGTTTCAGACTACATAAAAGCCATTTATCGTATTACCTTACTTCAGGCATGTCAAACTGGTCCAGCAAAGGGCCGTGTGGCTGCAGGTTTTTGTTCCAGCCAGCCAAGAGCACACAGTTTGACCAATCAGCTGTCTGAAGACTGAGATCAGTTGATTGAATCAGTCAAATCTGGTGTGCTGCTGCTTGGTTGGAACAAAAACCTGCAGCCACACGGCCCTTTGCTGGACCAGTTTGACATATGTGCCTTACTTCATAGAAGCCCTTTGTGTTATCTGGGACATCAATCCATTCAGACATGCTGCAAACAAATAGCTTGAAAGAGCTTTTGTCAAATATCATTCAAATAAAGGAAAAATTAATTAATGGAGACTCCGGGTTTCTGACAAGCCATATGTACCCACTTATAACTCAGTCTCAGATATCCTACATTAGTCTTTAAAATCACAATCTTCACAGCAACAACACTTAATTCACTTAATATGGTATTCAACAGTTTTATTTCAAGTTTGCTTGTGCTTAACAAAACACATACAGTTCTGTAAAGCTGCTTTGTATTTTATATGTTATGTGTTAAATATATATATGTAAACATATACAGATGTTATGTATGTACTATTGGATGGATGGACGGATGGATGGATAGATGGATGGATGGGTTTATTTCTTGTTACCCTAGTTTACAACATTGAGGTTTTTTTTAAAAACCTAGACCTGATGATTCAATCACTTTTAAAGAGTAATGACTCATATACCTATTTGCTGCACTCATCAGACAGGAAAATAAATGGGACTGTGTTGGACCTGGACCAGGCTGAACTCTAGAGGAAATCTGGGTCATACATATCACCTCATTAAAATGAGAACAGGCCATCCAGCTGACATTCAGACAGTGCCTAAAGCAGTTTGGAGCTTTACTGTGAACTGATGCAGAAAAGTGGATTCTGAAGGGAGAACTCACTCCAGTAAATCTGGATACGTAGGACACTTGGAATCGGCTCACTAAACATTTATGCATATCTAGGCCACATGTGGTTTGCCTGAAATGACTTGGGGACAGAACAATTTGATTATAAGGGCCACTGCAAAACACATCTGTTCCTTAGGATAAATTATCTGTTGTAGTAATAAGTCACATGTAGTGTGTGTAAAGATGTTCATTCTGTATATCTGCTGTATCTTAGCTTTAACATCATCCATGTTTTATAAAATGGATACAGCATTTAAGATTTTTATCTATCACAATTTGTTTCACCAATGCTGTACGGTTTTACAAACAGCATCCTCTAAAAACCTGCTGCCAGTTTCACACCAAACAAGATGCAAAACATACCTGCACTAAACGTACTGACACAAGTAAAGTATGTCCTAATGTAAAAAGAGAGAACACTGGCTACTGACTTAAATTACAGCTGAATTTGTAATTAGTTAACTGTCACAGTTTCTCATATGAGCTGCTTCCATTAGTACAATCTTGTATCCTCCTTCATCAAAGGGGTGACCAATATATTCTGATCAGATTATGTGACCCTGCTCATGAGCTAAGCTTTAGGTTTAACATAAACAGCTCTGCTTTTATATCACCAAAATAATAAGCCTTTTTTTAGTCTCTACTCATTGTTATATTTAAAATCACCTGTGTCAATTTAGCAAAATAAAAAATAAAAAACACACACAAGAAAGGAAAAATAAACAAGTGCTAAATGTTTTACTTTAGAAGATGCATGTTTTCTTGGTTTTAACATTAAAGTTACAGTGTGTAACTTATTTGGCTTTTTGTTAGCAAAAATCAAGTAACATAAATACGTATTTTGCCAAAGTCTAATCACAATCACAATCACATCCAAATGAAAGTGTTCTCGTAGCTAAGAATGAGTTATTTACAAATACATAGGAGGTGACGCACCCAACTGGAAGCTGCCATGTTGCATCGCCATATTTGAATACGGTAGCCGAAAGAGGACAAATTTGGTAGCCTTACGTGTTTTACCTGCGAATCCCTACGTGTTTCTGGGGGAGGGGTGAACAAGCAAAGACGACCGTGGATCATTCAGCTTGCCAGTTTATACTGAAATGGAGGACCATCCATACTCTTTGCCCCGCAAGATGGAGGAAAAATAAGCCAAGCAAAGAAAAAGAAATAATAACCGGGAGCAAACGAGCGTGTACATCGGTGGAGCATTTACCATATGGGGGTAATTGATGAAGGAGAGGGACTTCACAACTGACACCAAGGTTACAAGCTTTCTGCTGGATAAGTAAGTTAATTCAGTCTAACAGTGAAGTTTATTTTGGTTATGTTAGAAACGGGGCGGGGTAGTCCAGCAACTACTTTATCCTCCAGTTTAAGTCGAATCATTTACTGTTACTTGCTATATAAAACAGCAGAAACGGCTAATTTGTTAGCCTACAGTAGAAAAGTCATACCAGTAGGCAACCTTGCGGTCCTTTCAGACGTATTTTCCGAGAGCTTTACCTCATGTTTCATAATTTATTTCAGTTGATTTGTCAATGGGGGTGGGGGTAGCTGTCCTCTTCTTGTCAGACAGAATAGACCAAAGTAATACCAGTTTCTCATTGTGATTTATCAATAGAACCGCAAGCATTCTAATGTAAAAATATCTGATAATTATTTCGACTCAATACATCACCCACCTCCCTTGATAAATCAGCTGAAATACAGAGTAATGTTACAGCACGGGATCTTCCTCTTGCAGCGCCGACAGGTCCACTGCCCCTGCAGTAACATAACAGAATTATGTATCGTTCTGTACCTCATCACCTGACCGGACACTTAAACTTCTGCGAGATGTTGACATTTTCCCATTTATGACTCTCTGCGGCTTCCGTAGTTGTAATAACGCGCTTAAACAGTGAGGTTCCAGTAGAGCACTACTCGGTTGCTTGCATTACATTAGTGCACCACTAGAAGGGAGTAATTATTACACACTGGGGCTTTGATAAAGGGGGACAAAAAGAAAAGTCATGTTACAAAAGCTCTCACTGAAAATGGAGGTCAGCATGTGTAACATCTGCCTGACTAATGAGTTAATTGTGGGAAATGACAATAATGAGGATTTTCCTCCTGCACTCTTTATAGCACACAACAACTTCATTAGAATTCAAATTAGAATAAACTGTGCAGGGCTGCTGGCAGCGCAGTACTCACGGCTGGGAGTGTGCTGTTTCATAACGTTCAAAAGCATGGCTGAGGTCGTGCTTGTTGTTCATGTAACACTGGGTACACAGGTCATAGTCGAAGCACACTTTGCACTTCCATCGCATTCCCATGATGCCATGCTTCTTGCAGCTGTCACAGATGATATTAGAGTGGCGCACCCCTGTAGGAGAGAAAGAAGAAGTTAAGGAGATTTCTGTTTTGTTTCTTTGAAATTGTTGTTTTTCTTTATAACTTGTCATGACCTGTACATTACATAATACACTCTCATTTCCCTCCCTGATAAAAGTCACAGAAACATTTAAGGCATACGTCACATCCTTCCTGATGTTACTTATAAGAGCGGCTCATGTCAAGATGGCAATGAACTGAAGCAGAAACAGCATGACAAAAATACAGCCACCCCCTTGGTTCCTCATCTCTTCTCCTCTTCTTTCGCTCCATTAATTGAAGGGCAAACTTCTCAGGCAGAAAAATGTTGCTTTAAATGGAGCAAAATGCTAATGAGTACTGCATTAATGTGTGTGTCATTCAAGTGCAAAAGGAACTGGATGGTTGATAACTAGAGATGATCTTAACTGTATTGTCTCTACAAAAATGGACTTGGCAAAGCCTTTGTGACGTGTGTGATTAAGAAAAAAAATGTTACCATCACAGTTAATGGATCTGTGAGTAGGATTTTTTTTTTTTTTGGTAATGTTTATTTGGATGTTTTAAAAAAATAATAATTTTTTCCCCTCTATGTACCTAAATAGTTTTTAGTGTGTCTAAGACATTTCCATTGTCACAGGTTTCTTCCTAAAACTCCTCAAAAAAGACAAAAAAAGAAACTACAAAACAAACTGACCCACCTGAGCTCCTTTTATTCACTTGGCCCCACCGACTAGGCACAATTGGTTCATCCAAAAGACAAAAAGACTAAATAAATAACCAAAAACTAATGCTGGACTTCAGTTACAACCAGTGGTCTGCTAGTGCAGCCTGGGTCATTAATATATTAGTTTATGGTAAAGCAAAATGATTAAAAACACATATAAAATAAAGTAATAATAAAAAGGATTTAAAATATCAAGGGCAGGCATATATACAAGATGCCTCCCTTGGCAGAGTAAATCTTTCAGGCACAATTTGGCACAGAGACTACCATTCTGTATTTCATGACACTGGATAGGGCAGGGTTAATAAAATAAAATAAAATAAAATAAAATAAAATAAAACTTCAGCAAGCTAATAGAAAGGAAAATTAACACATATTTTGAAAATGTTTGTTTCTTTAACCACAAGATTATATTATATACAAAAACCCATTTCAAGAAAAAGTCACAACATTGTGCACAGACTTCATTCCTATTTGACCAAAGCACCATGCCTACTTTTGCAGAACAATGCAGGATGTGGTCGTCACACCTCACAATGCAACAGCAGTGGCAAGTGTCAACTGGATGAATGAAAGCATGGATGAATGAAAAGCTACCAAGTGAACACCACTGGTTGCACTACTGTGGATGAGATGCATGACAGTAATAGTGGTGTGGTGATATAGCAATAACAGAGTGGAGAGAAATTAGCATGTGACAGGTGTGTGTACATAGGTGCACTGTGATTGCAGTAAGGCTGTGTGAGGGAGCCGCTCCATCAGAGACATGCAAAAGCTTTGTCTGTTTTACTATTTTAAAAAAGTTATTGAATATGGCTCAATTCGTTAACAATATAGTTAAAAACTACAAGTTTTAATATGACTGGTTTTCAGTACTTACCAATTTGAGCATTGTCATAAAGCAGCAGGTCATAAGCACCCTGGTAGCCAGTACGGTAATTGGTTCGTGTACCACTGTCCCACTGTACTACCACAGTCTTATCTGGGGTGGTAGTGCTGCCCTGGCGCCCGATCTCCACCACAGTGCCCACATGCCCCTCACCATCATCTTGGTTTCCCCACTTCCAGTCCAGGCCTCGCACCACACGCATGCCCACCTCCATGCTGCCTCTGTTGGGGCCTGGCCTACAGGCTGAGGGCAAAAGCCGGGGCCTGGCAGCAGTGTCTCTTCCGCCGCTGCTGCGCCTCCGGAGCTTCTTGGTTGCAGAGCTGGATCGCGCGGATGGTACTGCAGGCAGGGATGGCACCAGGGTTGTTTCTGGGAACAGATCAGGGGTGACTGGAAGTAAAAGAAAAATTCAATGAGACCTCGAGAAAAAACTCTGCAGTGACAGCAGAACACGGCAAGAAGAAATAAAGTCAACAAAGTAAAAAGAAATAATTCAAATGTACCTAGAAGTAGGTTCTTCACTTAAATTTTAATCACAAAAAAGTTTTTATTTTCTTCTAATCCATTCTACTATCTTCACACAAGTAAATAGCAAAACCTGTATTGTTTCACACAACCTGCGCACATCTGATAGTGGTTACTAAGGGAATCATTGAGTAACAAGCCATATGTTTCATTCGTTTCAGAGCAGAATTTTTCTCTTGGCTGGTGGATCATTCACTGGAGGCCTTGCTGTGTGTCATGGCACACTTCTGGAGAGAGCAGCTGGACACGACCGCTACGCCCTGCTGCGCTAATCAAGCCCTGACCTGACACACACACACACACACACTTGTATTTACATCCTTAACAGGATCCTCTGGCATCATACATTTATTTCATCAAATTAAACCTTTAGGAGATGTTATGTGTCCTCTTAAATCAAATATTAAGAGGATAACCTCCGCCTTATGATCCTCTATATGGAATTTTTAACTAAAAAGTTAGATTTTTTTTCTCTCAAGAAAATGTAACTGTAAAAACGACAATTACTCTCCGCAATGAGCACAAAACATTCCAAAATTCTCTTGGTTACATCCCAAAATTTTTAATGAAAAGCACCGACAAAAAAACTTAAAACAATTAATCTTATCAAAAGGACAGAAAAACAACAAATGTTTCACACCCGTGACTGATTGCACCAGTGGTTTAAATGAATGCTGCTGAGTGTTAGAAACAGGAACTAATACTGAAAGGAAGCTGCATTACCAGTATGTTGAAGTTGAGTCAGCAATATGGAATTAATTTTGCTGAAAAGCATGAACATCTAATTATAATCATTTATCACATGTGACACATCCAAAATATTTCCGTCATACTCTACAGTAATTTGAGTTTATAACATCATGGCCTGTGAGTGTGCTGTATCTGTGTGGAAAACAGTATGTATGTAAATGTGAAGCACAGTGTAACATTTCTGCAAGAAGACTGCCCGTAACAATACTAGGGCTGTCATACCAGGGCCTGTAGATAACCATCTGTCTGCCTTTAAGCGTCTTCATAAAAACATACAATAAAAAATAAATTAATAAAAAAATAATAATGTTTGCTGTTATTAAACATATGGCATTAGGGAAAACAAACAATGCCTTGGAAAAAAAGATTGGAGAACACATCCTAATAGTAAAGTCTGGTACCTACTCACAACAACCCATGAGGCTTCATGTGCTGCAGTGGAAAGAAAGAAAATAAACTTCTTAAATAGGGTATTGTGAATATGAAAAAAAAACATTTTATAAATATGCTGACTTCTGTTGTCCAGCAATATTAAGAAGCCAGCTCAGCAATTAATGAACATCCAAAGTGTGTTAGAAGTGAGAACGGTATATCAGGCAACCATCACACTACCATGTGGCTCCTGAAGAGGACCAACATGTTTTGAAGAACCTTCCTCTGAGATATGTTAAAAATGCATTCTTTATAAATCTTAACTATGCACAGGAGGAACAAAACAGGCCTGCTTCATGTCATAAATTAAATCTTCATTAGTCACATTTTCACCAAATGCAATTTTGACAAGACTAACACAATGACAGTGGAAGGTATGCAGCTTAGAATTTGGGATCAATAAGCAAGCTCACACCAACAGACAAAATAAATTGAATGACCAGGTGTTGATAGATTTAGAACCTTAAATCAAATAATTTTTTATGTGTTTGCCAATGTAATCAAAAGGCATAAAACAGCGAAAGAACATTAACAGCAGCTCTTCCTGGATGACTGCTTATAAGGTAACCAAAAAATATTAGAAGTACAGACACACAGACACAAAACATTTATGCTGAAACGAAGTGCCATCAGACCTTAAGAAGATGAAACCCACACTCAACCCAGCCCAGGGTGAAAACTACCGGCCAGTCTTACTGCTTCTGTTCATGTCTAAACTATTAGAGCATGCTGTCTTCAGTCAGGTCTCACAGTTTCTCCAAGGCAACAACCTGTTCGATCTATATCAGTCTGGTTATAGATAAGGCCAAACTACTGAAACTGCTCTCCTGTCAGTTACTGATTCCCTACGACTTGCCAGATCCGCTAGTCAATCCTTATACTGCTGGACCTGTCCGCTGCCTTTGACACAGTCAACAATAAGATCCTCCTCTCCACATTCTCAGAGCTTGGCATCTCAGGATCTGTCCTCTCGTGGTTTATGTCCTACCTAACAGGGAGATCCTTCAGAGTATTTTCGCATGGGGGAGTGTTCAGATCACATGGGCTGACAACAGGGGTGCCTCAGTGCTCTGTGCTTGGCACCTCTTCTCTTTTCACAATACACCTCCTCACTCGCTGCAGTCATTAGCTCTCATGGCTTCTCCTACAACTGCTATGCAGATGACATGCAGCTTTTCCTTTCCACCTGACAACCCAACCGTCTCAATGCAAATATCAGCATGCTTTGCTGATATCTCCGCATGGATGAAGGAACGCCACCTTCAGCTAAATGTGTCCTCTAAGATCAAGCTTATTGTCTTTCCAGCCAATCCTTCCTTACCGCCACAGATAAGCATGCAGCTTGACTATCACGCTTGTGCCTACGTCTTCTACCAGGAATCTTGGTGTCATGATAGACAACCAGCTGACCCTTAAGGACCATGTTGCCTCAGTTTCCCGGCCTTGCCGATTCACTCTCTACACCATCAGAAGGGTCAGACCCTGCCTGACTGAACGCACGGCACAGCTCTTGGTTCAGGCTCTGGTCATTTCACGCATTGACTACTACAACTCCTTACTGGCAGGCCTGCCTGCATGCTTAGTTAAACCTCTGCAGCTGATCCAGAATGCAGCAGCACATCTGGTCTTCAACCAGCCCAAAAGAGCTCATGTCACTCCGCTGCTAATCGTTCTCCATTGGCTTCCAGTTGCAGCACGCATCAAATTCAAAGCTCTGCTTCTGGCTTACAAACAATAACCCAAACGGCTCCTGTCTACCTTCACTCCTTAATCTAGAGCTACACACCCTCTCAACAGTTACGCTCAGCCAGTGAAAGACGCCTAGTCCTCCCACCGCAACGTGGTGCCAAATCAGTAGCTAGACTCTTCTCCTCTGTTGTTCTCCAGTGGTGCAATGATCTACTGAACTCTTCTCAATCCACAGAGTCCTTATCCACTTTTAAGAGCAAGCTAAAGACTCAGCTGTTTAAGGAGTATTTCCGCTCTTAACTTTTCAACTCATCGGAATGAGTTAAAAAGATTTGTCCCACTCTTTGGCACAACTCAGCTCTGAATAAGTTGCGTGCACTTATGCCCAAGATGACAAATGTGATGAAATTGTGATCTCATTATTAAACAAAGGACTATTATACAGGGGAAAAAAGCACTGCCTCTAGCACTACACAATAGCACCTGGGTCCAACTGGACCAACAGCAGTCTGACTACCACTTAATTATGATGTCCCCTCCTGTTTGAATTCTTGCTTGTGTTGTTCTCACTCTCAGATGTAAGTCGCTTTGCAGAAAAGCGTCTGACAAATGACTGTAGAAGAGGGTGATGATAACACATTTCCCAGTTAATCATCTTTAGGTTCATCTAATGGAAAGTGACAACTGTTTTGTGGACCAAATGTAGCAAATAATCTAATTTAAGATATCTGTAAGTTTCTGTTATTGTTGTGTTTTGTTTTGTTTTTTTTTTTTGTTGTTGTTTTTTACCTTTATTATACCAAGCAAGACAGATTAAGAACAAATTCTTATTTACAACTGCAGCCTGCCAAAAAGCAAGGTCTTTTGAAGGAGAGGGTAAAAGAGGCTATAAAAAAAACACAATACAAATTCAATCTAAAACATAGGATCTAAACACCAGACTAAGTAAAAAAATTTACAAGATATTTACAAAGGCACAGACAAAGATTGCACACACCATAGTGGCCAACAGGACAGGTTAGCAATCCGGGGGGGCAGCAAAATCCTTTTTTTTCACCTGATAGTATAGTAGTTTAGCCTATAACATTATAAAAACACGGCAAGTATATGTCTGAAAGCAACTGAGATTACAATTGCATGCTTTTCAAGATAAAAGTTTATTTTGCTATTAATGTCACCTGATTAGGCTTGGAAACATATGTAAGGCTAGGGATCAACGGAGGCATGAGCTACATTATTGTCTACAAATGACATTTTAGTTACTTTTATGCACTAAAACAATATATTTGTCACCTAACATTACATCATGCACACAAACGAGCAGTGGCAGCTTACAAGAAGAGCCCAGCATTTTTATATGAATAAATATGGGTATACAAGTGATAGCTGAGACAATCATAAACAAGCTGTAATTTACCCACAAGTGTCTACATTTGAATCAATATGTAATTATTTTAATTTATAATTCTGAAGTAGCCTACTTTAAAGCATAGTAAAGCAAAGTGGTATATAATGGTATTTTATTTAACGTGGAACTTTTATTTTGCAGTACCATTTTTAATTTGCTCGTTTTATTTCGGGTTCTTATATTTAAATAAAGGGGCATGGTTATCTGTAGCCTTCCACACCCCCCAGTTGCTGATCTTGGATAAAAGAGTACTTTCTATTCCTGCTGATTTCTGTCATGACAAGTTGTCCTTCTTTGTGACAAATATGCAGTACAATATGTTATCAATAACCTGGCAATTATTTTAAGCTACTAATAATTATCAACTACCCTTGGTCATGCCAGGGCCAACTGACCGACTGTAGTGTGCTTTTCCAGCGGCATCTTCCATCTTTGCTCTGGAGATTTTTCCACATCCTACCAGTGTTGCCCAGTCTACATTGACATACCAATCTACAATATTAACTGCCTGCCCATTCATCATTTACACTTCTTTTATCCACTTCAGGGTCACGGACTAATAACTAATTACTTAAATTCCTGAGCGGATGATGCTCTAAGATCAGCAGGGCTAGGCACCGGGGGGTGTGACTGACCAGAAAGAAGGGAAAGGCAGACTGATCGGGCACGCTTTATGTGAGCCAAACTATTGACTAATAGAATCCACAGTTCACTTCTCGAAGTGGAGCACTGCGGACAAACACAGACAAATAACCACAACCCCATATTTGAACATAAAAAACCCAAAATAAAAAGAGTGAAAAAATTGGACTGCCAAATAAAAGTTCCACATAAAATAAAAAACCATTATCAAATAAAAGCGATAAAAAAATTTTTTAAAAAGCATATATAAATAAATAAAAGCATTTACAAATAGATAAATTAAAAAATGAACAAATAAATTAATAAATATATTAAATAAATTAATTAATATGTGTCAATAAATAAATAATCATTGAAAATGTACATTTATTAATTTATTTTGTATTTATTTCATGGGATATTCTTTTTAATTTTAGTATTTATTTGTTTAATTATGTATAAAAACTGCTCTCCATAAACTGCCAGCTACTACTGGCAGCTCGTTCATTTACCCCTGTCCAGTTTAATGGCAGCTGGCTCCTTCTCAATAGGCAGGACCCAGTCCTGACAACTAACAGCTAACCCATAGTCATTCAGCCTGGGGAGCAGCTGAAAGCAACTACTACCCCCCAGTTAATTTCTTTTCATAGCTTGTGCTAATTTGTAATGCCAACCATTTCTCACACCACATGCTAGGTAGCCATACAGCCCCTTCATGAAATAATCACGAGTTCTACCTTGCAGTGCAAAAAATTCCACTTTTAAATGGTTGTGGTAGATAACTTCCAGGAACTATAACGTGATAGAGGTCAGGTTGCTGAAAAAATGGTCTGGTTAGCAAGATTCGGACTACTGGAAAAATAAGATCCTTCTGCATAAAACTACTATTACAAGCGTGTTTCTCTTTTTTGAGGCTTGGGCAATGTTTGCGGTGATAATATCTTTTTCCAACACTGCAGATAAGCCAGAACACATGTAAAAACATGCCATGAGCTCTTCAAACCCACATATGACCACCCCTCTAACTCCACCCACTCTATAGCCCACTCAGTGTGTTTTCCAGCAATGTGAACACTGATATCTTATCAGTATTAAATAAACCAGTACTGGCAAGTAGACACAACATGGGAGAATTTGTGGATGGCTCTACCTACACATCTAGGCCTGTTCCTATGTTTTTGCCTCTACAAATCTTCCACAATCGGGAACTGTGGCAAAAGTACGTATGTATGTATTACACACACACACACACACACACACACACAATGATATTTAATCCATGTTCCATTGAAAGTCCATTGAAAAGTGATTTGAATGTAGATAGTTGCAGTGCAGTAAAAGTGGAGGGGTTGTAATGGAGAAAGCTCTGTCTCCCCAGGTTTTTGTATTGTAGCTAATGATCATGTTAGCAAGGAAACACAACTTCAATTAAGCTTTGTTTGCTTTTCAAAAACTCCTGGATAAAATAATAGGCAACCATATAGTGGTGCATATCTTTAATCCTTAAAACACGCAGTCAGAAAAAATCTGGGTATAAAGACAAATTACTAATTATAGGTGACATTCTCTCATAACACTGCAAGGTAATAGCTATTTAGACTGAACAAGAGCAGCTGCAGCCTGACCTCTGTTGTTCCAGAGGTTGGCTCTTCAGTGTACATTCCTTTGACATTTTTCTCTGTGTGTGCATGTCTGTGCGTGAGATGACCAGGCCACCTGTGTTGCTGAAATGTCACTGCCAATCTGCAACCAAAGGCTAAAACAGGTGGGATTACAGCTCTCTGCCTACAATAACAGATGGGTTGGCTTCCGCCATACACACTGCTGAGGGCCGGTCTGTGAGGGCAACTTCAGCTTCTTTCAATAAATGGCCACAGGAAATAGCAGTTTTGTTTGTTTTTTTTTTAAATCCAAGATTAAATTTTTAAGCTTGTTTTAAATTGCAAACCTTTAAAACACACACATGTATATTAAAAGCATCGGTATAGTGTGTTTATTTCTAACTGTGGGATTGTACCATTGGACTATTTGTGCCATAGAGAAATATGTTTTTGCAATGTAAAGCTGGTCAGTACTTCCCTGAAAAATGTGACTCGGTGCAAAATGTCGGGTCAACCTGTAGACTAAAAACTTCCAAATAAAACACTGCTACCGGGTTTTGATCCAACCAGCTCAACAAGGCCAAAATCTCCAAGAAAGCAAACAAGTGCAAAATAGTTAGAGGACTGAAAACAATCTGTGATTATGAAAATGTTTAATAACCATTATGCAGTAATTATGGTACAAAAGACTGCTTCCATGTTTAACTTTGACAATTTGATAAGTTTAAGGTGATCAGCCCTATGACATGACAAAACTTGTACAAATAACAGATAGCTGATAGAAATTATCTGGAATGCTTTACCCAATCAGGAAAATAAATAAATAAGAGTTATGCCACATGATGACGATCACTGAGCAGCTTCCACATCAAAAGTATTATTAAGGACAGACCCAGTGCCATGGGAAATATGCCACAGTGTGAAACAGCAAAGACTTGGCTGAATGCCCTCTAACACATGGTCTAACTGGCTTTTTTCCTTATTTCTACTCCTACTTTGAATAAGAGGGTTTTTTTTCTTTCATTTCTTCTATCAACCCACTCTAAGTGGATGTAAATACGTAGCACACACACATTTTCATAACTTAGTTAAGAGTCTTATCAGAAATGACAAAAACCTGCTAACACTAACTCATGTCAAACGCATCTGGTGTTCTGAGGACTGGGGAAAAATCAATAAGGAGTTTGAATAAAAAATACATACAAAAATGTCTTCAGCATGTGGTGTTAAGCCTGACAGAAATTTCTATTGTGAATTTCAATCAAATTAGTAATGTATTGAGATATACTGTATACACTAATAAGATATATCAAAGAGAATGTTTGTTAGTGTGAAATGTGAAAAGCAAATGTAATCCTCACTTGTAAATAGACAACAGTTCACTAAACAGACCAACTTCATTCAAAACGCGCTTTAAAAGCAACAAAGTTAGTTGCCACAATGTGCACATTACATTAAAACTATTAAAATAAATAACATACAAACAACATTTTTAATAATAGGTAAATAAAAAAAAATTAAATAATCTAAAATCAGATCAAAATAAAATTAGATCAAACTAAAATCACATTTAATAAGTCAGTCATGTCGTTCTCATTCATAAGCAAACTTAAGGGTACATTCACAGCGGTCTTTATGATTCGAATCCTAGTTCTTTCACTCGAAAAGTCCGCTTCGTTTGGGGTTTTATTGACGAGCAAACAAATTCAGATTCGAATCAAAGAAGCAGATGATGCATGTGGGGGGTGAAAGGCGGCTCTGGATGGGAAAAATAGCTCGCGGTCAGACGTGGAAGAATTCTCTAACAGTTCTGATAGAAGTTGTTCTGCATTAATTAATAGAGTTTTCTTTTTTTGTTGTGTCCCGTCTTCTTTTTCAGTAATTCTTGGTGCAGCGCCACAACTGGCGGAGAGTGGAACACATTATTTAATAAGTAGTGCAGTGTGAACCGATCTCGAACTGAGTCCTCAATCAGACTAATCACTCAGAATTTTTCAGCAAACATAAACCTTTCATGTACACACTCACAAATTCTTCTCTGGAAACATATAGCCTACTGTAAATTTGATGGGATTATCATATTGAATTATCAGGGATTATAATACTCAAGACCTGTCCAGGGTGTACCCTGCCTCTCACATGCTAAATGCTGGGTTAGGCTCCAGCTTCCCCGTGACCCTTAATTGGATGAAGCAGTATAGATAATGTATGGATGGATATAATACTCACTCCCCATGATCTTCAGTCCACTATTGAACATGCTGGCTGCTGTTTTCCAGTTTACTGTCACAGCAAAAGCTTAGCAGTGCTGTTATCCCAAGCTGACCAGAGGTACCATCTGAAATCACCACCGCTATGAAGCAGTCATCCCACTAACAGGGGAATAAACCCTTTCTGGCACAATCCTGGTGTTTGGTTAGCTGTGAACTTTGATCTTTGTTTTGGGACATTCTGTTTCTTTTTTTCCTTTTTTTTTCTTCTTTCCTGGTAAGTTTTTTTTGTCTGACAGATGTTACTCAAGGACTGTGCAAACTTGATGCTTTATCTGGGGTGAAAAAGAAAAAAAAAGTGGCTGAGAAAGGCAAACAAAGGAAGAGTGCTGATCGTACAGGAGGACTGTGTTTCAGGTTAATACATTACTCAAAATAATAATGGGCACTGTCATGCAAAAGGGAGGAAGCTTTGATCGTGTCTTGTTTAAAATGTCAGTATCTTGTCAAAGAAGATTGATTCACACAAATCTATGTCCAAACAACTCCACCTAACTCGGCACTATAGCTCCGCCTTAAGTAAAAGATCATTTAAAAAGTCAATATTGATGTCACATGTTGCTATTTGTGTATTAAGCCTTAGATTTGCAGTAACTTCACCTGGAACACATCAAGGCTTATACAGTCTGTACCTGTACCATTTTATTCAGTGTTTAAAAGATTCATTATTTTGCAAAGTATCTTAATTACCAAGCATACAATAGTTACTTATAACACCTTTAACACACACTGATTTAATTATCTAAAACAAAAACAAAACCTAGTATTTGAGTCAGGTCAAACATTTTAGTCTGTTAGATTATCAACCAGTCTGTAACACAAGTCCTGACCCACAAAGCCTGAACTGATTTTAACATAAAACACATGCTGGGCCAGGTAAAGAAACATTTTACAAAAAAAAACTGTAAGTGGAAATGTATCTAGTTTGAGGTTAATAAAGACAAAATGGAGGTAACTTTTTTTTTTTAAATTGGAATGTAAATAAATATATATATTTGAAATTAAGCCTGTGTATTTTATGTTTTAAATTAGACATTTGTGACCGTTACTGTTTACCATACCTTCTGTGACATAAGTGAATCCAACCAGAGCAAATGTGTGGGGCTTTCTGCTCCATTTCTCACTATTATTATTATGTTGCATGTGCTTCTATTAGAATTAATTAATAACAAGTTGTGAATCTTAAATATTAAATCATTCATTAATGTCTTGTCAATATGATCACAGGCAATTATTTTAAGTCAAATAATCCATGATGCAATCCATGATGCAATTTCAAAATAATTAAAAATATTCCACTGGCTGATGTACAAATTTCATTTTGGACTGATAAAATGAATTGTCACATGTGTGATGTAGGTGTGTTCTGATGATAGCTCATGTGGTTACTCTTGTAAAAATCTGTTTTACCTAAAAGTAACACACTGCAAGATAAATGCTCCTGCTGTTATCTAGACCAAATAACTAATGCCATTATTGTTAGGGCTTCCAATAAAGTCAAATGCTTCGTAACTTGCCTCTTAACAAAGAGAAACTGGGGTACCTGCTATGAAAAATGCAAACATTAAAAATGCAAACTGCAAGCTCAACTTTGACATAATAAATTGTGTCTGCAGGTAGAGATTGGTTTAAAGATTTCTCGCTTATTTGATCATCAGAGGTCTGTTAGACAAACACTGACAGCAGCAGCCAAGGCAAACAGATATCTGCTTGCTTAGCATATCTTCTAGCTCTACTACAGACTGTACTGACATGTGGCACATTTGTAGTAGCATGGCCATGGACTCATACCAAATGCATGCTTGTTGCCTTTGCACTTCTTACTTTTCTGGGAATATAAGACTGAAATCAGCATATGTGACTACTGTGACAGACTTATAAGATCTTAGCAGTCATATTTCATTATGGCTCATCAACTCTGAAATTCTAATCACATTGTTGATTTTTTTTTAAAGATTCAAACTGAGAAGAACAACCTATGTTGCTGTATCTACAAATAAGAACAGAATCATCACGTATATCAAACACATGCCAGCCTTATTCCAGTAGATATGATAAAAAAAAACTGCATCATTTAATTAATAAAACATGTTTTGTTTAGCTGCTTTACCTGTTGGTAAAGTGATGAGCAGCAGGGTGAACAGAGAGACGGAGAACAAGAGAGAGGACCTAGCTCCGACCTCCGGCTACATATGCATCAGATGAAGAAAAAAATAGGTGTCTCACTAGCTGCAACCAAGATTAAAAATAAAAAAAGAAATAACAAATTTAAGGGAAAAAAATGCTCTTCAGGGCTGTAGCCTTGTTGTGTAGCTCTCTCTGAATGAACCGGCCAAGGAGGAAGACATACGGGGGGCGGAGGAGTAAGGCAGCCAGGCCGGCATTCCAAGGATATGATATACAGTTGCAAGTGGTCTTACAGAAACAGCATCCTGCTAAATAGACAAACAGATTGATGGTAGAGGATCAGAGCTGAAGGAGGAAGAAGGGAAAGAGCCTTACTGCTGGAGGATGCAGCCAGCATTTAGTCCTTTGTGCGTTGTGTCAGCAAGGATTACCACGGTGAAGGAGGAGGAGAGGAGAGGGAGGAGGATGGCCAGGGAGAGTGGCTGCCCGATGAGCACTGCATTCAGCTTGACGTTCCCTTGCTTTCGTGTAAAAACTGGCCAGTGGGCTTTGCTCTGTACAGGCTTCCTCTGATGCTATATTCCATCACTGGTGCATGTGACCATCAACAACACGCGTGTAAAGCTGACACATTGTCTTCACATCCCAATATGTATAAACACATGCGCATCAAACTCTGCATAAGGATGTACAGCCGTCTTCCTTTCATAGCCCGTGGGGACACCATTCGCCCTACTTCCAATGAGCAGACAAGCAGAGGACAGAGGGGAAAGGGGAGGGGCATACATTTGGGGGGCAGGGTCTGGATCTCTTTGGATGGGGGGTGGGGGGGGTGGAGGGGCGCTCATGGAGAAAAAGGGGGTGGGGATGAAAATTATTTTGATGAATGGACACCTGCCACAGACCTCATTTTCTGCTGTAAACTGGTTTGTGCAACTGCTGCTGTTGGGAGAGATAGCTCACATCTCCTTCAGGTTCATGCACATAACAAAGAGGAGGGAGATTGTGTGTTTCCCAATGCTTTCCTAGCCTTGAACTGCTCTCTTAATGTGGCCACCAGTGTGAGTGACAACAATAAGCCTTTAAAAAGCAGCTAAAATGATGCTGATACTTGCCCACACAATTAAATATACAGCTGATACTGATAGGACATGAAAAGCCAGTGAATGAATGGGTACTTAGGAAATGGTTGAGACAGAAGCTTATAATCAGGTTGATTATACCACTCCCCTGTCTACTATACAAAGCCACTGCTGTCCATGTAACGGACATGTTTGTCCTGAAAATACTGTGTAAAAAGAGCCATTTGTTCACACAATTCCTCTTCAAACAGATAACAACACAAACATTTGATCAGACATCAGTCATCACAATGAGAAGATAGATTAAAGTTGTTGTTTTTTTAAGCCAGGAAAAAATAAAAATATAGAAAATGGAATCTGAAAGGTATGTTTGATGTATCAACTATTGTACCAGAAGTAAACCATTCAGAACCTTGTAGGAATATCAGAAAGGAGCAGGAAAGTTGCAGCACTGGATAATCAAATCTGTTGAGTTAAACACTGGATTAAATTTATGTCTAGTCTACTCTGAGCAAGAAGTCCTTATTGCTCTGGACAAACCCAAAGCATTTATGCTTTAAGAATTTTCATGTAATACCATAAAAACAGACCAGTCAGACCAGTATTAATATGCCCAACACTTAGCAAATAAATCTTTTAAAAAAAGAAACTATTTATATTTGCAAAAGTTTGAAGAATCTGGACCTGCTGCTTTGGCTTTAGGTATTTCTTGAACTGCTGTACCAAGTGGCAGTGCGTCGAATTTTCATGCCTTCAGCATAATTGCTGGGATGATGCATTTTCAGGTGATTAAACAAATTAGTTGAGTTTCACATTTTGCTGTTTACCAACGGACGGCAAAGTTTGCACATTGTACAAATCTGTTCCTCACCATTTTTACAGAATCTAAACCACTTCCATATTACTGACGTAGTGGGGCTTTGTTTTAGTCAGCAACTTTGACAGTTTGGGAAGGTTCAGTGAGTTCAGTTTCCGCTTTCGTGGCTCTTTTTGACCATACTCATTCTCTCCTACATTTCTGCTCAGTTTCCTTCCTCAGTCCATTGGCAGGACACTGCATTGTTTTAAGTCCAAAAAGTCCTAAACTGAATTTTCCAAATACTTTCAGTTTCATTAAGTCTTTACTTTTAAATCAGTTGAGGTCCACTGCACCAAAAGATGAAACCAAACAAAGAGTGACATAGACACCCCAATGTGGGAGATGTATGTATGCTACCGTGTCCAGACTGAGGAGACTAGTGTCAGGTGCAATGCAACCTGTAGAGCAATTATGCATTTAGTCAGAAATTAAGCTTTTAGCTACCTGAATCCCATAATACTACTTCATAAGACAAGATGTAAAACTAGCTATGAAACACTTTGGAAAACCGTACTGGTGGCAGCTATTATCAATCTAGTCTTTTCAATATTGCGTCACTCTGACAGCCATAAATGCATTTTCTTGTAAAGTTTAGATTATACATGTTTCCAAAGTTATGTGGGATTGATGGGAACATGACTATTGCAAACAAGCTGTCACTAAACTAGCAAGGCAAGGCTAATTTATCTGTATAGCACAATTTATGTACAAGACAATTCAAAGTGCTTTAAGTAAAACATTAAAAGCATTACAGTGGGGTGCAGGAAGCAATAAAAAGGCTATTAAAAACAAACTTAAAAAAATAAAAGTGATTAAATAAAAAGATAAAGAAAAGCAATTAAAAATAAGCACTGTTGCACTGACTTTCCAAATTGCAGAGTAAGTCAATACAATATTTTCCCAAATCTTTTATCAAATTAAATCAACTGATTAACTCTGTCTCTCCAGATTACCAGTCATTTCTGTAGCGAAAACCTGAATGAGTTCAAGCTTCGTTACTGTAATGTAAACTGTAGTCCAAACAGTACAAACACTGCAGATGGCAAAAACTTCTTAAGTAAGTGTGGTTGAGGCTACTTTCATCTATGACCATTTGCAGCACCTGCATAAACCAGCTGTACCCATTCGTCATCAATACCAACCAGAAAAAGACAGCTGTAAGGGGTTAGATCTCATATTATAACGTAATAATAGTTGCACAAGTTAACATAAAAACAACAAAAATAGACCCAGTTAAGTCTAGACAGTTATTTCTCAACCATCGCTCTGGTCATTTATAAAATGAGTTTTTAGTCCTTTTACTTTCTCTTAAGAAATCTGACTCTACGACGTTCTTATAATACAATGCCATGGAAAGAACGAGCTACCCGGTGACGGCAGGTAAAGCACCAGAACCATGACACCCCAGCAGTCATTCATTCATCCATGGTTAGCTTACTAAAATCTCGGTAACAGCCTATTCTTTCAAGAAGAGACAGCGACAGACCCTTACAAGTGCTGAACGGCTTCTGACAATTTATTGGACTGACTAATACACAGAACTCAAAGGCATTTCTATTTATAGCATAAACGTCCGTTTCTAAAATTAACAGCCGACGTTAGCCGTTAGTTCAAGCAGCTCCCTATCGATCACTAAAAATATCGCTATTATGATCATGAGACTTTAAAAAAATAAGAATAATAAATAACAGTGTCTTTCGTTTATGATTAGACAACTTGCTATTATGTACATCTAATATGATGCATGTTTGTTCTACCATAACTTGTACCATTCGCTGACATTCAAACGGCAAATTAAAAACAGTATTCTGTGTGGCTTTATAAGCATGGTAGGACTGTACGTAACACTAGCTTGTCTAACGTTGACGCTAGCTAGCTAACTAATGTTTGGCCAACCTGTACTGATATAAAAATAGCTTCTTTCATGTTCTAGCTACTTACCCAATCTTTGACACGAATGTTTACTTTGTTGTAAAATGAAATTCCATATTGCTGTCTACTACCAACGCTGACATGATTTGTTTTGGGACAAATAAGTATTTACTTGACTGAAAGGTTTTGCTGCACATAGCCATGACAACACGCCCATGCATTGCGTCACTGAGAATGCTGCTTTCACGTGCTACTCGTAATAAACAAAACAAATGCGCGATTTGTTTTATTATGTATTGTTTCTATTATTTGTTTGGTTGTATCGTTTATGCTTTCTTATTATTATTGATGAAGCTGATTTTTTTAGTTTCGTGTGTTATTACATTTTAATAATAATCATCCAAATTTAATAATACTTCAAAAATGATCTTATCAAAGTATTTAATTTACTATATGTCGATTGATCAACTAATATTGATCAATACTTTTAAAAAAAAGTAGAACTCTGTAGATTATTACAGGAATTTTGTATTAAAACATGGAAAACAATTTATGAACATAATTATGAAAAACTCCATGGCTGCAATGAAGAGAGAATATACAACGTACAAATAAATGGATAAATAAACATAGACATATCATGCTCACAGCATAAGCTGAGGAACGAAAATGCCTAAAAATGTATTACATGTCCCCAAATATTTACTACTCTCGGTCTTCTTTGGGTCTTGGCAGTCATCGGTATGCCTGTCTCTCTCCTTATTTTTCTTGTTCAACATGACCTTAAATGAGCTGGAAGTGTTACATTCCTGACTGTGAGATTATCGTGGGCATGTCTGTAGTTCAGTTTAAATGGGGGGTGTGGCTGCCCCCTTCTTTAGGACTTGCCTTCAGAAGGGCCGCTGTCCCGTTAAACATCACAGAATGAATACGCTCAGACACTAATATAAAAAGGTAAAATTATCACATGACGTTTACAAAATAATAACGACATAAAATAAACAAATAAATAAACTACCGGGTTCCCTGTGAAATAGTAATTCAAATAAATTAGTTTAAAAAATTTTCATGATACCTCTTAAATTATGTGGCTTCCCTTGATGTTGCTCTCTTTTATTGGCCTGACTTTTTTTTTCTTTCCCAGAGGATGGTATAATGATTTCATGGAGACACAATAATATGCCAGTTGTTCTACAACAAACCAGACATGTTGTCCAAATACAGATGTGTGTATGAATAATTAAATATTACACTAAATAGCTCATCTAAAGGAGAGAGAAAAAAATGGTCTCACAGATGGGGCATTTAACAACATGTAACATCTGTCTGTGCGTGTTCATTTAACAGTTGTTCCATACTGCCATCTACTGTTTTTGTTCATTGATAAACTTGGCTTGTTAAATGAGACAGCAATTTTAATTGAAAAGGGATTTAAAAGGGTTTAATTTCCACTCATGGTGTCTTGAATAAAAACAGAGCTCTACATATGGAGCTAAACTATAAAAAGACTTATCCTTTAATTAAACAAGGCCTTGTCTTCTTCATGTCATGTTTTAGGTATGTCATGTTTTCTGCTTTTAGAAACTCGGAACCTTAAGTCTGAGAGTCCCTGCTCCCTTTACCACCTTTATTCATTTAATCAGTTCATTAAATGACCCACTGTTTTCAAATTATTATAAAAGTTTTCAAAACTGGGCACATTTCAGTGATTTTTTGGGAGCTTAACAAGATATTGCGGTCTTGTTGTTGTGTTATCTTGGAGTAGCAATTGTATGTTTTAGAATAAATTATATTTATTTTTTATTTCACTTCACTAATTTAGACTTTTTTCTCTTTATTACAAAAACTTCTATCAAAATTGAAATGAAATGTTTTAATGCAAAAATAAAAGGAGGGGATGATGAATATTTTCGCACGCTCATTTCCCACCACCTGTAAATTAAAAGTAATGGCAAAATATCTCAGAATTATGAAAATTTATTTCTTTTAATCTCATAATTAGTATGTTTTATTTCATCATAATGACTTTTTATTTGAATCTCATAATTATGACTGAGTCTCATAAATATTACTTTAAATCTCAAACTTATGACTTTTCAATCTAATGATTACGAGTTCTAGCCTATTTATGCTCGATGCAGACTGACGGAATTAGTCTTAAAATTATTACATTAAGTTTCATAAATATGAGATACTTTGTCAATAGTTTTATTTCCAATGGCGGGAATGGGCTTCAATGAGAACTGAAAATGAGTAAAAAGGCAGCCAATGTCAGAAGAAACACCATAAAGGCCTTCAGAAAGCCTGGAGAACTACTGGTTAAGACCAGTTTAAGAAATTACCAAAAAAGAATCTAGCTCCTTGGAAGAAAATATAAAGAAATGCAAGATGGCTGAACACTTTTAATCATTATTGTTCTGTTGAAAGGAAATGTCTGCATAATGGGAGGTACTCAGGAAGTATGGTTGTCCATACCAACCGGTTTGAAGTTAATATAAAATCCAGTTTAATAATTATCTATCTAATCTGCCTAACCCTTTTGTTTTATATTTTATTAACATTTTCTCCATGGTTTTGCAGACTGTCAAACCCTTGTAACATTTATAGGCTAAAATAATAAATCAATAATAAAAAAGACATGCAAATCAGCATCAGTGAGCTTTATTACAATCTGATAAAATACCATTAGGTTCTCCAAAAATAAAACATGACCAAATTAACTTAATGTAGCATAAGACACAAAGCTCGGTAATGATAGTTTATTGTTTTTAGATGTCAATATGTATTTTGTCTTTACAAACTTCAAATATGGCAAATGCAGGTTAATCGTGGGTCCTCAAATGATGAATATGTTGCCTTCCCCTTTAAAATGACACTGACGATCCTTACTTTTACCAACACATTGTAAAAGGCTTAATACTGCAAAGCAACCTGCCTCATTTTGTCACAGAGCAGCATCTAAACTAAATCTGTTCCGTTTTTAAGTTACACAATAAATTAAAGCCAACAAAAGCCTTCAGAAAGCTTCGTACAAATACAAAGAGGTACATAAACTAGTCTGTAATAAAAGAAAATTTGAAATGCCAAATCTGAATCACAGCAATGGCAAGCTGCTGGGAGGTGCCAGAATGATTCCAAACACATAGAAAAGTCCCATGAGGAGGTTGAGCTTGGCTGTTTTCTGGGGGATCTTGGCATAGCACCGACTCCTGAACTGCTTCTCCAGGGGGAAGGCCATGGGCAGTGTGAGCAGAGGTAGCGCCATGCTGATGGTGTAACGGGTGGCAAGGATGCAAAACAGCACATAAGGAGCGAAGAGCAAGAGGTTGTAGAGCACATAAGATAGTGTAGGGCCTATGAGGATGGCCAGGGTGACAATGCCTGCTTGCTTGTCAGAGTCCATGTCTCTTGTGTTGTTGCTGTGGAGGATAGCTTCTGTGTTGAGGGCCAGCGGGACGGCGTATACCAGCGGCAGCACCGAGAGGTACCCAACCTGCACAGCGTGGGCGAACATGACAGCCAGAGGGCCGAAGGTTATGAGGATTACTACGTCTCCCAGAGCCACGTACTTGAGGCCGATGCCTGGGGGGTGGGGGAAAATAAATAAATAAACACATTTAACCTTGTGATTAATAGCTGTCAACAAGAAAAGCAGCCAAAAACATCCACATTCTGATGTCAAAAACATTTCACTTACAACTCATCACATGAACAATAAGCAGTTTTCACTTCTAGTGAATAAACATGGCCATTTCTTCACAATATGGAAAATAAAATAAAAATGAGAAAAGAAAATACAAATTTCTTCAGCACATGGGAAAATAATCATAGTCTACTAAACTGAAACAAGTTCCTGTGGAACTTTCTCCTGTTTTCTCTTGCATATGCCCCAAGTGACATGCTTTGTGACTTCCTCCTCAGTGTTTTGGTTCTGGCTCACTCCTGCTACCCTGTTCATTTACAGTAATGCATTACGCTGAGTGTAAGGCAGACACCACTGTCTGTTAACACTACACAGCCTAGTGTATTCAAGCCAAACCAGGTAATAGACCTGATGCACATTTTCTGAATGGAAATCCAACTACTGTTAACTTTTGCCCTTCACTAGGATTAGAAATGTGTTATGCTTACACTCCTGCTATTATTTACCAGCTGCTATTATTCCCCACATCAGTATTTTACTACAATCATCAAGATGAAGTGATATCGGAAGCAACTTAAAAGTAAAATGTATATTCCTATATTGACTGAGCTGACCAAAAAACTGTGAGGCACCAATTCAAGAAACTCTGGTTTTTGTTTGACTCACCTCCGGTGTACAAAAAAGAGCTGGAAAGTCCCCCAAAGTAAATAAGGGCTAAGTGCTCCAGCCTAAGTGTAGACAGGAAGAAGAGCAGAGTGGCGCACAAGCAACCCAAAGAATATAGCAGAGCGCCAAACATGACAACGTCCTGTGGCGCCAAAATTTCATCTACAAGAGTTCTGTCATCGCTCTTCTTGTGGTCAATTCCTTTGGAGAAGTCATAGTAGGTGTTTACAAGATTCCCTGCCCCATGGACTACGAGGACAGCCACTGCACACACCATAAGGACGACCAAGTCCACAGAACCCTCCAGTTTGTATGCCAAAGCGCTGCCAAGGACTACAGGCGTGAGCGAGGTGCTGAAGCTCCACGGTCTCAGTGCTAGCACATACGCTGCACATTTATGTTTGACATCTGAGGCAACGCGGGCCATCCGAGAAATATGGTTAGTGGCAGAAGGGTTATTTTGTTCTGAGTTATTCACACCAGTCTGCCACTGTTGGCCATTATGACCATTTGATCCAGCCAGTACAAATGTCTCTGCCCTGCTTTGCCTCTGCTCTTTAGCCATTCCTCTGCAGGGGGTCTACACCTTCAGCAAAACTCCAAAGTGTTGATTTGGTGTTCCTGTGGAGATAAAAACATATCAGGGGGGTTAGAAGGATGTGACCTTAGATGTGATAGTTGCAATTCATATCATATCATTGAGTGGCAGTCTTCATTGATTCAAAAACTAAGATGAAAGTGCCTTCTTGTGTACTTACCTGACAGGAATTGTCTGCTGTACTGCAGGACTCTAACAGTAGCGAAAAAGAGTTTGTGTGTATATAATTTCTGAATAATTTTGGAATGTTTAGCGTCGTACTAATATTCTTTTACATGTTTTTGTTGCACTTTAAGTTACACTTAAGTCGTATTGTGTCATTTTCATCATTTTGACACTTTTCATGTTACCCATCTTTTGTTTAAGACAACAAGAAACCTCCCCCCCGACGCCTCGGGTTCATGGACCGGTGCCCAGTAGGATCACTAGGTAATCTCTCCACGCAAATGCGGAGTTTATTACTTCTTTAAATAACCTGCCAATTATAAGCTTCCTAAGATTCTTAGTCTCGTTTCATTTTCCAAACTGTTTCGTTTTAAGTTTAAATATTTGTAGCACGACAAATACACTGCGAGCTGAAAGCGAGGGCTTTTTAAGTCTACGGTCAGCCACTTTAAATAAAACTAATGTTAAGGCCAATTACTAGTAGACCTGGTTTTTGTCTAATACCACTAACATCCAAGAGTTGACAAAATCACATACAGGAGAAGCCAACACACATGACACTAAGAGTCTAGGAACGACAGACTACCTGAGGCTAACTATTGAGATTATGGGATTAGAGCTAATGGCTATCCGAGCTAACGTTCACGGCACAGGGACAGACGGGAGGAAATGTCTGACAACAACAACTCTTACCTGCTACGTCTTCAGTATACGACACAAACTCAGTTTCTCTACACTTACAAACATATTTCTGAGCACACTGAGCCTGGCGCTGCGAGAGTCAGTAGGAGAGATTACGTGTCAACTTAGAGGGTACGTGACTGGCTGGCCATTGGAAACCGTTTTGCACCTGACAGGCGCCATTTCCTCCACCGCGGGTGCAACGTCATGTAGAGGTCGAGCAAATCGTGTCTCATACAAATGGTTCCGCCTTCACTTTGTTTCCGTTACTAGATTTTGGTACTCACATGGTTCGTTGTATAAGTTGTTATCAAAAATATTTGCCAGTTAATAAAAAAACGTTTAGTAAAGAAAAGAAGGGAAAAACGTTAAGCCAAATTCCAACTAAAGAATTATACCAAGTTTGATAGAAATTATAGAAGTAGGGATAAGAGAGAATTGACAATGAGCCTTAATAATTGAAAATTAAAAACAAATATTAAAGGTGTGTATAACCACAGTCCTCATCCCCTGCCCCAAAACAAGTATATTTCTTAGTCACTTGAGCATAGAAGCTTCCTATCCCTCTACTGGAGCCCACAAGGATCCAGTGTTTGCTGCAGGCGGTTTCCAGAAACATTGCTCAGACTGCTTATCTAGTGCAAAGTGTAGATAAGGTCAGACTGAGTCTATGTGTACATATTTGACACACTACCCAGAGCTGTGAAAGCAGAAATCCACTCAGTGAAAGCGGAAGAAATGAAAAGTTTCAGGTTCCCACTCAAAGCCACTAAGCTCAGGTTTTGACAACAAAGATTATAATAATTTCCCAACTTGTATTTTTAAATAATGAGTTCTTTCTGATAAAATTTTGATAAACACAGAAACAGAATTAATATAATTAATTATGGTTTTGTTTAATTTTTGTTTCTGTTTTCAGCCAATCCATTTAGTCAGTTAAATACCAAAACCTTGAAACTCACCTATGTTTATGTTCATAATAACATTTGAACTTTTTTCCTTCTCTTACAAGTCATTATGTTACTTGAATAAAAATGCCCAATTCTTCTTAAATTAATGGTTTAGCTAGAATCCTGACTTCATATTATCAGAATCAAAAGTAAAATAAGACTTTACCTAAGATGAAACAGATCCCATATCAGTGTCGCTATGCCATTACAATGAGCTTATTCAAAAGTGAAAAATCAAACTGAAGTGATACTACATTTGAAGAACTGCAAAAAACTCCATGTAGTTTGTTGGGATTTTTTTTTTTTTTTTTTACAGAATGACAGATTGATTTATGATTGTATATACAGAATGCTTAAAATATAACAGAATTTAATTAAAAGACATATGCATCAGATATTTAATAAATTCTGGTTGTAGCTGAAAGCTAAACGCCGCATCCAAATATCATTACAGTATTACATTACAATACTTCCCACTTTCTGGTTTCAAACCATTTAGCAAAGTGTGTAAAGTGTATTCCTTAGATAAGTTTAAAAGTAACCATTTATAAGACAGTGACATCCAGACGGTGAAAATTTATCTGGTAAATATTACATATATAGAGAAATTACAGCTATTCCTATCCTCTTGCATGACATCAGTTTGTCAAAGCAACCTTGTTTTAAAAATCCAAATTAGGTATAAAAATAAGACAAGGCCATTTTATTTCAGCATTAAATTTAATTTATATGGTAAACAAATGTGCTGAGAAGATGTCAGTGGTTGAACGCAACAAAACGCTCTTCTCCAAACATGAATTCAGCAACAAGAGTGAGATATACTTTGCTTTAATAAGTCCAGCTTTTGATGTTTTATTTTGTCTCTGGTACATCCAGTGATTATTTACATTTACTGGACAACTTTAGATACTTTAAAAATTAAGATTCTGACTTGCACAATGTAAGAAGAGCTTAAGAATTTTGTGTAATACTTTTTCATTGATTAAGCAACCATTTTCCTTTCCTTTCAACATTTTTGATCATTTTGAGTTTTGGCTGGTTAGATAGAGCAAGTGGGGTTTTTTTTTACTATGTGAATTAAGTATTTTCTGAGTTTGTTACAGTTCCATAATGATCAATCAAAATCCATTGATCATGAATATGATCAGAAATTGTAGCCTGATGTGACAATTGGGGTCCACTCCCATCTGCTACAACAGCAAAACACTTCTTTTTTGGTCATGTCAATGTGTAAGTGGAATCATTTATTAGTATTTTTATAGCTTTTTTTTCCATTGTTACCAACACACCAACTACATCTCTGGAACTCCTTTTTTATTTGTTGAGGTTATGCTGTGGTTCTCTGATATTTACCTCTGCTCGTGGTATCATTTACTGTCCTTAATGCCCTCATGCTCTGGAGTTTAGAGAAATTCAATAGATATCCCATCTATCTTCAGAAGGTATGAAGTGGGCCTGGCTGCGGTTTCTGGTTGTGAGAGCTACTTTAAATGTTGAAATTACAATAGATGATGGTATTTTAGGTCTTTTTTCCCAGGGGGTCCCCAATTACACGACTAACTAAATCAGCTTAGTCATAATGTAATTTATCATTAGCCTATATTTTCATATAAGAACTTTACAAAAGGCTGTACATACTTTTCATATTTGTAGTTTTATTCAGTCTTTTCTTTTCTTTTCTTTTTTTTTTTTTTTCTTTTTCTTTTCTTAAAGTTGTAGGCTATTACATAAACTTTAAAATCGTGTCTTGAATAAGCCATCTGATTCTGCTTTAACTGGGCTCTGGTTGCAACAAGTGGTGAGACGGACAGTGCGCGCGCGTTTGGTTTTCATTAGATCGTCTCGACACTGACCCCCTGCCCGAACTACAGAAATGTGAAGACAGCCAGCTGGCATGCGCGCCGCGCGGAAGAGAGCCGAGCAGAGCTGATGTGCAGTCTGCATTGCTTTCACTATCCGGTCCTCGGGCTGGACTGCAGCACAGAATAACAGAAGAAGTAACATAAGCTTCCCAAAACAACACGCGAATTACGCGTGCCATGGCAAAGAAATAGGGTAAAGTAGAATCCGGGCCATTGATGGTAAAGTAGGATAGTCCTCGTAGAGCGATTATATATTTCTTCTCCTGGAGGCGTGATATCGCAAACCATGGTGTGCTGTCGGATTCCCAGAAGTTTCCTGAGTAGTGCCTGGGGCTTTGCTCCTCTGCTGGCCGCTGCGCTGCTCAGCCTGTTGCTCGCAGGGACGCAACTAACCACAGCCTTCCCCTCCTGGAGGTTAGAGGTATGCTGTCACCACTTCATGACATGTTAAGGATGCTGCCGGTCCTTTTAAATAACTTATTACCAAACTCCACAGAGCTCCATTCATAATTCTTAACTCTGCAAGATTTGCTTAATGCGCCTGTCATGCTGCACGTTGGCAATGCAAAATTGATTAAAATGGCTAAATTAACTCTGATTATCTAACAAGATTTGGACCTCGAGTGTTTATTTAATTTGCAGAAATTGTAAACCTGTGTGAAAGGGTATAATATATCATTATTATTAAGGATCTGTTACAATATTAATAGATATTATATAGATTTGACCACTGACAAAATTATACTACTCTTTAGGTAACTTTTCTGAGGGATCAAAATAATAGATTAAAAGCAAGATTTTTAACAGGGATCCTCTGTCCAGGCAATATCAATATTTGGTTTCTTTAAATATCTCATTAGTTAGACATCAGCAGATGAAATCATTCACTTTAGAATTAGTTAAGGTGAAATTTGACGAATACCAGAAATAGCTTTGGCAGCAGAGTGGATCCCTGTACAGTAATATGTTCAGTGGATTGGATAAATGTGTTCCTTCACACACTTTAATCATTGCCAGCCACCCACTGTGATACAGAGCCTGAGGAATAGCTTTATGTCATTCCTTTGCCACACACTCTCATTATGTGTCAATCAAGAAGACTGCTGACAGGGATTTCATAACTGACTTAGACTAGCCAGAGGCTGTTTCAGTAAAATGCCAGCTTGAGTGGTGAATATGCAAAAAGGCATGTGAGCATCAAGTTAATTAACACTATCTGCTTTATAAATAACCAACTTTTTTCAGGTTACATTTGCAAAACAAAAGAAAACTCTGAGGAAAAGTTCAATAGACACATTGTGTTTTCATTTCTATACAAACTATAGCTTTTGTTGAAGAGAAACTCTTGTGTTTCTGAGACTAGGAATGAAAATCATAATCCCCTGTTTGAGGTTAAACTCTTCCAGACTCCCCTAAGGATTCTCATAGATTTGCTCTCAAATGTTTTGCTGTGTGAGTCTGCACTCACTGCTGGCTCCTAGGTTTAGGGCTTGCTTTGGTCCTCACAGTTTGCAGTTAATCTTGATTTGAGCCAAAGTGTGAGAGTAGAAATATAGTGAATATAATATGACATGACACAGGAAAAGCTGTGCTGGCCTTAATACATCAAACCTCTCATAAGTCACTGAACACATGATTCCAGTGTGTCAGTTGAGGTCAGGACAGCAACTGCTGTATAAAACCACGACCTGTGCAGGTTATTCATTGGAGAAATATTCTTTATTTCAGGATCAACATGTTCAACTTCAGCAACAGAGTTGAACAGTCCACCAGACTGCATGTGCCTTTTTTCACTATTTTGAGAAGGAAATGAAGGAAGTGCTGCATCTATTAGTCTTGACTGGGTGAAGCAGGAACAGGAACCAGAGGATAGGGTGTAGAATACAAAATCAAGGGAGTAAACTTTGATATTTGCTTACTACCTTCAGCATTTTACCCTAGTAAGAAAATGTTACTGCATAGGTTGTATTAGGCTTAATTTGGAATCACTGTGAACACATTTAAGGCTTCAGTTATTTTACAACAAAGATAGTTGTATACGTTTTTAGTCTCTTCATAGAGGAATTTGTAGTGTTACTTAAAAGTTAACTGTAGTCATGTGAGAAGATGGATTTAAAGTCTAGCCAGGAGCTCTTAAACTTGGCACACAGCCTCCTTTTGGCTGCATCTCAGATCCTGATAGGACATGTCTGATGCTGTTTGACATTGTTGTTGGGTGCACTTACTTCGCACTTACTGCACCCTGTATGTATATTGGAGCTTGTATGTCTCTGGTACAACCACTTCCTGTTTCCAGCTGAAACACTAAAATTTACTATGATCACATTTGGTAAAAACTGTGCAGTTACAATAAACGAGCATCATGAAAGGCACAAGCTTTCCCTGAGAAACATTTCAATATGTGGACTTATCTTGAAGAAGCAGCACGTCAAAGCGTAGAAAATGTCACTACTTGTTATAAGTAGTGACAATTGTTTAATAGTGCCAGACCTGCACATGTTGAGGAGAAAATGCATTGCAAGCATGGTGCAGATATATGTTGTATGTGTGAGGTGTAACTGCTTCCTGTTTTAAAGAAAAAGTGATGGCATGCAATTTGATAACTTTGTCTGTTACTGTATGACCAATAAAAACTTTTCTGAAGTGTTAATTCATCCAGATCAGCTCTCTGATCGATGACTTTACAGCAGGCAAGACTGAAATATTCCATTTATACAAATGTGCAGACCCTTTGATTGGTACTTGATTAAAGCCCCTTAGCTAGGGAATGTTGCTCTTAGCTTGGCACACTGTTCCTTTGGAAGTTTCTCCCATTCATAGTCTCAGAAACTTTATAGCTAAACCAGACTGAGTGAGTTAGAGTGCATTTTCAGGTTCAAAAACCTCAGCAGAGACCTTCCACTGGGTTCTGGAGCAGACTGTGGCTGGATCGCTTCAGGACATTAACCGAGTTTTCCTGAAGCTGCTACTGTTTTCTTGGCAGTATGCTTTAGGTCATTATGGTCATTCATCCCAGATTACTCAAATTCAATAGACAGCCAGATGTAGGATGTCTGTTGATGTGTGTTGCTGCTAAAGGAAGCTACTGTGCTTCATGGGCACTTAAAATCTTTCTGAAATCTTCTGGTCTCCTCCAGATCTGTGCCTTGAGATCTGGTGTTTTGCAGTTATGTGGATGTATAATGTAACTGTTTTCACCACACGGGCTAACTTTATGCTGTCGGCTGACCTTTAATTGTAATATTATATTAATTATAAACAAATAAATAATTGTTATATTATTTTATGAGAATTCCAGATTATAGATTGTCTTCAGTCAATTTGTAACATCTCATCAATTGCTGATTGAAAGAAGCAATAGAACTCAGTTGAAAGTGTCATTTATTTGTACAGTGCCAATTCACAACAATCTAATCTCAAGGCAGTTTACAGACATAAGCAATTAAAGTCAGTTCATCGTGACCCAATTAAAACAAGTTATCATGGGATGTCCCTCAGCATCTAAGCCTATAGCAGCATAACTAAGGGATGGCTACAATAACAAATTTATCAAAAAGGTAGGTTTTAACCATAATCTTAAAGGCACAGAGGGTCTCATCCCTCCAAACCCAAACTGGGGCCTTTTTTTCATAAGAGAGGGCCTGATAGCCGAAAGCTCTGCCTCCCATTGTAGTCTGGAACCACAAGTAAACCTGCAGACTGCGAGCAAAGGGCTCTGCTGGGAATATATGGAACTATGAAATCTTCTATACACAATAGAGCCTGGTCATGGAGAGATTTTTATGTGAGGAGAAGAATTTTAAACTATTCTGGATTTAACAGGGAGTCAATGAAGAAGCGCTAAAACTGGAGAAATATGATCTCTACTGCTAGTTGTCATTAGAACCCTTGCTGCATTTATTTACATTCTAGCAATGTATTTCTACATAGTTAGAAAATTACCGCGAAGGTATGACTTGAATCATCATGTCTGCTAATGTCTGGAGGCTATATATATATATATATATATATATATATATATATATATTTATGTGTGTGTGTGTGTGTGTGTGTGTGTGTGTGTGTGTGTGTGTGTGTGTGTGTGTGTATATTTGTGTGTGTGTTTCAATCCATATGCAATTTAACTGATAGGATGGTATCTCAGTCATTTGTCACATGGGACAAGACACATTCCTGTTGTAAAGCACTGAACAGGCTTCTTGGTTTGGAATCATGGCTCTTCTTCAAGTGTTGAAAAGGGGATTTATTACTTAAACCCATCTCCATAAAATGTTATAGATTTATCAACTGGTGCTATCATGAAATATTGCAGTCAGTGAGAACCGCATTTTGACATCAGTCAGAATATTTATGAAATAGCTAAATAGCAAAGCACCCATAGACAGCCTTTTAAAGCTATAAAAGACTTCAGAATCCAGATGTGATTATTTGGAGCTGGTGTTCCACATCCCCAAATACATATCAGCCACAGCGGATCTGTGAAAAGGCTCATACTTAATATTGGTAAAACATCTTTATTACTAACCAGTGCCACTTTGCTTCTAATGGAATACCTTTGCATGAAAATCAAAACTCCAACTTTCTTATCCAAAACACAGAAATAGAAGCTGTAACTGTCAAAACAACATGATCATGTGATTGCAGCTATAAAGGTTGAACTTAATAGCCTTCATTTTCCTAAAAAAAAACTAAATTATCTCTAAATTTGAATAGCCTAAGCTAGTCTTCTGCTCTCTATATCGTAACTTTACTTTATGCTGTAAGGTGAATCATTAAAGGTTTTTGCTTTGTCTAAGGAAGAAGCTCACACCACTGTGTTGCTCATCGGGATCCACAAAGAGGCCCGGTCACAAGTGCTTCACCTTTCCAGGAACAAGCGCTACACCCTCACCCCGGAGCAGCTCAAATGGGACAAATTCAAGCTAACATATAAGTATTTATTCACACTTTCTCCTCTTGTCCGTACAACAACTATGCATGGATGTAGATTGTTTTGTTTGGCTTTTAGAGAACAAAAATATTGCGTTTTTATAAATGAAGAGCATGGAGATGAGAGCTAGATTTATGTTGTTTCTAAGGGAAACTTATCCCTTGCTGTTACCTCACCCAGTTTAATTTTAAAGTTTGTCCACCAACAGCTGGCCTTAGTAATCATCTAACAATGAACACCATACACAACTCTGAGTTTTCATTTGAGGAGAGGAGGAAAATTAAAGAGCATACAGGGGACTTCTGCACTTTGCTTCAAAACAGTTTGGATTACACGACACTAACTGTTCAGAAAAGTTCCAGCAACTTTACTCTTTCTGGAGCTGTAAAATGATCCCATAAAGTCTTCATTGGGAAGATTAGACTGAACCTCAGACGCACACTTTCTAAGTTTTGGAGATCTGACAACTTTAAGTTGACAGTGCACAAACAGTGGATAATTAGCTGATAAAGTTATTAAAATAGAGGAATAGATGGTGCAGACTGATCAAACCAGAAGTATCAGTGTAAATCTAACCCCAGCTGAGATACATAGGAATATGATATCCTAATAATGGAGCTGTACTTGTAGTGCTTGTGGGATTTCTTGTATGTCTGAACAGTAGCCATTGTGTTTTGGCAGATTCTTCCTCTGTGGAGGAATTTGTACAGAGACCAGCATTGAACACACAATTTTTCTGTTTCACAACAGGTTGCTCTCCTTCCCTACAAACTTGATAAATGCCAGTGACACACGTCGAGGCATTGCCAAGGCTTTTGGCATGTGGAGTGACATCTCGCCGTTCACATTCAGAGAGGTGCCAGCTGACCAAGAGGCAGACATTAAGATCGGTGGGTACTCTGCATGCATCTCTATCAGTCTGCAACAGATGTTCCTTGGCTCTGAACTGTGTTGTTACCATTTCTCTCTCCATGCTGTCATCACAGAAACATCTTTGCTTCCAAACTCATTAAGTTACACCACTGTGACTATATTACCCTAGCTTATACTCAGTATGATTCATAATTCTAAATGAAAAAGTGGATGCTTGACAACTTCCATACGTGTCAGCTCATGGTAAAACAGGTTAAATTATGTTTTATCTGTCCCTCTGGGTGCACTTGAGGGTCCTGCATATATTCTCAGTGACAGTGAGAGGCGTGGTTGTCATCCTGCAGGGTGATGGCTGTGCAATGGGCTGTCTGTCTTTTATCCATCTTCGCTCTGCTGTAGTCTATATGGAGCAGAAATAATTGAGCGAGGGCTTTCCTCCTCTTCTCAGAGGTATTTGTCTCTCTGTGTTTTGGCAGGCTTCTACCCAGTCAACCACACTGACTGTTTGCAGTCCTACTTGCACCATTGTTTCGACGGCATCACAGGAGAATTAGCTCATGCATTCTTCCCGCCAACAGGCGAGATCCACTTTGATGACCACGAATACTGGAGTCTTGGAAACATGCGCTTCAGCTGGAAGAAAGGCATGTATCTTCATTATGTTTGTTGAAACCCCTCATAATATGATGAATGCACCAGACTCCAAAGTGGATAATATGTATGAGAGAAAATACTCCACTTTATCTTTGTTGCAGGGGTTTGGCTAACAGATCTTGTCCATGTGGCAACTCATGAAATCGGTCATGTCCTTGGACTCATGCACTCCATGGATCCAAATGCTATAATGCACCTAAATGCAACACTGACAGGGCGCAAGCTAATCACACAGGATGAGGTGTGGGGTTTGCACCGTCTATATGGTATGTCCTCAACGGTCTTACATTCCTATTAGAGCACAATAGTAAAGTTTTCTTTTTGTCAAGGACAACTGAACATTTTGGAATTATTTTGTCTAAATAATGTCTTGTAAGACACCCAAAGGGCACTTGAAAGAGCAGAAGCTAAATGGGAAGTCAAATTCTCTCACTGGATAAACTACATGACATGACAGATCTGGGGCGTCTGAAATAACAATGAGCACAAAATGTCCACTACTGTCTGGTAGTTCAAGAAATCTTGGACCAGCAGAGTCCAAGATTGCTTTGCTTTGCTGTTCTCCACCTTGTTTAACAGCACGTACAACAGAACCCATTAAATTGTCATCCTTAAGTAAAAGTGCAAGGATGTCTTTGCACAGACAGCAATTTATGAATCCAAATGCCCAATCAGCTATCATGATAGATGACATGCTTTTATTAGTTGAAGTTCAACATGCTGTCTTCATGACTGTAGGCCAAGTTAAGGCAAAGATTTAAGTATTAAAATGATGGCATAATTTGACCCAGTGATCATCTTAAATTGCAAACACATTTTATAGTCTGATCCTGCCAATAAATTGTACTGAATTAAATTAATTATCTCTGTGAAGAACTAGAAATACAAAATCTTGGAGCATTTTTGGTCAGAATTCACATGAATATAGACCACAGTGTTTGTCTTTGACGACTAGCAGTGAAAGCCAACGTGGCATTAATGAATACTGTAAAAACTACTCATGAGTCATCATTAGTGTGTATTAAAATGAGTCATTTTCACTGGTGTGAAGAGCAGATCAGGGATCCAGTTTCTTTTGCTGCTGACTGAGAACTACTGTCTGGTTGTCCTCCTCACTCAATCTCTGCGTCTCTTCCAGGATGTTTGGACCGGTTATTTATCTGTCCTGCCTGGGCTCGGAAAGGCTATTGCGACAGCAAGCGCAGGCTAATGCAGAAGCACTGCCCTTCCAGCTGTGATTTCTGTTACGGTAAGACAGCAGAAAGCAGCAGCAGTCCAGAGGGAAAAAAAAGAAAGTTTTCTCTCAATTGAACAGCGTAAGGAGCTGCTGTGAACCGTTTGCCAATGGAGCAACGGGAGCCAACAGGTCCAGTCACACAAAGCTGTGATGAAGGTTTTCAAGAGTTTGATTTGAGGGGAGATTACACTGTCTACTGGAAGAGTTTTATATTATATTTTTGGAAAATTTAGTCTCCAAGGAGGCTCTGTAGGGCGAGTACCTGCTGATTGCTGCCATAATGAGAGTTGCTTTACACCAAGTCTGACACATTAGCAATCTAAATGCATAAGCCTCTTTGGGTTTCTAGTGGGATGCTCTGGTGTTGATGTCTCCTGTTGCACAACAGGAAACAACTTCTCTTAACTATCACAGCCATAGATTGTTGTGGCTTTCTGAGATTTTTGTCAGTGACAAGGGACAGTGTGGAGAGGCATGATGATACGAATCCTGGCTCGCAGCAATCTGTTCCTCATTGCTGATTGGGAGAGGTTGTACGGCTGTGGAAAATTCCTAAGTGACTCCAAACCGCTGGAATTTCAGACTGTGGCTTGAGGGTTAGAGACACACAAGGTCAATTTGGATTTTTGCAGCATTAACAAAAATGACTGTTTTAAGCAGACTGTGAATTGATCACCATACTGCCTGTTGTTTGTCAGAAACCAGATGGGAGAGATTATATTGATAAGTCTGCTGCAGAACCGGCTGGTCAGCACATAATTGTGTCTGATGTGATATAGTTTGCAATGAAAGTTTTGATGGAAATCAGTTTTTCCAGTGATCATTTAATGGTAAAGAACATATTAAAATCAGTATGCTTTAGTTTTTACATTTTCTCATCATGGTGCACCTGCTAAAGTCTTGCCTTTCAACCCTCTTCAGAATTCCCTTTTCCCACCGTAGCACCAACCCCGACTCCCCCAAGGACCAAACACAAACTGGTCATCGAGGGCAAAAAGCTTACTTTTCGTTGCGGGAAGAAAATTGCATCGAGGAAAGGCAAAGTATAGTGAGTGTCTTTAATATGTTATAAGACTATGCAAAGCTGCAGTGATTATGTTGAACGGTGTCTCTTGTTGCAGCTGGTACAAAGACGGGGAGCTGCTGGAGTTCTCTCATCCAAACTACATCTCCCTGAAAAATGACCACATCACTATAGTGGCCAACGCCATCAATGAAGGCACGTACACCTGCATCGTGAGAAAAAAAGACAAAGTTCTTACTAACTACTCATGGAGGGTACGCGTACGCTTCTGAAGTTCCCTTCACGCCGAGCAGGACACTAGGGCACATTTTTTTTTTGGTCTTGTATCATCCACATAAAACTGTCTGTTGACTGTTATTTTAAAATGCATTTCTGTATGTGCAAATAATAAACGCTCCTTGACAGGTGGTATTAATGTGGAAAATACTACTTGACTGTGAAAAGCTGTTCATGGCAGGCGCTAAGGTTTATATTTTATGTGGTGATGAAGTCTGAGCAGGCTTTGTCAGCTGTTTGAGACTTTTACATCTCTGGATTCATTCAGCCAGGACTTCTTCTAAGCTCCTGAGGCAAAGGGATTAATGAGGTCCGAGGCCACACACGAGATCTTAAGAGAACCTTTAAAAAAAATGGAGTTTAACTAGTTGCAGTGTTATAACCCACTTTTATGTTTAGTCTATGTTTAAACTCATTCATACAGGTCAAACTAATTTACTGCCACTGGAAAATTGACTGGGGGTTTCAACAAAAATAATCCCTGTGGAAAACTTGTCATCCAAAAAAAATATCCATGTTTCTCATGTGCTTCTTTTTATGGTTCTGAAAGTCACAGAAGTACTTGCATAAAATTCTTGCCATTTTAATAATTTACTTGCTGATCAAAACTAAGCTACTAAAGCCAGAATAAGCAATATTGTCTACAGCCTTTGGAGCTATTTGGACCAAAAACAGCACATGGAGCACCTCAGACGTCTAGCTTACTTTACTAGCTTCACAGTGAAGCCAGCAGTCTGCTTCCAGATACCGGGCAGTCAGTTCCACCAGCAGCTCTCTTTCCAAGCTTATTCAACACATCAGGTGTAATAATCTGTAGAAGGGGCTCCGGCGGGGGCAGGGGACAGATAAAATTAATGAAAATTTCCATTTAGTGCCAGCTATAGAAGCCCCAGGACCAGAGGATTTTTCTGTGTCTGATGCAGTTAAAGTACTGTGCAGTCTAGCAGGGTCTTAAGCTGTACTGTTTATTTTTTTTTGGCGCGCAATGAGAGGATTTTTGGTTTAATTCCGATGTTGTTAAGCCGTTTAAAAACAAAGGCAGAGCAAAATCGGGGCCTCGTTTCCCCAGAAAGAACAAAGTACTAAGACAAAAAGTGCAGCGTAAAGAATGACATCACTTTTGGACAGCGACTATGGAGTGGAGTTCAATGCTGGATTTCTTCTAGGCTCAGCTTCCCTTCAGTTTTTTTCTCCTCTGGCACTTTGCAGTTGTGTTTGCATAGCATGGACAGAGTTTATAAATACAGGGAAAATGGTAGACAAAACAAAGTCTCAAACTTTATTTCTAGCAAAAGTACGGTTCCTGTCATCACGTGAGCTGATATTTCCAAGTAGATTTTGAACATAACCCTGACTGGAGCATACAGTAGACGCATCATCATCATACAGTAGCTCAGGCAGCCAGGAAATCAAAACCATTTATAAAATCTGGTCCTCTCCCATGAAGTATAAGAAGGAAAATTAAACAAAATTCAAACATGAGAGCTAAACTTCTAACAGATTTATGGTTGCCTTTTCTTGAAGAGAGAAAATGGTCTCAATAGAAATGGCTTAAAAATACAGAGAAGAAGCTGGAGTTCGACGTGTTTAAGCCATCAGTCTTGCTGTTAGACAGTCCTGACTATTTGGTAACAGTCGTTGATCAGATACTGATCTGGCCTTTGGCTGTAAACCATCCGGCTTTAAACAAGTCCCAGAATTCTTTGCTCCATTCTTCTCTGGTAAGATGACCACATGTCCTGCAGTTTAAGGTTTAGAATTTGAGGCTGAATCCCGGTCCCACTGCAGACGCTCCCTGGTTGCTGGTGGTGAGGTGGAAGCCTGTGTCTTTCAGGTCATCATCACCCTGAAGAGACAATGGAAACAGTCTATCAAACCTCTGGTATTAAGTGGTTTTATTGCTTAAATATTTATAATAAACCTAATATATATGACAATGGTTATTATTTGAATACCTTTAACCCAAATTTAATGAGACACTAATTGTTAATCTACATAGGCATACATAAAGCTGAAAATCATTAATGTTGTCATTATTATTATTTCTGGGTTTTACTGAGTGTTTATGAACTTGTGGTATGTTTCATGTGTTCTTCTGTCCTGACAAGAATAAAAAAGGAGATCACAACAATAACTGTCATGGTCTTGTTTTTGCATGAATTGGTAAAAACTGACATTTCTGCTGAAAAATGTCAGTACCAGACTTATGGATGAATAGGACCACTGCTGAAAATATTAGGAACTTAAGGGGGCTCATCTTGGAAAACACAAGGAGGAAATACTCTGACACAAAGCAGAAGCCTGTAGGTCTGTAATCTATTTAACACAGACAGCATTCAGAAAGCCTGGTAGCTGTATGTAATGGAGAAAGCGGAGACTAATGTCCTTACCAGGTGACTGTAGCCAAGGCCTCCCTCGGGTGGACGAGGACTGGTGCCTCTCTTCACCCTCTGTTGCTCGCTCTTGGCTGGCCAGGTAGGGAACATGGAAGGGTCAATGGGGAGCGGCGTCTCTCTGAAGTACTCATGCTTAAGAGCCTCGTCTGATATAATCCTCTTACTGGGACAGTAGGTGAGGAATCTGGAACACAGTCAAGAATTGAGTTTATATAGAAATGCTTCACTGATGTTTCTATAAATGAGTAGAGGCACCCAGGCAGTTATGACGGTGGTGTAGACTGATGATTAAATTTAATTTGATCCATTGTGGTAAAGAGGTAACCTGGTGCCACAACCCTTGCAAGGCTGGTCTCACCTCAGATTCTTTGTGATTCAAACAGGTCTGGCATTTAGCTCACTGAAGGCCATTTCCCCATTTGGAAAACCAATCAGGGCTTTGTAGGCAGGATTAACTATGCAGGAATCATCTTCCTGTGCCAGAGCCAAAAAAGAAAAAAAATAGTGACAATAGCTGGCCAAAAGATGACGTGGTTTAATGAGCTTCAAGGCCAATAATATATATATATCATTTAGCTATTGTGTGTTAGCAAAAAACTAAGCTGATTAAAGTTCGATGGTTTCAACTTGTGGGCAGCTATTTAAAAGTCGATAAGTGTGGACTCCAAATCATTCATTATGGCTATATAAGATGTAAATAACTGAAAGGTGGTCAAAAAAAAAAAAAAAAAAAAAAAAAAAAAGTTTGTTTTTTTTCCTAAACAAATACTCTCCATTTAACTCAAAGACTTCTTTCAACCTCTTAACAATGGAGGCAAACACTGGTTGTGTGTTGAAAACAATGTGCTGGAGCTATGCACTCTTTCTTCAAGTATGAGCTTACTCCCTACCTGGACCTTCGGGATTAAGCTGGTTTTTACTTAAGCAATATTAGAGCAGTCCTATTTGCACCTCTGTCACATGGTTTTAGAAAACAGTGACTTAACGGGTTAGAAAAGCAGCAGAATTATAGGTCTTTAGATGCAGGATTTATATCAGAAACTCTTAATAGAACACTCTGAGGTCTAAGTACAGGATGTTCAGAAATCTTATGGATGTTGAGATATTTACACAGGTTTGATAGCAAATGCCTCAATCTTCTAACATTTTCTGACGCATGGTGGTGTGATATTCCAAACAGCTCTGTGATGTCTAGCTGACAAACTTCACCTACAAATACCTTTTCTGCTGCTCTGAAGCTTTTCCAAACACAACCTCTCTTCACGTTGGCCTGCTGTGGTGTGAATGTGCCCCTGGGTAAAATGCGTTTTGAGTTTTGTTGACATCTGAAAAGTTTCAGCAGCACTGGTCTTCCACTGAACTGCGATCCTTCACACAGCACAGTGGACATGTTATCATTCTCTGCAGCTGCAAGCTAACTGAGCAGTATGATTTTGTCATTACAGGTGTGGACAAAAGGCTCAGTGGGTCAGTAAAGATCTGAGAAGTGAACTGAAAAACACACCCTTGCAGCTGCAAAACCATGATAATGTTTGGAATTTGTGTGAGAAAATTGTAAAACCTCTGTATTATGTCTTTTGTATGTGAAAATGACTTTTTTTTTTTTTTTTTACAAAAAAGGAAGTGTTTTCCACAACATTTTTGAGTAGTGTGGAGCATGAAATTGAATGTAGGCTCCTGCTGAGGTATGTTGATGGATTAGCAATACGCTGCTGCTGCTGTCATGTTTTCTATGGACTTGCCAGGAATACAATGACTGATTGAAAAACTAGGGAAAGAGCAGCAGAATTTGACGGGATAAAAAATGTTTTTTGTTCGTGCAAGGTCATTTCCACTTTAACGGCCATGATGATTGTTAGCCAGTCCACATCGTTCACATTATTTCATGTTATCAAGGTTTCCTTTTAACACTGAAAAGACCATCAGCAAATATCAACACAATGTCTGAATATTTCAGATCTAATCATACATTTCTAAACTATTTTATCATTTTCTTCTGCAAAACTCATTAATGGCATTTTTTCACTCACATTTTGGGTTTTAATTGTAAGTGTAAAGGTATACTAACATGCTTATTTTTGGTACCATCTCAGCCAAGATGTCAAGCAGACATTGTAAGCTGAAATGAAAACCCTTCAACAGCTGACTGAATACTAGGGATGCATCAATACCACATTTTTTTCAAACCGAGTACAAGTACTTACATTTGAGTTAGGGCTGTCAAATGATTAAAATTTTTAATCAAATTAATTACAGCTCTCAAATGAATTAATCACGATTAATCACCATGCGAATATGCCTGTTTTTACTGTATTGTATCAACAGAAAGAATCCAAAGCTTACAAATATTTACTGTTAACTGACCTTCTCTTGGGTAAACGTCAGATGTTCAATGGCAGCATGTAACGTACTTCTACATGCTGTTCTAAAACATCTCTACCATGTTCTAGATCACATATGTCAAACTGGTCCAGCAAAGGGCCATGTGGCTGCAGGTTTTTGTTCCAACCAAGCAGCAGCACACCAGATTTGACTGATTCAATCAACTGATCTCAGTCTTCAGACAGCTGATTGGTCAAACTGTGTGCTCTTGGCTGGCTGGAACAAAAACCTGCAGCCACACGGCCCTTTGCTGGACCAGTTTGACATGCCTGTTCTAGATCATAATTCTGAATTAATAAAACTTTTTTTTATTAATTATAAAAAAACAGCAGATGTGAGGACTGACATTAAACATCCAACATTGATGAAGAAACTGATTAAACTGATGATCTGGATAAAAATAGGTTTTTCCTTTTTATCATTGAAGTGTGAGTGTTTGTGCAGCAGTGATAAAAGTCCTACAGCAGCATCACCCAAAGTAAAGATTGTTGATAAATTATATCACTGGGAAGTTTCTCTTTGCTTTTTTTTTTACATTAGATGATCACTTTAGTTATAATAATTTGTTCAATATTTTATAAAATCTAGACCTAAAAAAGGTCAAATTTGTGCCCCCCCCGGTCAGTGCTCCTGCCTGGGCCCCTTTCAGAACTGTTCTAGACCAGCCCCTGTGTAGCTGAAATCCTTTCCACAGCTACTTTCTGTTGTCAGCTACATGCTTTAGTCAGCTACTTTGTTAGAGAAGGTCCTGCCAACAATACTTTGATGTGAATATGTGACCATGAACCATGAACCGCTAGTTTTCCTCCTTCTCAGCTGATCCATAAACACACACAACAAAAGAGAAAAGCCGATCAGCTGATAACTGGCAGCCGTCGTAATTCACGGAGCAACATGAGTGAGCTGTTGCACAAACAAGGAGATGACCAGAGATCCTCTAGAGCACACACGCTGGTGCAAAATGCAGGATAAGTTTAAGAAAAGAATGCAGGAAAAGTGCAGGTGTGGAACCCTCTCACCGCGAAAAGAGTGTGTGTTAATACACCCACATTCTCCATGAAGGCGACGTCCATGGGTCACTCCATTAATGCCTTGTTTATTCTCAAATCCATCCATAGAGCCACCAGGTTCATCTGTTACATCGTGCTTCTACATGTCCGGCCGTCATAACAGACTGATGTATGTAAACAGAGAGATGGCTTCAGTCCCATCTTGTAAAAGGAGGACATTACTTTCTTATATTCCTTTCTCTGGTCGAGCACCTCTGAGGAGTAGTCTTCATGAACTCTGAATGAATGACCCTGGTAGAGCGGCAGTCCTCTCCTCCGAGCCAGCTGTTCCCTTCTCTGAAGTGGTTTTTTACCCTGGCAATGGTTTGAGGGTCGCGCTGTGGTGAGCCCGGTCAAGCTCAGGTGCGGAAGAGAAAATTTCCTCAGGGCCTCTTGCAGAAGTTTCAAAAACAGCTGCATAGGTTGTGGACTTTCAAATCCCTCAGAGAGCCCAATCAGCTAAACGCTGCAGCGTCTGCTTTTCCCCTCCAGGTCAGTTAGCTTAGTCTTTAGCTTCCTGTTATCAGTTTGAAGCTGAGTGCATAAAGTTTCTACCTCCTAGCGTTGCTGGTGAACCGTGTCAGTATTTTCTTCTTGTGATGACAGTCTGTTGTGGAGGCTAGTGATGGTTGTTTGGATTCCAATTTGTCTTATTTTGGAATATGTCTTATTGGAAGGACATCTTGAGTTCAGACAGCAGGGTTGAGCTGTGGTCACCTTGTAGTGCAACAACGTTGCGTTCACAAACATGGGCGTCAGCCTCAAAGATTTCACCTATTTTAGTGGCTTTTTAGTGGTTTTTGTGTTAATGCATTTAAAAAAATATACATCAATTACACAGATTAACCTCTTTGCATTAAAGCATTAAGTTTGGCAGCACTCATTTTTTCACATCAGTATCGGTTTTTAAGTATCAGATACTGGTATTGGTCCATCCCTACTGGATAGACAATCATCACAGAAATAGTAACAGGATATGCACCAGGACTAAATTAAAGACACACAAAAAAAAAAATCTAAATTAAAGCAAACAGCACCAGCTATTTCAAAGATCAGGCCAAGAGGTGCAAACTTTTCTCAGTCTGGATGGCAACAAAAGAAGATAGTATTAAAGAAGTTTTAAACACTAATGGCAGAATAAAGAAACGAAGGAAGCTTCGACCAGTGTCAAGACAGGTAAAAAAAAAAAAGATAAATTTCGGAAGCATCCAACATAGTAAGGGAGTAATAGTAAGCTTTTTTCTCATAACATCTACTGCATATCACTTGAAAACATTTGTTTATTTAGTTAGCAAAATCCTGTCTCACTTCATACTACAAAGCTTATGGTGACTTTTCAACCTCTTTGAAAATAATTAATGGACCTGAATGGTGTATCAATATCGTCATATGAATATTTTGAGATAATCCTAACAGCTGGGATTCCAGATTAACCAGACTGACAGAAGTGCAATGTTTTCATGTAACACAGTGTGTGTGAAATATGACAGTCTTTAAGAATCCTACTTGTTCATGAGGTCGAATCCTTGGTCTGAGAGCAGCGCTCCAAAACGCTTCCGCAGGTTGTTGTAGGGATATTCTGTAAAAGTCATTTTCTTCACAGCAGGCAGCTCATTGTAGCCAGGCCAAATCTTCTCACTGGGTGACCCCAGATCCTACGACCAACACAAACTAGTCAGCAGACATACTTTCAGTGCACGGAAAGATAAGATATAATTGAAATGTGACATTAGACCAGTCTGATGCACATCTCATTACATTAACTTATCACTGTTTATGAATGTAACATGAGAGAAGTTAATCAAATCAGTCCACACAGCTGTGATGGTTATGTGGTTCAACCAACTTCTGTAAGCTTTACAGGGCTACAGTAACTCCATCAGCTGTCTAACAACAGCTCCACCCTGTGATGAGGTACAGAACTGCTTTGTAAAGACTATTAAGACATTACATTCAATTTACAGGCTGTAAGCAGAAGGGTTTTACTATTTATTGTTATGTTTTAGTTTATTTCTTAACAGCAAATGAAGATATTTACCTTGAAAATCTTGTTAATTTGGTCAATTTCAGATTTTCCAGGGAAAAGCGGTTTCTGGGTGAGAAGCTCGCCAAATATGCAGCCCACAGACCACATGTCCACAGCTGTGGAGTACTCCTGCGGAGAGAAGAACAAACACAGTGGTAGTCCGCAGAAACATCAGCTAGACATTCTGCTTGGCACGTTTCTGTTTGGATTTGACATGTGTGTGAAAGTGGATGTGCTCCGAGGACTTGCTGGGCCTCTGCTATATGGCTACATAAATCATACACTCCACAACTCAAATAGCATTTTGTGGTATTTGGTAACTTGCAAGCCAAATATTTCAGAGATGTTGTCTTCTGATGGAAATATATCTCTTCCTGAATCAGACAATCAAGATGATGTAATCACCTCTATGAAAGTTTACCATCATAACATTTGGAATTTCAGCTACCGCACAGGTATTTCATCTGTGTCTTTCAGTTTCGGGGTCGGGGGTGTAAACTAGAATACCCACCTTGGCTCCGAGTAGCAGCTCTGGCGATCTGTACCAAAGGGTCACCACGACAGGAGTGTACGGCTTCAGGGGGGAACCGTACTCTCGCGCCAAACCAAAGTCGCCAATCTACAGTACAGGAAAGATGGAAAAAATATTCTCAGAGACCACAAAATTTTAATTTGTGGCAAAGTTATGTCTAAATGTTAATTACATTCCTCTTGAGATGTTTATATTGTGGTCCTTAAATCAAATGATGGTACACCCCTACACCAGGGTACAGCACAGTCTTCTAATATATAAAAAAATTCCCCAATTAAAGAGTATAAGTCCTCTTTTGTACTGTCAACTTGCATAACATTTACACTGACAAGCAGAAAAAAAAATTAACACAATAATGAGTCTTCCATATAATCTTAGAAAGTCATGCTGTAATTGCAATAATAGTCATGTTCTTTGTGTTTGTGCTCTTCATGTTGCCAGATTTTTTATTGGGACTAACTATTAATCTCTGGTTTCAAAATACTATCAAAAGGCCTATTAAGTTTATTTACCCCATTCTTAGATTTCACATTTTCTTAAGCTGAAAAAGTGCTTTGAGAAACACACAATTCTTTAACTTCAAAAGAAAAATTTGCCATCCATGTCAGAGCTGCGTCATCTAATTTCAGCACATTCACATTCTTCAACTTACACATGGTGGAATTTAAATATTAATTTGGTTGCACTAAAAAAATCCAAGAGATAGAACTGTTGCCAAGCAAAGATTTTAACTTACAAGTCTTGGTGAGGACTGCAGCGGCACCATACCTTGAGGATGCCCTTATGGCTCAGCAGCAGATTGGACGTCTTCAGATCACGATGAAGGATCCAGTTGTCATGGAGATGTCGGACTCCTCGAAGAAGCTGAATCATCAGAGTCTTTACTTCTCCTAAAAAACAAAGTTTCATGCTTTATGTGAGCTTCTGAGTTGTGCATGTGAGATAATCTCTTTTTAACCCTCCAAAAAATGTCATTCTTAAATGAGACACATTCTTAACTTTTTCACAAGGTGACATTTTCCCAAGGTCTTAATGAAATGTAAGAAACAGGCTTTGGTCATATTAACACAGACACACACTGCAGCAGCACCTTTTACTTCCATTAACTTAACCCGTTGGTACAAGACATCCTACGGGCAGGATGTGAGAAGTAAACATGTATTTTATTCAGTCCCCCTTCTACGTATGTACATGTTATACACCACTGGAAAGCCAGGATTCTTGAGATTTGAGTGATGTGTACCATTCCTGGCTAGATTTATAACTGTAGATTCAGTAAAAACTTATTTCAAATCAGTAGCAAATGAAATTTAACTTTAAAGCCATACTGCACTCCAATAGAGGATGACACTGCAACAAAAACAGTCCCATTGCATCAGTAAGGGTGCAGAAAAAGTAGTCCCGTTAAACAGCCGGTCAACAACTCTTTATCCATAAAAACCTGTTTTATGTAAAAACTGTAAGATTTTAAGGGTTTAAATCTCTATTCAAAGCAGATAGTTTTGGGGGCATTGAGTGAGCAATGACTCCACTCTGATACTCTTTTCTTTCTCTATTGAGATCTGTGGTACTGTAACCCTTGGATCAGGTTAATAAAATAGCATAAATTGCCTGAGAGCTAAAAACATACACCAAATTGACAGATAAATTCTTCACTCCCAATTCTATTCACAAATACTTACATTTCTATCATTTGAAGTTGGACCATAGAGAGTTGGTGGGCTACAGACCACTCTTTTAAGCCTAGCCTCACAAATCATGAGTTGAACTGGCCACGGTTATTAAGATATGCACCACAGAACGTAACAGCTGCTGGTCAGATAAGGAACTGTAACATCTTGGCTCCGTAATATCTAGACTTTCCCTGTAGTTTCACTTCTCTGTTTTGTTTACATTATTAGCAGCTAATGTTAAGAACTGTTGCTTATATGGCTAATAATTCACCAGTGTCTGTTTTTGTAACAGCTATTGCCAATGTAGTGCTGACGGTGTATTTAAAAGCAAATGGGAAACTGGAATTTTCCAACTTCTACCATGAAGTCAGATTTCTTTGACAAGATATAAAACAATAAAATATTGATAAAACATTATAAGCTATTTTATTTTATATGACTAATTATGAGATTTAATGTTAAAAGCAAAGGAAAAAACAGGAGTAAAAGAGGATTAATTTTCCATTTCTGGGGTACAGCGAATGCAGCATCCTCTGTTGCAGCTAGGTGGAGACAATGAGAAAAGTGACTGATATCTTTACCTTATAAATCTGAATTGCTCACTGAACTAGGAGGCGACTAAAAACTGAGGAATTAAAAAAAACAGTACAGTTTTCATCTGACACCTACAAATATCGGGATTGTGGGTACACAGCAATCTCAGGAATGGCATATTTTCAGAATTCGAATACATTTTTTTACTTTTAGACTAAAACTGAACACTGAGATCTCACCTGGTAGGAAGGGCTGCTTCATGGTTTCCATCAGGCTCTTCAAGTCATGCTCTACATAGTTCATCACAATGTAAATCTTGTCCATGTTACTTCCAACAACTATTTCCTGATAATGTGGAAGAACGGAAAGATTAGACTGATCTAACCAAAACTAAAAAAGTTCATAGTTTTCAAGTTTTCTTACCCTCACTGTGACAATGTTTGGATGTTGAGCTTTCAGAATTGTATTGATTTCTCTTAAAGATGTGATAGGAAAGCCTTCCTTCTCCTTCTCCATCTTCAGCCTTTTCAGGGCAACGATCTCATCTGCAGACAGGATGTCATGATTAACTATAAACAAAGCTGAAAACCCTAAAGGCAAATATATCTGCGTTGATTTCCTCACCAGTCTTCTTGTCCTTGGCTCTGTACACCACACCATAGGTTCCCTCCTCTATTCGGTTCAGACACTGAAATTCTTCAACACTACGGCAACCCTGAACATAAAATGTAATTCAAAACCACATCATACCACTTGCTGACTCATGGAGGATGTTTTTCTCTTGTTGGCATTCACCTGTAAAGCAGGCAGATACTTGGGCAGCTCCTTCTTTAGTTCCACAGGTGAAATTGGAGGAGAGTCTGGGACGTAATTCTCTTCAGGGGTGGGGGAGCGTGAATGAGTTTGAGAGTGAGGGGTGGGGTCACCTTCTCCGGCTTCATCTTCCTCCTCGTCTTCCTCCTCCTCCTCTTCCTCCATGTCTTCACCACTCTCTTCTGAATCATGGTCAAAACGGGACTCCGGCACTACCAGGCAAAGACTGAAGTCAGCTAAAACTTTGTAATGTGTGATTGATAAAAACGGAATTTAGGTGATGCTCAGTCAACCTATGACGCATTGTGTGATGGGGAATCCGCTCAATCAAAAAGAAAAAGCAGGTTGCAGGGGGCAACATACTTAACCTCTAGATCATAGATAACGCTTTTAAGAAACCTGTAGCTAAGACTCTTGGAAAGCATTTTATAAGCTTCAACAGAAGAAGCATAGCTCTACAGCAGACAATGCTGGAAATGCTTTTACTCATAGAAATGTAATTTATTAATGGCCTCTTATTCTCTGTGCACTTGCACAACTCATCTCATTCTAAACTCACTCTTAAATCCTAATACTTTAATTAAAGAGGGCTTTTGGTGTTTGTTTATCTGGCTCAGTCGACATTCCTCCAAGTCCCGCTAAACCTGCACCAGATGTGATTCAAAGAGCCAAGCCCTTACATATTTCTTTTATTTTTCACATAATATTCTAATGTCACATATTCATACAAACGTACATACATCCCTACACAGATAGGCAGACAGACTCAGAGAGAGCGAGAGAGAGAGAAAGAAAGAGAGAGAGCAAGAGAGAGAGAGACAGACAGAGAGAGAGAAAGACAGCAAGAGAGAGAGAGAAAGAGAGAGAGAGAGAGAGAGAGCACTTGGGCCTTCTGTCAACATTTTGTCACCTGCTCAGAGACATAAAGTTGAACTTTCAACCCATTTCTACTGAAAATCTGATTTACTCACCTGCAGGTATGTGGTTTCCATTTTCCCTCTCGTCATCAAAATCTTCCTCCGACTGTTCTTCCTCACTTACATCCTCTAAAAAAGACAAAGCCTCGGTGTTGATCCAATGTCACTGAACTTGACAGAGCCACAAGAGAATCAGAAATACATTTAGGTAAAAGTTTTACCTGCACTCTGTTCAGACCGTCCCGAACCGGAAACAGACTCCTCCTCTTCTTCCTCCTCCTCACCCTCAGTTGGGCTGCTGGATTCCTCTTCTTCGTCCTCTTCTTCATCAGAGCCTGATCCTGACACTAAACAGGGCAAAAGTGGCGTGACATCAGTATGCAGAGAAAGAAATTAAATAAATTTAACCTCAAAGACTGAAGAGAGCTGCAAGCAAATGACAGTATGGTATATGACAGTACATTCACAGATGTGCACATACTAAATAAGGTGCAGAGTGGCACTTTTTTTAATGCATAAAAGAGACTACTTTTTTTTTTTTTTTTAAATATGGTATTCTAAAGTAGAAATATTAGGTTCAAAGGTTTATTGCCTGACTAAACACTCATGTTAAGAAGGGTTTCCTCCAGGATTATTTTAAACTGTGGGGGATGACTTTCCAACCAAAAACACAACTTAAATAAAAACAGTGAATAAAAACAAATTATTTATTTAGGACAAAGGCATGTCATTTAAGGAAACCATGTCAATGTAGCCTTATCAAATAGCACAGTTTGAAGCCAGGCTGAAAGAACTTGATTTCTCTCTTTTTTTGTGTGTGTCTTTTCTTCATGCACCACCATACATCTGAAGAGCTCTGGTTTCTGGTGTACAGAATGTCGGCCACAGCGTCCCTGCTACTCTCCTGCTCTACCTCCACACGTCTCTCCCCCACTAGTCTTTTTATGAGACTTATTTAATGAACAGCTGATCGGGGTGCTGAGAAAGTACGAAAATGTTTACATCACATTTGACATTTAAAGATATAGACACCGCCACTTGCACAACCCCGCCCTGAGGAAAAATAAAAATCATAATTCTGAAGACATGGAGGCTTTTATTTTGCTGTGGCGGTGCGCCCCAATCATTTACATGTAGCGGAAACCCTGTTAAGCTGTAGTATAGTTTTTTCCAGCAAGATTTTCAAGTTGTCTATCGATTCTTCAAAGACCTGTCACATCGTGTCTTACCCACTGATGATTCAGCAGTGCTAGTCTTCCTTTCAGCATCACTAATGTCCTGGAGGTCTGCAAGCAGGTCTTTGATCTCTGGCTTCTCCTCCTTTGATGCTGAAGAAATAAAAAGAGATGTGAGCTACACTGAAATGCAAGTAATCCCTTGTTGAGGGGCACACAAATCTGATGGTAAACTCACATGCAGTTTTCCGTGGTTCACTGTGCTCAGACCTGTCCCGGGGAACACGGGTGGGACTACGACTGCGGTGGCTTTGTTTTGGCTTGTCATCATACTCATCTGGTAGCATTCGGTGGTGAGGCGCCACTTTGAATAGAAAAAAATCCCTTATTAAATAGTGCTGCAGGTTTCTCAGAACTGATGGCAAGACAATTTTTTTCTGGACACATTTTCTTCTTGTATTATTCTGGTTTAACGTGACTGTTCATTAGCATAAATCTAGATAATGGATATTGTTATCTGGTACTATGCACAGCGGAAAAACCAAACAAACAGTATAACATCTGTTGACCAGTGAGGTAAGCGCTGACCTTCCCGCCTTCTCCGTCGCTCTTCAGCCCTTCTCTCCCGATCCTTCATCTCCCATTGCTCCTTTTGTTGCTCACGAAGCTTTCTGTCCCGTTCACGTTGGCGCTCCAGTTGCTCCAGTCGATCCCTGTCATTTAAAGCAAGGACACTACAGTTCAATAAACATCTGTTCAACTGTTTAAACAACCATCAAACTTCATTTGAAAAAACATTAAAGGGAATAAAGTAATTTAGTGTCCCACTCTATCTAAATATATTAAATGACTTCATATTCTTTTAAAACAATGAACAAATCTGCAAATAAAAAAGAAAAAAAAATACTGGATTATGTTTCATGATGCTAATGGAGAGTTACCATCCTGGCAATATTAAAAAATGGTTAATGTAAAAAAAAAAAAAAAATAGAAATTAAAGTTTTTTTTTTAAATAATATCTCTAACACAGCTAAATCTGTCTTGGCATTTAAAAAAACTTGGGTTCACATTTAGGCTCATACTTGCTTTCCCTCAACATGAGATTAATACTATTCCTGGATTAGTGCTAACCTCTCTCTACGTGAATGCGCTATGGCCTGTTCCCGTCGTTTCTGTCTTTCCCTGTCTCTCCGGGCTTTGTCTTCTTCCCACTGACGCTTCCTGCGGTCACTCTCTCGTTCTTTTTCTTTATCTTTGGGTCGTGCATGCTTCCCTCCTGTTTCGGAAAATAAATAAATAATAAAAAAAATAAAATTAATGCAACCAGATCTGAAATAAACTGTCAGAAAAATGTTGTACTTGGCTGTAAATCATCTTTGTATTCATCTAGTTAAGGAGCACTCCGTCACCTCCTTCAGCAGAGTGACTGCGATGACGTCTTTTATCCTTTCTCTTCTCCTCTTTTCTGTGGTGAGATTTGTCTTTCCTTGCAACCTGCTGTGGAGGCTTGATTGCTAGTGAGTCATCTTCTTCACCTCTAACAGAAATATAAAGGAAACACTGCAGGACTTTACAGAGCCAGCACTTGAAAAAAACAAAGCTAAACCTTATCTGAATTGATAGCTCAGCTATTACAAATCTTAACCTTGTGTAATTCAATCAACTTCAAGTACCTGTCCTCTGTTGAGTCTTCCCGCGTATAAGGTGAATTACGAATTGTTATTTCCATCCTTTGATCTCGTAGTTCTCCTTCTTCCGGAGTGTCTCGTTTGGCTTCCCGATCATCCGCCTGTGAAACAAGGCCCTGGGTGGACTATGCAAATTAAGAAGAGCAAAATTTGTGGTTTAAACCAGAAACCCTTACAATTTTTGTTCAGATAATTACTATGAAGCAAAAACATCTCAAAATCTGTGATGGTCATGGTTCTTAAATTCTACATACATATACATAAAAAGCTAATAGTTCTAACCAGAACTATGTCTTAACATTAATCTATTTCTAAAAACCACTGAAAAAAAATGTTAAGGAATGAAACATTTCACAATTATGCTGACAAACACCCACGATAGTAATAAAAACTATTGCAAAAACAAAATTAACTAGAAGCACTCAGAGAGTGCAGATGTCTGCCAAGCCATTGTACTTTTTGTTTGTTGCCAATGATTGTGGGCATTATTTTTTAAGGTAGAAGCTCTATTGGCAAAATTATTCCTACCTACCCATCGTAAAGAATCCTTTAAAATTTCCTGGATCCAGGCATTGATCCAGATCACCCCCAAAATCTAATCACTTGTTCCTTATTCTATTTCTTAGATTTCCTAAAGATTCCATCAAAATCTGTCCATAACTTTTTGAGCTATGTTGCCAACAGACAGACAAACCAACACTGCCGTATACATGACCTCTGCCTTGGCATTGGTAATTAATTTTTTTTTTTTTTTAATTAATATTTTGGACAAATCAGAGTATGAGCAGGCATGTCTAATATGGGTTCAAAATTACCGTCTTTAAGATACTTTACATTTTTCTGGCGCTTAGGGTCTGTTCTCGCTTCTAATTCTCTTCTGCGTTTTTTCTCTAGTAGGATTTCATCAAGAGTTTTTACTTTCCAGGTCTCTTTTTCGTCCCCCATCAGCGTCCACCTTCCACCGCCTGCTTCACATTTCATGGAGACAAAAAAAGACACACAAGGGTTCATGAGAGTACAGTATTTCAGCTTGCTTTTATTTCAGCCATTAACACACAGCAGAAAACATAAAGATCTGCTTTAGTTATAACATATGCTTTACCCAAGACCTGAAAAAAATATAATTTAGTGTGACACCGTAATTGTATTATAGCATTACTATTATAATTGTATTATATATATTATTATAGTAACTGTGTAGTAACTTAACTGCATCTTAGTGTTGCCATCGATTTAGTTTGAGGCACCTGTCATCTTATATGACATTAATAAATTGGTTTAACCCAAATGCAAAATAAGTCTTATAATTAAGAGGACGTAATTTTTTAACTTATAGGAAAACAACAAGCTACAGTTTCAAAAATAGGAGAAATGATAATAAAAAAATAAATAAAAAATAAAAAACTCATCTATACATTTTTCTTAACTTTGAAAGACACACAGCCAGATATGAATTCACAGAATGCTTACAAAGTTGAACAGTTAGCAACATAATATTTTATTCATGTATACCAGTACTGAATACTTAACCTTTATTCAATGGCATTATCCGTTTAAACGGCAAATAACAATTGCAACAATTACTACATACATGTACGTAAAAAAAAGCTGAAAAAAATGCACACGCACACAAAAAAAAAAGACTCGCCACAAAATTGTATTAAGTTTTTCAGTGGTCATATTTAACACAAACACCTCAGTTCATTTGAACATCAAATGCTTAAAGTGCTTTTAGTAAAAGTTGTGTTTGTCTTCCATTAATTTACACTGCGGCACAATCACAGCAATGACACAGTTGATAGCTAAGTCAGCTAAATAGCCTAGCAATTGACAGAATTCGAACAGAACCAGTTAACATACTGTATAACACGAGATCACAAGTGGCAAACTGGTAGAAAACCCCTTTACTTGCAAACCAACCATGAGCTTTGCTTCAAGCCAACACGTTAGCTAGCAGATAATAGCATTAGCATTGGTTTCCGTTACTAAACAACTTTAGTAGTTAAGTGTGCAAATTTGAGCTAAAAAGCTAACACGGTCGTAACCGATATAACATGTGGACAATGAAATGGTAAATTTAACTATATTAATAAGCCTAAAAGCAAAGAATGGTCTAATTATACAACGGACAAATGAAATGGCTAAACAAACCTGAGCAACGCGCAGTGGTAGTTTAGCTCACCGGAAGTCTCTCAAAGCGTTAGCAACGTCTATAAAATTCCGGTGTGAAACAACTATTTCCCTACAAAAAAATAAAAAAAAATAAAACAAAACAGATGCTGCTGCTGCTGCTACTACTACTACTACTACTACTACTACTACTACTAATAATAATAATAATAATAAATGCAAATAAACAGATAAGTAAATAAGTAGTATTGCTTATGTTATTGGTAGTAGTATTTTACTTTCATCATAATCCATGAGTTTTAATGTTTTGTTATGCTGGGTTCCAGTAGTGCATTCTCCCTACCCTTGTTAAACTCACAGCGACACACTTCTACACTTTGTGATAGGCTTTGTGATTATTTCATATTTCACATCAGCGTTGAGGTCCTGTGATAGATGGATGGATGGATTGATGACTGGAAAGAAAAATCACAATTTAGCATATGAGATGGTTGGATTTCTTTTTTATCTACAAACCACCAGAACCACGTTTATTCTAGCAGCACAGCCAAATGAAAAATTAAATTAAATTAAATTAAATTTAGTAGAGATGAAGAACACATCAAAGTATTGTATCGTGCACTAGATGGAATATAATAAAATATTCCACATTTATTTGTTATATTTTGGATTTCCTTATCTGCACAGGATGTGATAAAATACCTGAAAGTTAAATCAAAGGATCAAACCGGCCTTTATCTCAGAGAGGAAGTAACATAATAAAGCTAAGAATAGCCACTAGATTTCTGAAACATTTTCCTCAGAGAGTGCAGCCACATGAATTACGGCCAAAGTTTGATTCTGAAAAGGAGGGACAGCTCTCTGAGTCAGGTGGGGAATTGAAACATACTGAAGTGTAGGTAGTGACAAGGACAAATGAGCAAAATATAACATTATTTCAAGTAAACCTAATTCTACTCAAAGGGAAAATTGTGTTTTTATTCATGTACATTATAATACATTATCAGCATCTCATATTCAGTCATAAGAAATGTGGAGTTTTTACAAATTAACAAATATTTTCTTTAATTCTCAAAATCAAGACACATAACGTTATGACACCCTATTCAAACCATTTTATTCCTCCATGACTGCTTTCATGATATCTTATAATTCATCCATTTTTTTCAAAAGTGATGAGACAATGTATGTAATCAAAAGTATAGTACAGTACAAGAGTTGCAAATAATTTAAACTCGACTGGTAACTTAAAGTAATACAAAGAGAACTTAACAAATTCTGAGACTGAGATTCTGAGATTTCAAAATTAGTTTCTACAACATCAACAAACCTGGAAGAATGATGTAATGTTTCCAAAGACAAAACAATCTCACAGCTAGTTAGGTTCAATGACAATACCTTAGTAATCTTATTTTTTGCATATAAGAACATCTTCAGAGAGGAAGACTATCTGAAAAGTAAATAGGAGAGATAAGGAGCTGGTTTACTATTCTGTGATGGAGCATGTGTCAATGTGTTTTCACATTGAAATTGCAGAGATTTTTATAATCTGCTTTAAATATCACGTTTAAAATCTATTAATGTAGTTATCACTTTTCCCATTTGAGATTAATTTAATATTTTTCTGTTCTAAAAAGTACACAGAATCTGGCAAAATATCATTAGCAAAGATCATGACTGTGAACTTCATGCCGATATGAAGCACTGCAATGAGTCCAGTGCAATGTCCTATGGCCTGGTAAATGAAAATCTGATGATGTTCTCATTATGGAGGGGCCATCTGGTGTACAGTTCCACAAAACATCTGTGATGGCACGAGGCTGCATTAGTGTACATTGCATAATTTGCAGACATATAAAAGGAACCATCAGAGCTGACCAGTGCACAGTACAGAGAGTTTGGATCCACATGTTCTCCAAGTAAGGCCTTAATCATTACAGCAAGGAAATGCCAAACCACATTCTGCATGTATTACATTGTACACTAGCATGGTTTTGTACATGGTTTTGTGTCCAGCATGCCTGTGGTCCTAACTTGTCACCAGTATGAAACAAATAATACAAAAAAGAAGACCCTGACCTGTTAAAATGTTTGAATCATAATCACAACTGGTCTTCTCATCAACAAAAAACAAGGATAAAAAAGTATTATTTAACATATTATGAGTTGTCTTTGCACCAATTTCAGCTGAATACAGCCTTTAATGAAGGCTTTGAAATACAAATATCTATTAAGTTGTGTTTCGTGACATTTATTGAACACTTGTTGCAAATACACACCTTTTCGTCCTCACTGTCATTTATTTTTAGACTTTCTGTGTTCACACAGAACACAGAGGCAGTGAGTTAGCTAAGACTCCAGCAAATAACCTTCAAAGAAGAAGAGGAAAACAACTCCATGAAACAGTACCGTGGAGTGTGCAGTATGACCGGTGGAACGAGGACAACATCAACATGAATGTAGAGGCTTCGCAATCTCCTTTGATGAGGTGATGGGAGCCATTGGCCCTCATTCAGATACAATCTAATAGACAGGGCAGATATAGTGAAAAGCTTTCTCATACTAAGAAGCAAACTCAGTTATATATGGATGGAACAAAAGCATGTAATGGAACATTTATTAACTAAACTGATGTATGGGTTTGATGAGGCTGACAAAGACTAAGTTTAAACTTTGAAACCCAGGATTGCTTGGATGCTATAGCATTCACAGGTTTTTAAAACTTTATGGTCAAATTAAATTGATAATATGGTGGAACAAGATTAACAATCTTGTTTTTTGTTTTTTTTTTTACATTAAGGATCTACAATCGATAGTGTGTTGGCAGCACTGATAACATAATGAAGACTGCTGGGGCTATAGCTGCATTGGTGTCCATTTAATTCCTAGTATACGTGACCGGATACTATGTCCATCAGTGTTGATAGTGAAGCCCAGTAAGGGAAAAAGACATGACTATTGATCAAATTAATTAATAACCTAAAAAAATGTAAAAATTCTGTAGTAAAAGTGAGACTGGTTGGTGCAGAAATCTAACTATATTTTTTAAAAAGACAAACATTTTCATTAATTCAAAAAGTTACTGAAATTCCTTATCCTTTTAGAGCTTAAAATTAAAAGAAGTTTAATGGTTTTACGGTGAATTCCATTTTTAAAATTAAATTCACATCAGAAATCTCTTGATAAAGCTCTTTAGAAAATCTCACAAAAACCCTAAAGAAAATGTGTAGTTATAACATAAATGGAGAGATACAGATCTGCATGATTTCATCAGCAAGTGAAAATACACACACACAAAAAACAAAAACAAACAAAAAAAGAAAATTGTATACCTGATAATGAGATTTTATACAGGTGATATTATATAAAAATGAACTATTTTTCTTGCTGGAACACTGACCTATTATACACACAGGAGAGCTGTATGATTTCCCACTCTGTGTTACAACCCCACAAAACATGTCAGTTTATTGAACACATCAAGCAACATTAGAGGACTAAAACACACTTTCCACAAGAGAGCCAATGTCAACTTCCTCTGTTTAATCATTAATGCATGGCATTCATCCTTATTCATATATTTTTAAGTAAGGGGGATTACTGTCACAGCAATCAATAATTTATGCATTAATTTTTTACATTAATTTTAAAGGTCCCATATTATGCAAAATTCACTTTTTAATGGTTTTGGAACAGTCATACTGGTCCCCCCGCATGTGTAGGAGACCCGTAAGTGTGAAACTCTTTCAGGCGCTCTCTCTCCCCCCTGCTCCACCTCTAGGGAAGTAAGCGCTGAAATGAGCTTGTTTGAAAGCGTGTACGTTATGACGTCATAAGGGACAATAACCACTCCCCACAGAGCGATGGACCCGTCTACCTGCTCTCAAAGCCCGCCCTCTAAAAATCACCTAGCGCCCAGTGTTTTTCCCTCTTCGGCAACCCTCGTTAGCGGACATGGCTAAGCGACAGAAGCACTGTTCTGTTTGTGGCTGCATAAATGAACACGAAAACGTTTTTTTACTTCCATCCACTGAACCCACGAGGACTGAGTGGATTAATTTTATTTTTGGAGGAAATGTACCCGGAAAACTTCCAAAGGTTTTGCATGTCTGTGGCCAGCATTTCAAAGAGGACTGTTTCCACAACATGGGGGCATGGAAAGCAGGCTTCGCCAACCGTTTGAAGCTGAAGCCAGGTTCAATACCAACTGTCCGTGACACAGCTGGAGAGGTAAGAGCTGGCAGTTATTTTATCGTTTCGGCCTTATTAGTCTGATAGCTTGAAAATATATTAACCTGTCAATCACCTCATGACGGGCGATGCGATGGGCGGAGCCAACAGCTGAGCTGCTCCACCAGGGTTCCGCCCACCATAAACGGCACATTTCTGAAGCTGCTAAAAAGAGGGAGGTGAAGAGAAGCCGCTGCACTCAAACTGAGGGTCGATTTGTCCATACCATGGCGGAAATATTTCATTTAGATATTAATGAATGGTCTCAGATTGGGAATAAAGTGTATAATATGGGACCTTTAACTACAGTCAATACAAAGTTAGCTAATACAAAGCAATGGAAATTATGAAAAGGCTTTGAAACTTTAAAATGATTTACTTATAACTGATTCTAGCATTTTTAGTTGATGCTGAAATAAAATGAGTGATACAACTATATTTTTAACATGTGGATGTGAATTCTTTAAAATTAAATTAATGTGTCAATGTTGACTCTTCTCCCTCCTGGTGCTTTGTGTAGATAGATTACTGGGATGCTAATCAAGGAATTACTCAGGTGTGCTACTTATTTTTATTTATATTCTTACACGATTATTCCTTTTAAATATTTCTTATCTATAAGCTCATATACTTACTAAAAGTGTGTTGTGAATGCTCGTGAAACAATGAGATTTTTATATGGGGAAGTGAGAAGAACATGTGAGGAGATTGACTAATTGTGTCTGCCAGTAAACAACTTGTAAGATTTTACACTTAAGGGAAATTTCTATGTAAACCGGAGTCCAGATGAAATCCCTTGCTTGTCTGTCTTTGCTATGAAAAATATATTTTGTTAATTTAATACACATTGACACTTCAAAATAATTCACATCAAGCAAAAGTAAAAAACGTGAATAAAAACAGGAAAACATGGGAAGAAAAAAAAAAAATTGCCTGATATTAGAATGACATTCATATTACCCACACATTTAAGTGTGTTGCTCTTTCCACAGAAGTATGATCCTTAAAAGTTGTACCCCGTTGTAAAGGTGACTAATCAGGCTTCTTTTCATGTGTCCACTGTCCTCTAAGTGTCTTTCAATATTTTTTTGAAAACTTATTAAACAAAAAACATCAAACAGAGCTTGTTCTGACCCTTTGCTCCTACCACAACTTTGTCTTGTGAGAGTTCATGCGCGCTTTTGACTAATGTTAATGAGGTGTGCACTGATCGGCCACAGGGAGGCCAGAGTCAGAAAGGGGACTGGCTCAATTCATGCACAGTGCCTCCGATTTCAAAACTTCAACAGCTTGATAGCGAGCGAACCTGACTGAGCAGCCGCTTATGGAATACAGCCATTTATGTTTGAACCAGTCTTCGAGCCTGAGAGTGAAGATACCGAGATGGTGGAAGAAGCACATTTACAACAAAATTTTTACAAAAATTTACATGGCAGAGCACTTCACCCCACAGGGCTCAGTTGTACATTGCAGGTGGTTATACTTTTAGGCTCGTCCCATAGCATTAGCATCAGCTGCATCAGCAGTAAAGCATGACTTTATATCAGTAGCAACACTTACCAACTGCATTGATTGTGAGCTGCTCAAAGCTGGAATTGCCCCTTTTTCCCCAACCACAGGGTTGATGTCATCTTCGCATGAAATTGTCCCAAATTACTGAAACATTCAGGAGCAAAATGTTTGGCACAAACAGAGCGTGGCAGGCAGAGATGCAGGTAGATTACCTAAAATTAATTTAATCCATTTGTCCCTGGTAGTTTGGTTCGCTGCTACAGGGAGACTTAAAACATTTTGATGTTGGTTTTGGCAACTGACAACTGAGCAGCTGACATGGGAGCGTCGTTTCAACATCTTCACACAACTTGTTATGGCGACTGTGGCAGGTTAAACAGGTGATTTTAGGCGTGGAAGAAGGGCTAGCATATTCAAATAGCCTCCTGGGATGACGAAATCATGAGTTTACCCTTGTTGGCGGTTCTGCTGTGAGCAAAAGGCCCAGATGGAAAAACTTGACCGTCTTCAAAAGAAAGACTTTCAGGGAAGTTAACTCTTTGATTCAACACCAATACACATGTTTTAACTTGAAAAAGTGCAATTTCTGGGTGATGACTCCTTTAAAATCACAGACCAAGATTGTAACCATGGAGTGTTAACAGTCAGGTATGACGTTTAACAGCAACATCAAAGCGTATATTAGGGCAGCTTTTTACCAAACCAAAAACATTAACAGAATTAAAAGTGGTGTCCCCCTAAAAGACCAGGAGATATTGTCATAGGCTTTTAACAGGATTTCCCAAAAAAGAGCATTAAAAAAAAACTTTGAAGAAAAATACACCTGTTTATAAAATGTAAGGGTTTTCTTTTAAATTTATGTTTACGAGTTCAAGAAATAGAGCTAATTTAATCTAGTTTAACCATGCTTATACCTTTGTCTGGGTGAATACTCGACTCTAATTGGCTGGAGGATGTCCATTAAAAAGTGATAATGGACACCTTTAAAAGAAGTTCCGGTCAAATAGACTTATTGTTGTAAATTATTGCGCTGATTAAATGGTAGTTGGTAACCATGGCAACAGAAACTCAGACACCAGGCTGCAGACAAGCCAGATCATGTCTGACGCGCATTGCTGTGAAAGCAGCTTGCAGGCTTATTGGGCTCCGTCAGTCCAGGAGAGACGAGAATAGAGCAACATTTTGTCATCCCGCAACGTCCAAACCAGTAGTGGTCAGGGTCCACAAACGTTAAATCTCCGTCCTTCAAACGCTAATATGGACATGCCAGTATCTTTATGAAATGTCACATTCAACGGCAATGTTGCGTTTAATTTTAAAAATATGTTGTGGCCTGTCTTTCTCTCTTGATTACCTTATATATACACACACACACTTGATACAGAGTGAATGTTGGATAACATTATAAAAACGATTTATGATAGACTTACTTTGATACACATTTAATGATCAGAGTGAATGGTGGATAATTATTCTTGCAATAGAAACGATTTGGGAAACTATCTGTGGACTTTGACTGTTTGAAACGAAATGTTGCATCATCCTCTGAACACACAAACTATAAGAGCTGCATCTGCCGAGGTGGTGCAACAAACATGAGCAGAGGGGTAGCATCAAATACAAGTGTTTTATTCCAACAGATCCATTTTTAGTACTAAACTGCATTCACTAGCCCTGGTACCGCCTCTGGATACTCTGAAAGAAGAATATATCAGATTAGGAAAGTCTAAAAAAAACAAACCTACTGGTGGGGAGCGGGCCTACCTTAACTTAAAAACCAAAAGGAAAATCACCAAATGCTCCCCCACACTCACACGCAAACCCCAAGTGATAAAACAACCAATAACCACAAATAAACAAAGGGCCAGATCCCCAACAGTGGCTCACAATTAATAAAAAAAATTAGTTACTGAAAAAAAAACTCCAGAGGCAGCACCAGCCGCTTCTAAACTATGGAGGGAGGAGGGAAGCCTGAACAGGATCAAACAAAATACAATGAAATATATCTATAAAAACAAACAAAAAATAAAAAAACAGTAGCAGGCTGCCCTGCAAGACAATACAAAAAGTTAAAATTAGGCATCAAGTTGACTAAGTAATACAGTGGGAAGAAAGCTTCCATTACCAATTCAGCTTTGGATTCCAGTCCCCTCTTAATCACCTTCCCAGGAAATGACCTAAAAACCAAGGACACACATTTACTTAAAAGCAAAACAAAGGAACCCATGAAAAAGAAACTTAAAATACACACCTTGCTGAAGCCAAAAAACAACATTAACACATTAATAATTTATTTAATTTTTTTCCCCCTCATCACCCCCTCGTCACCTCAAGTGTTTTCTTTCAAATTTGTGTTTTAGAATTAAGAGAAAGGATTTTGGAAATAGTTTTATATATTATTCTCCCATACTTGCTTACTTAGGAATGTCAGAATAATAAACAACCTACATCCATTAACTCACGTGAAATGGCACTACATGGAAGAAAAATTCCTGCTTAACCTCAAGTGTTTTCTTTTAAATGCACTTGGACACTTAGCAACAGCTAAACAGCTGCTAGCATAAAACATGCTTATTGTATTCATGCTTTCTTGTTTTTTTAATATCAGGTTATCCAACGACATGTAATAAGAACTTCCAAGGTAAAGCCAAATGCTTTTACAAAGTAAGGGCTTTCTTTGAATGTTATGTTTAAGCGTTTGAGGAAAATTGCTACTTTAAGCTAGTTTAACCAGAGCATAAAAGCTAGCTAAACAGCTACTAGCATGAAATGTGCTCATTTTATCCATTATTTCCCATGTTTGTTCATATGCTAGATCAATTAAACAAACATAATTCATTAACTTCTGTAAAAAGGAACTACATGGAAGAAAAATTCCTGCTTAACCTCAAGTGTTTTCTTTTAAATGCACTTGAACACTTAGCAACAGCTAAACAGCTGCTAGCATAAAACATGCTTATTGTATTCATGCTTTCTTGTTTTATTAATATCAGGTTATCCAACGACATGTAATAAGAACTTCCAAGGTAAAGCCAAATGCTTTTACAAAGTAAGGGCTTTCTTTGAATTTTATGTTTAAGCGTTCGAGGAAAATTGCTACTTTAAGCTAGTTTAACCAGAGCATAAAAGCTAGCTAAACAGCTACTAGCATGAAATGTGCTCATTTTATCCATTATTTCCCATGTTTGTTCATATGCTAGATCAATTAAACAAACATAATTCATTAACTTCTGTAAAAAGGAACTACATGGAAGAAAAATTCCTGCTTAACCTCAAGTGTTTTCTTTTAAATGCACTTGAACACTTAGCAACAGCTAAACAGCTGCTAGCATAAAACATGCTTATTGTATTCATCCTTTCTTGTTTTATTAATATCAGGTTATCCAACAACATGTAATAAGAACTTCCAAGGTAAAGCCAAATGCTTTTACAAAGTAAGGGCTTTCTTTGAATTTTATGTTTAAGTGTTCGAGGAAAATTGCTACTTTAAGCTAGTTTAACCAGAGCATAAAAGCTAGCTAAACAGCTACTAGCATGAAATGTGCTCATTTTATCCATTATTTCCCATGTTTGTTCATATGCTAGATCAATTAAACAAACATAATTCATTAACTTCTGTAAAAAGGAACTACATGGAAGAAAAATTCCTGCTTAACCTCAAGTGTTTTCTTTTAAATGCACTTGAACACTTAGCAACAGCTAAACAGCTGCTAGCATAAAACATGCTTATTGTATTCATCCTTTCTTGTTTTATTAATATCAGGTTATCCAACAACATGTAATAACAACTTCCAAGGAAAAGCCAAATGCTTTTACAAAGTAAGGGCTTTCTTTGAATGTTATGTTTAAGCGTTTGAGGAAAATTGCTACTTTAAGCTAGTTTAACCAGAACATAAAAGCTAGCTAAACAGCTGCTAGCATGAAATGTGCTCATTTTATCCATTATTTCCCATGTTTGTTCGTATGCTAGATCAATTAAACAAACATAATTCATTAACTTCTGTGAAAAGGAACTACATGGAAGGAAAATTCCTGCTTAACCTCAAGTGTTTTCTTTTAAATGCACTTGGACACTTAGCAACAGCTAAACAGCTGCTAGCATAAAACATGCTTATTGTATTCATGCTTTCTTGTTTTATTAATATCAGGTTATCCAACAACATGTAATAAGAACTTCCAAGGAAAAGCCAAATGCTTTTACAAAGTAAGGGCTTTCTTTGAATGTTATGTTTAAGCGTTCGAGGAAAATTGCTAGTTTAAGCTAGTTTAACCAGAGCATAAAAGCTAGCTAAACAGCTGCTAGCATGAAATGTGCTCATTTTATCCATTATTTCCCATGTTTGTTCGTATGCTAGATCAATTAAACAAACATAATTCATTAACTTCTGTAAAAAGGAACTACATGGAAGGAAAATTCCTGCTTAACCTCAAGTGTTTTCTTTTAAATGCACTTGGACACTAAGCAACAGCTAAACAGCTGCTAGCATAAAACATGCTTATTGTATTCATGCTTTCTTGTTTTATTAATATCAGGTTATCCAACAACATGTAATAAGAACTTCCAAGGAAAAGCCAAATGCTTTTACAAAGTAAGGGCTTTCTTTGAATGTTATGTTTAAGCGTTCGAGGAAAATTGCTACTTTAAGCTAGTTTAACCAGAGCATAAAAGCTAGCTAAACAGCTGCTAGCATGAAATGTGCTCATTTTATCCATTATTTCCCATGTTTGTTCGTATGCTAGATCAATTAAACAAACATAATTCATTAACTTCTGTGAAAAGGAACTACATGGAAGGAAAATTCCTGCTTAACCTCAAGTGTTTTCTTTTAAATGCACTTGGACACTAAGCAACAGCTAAACAGCTGCTAGCATAAAACATGCTTATTGTATTCATGCTTTCTTGTTTTATTAATATCAGGTTATCCAACAACATGTAATAAGAACTTCCAAGGAAAAGCCAAATGCTTTTACAAAGTAAGGGCTTTCTTTGAATGTTATGTTTAAGCGTTCGAGGAAAATTGCTACTTTAAGCTAGTTTAACCAGAGCATAAAAGCTAGCTAAACAGCTGCTAGCATGAAATGTGCTCATTTTATCCATTATTTCCCATGTTTGTTCGTATGCTAGATCAATTAAACAAACATAATTCATTAACTTCTGTGAAAAGGAACTACATGGAAGGAAAATTCCTGCTTAACCTCAAGTGTTTTCTTTTAAATGCACTTGGACACTTAGCAACAGCTAAACAGCTGCTAGCATAAAACATGCTTATTGTATTCATGCTTTCTTGTTTTATTAATATCAGGTTATCCAACAACATGTAATAAGAACTTCCAAGGAAAAGCCAAATGCTTTTACAAAGTAAGGGCTTTCTTTGAATGTTATGTTTAAGCGTTCGAGGAAAATTGCTACTTTAAGCTAGTTTAACCAGAGCATAAAAGCTAGCTAAACAGCTGCTAGCATGAAATGTGCTCATTTTATCCATTATTTCCCATGTTTGTTCGTATGCTAGATCAATTAAACAAACATAATTCATTAACTTCTGTGAAAAGGAACTACATGGAAGGAAAATTCCTGCTTAACCTCAAGTGTTTTCTTTTAAATGCACTTGGACACTTAGCAACAGCTAAACAGCTGCTAGCATAAAACATGCTTATTGTATTCATCCTTTCTTGTTTTATTAATATCAGGTTATCCAACAACATGTAATAACAACTTCCAAGGAAAAGCCAAATGCTTTTACAAAGTAAGGGCTTTCTTTGAATGTTATGTTTAAGCGTTTGAGGAAAATTGCTACTTTAAGCTAGTTTAACCAGAACATAAAAGCTAGCTAAACAGCTGCTAGCATGAAATGTGCTCATTTTATCCATTATTTCCCATGTTTGTTCGTATGCTAGATCAATTAAACAAACATAATTCATTAACTTCTGTGAAAAGGAACTACATGGAAGGAAAATTCCTGCTTAACCTCAAGTGTTTTCTTTTAAATGCACTTGGACACTTAGCAACAGCTAAACAGCTGCTAGCATAAAACATGCTTATTGTATTCATGCTTTCTTGTTTTATTAATATCAGGTTATCCAACAACATGTAATAAGAACTTCCAAGGAAAAGCCAAATGCTTTTACAAAGTAAGGGCTTTCTTTGAATGTTATGTTTAAGCGTTCGAGGAAAATTGCTACTTTAAGCTAGTTTAACCAGAGCATAAAAGCTAGCTAAACAGCTGCTAGCATGAAATGTGCTCATTTTATCCATTATTTCCCATGTTTGTTCGTATGCTAGATCAATTAAACAAACATAATTCATTAACTTCTGTGAAAAGGAACTACATGGAAGGAAAATTCCTGCTTAACCTCAAGTGTTTTCTTTTAAATGCACTTGGACACTTAGCAACAGCTAAACAGCTGCTAGCATAAAACATGCTTATTGTATTCATGCTTTCTTGTTTTATTAATATCAGGTTATCCAACAACATGTAATAAGAACTTCCAAGGAAAAGCCAAATGCTTTTACAAAGTAAGGGCTTTCTTTGAATGTTATGTTTAAGCGTTCGAGGAAAATTGCTAGTTTAAGCTAGTTTAACCAGAGCATAAAAGCTAGCTAAACAGCTGCTAGCATGAAATGTGCTCATTTTATCCATTATTTCCCATGTTTGTTCGTATGCTAGATCAATTAAACAAACATTATTCATTAACTTCTGTGAAAAGGAACTACATGGAAGGAAAATTCCTGCTTAACCTCAAGTGTTTTCTTTTAAATGCACTTGGACACTTAGCAACAGCTAAACAGCTGCTAGCATAAAACATGCTTATTGTATTCATGCTTTCTTGTTTTATTAATATCAGGTTATCCAACAACATGTAATAAGAACTTCCAAGGAAAAGCCAAATGCTTTTACAAAGTAAGGGCTTTCTTTGAATGTTATGTTTAAGCGTTCGAGGAAAATTGCTACTTTAAGCTAGTTTAACCAGAGCATAAAAGCTAGCTAAACAGCTGCTAGCATGAAATGTGCTCATTTTATCCATTATTTCCCATGTTTGTTCGTATGCTAGATCAATTAAACAGACATACTTCATTAACTCACGTGAAATGGCACTACATGGAAGAAAAATTCCTGCTTAACCTCAAGTGTTTTCTTTTAAATGCACTTGAACACTTAGCATCAGCTAAACAGCTGCTAGCATAAAACATGCTTATTGTATTCATCCTTTCTTGTTTTATTAATATCAGGTTATCCAACAACATGTAATAAGAACTTCCAAGGAAAAGCCAAATGCTTTTACAAAGTAAGGGCTTTCTTTGAATGTTATGTTTAAGCGTTTGAGGAAAATTGCTACTTTAAGCTAGTTTAACAAGAGCATAAAAGCTAACTAAACAGCTCCTAGCATGAAATGTGCTCATTTTATCCATTATTTTCCATGTTTGTTCGTATGCTAGATCAATTAAACAAACATAATTCATTAACTTCTGTGAAAAGGCACTACATGGAAGAAAAAAATCCTGCTTAACCTCAAGTGTTTTCTTTCAAATTTGTGTTTTAGAATTCAGGAAAAGGATTTTGGAAATAGTTTTATATATTATTCTCCCATACTTGCTTACTTAGGAATGTCAGAATAATAAACAACCTACATCCATTAACTCACGTGAAATGGCACTACATGGAAGAAAAATTCCTGCTTAACCTCAAGTGTTTTCTTTTAAATGCACTTGGACACTTAGCAACAGCTAAACAGCTGCTAGCATAAAACATGCTTATTGTATTCATGCTTTCTTGTTTTATTAATATCAGGTTATCCAACAACATGTAATAAGAACTTCCAAGGAAAAGCCAAATGCTTTTAAAAAGTAAGGGCTTTCTTTGAATGTTATGTTTAAGCGTTCGAGGAAAATTGCTACTTTAAGCTAGTTTAACCAGAGCATAAAAGCTAGCTAAACAGCTGCTAGCATGAAATGTGCTCATTTTATCCATTATTTCCCATGTTTGTTCGTATGCTAGATCAATTAAACAAACATAATTCATTAACTTCTGTGAAAAGGAACTACATGGAAGGAAAATTCCTGCTTAACCTCAAGTGTTTTCTTTTAAATGCACTTGGACACTTAGCAACAGCTAAACAGCTGCTAGCATAAAACATGCTTATTGTATTCATGCTTTCTTGTTTTATTAATATCAGGTTATCCAACAACATGTAATAAGAACTTCCAAGGAAAAGCCAAATGCTTTTACAAAGTAAGGGCTTTCTTTGAATGTTATGTTTAAGCGTTTGAGGAAAATTGCTACTTTAAGCTAGTTTAACCAGAACATAAAAGCTAGCTAAACAGCTGCTAGCATGAAATGTGCTCATTTTATCCATTATTTCCCATGTTTGTTCGTATGCTAGATCAATTAAACAAACATAATTCATTAACTTCTGTGAAAAGGAACTACATGGAAGGAAAATTCCTGCTTAACCTCAAGTGTTTTCTTTTAAATGCACTTGGACACTTAGCAACAGCTAAACAGCTGCTAGCATAAAACATGCTTATTGTATTCATGCTTTCTTGTTTTATTAATATCAGGTTATCCAACAACATGTAATAAGAACTTCCAAGGAAAAGCCAAATGCTTTTACAAAGTAAGGGCTTTCTTTGAATGTTATGTTTAAGCGTTCGAGGAAAATTGCTACTTTAAGCTAGTTTAACCAGAGCATAAAAGCTAGCTAAACAGCTGCTAGCATGAAATGTGCTCATTTTATCCATTATTTCCCATGTTTGTTCGTATGCTAGATCAATTAAACAAACATAATTCATTAACTTCTGTGAAAAGGAACTACATGGAAGGAAAATTCCTGCTTAACCTCAAGTGTTTTCTTTTAAATGCACTTGGACACTTAGCAACAGCTAAACAGCTGCTAGCATAAAACATGCTTATTGTATTCATGCTTTCTTGTTTTATTAATATCAGGTTATCCAACAACATGTAATAAGAACTTCCAAGGAAAAGCCAAATGCTTTTACAAAGTAAGGGCTTTCTTTGAATGTTATGTTTAAGCGTTTGAGGAAAATTGCTAGTTTAAGCTAGTTTAACCAGAGCATAAAAGCTAGCTAAACAGCTGCTAGCATGAAATGTGCTCATTTTATCCATTATTTCCCATGTTTGTTCGTATGCTAGATCAATTAAACAAACATTATTCATTAACTTCTGTGAAAAGGAACTACATGGAAGGAAAATTCCTGCTTAACCTCAAGTGTTTTCTTTTAAATGCACTTGGACACTTAGCAACAGCTAAACAGCTGCTAGCATAAAACATGCTTATTGTATTCATGCTTTCTTGTTTTATTAATATCAGGTTATCCAACAACATGTAATAAGAACTTCCAAGGAAAAGCCAAATGCTTTTACAAAGTAAGGGCTTTCTTTGAATGTTATGTTTAAGCGTTCGAGGAAAATTGCTACTTTAAGCTAGTTTAACCAGAGCATAAAAGCTAGCTAAACAGCTGCTAGCATGAAATGTGCTCATTTTATCCATTATTTCCCATGTTTGTTCGTATGCTAGATCAATTAAACAAACATAATTCATTAACTTCTGTGAAAAGGAACTACATGGAAGAAAAATTCCTGCTTAACCTCAAGTGTTTTCTTTTAAATGCACTTGAACACTTAGCATCAGCTAAACAGCTGCTAGCATAAAACATGCTTATTGTATTCATCCTTTCTTGTTTTATTAATATCAGGTTATCCAACAACATGTAATAAGAACTTCCAAGGAAAAGCCAAATGCTTTTACAAAGTAAGGGCTTTCTTTGAATGTTATGTTTAAGCGTTTGAGGAAAATTGCTACTTTAAGCTAGTTTAACAAGAGCATAAAAGCTAACTAAACAGCTCCTAGCATGAAATGTGCTCATTTTATCCATTATTTTCCATGTTTGTTCGTATGCTAGATCAATTAAACAAACATAATTCATTAACTTCTGTGAAAAGGCACTACATGGAAGAAAAAAATCCTGCTTAACCTCAAGTGTTTTCTTTCAAATTTGTGTTTTAGAATTCAGGAAAAGGATTTTGGAAATAGTTTTATATATTATTCTCCCATACTTGCTTACTTAGGAATGTCAGAATAATAAACAACCTACATCCATTAACTCACGTGAAATGGCACTACATGGAAGAAAAATTCCTGCTTAACCTCAAGTGTTTTCTTTTAAATGCACTTGGACACTTAGCAACAGCTAAACAGCTGCTAGCATAAAACATGCTTATTGTATTCATGCTTTCTTGTTTTATTAATATCAGGTTATCCAACAACATGTAATAAGAACTTCCAAGGAAAAGCCAAATGCTTTTAAAAAGTAAGGGCTTTCTTTGAATGTTATGTTTAAGCGTTCGAGGAAAATTGCTACTTTAAGCTAGTTTAACCAGAGCATAAAAGCTAGCTAAACAGCTGCTAGCATGAAATGTGCTCATTTTATCCATTATTTCCCATGTTTGTTCGTATGCTAGATCAATTAAACAAACATAATTCATTAACTTCTGTGAAAAGGAACTACATGGAAGGAAAATTCCTGCTTAACCTCAAGTGTTTTCTTTTAAATGCACTTGGACACTTAGCAACAGCTAAACAGCTGCTAGCATAAAACATGCTTATTGTATTCATGCTTTCTTGTTTTATTAATATCAGGTTATCCAACAACATGTAATAAGAACTTCCAAGGAAAAGCCAAATGCTTTTACAAAGTAAGGGCTTTCTTTGAATGTTATGTTTAAGCGTTTGAGGAAAATTGCTACTTTAAGCTAGTTTAACAAGAGCATAAAAGCTAACTAAACAGCTCCTAGCATGAAATGTGCTCATTTTATCCATTATTTTCCATGTTTGTTCGTATGCTAGATCAATTAAACAAACATAATTCATTAACTTCTGTGAAAAGGCACTACATGGAAGAAAAAAATCCTGCTTAACCTCAAGTGTTTTCTTTCAAATTTGTGTTTTAGAATTCAGGAAAAGGATTTTGGAAATAGTTTTATACATTATCCTCCCATACTTGTTAACTTAGTAATGTCAGCATAATGAACAACTTTTATCCATTCACTCACATGAAATGGCACTACATGGAGAAAAAAAAAAAAATCCTGCTCAACCCTAAGAGTTTTCTTTCAAATGCACCAGAACAATTAGCAACAGCTAAACAGCTGCTAGCATAAAACATGCTTATTGTATTTATGCTTTCTTGTTTTATTAATATCAGGTTATCCAACAACATGTAATAAGAACTTCCAAGGAAAAGCCAAATGCTTTTAAAAAGTAAGGGCTTTCTTTGAATGTTATGTTTAAGCGTTCGAGGAAAATTGCTACTTTAAGCTAGTTTAACCAGAGCATAAAAGCTAGCTAAACAGCTGCTAGCATGAAATGTGCTCATTTTATCCATTATTTCCCATGTTTGTTCGTATGCTAGATCAATTAAACAAACATAATTCATTAACTTCTGTGAAAAGGAACTACATGGAAGGAAAATTCCTGCTTAACCTCAAGTGTTTTCTTTTAAATGCACTTGGACACTTAGCAACAGCTAAACAGCTGCTAGCATAAAACATGCTTATTGTATTCATGCTTTCTTGTTTTATTAATATCAGGTTATCCAACAACATGTAATAAGAACTTCCAAGGAAAAGCCAAATGCTTTTACAAAGTAAGGGCTTTCTTTGAATGTTATGTTTAAGCGTTTGAGGAAAATTGCTACTTTAAGCTAGTTTAACAAGAGCATAAAAGCTAACTAAACAGCTCCTAGCATGAAATGTGCTCATTTTATCCATTATTTTCCATGTTTGTTCGTATGCTAGATCAATTAAACAAACATAATTCATTAACTTCTGTGAAAAGGCACTACATGGAAGAAAAAAATCCTGCTTAACCTCAAGTGTTTTCTTTCAAATTTGTGTTTTAGAATTCAGGAAAAGGATTTTGGAAATAGTTTTATACATTATCCTCCCATACTTGTTAACTTAGTAATGTCAGCATAATGAACAACTTTTATCCATTCACTCACATGAAATGGCACTACATGGAGAAAAAAAAAAAAATCCTGCTCAACCCTAAGAGTTTTCTTTCAAATGCACCAGAACAATTAGCAACAGCTAAACAGCTGCTAGCATAAAACATGCTTATTGTATTTATGCTTTCTTGTTTTATTAATATCAGGTTATCCAACAACATGTAATAAGAACCTCCAAGAAAAGCCAAATGCTTTTACAAAGTAAGGGCTTTCTTTGAATGTTATGTTTAAGCGTTCGAGGAAAATTGCTACTTTAAGCTAGTTTAACCAGAGCATTAAAGCTAGCTAAACAGCTGCTAGCATGAAATGTGCTCATTTTTTCCATTATTTCCCATGTTTCTTCGTACTCTAGATCAATGGGCTTTATGCATGGCAAGCCGTTTTGACATTTATTAGGTAAACGGGATATGTATTTCAGATATCTGTATTTCAATGCTTCCTAGTCAAAATGGACATTTCAGATATCTTTAATTCAATTCTTCCTAGTCAAAATCAACATTTCAGATATCTAAAATGACATTCTTACTAGGGCAAATGACGTCACATTCTCCATTCATGTGTATTGTGTTTTTACTTCCAGCTATCCTAAATGGCATTCCTCCTATCTAAAATAAACATTCTGGATATCTGAAACAGTATTCTTACTAGGAAAAACGTGAGTTTCTGATATCCAGAATCCAATTGTTTCTAGTCATAATTTTCATTTCAGATATCAGAAATGAAAACACATTTCAGATAGCTATAAAATCATTTCAAACATCTATAATATTTTTTAAATAGTAACAATGTCATTACAGATGTCAACTACTGCTAATATGACTTGTTAAAATTACATTTCAGCTATCTACAATTATAATTATGTCTAGGAATAATGCAGTTACAGATACCTACAAACATATTTTAGTTATCTTGAGACAGAATGGTGGGGCGCCATTTTGACATAAAAAAGACTAACTGACTGTCCACATTTCTATTTTAAGTAGCATTAAAGCATTCTTCCCAGTTAGAATAATTTTCTTGCTCGTCTGAACTGCTTGTTTCCTGTTCAGAATTACAGTGTTCCTAGTGACAATTGTGATTAAAGACATTCTATGGCAAGCAGTTTTGACATTTATTAGCTAACTGGGATATGTATTTCAGATATCAGTAATTCAATTCTTCCTAGTTAAAATTAACATTTCAGATATCTAAAATGACATTCTTACTAGGACAAATGAACATTTCAGATATAACATTCTTACTAGGACAAATGAACATTTCAGATATCTAAAATGACATTCTTACTAGGACAAATGAACATTTCAGATATCTAAAATGACATTCTTACTAGGACAAATGACGTCACTTTCCCCATTCATGTGTATTGTGTTTTTACTTCCAGCCATCCTAAATGACATCCCTCCTATCTAAAATAAACATTCTGGATATCTGAAACAGAATTCTTACTAGGAAAAACGTGAGTTTCTGATATCCAGAATCCAATAGTTTCTAGTCATAATTTTCATTTCAGGTATCAAAAATCATTACTAAAACAAACTAATGTAATCACCCGCGTGTGACCCATAATGCTTAGCGGCTCACATTCCGTATTTAACACATTCAGCTTCGTTAACTCCGTTTTCTCCATGAGTTGTAATGGCATTAGTGGTCATTGACAAGAACAACCTAATTTAAAATCCGCCCTGTTTTTGGATTTTGGTAATTCCTTTTTTTTATTTTTCCTTCTGAATTGAAAGATGAAGACATGTTAACAGGCGGCCCAGAAGTTAGACTATTTCTTTCAAATTAAAAGCCTAGATTAACACGTAGCATCGTGCAAGCACATACTGCGTTGACTCATACAAAACAATATGAATATGTTCGTTCGGGCAGACAGCGACCCCAAGATGATGACAATAATAATAATAATAATAATAAGATAATGATAGATAGATAGATGGAAATAAAAGCCTAGTGGGTAACAAGTAACCAGGATTATAATGATTGTTCACAGTGATCACAGTGCTGTGAACTGTTCATAGCTATTATTCCTTGCTGGCTAAGTTACGTTGAACGTCTGGAATTTATCTGTGCCAAGCCGTCATATAACATGGTGAACAACTTAATCTGCCAAAGCGGAAAATCAGCATTTTCATTCAGATTTTTCCAGTGGGTGGGTCATTTTGTGCAGTTTTATCAATAGTAAATGTAAATGGAGTCTAGAAAAGTTGTTTCATCAGTACAGCGCAGGAAAACTTCTAATATTCTATTTCCTTACACAGCTGCTGTTACTGAATCACCACAAGGTGGCAGAATACATGAGGGAAATGGACTGGACTTTTGGCAGGCTACACATACTGAAGACTTTATTCCATGTGGGAATGCCAAAGATTGAACAATATACCATCCACAGTAGATTGGTGGATTTGATAGCGGTCAGCCAGGTCCCTCTGCTTCAGTCCAAGGGCCAGGTAGTTCAGGAACAGGAACATCTCATCTATTGGGTGTAGAGCCTGTCCCTGTGAAATACACAAGATAAGAAATAAAAGGTTGGCTGTACTACTTTATTGTGCTCTAGTTGGAAAATCACATAATTACAAATAAGGCCTACCGTGGGAGCACTCAGTCGTCCAGCATCATCAGCAGTTAACCTGGTGGCTCGGACCATGTATTTCAGTGATGGTTGAATGACCTGCCAAAACCGCATCAGGTGGTCATAAGATGCAAACCTGGAAACAGATGGAGACCTAACTTAACCTGAGGGACATTCCATTTTGTTTTATTTATTATTTTGAAAATTACGATAAGCAGGATAAATGTTAACCAAACTACATTAGTCAGATATTCAGTCATTTTTTTCCCCACACGCTGTGTAAATTTTTTTTAGATAGACATTTATTTATGCCTCAGTGGGGTAATTCATAGTGCTGTAGACAGCTGTACAATTTCACAGTAAACAAGTAAAAAAAATATGAATAGATAAACAAGTTGTGTATACAAATATATATATATATACAACTAGAATATAAATACATCAACACTGCTGCGAACAGGCCTAATTGTGGAGTCTGACAGCAGAGGGGAGGAAGGACCTGCAGTATCTCTCCATTGCATGATCCTTTTGGTGTTCTTGACCTTCATCTGCGATCTGAAGTAAACCTTCCTGCTACAAGCAACCACCTGTTAGACCGGGGTCTTATTAATTTGTATTTCAGAATACGTTTTTAATTTCCATGTTCATGGAGTCTAACAAGTAAACCAGTCTATCCAAATATAAGAAGACAACCCCTCATTTCCCCTTGATGTTTCACTCTCAGCAGATATCTGCATCTGATCCATCCACCTGGCTGCTTACTATCTGTAGATTCTACAAGTGAAGCTCCTGCAAACTTCAGTTATACTGAGGGGTTACCTTATGAAATAAATGCTTAACATTTTCACAGTACAGGGCAGCCCCTTTCACCCTGCTGCTGTCAGACCTTACAATCAGACCTGCTCGAAAGCAATATACCATCTCCTGTGCTATAACTCAGGTCTTTAATTTTCGCCAATATAAAAAATAAAATAATGGCGCTCCTCTTGTGACACTGTATTATTATTATTATTAAGAAGAATAGACTATGCATTATGTAGCGTGGCTATGTATTATTATTATTATTATTGTCATTGCTGTTATCGTTATTATTATCACTTTATTTCTAAAGAGGGGCTCCATATAACTGGTCTAAAAGTATAAGATAACTAACAAATGTACTTACCGGGTGAAAAAACGAATGTCCACATCGGACCCATCAAATCGCTGTATCCCGAAACGTGACAGGGACATCTGCTCCAGCTGCTGCCTTAGTTGAGCGACTTCCTCTCGTAGCCTCTGGTTTTCCTCCAGCACACTGTCCACAACGGCAGGATCCGGTCTTGTATCGAGGAGTGTTTCCCTGTCAGGATCTGTTACCTCTACCCCGCCCGCAGGAAAAAGGGCGGAGTCAGTCGCGCATTCAGGGAAAGGCACATCCCATGGCACGTCCCCGCAACATTGCTTCTCTGTTTGCTCCATTTCTAGATCCGTGCCTCTGCCACTCTCACGGCACCAAGGTTTTACGGATAGCAGCAGAGGGCAAAATTGACTTTGTTATCGTCTTTTTAATCTACTGCGTCAGTTGGGGGCTGGAGAAAGTTAAAGTCATTGTAAAGTGTTTGCTGTGTTTTATCATTGTTGACACAACTAAAGACTTATGTCCATAATTATATTATTTGAAACATTGTCTTAGGTGCTTTGTTAGAAGAAAGCCTATTTGATTTGGTTATAAACAAAGAACCACACTTAGTGTTTCTTTGTGTAATGTTTGGAAACTTCAGGTTTATTCAATTAAAATTATTATTTAAACCTATTTGATTTACCATTTCAAATATGCACAGTGTGTTTTCCTGACTGTATTGGGCTACATTCTTTCAGCAGGAATGCAGCTGCATACATTTTGCCAAGAGAGAGCTCTGTTAAGGCATATTGTTGTAGGGAAGCTATATCCGGTGGGTTTCTGCTGACATGTCTTCAGTCCACTGGTAGCTTCTCTAAGTTTGATCCCTCTAACATAAAGTATCTTCATTTTAGCCAGGGGGACACGCTTTCTGATGGCTAAGAGCTCACCCGTCAGATACTGTTCCCCCTGTGTTTAAAGGGTGAAGATGTTTCCACATCTGTCAAGAGTGTTTCTACTAAGTCATTTTTAGTCCAGCACAGGCTTCTCTGAGTTTCAGCCCTCTAACATAAAGTATCTTCATTTTAGCCAGGGGGACACGCTTTCTGATGGCTAAGAGCTCACCTGTCAGATACCGTTCCCCCTGTGTTTAAAGGGTGAAGATGTTTCCACATCTGTCAAGAGTGTTTCTACTAAGTCATTTTTAGTCCAGCACAAGCTTCTCTGAGTTTCAGCCCTCTAACATAAAGCATCTTCATATTAGCCAGGGGGACACGCTTTCTGACGGCTAAGAGCTCACCCGTCAGATACCGTTCCCCCTGTGTTTAAAGGGTGAAGATGTTTCCACATCTGTCAAGAGTGTTTCTACTAAGTCATTTTTAGTCCAGCACAAGCTTCTCTGAGTTTCAGCCCTCTAACATAAAGCATCTTCATATTAGCCAGGGGGACACGCTTTCTGATGGCTAAGAGCTCACCTGTCAGATACCGTTCCCCCTGTGTTTAAAGGGTGAAGATGTTTCCACATCTGTCAAGAGTGTTTCTACTAAGTCATTTTTAGTCCAGCACAGGCTTCTCTGAGTTTCAGCCCTCTAACATAAAGTATCTTCATTTTAGCCAGGGGGACACGCTTTCTGATGGCTAAGAGCTCACCTGTCAGATACCGTTCCCCCTGTGTTTAAAGGGTGAAGATGTTTCCACATCTGTCAAGAGTGTTTCTACTAAGTCATTTTTAGTCCAGCACAAGCTTCTCTGAGTTTCAGCCCTCTAACATAAAGCATCTTCATATTAGCCAGGGGGACACGCTTTCTGACGGCTAAGAGCTCACCCGTCAGATACCGTTCCCCCTGTGTTTAAAGGGTGAAGATGTTTCCACATTTGTCAAGAGTGTTTCTACTAAGTCATTTTTAGTCCAGCACAAGCTTCTCTGAGTTTCAGCCCTCTAACATAAAGCATCTTCATATAAGCCAGGGGGACACGCTTTCTGATGGCTAAGAGCTCACCTGTCAGATACCGTTCCCCCTGTGTTTAAAGGGTGAAGATGTTTCCACATCTGTCAGAGTGTTTCTACTAAGTCATTTTTAGTCCAGCACAAGCTTCTCTGAGTTTCAGCCCTCTAACATAAAGCATCTTCATATTAGCCAGGGGGACACGCTTTCTGATGGCTAAGAGCTCACCTGTCAGATACCGTTCCCCCTGTGTTTAAAGGGTGAAGATGTTTCCACATCTGTCAAGAGTGTTTCTACTAAGTCATTTTTAGTCCAGCACAAGCTTCTCTGAGTTTCAGCCCTCTAACATAAAGCATCTTCATATTAGCCAGGGGGACACGCTTTCTGACGGCTAAGAGCTCACCCGTCAGATACCGTTCCCCCTGTGTTTAAAGGGTGAAGATGTTTCCACATTTGTCAAGAGTGTTTCTACTAAGTCATTTTTAGTCCAGCACAAGCTTCTCTGAGTTTCAGCCCTCTAACATAAAGCATCTTCATATTAGCCAGGGGGACACGCTTTCTGATGGCTAAGAGCTCACCTGTCAGATACCGTTCCCCCTGTGTTTAAAGGGTGAAGATGTTTCCACATCTGTCAGAGTGTTTCTACTAAGTCATTTTTAGTCCAGCACAAGCTTCTCTGAGTTTCAGCCCTCTAACATAAAGCATCTTCATATTAGCCAGGGGGACACGCTTTCTGATGGCTAAGAGCTCACCTGTCAGATACCGTTCCCCCTGTGTTTAAAGGGTGAAGATGTTTCCACATCTGTCAGAGTGTTTCTACTAAGTCATTTTTAGTCCAGCACAAGCTTCTCTGAGTTTCAGCCCTCTAACATAAAGTATCTTCATATTAGCCAGGGGGACACGCTTTCTGACGGCTAAGAGCTCACCCGTCAGATACCGTTCCCCCTGTGTTTAAAGGGTGAAGATGTTTCCACATCTGTCAGAGTGTTTCTACTAAGTCATTTTCAGTCCAGCACAAGCTTCTCTAAATTTTAAGCCCTCTAACATAAAGCATCTTCATATTAGCCAGGGGGACACGCTTTCTGACGGCTAAGAGCTCACCTGTCAGATACCGTTCCCCCTGTGTTTAAAGGGTGAAGATGTTTCCACATCTGTCAGTGTTTCTACTAAGTCATTTTTAGTCCAGCACAAGCTTCTCTGAGTTTCAGCCCTCTAACATAAAGTATCTTCATATTAGCCAGGGGGACACGCTTTCTGACGGCTAAGAGCTCACCCGTCAGATACCGTTCCCCCTGTGTTTAAAGGGTGAAGATGTTTCCACATCTGTCAAGAGTGTTTCTACTAAGTCATTTTCAGTCCAGCACAAGCTTCTCGGAGTTTCTGTCACTCATCATTTGGTAAAATATCAACTTACTGAATGGAAAAGCCTTTATTTAAGAACAATGAAATATCAAATATTGCACAGTTTTGAAACAGTATAATATAACAGTAAATAAATTAAGTAAATAAAATAACAACAAAGCCTAATAAAACATAAGATTATAGAACTTAAAGTTGTCTGTCAGAAATGAAAATAAAATAATTATATTATTGTTGAAACTTAAAAAAATAAAATTGTAAATCCACATAAAATGTACCTATTTTCAAGGACTTTTTGTTTAACAACAGTTAAAAAGTTTAATTACAGTTACAACAAACAAACGCAAAAACATACAAAAACTCCACTTTCATACTTCCATTGTTATGTTCAACATGCTGTACACTTGAATGGTTCCTCCATCTTTGGTTGGCCAACACAGTCATGGTGGAACCACCTTCCACAGGCATCACATGAGATCTGTTTGTGAAAATATGTATTAAATGTAAAAGTCATCATATCTTCAAAAATATTAACTAGAGGAATGACGTTTTAGCCAGTGCTTCTGTGCTGGCACATTTCATGTTCTTGTTTTGAACCAGTGTCAGTGCTTGACCTGAATCAGAAATACATGTCTTTTGTGTTTGATTTTTTATAATATCATGCTCCTATTTGTTTTTCACCTTTTTCAAATTGGGGGAAAATATACATATTCTTTTATTATTCATCACTTTTAGGATATAATCTTACTGTGCACATTTGGCCTGAGATGGAAGATTAATTGCCAATAAGTGAAATGAAACAGTTACATATAATCCTGTTCACATTCCAGCTCTGAGGGGATCGCAAATACAGTACAGAACAAGATGACAAATGACATACATAAACAGTGGAATGATGAACAGAATCAAGTACTTAAGAAATAAACATGGTGTACCCAACAGAAGTTAAGACCCCAAATTTACTTTCTGAAAGATGGAGCACACAACTGGATATTCTAATGTAAATTTGACTAAACCTTTATTTGGAACACCTTACTTTTTCAATAGTATGATTTTTCTTAATGTTAATGGGTGCTGATTTAGAATATGATTTATTTCATCATTCTTTGATTTTATTTTTTGTAAATGAAAAGCATAATTAGATATCCATATTAATTGTATATTAATGTACATAAAATACCCAAGTCAGTTGTTCCTCTGGACTGCCATCCACACTGGCCTCCCCACAGTGAAGACACAGGTTTGTCAAGTCATCTGTCCAAATATTGCAAAATTATTTTGAAACAAGGTAATGATGACCACATCAGTTTTCATTTGCAGCACAATCTCAGCAATGACAACTAGTGCAGTCATATTTATTTTCAATTACTGTATTGCATGTATTGCATAACTTACCTGAATCTCTGAGAAGAGTAGTGGCAATCTGCCACCGCAAATCTGACACATCCTTTGGGGAAGCAGGAAATGTGACTGGCTGATTGTGTAAGATTTTCTCTGCAAAGTGATTGAAAAACAATACAGTCAATTAAAAATACTTTTAATGACGATCAATGAATTTTATGCAACGTACTGTGTGTGTACACAGAGTTAAGTAAAAGGAGTAATCTTTTACGAACCGCAATGGCAAAAACACCACAGGACGTGCTGTCTGGTTGGTGGGGATGAGGCACTGTGTCACATTTCCACCTTGACACGTGTATCCCTTTTCTCCTCATGAGTGCCCTATTTAAAACATCCAGTGTAACATGCAAAAAAAAACTTTTCCTCAGAACATAGTAAGTTATTAAAGACAATCAAGAGCACAATGATAAACTTGTGATACTGTTATAAAAAACAACAAATGTAATTTGTCCAATGTGGAACCTATATGATTTGGAATATTTCAAAGGATCTCAGAGGACCTCTGCATTATGTAATAATGTTCTCATCTATAGCAATGAATGACAATTGTGTTATATTACAACTAAAGCTATAATTACAGTTTACCTTGATGCATCCTGGCACCTTTTTAACTTGGCAGCAGTTTCTCCAAGTGGATCCAGGAGGAGTGTCTTGTTCTGTGATGGATATATCACCTGTACCCAACAACAAAAAAAACCACTATAATTTAGAAGATATTTTATATGATATACAAGTGATTTTTATCAGGTACAAAACATAGTACCTAATCTAAAACCCATGTCTTTGAAAAATATATGTAACATGCCAACTAATATGAAGAATGTTCCGTAAAACACTTACAACCAGAAACCAGTGATGGTGTTCATTCACAACTCCAAACAGCAACTGATATTTTGAAGGGTCCCACTGAATCAAGGTACATAAATAAGTTTAGAGTTGCAACCATCCACATCAAATTAAAGTCGCAGGAATATGTTACAAGAAAATAACTAACTAACCCTGAATCGTGGAACTTTTCCATTCCATATTGATGTTATTCCATATGTATCAATATGAAGAACCTTCTCTGGTGACTTCACATTGTGCTGCCTCTCAAGCATGGCCACGTAGGCATTGATGACCTAAGAATATTGAGATGGCATTAACTGTGCCAAATATATTATTTTATGTAAACATATATACCACTTAAATTACTTAACCATTACTTTCTACTTTTTTTTATACTTATTTACTCATACTTAACTTATTAAATAACCATTTTTACCTCACTCTCTAATTCCAGTCCAGGCCTTGTTCGACTAATGTCCCAGTAAAAAATCTTATATGGCCCAATTTTAGAAAGAAGGATGTGGGGGTTCAGACCATCCCAGGCATCCTTCGCATCTACATAAAAAAGCAAAAATTATGAATTACTATATAAATGCCTTGCATATTAGGGAAGCAATTCTGTCTAGTAATAAAAATATTAAAAATCAACAAAGATTGAGATAAATGTCTAAACATACATTTCTCTACAGTCCCGGATGATGAAGCTTGAGTTGTGGCTGGTGAAGCAGAGGATGTTGGTGTTTCCAGGGCTGGTGGTTGTGCAGAGATTGATGATGGTGTGGTGGAGGACGGTGGTGCAAAAGCTGTTGGTGTTGCAGAGACTGATGGAGTTGTCAGGTCTGCTGGTGTTGCAGGTGATGAGGTTGGTGCAAGGGTTGAGAATGAAGTGGAGCTAGATGCTGGTACAGAAGCTATAACTGTTCCAGGAGCTTTGGGTGATGCTGGTGGTGGGGTTGTTGCTAATTGCACCCTCTGGGATTTTATTTGATGGGGGATTCTTGGCTGCTGTGCTTTAAAAGGCTGGAGGTGATCAATGTTTACTTTTGGAATGAATTGTGTTTCTGATTGTAGGTCTGCACTCTTATCATGTATGGCCACAATTGTAAATGGCCCGGTCCAATTTGGGTCCAACTTCCCTCCCTTTCTCTGCTGGCTCCTGATGTTTTTTCGAAGGACCTCTTCTCCTACATTAAAAGAGGCCTTTTTCTCTGATTTTGGTGTTTTGTAGGCATCTTGAGCCTTTTTAATATTTTGGCGTACCACATTAAATAGTGACTCCTGCCTGTCGATGGCCTCTGACACCACCTCTTGCTTCACAGTCTTCTCCACACTGCTGTCTATCTGTTTTGTAAAACAAAATTTTCAGTATTTCATTGTTAATAATTTTGATATGTTAACAGGGTCTCCACACTCATTAAGCATTTGTGCCCTTTTGGATGGTATAAATATGGAAGCAAAGAGATACACATAAACTGGTCTGTGAGCTGCAGAGTGACACGAGTGCCAACAGACTGCTGCATTGACGTGTGTCCACAGTTTTAGGCAGGTGGTCATAATGTTATGCCTGATCGGTGTATGTATATAGCCATCACTCATTGGCCATTTTCAGTCGACACTTGTGTAGTACTGTGTAATACTACATTTCTGTCATAAACTATTATGAATAACTAACAGAGAATGTACTTCTAACAACCAATGCTTTACAGTAATGAGCTACAGTTTAGTCAATGTTTAATTGAAAACAGAGTCTTCATCATGGTTTACGCTTTAAACCAACCTCGTAGTCTTCAGGCACCTCAGAAGGATATCGAGCCTCAGTTCCAAACAGAAGGAAGAAAGGTGAAAACTTGGTTGTGATTTGTTTTTTGGTTCTTAGTCCAAACATCACTGAGTTCAGACACTCATCCCACCTCTCAGGCCGTTCACAGACAAGTTTGCACAGTGCCCTAAAAAGTGAAATTACATCAATAACTTAGCCAACTTATTTAAATTACAGTTTGAATCCACATTATCATAATATCAGAAATATATTAAAATTGTGGCTTTATGTTGTTTTAGCACAGGATTCTAATTATAAACCAGCTTGAAGTGATTTTATAATATGTTTTAGGTTTTGGATAGGTGATTCTTGATGAGAACAGTTGATTTATGTCCAATGTACTTAAACATTATGTTTAAAATGCATAACAGCACCAGATTTTATGGCATATACCAAGTATTAAACATATTTTCCCACCAAACAAACAGAGTAATTAAGAAAACTACAATTACCTTTGTATGGTCCCGTTTAACTTTTCCACAAGCCCATTTGTCTGTGGGTGGTAAAGTGCACAGAGGCTATGCTTAATGCCCAGAGTTTTGCACACTTCTGTGTTCACCTGTTGATCAACAACATGAATGTGTGCAATTATTGCAGTAATCCTATGAAGACACTTTGTATCAGGATTTTGTAATCCCAGTGTAAAATCTCCTACCTATCCCAGCACTGTCTGGAACTACATTGTTATGTACTATAACAACATCCAAAATCCAACAAACCTCGTTAACGAACTCTCGTCCCTGGTCAGTCAAAATTCGTTTTGGGGCCCCAAAATGATAGAAGAACTTGATGATGCACTCTGCAACATTTGCAGCCGTTTTAGCAGGGAGGGCAAATGCCTCAGACCACTTAGTGAAGTAGTCCACCATCACGCAGATGTACATGTTTCCAGCATCTGTTTTTGCGAGTTTACCCACGATGTCCATCGTGCGTTGTAAAGTCCTGGATCCATTTGCCTAGCAGGGATGACTCAAACAGGTTAATTAGCTCGACTCTGTGAAAAAGTTAATGCGACTTAAGCTTATAATTGTCACTGCACAATAAGGCTGTTTAGGATTTAGATGGGCCTTCACATACCTCTTCTGCAGGGTTTTCACGGTTCTACGAATCCTTCAAAGTTAATTTGCCTGGTCAATAAACACTGTTTGACGTCTTGTGCACGTAGCGTAATTGCAGGTAGCAAACGGTGTGGATTTGTTTGAAAACAACTTTGTGCAAATAATTGAAAACTGTGTTAAAATAGTTATGCGATCGCATAAGTGACATATACTACGTGCAAAAATGAAAATATATCTTAATAAAAAATTAATGAAGTAATCTTGTGGTTTACTTGATGACGTCATACATGTCGTGTGCAACTTCTGGCACTTAACTGTCTGCTAACAATCTCTGAAATAGGTAGAAAAAGGTATTTAAAGTTCCAGAGAGGGTGGTCGCTTTTTTAGGCAATATATATATATATTTATATATATATAAATATATATATATATATATATATATGTAGGTACAACAGTGTCTGTGTACATGTTATTGTGGAAAACCCTTCAGCACTACAAGAAAATTAGAATGATTTTGAAGGTGACGCAATAATTTTTTTTCCCATTTTAAATTATACAGATGGCAGCATGAACAATAACACCTAAATTAAAATAATATGATGAGCACTCTCTGCCTTTGACTCTACATCAACTGGCCTTAGTAAATATTCATATAGTTTTTTCAAATGTGCTTAACAAGGTGGCTTAAGTTGAGGACCTTCCATGTGGATTAAGGCTGTCTCACTGGCTTCTGTGGCTATGTTTAATCTAAAACTTGTTCTATGATGGCAAGATCTGTACTGTGTGTTCAGTGTCATCATGAACATAATTATATAGAGACAGTAGGGTAATTCTGTGTAGATTTTTCAATCATCCAGGCAAAAAAAATGTATTGATCTTGAAGTTTATTAACATCAGCTGGACTTTTATTTTGTGAGATGTTTCAACACTCATTGAAGTGGCTTCTTCAGTCTAAAAAACACTTGCTGGAAACAAAACAGATATACCTCCAGACTCATTTCATTTCCATGTAGTGTGTTAATTTAAGTTGGATTTAAGTTATTAAGTTGGTTTTTTAAGCTTTTGACATTCTCCTGGTGGAGAACAGTTCTGTGTTGCCATGACAATGTGGTGAACATGGTTGACCTTAGCCGTCAGAAAGCGTGTCCCCCTGGCTAAAATGAAGATGCCTTATGTTAGAGGACTGAAACTCAGAGAAGCTTGTGCTGGACTGAAAATGACTTAGTAGAAACACTCTTGACAGATGTGGAAACATCTTCACCCTTTAAACACAGGGGGAACGGTATCTGACGGGTGAGCTCTTAGCCGTCAGAAAGCGTGTCCCCCTGGCTAATATGAAGATGCCTTATGTTAGAGGACTGAAACTCAGAGAAGCTTGTGCTGGACTAAAAATGACTTAGTAGAAACACTCTTGACAGATGTGGAAACATCTTCACCCTTTAAACACAGGGGGAACGGTATCTGACGGGTGAGCTCTTAGCCATCAGAAAGCGTGTCCCCCTGGCTAAAATGAAGATACTTTATGTTAGAGGGCTGAAACTCAGAGAGGCTTGTGCTGGACTAAAAATGACTTAGTAGAAACACTCTTGACAGATGTGGAAACATCTTCACCCTTTAAACACAGGGGGAACAGTATCTGACAGGTGAGCTCTTAGCCATCAGAAAGCGTGTCCCCCTGGCTAAAATGAAGATACTTTATGTTAGAGGGATCAAACTTAGAGAAGCTACCAGTGGACTGAAGACATGTCAGCAGAAACCCACCGGATATAGCTTCCCTACAACAATATGCCTTAACAGAGCTCTCTCTTGGCAAAATGTATGCAGCTGCATTCCTGCTGAAAGAATGTAGCCCAATACAGTCAGGAAAACACACTGTGCATATTTGAAATGGTAAATCAAATAGGTTTAAATAATAATTTTAATTGAATAAACCTGAAGTTTCCAAACATTACACAAAGAAACACTAAGTGTGGTTCTTTGTTTATAACCAAATCAAATAGGCTTTCTTCTAACAAAGCACCTAAGACAATGTTTCAAAAAATTTAATTATGGACATAAGTCTTTAGTTGTGTCAACAATGATAAAACACAGCAAACACTTTACAATGACTTTAACTTTCTCCAGCCCCCAACTGACGCAGTAGATTAAAAAGACGATAACAAAGTCAATTTTGCCCTCTGCTGCTATCCGTAAAACCTTGGTGCCGTGAGAATGGCAGAGGCACAGATCTAGAAATGGAGCAAACAGAGAAGCTATAGGTGTGTCCCAATTCAGGGTCTGCACACTTCGAAGTGCGCAGACTACGTAGGCTACAGAGTGTCCTCCGTAGTCTACACACTTCGAAGTCTGCTTAACGTTGGTGAAATGGGACAGCCTACCTAGTCTACAAGAATTTCCCATAGCAACAACACAGGACGTTTAATCACTTAAACCTCAGAAATTACTCGTAGGAAACGTCAGTAGACGCTGAACACGGAGCGGCAACACCGACAGTAAAAAAAAAAACAAAGAAAAAAAAAAAAAACGGTTTGAGGCTCTGTTGTTTTCCAGCCGGTACACACTTAATTAACCCCTTAAAAGTCACTGAATATCAAATATTACCGAATTTTAATGTCACCATTTAACAAACATGCTTTAAATGTACTTGGTTTTGTAACGTTTATACTAAAGTGTAGTTAAAAAAACGAACTTCTTTTAAAATAAAACTTTATTTAAACTTAATACGACTCTTCTGAGGTTGCTGATTCGCCACCGTCATGTGCGCAACGAATTGTGGGAGAAAAGAGGCCGCGAAGGGTGCATCACCAGCATCCTTCGTTTGAGGCCAAACGAAGTGCGGATTCGAAGGGTGGATTCGGAGGGTCCTTCAAATTCCAATAATACCTGACTGCAGCCCGCAGCCGCTACAAACCACGCCCACTACAAACCACGCCCACAAGTCGCTACGGTGGCTGTGGAGTTCCAAAGCATGCCGAAAGCAAACAGATGGGAAATAAAACCATACCGGGAGCATTAACGGTTGATTCACCACATTAAATGCCTTCCAGTGCAAACAATGGGCTTGAAACAATTGATAAAAAAGAGGCAAATGTGCAGAAGGTTATTATGAACTAAAATTAATATTTCTAATAATAATAATTAGTAGCAGTTATTTAGATTTAAATAGGTTGTTTACTCCAGCAGTTTTCCAAGAGCCGTGTCACAGCTTGGTCTACTATATCACATGCCATAAATATCACTGAAAGATAATGATTTATTATACTAAAAAGGGATTATGAAATTGAAAAATTACCCATTAAACTATCAGCAGCACAGGGTGCCACAGATGTGGAAAACATCCAGTGCCCAGGTCATCCCACCCCACAGAGTCACTATTGACCTGTGGCCCTGACACCTCACCTGGCAAAGACTGGAGAGGCTGGTGCTCCATCCTCTGCATTCTGTGGTACAACCCTCAGCAGATCCTCTACAGTTAGCTTACCAGCCAAACATTGGAGTTGAGGATGTTGTCATCTTCCCTCTGCAGACATCCTACCTGGAGAGGCCTTGAAGCACTGTGAGAATCATGTTCTATGATTTCTCCAGTGCTTTCAACACCATCCAGACAGAACTCCTGAAGGATAAGCTGGATCATGGTGTGCCAGGACTTCCTGACCAACAGGTCTGTGTGTGAGGTCAAGGGATTGCGCTTCTGACACTGTGTTCTGCAGCACGGGGACTTCTTAAGGGACAGTTCTGGCTCTGGCTCCTCTCCTCTTCATCTACACCACTGACTTCATTCACCACCAGATATAAAATACCAAGTAAATACACCAACGCACACACACATATATATATATATATATACACATATACATATATATATATATATATATATATATATATATATATATATATATAAATAAACAGGCAAAGAGGTTAGCTATTTCAGTTATTCATCTAAGTCAACTGTTTTTGCTTTTGGGCCAATTTCACAAGAAAGAAGTGGTAATCCGCCAATCCCAATTATGAACACTTTCTGCAAGAAATGAAGCACATGAAACCCATATAAATCACATTAAGAGCAGGAAAGATTTCTAAACCAGTCTTTAAATAATGATGGATGTATCTTATTTTTGACTGAAGTTACTTTTCTTTTTCAGTGCTTCTGTAATACTGTACCATATATGGCAATCTCTCTCTCTTACACCGCCTGCCATAACATGTCCCATTTGTACAGTTCATAAATAAAATAAAAGATCTTACGGCTTAACTGAAAAGAATGCTGGCCCTTTGAAACAATATTTCTTAATTATATAAATTTAGACTAGTGAAATAAATAGCTCTTCACAAATATTTAAAATATGTACCTTAAAACAGAATGTTTAAAAGTTTTAAAAAATATGAAACAAATGAAACCAACAACAGTTTAGTGTTTTATTGGCAACAGCTAAAGCATCTGCACAAAGTCCTTGGACTCGAGTGCTCTTTGGAGTTGTTCTTTGTATGTCAGCATTTTCTGCTCTGCCTCCTTGCTCATGTTTTTTGATGCATAATGTGCAAACAGCTGTTTCTCACTGATGAGACAAAATGAAAGAAATAATCACAGAAAATTCACACAGAGAGGTTTTCATAATAAATGTCCAAATACATGTAAGTATTAGCACACTCCTCATGTTTGTAGTATACCTGTAGTCATATTGCAGTCCACATTCATAGATTTCTGTGGCCCTGTGCAGGGAAACAGCATGTACACCAGCAATAGCATGGAGTGTTGCCCGTGTCATGAGAACAAAAAGGACATCTTTCATTTAGACTGTAAATCAGTCTGGCATGTTTAAGATATACAACTTAAGTTTAAAAGACTTACAATAGTAATACATACAAAACATGTTAACATGATCAATTCTAAAAAAATGTACCTCTGGCAGAAGCACGTCCATAACAAATGCCACTTGATCATGACATTTGGTTCCCTGTGCTTCCAACAGACTGGCCAAGAAGCTCATCACTCTGTCAAGCTGGTCTTCTTTCTCGAGGAAAATTCTCACTCTTCCCTTTGATGCCCAGGACGGTGTGAGTTTTCCTGCGATGACTGCCTGTAAATATAATAAACATTTTTGGGAGGTTCCTCAAATAAATAAACACTAGGCTAACCGAAAGAGGTTCACTTTAATCATTCGTCATATTGACTGAATTAAAGAGTATGAATCAAAATGAATTTTTAAGCTCACTTGGAGGTGTTGTCGCAGGCATTCATCCTGAGTGATAAATGTTAACAGAAGCTCACTGGCAAGGATTCGCTTCTGTTCAGCTTGCTGAGCTCGTTCCTAAAATTAGATGAAAAAAAGTGATTTACATATTAAAAAATACACCCCTGCCCTCCACACCCTATGTACAGTACATACACACATGCAGTAGCACAATACACATACGTATCCACCCCCACCCCAATACTGTAACATGGCTGACCACAGAGACCTGGGGTGAGAAAACACCATGCTATTCTATGGGAGCTGTCCACACAGAGCCGTCACTGGGCACAACTAGAGGACCAAGTGCAAACAATCATTCGGTTTCTTGATCGTTTGCATGTCCTTACCACTAGCCTGTTGAAAGACATGTCCTCACTCAGGATGCCAGCATCTCTGGTTGTGGTGAACACATCCTGGCGTTGGTCACTGCTGTCATTATTGTCCTTAATCAAGACATGCAAAACACGTGACTTAGTGCACAGCTGTAAACACTATGTTGTTGTCATGCACCGATCTTCACTCACTTGAACCTGCTCTCTTGATGGAAAACTGTAAGGCCTCTTACAGTACATGTGATCAATTTCAGGGTCAGTGTGCTGTGGATTCTGCAGAAAGTGAATAATAATTGCGTCGCTTTTATGGGGATCCAGAGGGGATTGATGCTTTGCAATTAAAATTATGCACCAATCACAAATTGTTTTTTGACAAAATATACAGTTTTCTATTCTGAAAAGAGATCAACCAAAAATCATGGGTAAAGCTCAAGGCAAAATATAAAGGTGTTCTTCAGGACAACTGATGTTTCAAAATCACTCAGTAACTTAATGTCCATTAATAGTATAGCTTAGCTAAACTGGTGCATCAATAGCATATGAAGTGTGTGTCAGATGTCACTAGAATGAATGCAACCATATAATAACAGTACCATCAACAACAGACATTGTGTGCTATAAATGTTCATTTAATAGTTGTTTGAGTGGTGATCTATTTTCAAACAGGCTGGAGTGATGGATACTGTATAAGGTCCTCACTGACCATGGGGCTTTCAAGTTTTCTTTTGCGTGTGATCCTGAATACTGGTGGTACATTGTCACGAAGAGTTGCCTTTCCTTCATCTGTAAAATGAGCAAACTTCCTTCCATACCTGCAATTAACAGATTTCCATGACACAGAATAAAAAGAGACAAGTGTTATCATAAAGGGTTTTTAATAATTTAATTAAAAAATCGAATTATCTTTGAGTAAGCCCTGAACCATACCCTTCCAGCCCAAAGTTCTCCAAGAGAACAATGCACCACCATCTTCTAAGGAGACACATGTCATCCTAATGAAGACCAGATAGTGTTACTACCACAGTTGATTTTTTGTATAGGTAAAATTTTTAAAAAATTAGTTATAATTTTTCAATTTCATAGGATACTTACAACACCGAAGTCAAAGCAGGCATCCATGGCAAAGTACCAGGCATACTGTAGTGATGACAAATTATAGAAATAAATACATATAAAGACACAAGGGTTACCTGACAATTACTTTATGACATTACGCTCACCATTATCATGAAGACACCACAGTCATTGCCATGTGTCTGCTTAGGAACATCCTGTGTAACAGACAGTTACAGTTAACAATATAGCATAATTATTTACAAATCTATTTGTCAGTGATATTGCAGGAAATACCTTCAAATCCAGGGCAGTCTTCTCTGTCCAGGCTCCCGCAACAATCTGCTGTGCAAGACCTCTGAGTAACAAAAAACAGAGCAATGTAAAACATAAAAAGTATACACTGCTATGATTCTGTTGGGGAGAGAAAAAAAAACTGATACATAACATATGAACAGTATCAAAATCTGTAATCCAGGGGTAAGCAACTTCAGTCATTGAGGGTCGGCATAGGAGTTTCACTGTTGTAACCCACCTTGTGCAGAGCTTGTCACCAAGCGCTGCTAATCACCCATTGATCAGAGTCAGCTGTGTTGCAGCAGAGAAATTCTGAACACCTGCAGGATGTCAGCCCTCGAGGACTAGAGTTGCCTACCCATGCTTTACACATTTAATTTTTAAAATAAATAAAAATAACTGTAAAAAGCACTTCGACCGTCATCAACACACATATCACTATTCTCTGGCAGCTGCGGTTGGTTGGCGAATGTACTATTTAATTGACACTGTTATTTTGATATAGCCATTTCATTTCAAAATAATATAAATGTGTCTCACCTGAACGGGCATTGACATCGCGTCTATAATCTTCGATTGTTTATGCCACCTTTTTCTTCCGCTTCCTCTGCGTTTAGTAATCTTCGATTGTTTATGCCGCCTTTAAGGGGCGTGGTTTGTAGGGGGCGTGGTTTGTAGGGGGCGTGGTTTGTTGTGGCTTTGAGGGAAGCCCCGGCTGCAGTCAGACCCTTCTCTCAAATTCTGTGAATTGGGACAGTACTTCGCGCACCGCGATGACGTATGTGGCCGATGAATCCGCACTTCGAAGTGTGCAGACCCTGAATTGGGACACACCTATAGTTGCGGGGACGTGCCATGGGATGTGCCTTTCCCTGAATGCGCGACTGACTCCGCCCTTTTTCCTGCGGGAGGGGTAGAGGTAACAGATCCTGACGGGGAAACACTCCTCGATACAAGACCGGACCCACGCAGTAGTTGTGATCGTGTGCACAATCTGGTTCCCTAGTTTCCACATTCTCTGGTTCTCTAGCTTCCCACACAGAAAGTCTTCTCTCACCAAGAGAAAAGTTGTTCCACGGAAATAAAACTGGAACGCGCCGGGTCTCAGCCGCCTCCTCTTGCCTTCCTTACTCGGCTCTTTGACATCTTGCGCTGTAAAGTGTCGACTGCATACACGGGTGTGTGGAGTGATGATGAGATTATCCCTTCTGATGTTCACGATCCATCTCTTCCGTTGTTGATCATCCGAGGGAAACGTGTGGAAACTGGTGAACTGTATTTAGCTGACGAGGTACACAATGGAACACAGCAGTGTTCAGCTGTCGACCTTTCACGCCGCTGAAACTTGTGTGCCTGCTTCATCTCACGTTATATATTATACCATTATAGCAATACACTCTTCTATAAACATCTATACTACCTGTTGTCTCGAATATGAACAATATCTTATTCCTTTGTTTCCCTCAGTATTCAAATCTACAGCCACAACATTACCCATAGCTTTAACCGGAAGCGTTTTTACTGGCGTGTCGTGAACAGGAAGTTAAAAAAATAGCACCGTGCAAAAAGCCCATTGTTCATGTTTCAACATCATTATCTGAATTCTAAAGCCCACATTTGAAAGAAAACACTTAGGTTTAAGAAGGATTTCATTATGTCCATGTCGTGCCATCTCATGTGAGTTGATGGATTAAAGATGTTTGGTTATTCTGACATTACTGCACAAACAATTGTGGGAAGATTATATATAAAACACGCATATATCATGCCAGCAGCTGTTAAGCTGTTGCTAGGTGTTATGCTATATTAGCTAGCTTAATGTAGCTCTTTGTCATGGAACTTTTAAAGATAAATTTAAATGAAAACCCTTCCATTTTAAAAATATTTTGCTTTGCTCAGAAGTTCCTATTAAATGGGTTCAGTTAACTTTATGTTAGTAAAACAAAAATCATGAATACAATAAGCATGTGTTATGCTAGCAGCCATTCAGCATTTGCTAATTGTGCATGTTTTAACATCATTATCTGAATTCTAAAGCCCACATTTGAAAGAAAACACTTAGGTTTAAGATGGATTTCATTATTTCCATGCCGTGCCATCTCGTGTGAGTTGATGGATCAAAGATGTTTGGTTATTCTGACATTACTGCATAAACAATTGTGGGAAGATAATATATACAACACGCATATATCATGCCAGCAGCTGGTAAGCTGTTGCTAGGCGTTATGCTATATTAGCTAGCTTAATGTAGCTCTTTGTCATGGAACTTTTAAAGATAAATTTAAATGAAAACCCTTCCATTTAAAAATATTTGGCTTTTCTTAGAAGTTCCTATTAAGTGGGTTCAGTTAAGTTTATGTTAGTAAAACAAAAATCATGAATACAATAAGCATGTGTTATGCTAGCAGCCATTCAGCATTTGCTAATTGTGCATGTTTCAACATCATTATCTGAATTCTAAAGCCCACATTTGAAAGAAAACACTTAGGTTTAAGAAGGATTTCATTATGTCCATGTCGTGCCATCTCATGTGAGTTGATGGATTAAAGATGTTTGGTTATTCTGACATTACTGCACAAACAATTGTGGGAAGATAATATATAAAACACACATATATCATGCCAGCAGCTGTTAAGCTGTTGCTAGGCATTATGCTATATTAGCTAGCTTAATGTAGCTCTTTGTCATGGAACTTTTAAAGATAAATTTAAATGAAAACCCTTCCATTTTAAAAATATTTGGCTTTGCTCAGAAGTTCCTATTAAATGGGTTCAGTTAACTTTATGTTAGTAAAACAAAAATCATGAATACAATAAGCATGTGTTATGCTAGCAGCCATTCAGCATTTGCTAATTGTTCATGTTTCAACATCATTATCTGAATTCTAAAGCCCACATTTGAAAGAAAACACTTAGGTTTAAGATGGATTTCATTATTTCCATGCCGTGCCATCTCGTGTGAGTTGATGGATCAAAGATGTTTGGTTATTCTGACATTACTGCATAAACAATTGTGGGAAGATAATATATACAACACGCATATATCATGCCAGCAGCTGGTAAGCTGTTGCTAGGCGTTATGCTATATTAGCTAGCTTAATGTAGCTCTTTGTCATGGAACTTTTAAAGATAAATTTAAATGAAAACACTTCCATTTTAAAAATATTTGGCTTTTCTTAGAAGTTCCTATTAAGTGGGTTCAGTTAACTTTATTTTAGTAAAACAAATATCATGAATACAATAAGCATGTGTTATGCTAGCAGCCATTCAGCATTTGCTATTTGTGCATGTTTCAACATCATTATCTGAATTCTAAAGCCCACATTTGAAAGAAAACACTTAGGTTTAAGATGGATTTCATTATTTCCATGCCGTGCCATCTCGTGTGAGTTGATGGATCAAAGTTGTTTGGTTATTCTGACATTACTGCATAAACAATTGTGGGAAGATAACATATAAAACACGCATATATCATGCCAGCACCTGTTAAGCTGTTGCTAGGCGTTATGCTATATTAGCTAGCTTAATGTAGCTCTTTGTCATGGAAGTTTAAAAGATAAATTTAAATGAAAACCCTTCCATTTAAAAATATTTGGCTTTTCTTAGAAGTTCCTATTAAGTGGGTTCAGTTAAGTTTATGTTAGTAAAATAAAAATCATGAATACAATAAGCATGTGTTATGCTAGCAGCCATTCAGCATTTGCTAATTGTGCATGTTTCGACATCATTATCTGAATTCTAAAGCCCACATTTGAAAGAAAACACTTAGGTTTAAGAAGGATTTCATTATTTCAGTGTCGTGCCATCTCATGTGTGTTGATGGATTAAAGATGTTTGGTTATTCTGACATTACTGCATAAACAATTGTGGGAAGATAATATATAAAACACACATATATCATGCCAGCAGCTGTTAAGCTGTTGCTAGGCATTATGCTATATTAGCTAGCTTAATGTAGCTCTTTGTCATGGAACTTTTAAAGATAAATTTAAATGAAAACCCTTCCATTTAAAAATATTTGGCTTTTCTTAGAAGTTCCTATTAAGTGGGTTCAGTTAACTTTATGTTAGTAAAACAAAAATCATGAATACAATAAGCATGTGTTATGCTAGCAGCCATTCAGCATTTGCTAATTGTGCATGTTTCGACATCATTATCTGAATTCTAAAGCCCACATTTGAAAGAAAACACTTAGGTTTAAGAAGGATTTCATTATTTCAGTGTCAGTGCCATCTCATGTGAGTTGATGGATTAAAGATGTTTGGCTTATTCTGACATTACTGCATAAACAATTGTGGGAAGATAATATATAAAACACGGCATATATCATGCCAGCAGCTGTTAAGCTGTTGCTAGGTGTTATGCTATATTAGCTAGCTTAATATAGCTCTTTGTCACAGAACTGGAACTTTTAAAGGATAAATTTAAATGAAAACCCTTCCATTTTAAAAATATCTTGCTTTGCTCAGAAGTTCCTTATTAAATGGGTTCATGTTAACTTTATAGTTAGTAAAACAAAAGTCATGAATACAATAAGCATGTGTTATGCTAGCAGTCCATTCAGCATTTGCTAATTGTGCATGTTTCGACATCATTAGCTGAATTCTAAAGCCCACATTTGAAAGAAAACACTGAGGTTTAAGAATGGATTTCATTATTTCCATGCAGTGCCATCTCATGTGAGTTGATGGATCAAAGATGTTTGCTTATTCTGACATTACTGCATAAACAATTGTGGGAAGATAATATATAAAACACGGCATATATCATGCCAGCAGCTGTTAAGCTGTTGCTAGGTGTTATATTAGCTAGCTTAATGTAGCCCTTTGTCACGGAACTTTTAAAGATAAATTTAAATGAAAACCCTTCAATTTTAAAAATATTTGGCTTTTCTTAGGAAGTTCCTATTAAATGGGTTCATGTTAACTTATATTAGTAAAACAAAAAGTCATGACTACAATAAGCATGTCGTTATGCTAGCAGCCATTCAGCATTTGCTAATTGTGCATGTTTCGACATCATTAGCTGAATTCTAAAGCCCACATTTGAAAGAAAACACTGAGGTTTAAGATGGATTTCATTATTTCCTTGCAGTGCCATCTCATGTGAGTTGATGGATTAAAGATGTGTGCTTATTCTGACATTACTGCATAAACTATTGTGGGAAGATAATATATAAAACAGCACATATATCATGCCAGCAGCTGTTAAGCTGTTGCTAGGTGTTATGCTATATTAGCTAGCTTAATGTAGCTCTTTGTCACGGAACTTTTAAAGGTAAATTTAAATGAAAACCCTTCCATTTTAAAAATATCTGGCTTTTCTTAGAAGTTCTTATTAAATGGGTTCTGTTAACTTCATATTAGTAAAACAAAAGTCATGAATACAATAAGCATGTGTTATGCTAGCAGCCATTCAGCATTTGCTAATTGCTCATGTTTCAACATCATTAGCTGAATTCTAAAGCCCACATTTGAAAGAAAACACTGAGGTTTAAGAAGGATTTCATTATTTCCATGCAGTGCCACCTCATGTGAGTTGATGGATTAAAGATGTGTGCTTATTCTGACATTACTGCATAAACAATTGTGGGAAGATAATATATAAAACACGCATATATCATGCCAGCAGCTGTTAAGCTGTTGCTAGGTGTTATGCTATATTAGCTAGCTTAATGTAGCTCTTTGTCACGGAACTTTTAAAAGATAAATTTAAATGAAAACCCTTCCATTTAAAAATATCTGGCTTTTCTTAGAAGTTCTTATTAAATGGGTTCATGTTAACTTATATTAGTAAAACAAAAGTCATGAATACAATAAGCATGTGTTATGCTAGCAGCCATTCAGCATTTGCTAATTGTGCATGTTTCAACATCATTAGCTGAATTCTAAAGCCCACATTTGAAAGAAAACACTGAGGTTTAAGAAGGATTTCATTATTTCCAGTGCAGTGCCACCTCATGTGAGTTGATGGATTAAAGATGTGTGCTTATTCTGACATTACTGCATAAACAATTGTGGGAAGATAATATATAAAACACAGCATATATCATGCCAGCAGCTGTTAAGCTGTTGCTAGGCTGTTATGCTATATTAGCTAGCTTAATGTAGCTCTTTGTCACGGAACTTTTAAAGGTAAATTTAAATGAAAACCCTTCCATTTAAAAATATCTGGCTTTTCTTAGAAGTTCTTATTAAATGGGTTCTGTTAACTTCATATTAGTAAAACAAAAATCATGAATACAATAAGCATGTGTTATGCTAGCAGCCATTCAGCATTTGCTAATTGGTCATGTTTCAACATCATTAGCTGAATTCTAAAGCCCACATTTGAAAGAAAAAACTGAGGTTTAAGAAGGATTTCATTATTTCCAGTGCAGTGCCACCTCATGTGAGTTGATGGATTAAAGATGTGTGCTTATTCTGACATTACTGCATAAACAATTGTGGGAAGATAATATATAAAACACGCATATATCATGCCAGCAGCTGTTAAGCTGTTGCTAGGTGTTATGCTATATTAGCTAGCTTAATGTAGCTCTTTGTCACGGAACTTTTAAAGATAAATTTAAATGAAAACCCTTCCATTTTAAAAATATCTGGCTTTTCTTAGAAGTTCTTATTAAATGGGTTCTGTTAACTTATATTAGTAAAACAAAAAGTCATGAATACAATAAGCATGTGTTATGCTAGCAGTCCATTCAGCATTTGCTAATTGTGCATGTTTCGACATCATTAGCTGAATTCTAAAGCCCACATTTGAAAGAAAACACTGAGGTTTAAGAATGGATTTCATTATTTCCATGCAGTGCCATCTCATGTGAGTTGATGGATTCAAAGATGTTTGGCTTATTCTGACATTACTGCATAAACAATTGTGGGAAGATAATATATAAAACACGCATATATCATGCCAGCAGCTGTTAAGCTGTTGCTAGGTGTTATATATTAGCTAGCTTAATGTAGCTCTTTGTCACGGAACTTTTAAAGGATAAATTTAAATGAAAACCCTTCCATTTTAAAAATATTTGGCTTTTCTTAGGAAGTTCCTATTAAATGGGTTCATGTTAACTTTATATTAGTAAAACAAAAGTCATGACTACAATAAGCATGTCTTATGCTAGCAGCCATTCAGCATTTGCTAATTGTGCATGTTTCAACATCATTAGCTGAATTCTAAAGCCCACATTTGAAAGAAAACACTGAGTTTTAAGAAGGATTTCATTATTTCCATGCAGTGCCACCTCATGTGAGTTGATGGATTAAAGATGTGTGCTTATTCTGACATTACTGCATAAACAATTGTGGGAAGATAATATATAAAACACGCATATATCATGCCAGCAGCTGTTAAGCTGTTGCTAGGTGTTATGCTATATTAGCTAGCTTAATGTAGCTCTTTGTCACGGAACTTTTAAAGGTAAATTTAAATGAAAACCCTTCCATTTTAAAAATATCTGGCTTTTCTTAGAAGTTCTTATTAAATGGGTTCTGTTAACTTCATATTAGTAAAACAAAAGTCATGAATACAATAAGCATGTGTTATGCTAGCAGCCATTCAGCATTTGCTAATTGCTCATGTTTCAACATCATTAGCTGAATTCTAAAGCCCACATTTGAAAGAAAACACTGAGGTTTAAGAAGGATTTCATTATTTCCATGTCAGTGCCATCTCATGTGAGTTGATGGATTAAAGATGTGTGCTTATTCTGACATTACTGCATAAACAATTGTGGGAAGATAATATATAAAACACGCATATATCATGCCAGCAGCTGTTAAGCTGTTGCTAGGCATTATGCTATATTAGCTAGCTTAATGTAGCTCTTTGTCACTGGAACTTTTAAAGGATAAATTTAAATGAAAACCCTTCCATTTTAAAAATATCTGGCTTCTCTTAGAAGTTCCTATTAAGTGGGTTCATGTTAACTTATATTAGTAAAACAAAAGTCATGAATACAATAAGCATGTGTTATGCTAGCAGCCATTCAGCATTTGCTAATTGTGCATGTTTCAACATCATTAGCTGAATTCTAAAGCCCACATTTGAAAGAAAACACTGAGGTTTAAGAAGGATTTCATTATTTCAGTGTCAGTGCCATCCCCTTGTGAGTTGATGGATTAAAGATGTGTGCTTATTCTGACATTACTGCATAAACAATTGTGGGAAGATAATATATAAAACACGCATATATCATGCCAGCAGCTGTTAAGCTGTTGCTAGGTGTTATGCTATATTAGCTAGCTTAATGTAGCTCTTTGTCACGGAACTTTTAAAGGTAAATTTAAATGAAAACCCTTCCATTTTAAAAATATCTGGCTTTTCTTAGAAGTTCTTATTCAATGGCTTTTCTTAGAAGTTCTTATTAAATGGGTTCTGTTAACTTCATATTAGTAAAACAAAAGTCATGAATACAATAAGCATGTGTTATGCTAGCAGCCATTCAGCATTTGCTAATTGTGCATGTTTCAACATCATTAGCTGAATTCTAAAGCCCACATTTGAAAGAAAACACTGAGGTTTAAGAAGGATTTCATTATTTCCATGCAGTGCCATCTCATGTGAGTTGATGGATTAAAGATGTTTGGTTATTCTGACATTACTGCATAAACAATTGTGGGAAGATAATATATAAAACACGCATATATCATGCCAGCAGCTGTTAAGCTGTTGCTAGGTGTTATGCTATATTAGCTAGCTTAATGTAGCTCTTTGTCACGGAACTTTTAAAGATAAATTTAAATGAAAACCCTTCAATTTTAAAAATATTTGGCTTTTCTTAGGAGTTCCTATTAAATGGGTTCAGTTAACTTTATGTTAGTAAAACAAAAATCATGACTACAATAAGCATGTCTTATGCTAGCAGCCATTCAGCATTTGCTAATTGTGCATGTTTCGACATCATTATCTGAATTCTAAAGCCCACATTTGAAAGAAAACACTTAGGTTTAAGATGGATTTCATTATTTCCATGCCGTGCCATCTCATGTGAGTTGATGGATTAAAGATGTTTGGTTATTCTGACATTACTGCATAAACAATTGTGGGAAGATAATATATAAAACACGCATATAACATGCCAGCGGCTGTTAAGCTGTTGCTAGGTGTTATGCTATATTAGCTAGCTTAATGTAGCTCTTTGTCACAGAACTGGAACTTTTAAAGATAAATTTAAATGAAAACCCTTCCATTTAAAAATATTTGGCTTTTCTTAGAAGTTCCTATTAAGTGGGTTCAGTTAAGTTTATGTTAGTAAAACAAAAATCATGAATACAATAAGCATGTGTTATGCTAGCAGCCATTCAGCATTTGCTAATTGTGCATGTTTCAACATCATTATCTGAATTCTAAAGCCCACATTTGAAAGAAAACACTTAGGTTTAAGAAGGATTTCATTATGTCCATGTCGTGCCATCTCATGTGAGTTGATGGATTAAAGATGTTTGGTTATTCTGACATTACTGCACAAACAATTGTGGGAAGATAATATATAAAACACACATATATCATGCCAGCAGCTGTTAAGCTGTTGCTAGGCATTATGCTATATTAGCTAGCTTAATGTAGCTCTTTGTCATGGAACTTTTAAAGATAAATTTAAATGAAAACCCTTCCATTTTAAAAATATTTGGCTTTGCTCAGAAGTTCCTATTAAATGGGTTCAGTTAACTTTATGTTAGTAAAACAAAAATCATGAATACAATAAGCATGTGTTATGCTAGCAGCCATTCAGCATTTGCTAATTGTTCATGTTTCAACATCATTATCTGAATTCTAAAGCCCACATTTGAAAGAAAACACTTAGGTTTAAGATGGATTTCATTATTTCCATGCCGTGCCATCTCGTGTGAGTTGATGGATCAAAGATGTTTGGTTATTCTGACATTACTGCATAAACAATTGTGGGAAGATAATATATACAACACGCATATATCATGCCAGCAGCTGGTAAGCTGTTGCTAGGCGTTATGCTATATTAGCTAGCTTAATGTAGCTCTTTGTCATGGAACTTTTAAAGATAAATTTAAATGAAAACCCTTCCATTTAAAAATATTTGGCTTTTCTTAGAAGTTCCTATTAAGTGGGTTCAGTTAAGTTTATGTTAGTAAAACAAAAATCATGAATACAATAAACATGTGTTATGCTAGCAGCCATTCAGCATTTGCTAATTGTGCATGTTTCAACATCATTATCTGAATTCTAAAGCCCACATTTGAAAGAAAACACTTAGGTTTAAGAAGGATTTCATAATTTCCATGCTGTGCCATCTCGTGTGAGTTGATAGATCAAAGATGTTTGGTTATTCTGACATTACTGCATAAACAATTGTGGGAAGATAATATATAAAACACACATATATCATGCCAGCAGCTGTTTAGCTTTTGCTAGGCGTTATGCTATATTAGCTAGCTTAATGTAGCTCTTTGTCATGGAACTTTTAAAGATAAATTTAAATGAAAACACTTCCATTTAAAAATATTTGGCTTTTCTTAGAAGTTCCTATTAAGTGGGTTCAGTTAACTTATTTTAGTAAAACAAATATCATGAATACAATAAGCATGTGTTATGCTAGCAGCCATTCAGCATTTGCTATTTGTGCATGTTTCAACATCATTATCTGAATTCTAAAGCCCACATTTGAAAGAAAACACTTAGGTTTAAGATGGATTTCATTATTTCCATGCCGTGCCATCTCGTGTGAGTTGATGGATCAAAGTTGTTTGGTTATTCTGACATTACTGCATAAACAATTGTGGGAAGATAATATATAAAACACGCATATATCATGCCAGCACCTGTTAAGCTGTTGCTAGGCGTTATGCTATATTAGCTAGCTTAATGTAGCTCTTTCTCATGGAAGTTTAAAAGATAAATTTAAATGAAAACCCTTCCATTTAAAAATATTTGGCTTTTCTTAGAAGTTCCTATTAAGTGGGTTCAGTTAACTTTATGTTAGTTAAACAAAAATCATTAATACAATAAGCATGTGTTATGCTAGCAGCCATTCAGCATTTGCTAATTGTGCATGTTTCAACATCATTATCTGAATTCTAAAGCCCACATTTGAAAGAAAACACTTAGGTTTAAGAAGGATTTCATTATTTCTATGTTGTGCCATCTCATGTGAGTTGATGGATTAAAGATGTTTGGTTATTCTGACATTACTGCATAAACAATTGTGGGAAGATAATATATAAAACACGCATATATCATGCCAGCACCTGTTAAGCTGTTGCTAGGCGTTATGCTATATTAGCTAGCTTAATGTAGCTCTTTGTCACGGAACTGGAACTTTTAAAGATAAATTTAAATGAAAACCCTTCCATTTTAAAAATATTTGGCTTTTCTTAGAAGTTCCTATTAAGTGGGTTCAGGTAACTTTATGTTAGTTAAACAAAAATCATGAATACAATAAGCATGTGTTATGCTAGTAGCCATTCAGCATTTGCTAATTGTTCATGTTTCAACATCATTATCTGAATTCTAAAGCCCACATTTGAAAGAAAACACTTAGGTTTAAGAAGGATTTCATCATTTCCATGCCGTGCCATCTCATGTGAGTTGATGGATTAAAGATGTTTGTTTTTTCTGACATTACTGCATAAACAATTGTGGGAAGATAATATATAAAACACGCATATATCATGCCAGCAGCTGGTAAGCTGTTGCTAGGCATTATGCTATATTAGCTAGCTTAATGTAGCTCTTTGTCATGGAACTTTTAAAGATAAATTTAAATGAAAACCCTTCCATTTAAAAATATTTGGCTTTTCTTAGAAGTTCCTATTAAGTGGGTTCAGTTAAGTTTATGTTAGTAAAATAAAAATCATGAATACAATAAGCATGTGTTATGCTAGCAGCCATTCAGCATTTGCTAATTGTTCATGTTTCAGCATCATTATCTGAATTCTAAAGCCCACATTTGAAAGAAAACACTTAGGTTTAAGAAGGATTTCATTATTTCCATGCCGTGCCATCTCATGTGAGTTGATGGATCAAAGATGTTTGGTTATTCTGACATTGCTGCATAAACAATTGTGGGAAGATAATATATAAAACACACATATATCATGCCAGCAGCTGTTAAGCTGTTGCTAGGCGTTATGCTATATTAGCTAGCTTAATGTAGCTCTTTGTCATGGAACTTTTAAAGATAAATTTAAATGAAAACCCTTCCATTTAAAAATATTTGGCTTTTCTTAGAAGTTCCTATTAAGTGGGTTCAGTTAAGTTTATGTTAGTAAAACAAAAATCATGAATACAATAAGCATGTGTTATGCTAGCAGCCATTCAGCATTTGCTAATTGTGCATGTTTCGACATCATTATCTGAATTCTAAAGCCCACATTTGAAAGAAAACACTTAGGTTTAAGAAGGATTTCATTATTTCAGTGTCGTGCCATCTCATGTGAGTTGATGGATTAAAGATGTTTGGTTATTCTGACATTACTGCATAAACAATTGTGGGAAGATAATATATAAAACACGCATATAACATGCCAGCGGCTGTTAAGCTGTTGCTAGGTGTTATGCTATATTAGCTAGCTTAATGTAGCTCTTTGTCACAGAACTGGAACTTTTAAAGATAAATTTAAATGAAAACCCTTCCATTTTAAAAATATTTTGCTTTGCTCAGAAGTTCCTATTAAATGGGTTCAGTTAACTTTATGTTAGTAAAACAAAAATCATGAATACAATAAGCATGTGTTATGCTAGCAGTCATTCAGCATTTGCTAATTGTGCATGTTTCGACATCATTATCTGAATTCTAAAGCCCACATTTGAAAGAAAACACTTAGGTTTAAGATGGATTTCATTATTTCCATGCCGTGCCATCTCATGTGAGTTGATGGATCAAAGATGTTTGGTTATTCTGACATTACTGCATAAACAATTGTGGGAAGATAATATATAAAACACGCATATATCATGCCAGCAGCTGTTAAGCTGTTGCTAGGTGTTATATTAGCTAGCTTAATGTAGCCCTTTGTCACGGAACTTTTAAAGATAAATTTAAATGAAAACCCTTCCATTTTAAAAATATTTGGCTTTTCTTAGGAGTTCCTATTAAATGGGTTCAGTTAACTTTATGTTAGTAAAACAAAAATCATGACTACAATAAGCATGTCTTATGCTAGCAGCCATTCAGCATTTGCTAATTGTTCATGTTTCAACATCATTATCTGAATTCTAAAGCCCACATTTGAAAGAAAACACTTAGGTTTAAGATGGATTTCATTATTTCCATGCCGTGCCAGCTCATGTGAGTTGATGGATCAAAGATGTTTGGTTATTCTGACATTACTGCATAAACAATTGTGGGAAGATAATACATAAAACACGCATATATCATGCCAGCAGCTGTTAAGCTGTTGCTAGGTGTTATGCTATATTAGCTAGCTTAATGTAGCTGTTTGTCACGGAACTTTTAAAGATAAATTTAAATGAAAACCCTTCCATTTTAAAAATATTTGGCTTTTCTTAGAAGTTCCTATTAAATGGGTTCAGTTAACTTTGTGTTGCTAAAACAAAAATCATGAATACAATAAGCATGTGTTATGCTAGCAGCCATTCAGCATTTGCTAATTGTTCATGTTTCAACATCTTTATCTGAATTCTAAAGCCCACATTTGAAAGAAAACACTTAGGTTTTAGAAGGATTTCATTATTTCCTATTGTGCTAATGCTGTGAAAGTCACCACATGGAAGAAATAAGCCTGCTTAATCTTAATTGTTTTATTTTAAATGTATGTTTTTGAATTCAGAGAAAGGATGTTAGAAATAGTTTTACCAGAACATGAACAATTAGCAACTGCTAAGTAGCTGCTAGAACAAAACATGCTTATTGTATTAAACCTTTTTTTGTTCCATAGTGTCTTGTTTACCAAACCAATTTAATCAAAGTTTCAAAGAAAATGTCAATACCTTTGAAAAAATAAGGATTTTCTTTTAAATTTATGTTCAAGAGTTTAAAATTGCTACTTTAAGTTACTTTAAGCAGAACATAAAAGCTAGCAACTGCTAAACAGGTACTAGCTTGAAATATGCTTGTTCTATCCATTATCTTCCATTGCCTGTTTATATAGTAATGTCAGACTAAACAACTGTAATTCATTAACTTCTGTGGAAAAGCACTACATGGAAAAATAATCCCTCTAAAGCTTTTTTTTTCTTTTAATGTTTGTTTACCAAATAAGCAAAATGATTCTCTGTAACTAATTTAAGCATCCGTAGCTCATCCAAAATGATGCTGCTAGAGTTTTGACCAATACTAAGAGATCTCAACACATCACCCCACTGGCTTCCAGTCAATCACAAATTAGATTATGAAACCCCACTGATTGTTTAACTATCTCAAAACAATTTAGGCTTAGAATGCATCTCTGATTTGTTAAGAGATTATAAACCTGGCAGGGCTTTTAGATCCAAGGACTCTTGTCAGGTAGTCCAGGCCACAGTCCAGACTAAACATGGAGAAGCAGCATTTAGCTGTTATGTTGCAAACATGTGAAACAAACTGCCAGTGCAATTACACTTTCACCAAACGTAGACATTTTTAATTCCTAGTTAAAAACATTTCTTTTGTCATAACCTATGCCTACGCATGAAATCTGCATGGTAACTTATCTGGACTGTTTCTTGCTTTTATTTTTTAAAATTTAATTATTTTATATAATTTTATTATGATTTTTGTATACCATTTTAATTAAGTCTTATGTTTTGTTTTTCTTTATATTTTTTATGTACCTTTTAATGCTTCTTCTGCTGCTTTTAATGCTTTTAATGCTTTACTTACTTTCACTTACAGTTGTGAATACTTTTTTTTATCTTTCTTTAATCTTGTAGAGCTTATAAATACAATACAAGCTCAGTTCCTTATATTTTGCTGATATAGATGTGTGCGTGCATGTGTATGTATGTGTGTGTGTGTGTGTGTGTGTGTGTGTGTATGTATGTGTACCATATGTGTATATTATTTATCTCTTTTCTTTTTCTTCGTGGCACTGGAAATTAAGCCATCCATTTTAATTGTACATGTACAATTAATGTACAATTCATTCATTCATAGCACTGAATTGTCTTGTAAATGAAATGTGCTATACAAATAAACATAGCTTGTCTTGCTTTGTCTAAAACATGTGTTAAGATTCTTATATGATTATAAAGCAAGCCTGTCAGAGATAAGATTAATATCAACACTGAGACCGTTTGTGCTCAGCTCCTGCATGAGTGCACAAGTGACTTTTATCTTGTAGCATGTTACAGAAAATGGTACCCTTCTATTTCAGTGCCAAAGAAGAAGAAGAAGAGGAGGAGGGAAAAAAAATCAATACAAAAGTTAGATCTTGAAAAAAGATAGATCTGCTTTAGTCTAACGTGGAATTTACTCCGAGTTATGGAAGGGAGGGAGGGCCATGGCTAACAAGGAAGTAGTGCACCTTGTTAAACACGCCATTCATATACAAAAAATGAACACATACATAATAGTAGATAATAAATAAGATTGTTGTTGTCACTTTGTGAAATGTAATACTATGACCCACTTCCTCTCGGTTATGTGGGGTATCATGATCTGGGGAACTCCGCCAGAGTGATGTCACAGTCTGTAGACAACGAAGGCGGATCATCTGGAGGGGCTCCGTACAGCCAGCTCCACAGCGTGTTTGAGCAAAATGAAACATGGATGAGGAGATCGCTGAAAGTTGGGAGAAAGCTGCTGATAGTGGGGTAAATAACAAGGGACATTGTATAATTTAAGCTGAGGACGAGTATGCCTTGGGTGTCGTTTTATAGAACACCTAGGTTTCTTGTAGAAGTTCTCTTAACGCTGTTCCGTGTTAGCGACTCCCACGGGCCAACAATGTGGCTACAGCTAATGCTAGTTTTAGACAAACTTGTCGAGTCAAGTAGCTTTGGCCAGCAGGTTAGTCATGCTGAACACGAACATAACTATCAAAGAGACTTTAACTGTTTCAGTGTTTCGGTTGAAGTAACATTGGTATGTCCGGTATGTAGCTTACGTTGGTGAGCTAAATAATATGGCTACAGGAGGCTAGCTAAACCGGAGTAAAATGAGTTCAGCTGAAACGCTAAGGTTAACGCTAGCTAACGCTTAACCGCAATGTTGCGTTAGCTAGTCATTGCCAGGGTCACGTTGAAATTGTATCAGTTGCATTTTGGTTTACCTACTGGCAAAAAAAAAAAAAAAAAAAAAAACACCGTTACCAGACAACCGAGTGCCCTCTCGTGATCAAAGCTTCTCTCGTATTTAGTTCGTGTCACATTGCTTAACTAAGAACTTTTTAGAAAATTATATATGACTCACTTCCTCGTACTAGTAACAATTTAGGCATTCCGTAAACGAGGACTAGCAGTGTAGAAATGTTAGATTAAATTAAATTTATTGTTAATAAATTGAAGATATTGGCTATATTCGCTAGATAAGTTGACGAGTGTATGTAAATGGTGTAATTAGTACATAGCCGTCTTTGTTTTGTTTAGCTTGGCTTAAATGGGTGGTAATGGCTCTCTGTTCTAATTCGATTTGCCATTCCCTAAAGAACCAGGTAGTTAGGCCAAGTAGTACTCGGGTTGCGTGGAAGTTGCCAAACTGGTAAGTTGCTACTTTCAGCTAACATTAGCTAGCCAACGTCACAGTATTTTGGCAGTCGATCGCTAATTGGTGACGTCAAGAACATGACTGAAGTGGCGCTGACCAGAACATCAGTCTGAACTTACAAATCATTTAAACAACTTTTTGTCATTTGTATGTATGTATATATATATATATATATATATATATATATATATATATATATATATATATGCTTTTCGCTGATAACATATCTAATGTTAGCTAGCTGAACACACTGTTATGACTTGGCAGCTGTCCTCACATGTATAAATAGCTCGTAACTGAATCCTGCTCTCCATCCACTTTTACTTAGTACCTGGTGTACCTCTTCCTGTCCCATGTCAGTGATGTTTATTTACATTAATACTTGCACTACTTTTCCCACAGGAAATGGAAAAACGGCTAGAGGAGAAGCTTAGGATCAGCCAGAAAGAAAAGTAAGACCTCAAACAATGCAGAAAAATTACCCAGAAATATGGGTTTTTTTTCCTTCCAGTTCACTTTGACAGTTATATTTTACTGCTTATTACTATAAGTGCATGTGATCAACAAACATTACAAAAAACTTTATAAATTTGAAAGTGGAGTGGATGCTTAGAATAAAAAAATTTAATTTTGTACCAGGTATGTAATTTTTTTCTCTCTCCCCACACAGGGAAACAAGTAATTCTTCCCGATCTCCATTAAAGACAACCATGGTGATACAAGACAACTCTTTACCAGCAGCACCGCCTCCTCAGATACGCATTTTGAAACGGCCTGCAAGTAATGGATCCTTGGGGTCACCCATGAACCAGAACAAGCCCACACTGCAGGTCAAGTCACTGGCCCAGCGAGAAGCTGAGTATGCAGAGGCCAGGAAGAGAATACTGGGCAGTGCCTGCCCAGAGGAGACTCCTCAGGACAAACCTAACACTGACAGGTAATAATCACATATACCTTTGGGGGTTTACTGACAGCCTTAGAAGGTTTTTCTGAGCCTTTCTTTCAAATTTCTGGAATATAGAGACATATTGTTAGTTTGATCACTAAGTACCTGTTGACCATGCTTTGTGGAGTTCTTAATCTCTTTTTTACAGCTAAGTGTTCATAAAAAATAATAATAAAAAAAGGGCAATGGTCTTGTCATTCTCTGTTGTTCCAGTAAAGAAAGTCATTAGCTGTTAAGCATTTAATTGTATCTCTAAAGAACAAGACCATCTTGTTTTTTTGTTTTTGTTTTTTTTCCCCCATTCGCTTGTTCTTTATTGTACAACTACCATTTTAATTAAGTTGCGGTAAACTTTGCTGTCTTCCTGTTTTGATGTTACTTTTGATTTAATTATACAGACTGCAGCTGGCTGAGATTGTTTGCTTTAGTCTGTTGGCATGACAAAGTTTAGCTTTGTTGGAAGAGGAGACTGAAATATTGCCATATTTGACTTTAACTGGTTAAATAAAAGTAAAGTTTACTCTTCAGACTAATTTATAAGCAACCTAAAGTTTAAAAGTTTTGTTCAAACTTATACTTTGAAAGTAAAGTTCCTAAAGCTGAACTAACATTAAACTCAAGACATTTCTGATGTGAAACCACAGGGATTCAGTATTTAGGACAGCTCAGGAAAAAAAAGAGACATCCATGAAAACAAGACCTGCTGCTGAACTTTGCCAACTGGGAACAACTTGTGAGCAGCTTCTGTCTAGTAGCTAGCGAAGGGGAAAAGCTGCCATCTCTAATTTAATCTAGTTTCCTTTTTTTTTTTTCCTTCCAGGCCAGGGCGCAATAACTCTACATTGCCTTTAGAGGACACCAGATCAAACAATCACACTGTCCGGCAGCCTGCCGGTCCAGACGGCACCCACGGATTCCGACAACACAGATAAGTGGGTCTAAAAGGTGACTGAGTCATTACGGGGAGAGAGCTGAAGGGCCACCTGAGATCAAAGTACTGTATTCTTAAAACTCCTTCCTCCAGTTTCCATATATCAGATGAGTTCGGTTGCAGCACTGCCCTCAACCTTCCTTTTACAGTCACATGAAGTCATCAGGAAACAAGGAACTCCAGGAGGACATTAAATGGGAATGTGCTCTCCTTTCTCCCCACTCCAGCCTGTTTGGCACTGTGATTATGGACATCTTCTGAATTCACTGTGATGATCCCCTTTAAGAGACACCCCTCACCTCCATCTCTCTCTTTGTTCTGACCCCAGCGGCTCCATTTAAGGATGCCAGATGGGCGGAAGCAGAAGACATTTGAACAAGGAATAGTTCGGAGATGAGATGAAACGAGGGGCCATATCAAAACTAGATGCGCTGCTTCTTGTGCAGCAGGCTCTTTTCAGCAATAATACCAGATGTCACCTTTTGTAGTTTTAGTTTTTCAGATGATGGCTCACAAAACTTTTTTTTTTCCCACTTGTCTTTATCCAATCAAGGGATGCACTGATATCTGATAAATTCAGATTATAGTTCTTATACAACAATAAGAATCTCTTTAGTAAACCAGCATTATTTATTGATCTTAAACAGAAAATTAATTTATCTGCAATTGTAATGAAATACAAAACAGTAATTTCCAACTGTTGTGTGGTGGTTTAGTAAAAGCGATAGCAAAGGTTTTATTTTGGTGTGGAGTACAGCGTTTAGTATCAATTAAAAGTCAGCACTGCTGATGTAAATGTAAATGTACTGTTCAATGTATCAGTGCATCCCTTAGATGTAAATTGCCATTTGTTTTTAAAAAGAGAGGGTAGGGGTTGTGTGTCAAGTTTTATATCTGAAAAGTTCTGTTTACGCTTTGTTTTTCTTTTTATTTTAACCTTTTCAGCTGTCTTCCTTGGACTGCCACTTAATTTCTATTTAAACTAAAAAAGTGTTAAATGAGAAAGTGGATTTAAATGAAAAAAAAATTTGTAGCTTTTCTGCCTTTTTTTTGTATGAAATAGCAAGTGTCAGCAGTATTTAAATTAAATGAACCAAAAGCCCTTTTTAAAATTAAAGACGTTTTTTATTTTAAGGAGGCATTGACAGCAATTTAAACGAGGGAGTCATACGGTAGTTTGATTTTTCTGCTGTACTTTACAAGCCTCTGTCGCGTTTCTACTTTGTTAGTGGTGTTTCTTCATGTTCTCTGAAGTACAACACGTAGGAACTCAGGTCTATGTGAACGAGACTGGATGAATGAAATGAACTAAGATTGTAATTTTCCAGCTGGTTCGATACTGAGACAACATTTGTCCGGATTTAAGCTTGGATTGGCACTTAGAAACAGTGCTTTGTAGAGTGAAATATAACTGATGTCGATGTCTCAAGGTAACTGAATGCTCAGTGTTTTTGTTTTGTCAATGTTTGCATTGGTCCCATAACGGTAATGTCACTTCTTAGTAGGATTGGCCACAAAAAGGAGGTTCACTGCTAAAATGGACAAGAGGAGTTGACAACATGGCTTTCCAGGACCATTGTGCACAGTAGATGTCATATGTTTTACCTTTAATTGTTCAGAGGAGATCTTAAAGCCATATTTAGTGGTGCAACATCAATACAAAAGGCTCTTATGGTTAATGGTTGAATTCAGCTTGTGCCTCCTATATCATCTTAACTTCCTGGTTGTTGATTTTATTGCTTTAGTTCAAAGAACTGAAAATATTTGAAGAGGAGTTCTCAGTATTTGTAAGTTTTTAGTTGAGGAAATCTAGTGGCAGAGCAGGAACAGATGGGCTTAGCTGAGCTCAAAATGCAAACTGCCTGTAAATAATGATTTAATAAAATGATTTACTAAAATGTGACTTCATGATGGTGCATGGTCATTCTTTGCATGGAAACACAAAGTCAGACAAATTTAAATAAAAATAGTTTGTTTTTTTTATTACTACAGGTAAACATGATTTTGCATTGTTGGTCAAGCTGGGGATGTTCAGGAATCCAACATAATTTGGTCTGGAGGACAAACACAGTCCAATAGCAGCCAGGCAGATGCTAGCTGAAGGAGAGGACTGTGTTTGTGGGGGACAGGGTTTGATTGAGTGGTGGCCACAATGTGGAGTCAGACAGGAGGACCTTCAGACGTTTGTACAGTTTCTTGGAAGGACGCTTCCCGCGAAGCCACCGAAGGCAGTTCAAGATTCCCAAATCTATCAGTATCTGCAGAGAGACAAAAGTTTTGGTGAACACATGGTTTTCTTTTTTTAAACAGACTGACTGGTTGGTAGGTAAGTGTAGAAAATTGTTACTGGCACTGTTTAATTCCAAGCAAGAATATTACTCTTAAGTGGATACTTGAAGCAATTTATGTACATTCCTTGAAGAGTATGAAGCACATAAACTTTCTACTTTTCAGAACAACATTTTACACTTCACTACAAGTATACAATTGATGATTGCCAGGAGGTTGTAGCTGAAAGTCCTGAAGGTCACCCAAAACGATAAAGACCAAACTCACATAAGGTCAGGGCAAGTTTAACCCAAACTGTAGTGTGAAAAAGGCCTTGAACGAAACATGAATGATTAACTACATCATTGCATATCTCAAATGTTAAATACATGCTTATGTGTATTACTACAACACAAGGCAAAGAACAGTACTGTTCCCAAAAGAGTTTGATTAATAGATATATTCTCACGTCCAGATTTTAAGTCATGGAGTAAAGTCGTTTTGCAGAATACAAGTATACATGCTGTTCAGTTGTTAACTTCCTGGCAAACTTTTGACAAAGTCGGGTTTATGTAAATGTATACTTTGCTAAACTGACTTAAATCAATTTAAATGTAGGGTTCAATGTCTTTCCAACTAAATATTAAAAGTAGATTACTCTCCCTCATAAGGTACAATCATCCTAAAACTTAATTCCATACATTCCCCAGCTGTTTCCATATTGTATTACAATTTTCTGTGCTGCAATGCACATCTAGCCTTCTCACGTTAGATTAAAATTTATCCAGAGGACATGCCACAGCTCTATATTGTCACTCACCTCCACAAGAAAACAAATCAGGAAGTTGAGCGCGGCTACTGCAACGAGCAGCATTTTAAAGTTCATATCAGTGATGTTGTACACTTCAAGTATTTGGCTAAAGAAAGGCCCCGGATACAACACCAACCAGGCCATCACACCAAAATAGATGAACAGCAGGCAGAGGAAGATCACTAGGAAGATAAAGAGAAAATTCACATCTGAGGCTTCAATTTTAACAAGTCTCTCTTATAACGTGAATACAAAAAAACAAAACCACATAACAAAGACTGGGCTTGAATGCATCAGCCTTGGGACTTTAATAATCATTACTAGAAATTTCAAATGACTCACTGTTGTGGTAGAGAGGTTTCTTGTGAGGGTAGCTCTTGGTGACCACCACTGCCATGATGATGTACTGGAAACCAGACAAGTCAAACACACTGGTGTTCTCCATGTTGGGCAGATTGGCAGTTCCAAAAACAGTTGAATTCAGTGGAATATACCTAAAAACCACAAGCGATGACATATCACATTATACAATTTATCAGCTAGTGATCGGAAGTCGACCCTTTTATTAAACTTGAGATATTAGATTTTCTGGCTTAAATAAAAACTAAAGTAAATATATTTATTCACAACATAAACTTTTAACAGACCATTCCTGTGTGATAGTAATGAAGAGTGCTGCAAGCTGGCCCAGGACAATCATGCATGTATGGATGAAGAGGCTGCCTAATACAGGCAGGGCCAGCAGACTGGCTGGCGGTCTGCAAGGGTGTAGCTCCTCACTGGGGCCTCCTTTCCCCATCACAATGGCCAAGAAAGTCACCAGAATAAGATCACAAAACAGGAACTGTAGGTCAGCCATGGTAGTCTTCACCTGGACACACACATTAAGAACATTTATTTAGTTTTATTCTTGTGTCAAGCTTTCTCTGAATAGGATTACAACTGTAATTATGAGGTTATAGAACAAAGATTTATAGAAAAAGTGAGCTTAACTACCATCTAGTTCATCCATGTACTAAAATTCCCATTAAAATATAGTAAATGATGTAAACTGAACAAATTGGTGTTTCATAAAATAGATGTGTGGCAGTTATATAATGAGTTTGAGGCATTGAGGACAGAAGAGAAAATATCTACTTGAAAGTGAGGGGTTTTAAGAGCTCCCTTACTGCTACTTACTGTGGTGAGGATGAGGACGGAGCAGTATTGAATCAAACTGTACAACGCCATGTATCGAAAGACACTGAAGGAGGTTACCAGAGAACAACGACCCTCTCTGCACAAAGAACAGAAAAACATTTTTTGTTTTCTTTTTCCCTTCCTTCCCCATCAGATGATCTACAACCGACATTACAGATTTGGTTAGTTTTCAAAGACATCATCCTCCTGTTTGCTAACCTGATAAGCAGCGGCACACAGCTGATGTTTTCAGTTTTGGAAGTAAACGGTGAAGCAACTGAAGCTTCAGCTTCGGACAGAGAAACCCCAACATCAGCAGCTCTTAGGGCCCCGCAGTCATTGGCCCCATCCCCGCACATGCCCACTCGATAGCTACAGAAATAGACATATTAATGATATGCATCTTACCAACAGTTACACAGCAAACATTGCTGTCCAGCTGTGTTTTAATCACACAGAATGGATATCAACTTGCAAGTCATACAAATACCTGCTTGGAATACCCGCTATCTAAAGTGTTAAAGATGGGGCAGATGTGCTATAGATGCACTTACTGTAACACTAGATGCTCATTTCAAATGGCCTTAGTCTTTTCATGTTGCATCTAAAGAGCCATCTTTATTCCTCTTTTTTCCCCCTCAGTACATTCCAGCTCAATATCTTCTATGTATCAAAAGAAAAAGAAAAAAATCTCACTTCAACTTCTGCAGCTCCTTCACCAGCTGAGTTTTCTGGTCTGGGGCCATGCGAGCAAATATGGTGGCTTTCATCAAAACCTGCAATACCATGTCAAGTCATTATTATCTGAAGGCAGCTCATTGTCAGGATATTCTTCCTGGGATTATATGGTTTACACTACCTTTGGAAGATACTCAGGAAAGTGGTCACAGAGGGCAGCAAAGGACTTGCCATTTATAGCCAAGTGATAGCCAAAACCGGTCTGATAGAGACCCTGACAGGGGAGGAAAAACAACAATAACAACAAACTAACTACATCCAGGATCCTGTAAAAAAAAGTCCACTGATATTAATTTAGCCAGCAAATGAAACTGGTGTAATCTTGCACGCACTAATGTGTGAATATGACTTCTTATAATCTGACATTGATTAAAGAACAACACTGGCTATAGTCAAAACTGCCTTTGTGAGTAAATGGATGTGATGAGTTAATCCTCAAAGCTCCCCTCAGATTCTGTCCTTGCGCTGGCAGTATACTCTGAGCATAATATTGCAGGGATGTATCCGAGAGTGACCAACCCCATTGTTGACATCCGTGAGGCTTTGGGTGGCAATGGCCCCTCCATCTTCCAGGCTGAATCTCAGGGTGGGCAAAGACTGGGCAGTGTGGGGGGTTGCACTGACGAAAATTACCTTATCTTCAGATTCCACCATCCCACAGCTTTTTGCTACATTTACTGCTGTCAAAATGTTGTCTCCTATGTGATGAAGGATAAAATAAATATATGTATGTTGTTGACAACATAGTAAAAAAGGAAATATACAGAACAAAGAGGCTACAAAAATATTCTTACCAGTGACCATAACGTTGCGAATATGTGCCAGTTTCAGGATGTCAATTACTTTTGCACTTTCAGGCTTGATCAGGTTCTTCAACATCAACAAGCCCAAGAACTGCATGTCGTTCTCTATGTCACTACTGTGAATCGACACACAGCTGCATTACCACACACAGCTAACTGTTGGATACAAAAAAGCCAGACAGGCAGTCTATGTTCTCACCGTTCAATGGTTTTCAAGTCAGACTTCACGTCTAATGGTTTGTAGGCAAGGGCAAGAACCCTGAGGCCTTCGCTGGAGAAGTTATGCAGCTGGTTGGAGAACTCTGCTGGCACTGTAAACACAAAGCACCCTATTGTGAATGACTGTAGTTCCAATAAAGGCATGTGAAATAAATTATTTCATTCTAAGCCCATGAAAAGGCTAAACTGCAGTCTGTAAAATAGAAAGAAAATATTCCCCTAAAAATTTCTACTAAAACATCTATTGAAAGTTTTCTGAGTGAACCTGTTTCAGCTCGACAGAGGCTAGCCACCATCTCCGGGGAACCTTTGATGAAAGCCAGAGCCGAGTGTCCCCCACGGGCTACCGTAACCACACTCATCCTCTGCAGGGCAGAGGAAAACGGAAACCTCTTCACAATGGCCACAGCCTCACTGGTGAACTAACAGCAAAAATAAGAGATAAATTAATACTTCACTACAGGCAGATTTACTTCCTTTTAATACCCAGAATAAAAACATATAGCTTACACTGCTTGGCTTGTGTTCTTTATGCAAGCTACTGTTTTTATTAGGACAGGTATAAGTGAATTCCAGTGACGTATTTCCACTAAAAAAGCACTGCAAAATGGTTGATTTAAATCACAAAGTCCTAGAAGGTAAGCATGTGTGTGTTAGGCTAGTTATTATAGCACCTAATCTTAACGACATTAAAAGCAATGCATCTGTGGCAAGAATTCAGTTGATCGATTGTTCAACTGAATAAGTCCAATTGATCACTTCGTACTACGCGCCGTATTAGGTGATGGTGGGTGCACTTACAGTTCCCTGAACTTGAGGCTGTTGATTTGGAGCTCTCATAACAGCCAAAACTTTGTGACCTCCAAATTCTTCATCTAGCACATCTCCATTTCCCTCTGGTTCCAGTAGAGTCTGAGAAATTGGAGAAAATAAATACTGGTTTTGACATTGATATTCTAAAACATTTTCCTTGAAGCGTGGACAATAAAGTAACTGAATATTTAAATAAATAATATGTTATCATGGCATGTTATTCATGCCTGAAAGTGCCAGGATGTGATTTGAGAATTGGGAACTTTGGCTTCTTTTAGTGTAGGAAAGAAGATTTGGAAAGTCAGGCAAAACATCAGGTAGTTCAAATCAAATACCCCTTAAAACCAAGAAAATAAGAGCTATAGTATCATACCCAGCCAGTAGACTCGACCATCTTGAGCTCCAAAGGGTCGCCGAGGGGCTGACCTTGAAGTAGGGTAATGGTGTGACAGCAGGCCAAGCCAGTCCTCATGGGGCCCGGCGGTAGAAGTGTGGGCTCTGGAACCAGCTCTGAGAAACCAGCAGGTCTCCCCTCCATCACTCCCCACACATCCATACCTTCTTCTGTAAGAGTTCCTGTCTGGATAAGCAAATGTACACAGATTATGTTAGAGGCAGCGTCAACATATAAAGTCTGTTGACAGATTCTACCTTTACCTTGTCAAAGCAGAAAAGCGAGACCTTGCCACAGACGTTGATCCGAGGTGGACTAATGCAAAACACTCCTTGATTCTTCAGCCTACGCTGGGCATAGATTGTTCCTGTGGTGATGGCAGCAGGCAGGGCAGGAGGCACAGCAATCGTTATAATATCCAGGCATCTAATAATCAACTGCGGCCAGGTCACCTGGACACACCCAGCCATAGGTCAATGATAACATGTTTCACAGAAGATTGCTGGCATTTTAATAATAGACAGGCCACAAAATATTCTGTCCTTACATTGGTTTTGATGAGGGTCACAAAAATGTAAATGGTGCCAATGAGAGCTGAAGCATGAAGGACAAAATTAGAAAAGTACATAATCTGAGTAACTTGATAAAAATGAAATATTCACTTAAACAAAATTAAAGTTGTTATTAAATCTTACCAACAAAAGCTAGAATGAGCAGGAACTTGACAGCATCTTTGTAAAATCTGAAGTTGACTGGCTGAGGGTACAAAATGGAGCTGACCAGGCTGCCCTTGGCTGTAAAAAACCCTGTAGATAACAGAAGCAGCAGAACTGCCTTCACTCAAGAAACAACATGTGTAGCTTTTCAAGAAATGCTATGTTTGTATCTTTAAGGCCTAAAAAAGTCCAACTGTATTTCCTAACACATTTGCAATTGCTAAGTCAAATAATGGGAAGTTATGGGCAGGAATGCATATTGCGCCATCTCTGAATGGTCTTTTGTCTATATAGACAAATCCAGGCAAATACCGGAAGTAGACCAACCTCCATTTTTACAGAGGCCCTTGTGTGCCTGTCAAAAGTAATTGTGAAGAGAATCTGATCATTTTGTACTGCTTACTTCTTAACCACGAGAAGGAAATCTGAGAGGACTTGTGCGGTTCTTTATTTCTCTAACAGCAGTGGAAAACTTTAGTTGTGGAAAAAAAACTGAATGAATAGAACATGGACCTTTATTTCACAAAGACTGCCCCTGTCTGAGACCTCTCAGTTTATACAGATTTCCTGGGCAGGAAGAAGATGTTTGACAGAAGTGTGTCAAGAATATTAACAGAAAGAATTTTATTTACAACAACAACACTGAAGGTTTCAGTGAAAAGTTGTCAATCCAACACTAAATTCTGTGTTTCCATGTCAAGTTTAACACAGTGCAACAAGTCATGTTGCTGAGAGTTACTTACTAATTTGGGAGACAGAGAAATGTTACTAAGCGTAGACCTGCTATGCAAGAAAAAAAACATTTGGACTTTAATTCTAACCTCATAGATTAAAGCAAAAGCGTGAAATTTGCATTATATGTTTTATTGTTAGAACGGCCTCAAGATGACTTAACACACAAAAACGGCCGTCGGATTTGTCTATAGGACAATTTTCATGAGTAGATCCTTTAAAAAAAAATTTCAATACAGATTACAGAAATTAAAATCTCCACAGGGAAGATTTGACTTGCTCAGTGAACACCGAAATGTATCTCTGTTAAGTGCCATCTCACTGAAATACAGAGACAGGTCAGGACTTTTTCAACTAACCAGTGCTTGTGACCACAGCAACAGCACCGCTGCCCCCTGGCCTTCCTCCTTTAGCTTGAATGAGCTGAGTACCACAGAAAACTGTGTGTCTGCGCTCAGTGTCTGAGCTGTACGTCCTGTCAGCAGCTGGCAGAGGGGTTTTCAGCACTGGGACACTTTCGCCTTAACAGAGGAAAGATGAGAACAGATTTATACACTGATTACTCACTGGAAAATTTAAAACAAGCTGGCTGGACAAGTTCTGAATAGATTTAGAAACACATTTTTATTGCCAGATTGCTGAATGATTTACAAAACTGCAACATAAACCCAAAATTTAAGATGTAAAAATTGTTTATGCCTGAAGTAACTCACATAACGTCACTGTTAAGGGACAATAAATTAGTAGCCAAGATGCTCCCATACTGACAAGTCATATATTAAACAATTTCCTTTTAAGAATATAAATTTGTGGCCAAGTATAAAGTTACTCCTGATGGCTAATGTGTTACTTTAATGAAGATCAAGGTTATAAAATATGGCCTTATCTCAGTTATAAAAGCCTTTTCAATCAAACCTAAATAAAAACAGAGAAGTGTAATCTCCCACATAAAGGAGCAAACTTTTTTGCCTTAACAGTTAAAGTATCAGAGCTGCTGTAATGCTTTTCTTTTATGTAAAGCACTTTGAATTCTCTTGTACATGCAATGTGTTATACAAATAAACTTTCCTTGCCAACCAAAAATGAGAGTGAATAATCATATAATTAATGTAAATTAAAAAAAAAAAAAAAAAGTCTGGTGATTACCCGTTAGCATGCTCTCATTGACGAGACACTCCCCTGCTAGCAGGGCAGCATCACATGGCAGCAGCAGACCTTCCTGGGGGATGATCAGACAGTCACCGGGTACCAGGTCCACTGAACTCACGCATTCCTCCACTGGGAAAACAATTAAACAGGAGTATTTGATAAAGAAGTTGAAAGTTTCCAGCAGAAAAAAAACTCAGAAAACACCCTGGTTTTATTTATTCCAAAGACTGCCAAATCAACCCCAGTTTGTTTTTTCATTCATAATTAAAACAGAACTGGAATATTCCTAACAGAGGATATGGTTAAATACTGCTCCAGCCAGGACATGCTGGAAGACCTCTACATGGTAACCTTCTTGAGTTCTGGGAGAAGGTGTATTCACACAATGGTGGCTCATAAATTACACACACTTCTAGTGTGTTCATTTTTATAGGCATCTATTTCAAACACTTGGCTGTTTAAATTAAACCCTCATTTTATTAGGATTTTACAACATACTGATTACCATGACACACTTTTCTTTTTGTCTCTATCTCTTGATCATTTAATAAATAAATAAAGAATATATTATTCTTTTTATTTCTGCGCTCTTTTGGTTGTCTCAAACAAATTCCCACTGGACTCACCTCCTGAGTCTCTGCGTATTTTGACGTTAGTAACCAACCGGGCCATGTTGTGGAGCGTGATGCTTTGCTGTGAAATTAGATCAAATAACGTTTAGAAATTGTTATTTCCATTTATAATCAGAGCTAGAGATATTACATATTGTACTTCTCTGAGCGCTCACCTTTCGAGTTTCATAAAGTGAGATACTGATTGAGATGATGGAGATAATAAATATGCATACAGCATAGAAATAATACGAATCAATCGTCCACACGGTGATACTGAATACTTGGAATACATAGAATGGGTTGAGGACCTACAGGATCAGAAAAGAAGACAAAAATGTTCAAAACAGTAAAAAAAAAAAAAAAAAAAGAAAACTACATACAATTTTCCCCAGTTTCACGCCACCAAAAACAAAACTATAAGAAAATAACTGGAATTATTTTCCAACTCACCTCCTCAAACAGCAGCCTCATATAAGACTTAACAGGTACGTCAATAACATTGGCACCAAACATGGATCTCCTGAAAAACACAAATATGATTAATAATTGCCACTACTCTGACATTAAAAAGGCCTTCATACATGCATCTGGTCCTACCTCACACTCTGTTCCAGGGGGCTCAGCCCATTCTGGAAGCCATACAGGTCTTTGCAAGTCCAGTCCTCATTGAGGACACTGACGACAGAGAAATTAAAAGTTTTACACATTCAATATGGGTTTCTTTCTTGAAGTAAGAAATGTGCTTACATATTAAAAAAGCATTTGTTTTGAGGTAGCTTTTTTTTTTGTTTCAGCTGAACATGATCAAGCCATTAAATAAGGGAACAAAGCAAATGCATTGAACAGTTTTTATTGCACTCAGTTCTAATTGCATCCCATTGGTTTCTGGTTTAGCTGTTTCAGTACCTAACACGATTGAAAGCCCCCTTCCTGTCCAACCAGATGTAGCGCAGCCCTTCAAACAGGTAGTAGCGCAGCATTGTTTTCTGAAATACAGCGAAACAAAAAAAGAAAAAAAGAAAGACAAAACAAACTCTGAGGTTTGAAGAGGACATGATACAGCTCACTATTCCATTAAAAACTCAATAGTCATTACCTCCTCTTTGTACAGCTGAACTGTATCTCTCCATTCAGCCTCCTCACGCTGTCCCATCAACTCCAAACTGGAGGAGAACAACAGAGTAAGCAGAGAATATTTTTTTATGCTGCTATCAGAGGACAGAATGCGGAGCTCACCTTCCCTCCTCCATCTCCTCTACGAGCACCTCCACAACATGTTGCTGTCCAAAACTGTCCTGAAAGTAAATGTCATATAAATTCAAAAGTGACCACTGAAAACTACATACATTACTGATCAAGAGAAGAATTGCTTAGCATAGATATAATCTGGTTGACCATCTGGCAATAGGAATTATGTGACAAAATTATCATAATTTAACAAAGTATGAAATTAAGGCATAAATAACAGCAACAGCACCAGAGAGTTGTCTATGTGAATCAAACAGCCTGGACAGTAAAGTGGTTATTTCATTGTAGGTTGTATACCAGCTGTATCTCCTAATCTAGCACTTTCCTTGTAGGTATCTTAAATCTCATAGAAACAATGTGGAAGATAAGTGACAGGCATCAAATTTCAGTCATAATCTTAAGTGTTAAATGGGTTTTAATCCTACATATGGATTTATTTTCTCACTCTTAGCAGCAGAACATCAGCCAAAGCCAGAGGGCAGGGGCAGCAGCGGGCAAGGACAGCAAGTCTCGGGCGCCAGTGAAACACAATTAGGAGGAGACCCAAGGACAGCAGGGCCCCCAGACGACACAGCCACACCCGCCAGCGCACCCACTTATACCCCTGAACATCCTGGTGGAGCAGAGAGTTAATAGCTTCTTTCAAATTCAAACACAAGCTCAGTTTCATATTCAAACAGAAGTTAATTCAAATAAATCTTGTCATCATATCAGAGCACGCATGATAACTAGAAGGAAGCAGAGAGTGTCGTTCTCTGCCAAGGTTATACTGTGCAGTTTTTTAAACAGTGATCTAAATCTGTACTGAGATTTGTTGGATTCTTTTCTTGTTCATAATCTACCCTTCTGCTATATTTAAAGGAATTTGGCTGAACTGAGCTGTTGAATTAGCTGACAAACAGCAATAAAAACATGCTTTGAAACAGTGGTCACCAACTCCGGTTCTCAAGATCTACCATCCTGCAGGTTTGAGTGTTTCTCTGGTACAACACACCTGATTCAAAATTAAATGGATCTCCAACAACTTGTTAACTTCTGCACCAGCCTGTTAATGAGCCATTGATTTGAGTCATGTGTGTTGCAGGTCTGTCAAAAGTGACTCAAAATATTTAAAACCACTTGTTCCTCTTTGTCAAAGGTACAACAGCCAAAGTGCCACATGTGACAGGTGTCAGGCACTGTATCAAGCAAGCACATCACACAAACATTTATCAATGATTCAGCCCATCTGTCACTAAATACGACACCTTTACTAATACTGTCTGCTTTTTTTCCTTTTGGTTGTTACAATAAAAAAAAATTGCTTATTAGTTTGGTATAAACACCAAAGAAGATCTTACCATGTGGGAGTCAGGACTGAGCAGGGGGTCACGTGGACTGGGTGAGGGGAGCCCGCTCAGTGGTTCCACCACACTGCCTACAGAACAGGACACACACTGTTAACAGTTCCTTACAAGTGAGCAGCAGAAGACACACCCTCAAAGTAAAGATGAACAAATTACACAGCACAAAACTATTCATTTACTAATTTCTACATCCACGTTTCTTTCCTCGACCCTCTCCTTTGGCCTGTAATTCCCATATGAAATTTGAGCAAAGAAGACGTAAGGAGAGATGAACTGAAGAGACAGGCTTTAACAGAAAGAGACAGTTTTGATTCAAAGCTTTCATTTTAAATGGTTGTATAGTTAACTATAAGATTAGGCACAGCTTTGTCACATTTACAGCGTCGTGTTACAACCTATGATTTCATTTTATTTCTCAGATAAGTAATAAAAGTCATTTGGGTATCAAATATTGCTGAATAAACTGTCGTGCAGCAGCAGCTGCTCTTACTGGCTATGTGAGGTAAAGCTGTAGCCTAACCTAACTTCAGTCCATGATGCTATGGAAATGTCCAGCTGTACTGCTATTTGAGAAAGGTGTGACCAATATATTATCAATACAATGTAAGAGTCTATGAATACAGAAAGATGACTACAACAAGCAGCACAACCACCATTACACACAAAAGCACTTTATGTAGCCAAGGCTATTAAAAATGGTCACAGCCACAATGGTAACATCTAAAAGACAGCCATGATAGTATCCATAATCACAATAAAAGTTGTGTCATTCTAAGGCAGCAGTCATGATCAGAGCCTTTATTTGTGTCAGCAGCTAGTCATCTAGTTTTCTACATCAGTGTAACAGTACAAACTTGTATCTGAGCAGACATCGAGGTGTGCACACTGACTCTGACACTTCATGTCAGAGCCCAATTAGAAATATATGTCTTTGGAAGCAGAAATTAAAATGTCACTGTATCACCACAGAGTCTATTTCCAATGGGTTAGAGGAAATGAGAAAACAGTGGCACCAATTAACTCACATTTTTTGCCTGAACTCACTAGTAAAATATAACAGTTAGTCTATACAGAGAACTAGGCCTGTTTTAGGGGGTCTTGAGCCACCCTAAAATGTTCTAAAGTCCCCCTAAAAAATGATTAATTTTTCATTATTTGCTTTAATGATTTGTGGTCGTTAGTGATAGTGAGACTTGTGTTCAGCGATGTCTGGAACACAGTGCAATGAGGTGTCCCCATTTAAAATCCCTTTATCACCGCTCCAGGTTTGTCAGTCCGTGATCTAAAGGAATCTTTTTAAAGGATGAAAATAAGTAATATTCACAAACTCCAGCTAGTTAACAGCAAAAACTTGGTTGTTATGGATAAAGTAGGTGTTCTGTTTTACAAATAAAAGACTTGCTCGCTCTGTTAAGTTAAAATCTTAGCATGATGTTGAGTTCTGTTATTGCTGGTTAGCTATGAAAATAGAGAGAGACCAGTTTGTTCTCTAGCTGTTATTAATGAAAAAGAAAAAACTCTTAATAATTATCCCTAAAACCTGTCATCTGTATCCAGACTGAGACAGGACAGGGACAGAGGGGACAGACATCTGCTGAGGAGGTGAGTATGAAAGATTTCAAATGTGAAGTTATTTTATTCAAATATAAATTGTATTAAGCTGCCCACCAGAGAGGATATGGATAGAGACAGGGAAGGAGAAGCAGATGTTTGGAGAATAAGTTCAAACAGATTCAAAGAAAGAAGAAGCAACTCCTTCCACTAGTTGGTCTGATTTAGGTAACAAAAGCCACAGGACCAGACAGATGATGCTGAACAGGTGCAGAATGGAGCATTTTTTAAATTTCTGTGGCAATAATGAATGTCAAGAAAGCCCAGATAAATTTGGAATTTATAATAAGTAAATAAAGAGTTTGATCCTTTTCTATGCTTCCATCCTGTCAGATTTCACTATGAGCTTTAAAATAACTCCTGGGTTATTCTATTTCATTCTAAATGAAAGTAAAACTACAGAGTAAAATCATTTCCTGGTTGAATCAGTCTGCAGATCAGTGACTGTGACAGGCTGCTTGGTGGTTAGTTGCATCACAGCAAGATGGTCCCCAATTCAGTCTTGATTGGAATTTTTTTTATGTAGACTTTGCATGTTGTCCTTGTGCATAAATTACTTCCTCCCATTGTAAAAAAAAAAGTATGTTAATTGGTCATTCTATATTGACTGTAAAAGTAAACGTGAGTGATGCCAGATAGGATAAAGAAGGTATAGAAAGTGGATAGATGAACAGGCCTGCAAGTCATCTAATTGGAAGATGGAGAAATTAGAGAAATTGCACTGGAAAACCTAAGAGAGATTTTTAATGCAATACTTCACACATGTATGGGGTGTCCAAAAACTTTTTCCATTACTGTATTAAAACATTTAGCATTTAGATGATTGTATCCAGAAAAACTCAGCAGGAGCAGGAGGTCATGGTAACTTCCCTCATGTACAAAACAGCTTTTTTTTAAATCCTAGGCTGAAACACAGCTCATGTTTAAGATAGCAAGGGGGTTTTCCAGAAAGGAGGTTTAATAAATCCTGTGATAATGCCTGTGCTCGAGGTTGCACATTTTGTCTAATTACTAAATTATATCATATTATATTATATTATATTATATTATATTATATTATATTATATTATATTATATTATATTATATTATATACTGCAGTTGTAACCTGTGCAACCCCAAGTGTGAGCCAAAGTAAAAGCAACCCATAAACCATAGAAAAAAATCATACCGGTAACCAATCATTTCCATAAATACTTCTGTAGGCTCAGTGCAAAGGGGTAAATCTCTTCCACAACCAATAAGAAGACGTCGGAGGGATGGAAGGCAGGTTCGGGGAGACCGCAGCAACCCCTCACCCCTGTGGAGGAGCTGGCGGTGAGCATCAACCGGGACCACCCAATGAACGCAACCCAGGGTCTTACATAATCAGAACCGGAACCAGATGACTGCAAAGTAACTCTATAAAGTCCACCAACAGTGCCAGATCGCAAAGGCGGACCTGGAAGTGGAATAGTTAAATCTGAAGAATTAAATCCACGTCAGTGAAGGATGACACTGCATAACGAAGTGTTTCTCTTTTTAGGCAATGAAGCATGCAATGAGGAAGCTGCCTGACAAAAATTAAAATAATAAATATTGAAAATGGAGTTGTCTAAATCTTTCTTCATGAAGTGGTTTTGACAGATTTGGTAAAGCATACGGTGACCTATCTCAAATCATTATGCTGAGGATATGTTGGGCATGAACAAAACCAACTCCCTATATGTTCACAGAATATGTTTCCGTATTAACTTACCTAGATTAGCTATTTTAGAAAAGAAAACACAAGTTGACTGTTTAGTCTAGGTTAACATAGCCAGCTAAACCAGTAATAAATAAAATTTTGGAATATCCCCGCAAGTGCTAGAGTCACCATAAACCTTGATGATCAGTAAACACACCTCAGTGCGACCGACACACTATGAACTCCGAATCAAACTTAAGCTGTAAAAAGACTCAGAGGACAGTAAACATCACACGAAGTATTAAAAGTTTGTCATACGGCCATGGTAAAGTTTATTACGTCAATAAAATATGATAACCCAGAAATAACAGGGACCATTCAAGGGACCGTATCAAAAGTATGTTATTCGTTTTTCCGGCCATTCGGTATTGTTTCCAACTATCTAGAAAGTACCAAAAACATCAATTTAGTTACGCTAAAGGAAGAAACTAAGCTTACCGTCGACGCTAGACCGCAAGTCTGGATGGCATATCTCCCCAAACAGACCAAATGACTACATATTTGAGAGCTGCATTAATAAATTCCACCTGCCGGCTATCCTGCTGTTCCTGCGCGCGAAGGCACGAGTGCCTCTTACACAATAATAAACTTGCTCAACCGGTTTTAAAGTTTCTCTAGAAAACGATACGCCACAGCCTCTTCGAGTGTAAACACGACATAAAGAATTATGTGCACTAACACATGGGGAGAGAAAGGGCATTAAATGTCTTTGATTTGCCTGTTACCATAATGCAACTTCATGCGCGGAGCACACAGAAAAGATAGTGAAATACAGCAATATTTCTGTATGGTTTGATAAAAACACGCATACTTTGCATAATTTACAGTTTATGGTTTTCTCCTTTGCTACAGATTATTTCTTATCACAGCCACCAAAATTAAACATTCAAACTTTATCATTAAGATAATATTTTCCACATGATGAGAGGTTTGTGTGGCTTAAAGGCCTAGCTATATGGTAAGTACTTGTGTTATGTTCTGGAAGTAATATTTTTGCTCTTTATATAAAAATAGCACAAGCTTTAGAAACAAAAAAGTACTAAGTCATCTTCTCTAAGCAAATACTTGTACTATAATCATGTGAAAGCTTATCAGGGGTGATTGTTTTGCCAAATCACATGCTCAGTCTATTCTAACCAGGACAATCTAAAAATTAATAATAATAATAATAATAATAATAATTAAAGCTGCAAGCAGCGTTGGAGGCCCTCGCACCTCTGGCGCCGCTTCGGCCTATTGCACCGCCCCATCACCCCGCAACCTCCCTCCAGCAGCACAGCCACTATCGCCCACAGCCATATACCCATTCTTCCAGAGTTTATCTCCATCAAGAGGTGATTTTCCTCATGAGAGGATCAACTTGCACCTCAGCCTTTCCAGTGATGACATCTGAAGCATTCATGACCTTGTTTCTTACAAACTGTGTTGAATTCCCACAAACTGGAGCATGATTTTATCAAGAGGAAAATTCCACGTGGCCACTAGGTGGTGGTGAAGTTGTTTTAATGTAGGACCATGTTCAGGTTGGAACTCGAATGAGAACAGGAAAATATTAGCTTAATTGGTCAACTGACAGCAGGGTTAGTGCCACTTCCTGTATAATGGCGAATGATTTAAATCTTCACAGAAAGCCATTTTAATCATGATGCTGTAAGACGTCAGTCATATTTTCAACCATAAGTTCATGAAGGATGATATTAATGAGTTAGAATTAGGTATACAGATGATAAAGGTTAAAATGGTGGGACTTCCTTTTCCCAGGGGGCGGGGCTATGGTGTTGAGAACATAAGGACATGAAGAGGCATTTTTGTTTGTCCTGTCATGTTACATAAATATGCCACATTTTACCATGTCGTTCAAAGCAGTGGTTGGAGCTGATAGATTAAATATTTATAGGGGGCGCTATAGAGCCATATTACCAGCATATATCTATTTGAATCAGTTCCAGGCCTGACCAGTGTCCTCCCTGCCAAGTTTGGTGGAGATCAGGAGTACATTGGGTCAGTTAGAAGTACTTCCTGTTTAATGGCGGTGGATGCCATTCGCATGGTTTTGCTTGGGGAGGGAACTTGGTTTTTTTCTGTAGTATCATGAAAGGGTTTGACCTGATCTGAAGCACTTTTGAGTGTGTGAGATTCATTCCTAAAAAGAGGGACCCCGGTGTCTGAAAAAATCACTTCCTGTTTCAAGTGGGCGGGGCTTAGACCAAGACCAGAAGTAGTTGTATGTATCTGTTCAGGAGCAGACCCTGATTAATCACTGTAAGTGTGATGGTGATTGGATGAAAATTGAGGGATTTAAACTCATTAATGATGTCATGGCGTCTTATCCAAGCTCGTCATGGCGCCATCGTCTCGCCATGCAGCACTGAGCAATGTCCAGGTGACAACTTCTGGACATGTTGATGTGGTCAGCATGGAACTGAAGTGAAACATGGGCAGATTGGTGCAGACTGAGTGTTGTTTGTCAGAAATAATGGATTACATGCTTGATGGCGAAACATCAAAACTTGATGAGGCGCCACCGCTGAACGCCACCTCCTATTAGAAAATTTTCAATAACTTTTAACCACACATGCCTCTGGAGTGTTCAGACTGAGTTTGAGGTAAATACGATAAAATCTGTAGGAGGAGTTCGTTCAAATGCAAGGCAAAGAAACATGCAAAAATGACCCCAAAAATGACACTCTTTTCAAAATGGCCGACTTCCTGTTGAAGTTATCATATAGGTCCAAGAGGTTTTTTTGTACATCCTCCCAAGTTCTATCATTATACTGGATTTCAGCCATATCGGTCAATGTAGTGGGCAGTTATGATCAATTAAATATTTGTAGTGGGCGCTATAGAGCCATATTGCAATTTTTCCAGCATATGTCAATGTGGCTGAGTTCACGTCCTGACCGCGTGCCTTCCTGCCAAGTTTGGTTAAGATCAACGTTACAATGGGTCAGTCACAAGTACTTCCTGTTTGATGGCGTTGGACCACTATTCGCCATGGTTACGTTTGGCGAAGGAACTTCAGATTTTTATTGTGGTATCATGAAAGGGTTTGACCTGTTGTGAAGCACTTTCAAGTGTGTAGGTTTCATTCCTGAGGAGATGGACCCCGGCGTCTGAAAAAAAGCACTTCCTGTTGGAAGTGGGTGGGGCTTATGGCTAGACCGGAATTGTTGAAATGGATCTGTTCAGGGCCAGACCCTTATTAATCCCTGAAAGTCTGATGAGGATCGGGTGAAAATTGAGGGATTTATAGTGATTTATGATGTCATGGCGTCTTATCGAAGATCGCCATGGCGCCACAGTCTCGCCCTGCAGCGTAGAGCAATGGTTTTCACTGGATATCATCACTAACTTGTTTTCTGCTGTCTGACCCAGTTTGGACCTGGTTGTGTCCAAAACGTCAGATAAGTGGGTCTCCAAGTAAAAACCATGACTTCCTGTCACCAGGGGGCGTGGCCAATTCATAACCCAAATATTGACATGTAAATGTGTTCAGGATGGGACTGGCATCATACATGGCCATTTTGGTTCAGATACATTGTTTTATGTGGAAGTTATATCACTTTCGTTCTTCAAGGCGAGACACCAAACTTTGAGGCCCCACCCCCTCCATGCCCTTTCTCCTATTAGAAAACTTTCAATAACTTTTAAAGACACATGCCCTCTGGACATCCTGAGCTATTTTGGTAGCGGTACCATGAAATCTCTAGGAGGAGATAGATTTTGAAAATGTCAGTAAAACGCCAAAATGGCGACTTTGATCCAAAATGGCCGACTTCCTGTTGGTTGTAGGCTGTTGCTCCAAGAGGATTTTTTGTTCGCCCGAACATTTAGAATATATGTAGCGATTTTCATAAAGATTGATGACGTGCAGTGGCGGGGCATATTAAATAGGTGGCGCTCTCATTCAATTTTGCCCGAACAGTCCCAAGCACCCCAAAATATCAAATTTTTCGCATTCCTTTGGGGGGGTACACAAAAATAGGCGCGTTTTCGTGCATGTTCAGGTCCCCAAAAATGCCTCCAATGTTGAAGAAGAAGAAGAAGAAGAAGAAGAAGAAGAAGAAGAAGAAGAAGAAGAAGAAGAAGAAGAAGAAGAAGAAGAAGAAGAAGAAGAAGAAGAAGAAGAAGAAGAAGAAGAAGAAGAAGAAGAAGAAGAAGAAGAAGAAGAAGAAGAAGAAGAAGAAGAAGAAGAAGAAGAAGAAGAAGAAGAAGAAGAAGAAGAAGAAGAAGAAGAAGAAGAAGAAGAAGAAGAAGAAGAAGAAGAAGAAGAAGAAGAAGAAGAAGAAGAAGAAGAAGAAGAAGAAGAAGAAGAAGAAGAAGAAGAAGAAGAAGAAGAAGAAGAAGAAGAAGAAGAAGAAGAAGAAGAAGAAGAAGAAGAAGAAGAAGAAGAAGAAGAAGAAGAAGAAGAAGAAGAAGAAGAAGAAGAAGAAGAAGAAGAAGAAGAAGAAGAAGAAGAAGAAGAAGAAGAAGAAGAAGAAGAAGAAGAAGAAGAAGAAGAAGAAGAAGAAGAAGAAGAAGAAGAAGAAGAAGAAGAAGAAGAAGAAGAAGCAATTACAACAGGCCTTCGCACCGCCTTCGGTGCTCGGGCCTAATAAGAAGAATTTAACCTGAAATCAATCCCTTCTGTCATTCACCACATTTTGCAATGTGCCAGAGGATTTTCATGAGACATGTTAAAAGGTTAGTCTCACAATACAATAAGGCTGCAACTAAGATTACAGTTTGCCGACTTCTAAAGTGGTATTACATTTAAGCTAGTTTCAAGTTAACAATTCAGTGAAAATACTTGATTTACAAGAAGCTGTAGCTGGAAGCATACTTCTACACTCCTGTCCCAGACATACATCAGTAGCTATGTTCAAAGGGCTACTCATATTCAGACTTTTAATTTCACGTTTAGACAAAAAAAAAAAAAAAAAAAAAAAAAAAAAAGCAGTGTCAAAAAAGGGAAACATGGAGTTTGCCCAAATGAAAACACAGACACAAGGGAAAAGACATCGTGAAAGTAGCACAATAGAGCCCAGATACTAAATTTCAGGGGGGGGGGGGGGGGGGGGGGGGGGGAAGAATAATCTCTTAATATAAAAACCCACTGGACAACTCAGTGACTGTGTCAGCATGCAGAGCATGAGGAATAAGGAGTGATCAGTGATGAAGAGTGGTGAGTGAGATTGTGCAAATGCGACCGACCACCCAGAGCAGCCCGAGCAAAGGGCCCAGGGCCCCAGAAGCCCAGAGGCGGCCCCCCCACCCACAAATGCAGAGGGCCCGCACCATGCCTATGAGGACCAGCCCCCCCCAAACAACCACCCGGCGTAAGCCAGCACACACCCCGATGTTCCAGCCGCACACCCCGGGAACCAGGGCGCCGTCGACCCCCCCTCCTATCTCCACCCCATATAACCCCACACTCACACCCTCCCCTGTGCCGTACCCACAAGCACTCACTATCACACTGTCACGTCACACATAACCCACCCACCATGCCCCACGGCGGACCAGGGGACAGTGAGCCCCAAGACTTTTAATTTCACGTTTAGAGAAAAAAAAATGCTGTGTCAAAAACGGGAAACGTGGAGTTTGCCCAAATTAAAACACAGACACAAGACAGTCAGCTGAGTTGACGATGCAAAAAGCAAGCCTCGCCCTCAAATAACAACCACACACAGGTTTCACAAACACAAGACCAACATGCTGTTATGTCCTGATTTCTCACTCAAATCATACTCTGCTCACTTTTAAAATATTGTATTGAAGGGCTGGACTAGAGCCTAAAGTATAGTGGATTTTACTGGAATATTTGATTAAATCTTAGCAGCACGGACGTTGCAGTCTATGATGATCATGAGTTTTTGTTAATTACATTTTAATATAAAACACTTCCCTTTCAGTTTCTTTGAATGAAAAAGTGTTCTATATGTAAAGATTGACTAATTTGGGATCAAATGACTATTTAACATTAAAATCAGCAATAAAGGTCAAAGAAACTTACTAGAATAAGTAATAGTAGGGGTAACAAAAGCAATAATTCCTTAAGGGCTTGATTTCACACCTCTGTGAGAAGTATTGCAGTAAGATTCATGTCTAATCTTGTTCTTGATGACAGAAAGAATTTAAACTCAGACATAACTATTTAACACACGAAGCAAAGATCATTAACCTTTTAACCGATTTCTTAACTACAAACATAACAAGCTTTCAACTCTGTTGAATGCACTGGTCACTTTTCTGACAAAAGTAATAGTTTGGAGACGAACTAGCCGTAGATCAGATTACTGTGACTTTTTAGATAACAAAACAAAAACAAAAACACACAGGACAGACACACTGGTTGTGGCTAACGGTTAGCCAACACGCTGCTCTGTGGAAGAGACGATAACTTAAAAGTCATGAGAAACACACTTACCACGCCTGTCCATCCTTTCGTCACAATGACAGCCTCCACATACTCTCCATCAATGACCGTTTTTTATCCAGGCATAAAACACCCCTTGAAAACGTGAAGCGACACCAGCTTCTCCTTCCTACGGCAAGTCTAATAGTTCAAAATGGTCACGTGTTTGACCAAGGTTCAATTCAGAGGGTGGCGACGTAGCATCTTGCCCGACAGTGGCGCTCCTCATCGTGGGACCTTAATGCTGGCAACTGCGGGGTCGCAGTGGAATAAAGGGGGTACAGACGATGCACTGTCATTAGTAGACGTTAGATTTGTCATCGCTAAATTTTACTGTGTGCTTACTTAGGCTATATTCAGTCAGGTTTCTGGAAACGTTAAATATGCAGCTGACACACAGTTTTTTGGCAGGACTGGGATCAGTGTCAGAAAATCAGTCAAAAACACGTAAATTTGTTTTTTGGGGGTGTTTTCCTTCCACTCGTTTGACATGCAAAATGTAAACAAATTAACTAAACTTCACTTTTTAAACTTTTTAGCATGACAGTGCTCATGTTACGGGCCCCCCAAAAAAGGATGAACCACGGCAACAGTAGATTTCCTGGTCTCTTCAATCTGGAAAACACAGGTAAAATGTGCGAAGGAATGTAGACAGAACCACGTATTTCTCATCCCGTATTTCCTCTGAGGAGAGAGAGGGGGGAGGGGTGGTCCCTCACCTTAAGGAACCGGTGTGCAACACTGGTATGCGTCCTTGGTTCCGCCCTTCAATTCCTCATAGATTATCACTATTTCACAATATGAAATATGTAATTAAAATAAGAGTATTAAAAACAAAAGCACAAATACAAAAGGGGCTGCACATTTTAAGGTTACCACACTCACACTAGGCATTGTAATGCATATACTGTAGTAGCCTGTTACGACCCGACTTAAGGGGTATGGAAGGGCGTAACAAAGAACACGGTGAGGACAGGTGGTGAATTATAATGAAAGCACATTTATTTACAACTCCCGTGATAAGTGATGGACAACCTGTAAAACAAAATAATGATGAGCTGGGGTTAGCGGACCTGCAGAAAGAAACAAACCAAAACCTATACCAAACACTCACCGAGTGCACACACAGACACAACCGCAACTCGGTGAGGAAACTAAAACCAAACATAAGCAACAGGCCCATAACTAAAGTGACCGTCGTCAAAACACAATAAAACGCTAACCTAGCCCAGCTCTAACACAAACACAAAGTAAACTTAACACAACTAAACGCTTAAACACCCATTGTGGAAAGGAGGTGGTCGCGACACAGACACACCCCCGGTGCACAACATGAGGGGAAGAGCGGCCTGAGCCTTTCTGACATCTCCCCCTCCAGAGCTGCCTCGGCTGCAGCCTTTTCAGCCTCAGCTTTCCTTCGGGCTGCAGCCTGACTGGTCCAGAGGGATGCCAGTCAAAACGGGGCGGGGGCAGAGTCGCTGGCCTTAGCCACTCCGGGCAGCGCACGGCAGTCCCTAATCAGCACATAAACGGCCACAGCTGCCTGTAACAAGCAGGGGCCGTAACATAGCTAAACGAATAGATGTCCCAATGTGTTGTACTGTTATAAATTTGAAATGACATTAAATATTTTAATCCCCTGAGAGATTGATAAATGTTGAATAGAAATACTTAATGTTCAAAGAACATGGTACAGCTTTCTTCTCTGTGCGATCAACTCCAGGAGCTCTAGATCAGTCCCCTGCACAGCCAACCTTCTTAATCAGTTTGCTTAGTTTTTTAACTAACATATGGCTGCATAGCTAATTTACTTTCCACCACAAAACTATAGAGATATGCAACATTTTGGTGCAGACATGAAAAGACCTCCGCTTCCTTGAAAAGTAACATGTGTTTGGTCATTTCTTGTAGATGGCTTCTGTGTTGCATGTCCTCTTAAAACACATTACCTGGGCTAACAACACCATAAATGTGTCTATAGTTCTTGGCAAAGATTTTTATGTACCTGTTTTATATCCAGTATGTGATTTGTTTTGTGTTATTCTTGTTTACTCATTCTGTAATCGGCTTAGTTTTTCTTCCTGTTCTCGCTCAAGCCCTGGATTTGATTGCTTTACTTTTTCATGCAGTTTTCAGAATCAGCAATAAAAATCCACCTGCTTCCGGAGCTGGAGCTAATCCCTTTTGGTAATTTGCTATCATTAGCTGAGTGATGCGTGGTGTGGTCTACAGTGACAGCTTATCTGTATGTGTGTGTGTGTGTACAATATATATATATATATATATATATATATATATATATATAAATTCTGAGACCTCTGTTCTTGCAAGCAGGACAAAGCGGACAACAAAGACATCCATCAACCCTGGACAAGATCTACTTATTGCTAGTTCATCTCTGTTTTCTGGCTTGGCCTGTTTAGGTTTTTTTTTAATGATATTTTTTTTTTCTAATTTCTGGATTCCTTGCTGCAGCAGTACTTGTTTTTGTTCGATTAGTTAATGAAACACTTATTTTGAATCTTCATCTTTCTGGCTCTGGGGTTATAATCTGCAACTGGACCTTAAGTATGATTTTCCTTCTGTGACAAATCAAATTGAGCTATAAAAAGATATGTTAAAAAATTTCACTGGACCTTGTGTTTATTATGACAAAAGAAAATTATCTAAATATTGCGAAAACGTTTGACATGTTTTGTCAGATAATTTAGTATTTATTGTGATATAAGTTGGAACAGCAGTCAACATAAGCTTAAAGATATCTGTGTAACCTTCACGCAGTGTCCTACGCATATTCAGTAAAGCTTCACACAGAGCTCAACATGTAACTAAATATCACCAGAATGAATAAAACACCATGCAAGCCTACCGTTTTCATTATGCAGACAAATAGCAAAGCTGTGGTCCATTATGTTGTGGCACACAATATATTTTACTTAACAGTTCTTTACAGAACACTTGTCTTGAATCTTACAGTTTCCTCAAATAACCACACATATAAGCACAGACATCTCAGACATTCATCAAAATCATAAAAGGTGCTAATATAGCAAAAGGTTTGAGGCTGGCTCTTCCCTTTCTTCCTCCTAACTCAATTTGAAGTATTAGAAGTGAATATCAAGCCAGTTTTATTTATAGATGTTTATGAGGCTGTTGCTTTCTTCTCTTTGTAAGTTGCCATCATTTTCTTGATTTCTGCAATGGCCTTTCCGGGGTTGAGACCCTGTAGATCAACGTGTCAAACAGACAGTGAAAAATTAAACTCTTTATTCTGTCAGAAATTTTATGTTAATGGATTTTAAAGGTACCTTGGGGCAAGTCTTGGTGCAGTTCATGATAGTGTGGCAGCGATAAAGTGAGAAGGGGTCCTGAAGTTTAGACAAACGTTCCTCTGTGAATTCGTCACGGGAGTCAATCATCCATCGGTATGCCTGTAGGAATAACAAGACAGTGTTCAGAATTATTTTTATCCTCTGGAAAGAGTCTCATTGCATGTAAAAGATTTCCATCATCAAATCTGTCTTGCTCATTAGTTTGATCTCAAACACAAGCAATGCTGACAACGAACATCAGAGTGAGAAATCTACAGAAATCAGTCAAATTTAAGTCTTATTCCCTATTTGTCGTCTACTGTATCCAAACAACTGAGATATTCATCTCATAACCAAATATAAATTATAATGATGCTGCAATTAAGTCTTCACTTACCTGCATGAGGACAGCAGGTCCCAGGTATTTGTCTCCATTCCACCAGTAGCTGGGACAGCTGGTGCTACAGCAAGCACAGAGGATGCATTCATACAGCCCATCCTGGGGAGTTAAACAGGCGTTATTCTGCCTCTATTATTACAATAATAATAAAACTTTATTTAGTGTGTGAAACATGGTGTCCTGCCTCTATGGTGTCTTGTGACTCTTTACTCAGGTAAAGCACTTTCCTATCATTTAACCCATTATGGCCTGGAGCAACACATCACAAACTATAATATATATATTTTCATAGTTAAAGTTCAAATCTAAATAAATAAATAAACGTTAATGCAGGACTAAATCATTATTACTCTTAATGAAATCATCCATAACTTGTGGTGGCATTAAACCTCCAATTCTAGTCATGATGGCTACTTATGTGAAGATTTTCATTACGATTGAAAGAGGGTGTGTTGGAAGTTACTGTGTGTTATTGCTTTATGACCCAGTGTCAAATTGGATGATATGATGTGTTTTTCCGCCCTGTCAGAGGTATGTGCTGTTATGGTGTGGTGTATGTGTGCTTTCCTAATTGTCTTTCAGGTGTGGGCTGGTGACTAGACTTGCCTAACCTTAAACTGGCTCCCTTCTGTGCTGACATTTGGCTCTGCCTTCTCCTAAGCTCCCAACCACACCAGGCCAAGCTCAACTGTGTTATGAGCAAATTTCTTTTGGTTTCTTGTTACAAGCTACAGGTAAATTAGCTTTAAAGTGTTTTGGTCATGCTTAACTTGATAATGAATCTACCTTTTTGTTTAATAAAAATCCCTTCAAGGTACTGCAGAAGCTGATGTGGTACTGGTCTTCCGTGGGAGTGGGGAAAGAGACCTTTGTGTTGCATTCAGGTTATCCTCAAGGTCAGGTGTAACAATTAGCTTATTTACCAGTTTCTGCCGGTCCTGCACTGACTGGAAATACTGCTCCTTCCCCTCCTGAGTCTCATCCTTCTTTTTCAGGTATGGTTCGATGGATTTATACTGTGCATAGAAGTTGCTCATATCCTGGTGGAATTAATGACAGGAATACAGACGTTCAGTGAAGGCATCATTAAAGTCTTATACTGATTACTTTCATAAGTAGGAGTGACATTTTTTTGTACCTAATTTCTGCCATGAACACGCTCTTGTGCTCATAAAGTTATGGGAAATGTTTATGCACATTTATAGTACTTACAGGCACCAGATCTTTGACGACATACATGTGTGGCAGTGGGTAGATTTTGACAGGTTTGCTAGTGTTGGCGTCGATTTTCTTAAGGCATGCCAGTGTGTTGCCTCCATTTATGTTCATGGCGCATGAGCCGCAGATACCTAAAGAAATGCATAAATATTGGGTCAATGTAATCTGGCATTTATGGTTCACTTAAAAAGATCTTCTATCACATTTTTATTTTGTTTTATTAATTAAAAGTTAAAACTGGTCACATTTAAATATGCAAATTGAGACCAAATGGCCTTTTTTTTCCAACTTACCCTCACGGCAGGAACGTCTGAATGTGAGCGTTGGGTCAATCTCATTCTTAATCTTAATGAGAGCATCCAGAATCATTGGACCACAACTGTGTTAATAAGAATATGAGTTAGACACAGCATAGGCATTTATTTGTAATAATGTGAAATGCTACTCAGCAATGTTCTGTTAATTGATATGGTCCTGACTTACGTGTTAAGATCAACTTCATATGTCTGCATTCGTGGTTTGTCTCCAGGGGTGTCGGGGTCCCAGCGGTAAACCTGGAACTTCTTAATCCTGGGTTCAGGAGCTGGAGCAGCTGCAGTCTGAGCATGCCGCACCATCTGAGTCGCAGATAATAAACAAGTGATGAAGTATGTATCAATAAACTTATACGGAAATAATTCAAAAGGCTTCTTCTTATCGTCAACTAGAAGCGCTGAGAGAGCGCAGACCTCTGTCAAGCCACTGTAATTTTTTTTATTTATTTTTTTTTGCCAGTGATTGTGGGCATTGTTTTTAGTTAGAAGCTGAAATGGCAAAATGATCCTAATCTCCCCATAGTAAAAGAATCTTTTTAAAAAAATCCTGGATCATGGCAGTGATCCAGATCACCCCCAAAATCGAATCACTTGTTCATTAGTCCATTTCTGAGACTTCCTGAAAATTTAAATAAAATCCATTACAAACTTTTTGAGTTAGATTGCTAACAGAAAAAGACACAGATCGACTTATCTGAAAACATTACCTCCAACTCTGTGGAGGCAATTAAAAGTCTTAAAAGTTATGTACAGATGAACACTTTATAATGTGAACTTGTTGTTGGTTGCATCAGCAAAGGTAAGAGGACAGAATTGATGATGTGTAATAACATTTACTTTTACATATCTGTATTGCAGAAATGTAAAGGATTTTCTGAAGGTGCATTAGAATGAAATGACAAAGTAACACAACAAAAATGGTATTACAAGTTTCAATTCAACTAATGCTTTCGGCATTCCTATAGTTTAATGCACCTTTTCCATAAGAGGGTGTTGAGTCTCCCCCTAGAGGCAGTTTGAGTGAAGTGACAAGAAAGCGTTACATCACTTCAGCCACATGATTATCTAACTGACTCTTTAAGGACAATAAAATATTAATTTAAAAACCATAAATATTTTTGGGGGTTTATTCTGAGGCGCAGATGTATATTGAAGTACTTTAACTACTCTGAAACATATTTTAGATTAAATTTAAAAGAGGAGGAAAACAACCAAACAGCTCAGTCTGTTCAGTCTGTTTAGTGTTGCTAAGTTAGCTATATGAATATTAGAGTATATAATTAAATTTTTCTTTTGTTATGTGCTATGCTCATTTGTATATGACAGCAACAAAGATATTTGCTGTAAAAATCAGAATAAAATTAGATAATTTGAAACATTTAGACAAACACACTAGTTGATATTAAGGTTAGATAGCCCAGCTCGTTCAGTGACAATGCTACCTGCAGAGGTTTTGTACAGATAAATTGTAGGGTAGCATAAACTTAACAGTGACTAAACCAACACAAACACAGTTATTAACATTAATTATTCTCAGAGAAGCCCATGCTAAACATACCCAAATACTGGATAAAATAAGTTTCGTACTTACCACCATCACACCAGAATTTCTAAAAGCCAGAACATTTCGGCTCAGACAAACCATGGACATCTCGCCGGCTGGATATGTTTATGTCAGTAATAGCCCCTCCGTTATCAGCAGTGAAGGCAAGTTGGTTCACTTTTGTCTAGGAGCCCAAATAGGAGCTTGCTATGTGCGTCCACGTAGGGAAACGTCATGGTTGTTGCCTTCATGTCCACTTTGAAAGCTCGGTCATCTAAAAGTCTGATTTCAAAGGTATGTATTTTGATAATGTTATTTTCTGCGTTTTGAGAGAAGTAAAAATATAAATTCTCACTATATAAATTGTATATTTTTTTTGTAGAAAAAGTTTCCATTACTTAATCTAGTTTATCACCTAATGAAGTCCAATATATACTTACATCCGACATCACTTGAAGGCATCTTATGTATGAGATTCTTTCGCAACTCTCATTGCTGTAAAGGAGAGTCAGTTATATATATGCACACAATGTTATGCTAGTCATTTATGTAATTCACTTTAATCAGGATTATATGATACGATGATTGGAAATTTATTTTCCGTTTTTCTTATAATAATTTTGTTTAGAAGAACATTCACCTTGTTAAATATTAAAAAAGCCATTTGTAGTTATTAATTTCAGACCCTCAATATTTGTCCCATTTAATATTATTTAATAATGTGGAATTTTCTTCAATTACACTGATTACAATATGCATAATTTCAAGTAATTTTGACAGAGCATGACAGGGTTTGTGTTGTACATTTGTGCATATGCTTAGTGTGTCCTTGGACCATATGCTCACAGTTATTCTTACATAGGCAAAGGCGTACTTGATAAAAAAAATTATATAGAGCAAGCCCTTTTCTTCTTATAATCAACTCTGGCTGCCTGCATAAAAACATGTAGGACTTTGACAGTATCCTCATTTAATGGAAAATAGATTAAACTAAATATATCTGGCATGAGATCGAACAAGTTTGCTTCAGTTTCACTTCAAACATTGGAAATCTAAACTTGTTTTACAAGCAGCTGTGTAGGCACATTTAAACATAAAAAAGCATCCATATTCAAGGTGAATATCTAAACTGCACTAGTCTATGAACAAAGTTATGGTGATTATATGTAACTCTTGAGAAAACAAAACAGATGCTGAAAATATTGTTATACAAGAAAATATTTGGATTGCATTGTGCATTTTATTTACATTTTGCACAGTATGTCAACTTTTTTTTTTAGAATTGTGGTTGTAATATAGAAGACTTCAACAGTTTAAACAAGGAGAAATGTGAAAAAAAGAAACAGGGCCGCCTCATTTATGAAACAGAAAATAAACTCAGTGAAAAGCCTGTCATGTAGGAAAATAGATGAGGACAGAGCATGATACTGTGAGAGATAAAAGCTCTGCAGGAGGACCGGCAAACATGGTGCCCCACATCATCCAGGGAAAAGGAGGAGGCAGTAACTGATATTCAAGCTAAAATGCTGGCACTGCTAGACAGAAATCAGCGTGAAGAACTTGATTAGGATGAAAATGAGGGAGACAGGGATCCACCAGATTGAAGATGACAGCAAAGGAGAACAGCTTAAAGAAAACAGAAGAGCTACCAGAGAAGTGCTTCTACAAGGCCAGCAAGATGGAGGGGGAGATCAAGCTCTTTGCCCAGCAAAATATTGAGCTGCAGGCGTTGGCCTTGAAAGACAGTAAAGAGAAAGTTAAGATAAGAAGAAGGAAGATACAGCAAAGGAGAATAGAGCAGAGGCTGAAAGAGGAGAATAAAGAAGGAATGTAGGATAAAAGGAAACATGAAGAAGGAGAGAGGAACTAAAGAGAAATGAAAATTAAAAGAGACAGAAAAGGAAAGCGATAAAAAAAGAGAGGAAAGAGAGTACCTTTTGCATTCAGCCATCTATACTCCTAATTTGCCCATTCTTTTAACCTTCCTCTCCATCAGTTTTCACATGATCTCAAATGCATTCACAATCTTCTACCATTTTCTCCAACCTTCCATGATCCATCCATCTATCCATACTTCCTTCTCTGTCTTCTCCCAGAGCTGGATGGTGGCTTTCATTTAATTGTCTTTGACTTTTTGCTAAATTAAAATAACTCTTTACGGGACATAAATAAAATATCACAGAATGTGTTTGTTTTACTGCTGCTGATAACAGGTTAGTAACTTCAAATTACGCTTTTCTCTTGGCTGTCTAGTAGTTAAACAACAACCCCAGAGGCAAAAAGCAGCAGTAGCTGCCACAGCGGAGGCAGTTGGTGTGATAATGGTGCTTTGTTCCTGGCAGGACAGCAGGAGCAGAGCTGGAGGAGGGATTCACGGCCTTCATCTCTGGGTGGGATAAACTCACTGACACTGTAAATTATGTCAGACCTGTCATGCTTTGTCTCATGGTCACCACAGGAGGACACAGTGGTTTATTTCAGGCAAGGGTCTTATTTGCAAAATTGTACAGCTGATCATCAATTAATCAAAACTGAATTAGTTTTTGTTGGTCCAGTGGAGAGGAACTGGAGTTGTGTGCTGGCAAGCAGGCAGACAGGTTTGTATGCAGGTGAGTGGCAGTTATGTGTCCAAAGATCAGTATCACTTTCAATTTTCCTGAAGGTAAACCTGTGAGATGGCACAGGATCAGATTTTCCAAAAGAATCACCTTAGAACTCCATCAGGTTCGCAGAGATGGGTTCTTCAAAGAAGAAAACAGACAGATTTAAAGCATGACTGAGGCAGGAACAAAGAACATAATAATTCCAGGTGAACCTGCCCAAAGCAACAACACCCACATCTCCTCACATAGGACTGTGATACACACACCTGAACATGAGGTGGGGTTATCATCTGGTTGGTGACTTGCTAATAAAATCATATCAACTGGGAGAGGGCTAATATACATGCATTGCAGCACTGCACTAATGCTTATATATTAATTTATTCATAATCTGTACCGCTTTATCCACTATGGGTCGCAGGTAAGCTGGAGCCTATCCCAGCATTTTAACAGGTGAAAGGCAGGGTAACCCTGGACAGGTCACCAGTCCATCGCAGTGCCAACACAGATAGATTCCCTGCTGAGATTCAAACCAGTGACCTTCTTGCTGTGAGGCTGTGGTGCTAACCACCACACCACCTTGCAGCCTTGGAAAAGGGTTTAGGAAGCTAAATACTTTTTTTATTTATTCAATAGCTTAAAAACTTTCTCAGCATTTTATCAGGATCAGCACAAACCATAACACATGGGGATGTAGCTCAGTGGCAGGGCTTTGCATGCATGAGCTCCCGGGTTCAATCCCTGGCATCTGCAGCCCCGAGGCGAACATGAGCCAGTGAACTCTGAGGGCCAGTCCCAAGCCTGGATAACTGCAGAGGGTTGCGTCAGGAAGGGCATCCGGTGTAAAACCCAGTGAACCCAGGATCAAACCTTGCCCCAGCTGAGGCTCGAACCATATATATGTGTGTGTGTATATAAGTGTGTGTGAAGAGAAGAGGATTTGATCACCTTAACTGCAACATAACTTTTTTTTCTCTTCAGCAAAATTACAGGGCTTTGACATCTGCTGGAATCAGGATTAGGTTTGTTATCTATCACATTATGAATGGATTCTTGGAAATCAAATTAATAATAGAGTTCTGTAATAAACTTGTCTGACCAGCTGTTAACTGTGAAATGGCTTGCTCTAATACAATTCATCATGCAGCTCCTTTTCATTTCCACATTGTAAAAGAGGCATGCACCTGAGAAGCAAAGTCCAAGATGCTTCAGATGATGTGGTGCTCTGTGTGAGTGATTTTCTTTACAGTTTATCATATGGATGTCGTTTGTATTTCAAATCCATGTGCTCTGGGAAGGACTGGTGGTTACAACTGAGAGACATTACCAAGAAGAACAGAAACTTCATTAATGACCTAGGCTTTAATATTTTGTTGGTTGTATATCATCTGCTTATGTGATGATTTATTTTTGAGTGTATTCTTCAAATTTTATTTGCTATTTTATTGTCCATAATAGTATTACAATATCCTCAGTGTGTATTCATATTTAAATATTCTGTTACATCATAAAACTGGTTACTTTCTGTACATTCTGCATAATCAGGCACTAGCCATGCCATCCTGACAGGTGGCATGGCCCCCATGTGGCAACTTGGACTCACAAGGTGTTTTTCCTGGGCTGACACTAGTAGAACAGGGAAAGACACCTTAATTTGCTCCATCCACAATCAATGAATTAGCTGTTTATTATTGACTCTGAAAGATGTCTTTTCCTGGGCTGACACCAGTAGACCACCTTAATGTCTTCCATTTACAATCAATAAATTAGCTGTTTATTATTGACTGAAAGGTCAATAGGGTAGACTAAATGTAGTGATACTTACAGAGCTGCTGTCACTTTGCAGGCTAATACCATGAAAGGAAATGTTGGCTTGTAAGCTTGTTTTTTTTTTTTTCTTTCTCTGCCTGCAGCCTCTTGCTGTTTGAGCTAATGTGGTCCTAGATAAAGCAAGCCACAGCGAGTTCAGTTGCAGTGCCATGTGCACAGTGATGATGCCTTGCTTTTTAATCAGATGTTTGAGCCGTGATTTTTGCATCACAAGACCTCAGAGCTACAGTCAATGCCAGACTTCACTTCATTCAGTCCATGGGCATTCATGGTCATCGACATGAATGAAAGAGTTACTGCCCAGTTCCAAGTAGTTTCACAATTTTTCTCCTCAGATAATTAATCACAACAGTTTGGATGATTAGTGACTGTGTTGATTGCGGAAGGAAGTGTTGCATCATTGCCATTTGGTGGAGAAAGAAAGATTAATGTGTCTATATTTTAATAAATAACTGTAGTGTTGGTTTGCCTCTGCAGGATGATGGTAAGTATCATTAGAGTATTTCATTAAGATGCAGGCACTGTTGCTCTGTTGATAAGTTGATTTAGCACCACACTGGTCTCAAGAGATGGCTTTGTGATCTCACGTTGCATAATGGTATGTATAATGTGTTCAATACTGAAACCACAGAGGCGTCTGTGTCTTACTCAGTGCTTTTATAAAATGGCATTTCAGTGCTCAGGAAGAATTGCACAAGCAGACGGTCTTGGTCAGTTTAAATTGGTAAATGTGAGCATTGATTTAAGGAAATGTGGTAAAACTCAGAGTCCACTTACAGCACAGACCTGTTGTGCTGTAACTCAACAGGAGGGTAAATTTGGCTGCAAGTGTTCAGATGACATGACTAGGTGCAAACAGGGTTGAGTCTGGCATGTGTATAGAAAATCTGTTGACAGAAAATATAAATCTAATTCTAGGGAACGCGCTGATCATTCTTCTAAAGATGGAGCTTTAACTAAAGCAGTACACACAAGATTAAGTGATGCAATCCAGCGGCATTAGAAGAAAATAGCCTGGCTCCTGATGAAAGCAGGGAAGTGTTTAATTACACTAACTTATGCTTCCTCACTTTGTCTCCACCCATGACCTGGAAATTGTTACCCTTCCCAAATACAATGATTTTAAATGCACTTTGAGGCGGCAATGAATGAGGGGTGAGAAGGCAAACAAAACAACGGTGAATCTTATGAGCAAGTCTTTCAAGTGGAATGGTATATGAACCCCACTTTTCAAGATATACCATAAATTCATGGATTTAGACTCACACAAAAGAAAGAAAGAAAAAAAATCACATTGGCAGTTTTAAATAAGGTTTCTTTTGTGCAAAAATTATGATCATATGTACACAATGTGTGTCCCCTGAACATGTGACAGCTGGTATCTATGTTTAGGTAACTTTAAACAGTAGCTTTGAAGAGCACTTCAGCTGGGGCAAAACTACACTGCCAATAGAGATTACCATCCACACAAAACAGTGACTGTCATTCAACTTCATGCTGTATTCTTCTTCCACTCCATGCTGTCAGTCTGTAAAATAACTAGATGCTATTTTGCACGGGGAACTGAAACTGATTAAATATCAAATAAATACAAAAATAGGCAACATAAACATGTAGAAATATATTTTGTCTTATGTTTAATGTGCACTCAAATGCATAGTTTTGGCACAAAAGAAACTTCACATTTTCGGCTCCTTCGGCTTTGCATAATTTCTCACACAACCTTGCTGGAAGGAGTTCAGGTAGGAAGAAGCAAAGCGATGTTAGCATGATAAGAAGCACCGTGGTGTGGGATTGGCATGGTTAGGGTCCTCCTCTCTATGGAAATAGCTGTGAAAATCCCATGGCTACTTTTAAAGTATTACTTTATCTTTAGGTAAACGCTACTGAGGCAAAAGTTTCAGGGACAAGCAGATATTTTCATATTATAGAGGTAGCCTAAATTGGTTAAATTGCTAAAACAAACAAACTAAAAGGACCCTATCTGTTTCAGTTTTATGAATTTACAAAACGTTTCTTTTTAAAAGGCATCAGGCTTGTTCAGATTTCCATTCACAAGCAGGCAGGAAAGTTTTGATGGCTCTTCCATGCATTAATACAACTCCAAATATACAAAACTTGCTAAATGTAGTTATTTTTAACAACATGTAAGAGGTTCTGGCCATGCAATGACACAATTCTGGTGTTATATTCCCTTCTTTTCTTTTTGTGCAGCAGTGCAGAATATTAGTCACTTTTTTTTTTTTATATCCTTTACTTTTTTTTAGGAAAAAAAAGACAACATAATCTATGGAGTCTCTGCTGGGGACAGGTCAAGACCTCAGGTAAGCCAGTCCATTTCTTCCAAATCAGATCTTCAATACTCCTTGATCTGATCACTATTCTTGTTTCTGCTGTATGATGGTCAATTCTAGATGCTTACAAGAGCAGAAAAGTTTATGTAGGGGTTCATGCTTTCCTCAAGTAGAAACTAAATAAAATGTTTTGCATATGATTTCTATTTTTCTCACTGAGCATTTTGTGCACAACTTGGTTAAATATGCTGTAAGTTTTGAACCCTTAGTGTGGGTTTTTTCTTTTTTTTTTTTCCTGAAATGATTTTTGTTTGTTTTGTTGTATTGTTTTCCGCTAACTGCTTTGGAAAGCATGTTACCAAACCCACTATGGTCACTAAAACAACTTGACACTGACAAAATTATTAATAAACAAAAATGCAAATTAACCAATGAAAATCAGACATTGCTTTTGCAACAAAATTATAAAACAAAAAACAAAACAAGAAAATAAAACAGGCCTGAACAAAAATGATGGCACCCTTAAAAAGATTGAAAATAATTTAACCATAGGAACATGTTAAACTAAGGTGTGACTTCTAATTAGCATTTAAAGGGTGACAAGTAGCCACTGTGCTGTTTGGTGACATGGCGTGTACCACTCTGAACATGGACCACAAAAAGTGAAGGAGAGAGCTGTCTGAGGAGATTAGAAAGAAAATCATAGACAAGCATGTTAAAGGTAAAGGATATAAGAGCATCCCCAAGCTACTTGATGTTCCTGTGACTACAGTTGCACAAAATATTAAGAAGGTTAAAGTGCACAGGACTGTAGCCAACCTCCCCGAATGTGGACGCAAGAGGAAAATTGATGACAAATTGAAGAAATGGAAAATACAAATGGTAACCAAAATGCCCAGAACAACCTCCAAAGACGGTGAACTCCAAGGTCAGTGTATATCAGTGTCAGATCGCACCATCCCTAACTGCTTGAGCTAAAGACGACCAAGGAGGACACCCCTGCTGAAAGCAAATCATAAAAAACCCAGACTGGAATTTGCCACAGTGCATTTCGACAAGCCACAAAGCTTGGGGAATGTCCTTTGGACAGATGAGACAAAACTGGAACGTTTTTGCAGGGCACCTCAGCTCTATGTTCACAAACGCAAAAATGAAGCAGACCAAGAACACTGTTCCTACTGTGAAACATGGAGGAGGCTCTGTTATGTTCTGGGGCTGCTTTGCTGCATCTGGAAAAGGGTGTCTTGAATCTGTGCAGGTACAATGAAATCTCAAGACTATCATGGCCAGTGTCAGAAAGCTTGGTCTCAGTCGCAGGTCATGGGTCTTCCAACAGGATAATGACTCAAAACACACAGCAAAAAACCCCCATGTCAAGTTATTTCAGTGACCATTGTAGGTTTTTCTTTCATTAACAGAGGATTGCCAATTACATTATAGTGCTAGAAAAAGCTTCCCACATTAGCTCTTTGCCAAAGTGATCATTTTAGTTTGTGATGAATGACAGTGCTCAGTGCTCAGCTATCTGAAAAATCAGTTTCAATTAAGTCTTTTGTCTTTGCTCTTTTTGCTGCAGAATCACTTCAGATTCCTTAAAAAAACAGACTTCTTATGAACTATAAAAGGGAGAAATATGCAAATACTTTCCAACCTTTCTTTGAGGAAAACCGTCTTCCCCCCGACAAAATTCAATTACTCTGTCACATTTGCTGCTAAACTAGAGGTTCACTGCTTATTTTCATGTCAACGTCTGACAGTATTGTTCCATTATTTTTATCTCTTCCTGTTGCTTCCTGTTTATTATCCCATTTCTTGCTAGATGTGACTGCCGGGCGGTGGGGGATTACTCTTTCCACTCACCTGTGGCTCATCATCCTTTCATCAGTTTATCTGACCGGTTTTACTCTCCACTCTTTGCCAGTTCACAACAGGGCAACAATCTGTCTCGTGCTTGGTGAAGTCTGTCAAATTTGTTGTGATTTAATTCCCTGTCTCTCTCAGGAAATGCCAGTACTTACCTGCCTGTGCTGCTCCACTGTGCAGCTTACCTGGATGCTGGAAGCATCTGATCTATTTGCCACCACACCTGGGGAAGCAAGGAAAAACAGCCGCACCTGCTACCTCCAGTCAGTAACACTGTTTAGATCCATCTAGCGAGACAAATAACTTCTATCTACACAGTATGAAATATCAACATACCTGGTGCTGACGTACAGACTTTCTTTCCAGCGTTCATCTCTCATCCCTGAATTACTCACCTCCAGTCCAATGCTACGGCATCGACAACTTACTCTACCTCAAATCTTTTGTTTATGGTTTTCAATAAATCTGCTTCACTTGCTTTTTTCACTCACTTCCGCAAAAGGGTCCACCTCTTGTTGAAGATCAAACTTTTCATCTCAAAGACTCTAAATTGTTTAGAATGATTTTCAGATTACCATAGCTGAAACGATGTAAATAAGGACTGAAAGCCCAGAACTATTTGCTCTCCTCATCTAAAATTCAACAAAATGAAAGTAGAAGATAACACATCTGTTTTCAAATTTTTTATCTTTAACTTTGCATTTTGTAGCTCATTTTGTGTTTCATCTGTAACAGAAGTTCTGACCCAGTGTGATACCTGAGCTATACTTATTTCCCAAAGCATACTTAACCGAGTTAGAGCTATTCTTTTAAATGCCCTTGCTGCCCCTGGAACATATCATTATGTGCCACTGGATAACATTGGAGGGCTTTTCTTAGATCCACGGAAGTGTCGTTGGCAACGTCTGTCACTTTACAAGTGTTTTTATTCAGTGCTCTTCAGAATTTCTGCTGGAATTTCAATAAACCAAACGAGGTCATCAGCAGGACCTTCTGCGTAATCAGTGCTCTGAAATAACCTCTCACTATGAAAATACGTTCTCATACGACTGGAATGACACAATCAAACATCAGGGGTCACTGTTGTGCTTCAATGGCACTTTTAATAAAACAGACATTTCATCCTCACAACAGCAATGTCTGGACAGAGAGGGCGAGGGGGGGCTGGGTGAGGGTTCCCTCTGCTGATAGGCTGGTTGCTCCTGATAAGTGTGAGGGAATAGGATAAAGAAAATTGAACTGTGCTGTGGAGCACAGTGTGGGGAACATGAATGGGTGTGTGTGTGTGTGTGTGTGTGTGTTCACTGACTCATCTTGGCTGGCATTTATTTTTCTCCACTTGTCTACTAAACAATGATAGTTTAGCAAAGAGAACCCCAACCAAAACCATACACACTCCCCTCCCCCTCACATATTTACAGGAAAAATTAATACATTCAGTTAATTCACTAAGTAACAAAGCTAATTAATCTGTGTTTTAGCAGAAATCACATAGTTTCACATCCATTTTTCAAACAGACTCGTCGTCTTTCTGTTCCTTCCCTATAATCTTGACCCAGATAGTCCATTATTCAGTTTTCTATCGATAAATGACTCACACAGCCCCCCCAAGCAACCCATTTTGAAAGACTGTTAAATCCCACTTTCCTGTATTTATAACTATTTACAGAAGCAGCAGTCTAACCATCACAAAACCCACCCACCCACCCACCTGTCTCGTTTGCCCCTTTCTATGCCATCAAATACCCCCATCCCACCCGATAAAGAAAAAAAACATCTTGCCTCCCCATTCCATACACTGCCCACATCTTACCCTGTTCTAAAAGAGCATGCCAAGTTTAACAATGAACACAGAAAATGTTTCTATACAGAAAAACACCCTTAAAAATGTTTTTTTTTTTTTTTTTTTAATTCTTCCTCCCACAATGGTTGACATGGACTTAAGACAAGATTTTAGTGGAAACAAATAATCATCATCTCGCTCCATTTTTTAAGTGCTGACAGGGACCAGTTTAGTCATAAGAAAATCCTGCTGGAAGGGGGTTGAAAGGACCATCTTATGAACAGTTTGAGGGCAGTTTTCCAGGGTCTCTGAGGCAACCATGGGGCAGTTTGGAATGCAAGGTTGCAGTGGTTTAGAGGGGAGAGAAGAGGAGAGTTTAGGGGAAATGGGACATTTTTCCTTTTTTAAAATTTTTGTTCTGTTTTTATCTTTCTTTTTTAATTTTTATTTTTAAACTTTGGAGTTAGAGGTGTCGGGGACTAGGGTGGCCATTGTGGTAGAGCTTCTGCTTGATGTGGACCATGTTGCCGCTGGAGTCTTCCAGCTGTCTGAGCTGGGCTCGACGACGGAGGTCTCGAAGGTTGCAGAACTGTGGCAGCCATGACCAGGATGGAGTATCTGAAGGAAGAAGACGACAAACAACAGAGGTTTGAGAAGATCGATTTAATAGTTACATTTTGTGATTTGGAATCACAGGGTAACTATATTATTGTGTCAGAAAATGATTATAGGACATGCACCACTGATGTTTAATGTAAACTGGAGTGTTAAAGGCAATAAACACATAATTTGAGTAATTGTCACAACAAATTAGGGCATCAAAATGAAAGAACTGCTTTAATATTCATGCAATTAAATTTCTAAAGTACAGTTTTGAGATACTTGAATATTTAAACTAAAATATACTTTTTATTTCCAATGCACTACATTTCAGAGAGAAATAATAGTACTTTCTACTCCATTACATTTATTTGGTAGCTTTAGTTATGAATTAGGATATTTAGATGGGCAAATTCTGGGAAGTTAATAATGTCCACGTATTCACATATACAATTGATGTATTAAAATACGGTACTAGAACAGTACAGAAATGATATAGAATGAAGTATTATATAGACTGAGTTTGTATTATTATTATTATTATTGTTGTTGTTGTTGTTGTTACTACTGCATAACTCCATCATTGTAACTAATACCTGTAAACTTATAAATTATATAAACATGATAACATATATTGATATTGGAATCACTTTTAATATTACCTTAATTTTACCATTATTATTATTATTGTATTTATTATTGTATAATTCCATGACAGACTTGTATTCTATATGGAGATATAGATTGTATATACTGCATATTGTTATTACTACTATTATTTTAATATATGATTATGTAATGCCTAGTAGTTAATGATGATTGTGATTATTTTATAATGACTAAAAATTGTTGTGAGTTACCAGGGTGGGATAATATAACTTCATGCTTTGGTTTTCTTTTTATTTCTATTTTTGTTTTTATGTTTTATGTATTTTTAATCAATCAAGGACAATAACTTGATAGTTAGATATCTATTTTTTTTTCCTTTACTGCCAGGGAACCAATAAGATATGTATTATAGAAAAGACATATAAACATTTATTAGTTCATTAGGCAGACCTTCTTTCATTCAAATCATAAAACCTTCATTTTAACATTTTACAACAAAGATCACTTATGTAAAATGAAAAATAAGAAAACAACATGTAAGGTTGTATTTTCCTGTTAAATCATGGCCAACGTAATGAGATTCCAGAGCCTAAATAGCCAAACACTTTATTTTTTTGTAACCAAAGGCTTACAGGCCTATTTGAAGTCAACAAGCTGAAATCAGTCTATACCAAAATCCCTATATAAATATACTCCAATATAACTTAAAGATAAATGCTTATAAAAACAATATATTGCTAAATGGTGAAACCAGTGTGTTCCCTAAGTTTTCAACTTTTCATGTTTTACAAAAATCTGAGAGACATGTGGTCAAATGTGAACTGTGTGGTAATGGCTCCTGCATTATTAAATAGTTTCATTTGAATAAATCCAATAATATTTCTTTCTTTACCATTAATCATCTCACAACCTTTCAGTTTTGTTCTGTCTATGAACAATTCAAACTTCCTCCTCTCCAGCCATGCTTGTTTCTCTATAAAGACTCTCATTATATTTCAAAATACAAAACGTCAAGGCAAATTCATTTGTATAGCAAATTTTTCTGTGTCAGGTACAAACTCGATGTGGATGAAAATAGATATAAGCAACAAGAATGACAATCCATGAAAAATGTTATTTCACTACCACAAGAGTTACTTTTAAGTAGAACTTTTCATTTGCCTATGATGGATTTCTTTGTCTTTTTTTTTATTTTTTACTGAAATAAAGGATTTGAATGCTTTGTCACTTTTCTAACTTGTAATTGACCCTTAGGAAACACACTTTTGGCTGAAATCAAAGTTTAGATACTGCATTTGCTTCAGAATGAAGAATATTTTTAGTTTGATTGATTATTGAGATTTTTACTTTTTACTTTAGATTTTCTAAAGGTTTTGGTGGTAAAAATAACTAAAAGCTAAAATCTAAAAGCTTTCGATTTGCACAGTTCCACCTGTCCCTTTTTCTTTTTTTGAATACATTATTCATGTCTTATTTCTATATAACTTATAGAAGAATTTGGCATCTTCAGCAAGAAGCTTCTCTAATCTACATCCACATCCCAGATCAGCACAGCATTAACAGGCTGTGATGCTACAGCCCTGAAAATGTTTGACTTCAGATATACAGATACAGATTCAGAGGAACGTCATGGAAAGAAATCAAAGGAGATACTTTGCAGCAAAGGTCTCCAGCTAGTATCAGCCTGAGGAAGCAGATCACACGGGCTGTATGCCTCGAACAACAATGTCATTGTCACACCAAGCCTGGACATTTTAAGCACACAATAACAAGATTATGCCAATATTTCAGTGCAACTAAAATGATGCTGATTACACTTCTGTGGAATTTTTATCCCCACATGTTACAGACATGATAGTGACGTTCTCTGTGCTTGCCTACTTAAATCTGTATCAAAAATATCCTTGAAAAAAAGCTTATTTTGGCTGTAAAAGCAACATTTCCCCTCTTGTGCTGTGCAGATAGGAGAAAAGAAATATGAAATACAGGCTTACAAAGACCAAAGCCAAGTAGCTAGATGACACAGTTGTGGGACAGAAACACACAATACAGTAAAATCCTTCTTAGTCTGGTTATTTGTCTCAAAATCCAGTTAGAGGCAGAGAAGACTTAACATCCAGCAACACAGAGGACTGATTTCATGAACTGTATACTGTCTTTTCAAAGTGAATGAGTCTAAATGAGATATTTCCTAAATGTGTCCTGCAATATGCATCAATTTAGAGCCTGTTATGTACTGGCTCTCAGTACAAATGTGGATGTTAATTGTAGATTTGCTCTTCTATTGTTACTTTGCTGTTTTTCTGCTTATGTCAATTGTATAGAATATGATCCAGTTTATACTCCATATTCCTCTTTTGTAAATAAGTGTTACAAAAATACAGGAAATACATATATTATATGTATCCATGCAGGCCAACATGTCCTCTAATTAACGGTGAAAAATATGAACTCTTGTGGTCAAAAGAGCAATAACGTGGATTGTGAAAGCATCGTAAAAAGAATGTATTTTAGCCCCAACCATTTCATTTTTATAACCATAACAAAGAAATGTTATTGTCCAAAACACAACAAGGACATGACAACAGTGTTTAAGTGATGTTTTATGTTATTTATGGAACACAACTCCACACAAACCCCAGTATCCTATGTTGGCCCTGAAACATGCCCAAAATGCTTGAATGCCCCTTTCTTCCGCCTTTGTGACTCCGTTAATGCTACACCTGAAAATTAAATCAGTGCTGATGTGGAAACATCTATATGAGGTGTATTTTCTTCATGCCACTTATAAGGAAACTATTTTACTGTATGAAATTATGGGTTGTATTGAATAGTATGAACAAACATCTGATGTGACCATTTTAGTTGGTGGACTTGTTGATAACAGGAAATATTGTACCTAAACTGCCTTACACACCTCCTTGTAGCCCAAACTTTCTTTATCAAGTCCCCCTCCACTAAAACTCAGGTTAACATTTTTAACATGTCTATAAGATGCTTTATGCGTGCTACAAGACAGCACCTATACACCACCTCAAAGAGCAGCATCTATCAGTGTAATGGCTGAGGAGTCTCAGAAGGTTTCTACTATGTTCAATACAAAAAATGTAAGAAATCAGTTTTGACTACTTGTGGGTTGCAGCCGTACAGCTGCGTTTAGTCAATGACGATAAAATGATGAGATAAGAAGTCTGTACAAGCTGCAAGGACTGGGTCTGGTAGCTGCTTGGCTCAGCTGGGTGATGGCGCTCAAGAACTTAAGGATGCATTAAACCATTTAACTGCCTACTCTGCTGTTTGGTAGAACAAATTTTCAGTGATTATATTAAATCTTAAAAATTTTGTGGAAGTAAACCTTTTCGAGTCATCTCGATCACTTTGTTTGTGTATATAATGTCAAAAGTAAGTGCTTCGTTTTCCCATTACTGTTTCAAGTTATGAATATTTCACTATTGTTATTATATTATTCACCTTTATCTCAGTGATTTGTTAAAAAAGTAATCATTATATTATTTTTGTCCAAATGAAAAAAAAGCAAAGAAATATTTTCTCTTGCTTTTTTCTTAGTGCAAACATTAACAAGAAAAAGAAAAAAGGGGAAAAAAACAAACACAAAAAAACTAACATTCAAACAAAAACTACAAAATGTGCAATTTTATAGAGCACAGATGGGGATAATAACTACATCACCACCCAAGGGGGCCCCCAGAGAGAACAAGGGGTCTGCAAGGTTTTGACTATACAGAGCCTGTGTGATTGTTAAAATTAAGACCATGTCCACACAGAGACATTTACAGAGTTTTGGGATCCTCAAACAATAACTTTTGAAATCAGGCCCTAAAGCAAATAAATGAGGGTCATCTGCAATACAACAATATTTTCAAACATATACCCTTAGTAAAGAATAATTTTTAAAAAGCCATTTTAGAGGCCATACGGTGTGCATCCAATCAGTTTTCATTCCATCCTGTGTGGTTTAGTGAGGTCAGGTAGCTAGTGGACCTGTGGTAGTGGAGCTCAAGTCTGTCCTGGTCATCTGGATTTTTTTCTCCACCATTTCATTTATGAAACATGTCTAAAAAATGTCCCAAAGCAGATGATTTTTTTATTATTATTATTTTAAGTAGGGCTGTATGTTGATAGTTACCTTAACTTTGATTTAATCGGAGGACAGAAAAGGACTACAGAATGCATAATTTGTGGTGAGGAGTTAGCTGATAAGGCATAAAGCCAAGCATGGTTTTAGCATGGGGTGGGTGTGAGGGTACAAGGTTTTTTGGTAGTTATATTAAGGCGGTCCTAAAAGAAAATAGGTTGGGAACCACTGATCTACATCACTATGTAAGCCAAACTCAAAATGACTGCTTGCTGGCTCATTTGCAAGTATCAAATAAAATAAAAAGCTGCCTGCACACAACCAGTTTTGGCCAATCATAGCAGACCTTCAACAGTTCAGTTTGATAAAATGTGAAACATGTGCTTTTGCATATCACTGAAATATAATTATAAAGCTCAGATAGATCAAATGAGTTGGATTTAAAAAAAAAAGAACAAAAACATACAAACAAAAAAGACAATAATATCCAACTAGGGTTTTTTTTTAGTTCATGGTGAGCTACATTAAAGTGAGTTATGAGCCCCATGCAGTCCACAGAGAAGAAAGGCTGATGCTTCATATGTCTTGTCACTGCTGGCTTTATCACAGCTGTAACTTCTAATTCTGGTAAGTACGGGTTGTTTTACAGTGAGGGAAGAGTGACTGAAGAGAGATAAAATACTGGAACATTGAAATATTGGATGAGGATGATAAATGGCATCAAGTGCACTGGCAATGGCCTCTCATTTGTGTTTGGGAAGCTGCTCGTGACTGTGTGCATTATTTACCAACAGTCAAAATGAAGAGAATTTAAGACCATTTAGCCACCACAATGCTGGGTTTTACTATAGAAAGTCAAAACCCATGACTTTGAGGTGCATAATGTGAAGAGGGGAATGGCAGAGCATAGATTCTGGTTTGTCAGGTTATAAACTGGAACCAGTGAAGCGGAGTGAGGTCCTCAGAGACAAAGAGGGGGAAAGAAGGGGAGAGCCCATGACACCAAACCCAGAAGCAAATGGCCGTGCTAGAGGATGAGCAAGAAGAGAGAGAGTGTGGTGGCGGTGGTAAGAGTGGGGGTGAGGTGTTGGATGGAGGTGAGGAGGAAGAGAGGAAAAAAAAGAAAGAGACAGAGTGAGTTATTTATAGCTGTGAATGGGTATGCTGTCCACAAGGACTGTTCTGAAGGGTATCCAAAGGAAAAGGGGCAATGAAGACAGGTTTCTCTCATTTAAATAAAAGGATTGAGATGGAGATAGAGTCAGGAGGAATAATAATGCAAGCTAAAGTGGAAGGCAAAGATGCAATTGTTATGCTATTTTAGAGCAGAAGGAAGCCAGAGGGTGTTACTGCTGAATGCAGAGTCATCATTTTCTCAATTTTTGAGATAGTTCTTGTGTTTTCTTTCCCCCGGTATCTTAGCAGAAGAGACTCTGGTATCAGATATTAACAGAAATTGGTGATAAGAGAAAAAAAAATCTTGCTGCAGCAGGAAGCATTGTAAAGGAAATGGCCAGGAGTAGATTTAATAAATGAGGAGGGAGGGGGAGAAGGAGGAGCGAGAGATGGAATTAGGAGAAGAAAAAAAGCAGTAGGAATCAATGTGCATCTCAATGCACTACGTGTATTCGTGTGTGTGTGCGCGTGTGTTTTTCACTTGCCATTCCAGCTGCTCTCTTGTTCTATTTATAGCTTTAGAGGAGAGAGGGTGTGTGTATATGTGTGTAAGTGGGGGTAGAGATGTGACAGCATCTCCATCCTACTCCCACACACACTCTTCTATGCTCTGTCAACCTCACCTTCACTCTTCATCTCAGGGAAGCTAAACGAGTCTGACCCAGCACTGACGTCACAGCGACACTCACGAACACCTAAGCACACACACAGAAATGAGGGGCATTCCCTCTGAGTGCAAAAAAAAAAAAAAAGAAAGAAAAAATAGAAAGAAATCTATATCCTGAATCTATAAATGTTGCTATGAATATGGATGTTCCCGCCTCTGTGGGTGTTTTCCATGTTTATGAAAACGTATGAAAACACCGTTATCCCTTTTCTGCAAAATCTTCCACACTATCAAACATCAAACCCTAAATGAATAAACCTCCTTTTTATCAGAGCAGATTGTAAAATCCAAATACTGCATGATATATTTGATCTAATATTTAATTAATAGTGCACTTTAAAATGCCTTCTATGTAATAACAATAACTGTCATTCTTTGGCTTGATACGTTCCCCTATACTGCCTGAGGATATTTTCCATGCCGTACCCAGTATCCAGGTCACATATCACCTACTTTATACTTCAAACTGAAGATCCAGGCCACCTCCACATTGCAAGGATGCTCCGATACTGAGTGGTAAAGTAGAAATCCAGTTTATTTAACAACTTTGCTCCAATATTCAGATTTTTTAAATTAAACTGACGTGTGTGATTGGCATACTAAAGGTTCATTACTGTTTTCCTACTTGATTTTGATCATGGCAGAAAGGGAAAAACCTGAGAAACCACAGTGACCATGCAGAAATTAAAACACTACGACCCAGGATGCTAATACTCGGCTCATCAGCGGGCATCTTGCTGTCAGGTAGTGAAGGATTTCACATGTGTGTCTAATAGCTGCTCAGCTTTTTATTTCCTTGCTTGTGTCTTCACAACAATCACATATGCTGAATGGTGTTGGTGAACAATACACCACATGTTCTGCCTCATTAAATCTACCCCATTCTTTCTTTTTTTTCTAACACAACATGCATCCATCTGCTAGAAGACAGGAAGAGAAATTAAACATATTTCAGAGACATGAGACGGGAAATGAAGAAGCAACTATTACAATCAATTGGGTTTAAACACAATTTTTAGGAATGTAGCATTAAATACAGGACATCAGATAGTGAGAATGAAATATTTTACTCTCTGTAATTCAGGTCTACTTTGAAACATTGTTCATTGAGAGTGTAGTCATATAAATATTTATCATCACGCCATAAGCATGTTCATTTAAAATAAATATAAGAGCTTGGAAAGATTTTTTGCGCTAGTCGACAAATTTTCAGCCCCTTCAGTAGTTATTTTACAATATTTCTCATCTGCAGTAGGAACAGTACAATGTGAAAATCATTCAAACATCCAGATTGAGCTAATGCATAAATGTTTACACTGGCTTTATTTACTAATTTATTTATTCATCCATTTATTCATACCATGACAATGCTAACCACTAAAAGAGTTCAATCAGTGGACTTTTCTCAGACAAACTATCTTCTTAGTTTTATTTGCTATTAGACCTACAGACATTGTTTACGTTGTTGGCACCCTTGAATTGAATGGGCAGATATTTAAATATCTTTAAATATGAGAGAAGCTGCATTTATAAAGGTTATCATTTTGTAAAATAAAAACAAAACACATTTACACAAAAACACAATATGCACTCCAGACACAATCGTCCTCTTTACTCTTCCCTGATATTTCCTGAAGTATTTCAGAGTCCCTTTCACTTGTCTGCTAATGTTTGTTGGCACTCGTCCACAGCTATGTAGTGAAGATCCCTCGCATTTGCAGGAATTCTCCTTTAAGGTTTTCAAAATATACTATGCCGATCTACACACCTTATTGCAATAGTGCCAGTCTTAAACAATATTTTGATCTCATGAGCTTTCCCAGGGAGTTGAAATATTTGGAGGGTCTCTGCAAGGTCAAAACAGACTAAACAAAGTCCAAGGATATTTCTTTTCTTTTTTTTTTACCCTCATAAAAAGGCCTAAGTGAGAAGGCATAATTTAAAGAGATCTATAGTTTCAGGTTGAGTTTCCAGCACCGAATGTTTCAGATTGCTTGAGTTGTTCCAACATGTTATTTCTGCTTTTCTGTCTGACATCTCACATCCAACCTCCACTAAAATCAGTTTAATCTAGAGTGGGCGTCCAGAGTCATTGGGTCTGACTGTAAATGGAAAATTTATACAAAAATTTGACCATTCGAAGAGCTCACAGTAAAAAGAAATGACTGAAAAAAATAAGAAAAATGAGGAAAGATAGCTTAGATGTAAAACTGGGAAATAAAATAATAATTTACCCAGTGTGTAACAGTGGTTACATTCCTGCAACAGTGCAAGTGGAAACATCAGCACTTCATCTCAACCGTGCACAAGAAATGTGCCATGTTTTACAATTTGTTTTCTTGAACATATGTGCACCTAGATGCTCACAAACTGATGCATTGCTTTTCCAAGGATCTTTACTTTGATTTTCTCTGTAAATAGAAAATAATGTAAATAGTTTCATAGTGGTATAGATAAAGGCTGAAATGACAACACCAGATGGTGTCATATCAGTGAAAAGCTCTAGAGATTATTTCCCCACAATCTTCACTAACTTTTGCTCTTGTGCTTTATCTCAAAACAACACCCTGAATGTTGCTCAAGAGTTTTATGACTGTCAGACATCTTGAAAACATCACAAGCTGTTAATGAACAGGGATTTTAGGATCTAGACTATTGCTCTGCAGCTTAGTAATAGTATTCAGGATACTCTCTGACAGCTGTCTAGTGTTCATTTGGTAAAATAAACAGAAAACATTCATTTGTGAGTGAAACCACCATTTATTCGTTTATTTGAAAATTAAGCACAGGTGAGTCTTGTTTGTTTCTAATGGTGTTAATTAGAGGTATAACAATAATTGTGTCCACTGTACAGTCACCTGTATGCCTGCAGATTTTTATTCAGCAACTTTAAAATAATCTGATTATGCAAATTTGGTTTTACTTACAGGTAATTTTCAAGATATCTTGTCTAATTCAGGGTTGCTAAACATTTCTACTGGCTTATGTATTTCTGGTTTGTGCAGGTGAGGAATGGTCTCCACTAGCAACAGGAACACGTTACATGTGCTAATAGCTGTGTAAATAACACAGACTTATTTCAGATGCCTCATCTTGGCTGAACTCATGTGGAAAAGGTACTGGCACTTGATGGATTAACCAATTGATGGATATTGATTCAACATCATACCAGCCACCTTGTATGTTGCCTTCCCTCCACTTTAAAAAGGATTCCTGACCTTGTTAGTGGCTGATAAGCTTCCTGACCAAATGGAGGGCAGCCTTTCTTTTTATTTTGTGGCGTCTGGTGAGCTGGTGTAAATCAGCAGCGCTCCACCTCCAACCTGAGGAGAGGTCTGTACAGGAAGAACAACTGGGACCTGGTGTATTAGCAAGCAAAGCAGGAATATCTCTGCTCGCCAATTAGAATACTGAAAATGATAGATTTTGATTTCAGATTTTTGGTATTGATGCTTAACACACTTATTTAGAACAGAATGATTGTCTTTTTAAGTAAATTAAATTCAAATGGGTTTTAACTATTTTGTATCTTGAAAATAAAGAGGGCTCATTGATGTAAACCTAGACATTTTTAAACATGCCAGCTTAGAAATGTATCATAACAGAACTGTTTTAACTTTACGTTTGTTTTCATGTTAGTGCTGTCAAAATTATTGATATTAACATAAATGTGACATTACTGGTACATGACAGCTACCAGGCTTGTTCATGTAAGCTTTTGTACAACTGCTATTCATCCCTGAGTAAGATGATGGTGATTTGACAACCCATATAAGACTCAAATGTCCCATTTTTTATGGACTTAAAGTAGCACAGGACCATGGAAAAGAGCTAGTATGGCTCCTTCCAACACATGAAACTATTCCAATAAAGCTTTACTTTCATAAAACACAATATGACTTTTTCTTGATTTCTAATATATCATTTACAGGGTTTTGTTTTTGTTTGTAGTTTTAGTTTGATTTTTTTTTTCTTTTTTTCTTTTTTTAGCCACTTGATGCCTAGTGTTGCAAATTTGTGACAAACCACTTCTGGTATTTTTTATTTATTTATTTATTTTATCTTATTTATTTTATTTATTTATTTTTATTTTATTTTTAAACAATTTATCCATTTCGTAAAATTACATTTTATTTATATATTTATTTTTATATTGTTTATTCATCATTTAATGTTATTAGTTTAATGTTATTCATTCATTTAATATTTAATTGTAGTTTATTTTATTCCAGTCTTTTTCTTTTAGTTTTTTTGTCCTTTTTTCCCCTCTTCCTTTTTTTACATTACATTTCTTCATTTTGTTTTTTATATATTTGTAAATACTATAAAACCACCAGTAAACCACTTCTTCAAAATATAAATAAATTTTTTTTATGCCAATTGACGTTATGCTATTGTCATGACATGAAGATGAGCAGTGGCAGAAATGCAGATGAATACAATGACTTATCTTCCTTTCTCTGTTCCCTATATTGATATATCTTAAATTTCTTTCCATTAGCTCGCTGAAGTCCTGCTTTTCGATACGTGTTCCAAGATGATAACATCCACTTTCCGTGTCTTGTCAGTGTTTGTTTGGCTGAAAACGTTTATCAGAAGGAAGAAGGAGGACACTAAACCACAGGCCTGTGTGACACTGCTTTCATGTAACATAATAGAAGAGATTCATCCCGCATGGTGTTCAAGAGTGATTGTACTTTTCACTTCCTCCCACTCACTGTACTTTACCTTTCTCTAGCATTCTCACCCACGAAGTTCACAAATGTATGTATTACTTGCTTTCTGGTAAGACATAGGTGATGTCTTTTCAATATGGCAACCAGATGTTCTGCAGAGTGATAATGTGTATTAAAACACTTGTTTTTATTTTGTAGTTGTTTTGTTTGTTTAGTTTTTCTTGTTTTTTTTAAGTAAATTAAATTGTGCAGCTATTTTCTGATCAAATGCTGAGACTGCCACGAACAAGCAGAGACTCATCAAAGATGAGACACCAAAGGTACTAATATGAATTCTTTCTGTTTGGCCATTGACTGAGTTATTTAATCATTGAGAAATCCCCTTTAAAGCTTTTTATTTTATGCGAAGTTTTATATAAATATATATATATATATATTTTTATTACTGTATGATTTCCCCCTTTTTTTAACACAGACAAGTCCAATTAAACAGATTATTCCTGAATAATGTCACATCTCTTCAGCTAACACTATAACTGTTGGCTTGATTGCTGTGATGCTTCTGCAGTCATTGTAGGATAAAAATCAGCACACTAATACAGTGGCTTAAAAAACTGGACTAATAATACTCTCCCAAAGCAGTGATAACATTACTTAAATCCCAGCCTCTCTTCACAGCCAACATGTCGATCTTAGAACTGATTTTAAAATCTTAAGGAAGCTTATTCGCATCGTTGGTTAACCCCATGTGAGCCTGATTACTGCAAGAGATTCTTTCTCAGAGCAATCTGAGTCGTTCCCAAGGCTTTCTCATCACCATGGGAGACAGTGTCGGCACCTCTTCTGTTAAAGTCATGCATCATAGCTTTCCCAAGTTCACATCCTTTTTAAGATTCATCATCATAACTGCCTTTATCTTCAGAATTATCCTTTTTTATTTATTATTATATTCACAATACACCCCCAGACATGAAATAACCACTTTGCTCCTTTGCACCCTGGAAGATGGTTTGTTATTCTTCCCAGTTAAGTTTAATTTTAATTAAAGGTTGCATATCTCAATTATTTCCTTCCGTTTCTCTTGCTTTTCTGTTTGGCTGTAGCATCATCATCTCGAAAGAGATTACTAGAGACTTAAATTCTCCTACACATGAAGCAGAGGTATTCCATTTGACCAAGCTTAAAATACTAAATGTTTGATATTTAATTAAAACTAAAGCAGAAATTTGATTCTAACAAAACCTGCTGAGGAGGTTTATTTTAGTTGGCATCAGCTGTCACAAGGGCATAAGCTTTTCTGTTCTGTTCAATGCTAACTCAACATTTTGGCTCATGGGCTTCTACTAAATGACCTACCAAGGCACAGCAATATAGTTCAGCGATTATACTAATGTATGCCATTTAATCTAATGTAAAAATGGTGCATGGAAGTTCATTTCTGTGGGGAATTCAGTGTTAGTCAGCAATTTAAGACAGGGGAGAAAAATGAATCATCATATTTCCTACTCTTAAATAAGTGCTAACGTCTGATCAGTTTTTCAAGTTTATGTTGAATAAGTGTGATTTTTTTTCTATTGGCCAGCTTTTTTTCTGAAAGCAAACGATGGAAATAATTTTAGGTATTTACATATCCTTGAGCCATTTACATTTGGCTTTGCCTTAACTGGTGCTTCTGATATGCCTGTGTCTGAATCATCACATAGCTGGAAGACTTCCAAGAGGTCACAGTAAACTGAGAAAAAAATGGTGAGAAGAGCCAAAAATGGGCCAAGCAATGGGAGGAGGAGGGGCGGGGTCATTTTCCAGAGCTCCACCAACTGCTGTGTTAACTTGGCAAGCACTAAAAGATGCAGACACGCGGTGGACGACTGTACATACATTCTTTTGCATCCAAGTATTTTGTGAAAATCATAATTCAGTAGCTTTGCTTTAAAAAGAAGTACTTCACCCTTTTATAGACTATTTGGCTTTCTGTCATTTAGAAGTGAAGTCACACCTTACAGTGTTTTAAAGATTGTGGTTAAGTTCATGTGCATCTGTAGCAGTTAAAAGCCAAGCAGCTTACCGTAGTACCGGCTTGCCCTCCAGGCCCTGACAGCACAGTGTAGGACTCCGTCCAGCCACAACAGCAGCCAGCTGATGCAGAAGCCCAACAGCAGGCCCAGCATCAAGTCCATCTCTTGCTTAGTCACACTGTCACTCACAAAGTAGTTCTCTGAGGAGTCCACCAAGGAATGGTCCCCGTCATATGGGATTACGTAGTGGACATGATGCCTAGAGTGAGGACAGACAAGGGAAGATGATGGAAGTAGCAGACATACTGTGTGTACTGTATGTATTTTTTACATACCCCTTCTAACTCAGAAGATTCTCAGGAGAATTCTAAATTTTAATAAGATTGCACTAATCCGCACTTTGCAGGAAACCCCTGAAGCCTTCTTAAGGACCCTTGGGTGTCCACAGGCTGCACTTTAGGCAGAAAATTTTATGGTTGACTTGTAATTTTAGATTTGCAGAAGCATCTGATGGCATGAAAAGAGAACGACCACTACATTTTTCTTTTGTTTTGTTAACTTTTTCAGCTAGTATTCAATTACTCTCATAGCCTGTCTTGCAAATTAAAAGTTTTCAGGATAAAAAAAATCACCTCAGTGTAACCACTGAACAAGTTGTCTATATGTTTTATGCCATTTTGAACTTTTGAACTTGAAATTGGATCTTTAATCCAATTAGATTTCTAGAAATGTCAATTTTTTCCCTCCAACAAATTTGAAGTGATGATTACTGTGAAATGTGTGTTCATATCTTATATATTTCACAGATGAGGGAATATGTCACTCCGTTGTATTACACCTACTAAACTTCCTCCATGATGACCCACAATGTTGCAGCATTTGCTGGTCAGCGATCATCCAGAATATGCACACATTCATTCATCATGCTCCACTACTGTAAAATGAACACTTTAACTTGATATCAAAGCCTTATTTGTTTATTTATTTATTTACATTACTAGCTCTCTGGGGTAGGGATGAGGGCTTTTTGTCAACCAAATAACACAGTTGCCTGGCAAACATGTAAAGCAGGGGTGCCCAAGTTCGGTCCTCGAGATCTACCATCCTGCAACTTTTAGATGCAACCCTTCTCCAACACGCTTGAATCAGAGGTCATCTGCATGTCATTCAGCTCTGCAGAGGCCTGGCAACGAGCCAGTCATTTGATTCAGGTGTGTTGGAGAAGGGTTGGATCTAAAAGTTGCAGGATGGTAGATCTCGAGGACTGGATTTGGGCACCCCTGATGTAAAGGAACACAGCAGAAGCCGAGAGGTCTGACTGCTGGGAGTACAGGTGCGCTCACCCTTCGGGATATTACGCTGATAACAGGTTTGGACTGAAGGAGGGATTATGAAAGTATTTTGTTGCAGCAATGTTGAATAAAATCTCTTTGAGTTTGAAGAATTTGGAGGAAGAGGTCTGAATCGTTAAGATTAAAGCAGCAGACACAAAGGTGTCCCAATTTTTCTCAGCTCTAGGAACATAATCTCTATTCTTTTTGTTTTTTTCATACGTTTGTGTATCGTGCATGTTTACAGGCTGTTTTAACTTTAAAATAAACAAGATAGTTTCCCCTTTTAAGTATTGTTAAACTGATTATTAACAAAAATGTATTTTTCTGTCAATAAAACACATAAAACCTCTTGCAAAACTTTGTGGTTAATATCCAATCTCTGACCTTTTTGTGGCTATCACTAGAAGTGACTTGGAAGTTGATTTTTCCGCCGTTTGTTTGGCACCTAGAAATTATTTCTACCTCCAGAATATCTACATCAATAAAAGAAAACCTGAACATGCAGCATGATTGATAGATCTTTAGGAGATGCTGTGCAGCAACACTAGAGTAGTTCAGAAGAAAAAAAAATCTCATAGATGATTATCTTAGTTAAGAAATATAGCCCCATGATGGGATCAAACCTCCATTGTTGGACCTTCCTGACCTGGGTGAAGCAGCCACTCGGGTCCATTAATGCTAAAACATTGTTTCAAAGAGCAAGGCTAAACTTTCTGTGACACAAAAAATGCTTTTGCTCAAACGCCTGGATGTAAAATAACAGATTATTTGATGCTGTATATGCATTTAAACTTTCTTAAGTAAGCCGCACACTTGTGCACACTGATTTCTAGTGTAATATTGCAATTATTCAGCAAGAATTTATGGTGGAAAACCTTAAGCAACAGCATATAGATCAATTTTCTACTTTAAGGAATTTTCACAGATACTGAGTTAAATATTGAAGGCCAGGCTGTCTGTTAACAATTCAACTGTATCCAGTGCCCTCCAAATCAAAGCTTCGTAAACTGCCAAATAAAAGGACAGTGGCTGTGTCCTCATGCCTGATAAGGTGAACACTGTAGGCGTCCCAACATCTCTGTGCTTCATGGATGGAAGGGCAGGCAAAACCCAAGTTTTCCTCTTTCCATCCACATATCTCATATTTCTGCTGTTTATGTGAATACAGATGACTGACTCTGTTTCCAGGTCAGTGAAAGACACTGTGTGGTTCCAGTAACCTGAGCACTAAGAGGAGGAGCAGAGGTTTGACTGAACATATTGTCCAGTGGCATGGAAATACATTTAATTGGTAGATTAGTATTAAAGAAAGATGAGCCAAATTAAAATAGCTTTCCTCTATATGTTTCCACCAACAGCAAGAGGGGATGAGAATATAAATCTAAAATAATAAGTCATGCATCAAACCCATCTCACTTGATTAGCATTTCATGTCTGTGTGTGTGAGACCTTTCCCGAACTTTGACTAGGATCCTCCCTCTCTAACAAGTATAATCTGATGTGATTGATGATGACCCATATCTGGATTTATAGGCTAAGGGAAAAAGCACAACTAGATTCTTAATGCTGCTAATGAATTTTACCACATCAGCCCTTCGCTGCAGCAGGCACACTATGGTACTGTTTAGTCTTAATGTAAATCTGTTCAGCTTGCACCAACATGAACTGGTTGCCTGCAGGATATGGGTCAGTAAGAATCTAATATCTGAGGACAATATCAGGATAAAGTTTGCACCCATATAAAAAATACTTACTTTAAATATTGCTTCAAAACCGTTGCCATATCCACTATGACACTATAAAGAATTAAGTCCAAAATAAAAACAACAACAACAATAATAATAAAAATAATAATAATAATAATAAACAATACAGAGGCCTCCTTCTTCCTCTACACACCCACAGTCCTGCCTGCTGTATAAACTGAATAATGCTGAAAGAAAATGCATAATAATTCTAATTAAATCCAAATTCATTTATAAATAATGAGTGTCTTGCTGCTGTTTTCCACACTTCAAACACGCTCTCACTGTGAGAGCAAGCAGCAGGTAGGCTGATGAGCAGCCAATACCTTCAGTCCCTTCTTAAGCTATAACCCCTTCACTTCAGCCCTCGTTTGTTAACAATTGGCCCAGCTGGTTTGATATTCTCTCCTACATCGTGTAGGTCTCTGTGAGTCGCACAGCGCACTTGATGCTCAGATTGTTTTTGAACGGCCTGATATCGCCCATAGTTCATTACCTATTTATGGCTCCGACACACACCTTCGTATTTGCAGCAAAGCCTTGCAGCCGGTGCATAGGCTAAAGCACCTAACGATCAAACGCGAGATCGGACCATCAGTCAGAGCGAATAAGAAAAACCTCTATGGAAACATCAGTTGCTATGTGAGAGTGTATACAGGATGATATCAGGTTGGCTTTGCCTAGCTTCATCGCCTGAATTCTTCAAGGCCTCTTTGGCTATTAAGAATTGACGGGGGGGAAAATGCATCACATAAAATGGGAAAAGACACACCACCATGTTTATCTCGGATATTGTAGAAGATGATGGCATTTACCTTCCACAGTTGCAGTGACAGACGCGGTCCTCCCCTCGTAGATGCGGTAAGATGTAGTTGTGAAAGCGATCCAGTAGTGCGTTCATGTCCATTAAACAGGCTATCGCCTGCAAAGAACCATACCAGTAAGCTGGGACATGTCAAGCAAAATGCTTGGCTACTACTATTGACAAAAAAAATTATTTTATTAGGCTATTCTTAGTATAAAAAAGAATAATGAAATTATAAAGGCAGAAAATTGCCTCTACTTATCCTCTCGACTGTAAGAGGGGGACTCTTTTCTGCAAACGGACTTATTTATTTATTCATGACAGCAGGTAATTATAGGTAGGCTAACCCACTTCCACATGTCATTGATAGGCCTGTAGTGTCTCTGAAGCAAGTGATACGTTTATTAGACATTTTTCTGATGACCTATTCAGTGAGGAGATCAGAAATTCATATTGTGGCTGAGGGAGATGAGGATGTCTTACCATTACAACTGAAGCACCAAGAATCATAAAAATCATGGTGGTTGTGATCATATGCATCAAAACTTCCAAACTGACCGCCGTCCTGTAGCCCGGGGTTCTACCCGCGGCAGTGGAGACGCTCCGGCTGGGCTGTGGGCGCTCTCTCCCGGCAGGAGCCGCTCATGGAGCCGCCGCGCCGCTCCTGGCTCACCGTGCCTTCAAACTGCCCGGTCTCCCTCCGTCTCCTCCTACACACGGCAAGCCGCCTTCTCAGCCTTCACTGCGCCCTCTCCATCCAAGTATCCCCCCCACCCCCCACCCCGGCTGGTCGGATGCGGCTGCTGCTCGATCCACAGAGGTAGTCCGATTCTAATTACCAATTCAGAAGTGATCCGGTCTTCCAGCTGCGTTTCTATCTCTATCCGACTTTTTAAAAATCATTACCTAAATTAAACCAATTAATTGCTCATTTGATATCCTCCAGGGATTGCCTTGATATCTTCTCTCCTTTTCCCAAGTTCCTCCAAAAGCCGGTCTGAGCTCAATGCTGGTGAATCCTGTCCTCCATCAGAAAAAAAAAAAAAAAAAAAAAAAAACAACGCTCGATTTCTCTCGCCTGGATGTTTCAGAGAGCTGCACCAACTCCTTTCACGGCCATCGCCCTTGTGTTTCTCAGAATGCTTGATACCATCGACATGAGGTCCAAATAGCACCAGTCAACCAACTAGACCCACACCGCGCCCCGAGTCCGGTTCGTATCCAGCAACGGCAGCTGCACCAACGCTCGGAGCCAGACGCGCATGATTATCCCATCCTGGCTTCCAGCAACTACACGAGCATCCACTCCCACCTCTAGTGCGTGTGCGCGTGTATGCCAGAGAATGTGTGCAGTGGGCGGTATAAGGAGGAAGAACTGCAAGCCCCCTTAATGGCAAAGACCCATGCTATATTTTCATTATTTATAGCCTACCTGCAGCTTCACCAAGCGGACATCAAACATGGCACTCTTGGTGATTATTTAACCTTATTTTCTCCAGCTGCGTCACCCCTTTTAACACAGTGGACACATTTATTTTCTGCCACTCTTCAGTTTCTGCTATATTTCTGTTGTTGTTACACCTCTGCTATTAGAATAAAAAAAATAATAAAAAAAATAAAAACCCATTATGTTCTGTGTTTTGAATACAAATTTTGATTTGTTGATTTACAGATACATTAAAAATGATAATATCCATGAAATAATGATAAGCCTAATGTTGAAACTTAAAAATCTGTAACCACAGTTGTTATTATAATGGTAACAAAGGCTCCTAACTTCACATAGTGATCCCATAATATCATAATAACCGTGAAAAAACTCCATCAGTCCTTTACAGAGAAGGTTATTCCTAACATCAGCTTTGAATCTCAACATATTAACAATAAAAACCACAAGAAATGTGGGTGTGAAATTTTAAAGTTTCTCAAACTGTCTAATGTTCAAACAGTTTGACATGCCCATATCTGCACAAAGAAGATGAAATCTGTATTATTTTGCTAATGATCTATTCAAATCTAGCTGAACTACTGTATATGACAAAATGTAATCCATCGTAGCAAAATAATTCATTCTCTTTCTCGAGGAACACTTCATCTTGCATGGTGCAGAATTGCAAAACATCTGCTGTCACCCACAGGCACACTGCTCCACTGCTACGACCTGCTCCCATGAAAGAACGCAGCCAAGCTGGGCACCGCTGTACCAGCCTCTAATTAACATCTGCAGGCGGTGGAATGGGAGTAATGTAAACATTTAGGTAAAAGGACTTGGAATCTCAATAACAACAAATATGAGTGCAGCTGCAAATACAGGGCAGATTTAAGTAATTTAAAAACTAGTTTGTAAAGAATGTGGTTGGAAATTGGTGTTCTCAAAAAAATCCAATTAGCTGCACAAACAGAAATATTATATTGTCCTTTTTGTTGCCATTTTTGAATATGTAATTAAGTTAAAGTTTGAAGAGTCAATTAGTTTAGCAAAATAAGATGACCTAGGTGGCATCCACATCTAAAACTAACTGACTACTAACTAATAAATGTGAATTCAACACTGTGAAATGATCATATAGAAATTTTGTAATTTTAGAAACTTGTACCAATATGCTTCCATTAAATGACATACACACACACACACACACACACACACACACACACACACACACACACACACACACACACACACACACACACACACACACACACACACACACACACACACACCAGACAACTGTGGAAACTCACCATGACACATTGTGTTCCCCAACTTCAACAATCAAAATTGAATGCCTGTATCCCAACCTTTACCATAAATCGTTAATTTCCTATGCTGATCTTCAAAGGCCACTGTCCTGCATTTTAGATGTTTTCCTTCTCCAACAATTAAGTTCTTCTCTTCATATCTTGTTGTCAAGTTCTGCACAAGCCTGTTAAAGACCCTTTAATGTGAGTCAGGTGTGTTAAAACAGATAACATATAAAACCTACAGGAAAGTAGACCCTCGAGAACCGGATCTGCAAAGACTGTTAAACCACAGCTCTAACCTTACCATAACCTAATTTTAACCCTGACCCTAAATCTAAGTCTAAAATCTCATTTTGAACTCAAGAGCTGGAAAAAATTGTCGTCCCATGTCCACAGGAAGTGCCCATTAGGGCAAACAGATTTTTGTTCCCATCATGTAGGAAAAACAAGTAAACACAGATACACACACACACACACACACAAAGACATGCATGCATACATCCAGCTTGTGCATGTCTTTTAGTCACTCTTGGTAAATTGCGCATCTGTTCCACTCAGGTGACTGATGCTGATGACTACACATGCACAAATGCACAAATAGCCTTTAGGCTATTACATCTGTTCATCTGAGAGCAAAACTCACGTAAACCTAGTACAATCCTTATCCATGCGCCAACATCACATATATGCTTCTTTTTGTGTGTGCCAACAGGCTTTGTACAATTTCTTTCTGTTATCTTGTTTTCAGAAATAAAATTGTCTCACTGTTTCCACTTGTGTTGTGATGCATTTTTACATCTTGAGGCAATTTTTCAGTGTGTCTGTGGGTCTTTTTTTCAAACATGGCAAACATCCTGTTTATTGCTTTTCAGCCCACTCCTCCCCCACATTATATTCACCAACTGTGTGGAGTCATCGCAAGAGCTGTGTTGAGTAGTTTTACTAGAGTGGCAGAAGGTGGAGTGATTTGGACAGACAAGATTTCTTACTAATTTATATCTCAACCACCTACTTTGTCCTGAGTCATTGTCTGATGAAAAGAGATAGATGGATGGATGGATGGATGGATGGATGGATGGATGGATGGATGGATGGATAGATAGATAGATAGATAGATAGATAGATAGATAGATAGATAGATAGATAGATAGATAGATAGATAGATAGATAGATAGATAGATACCAACTTGAAAACAGCATAAGCTAAATACGAGTTTGATTTTGTTTGTTTCATTACATATAATTTTTCTTTTGTTTATTCACTGTTATTCTTCATTGAACGAATCTGTTTCCATCAACAGTGGAAAGCAATTTTTAACCTCGTACTCAGTTTGGCCCATTCCCTCTTCCGTACGTTTTGACGTCTACGGATATACGCATGCGGAACGTCAGTTGTAAACAAAATCGGGCAATCACTACATTTCTTCTTTTTTGTTTCGACCCAAAACATAAAAAGAAAGAAACTTAGACATATACCTTGAACTGCAGATTAATTAAGGTAAATATAATTGGGTTAAAATATGTTGATTCTCTTAATTATGTGTGTTAGAAGTGGGAAGATACGATTTGTTATGTAATATCCAATCGTGTTTGTAGCTAGGCGCTAGCTAGATCTCTAACGTTATGTTAGCAAACAGCTAACATGACGCTGATAATACTCATATTCAAGTAATTAACAAGTAACGTCCTTACCTGGCACTAATTAGTTTGTATTTACTAAGTAACATTTGCGTTATTGACCGGTTTAATATATGAAAAAATGTATGTACTATTTTAACCCTAGAAGGAAATGGTCCTAGAGGATACACACACACACCCTCATATATATATATATATATATATATATATATATACATATGTGTGTGTGTGTGTGTGTCAACAAATTCAACAGTCATATAGCTTTAGCACTAACATTTATATTGCATAAACAGCTACTCGTCCAGTATGATTCATATTAACATTTAATCTCTGAAACGTCTTCTGTACAATGAGAAAGAAACTAAGGATCTACTTCTTTTGTATGTTAAATGCAGTCGTTAGTCTGATAAAGGGAGATATCTTGAAAACACTTTTATGAAATATTTTCTCAGTGTTGAAAGGCTTAGTTACATGATGGATTTAGATGCAATTTATAAAATTATCCTATTCTATTCTATTCTATTCTATTCTAGTCTAGTCTAGTCTACTTCTCATTTAGCAGACACTTTTATCCAAAGCAACTTACATTTGAGAGTAAGAACAACACAAGCAAGAATGTGAACAAGATGGGACATCATAATTAAGTGGTAGTCAGACGGCTGTGAGTCCAGTTAGGCCCAGGCGCTCTTGTGTAGTGCTAGAGGCAGTGCATATATTTTATTTATTTATTTATTTTTTGTAAGTCACGATATCATTGAACAATATCAACTTGGGCATAAGTGCTCAATTTCATCACACAAACAATTAAAACCATTTATACAGTTAGGATGCTACAATTTTATTCTTCAACTAGGTTATGGAGTTATTTTGGGTCACTTTGTGTGCAACCCACTAGATTTGTCTTTTTGTTTTATGGGTAATTTCAGATATGACCACACAACAATGGGAGAATTGTTGTATTCAGAATCTTCTAACTCTTACTATGAAAAGGTTTTAACCTCCACAGTCTCCACATGAGAACATGTTCTTTTGTTTTTTCATCAAAAATTTCCAAAGAGAGAACTTAGGTTTACTTATCAGGTCCTACTGATTCCAAATAGCCAGGGAAATTAAAAATCTGTACAAAACTTGGGGAAAAAAAACCCAAAACAAAACGTGAGTGGTATGAGGTTAAGAAATATCCAGCCAACATTTGTTCATTTTGTTGGGGATCAGGGGCTTCTCTGTGTGGAGTTTGCATTCTCTCCCTGTGTAAGCGTGGGTTCTCTCTAAGTACCTTGGCTTCCTCGTACATTGCAAAGACATGCATGTTATAGGTTAGTTGGTTAGATAGGTTAATTGGTCGCTCTGAATACTCCTAAGGAGTGAATATGAGCATGCATTGGTTGTTTATCTCTTTGTGTTGGCCCTGCGATAGACTGTCAACCTGTCTGGGGTGTACCCTGCCTCTTGCCTAATACCTACTGGGATAGGCTCCAGCCCCCCCACAACCCTGCATTGGAATAAGCGGTATGGAAAATAGATGGATATATACATACATATCCAACAGACCAAGTTTAACTAAATGATAATTAAAAGTAAATAAGGTTAGGAAAGAAGCTGGATAACTTTAGTAAACTGGCAGAGTTGCCTTATGTCCTTTTACATACAGTTAGACCTTAGTGAAACTATACTATACTTTAGTCACCACAGTATAGTAGGGATGTTGGTATATAAATGACAGTTTCATAATGGACTTGTTTTATTGTCATCTGATGCATATTATGATGTTCTTGGGGAAGAAAACCAAAAGAAAATATCCTTTTGTATCTTTTTAATAGGATGCTCATGAGTGGCAGTTTTTAATGAAGTGCCAGCTTAATACCAGAAGACATTCTTTGGTGTTGTGGGCTCAAAAAAACAATTGCAGCCAACATGTCCAGGAAACAGACAGGAAAACCTGTGCGGAGCAATAAAAAGAGTGAAATGGAACGCAAGAGGGATGAGCGGGCAGCACGTCGGGCTATTGTAAAAGACCGCAAGAACCGGCCTCAGGATGGTGATGAAGGCGCAGAGTTTGTCAGCTTCTCTAACCAGCTCCAGGCACTGGGGCTCAAGCTGAGAGAGGTTCCTGGAGATGGGTAAGAACCAGAAAACTGGACTTCTGTTGATAGTAAGAATACTTGATGTTGTCACCCATGTCCTTATATACATATTATTTCGTAAAAAGACATCACAGCTTTCTCTCTTCTGCTACTGGGTGAATCTGTATTCTGTCTTTGAACCAGAATGATCTTATTTTCCACCTGAAAATTGATATAACCAAAAAAAAAAAAACTTGTGGGTGTAGTACATAATCATACATGAACAGAGTCAGTGTAGGAAATCTGACTTCTTGTGGTACTTTATTTGATCTTAAAACCAGTTATATTGATAGTCTCTCATATCCTGTTACTGGATGGTGTCTCTGCACCTTTTGACCAACAGTTACAGTCCCAAAACATTTGAAACACAGCTAAATATCCAGAAATGAGACAATTGTCAGCAAATGATTGTGTCTCTCTAGAGACATATACTAGAGGCTACAGAATACTTTTCTAACTGGCCATAGAAAACAGCATTTAGAGATTGTCTTGGTATCATTTTTTTCTGTTCCTTTTTAAAGGTTGTAGATGAGCATTAGTCCAGTACAGTCCTCAGATTTCTATTTGTTGGTAATGGTTTGTTCCTACCTGCTTTCAGTCAGGTTGAGTATTTAGTGCTGATGATGTGTACAGAATGGCCTTTACAAGGTAACTACAAGAATTCAGTTGCCATATTATATATCTCACAAATCAACATTTGCCTTTCTTCTGATATTCTAATCATCATCATTCACTTAAAATGTGTGCACAGAAACTTAGCTTCAAGTACATTTTCAACCTTCGTCTTTGTCTGTCAAGCCCACGGCCAGTAAGGATGAACTGTTAAACTATGACAGAATCTTTTCAACTGCTATCGACAGAAATGTAACTCCTTTTCTACTTAAGTTCTTTGTTTACCATTGGTCAAAGGGTTTGGGAAGCTTGTGTTTTGAAAAATGCATTGGTGTTTGTCAAATAGTTGACATTTTCCAGTCAGTACCAGTCAGTACTAAAAGTACAAGTAGAGTGTAAGCCTTTGATTTTAACTTTACTCAAAGAAACCTTATATTCGACAAAACCACAGAGACTCTGAGACTCTTAACTTTTCTGCTGGCTTCTATGTGCTATTCTATTCTCGGTCTTTGTTTCCTACAGGAACTGCTTGTTCAGAGCTCTCGGTGACCAGTTGGAGGGTCACTCTCGTGGTCACCTGCGCCTTCGGCAGGAGACTGTCCAATACATGATGTCCCATCGACAAGACTTTGAACCGTTTGTTGAGGATGATGTTCCCTTTGCACAGCACTGTAAGAAAGATATCCAGTGGAAAAGACTATACCCTCAAATGAAATTAAATTAAATAAGACTGTGATTACAACAGATATTAATGTCTCACTCACAGATTACTATTTATGATGTTACCGTTCAAAAATGTCAGTGGGACACAAGCAACAATGTAGTGACCACAGTGTAGCAGCTGAAACTTGACCAGTCATGCTTTAGTTTGTTACACTTACATTTTTATTCAATTATAAATATTTCTGTAACCACATTATAATTGTATTAATGGTCTGTGACAATAAAAATGTTGAATGTTTTGTGAGTTTACCATAGAAAGTTCATAAGAGAAGGCTTATCACCAGTTTCTTCTCTTCTTATTTCCCCAGTGTCCAACCTCTCTCAGCCTGGTACGTTTGCTGGCAATGACGCTATTGTAGCTTTTGCTCGTAGTCAACAGGTGAAAGTGGTCATCCATCAGCTGAACACACCGCTGTGGGAGGTAGGCGAGGAGGCTTAGCTTTCAAATGAAATCACATGATAAAATGTGCTCTTTACCTTGTGATATCTACATACCTGTACTACACCACAGTGTATTTGTTGTTTTCTTTGCAGATAAATGGTGCAGAAAAGCAGGTATGCAGAGAATTGCATATTGCCTATCGCTATGGAGATCATTATGACAGTGTGAGGCGGGTTGGGGATAACTCTGAGAGTCCTGCTCAACTCCGCATAGAGGTACATAAAATACAAAGACTATTTATTTCACTAATGTTTCAGTGAAATTAACCATCACATCTAGAAGTACATGAGGACTTAATAATTTTTTGCTATCAATCATCATGCTATGTCTGACTTATACTGGCTGAAACATTGCGCTTGTACACCCTCTGAGGCGTTGTCGACTGACATGTTTCTGTTGTTTCCTTTTCATTGCTGTTCCCAGAATTTGCAGAATTCCCATGGCCATCAGCGTGAGTTCGGAGATGGTCAGAGGGACAGACAGAAAAAGCACTCTCCGACATCGTCTGAAGAGGAAAACGTGATTCTGAGCTCCATCAAGAATCGAGGAATCCACGGTCAGAAGAAACACTCGACTCGTCATCTCTTGGAAGAATCAGACTGTTAGGAGTTAACTCAGAGACTTGATAACCCTCATGCCTTTAAGCTCGTCTCTTAAGCTAAATTTTATTTTGAGCTCATAAACATGTCAACACTGTGAGTCTGCTGGCGTGATATGAAGAACAGATCAAGTTGACTGATTCAGTTCATGTGCTTACTGTGTGTGTTTCCTGTCTCAGGTGATGAGGAAAACCTGCTCCAGCTGAGTGCAGCAACAATAAATGCTGAATGGCTCGTTGGCTCTTTACTTGGCCAGCCCTGCCAGGGCCAGTGTACCTCGGAATCCTGCTCCGCCTGCAGAGCTGCTGCCACAGACTGCAGTGAGCAGAAGCAGCCAGCAGAGGGCAGCAACACACAGAAACTAAAGGTTGAGTCAAAGGAGAAATATTTGGGATTCATGCTCAGCTACATCAATTATATACAATTACAGTCGCAGCATTCATTCACATTGTCCTTGGCATTTGAAGTATTATTACTTTTTTCTTATTTTTTAATGGATAGCGATTACAATTTTGGGAAACAAATATTTTGTGAAATTAATTTAAAACATATATTTGTTTCTGTTGTTCCCAGCTGTCTAACAAGCAGAGAAAAGAGCAGCAGCGACAAGAGAAAAAGAAGCGTCAGGAGGAGAGGCACCGGCAGAAGTTTCTACAGAGTAAAGGAACCCAGGACCAGAACCAGAACCTGCCAGAAGCTGTGACTTTAGTACCAGCTCTCAACACCCTCAGTATATAGACTGGAGCATGGCCTAAATTCCACACTGCTACTCTTGCTACAGGTGGTGGTCCACAAAGTTTTGCACATAATCAAATTCAGTGGTTCTATCACAGTGCATAACTTTTCCTAAAGAGAGCCCTATAGTTTCTTTGCAAAGAGTATAACGGTGCCTGCAAACTTGTGTGAGTGAGATGTGTGAAAGTTGTAAGAGACAGAGTGACAGACATTGACTGAGTGTTTTTGTTGGATTTTGATATAGTTCCTGGTTTGTGTATATAGAAACTCCTCAGACCTGGTCCACCTACAACACCACCTTAGCACCTTTCTATGTTGGACGTCTGGTTTTCCATAACAGCCATGCAGATAATCTTGTGCAACCAGGTTTTTCGCTTTGGCACAGATTTAATTTGTTTTTTTCTGACATTCATGTCATTCTGTATGTGAACAAAGAGGAAAGAAAATGATTGTAATGCTCACTGTGTAAGGAATGTGGCAATACATTATAATAAATGATTTACGATTTTCTGTGTGAAGCGAATGCCAAATTACATCTGACTCAATATTTTACTTGTGCTTTTCAAATGGACACATTAGCCTAATAAAGTTTCCTGACTTTTTCTCACCTTAAAATGCCTCCTTCAAATTAGGCACTAGCATTCATTTTGACTCTGAGATGAACTCATGAGAACTTTTCAGCTAAAGTTCAGCTCTGACCTCATAAAATACTGGTTGGCCTTAATGTAAGAATTCATACTCTAGTTATATCATTTGAAATGAATAAAAATTTAAATTATAGGGATGGCATGAAGAGATGGCATTATATACCCCCCAAAGGTCAAATTCATGACATAATTTAGAAAAAAAATTATTCAAAATGTCATTTAGGGACTGAGGGGGAGATTGTGAGCATCCATAACATTTGCTCAAGTACTGAACTGATGAAGCTGATATTTAATTCCCATCTAGAAATTTTGATGATTTTAGATAAACTATGCATTTTATGCATCCAAGTTTTATCATTTGTAGCCTCCGTGCAGCATCATCTGCATTTGAAGTATTATCAGCTGTCATGTTTATAGCTGAGCTCCATCAATTTAATGGCCAAATTCCAACACTTTACAATGTGCTGCTTGTTGCTTTCAGTTAACTATTTCCAGGTTTTAAAATGAGGAAAATACAACCTCAGTTGTATAACCGCACGACTTCTCATGCTGTGTCATCTATTTAACTGAGGCATAATGTAGAGGCTGTATGCGGAAAACTAAGAAAACCCTGTGATTCTGTCATTTGTAAAACTGTCTTTAATAACTTGAAGTTATAATTTTCTTTAAAATGTCAGTCTCACATTGTGAATTAGTCTCCTCAGTTTATCAGGGTTCACGGGTGTTCATTTATTCACGGCCGTCTTCAGATCCTACCAGACATTTAAAATAGGTTAAGATCTGGACTTTGGATCTTTGCAGCACCTTAATTTCTTTTTCAGCCATTCGTTTGAAATTTTGCTTCTTTTATATTTATTTTATTGAGAATGGTAACCCTGGTAACCCTTCCAAATAAAATAAATCATACATGTTCAGTCTTTTTGTCATTTTATTATCATGAACTATAACCAACGTTTGCTAAGATATAAACTATTTTTTTAACTGAGCATGGCAACGTCTAAACTTGCTGGGATTTCAACTTCTGGGAAGACTGACAGCTGTTTATATAAAGTTATTTTCCTTTTTAAATGAATAATCTTTCTCACTGTAGAATAATGGACTCCAGACTGTTAGGGAACAGTCTAATCTTTCCCAGACTGATGGGCAGCAACAATGCATCAGTAGAATCGTTGCTTATGCCTCTCCTCTTATGCATTGTGATAACGGACAACCTGAACGCTTCGGAGCAGCAAACTGTCAAAACTTTGTACTAGTGTTTATGCTTACTTCTGATCAGTTAAAAAAGCACATGACTGGCTGACACCACTCGGCTTTCATTTAACCCAAATTCACATGGAAGCAGTGAGACTGTGCATACTTATTCACACACTATTTCTGCATCATTTAAACTTTGTAATTTTCCAACGTTGGACTATCAACCTATCCAGGGTGTTTCCTGTCACTTGCTTAGTAGCTGCTGGGATGGGGTCCAAATCCCCTGCAACCCTGCATTAGAATAAGTGGGTACAGACAACTGATGGATGGATGGAAGGAACTTTGTCATTTAAAATAAATATCAACACTAATATGTGTTGCTGATTTTTCTGTATGGCATGGACCAGATAAATTTTATGTCCTGAAACATGAAACCTTGTAACTGAAAGAGGATATAGATTTAAAAAAAAAAAAAAAAAAAAAGTGTATATGGAAGAGGTGGAAAAAAGGAAGATGAGTGACGGAATATGGTCATGATTTCAAACTGAACCTGTTAGGTAGATGGACCCTCAGCTCATCTGGTGAAATGTGATTTCAGAAGAGGTTAGCTCTATCCTTAACTTCACAATACTGTCCATCCGCTAGCTTTAGGGCTAATGACCATCAGACTGGAAGAAGGGCATCAATTTAGAGACAAAAACAACAAAAAACAAAATCACAAAGACAAGTTCATTTTATTAAATCTGCATAAAAAATAATGCATGCCCACAAATTATGTACACTTTATAAAAAAAAAAAACAAAACCAACTAAACAAAACAATTTAAAAAAACAGCCTGTCCTGTCATGAAGCCAAAACGTACTGCTGCCCTAGAAGTCTTGTCGGATGTTCTCCTTGTTTTCATCTCCTTGCTGCTGTCTTAACTGAGCAACTTCATTTTCCAGCTGGACGATGGCCCGCTCGATCTCATAGTTCTTACTGACCAATGACACCCAGCTGTCAAGAGGCAAATACAGACATTAAGCAGATAAATCTAACCTGTATATTACCTGCACACAGTAAAACATGCGAGCACGTAAGCTCTTCCAATGACATACTTAGACTCCAGCTCTCGAAGTTTGGCTCCGGCTGCCAACTGATCATTTTTACGTTGCCAGTTCAAATCCTGAATTTGCTTCCTGTTTAGCAAAATATACATTTATAAATGAAAAAAAAGAGGTAAAAGAAAAATTGTAGAAAGTGAATTCATATATGAGCCATTTTTCACCTGAATTTGTGAAGTTCCTTTTGAGCCATCTCAATCATGCAGGCTAAGTTACTGGAGGAGGACAAAATAAAGAGTTAGAAGTCCAACTATACACGGTGTTACTGTTTTAGAGTAAAGGCTGCTGCCACATACTCGTTGTAGACTTTCCATGCATTAGTTCCATATTGCGACATGAGCTCCAGGTTCTCAATGCGCACTGCCTGGTGCTCCAGCTGGGCCATCGAGTTGTTCACACACTCCTGCCATGCTGTAATGTCGTTCTTCTGTCCTGATGAGGGTGCTGGCAGCTCATATCTTCACAGGGAAGAAAATATGTGTTTAAAGATGTTATTAACATTTGGAAAGATGGAGCAAAACGGTAAGAGACTTCTGACGACAGTTCTAGATCTTACTTAAAAGCTGGTGTAACATCTGCAGCCATTTCGACAAATAATAACAAACAATTATGCATTTATTAATTTAAATATGTAGATATTTGTATTTACTTGTAGTTGGTCATGTGTACAGATATCTTCAGGTATAGTCAAGAAAATGATTAACACAGGCATTACATTAACAGCAGGTTTAATGGCTTCTCAGTTGCCTCCAGACTAAACTAAATGAAGTAACCTAAATTATTTTAATATTGCAGGACCTCATCAGTAGGATGCCAGTTATTAGTGCAAGTAATTCTTGCTCTGAGGTAGATAAAGCAGCAGCACAAGTTGCAAGATGTCTGAACCTGAAGTGAATAGGGCTTACCTTTTCATGCTCAGGAGATCCATGGGCTGTCGAGCTGCTAACCGCTCAAATTCATTCTTCATAATTTCTGTCTGAAAGGTGGAATGAAGACCCAAGAAAAAAAAAAAAAAAAAAAGAAATTGCTGTTATTTCTGCAGCACTTCCTGAAACCACAAAGAAGGACTCAGATGTCTAATGGGTTTATCACCTCAAAAGTAGAGAAGTCAGGCATGGGTAGGTAGCTCAGATAGTTCTTGGTAGGTCGGTACCTTCTGGTCTCCTCTTCAACCAACGCTGCAGCCTACGGGATGAAACAGACTTTAAGTTGGTAAAAAGAAAGAAAAAAAAAAAAAAACTGTACTCCTGAGATTCTGCTGACTAAAACGCCTCTGAATTTAGGGTGACTTATCTAATTATTGTAAAAGGTAAAGAGAAAGAAGTAAAAGTTTAAACATTTCTCATGATTTAGTCTACAAAAGAAAAATCTTTGCCATGTTGAAATTCTCCATGACAGTTTTTTTTAAAGTATCTTTGTATGAACATGACTAAAAAGAAAGAAATACACATGATTATTTACTACATTCACTAAACATTTTGTTTCATATACCCCATCGTGTCAGTGTAAAGTAACATTTAGGATCAGGCCTTCGACAAGAATTGAAAAAGGAAAAAGAAAATTGCTGCAATGCCACAGAAAACTCCAGTATCTCATGGAACAAAAAGAAAACGATTACATGTGACTTTTGTTTATCAAGTGTATCAGAAATCTAGACACATTCAGAACATGAGGGAGGATTTATTCTTTTGAAAATAGTCTAAAATTAGAGAGGCAGAGTTTTCACTGAAGATACCTTGAGATTTCTTTCCAGTCAGGTGTACGGAAAGACATTCCTCTAAATGAAGTAGGTACCACTTAAAGTAATTTCCTGTACATCTGCTTGATCTGATTGTCAATTCACATGAACTTTTTAAACGTTTTTAGCCATTATGAACAATATTTTGTTAAAGGCACCAGTGTCTATATAATACCCTTTCAGGGCCTGAAATTCACTTGCAGTTCTGCAGCTTGCAGCCAAGCTCTTATAATACGGGAAACTCCCACATACAATTACAGCGGTGTGTCATAATGTACAGAATGTTTACATCGGAGCCATAAAATGAAAAGGAAGAGAAAGACTTCTGCTACAGATTACAGCTCTCTCCTCCTCTCTCTCTCTCTAAGCTTCCAGCTCCCTCTGCTGTCACAGCGTCGCTCCTGCTGGCAAACCAAACACTTCCCTGGTAAGATGATCACAGGCCGCTGGTTAAAATATAAATCTAATCTTAAATCATCTAAATGGAAAAAAAGAGAAGAAACAATCAGCGCTAGTAGCGCTAGTAAGTCACCCCTCTTATAGTCTGGACTCTCTGGACCCTCACATAGCCAGGATCACAGAGGTAACCACTTCTGATAGCCATCATACTGTGTGACTTCACTGTACCTGCATTATAATGAACTCAGACTTAAAGTGGTGGAAGCAGAGGATAACAAATTGTAGCTTTGGTTTGAAGGTTGTGCTGCGGTGAGCCCAGTCCAGTTCAGGTGCTGAAGAGAATATTTCCTCATGGCCTCTTGCAGAAGTTTTGAAAAAAACTGCGTAGATTGTGGGCCTTTAATTACCTCAAGGAGCCCAATCAGCCGAACGTTGCAGCGTCTGCTTTTCCCCTCCAGGTTAGTTATCTTAGCCTTTAGCTTCCTGTGTTCAGTTTGAAGCTAAGTGCATAAAGCTTCTACCTCCTCCATTTGCTGGTAAACAGCATTTTCTTCTAGTGATGACAGTCTCTTGTGGTGGCTAGAGACGGTTGTTTGGACTCCGTCCAATTTGTTCTTAAGTTTTGGAAGAACGTCTTGAGCTCGGAGAGCAGGGCTGCTCTGTGGTCAGCTGGTAGCGATACAATGTTGAGTTTGTTAATATGGGCGTTGACCTTGGACATCTCACCTGGTTTAGTGGTTTATGTGTTATTAAGGCATTAAAAAACTGTGCGTTTCCACAGATTAATCTCTTTGCACTAACGTGTTAAGTTAGACAGCACTAGTTTTTTTTTTTACATTGGCATTGGTTTAAAAGTAATGGAGCACTTTTATGAATACTGAGTACGAGTACATGCACATGGTATCAGACCAATACCTAATACTAGTATCAGTACAGCTCTACTTTTTGAGTTATGTTAATTACAGACAGACAGACCAATGACACTGAATACAAGGTGGGGGTAACGAACTGGCTAATGCAAAATTTTCTCATCTGGTTAAATTCGTCAAAAAGATGGAGTATCCTTCTATAAACACCTAGCTATGGTAGTTACATGAATGAAAAAAGTCTGCCAAAATGCAACAAGCAATTACAGGTACACTTGTGAAAGTTATTGACAAAGCTGTTTTCTTTAATAATGGATTAATCAACTGTAAGTAACACCAAGTTACTACAAGTGTAACTACACCCTCTAGTTTATGGGTAACTCCACCCACTGCCAAGTTTAAAAAATGCCAGAAACTGCAAGAGTTGGGGTGGGAGCATAGACTGTACATAAAAGACAGACAGAGCCTTCGTGACGTCACCCGTAGGTTTCAGAAGAGCAAAAGTGAAGTTGGTTGGGCGTTCCCACCGTTGCCATCTTGGTAGCATCAAACGGGTCATTAGTCCTGGAAAATCCAAAAATGGGCAAAGAGGTGGAGCTAAAAGGGGGGCTGTTAAGGTGGGGGTTGAAGACTAACAATCATCAAATTCTGAGCTGCCGGTAGCTAAGAGCTAACCGAGCTAACCCCAAGCAATGGTAGCTAACCAGCTAACGGAGGAAGGCGGGCTAAAGCTAAGGCGTGCTGTTGGTTGGCTAAAAACCATGGTTGTGCTGCACTCTCCCTTGTTTCTGCGGATATTGGACACCTGTCAATCAAAAGGACAAGCCCCTAATAATGCAGAATTTCAAGATTAAATAACATTCAAACGGATGAGTTAGAAAAAAATTCACCCCTCACCATTGTCATGAAGGTAAACTTGACCTATTAATCCTAAAATGGATTTTTGTGCCAGGCTTTAAACATGTTTATTTCTGCTGTAAAGTTGGCCTTTTTAACATTGGAGTCTATGGGGATTTGTACTATTTTGGAGCCAGCCCCTAGCGGATGAGGGGTGAACTGTAATTTTTTTGCACTTCTGCATAGGCCTCACATTTTACAGGCAGAGGCTGCTTGGGTAGGAGATGTGGGGTGATCAGGGGGCGGAGAGTGGGCGGGTCTGGATACACAGGCAGAAATGATTGACATACAGCAGCTCAGCTGCCACTAACAAGATGGAAAACGAGATTCACAAAGCCACTACGCCACAGGTGGAAGACTTTTCCACTCCCGAATCCCCTCAGCTACACAAGAACAAAGCAGTCCTGAACCATATCAGTCTGAGCTGATTGCGCTGTGGTGCTGGCCTCTCCAGCAGCTCTAGAAAGCTGTGGCGACTCGTGGCAGGTTGTGACAGGTGCAGGAAGTGCTGCTGTAAGTTGCTGCTGCTACGATTTGAACTGCTGTCTATCGCCAGATGAGAATCAGCAGGTAAAGAATAAAGTCCGGTGTTACTTTGACACCTCTCGAAAGCACAAATCCGTCCCATTGCAGGAATATTTAACTAGAAATTCTGTGAAAGAATAGAAGTCTAGAACTAGCAAATCTACACCATATAAGTTCACATTCCTTCATATGCGTTGGTGGGCGTGGTTTTCTATGCATGCAAGGTGAGGACCCGCCTATTTGCAACTGGATGAAGGGGCTGTGGGGTTTTTAACATTTTCTAGGGACGAAGAGAAGCACCACGTATGGCTCAAGTGTGGCTCCACATCACAAAAAACAAAACCAGGTTTTACCCTGTAGGGGCGTCTTGAGCCATGTTTAACCAACAAATTCCCATTTTTTTTTAAAAATAATAATAATCAAAAAGTAATTTTATCAACAATATAGGTGGTTTATTCACAATTAAGTAATACTATGTTGTTTACAACTCAAAAAACACATTTTAGGTTGCACTACCCCTTTAAGATACACAGATGATAATCTGATTAAAACAAAATTGTTAAGGAAATTCAACACAACAGACTGTAAAAAAAGAAAAAAAAAGCAATTATGAAATTCATTGAATAGCATAAATCTCACCAGTCTGATGCTCATTTCAGAGCTTGACCCTCACCAAGACATGCTTGATTTTACAGGAACTCTTATTAAATGGAAAGAGATTAGGCAATGAAGACAAAGAAGACAGAACAGAGCATGGAGGGAAGAACCATCAAAAAAACTTATTATACTGATGTAACTCAAAGAGTCAACAAATTACGGCAATAGATATTTTTTTATATCAAGTCGTTAATGACTGATATGTGAGCAGGTTAAGAGAGCATGGAGATGAGACAGGAGATTACGAGTAAGAAAGGAGAAAGAGACCACAAGTTGAAGCTGCATATTAATCTGAGGTATGAGTATGACACAGCATGTAAGGGGGATATTCCCCCATTATGAAAAATTAATTTCAGGCCCTGCCTTTAATATTCAGTGCTAAACCCAGTTGTATTGACAAGGGCTGCATTTTACTTGTTTACCTGTGCATGTGTGTCAGTTGATGTAGAACATGCACAAAAGCAGAATTTGCTCTAAGTCTTGTCTTATTTTATATCAAACTGTTTTGCACATTAATACTGCACGTAGATATTGCAAAAATGATCAAATTTCAATATAATGGACCCTTGTAAATTTTGCAACCACTAATTATTCACTTTACATTGTTGCAACACGAAATATTTTCTTTGGTTGCTTTAGTTTTCTATTATGGAAATCTAGAACGATTTGGTAGACCACATATTTTCAAGCCAGCATTAATTTAAACAGATTTTCTACTATTCTACAGTAATTTAGCAGACGCTTTTATCCAATGCAACTTACCTTTGAGAGTAAGAACACAATCAAGATTTGAAACATAGCTAGGCTCAAACTATATCAAAACATACGCTAAAATGAAACACTGTTTGGATATGTGATTCGATAAATATGTTAGCCTCTCGGGTATTAGTAAAGGTATTTTTAAATATAATAATAAACATATTCTTTTTAACAGATAACTCTCCCAACTCAAATGATCCGGTTTGCCATTTCCATGTAGCATGGTCAGCTAACAACCTTTACTTATCAATTTATGGCTTTCAAATATACTCACCGCTTCTCTAACACCCGTCGCATCATAACCTTGGTCAAAATATGGCAAAGCATCAACAAACACTTCACCGGCTACTGAAGCAGTCCCCGCCATATTTAATTTGTCTAAATATGATCAAATGAGCTAATATACGTTTCTCCCTGCTAAACAAACTAGCCAGCTAACAGGCATGCTTTTCTTCTTCGTTGGTTTGAACGAACTTAACGCATCTATGGCGATTTGCTGCCATCTACCGTTCGGTATTATACGGGTCACTATTCTTTTGTTTGAACATACGGGCTAGACGTAAGCTTCACAAAGTAATTTTCAGATTCCTATATTATCTTATATAGATTAATATTGTTTAAATAATTCAACAGATTTTGTTTGTTTGTTTGTTTGTGTTTAAGCGTGCTTTGTTTTTAAGTGACGGGCTTGAAAGTAGACTTTCTAACGCTGAAGAGTGACTGCTTGTTGCGACATCTACTGGAGTGGAAAATCATTTTACCTTCATAACATGAGATGTGGTAAAATGTTTTTGCTTTGCTAACTTTACATTTATTAGGCAGTGATGGGAGTACTTTAACATATAACAAGTTTATTGATAATTATGATGTTGTGTGTTCTGAAAGCAAATTTAAGAAAGTAATGAAAGCTGCTTCTTTGTCAATGATTCAGATGGCTAAAGTGGTTTTAACTTTTTCTTCTTGTATAGTCAGGGAACCATCTTTATCAGCTGAAGGATGTCAATTTAAGAACAAGAAATGTAACAACAAAATCTTAAGGACAAATCTCATTAAACAATATTTCTCATCTCAATGGTAAGGAAACATTTTTAAGGATTACAACACATTTTTATTCATTATCTCTCCTTTCCAATTCCACCCAAAGCAATAAATAAATAAACAAATAAATCATTTCAAAATTTTGAATGCAATTTATCCATCCAATGACTTTTATATAATATTTTCAGCATTGCACTTTCTGCAAAGTTGATAATGAAACGGTTAAGAATCTTTTTTATTCATGTGAGAAGTCCACAGACTTTTCACATCACTGGTTTTCGGCACTGGACAACCTGTAAAAAATATTTTACAGGTTAACCCCCCTTTAACTTTTTAAACAATTAGATTCAGCATAAAAAGAAAATAAAGTAATAGAAATAATAATCTGATTATATTGGCATTTTTATTCACAAATGTATTTTTTTTAAATCTCACTGGTTCTAGGCATTTAAAAATTATTTTTTAAGTGCATTAAAACAGTGCAAGTCTTTCTTTCTTTCTATTTTGACTTGTTGCTGTGTTCATTAAACAGCACACATCCTATACATACAACTGATGTTCTATTGAAGGATGGTAGAAGTCAAGCTATTTTTTCTCTCTTCACTGTTATATTAAATACTTTAGAACAACTACCTAAATAAAAAAAACTCTCACAACACTCAGTTGTTAAATAGCAGGCTATCCCCAAAATAAACTAAGCAAATAGATAGATAGATAGATAGATAGATAGATAGATAGATAGATAGATAGATAGATAGATAGATAGATAGATTTTTGTTTGACGTCACGACGCAATCTTACGTTCTTGTGGTTCGAGAAGCTACGCAGGACGTGCAGTGGTTGTAAGAGGAAGGAAGATGGCGGATAACAAAGGCGAGGAGGATATGGAACCGTCTGCTAATTCGGACTCTGTGCTTTCAGCACAAGAAAACGAGCAGTCGGACCCTAAAACCGACAATGCTGCGATAGTAATGGAAACAAATTCAAAGGAAGACGCTGAAACCGAACCTCTGTCTAACGCTAATGAGGCAACTACACCCAACAGTGAAGGAGGGGACGTTAGTAGCGGCGGGACTGTTGTTGCGGCAGGGGAAGCCAACGGTAGCGTTAGCAACGCCGTTAGCCCGGCTGAGTCCAGTAGTACCAATGCAGAGCCAGCGGGAACTGAAACTGTCCCCGCCGTGGATGCTCCAGTTGGCGGACCCGCCACCGAAATGTCTCCCCCTCCCACCACCTCAGCCGCCACACCGGTCTCAACTACCATTAATTTACTGGATACGTGCGCGGTGTGTAAACAGAGTCTTCAGAGCCGAGACTGTGAACCAAAACTTCTGCCTTGTCTGCACACATTTTGCCTAAAATGCATCCCGCAGCCAGACAGGCAGATAAGCGTACAGGTACCTGGACCACACGGACAGACTGACACACACATTGGTGAGTGTCTCACGTAAAAATCTACTCCTTAATCAGGCCTATATTATGTTATCTGTCATAGGCGAGGATTATGAGCTGTTGGAGGGTTATGCTTTAGAGATAGGAGGTACACGACTTAATAGTTGAAACTTAACACAGTACTGATGCTAACCAGACAGAGTTGAGTTTCAGACTATTATATTTCAGAGGGTAGCTTTCGCTTGTGAAATTGGTCCATTTGCTTCTCCTAACTAACTGATATAAACGGACGGCAGTTAACTGTGTGAATCAAACGGCTTAGTCGATTTTCAATCAAATTAGGCTGCTAGGTTTTCAATCAGTTTAATTGGTATTGGTGACAATAACAGTCGGATTACAAGAAAACTAGTGGATGCCCATGAACTATTGACAACTGCATGCTTCTAGCACCAATATATATATATTTTTTTAAATTTAGTTGAATATGTTTTTAACTTATTTATTCCTATTCATTTGCACGGAAATTGTAAGATGTGAGACGCATGTATGTATGTAGGTAGGCATGTGTGTATTATATTCAAATTTTTATTTTCAAATCACTATTTTATTCTCCGAGTTTTATACAAGCTTTAAGTGTTCAAAATGAACGATAATACAAGGTCTTCACTTTACGTTTATTGATTTAGTACAATTATGCTGCACCGCAAAGCCGATATAATCGTTTTTGTTTGTTTGTTTGTTTGTTTGTTTGTTTCTTTTCTGCTCTTAATGATGCACAGATTACACTGTCCATGATGCTGGTGCACTTTTGGAAAGCTTGATTGACAGTTATGTGAAAATAACCCCACTCAGAATTTGTGCTAAAGACTTAAAGGGTGGACATGGGCAAAAGTTAAAAAGTCTTAAGTGGTGAAACGAGCTGAAAAAGATCATATTTGCTTTGTAGGAATGAAATCTTGATTTCTTTATGGTTGTACTGTTGAATTAAAATGATTCCCTCCATAATCCATCTTCTAAAGGCTGATTTGATCAATTAAACACAAGTCATACATGTCTGCCAACAGCTGACAACATATTGGGGATTGATTTTAGTTGTAATTTGGTAAATATCTACAAGCTATTTGTACCATTGCAGTCTGTGCTCAGTAAGTATTGATTTTCAAGTTTAATTAGGACACTCTTATGAAACGGCCCCGTAATGGCATTTTAATGAGTTTTTCTTTCTTCTGGTTTCAATAATGCATGAACAGTTGTACTTGCTAACAGTTTCTACCACAAAGATTTATAGAATCTCTTTAAATTTTGTTTTCAGGAATATATTAGCTTCTGTGTCAGCAGAGGTTTAGGGTGTGTTTGTTTTATTTACAGAAATGCCCATTAGAATGTTTTGCTTCAAAGATAACACAGAAATATTACCCTTATTAGCAGAACATTTTTAAATACTTTTTAAGATATGAATTTTGTAGTTGTATGACTGTCATAAATTTTGAAATAGATTTATTGGAAGTTTGGGTTTAGGAGGTCTCCTGCTTTGTTAATTTAATTACGGATTATGTTGTAGCTTTCTACAATACTGTCCTTTGTGAGAGTATTATCAGGAAATGATTAATCAACATTTCTAGCTCCTTCACATTGATAGCTGAATTATGTAAAAGTATTTTGTGTGTGTGCGCGTATGTGTATAACTAAGTTTAAAGTTTTTATTGACTTGACTTTATATAAATGATTACTAGGTCATTCCATCAGTGGTCAGAGCATTAAGTAAGACTACCTATTAATGATTGTAATCTGTTTTATTCAGTTGACTTTCATCTTAGAAATTTGTTGAGCTCTTAAGAAGTGTAGTGGGCAAAGAAAACAAGTGTATAATTTGATACTTGTTGAGCTGGAGTTAAATTAGGAAATTATTTTATTATTAGGAAATTAGTCTAAAATTTGCCACCAAGCAAGAGCCACAATTGTCCTGACAGATTACCAGAGATTCACGTTTGTGTGTGTGTATATATATATATATATATATATATATATATATATATATATATATATATATATATATATATATATATATATATTTAATAAAAGGGACAATGCATATTAATGAACATTTACATGTAAACATGCAGGATTGTAGCCAAAGCTAATTTCCATCTTTAGTCCTGCAGCAGGCCAAAGCCTGCTAAGGGACTATGTCTTGCATATATTTATTTGTTTTTGATGTCATGTAGTAGAAATGAGGAGCTGAGGAGAGTTCATGTAAAACTTCACTGAAGCAAATAAATTTTCCCTACTTGGGCTTTTCTTACTTATTTATTGAATATATGTCATTCTTTTTCAAACATTTGTGAGATGGTTGTGATAACGGTGTTGATCCTTTAGCTACCCACTTGTAAGCCTCTGAAAATTCAGAGATACCTGAAAGATCTGTTTAGAAAACACTTTCTTTTTTAGCTATGATTGATATTGATCACTAAGTCTGTTTTCACATTACATCAGTTAATGCTTTTTCTAAAAACGTTTTCATGACTTGAATAGAGTTTTCTGTAGCAAATCTAAATTAAAACTCAAATTAACTCAAAAATGGATAATTACAACTACATCTATTAAATAATTAAATGAAAAAATTAAGGTTTAAATTGCGCAAATTGTTATTTCATGCAGACTTAGAGAAATGGATGTAGTGCATCAGTTGTACCGCTCAGTGACAGCTGTGTTTGGTTGTGGGGTTCAGTCTAGTCCAGCTGCTCCCACTACCACTCTCACAGGGGCCTGGTGCAGATGGAGCTTACACAAACCAGCTGTGTGCTGCTCAAGTCAGTGTAAACCGGCTCAAACTGGCTTATACTGGTTTTTACCTCGGCTGTCTGGCTTTGGGGGGGATTTATGGGTTTATGAGGTAGAAGAGAAGCAACATATTATGCTATCTTAATTAAAAACATTTCTGTAAAGTTTAATCTTGTGACTTAAATTAGACTCTAGAAATTAAATGGAAAAGTTAATGCGCTAAACAAATTATTTGTTGGCGTATATGATTATAGCAGTAATTACTCTAATTCCATTAAGAAAGCCAAATGAAATGATTAAATAGAGCAGTCATTGTTGTTTGGCCATGTGATTTAATATTTTAATAAAAATGCCAAGGATGATGAGATTGAATCTTCTGGAGACGAATGCTAAATCGATTAGCCCCAATGAATAGGCATAGATTTCCCACTCTGCCAAGAAATTTTAATCAGAGGAATTTACCTAAAGGAAATTATGGAAATGAGGAGAAAGTCGGCTTTGCTCAGTGCCTCTTTTGTTTTAAGTAGACAATTCTTATGAGACTGTAGAGGCTTTATAAATTAGGTAATAGCTTGGTCTTATCATTGATGGGAACTGTTTTGGCTTTGTTTCTGTTTTTCTAACAGGTCAGTTATCAGTCAGGTATCATGAGAGTCTGTATTTAAAGGCCAGACCTTTTGACTTGTTTCTCCCCTCATCCCCTCTTTTTGTCTCTAGTAAATGTTATGCGTTGTGCAGTGTGCCACCAGGACTACAAACAAAGTGACATTATTGACAACTACTTTGTTAAAGATACTACAGAGGCCACCAGCACATCTGATGAAAAAGCTGCACAGGTATGTGAAAATGGTTGTAGTCACATCTTTGCTGGTTGTGGAGCTCCCGGTTTCCTAGATTCATTTTCTCATGGGCTGAAAACAAGATTAGGGCTTCCCTTTAAACTATTAGAAGTACATGAGTTTCATTTTGTTACAAAAATAAGATCATACAATCTCTCATTGTAATTGACTTAAACCACGAGAGCAAAGCATTAATTTTAGCTTTTAAAATGACGAAGAGTCAGTTTGGTACAGAGACTGGCCCAGAACCATTAAAAACAGTCACACTGATATTTTGTTTAATCGCCTTAACTTTTGATTATTTCCTGTGGCATTGTTACAAGCTTTTGCATTGTGACAACATTCCTTACAGTCCAGATTTATTTTTTATTTTTTATATTTTTTTGGGCTAAGCGTTTAGACTGCTGCATAGTCTTCTCCAACACATCCTAAATGTTTTCAGTGGTGTTAATAGACCCACTCCGTAGCTTTTCGACTTTAAAACTCCGCATTCTGGACTTGTTTGATGGCATAGTGACATCTAGATGCATTTCTGAAGCCATCGCTGAGACACAAGTTGATATAAGATTGTTTTTTTTTTTTACTGTCTGGAGAGAACCCACAGTACAAGTAGAATGCAAGATGGATGCTGAATTAGCTGTTGATAGAGGGCGTGTCTCTGAGAAAATGGCAAAAGTTAAGAAGTGTATCTTTAACAACGGGGTCCAGGATTTTTAGGTATTCTTCCTGTGCCATCAGTAAAACCGCGCGATGCACCACCTGACCCCTAGCTTTTACACAACATTGAAGCTCACAGTTCACATAAGTCAATGAAATCTAGACCATCCATGGCCATTTATTTATCATTACCATCAGCAATTTCTTCTATATCCCTTACTACATATGACACACAGGAGCCCTATCAGCTCAGCACTGATTGCGAGTAGACTGTGTCTCATTCTGATGCAATATTATTTCATATGCTTATTGGTGTCATCTCTCCAAGGTTTGCACCAGTTGTGAAGACAATGCTGGGACAATAGGCTTTTGTGTGGAGTGTGGCGAATGGCTGTGTAAGACCTGTGTGGAGGCTCACCAAAGAGTCAAAATTACCAAGGACCACAAAATTCGCACAAAGGAAGACACTGAAACTGCCTCTGGTAAGATCGTGTTTGCTCTTTGATGGATTGACTATCATTGTATTGAAAATAAATGACTTGAAATTCATTAATAGGTAATTTGTAGAAAAGAAAAACAAAAACAAAATGCTGTTTTCAATAAAGAGAATAATATTTTTTTATTTTATTTATTTTTTTAATTTCTTATAAAGCAGCATCACCATCAGTAATGTTTTCCCATAAGAAAAATCAGCTTGGTTAATGTGAATCCTTGTTTGACAATTTATCTGTTAATGATTTGACACATGTAAATATATACCCCAAACAACAGAGTTCATATTGCTGTTTTTAACTTGGATTTAGAAGGTGCAAATAAGAAAAGGACTAATGCACAAACTGTGTAAACACTTTCTTGAGGTGGTTTAACTTGTTTAAAAGAAGAATTGATTCACATTAGTGGGCACAAAAACACTTTTGAATCGTATCTGGTCTACAAAATCTATAAAAAGCAACTTGCCAACAGTCTCTAGTTGGAGCCAGCAAACAAGCTCACTCACAGACGGACCAGCGTCTTCCCAGATATGATGGAGTATCTCATCTTAGAGATATAAGTAATAATTGAAGAAAAGCTCTCTTGATTTTCCTTTTGTGGGTGTCTGGTAAAGTTTTGAATTCTTAAAGTTTGTATCAAGTTAAGACAACAACTTGTACTGAATTATTACCACAAGCAGTTCAGTCTAGACACTCACCCTCTGGCAACATCATGCATCCAGTTTATTCTCTTTAGTCCAGTTACTAGAAATGTTCGATTCATTTTTTTCACTTTATGCTGCTAGTCAAAAGATCACTTTAGAGCAAACATTAGCAGAACTCCTAATATTTATGTTGGTGCTCCTAACGTTTTCAGGTAGGTGCACCAGCACCACAGAGAAGTTGAGCCCTGTCATTATCAGCAGGTAGTCTCATCTGTAGGTGTTGATAATTAAAACACTGATTTTCTAAGTGTGGTCTTGTGAGCTCTACTCAGATAAACTTTATAACCGAGAGCTTGTCCCCCTCAGAGACCAGCTTGCTGTAAAATGCATGTGTGAACAGCAGCTGTAGAGAATTACTGGACCTAATTCTCCACACATTCTCTGGAAATCCTTTAGTGTTCATGTGTAAAGACACTTTAGTTCACTTAGTTGTCTCTTCAGGTAACCTTCTTCCTTGTATCTCTCCACATTTAAGCTTCACTGATGTCTTTTCATCTATGTTTTGACAGAGTCTGTCACTACGGCAGGACAGAGGCCAGTTTTCTGTCCCATCCACAAGCAGGAGCCGCTGAAACTTTTCTGTGAGACATGTGACACATTGACCTGTAGGGATTGCCAGCTTCTTGAGCATAAGGAGCACAGGTAAACCAGCACGCACATATCTGGTTTATTACTAACATGCTGTCAGTTTTTTCATTCTGCTTTATCTGGTAAAGTACCATTATTTTTTTAAATAATTTAATTTTCTCAGCAGACAATGTTTGGCTTCAATATTCATAATAAATTCAATATCTGCAATTATTGAATTATTTGACATTACAGGTCACAAGCTACATTTTGAAATGCTTTAAAACAGTAGTGACTGTTTTCTACAAATAACAAATAAACCTTTATACCAGCAGGCAGCAACAGGTTTCAAATAATTTTAGTAAAATAATTTGCAAGGATCTTATAGATGCCTGCTAGTAGTCATTTTGTGTTCAGTAAATGTTCAGGTAAGCATGGTAAGAATGGATAATGGTTAATGACCCAGCTGATAAAACCGGTAATATAAATAAAGATAAAAAGAAGTTATTAAAACCACAAAATGGGTGAGAAGCCCAGCAGTTTTCCCAGTATTACTACAGGATATTCTTCTCTTCATTTATAGCCATTTGAACATCATAGTTTGTAAACCTTGTCATTTGAATCCTGGACCATGCTGGTTTTCACTATGTAAATTTCTGAACGAACTGGTTTATGTATAAGTTCTAATTGGAGTCCGGGCAGCATAAAACATAGCGTGCAGCCTCGAGGAAGCACAAGCCAGTTTCTTCCTTGTACTGGTACCAAGCTCGGATAAACAGTTGTGTCAAGAAGGGCATTCATCATAAAACCTATGCCAAATCAATATGCGACTCAGTTTAGTGTCATGGAGATGGAAGCAGATGATTCACTGGGGCAACCCCTGAAGGGGAAAGCCAAAAGGAAAAGCAGTATTTTTTTTTTCTCCTTTTTTCTACCCAACAAAGTAATTCGTTTGTAGAGTCTCGAATCATCTACACTTGATAGAAAGTTAAAGAAAATGTGCGCATACCCAAAAGTTTGGACATCTTTTCTGGCATTGTTTATATTCTAAATATTTAAATTCATTCTATTCAATTCAATTCATTCTCCTTTTTCATTTTGACCCCCATTTAGTTATGTGTACATATTTTGTTGGGAAATCTCACAAACTGGTGACTTGTTATCCTACTATTCCCAGATACCAGTTTCTGGAAGAAGCTTTCCAAAACCACAAAGGATTCATTGAAACCAATATGGCTAAGCTACAGGAAAAAAAGAACTATGTTCATTACTCTGTCTCTCAGGTACAAAACAGGTAAGTTTGTTCTGAGTAAATTCTTCTGTGGTGCATACACACACATGGTTTCTGAATGCCTTTAATGTGGCTAGTATTTTTTTAATCCAAGCATTAATTCTTTTTCTTTTTATGTGTTTGTTTTGATCCAGGTTAAAAGAATTAAATGAGACACATAGAAAGGTGGAGCATGAGATTAAAATTGCGGTATTTACCCTTATAAATGAAATAAACAAAAAAGGCAAGTCTTTGCTGCAGCAGCTGGAGGTAAGTGAATATCAAGGTCTTCAAAAAGTAGAAAAGTAAAACTTTGTTAGAACAGCTTTGCAACCTTGCCAGCTTGTGTTTATGAGAACTCAGCTTGTGCCTGTTTATGAACGGTAACATCACTGAAACATAGTAATTTCACCCATTAAGTTAATGCTGACGTCACTAAAATTATACAGCTGAAAAAATACAAGGTTGGCAGAAAGCTTGTGTTGTTTATCTGGACTCTGGTCCATACATGTAGATATGAGGAATCCAGCAGCATTTTCTTTAACATTTTAAATCTGTTCTCTTCTGCATTTATTGTCATCTTTTGTAATCTTGTACCTAAGGATTTAATCCATTGTTATCCATATGCTCATGTTGGAGCTTGGATAGAGACCTGGTTTGGTAAAGAGCCATGAATTCTGGTTTGCTCAGGCACTGTGAATTGCAAAGCCATTGACAAAGATGATCTCGATCTCTCTTTTGCTTAGAGTGTTACCAAAGAGCGTAGTATGAGACTTGTAGCTCAGCATAAGGACACCACCCAGCTGGCCCAACAGATCAACCATGTCCTTAACTTCTGCCAGTGGGCCATCACCTCTGGCAGCAGCACAGCTCTGCTATACAGCAAGAGACCGGTATGTTTCTAATGAGCCCAAATGCTTAACTGTTTAAGACTATTAGGAATTTATGTCTGTTATGCAATCGGTGCAAACATATTTCTTATTTTCAGGAACAATTGAGGTGTCTCACATGTAGGATGGTTACTAGCATGTGGCCTGTTCATCAGTGTTAAGAGGTAGTTAAGGAGCACAGTATTTTCTTCTCCTCCACATTGGCTTTTATTTAGCTATAAGACAGGAGACGTCTACCGGGAGGATTTGACCTCAAGGCTATAAGAAAACAAAAGGATAATTTAGATGATTTTATAGTTGGATTGTAGAATATTGCATTTAAAAAGAATTTTGACAAATAAACTCTTGAGTTACTCTCATATCGCCAGGGTCAGGAAGTAAAGAAAAGTTTTCTCTTTGCACTTGCGTGTAGATCATGTTCCAGTTTCGCCAGCTCTTCAAAGCTAGACTGGAGCCAGCACCACAGTCCAATGGAGTTGTACGCTTCTTCTGTGATCCCACCTTCTGGGCTAAAAATGTGGTGAATCTAGGTAAGGGAAGCTTCATCCAGTATCTCTTATTGGTCGGTATTTTACTGTATTACATATGGATTCTAATTATGTTGTTTTGCTCTAGCCAAGAGGAGTAAGAAACAAAGTCTTACCCCTAGTCCTTGCATTGTAATTTCACCATGAAACTTTCCTCACCATATTTTTAGAATGAATGAATGTTTTAGATCTGTCTACCACATGTGCCTTTTTCTTTTTAACTGAGTTCACTGATGTCCATCTTGTTCTAATTGTAGGTAATCTTGTAATTGAGAAACCCCCACCACCTCCACAGCCTCCTAACGTGATGGTTGGGGGACCAGCCATGTCACCAGGACAAGGTCACCCGGGAAAACACCCAGGACAGATCAACCTGGCCCAGCTCCGGTTGCAACACATGCAGCAGGCTTATGCACAGCAGAAACAGCAGCAGCAGCAACAGATGCGTATTGCCTCCCAAATGTCCCAGCAGCATGCCAGACATTCTGGCCCAACCATGGTCCAGCAACAGGTATGGAAATCATTAATGACCCAGCTAACCAACCTCTGTGCAGTAGAATGTCAATCCTGTGCACCACTTAATAAACTTACTAAAGCTGAGAGAGCCATTCTTGAAAACAATGTTTTAACATTGAGACAAGGTTTCCTGGAGATTATGGAAATATTTTTCATCTCGAAAAAACAAATTGTTTTCTAAAGGTAATGGTTTGTTTTTTAAAACTATGATAACCTTAACAGTTTTTTATTAGCTTTCAGGCAAGCTATTGCCAGGAAACAAACAGAATAACACATGCATGCCTTGACTGTTATTGATTCGGATCAATTGCAACAATTACCAAATAAATTGGATGCCAACCACTCATTTTCAAGCTCACTTTGATCATCTTGTGATTTCAAAAAAACAAAGCTTGTTATCTTGTGATAAATAATTACAGTAAGTGGTTATCTTTAGACAAACAAAAGGCTGATTTCGCAAGAGTATGAGAATTACATTATCACATGAAAACAAGCTTTTTGATCTTGAGATAAAAGAATAATTAACTAGTGACCTCAATAACAGCATCAAACTTGAATAACTGCCGGCATGGCCTCTCAGCTTGCATAAAAATCTACACTAGTATGACAAAATATTTCTCTTATTAGTGTTTTTGTAAGTACATTTTCTGTTTTTACTTTGTATCTTCATTTATTTTAACTGATTGAAAAATCTCAAGGTTTTCTGTGAAACTGAAGTCTGAAATGATTTGGTTCACTTTCTGTAGACTGATTATTGACACCTGTCACATATGAATTTCTTTGTATTCTTAAATAGGGTGCCTGCTGTTAAATTATTTATTGTTGTGAGGATTTGGTAAAATGTTTGTTATTTTTTTAATTAGCCTCCAAGACTCATCAGTATGCAGCAGCTTCAGAGGGTGCCTGGGGGGGTCAACGGTGGGCCTGGTCCTTCAATGTACTCCTCACATCACATGCGCATACCTGGTCCACCACCACAAGGCCGAATGCCCTCAGCTCAGCCCAGACATAATGGACAGCAGTATTCACCCATGATGCAGCCTCAGTTACAGAGACAGGTCAGTACAAATGCACTTCTACTGAAACACCATCATATTTCTCAATTTTAATGTATTGTTTGTCCAAAAATATCAGTTCTTGTATAATAGCAGGGACTGTATAGATACAACAGGGAGGCTGGTCTTAAGCAGTCAAGCAGGCTGCTTAAGAGTCTTGTTTATGCATCCTGTTTTTTGACCAGTGCATGTAATGATTTGGGAATACTAACCAACACTAAAATAATGTTTTATTTCTTTTTTTTTTTCCCTGATACAGTATTGATCTGTCATAATTTAGGCACAGACTGCCTTTGTTAGAGCTAGGCTACAATATTGTTTGTCTAGGCTATCAAATAGTAAATTAATTCATAAGTATGAGCATTTACAGTTTGTCAGCTAGTAAGTAAGAAATTGCAGTTTAGAAATGTAAAAGTTTTTATTATACAACTTGTCTACTAAAGAACACTTGTAGGGTGTAAGTGTTAATATTTCTTCAAAGATAAATGAATTAAAAAAAATAATAATAATTGCACTTCTGTTTTTTTAAGCCTTCAACTGTTTTCATTGACTCACGGTTCTCAATACAACATACATTTGAAATTAGTTCAGAGTTTGACTGATTTTGATGGCTCTTCCCTAATAAATTTTGATATCCTAGAAAAAGCCAATGAGACTTTAAATTCAGATGTTAGTGATGTACTTAATAAGAAATATCAGTTATAATATGCATTATTATCAAATTGCATTAAACACTGTCATATACTGGCTACTCTTAAGCCACTGCGATTATTGCAGATGACTACTCGATTTGAAATGAAATTCAGTGTGAACTGGACTTTTTCACCTATTTACTATCTTTCAGCTGGACATCAGAAGTGTCTAAGAGAGCACTGACAGGTTATAAACAATCTGATTACCTAATCTTTTTAGTCAAAATTCCTTTAAACCTTTACCTGTAATGTTTGACTCTGTTCTTTATTTTCATCTGTGCCAGACTTGAGATTTCTTGTAGTTGGTGAAATATACATTTGATCACTCACAACAGATATACATCAGTTATAATCAGTGAAAGTACCTGCAACTTGGTATGTAATATCAAGAGTTTGAGCAGGAACAAACTAAAGTTCGAGCAGTGAGTGTGTGATATGTAGTTAAAATTGAGACACAATTGGAGCCCTTAACAGTAGCAACATATAAATATTATTTCCCTTTCAGTGGATTCACTCGATACACCACATACAATATGGGATATCACGCTCTCGTGTGTCCTGGCTAAAGACACCTAATCGCACCTTTAGGCAAATGATTTGTGATGATGTAGGTGGGGACCTGCCTGAACTTGTATACTGTGTACAACCACCATTACCGTCATTCTTCAGTTCTTGCGCTCTTTACTCTAGAAGACCGCTGGCTTGCTAGCTACAACTCGTTACCTTTGTTCTGCCAGAAGGCTACAGCTAACTCTGGATTAGTTTAACTGCTCTTGTTGGTGGTAAATACTGCTGCCTGCCAGTTAGACTGATTGATGAGCTGAGTGGTTCACTATGAGCACCAAAAGTCTTCTGTTTACCCCTGTCTCCAGGGATGTAGATTTTTGCTTCATGAGATGGACCAGGATGAAGTGTGCCCTGTCTGTATGGGGTTATCCATGACAGAAGAGCATTGATGGAGCCTGCTGCTTGTGCATTCTGTTGCCAGCTTCAGCACTCACCCATGGAAGGTGTCATGGTACACAGGTCCCTTTCAGGGCCTCTTACTCTAACCCAAGGGAGCCCTACCTCCAAATAGCAAGCAGTTTCCTCAGTCAGTGCACTAAGGTATAGGGAGGTCTGACTAAAGGTCTTGCAGCAAATCCATAAGTCCCTTTTTTATTTTAAATGGTATCTATTCTTGCCAGCCTTAGTCACTATTTAAATCTTGAAGGAACTGGCCTTGCATGAGTCCAAAGATGACATGCTCTTGGTTGAAAGGTTGGTTGATAGCTGGGCAGACAACGTGCAGTATGTTGCTGGGTCAGCCAAAAATGAATAGGAACACCTGGTGGGTGCCATGAAAACTTAGTTTTAACTGGATGCTCACGAGGAGGACGATGATGTCCACCTGGACGTTAGCCTTCACTTTAATTTTTTTTGTCATACGGCCACCACAAAGATGAATATAGAGTCAATGCACCGCAGCTGCTGCTGTGCTGGCATGCCAGGACTTCTTTCCTCTCACTGTACCATCATGCGGCTGAAACATTTTGAGATGGACTGGCCCTCCCTTCATTCTGCTCAGAAAATGTCGCGCTTCGCCGGATTTTATCTCCTGCCCAAGTCAACAACAGTAAAAAAAAAAAACTGTATACCAATGAACCCGAACGTCGTCTTGCAGCTTAAATCATTGTGGAAAAATCAGTTCTGTAACCATGCTTCAGACTTAACATTTTCAAGAATTCATAATTGCATGTAATGTAAAACCCGCTGCATTTTTTATTTGCATGTTTTATGCTAAATTAAATTATCCCAACCCATGCTGCATTCAGTATCAAAATATAAATTTTGTTTTTTATAAAGAATGCATAAAACCATTTCAGTAAAATTTTATACAAATGACAACTGAAATGTAAGTTTGGTGAATTACTTTATTGATAGATGCGTTTCTTAGATTCTATACCCAAGATGCATGTAAGACTGCTGAAACGGTTATTTTCAAAGAAGGATGCAAATGTCTTATTTCAGCTCTGTAAAGCACTGCCTCGCCACTGTATCTATACATATAAAGCTGAATATTTGCTTAAATGATGTTTACAGCACCGTGTAAAAATGTACCTTAATTTTCTGCATGAGACTAGGTAAGTAAGAGAAAACCTCCATTATATTGGGCCCCTTTTTCTTTGTGTCCAGATGTCTATAGAATCTGAGATGAGCCACCAAAGGTTTCGTTTCTTACTACAATCAGGGGTTTGGCACCTTTTTCTTTCTTTGTCATTTTCTTGTCTTGTGCAGCATGTGTGATCAGTCAAGTGCATGACATGAAGCCATGTTGTCTCTAGGGGTGTAACAATCCATAGATCTACATCGATTCAATGATCCAACAGCATCAATCCAATTTGAAAATATTGATCAAATATCAATACAATGGTCCTATGTAAGATATGTTAAAGAAAACATGGAATTGTTCCCATTTGCTGTGTTTTAAAATCAAAATGTCCTTTTTTCAGATTAAGATTCAGATTTGTCATTTAGCAGTGTCATCAGTGATGCAAAGCACAACGAAATTATGAGCATCGCCCTATAAAAACTTTTTAAGTTGATGAGGAAAAGTAACGTCTAACACTGTGGTGTGTAACTATGATAAAGTCAGACTGTTATAACTTGGTCATTATAACTATTTTCTAAGTGGCTCTCAGACTCTGAATAGGATAAGGTTTACACTATATCCTGCTTTAATGTTTACAAATAAGAATTCATCTTTTCAGTTTTATATTATGTGAAAGTTTTAAAGGTCATCATGCAGAAAGGCACAGCCTGTTTTTGTTTTTTTGTAGTTGTTTTTTGGTATTTAATATGAATGGAAGCAATCTATTAAATCGAATCAAAATCGTAACTTGGCAACATTTGTAATATCAGCAAACATCAAATCATTGTCCATTGAATCGATATGATATGCTATTGTGATCAAACTTGTGATTTACACCCCTAGTTCTTGCTGTGACACAGATTTTTTATTTACTTTTTTTATACTGCTGGGAAATAACCTCCCTTTTATTTTGTTGTCTGTATCTTCTTTTTCCATTTTCTTCTCTCGTTCTGGTCATTACCATATCTTTTCACCGTTATATGCTTTTCTTTTCCTACATCCTTCCTTTTCTTGCTTTGTGTAGCATTCCAACCCAGGGCATGCAGGTCCTTTTCCAGTGGCATCCTTGCATAATGCCAATCCCACAAGTCCTACCAGTGCCAGTATGGCTGGTGCCCATGCTCACCGTGGTCCTGCCAGCCCTGTAATTGGTCCCATTGAGCTCATCCCCTCAGTCACTAATCCTGAGAACCTGCCATGCCTTCCTGAGATCCCGCCCATTCAGGTGCGTACGTTTCAGTATTGCTTTTCTTTTCTGATTAACATAGACGTTTGACTAGTAAAATGGTAATAATTTTGTCAGGTGATATTGTAAATCTGAAGTTATTTCTTTTAGAGAGAGAGAGAAAATTTAAGCAAAATATATGAAACACAAAACATGTTAACTGTGATTAATTCAGAAAATTGGAAAAGTTTGCAGCAAGTGAAATAAACTTAGTGTTTTCCAAATACATGTTGACCTCGAGTCAACAGCTAACCACTACTATTATATTTTTTTAAACTCCCAGTTAGAAGATGCAGGTTCCAGCAACCTAGGACACCTCCTTTCTCGCTACATCACAGCCAGCGCACAGCACCCACTCGGCTCATTGGACATGAACCCCTCACCTGGACTATCCACGCTCTCTCCGGGATCGTCAGGTACCGTTTTTGTGTTAATTCATGCCTTGCTTGCTGTATTCCGAAGCCAAAGGCTAAAAGTACATTTATTACATGTATAAGCCATACCTGACTTGTCTGAAACTTACCATACCATGACAAACTACGTGTCGTTACTAAGTTAAGGCATTATAATTGTGTTAATGCATTTAATTAATTACTGTGTTATGAAAGTAGATATTGTAAAGTTTGACAATATCACCTGCTACATTTTCTGTCTGCAGGTCTGTCTAATGCCCACACGCCAGCACGACCCTCCAGTGCATCTAGCACAGGTAGCAGAGGCAGGTAAGCATTAGCATTTGTCCTAATCTACTCGATTTCATGTCTATCCTGATGTAGAATATTTCAACTAGGGTTGGATATTATGAATAAAAATCTATCCCCATCTGTATATATAGCGATATACAGTATATACTGGTAAATTGTACAAACTGGGCTAAATATTCACTTTCAAATCAGTGCCACGGGTATGATGTGGCAGGCTCTTTCACCAGTCAAAACCTCTCCAAGTTCTCCTCCCTTGTTCAATATTGAATATGTAAACAATAAAAATAATATCCCTTCCCAGTTTGAAATTATACGTACTTAGTGTATATTAACAATGAACTCAGAATGTAGATTTCAATATTAGTTCTTTTGGCTGATTTCATACCTTGTTTGAAAAAAAAAAAAAATACTGGTATAAATTTAAGTTGGTTTACCACCCAGTCCTAATATTATTAGATTTAACCCCCCCCCCCCCAAACAAACACACACACACAGTTGTTTCACCATCACTTTACAATTACATCAACAAGGTTTCATGTCATAAACACATAGTACTCATAGTTTAAAAGTTATTGGAACTATTCTACATCAAATAGTTCCTGGGCTGCTGTGTGTTTTCCTAACACTTGTTTAGGTACAGAAGTGCTCACTGTTTGCATTTTGGTAGAGGTGGTGTAAATGTGCGAAATAATGAAAGAAAATTAAGCTTAAACAAAAATCTGTTTTCTGAAGTAATTTCTTTGATACATTCTAAAAAGCAGATGTGGAAATGTGGGGAAACACACAACCATGTAAAAAGAAACCAGTTAAATTGAGGAACACAGTTCTTTGGAAACATGAAAGTGTAGTGAAAAAGGAACAGCTCATGTGCAAGGTGACTACCTCATTTGTTGAGTTGATAGTACTCGTGTTTGGAGTTGGCTTGTACTGTATTACTGCCAGTAAAACTGACACACAAACATTTATTCGTGATTTCACCATGAATTACGAGGTCTGCAAAATCCTTTTCTCTGTCATCAAAATGCATCAAACCTCATTGGAGGAAATTTCATCATGTAGCAGGAAATGGAGCCAAATATGTGTTCAAATCAGCCAAAAAGCTTTTCACAGAGAAGGTGAAGGTTTTTGACTGGCATTAAAAGAACTTTTCAGTTCTTTTAATGCAGAAATTGTTTTGCAGTGTTGAATAGAATAATTTAGTTTGACTTAAAGCATACTGTATATGTACATCCCTGATTGCTTTCACATCTATGGAGCTTAGACCTTGTATGTAAAGACCTCTCACTGTCTTGCACAGTTTGTTGACTGTTGATTTAAATCCACATAAATAAAAATGCGTCATTGTCCCTTTAATGCTGTATCCATTGTGTAATTTCAAAGTAAATTATTCCAAAGCTTAAAGCCTGAGAAACGTAAACTAACTTTCCAGGTACTTGTAGTCTATATTGCTCTTTCTTATCATGTTACACAACTTAAAAATAAATCAAACATGATTATAGTTATTCAAAACTTATGAAATATTGACTCCAACAAGACTTCCCTAAATTTCAGATAATCGGAAACCGCAGGAGAAAATATTCAAACACCAGGATGTTAATTAAGCCCAACTAAATATAAATTATGGAAATTTACTTTTCTCCTTTGTGTGTTGCAGTATGAACTAGGTTGCAGTAGTTCCCTGTTTGTTAACAAAGGGCATTTTAGTTATTTAACCCCAACCAGTGACATAAATAATAACTAGTGGTTTATATTTTTTCCCTAAAAGAAAATCCCTCTGCTGCCTCATTACAGTACGACTAACCACAATGAGTACTTGATCTTTTTGGATATTACTCAGTTTAAGGTGTTGCATTAATTAGTTGTTTGGGTGGTTTTCTATGTGTTTCAGCTGTAGTTCTGCTGGGAGGGCAGGGACCGGAGCTGGATCCACCACAGAGCAGGTTAGGGTGAAGAAGGAGCCTGGTACAGAGGACAGCTACACTTGTCCAACTTCTTTAAAGACAGAGCACAGCAAAGATGCTGGGAGGAGTGCCTGCATGGTATGATCACTATTTTTCAAAACTATTTTAAAATAAGTCATAAGTTGAAGAAATGTGATAATAAACTGGAGAATTGTCCTCATTCAGACAGAATCGCATATGTTTGTTAAACATCCTCTGATTATCTGTTATTCTGTATTCTGTTATATATATGTTGAAGTAATGTCTTTTTTTTTTCTTTGTCCTTTTCTCAGATGAGCAGTCCTGAAAGCAGTCCCCAAGGTGTTGTATCGACAGCCCATGATGCTCATAAGGTTCTAGGGGAGCGCATCAAAACAGAACCTGAGTCTGAGACACCTTGTTCTGCACTAAACGGTGCCAGTGCCACCACATCATCCTCATCTTCCACTATGACCTCCACTACCTCTTCATCCACCTTTAACAGCAGTGGACTCACTAATGGAAACTTGGACAAGGGGACAGAGAACACAGGGGGTGGGGAAGCTGAGGCAACAAGGAGTCTTGGTGGGAAAGAGGATGACCCTAATGAAGACTGGTGTGCAGTTTGCATCAATGGTGGTGACCTACTGTGTTGTGACCGCTGTCCTAAAGTGTTCCACATGAAATGTCACGTACCCACCATAAAAATCTTCCCAAAGTAAGTGATAAACAGAGATTACGCTTATGGTTTGGCAGCCTTATCAGACACTGACTTTTCAGAGAGGCATTATTTTATGTAGGGTTCCATAAATATCTGGACTATAAGTCTCTCCTGAGTATAAGTCACATCAGTCATAAAATGCATCATGAAGAGGGAAAAAAACAAAACAACAATAAAAAACAAGTTAAACTGGACTATAAGTCGCATTTATTTAGAAATCTATCCCACACAAGTCAAGACCAAGAACAAAGATTTAATCTGGAAAACCAAGTTATTCAGCTACACTATAGCACACGGAACAACAGGCTGAATATGTGTCCAGTATGTTAACGTAACACAGGGTTTCCTCCAGGATTTTTTTAAACTGTGAGGGAGAACTAGTCTCCTTATTACACTTAATAAACAGCTGAATGAGGTGCTGAGGAAGTACGAAAATGTATACATCACATTTGGCATTTAAAGAGACTGCCTTGTGCACAACCCCAGCCTGCCACAAAGTTTCATGTTAAATATGAAAAACCGGGTCAGTTGTTCATTGCACATAAAGACACAGACTTCCCCCCGCAGTTATTCTCGCCCCGTCACAGACGAAGCTTCTCGTGGAGTATAAACTGATCAGACCAAAACAAACTCTGTTCTTGCGGCTTTGAGAACAAGAACAAAGTTCTTGCTTCTTGTGGCGTATGTAACAAGCTTTACACCACTCTGTCACGTCTTTGCTGTGTCTCTTGAGCGAGCCGCAGTAGAACCGGATGGGAATTTGAGCCGCCAGTGTTCGTTTTTCACAATTAAATTATTTGTAGAGCAGTGTCACATTTCCTGAGTACAATTTCACACTCTTATTATGGTCTGTAAATATGTGCAAATGGAGACTTTATGTTCATATGGACCCATTCATACAATATAATTTACATTTGTACATCAGCTGTCTTAAAGTTAATATTTTAGTTCATTTTTTCAGTGGTACAGGAGCAGCAAATACCAGGGTTATTGGAAGCCTAGAGCGCCCTCTCGCAGCTGTAGACAGTAATGTTTACTCCTTGGTTCATGTCTGTCGGTATGATTTAACATTTAAACACGTTAAATTATATATAAGTCGCACCTGACTATAAATCACATGACCAGCCAAATAATGAAAAACAGTATGACTTATAGTCCGGAAAATATGGCACCCACATGTACAGCCACAAAGTAATGTGTCACAAAATCACTGTTGCTTCATCTACACATGATTTAGAGTGACAAAGATAATACTGTTATGCATGATGGACATATAGTAGTCACAACTCATTAAAGACTTTGTAATACACTATTCTGAATGTTCTTGTTCGGGGTTATTGTTGTTTCCTAGGGGTGACTTTCTCTGCACATTTTGCCGGAGTCTAACTGACCCTGAAATAGAATACTGTGACGAAAGCAAGAAAATCAGAGGAGAGGACATCCTGAATGCTGAGGACCAGAGGGTCAGTCCAGTCACCTCATCTTCAGAGAACCTTTTCATGATTAGTTTGAGTAATCTAATTCTCTCTTTGTCTCCAGAGATGTGAACGCCTCCTGTTGTATATTTTCTGTCATGAGCTCAGCATGGGCTTTAGGGAACCAGTTCCTAGCTCTGTAAGTACTTCCACATGAGACACACAACATTCATCCTGTTACACTACATGATTACTTATAAACATTATGATACGTTTACTTATGTTTGCCATTCGCCACATACTCGATCCTGGAAAAGTTTCATTCATTCTTCTATTCTTGACTCTACATCCACTTTATTTTTTTGTTCAACCTAAACTTCAATGTGGTTAAAATCCAAATGTTAACTAAATTGCAAACCAAACTTATCATGAAATGGAGTAAAAAGAAACGGCAGCAGTAAATTTGGCCTGGTGGGTTTGGGACAGCACAGTGAAACACAGCTGATTAGGCTATTGATTTCAGGTTGTTGTTTTTATTTATTTGTTTTTCTGCCTTTGCCTCTAAGCGGTTCTCATTTGGAGTATAAAGAAAACTGTAATATGACACACATTTGACCCTTGTTTTGCTACATGCTTTTCATGGGGAAAACCAGAGTTATATAGAATGATGTGATGGGAAAAGCGGAGACAAGCAGAAACATCACAGCATTAACAGTTTTTTTTCAGAGGATTGAGGGGGCCACAAGGAATATCCACAAATCTGTTTTAATTAATTTTAGTGTTGCAGACAGTGCCAGCACCCTCTGGAAAGGGAATGAAGAGTGGGAAAAACATTAATAACCAAGTAGTGAATCACATAAATTAAACAATATTGTTTGATTGTTTCACAGTGAGTTATGTTCTGAGGCAAAGTTGAAAACTCCCACACCTAATCACAACCTTGCAGGATGGTGGCATCAGATTTAATACCATGCCTAAAAATTATTTTTAGATTGCTTTGCAGTGGGTTCTATCTGCAAACCCATTTTTTCTTATATAAACATGGAAATTTAGAAAATAAGATTTCCATGATTTCCTTTATAGACACAGACTTATCTCTTAATCTAAAGAAATCCCTATACTATCACATACAAACTATACACAGTGCAGCCTTATGCCAGGCTTTCCAATAGTTTTGTTACTATTAATGGTTAATTAGTTATCTCTGTTTAGATTAATTTATTATGAGATCTGGATCATTTTAGGCAGTCATGTATTTCTCAAGTTTCCAATCCTAAACCCCAGTAGTACACTGTGAGCACTGCTTGTTATTTTCTAAGTTAAATTTAATCTTTTCAACTGGAAAAATTAAGTATGAAATCTGACCCACTTTTATTAAACCTAGGTACCCAACTACTACAAGATTATTAAGCAGCCCATGGACTTGAAGAGGGTGAAGAAGAAACTACAGTTACGGAGCTCCCAGTTCTACAAGTCCATCCAGGACTTTGTGTCTGATATCCGCCTTATCTTCAAAAACTGTGCAAAGTACAATGAGGTGAGCAGCATGAGTTTTCAGCCTGCTTTGGGTATGGCATCACCTTATGCGTGTGCATGCAGACATGGTTAGACTGACATGCTTTGAGGTTTAGTGCCACCAACTGACAGAAAAAGTTATTTCCCCTTTTAGCCAAATTGTTTAACCAGATTTATATGTATCATTGTGTTAGACCTTACATTAGTCTAACTTCATCAAATAAAAGTGATAGTGGTGCTTAGAGACTGATGTGCTTGCAGTTTTGTACAGTTACTAACACTGATGGGTGGAGCACAGAGTGTAAAGGTATCACTGCACTTATTGCACTGTCTGAATATTATTAACAGTCTGCATCTCAGTGATACACCAGGTGTTTGTCTTCTAATCAATGTAGGCGATCGCTTGATACTTTTAAATAGCTTATTTCTGTATATTTTCTTCTTTGAGGTAAAATCTATTTTGAAATACAATGGATGCATTTGTTTTTGTTCCCTGACACTGAGATGCTGCTGTGGGTTAAAATTTCTCATCATGTCATGTATCTTCTCTCTGGAACGGAACCCAGTTGCATACATATAGATTTGATCAGTTACAAAGATAGAACACAGCGTACACTATACCTGCTCGTAATTATACCTTCCAACAAAATAAGGGAGACTGTTTTCTTAAAAAAAAAAAAAAAAAAAAAAAAAGTTGAGTGCCCAAAGACATCACTACTTTATTCTTCTCTAATGGTGATTGAGCAGGCTGAGTGTTGCCCGGCAGCTTCACTATACTGATATTCTAATGTAACTCAAATTAACAGCAAGTAAAGTTTTCAGGTGTGAACATTGTTGGTAATGTTTATAACATCTTTCACTGAAGAGTTGACACATTTCAGCTGTTATGTAACCAAAGGACTAAATCAGTTGGTATAATACAACTAAGACGTTTTACTAGCTTTGGATAAAAGCATCTGCTAAATTAGTAAATGTAAGGTAGAACTCCACAAATAACACATTTTTTTTAAGAATGGTGTCAATTTTTTTTCTTTAACACACACTTATACAAATATTTTAGTTTATACTGTATATGCAGCACAACCTGTTATCTAGATCCAGCATCATAATGATAATCTAGCTCACCAAATTAAGAATTTATGTTCTGTGTGGACGTTTGACAATGTCAGTAACATTTCCTAAGAATATCTTGCTCTGGATTAAAGACTTTTTTCTGTGCAACATAAGACTGAGTCAGTCCTGTGACTGCTTTTCTTCAGGACATGTGCTGTGGCACTTTTTAATATATTTGATTTAATTACCTTTAAAATCAGCTTTGTGGAAGCTAAACTTTTTTATATATAACAGAAACTAAACAGAAATGCAACTTCTTCATAAAAAATTTTTTGTAAAAACAAAACCATGCTGAAATTTAGAAGGAAGCTTTTTTGTAGCTTGTGTGATCTTTACTTGCTGTTAATTTCTGCGTTGACTTGGTGATTCACACCTCCATGTTTTAGCACAGTAAAAAACAGATTTCTTATCTGTTATCATTTAACCTGCCTGTGCTGTAAACTCTTCTCTTCCCCCCTGCTGCTTCACTTTCTGTGTTGTAATGTTATTGCCCCTTTTTAGATGTCTCGAATAATCCAGGTTTATGATGAGGAGAAAGAGATTAATACGCAGGTAAGCCGTTTCCAATAGAGAAAAGATGTCCTGTACTCTCCCACTGAGACTCCAAGAAATGTTTTTGCACTTCTTAGCAAAAAGCATGAGTTGCAAACATCGGCAGTGATGCAGATTTAAACCATGTGAACGGCATAAAGACGCGTGCTGCTCATACCGCCTGTGAATAAGGTGGTGGAGTAGATAACATGGTGTCTGGTGGGCTGTAAAAACTATAAACTGAAGTCCTCTAAAAGACATTTGTTTTCTTTTCTATGATTTTGAAACCACAAATGTACACTGTTTCTATTTCGCCTCCACATGTTTTCACTTTCAGGTTTGGTAACTTGATATAATAAAAACCATGAGTGTAAGATGAGACTGGTCACAGTGTGAACTGAAAACTGTGTGGGCAAAATGAAAAGGTTTGCTTTAATATTTTGTGAGATTGCCTTTTTCTTACAGCGCTGATTCACCACAATATTGTTTCAGTAAGCTTAAGAAAGGTCACATCATTAATTTCTCTCCTGAGTTGCACTCCTTTTGTGTATAGTAAGAGAGGATAAAGTCTTTCCCAGCACATCCCAAAATAAAATCTCATTGAGGTTAGGATCTGGTCCTGTGGTGGCTAATCAGTGTATGGAAATGATGTCTCATCCTCCCCGAACCACACTTTCATAATTTGAACCTGATGAATCCTAGCATTGTAGGCTTGGAATATATTTGTGGCTTTAGGGAAAAGAATCAGTTGGTGGGAAAAACCTGGTCATTCAGTATATTCGGGTAGTCGGCTGACCTCAGGTTTTGGGTATGTAATGTTGCTGATATTGGGCCTGTCAAGAAGAAGGTTGGTCAGATCAGGAACAAGGTAAATCTAAACCCATTAGACTAAATTATATATATTCAGTACTCCAGAGTCCAGTTTTTACGCCTCGCTTCAGTTATCTCCACATTGTGAGTGTGGAAATGCTCTTATTTAAGCTACTAAAGATTGCTGAGTTCTTGTGACCACAGTTAAAAGGTAATGGTTCGTTATCTTTCCAGATTTTAAAACATTACACTGTCCTTAACCTAGTTTGAGTAATTTCAATAATCTCTTTACTCATATGCTTAACACAGAGCAATAACTAGACCTTTCTAAAACAGGATCAGTTATTAACTATAACAGGAAGTGTCTTCCAACATGGTTGCTAAATGAACGGGAACTTCCTCACTGCATCAGTTAAATAGCTAGTTGAGCTGAAGCATCAATCACTGCAGTACTTTCTTATTTTCAGTGAAAGAATTTTACATATTAGCTTAGTTACACCCAGGGTGTAACTTCTGCCATTGCCAGGAAGTAAATATTGTCGTGATTAAAGCCTTAATATTGTGTCAAAATGTGTAAAAAGAGTAAAATAAACAGGACTTAGTATTTCTACTTTAAAAATGTACTGAAGTTTCAAAAACAAGTGTGTAAGGTTTTATATGCAACAAACCTTGAGGAAGAAGAAAGTTGCATTTTGGGACCTTAAATCGAGCTGTTTAGCTGCACTTTATTATCTGTTTCCTAACAAGACAACTGCAGAGGTTTTTGAGCAATCAAGGGTGAGAGTCTGCAGCAAAGCCTGCACTGAACATGTTTCATACATGAGTCAAGATGTAGGCTTAGTTACATCAAAGCTTTTTAGAATATCAGAAAATTATTTTATAAGAGATTAAACTTTTAAATGCGCATTTTACTGAAAGTAGATTGGTTTAGACAGTTTGTTATGATGAGAATTCTACTTAAAAATCATATCGAATAAGAGTTTTGATATTTGCAAATGGGTGAAATACAATCATATAAAAAGGTGAAATATTAAACACAGATATTTTATCATAATTATTTGATTTTTCTATATATAATTTTCTCTGAATATTTTTTTTTTCAACTTATTGAGTTCAGGTTGGAACAATTTAAATATTAGTCTTGTGACTGTGTCCTCTGCACCTAAAGGGAAATTTGCTTCAGCTATAATTATTCTGAGGTGCTTCACCTGTTATATTTGAGCAACCACTTTTCAATGACCTTTTTATTTAACAGGCAGAATTGCTTTGTGTGTCAGCACAAAAGTGTTGACACGAAAGGACTTCAGCAGCCTTGAAACTTTCAGATAATGGTTTTCAGCTCTGTTTGTCATCAGCTGCTGGATTTGGTGAAAATCTTTGAGGACGGCCTTAATGATACTTAATTGTAAAAAAACAAAACAAAAAAATGCTTCATGGAGCCACAGTGGGACAGGAAGCCAGGATATCCCTGCTCTGTACAGCATGGTTGAGCTGGGGCCTCCCTGCCACCAGGAGTCTTAACCAAATCTAATTTGTCTCCTCATTCTCCTCTTCCTCCTCCCTGCCTCAACCCATCATTCTTCCCATTAAATGGTACTCTCACACCTTTTTCCTTACACCCTTCTTCTCCGACATCTTCCTCCTGTTCCTCCTCTGGCAGGTGGGATCAGAGATGGCGATATCTGGCAAGGCAGTGGGCCTGTACTTTGAGGAGAAGTTAGAGGAGATGTTCCCAGGCCAAATCTTCCCTGACACACCGGAACCCGAGTCTCCGGAGGAAAAGGAAAGAGAAAATGACACAGATGACTCTGAGGACGACTTCATACAGCCCAGGCGCAAACGGTTGAAAACGGATGAAAAAGTTCTTCACATCAAATAAGAACAACCATCAACAGAAGCAAGAGGATTATAAAAAGAAAGAAGAAACTGTCTTCCTCTTGTCCCACACTTCTTTCTTTGGAAGCAACAAACAAAATATGAGGTTTTCTATACGAACTGGTATAGCTCATTGTTGCCTTTAAAAGAATTGTCAACGTAGGCTTTTTTGAAAAGTTGAGGATGGGAAGATGGATAAACTGCATTCCCTCTGCATTTCATGGACATTAAACTTGTACAGATTTTGAAGTAGGATTTGTTTTCCAGTAGTTGGCAATTGGTTCTTTATTTTCTATCCATTTGCATTTGTAGATTTGTTGTGGCAATTGCTTTATAAAACATTTAAAGCCCCTGTTCTGTTTGATGTATTATATCTATACTTTGACATGGAGTCAACCAAGTATTTGTTTAACTTTGTGGAAATGATATATGAATAAGAGAGTTTAATCCTCTGAAGGTATTCCTACAGTATAGATGTTTTGGTGCGTCATCAATAAAAACATGTTCTGGAAATATTTCATAGTAAATTTGTTTGTGGAGTCAGTTTGGGCTTACGTAGGTTCAAAGTAAATTAACTACAAAGATTATCTATTAGAATGATTCTGGTTTTATTTACAAATGGTTTTGTATCATATCTACTTCTCAGGGATGAGTACATTAAAATGTTGAGTAAACTTTCGTTGTGGAAACAGTTGTAGATAATTCAGACATCTCAAGAGCACATCAAGAAAAACAGCTTTAAAAAAAAAAAGTAGTGCATAAACTGGCGTAGTCTGTTATTGAATTAGAAATCTGGACTAATTATAAACGGTTTAGTAAGTTTGTTCAACAGCCAACAACACAGTATCCAGGGCTGAAAATAGAAGGTTTCAGAGAAACTGAGCATTAAAAAGCTCAGGCGGTGGTTCAGGATGGGTCAATGTTAACATGAGGACAAGTTTGTTCAGGTCAAAGCGTCAGTTAAGCTTTTACATAGCAGGTGCGCAAAAAGGTGAGGTTTTTAGGCAACTTACTGCAAACCTGGACATAAAACTGCACGTGCTGACATCAGTAAAGTTAGGTGCTGAGTCGTAGGTTTGCCAGCGTCAGCTGACACATATTGCATCGCTTCCGAAATTTCGAAATCATCATGTGCGTGCCTCAGTTTTTTTCATCCGCTGATTCAGCGTCTGACGTCTGGTTACAGCGTCTTTCTCCGGTTGGTGTCGTTTGGCTACTGAAATAATGTATATATCTAAAGAGGGACGGGGAACTTTAATTCAACAAGTTTCTTTGTTTTACTTGGTAACAATGCGTCATCTCTTAATTTACATGTAATAGAAGAAACCCGCATTCTGTAAAATAAATGGGAGTTGGGGTATTTATTGTCCTTGCTGTTTTTCATACCCGATCAGATTTAATGAACCTGATCATACAGGTTTGTTTTTACACGACTGCATTCTACAGTGTAACGTTAGAGGGACGTACGAGGTCACAACTTATGACGGCTCAGGACTAATTACTGAATTACCATGCCGGGGACAAATAATACACTTAACAGGGTTTGTTGATATGTGATGAGGGTATGTGAAATGTGCATCCCTCTTCTGCAGATACATAAAATTAACATTAAAGCATTAGCTTGTTCCACAGCCTTACACCTTTCGCACCACAGTCTCGACCAAAGAGGGCTGGCCACAGATGTGATGTCATTAAGAACTGACCAAAGGCGATGACTTGTTTTACAGAAAGGAATGCGAACTAATGATTAAATTATTTTTTTTAAAAGGAGATCCATTGATCCAGGGCCCAACGAAATTCGTCTAATTTGAAAGCTGTTGTGGCTTGTTTTTCGTCTCATGAGCCCCATGTCACATGACGAGGCTTCCAGTGACGTTTAACAGACTCGACCAATCAGCTCACAAGCATCCATCTCGCTTGTTTATTACCTGATTCCGTGTTGCATAGCTTCTCGAGTCGGAGAGGTTGCTGCTCTGTATAGGACTCCATGGCATTGTCAGCGGCCACACAGGCAAGATAAACATGTTTTATTAATTTTCAGCGGGCTACTTTGGAAATGATTTCTGTCTAAAGACGACAAACAAGACAGTAAATTGTTTCGTTGTTGGTCGATGTCCTTGCTAACCTAAATAGCTAACAAGTTATTTAGGATATTTTAAGTTTTTGTTATTTTTTTAGTGTGTAGTTATTGTTTTGTATCTGTGTAATGTACAAATACAACTGCACACACTCTTACTTAACCCTCAGTGTTGGTCTGAAAAGCGGACCTGGTCTCTAAACGGGGTGCTAGCTTTTAGGGTTTCAACAACCTTTGAACCCATTTCGACAGCTTTATCTGAAAATACGAGTTATTTCGATATTTTCTGTGCGTATGTGATGTTCATATGGATGATCAACTGGCTGTTTTTGAGTAAGAGACAAAGTCCTAAAATGGACTTCTCTCCTCCATATAGTTGACACATTTACGCAACATTAAACTCATTATTGCTTTCAACAATCGTGTAAACATGGTTTATTAACAACTTTGCCTGAGTAAAACCTGAGAATGACTGTTTTGTTTTCCTATTAGTTCAACCTTTGAATTGCCAAAAATATAAAAACTTTGAGGTGGAGGCCTTATTTACATTATAATCAGATGCATTGTGAGGAACTAACTTCTCAGATAAATACAAGTCTGTCTCTACCAGCAGAATATGTGGACTGACAGAGTTCTCACAAGGAGAACCCTTGGATGGACCACTGAAGGAAACTTCACCTCCTTGTGTCCTAATGGGTCCAAATGGGTTTGGGAAGGGCTTGGGGAATGTGCCCAGGATGGGAGGGACATGGCCAGCATCTACTTAGGCCTCCTGTCGATCCTCTGTTTCATGGTGTCATCACTTCCGTGAGTGTTTTGTGTCTGCATTTTAATTTTTAACATATGTTTATATGGATTCACTGGTTCAGTGTAATAATTGTGTCTGCTCTCCCTCTGATTACAGACAATACTACAGCTCATGTAAAAAAGGGAATATGGACAGTGCTCTCTCTATTTGGTTTTTGCTGCTGTGGTTGGGAGGAGACTCCTGCAATCTGGTGGGCTCCTATTTGGCTGACCAGCTTCCACTTCAGGTAATGTATAAAGAAAGTGGGATGCAGTCTTGTGTGTTCTGGAGGTTATAAATGATCACCTGCTGATTAAAAGCTTTTCAGTTTGAAAAAAATATGGTATGGTTCTGCACTGGCATTCTATTTACATTTAATGAACAAATGTTATATCATATTTCAGCTGTTGTTTAATGCCCTGAAATAGGTTTTGTATTTGTTTAGCCAGTCATGTTTTTTGTGATGTTTTTTGTTTGTTTAAAGATACAAAACAAAAAAGAATGAGATAAAAAGAATGAGATGAAAAAGCCGCCACACAGAGATCGAGCAAATTTCTGTAGGTTGCTTCACTTTGTCCGCCACCAACAACAAAAAATTCTACATACAGGGCTGCGTTTATCATATCCATTTATCATAGGATGAGTGGCTCAAGCAAGATCAAAATGCCCAGCATGTAAAGACTAACCCTGTCTTGAATTTTGTTTGTGTGTTTTTTTTTTTCTTCTTTCCTTTATTTAAAAATTTATTTGCACCAATTTCTGTTGGACTAATGAGGAAGGTTAAAGACAAGCAACTTACAACTGAAACATTATTTAAAAAGACCTCAGCGGGGAAAAAAAAAGGGGAGTATATTGGGATTAATGCTTCAGTTGTTATTGTTTAGTTTACTTTTCACTTCACCAAAGTGGTTCCAGTGTTGGTTTGGAGCCAGAGCCTAATTTGTGCCCAGTTCTTTTGGTTTCAATCACCAAAAGACCAGATTCAGTTATAAAAAAGAAATCCTATGCTGGCACCAGAGTGAAAACTACCAAAGTCAGGGGTGTCAAACTCCAGTGCTCGAGTTCTGCTGTTCTGCAGGTTTTGGATGTTCCCCTGCTTCAACACACCTGACTGAAATTAACTGGCCATTGTGCAGAACAAGATGTTTACTCCATTTGATTTGAATCCAGCATGTGTGGAGCAGGGAAACATCTAAAATCTGCAGCATGTGTGGAGCAAGGAAACATCTAAAACCTGCAAGACAGCTCCCCTGGAGGACCAGAGCTTGACAACTCTGACTTGAGTTATGGTGACTTGGGAGTCACAAGTAAAATACTGTGATTGCCATATTTACAAATCCATAGTCATGTCAGCATTTAATCTGTTTTGATCCAAGAGAACAATAAAAGATTTGAATTTTAACATCAACCCGAAATCAAAGATGCAGCGGAAGAATATAAGCTAACTGTTCCTCTCATTTTCCTCCCGTTTAATGTTTAATGTCTTTAGTTGCATGAATGCTGCTCAGTGGGCCATGTGAAACAGTGCTCATAATCACGTACATATAAAGGCCCCTGTCTTTAATCGATCCTACAAAAAAAGTCAATAAATCCCATGTATATTGGCTTTCATTTCATAGATAGAATATTTACAAATGGGAGCTTTTGTATAAAACAGTGTTTTAAGCTATAATATTACTCTAGACTTGTTCTGTGTATGTTTTTCTTTGTCATCTAGAAATATACAGCAATTTATTATGTGATAGCTGACATGTTGATGCTGGCCATGTACATGTACTACAAGCTCAGAAACAGAATGGCTGAGGGTGAGTGCTTTGTTTTTTTTTTCTTAATTTCCCTTACTCTTTTGGTATCCTACTGCTATTATAGTCCTAACTTATTTAGTTGGATCTAAAATATTTATTTTTTTAGATAGCTTTCTGATCTCCTGTAGATCATCACATGCTTTAATAATGCTGGGGTGTTTGTTCTCTCACTGGTGACATTTAACATGGTAGACCTTGTCTGATGGAATCTATTGAGATGTTTTTCTATTGATGGTGAATTGAGTTGTCTCTCCAACAGGCAGGAGGGTTTTAAATGTGGTGGGTATATCCTGCATTCTGGGCGCCACTGCAAGCCTCACCATCTTCCCGGGTGTAGGTCCCTCACCTGAAATAATTTCCACTGGGTTCAGAAGTCGATCCTTGCTCTCAACCACTGATGCCAGCTCCATTCAGGTGAGGCCAGTTTATTAGTTAAGGTATTGATCTCAGTGAAGGGAAGTGGACTAGTTACGTATGGCTGGTTGTTTTGATTGTGGTGATTTTATTTCTACTTCTCTGTTACGTTAGGCTTTTACCCCAAAAGAGATTATTGGTTTCTCCATCGGGTCAGTGTCGTCAGTCCTCTACCTCTGCTCCAGACTTCCACAGATGTACACTAACGTAAGTCTGACAGAGTGAGCTCTGCCACAAATGTGAAAATTATTTATCTTGATTCATCAGACTTATCTGGTTAAAAAAGGTTAATAATATAATACTAAGAATTTGCTAACAAATGGATGAAATGATCATTAGAACTAGCATTCTCATAATAGTGTCACCATTCCAGCGCAGTTGTACAACCCCAATTCCCATCACAAATGGGATGCTGTGTAAAATGTAAATAAAAACAGAATGCAATGATTTACTAATCTCACAAACTCCCATTTTATTCTCAGTAGAACATAAACAACATATCAGATGTTGAAACTGAGACGTATGACCATTTCATGGGAAATTACTAACTCATTTGAATTTGATGGCTGCAACACTGAACCCACTAGAAGAGGGCTGGACCCTCTTCCATTCTGGAGTTTATCCCGGTGGGAGACGCAGAGCACGTGTGGGCATAGTCATTGCCCCCCTCTCGTACAGGCGCCCCCCGACTTGGCACCTGTACGAGAGGGTAGCCTGCCTCTGCCTTTGGGTGGGTGAACAGGTCCTGACTGTTGTTTGTGCCAGTGCACCAAACAACAGTTCAGACTACCCAACCTTTTTTTGGAGTCTTTTGATTGGGTGTTGGAAAGCACTCCTTCCTTCATCCTGCTGGGGGAATTCAGTACTCATGTGTGCAATTACAGTGAGACCTGGAGGGGCGTGACTGTGAGGAACGGCCCCCCAGATCTGAATCCAAGTGGTGTTTTGTAATTGGACTTCTGTGTGTGTCATGGATTGTCCATAACGAACACCATGTCCAAGCAGAGGGGCGGAGCTGTCAACTGATGAGTTGGCTCAGATGGAGGGGGAGGATGCCGGTCAGGCCTGGCAGACTCAAATGTGTTGTGAGGGTCTGCTGGGAACGTCTGGCAGAGTCCCCTGTCAGAAAGAGTTTCAACTCCCATCTCCAGCAGAGCTTCAACCATGTCCCTGGTGAGCCGGGGGACATTGGGTCCTAGAGGGCTGTGTTCGGTGCCTCTGTTGTTGAGGCGGCAAACTGGAGCTGTGGCCATAAGGTTGTTGGTCTCTGTTGCGACGGAAATCCTTGAACTTGTTGGTGGACACCAGCAGTAAGGTCAGGCTGAAGGAGTCCTATCGGGCCTTTTTTGGCCTGTGGGACTCCGCAGGCAGCTGATGGGTATTGGCAGGCTATATAGAACACGGCTTCGGCGGTCGTTGAGGAAAAAATTCGGGTATGGGAGGAGTTTGAAGAGGCCATGGAGAATGACTTGCGGACAGCTTCGAGGAGATTCTGGTCCACCATCCGACAGCTCAGGAGGGAGAAGCAGTGCTCCATAAACACTGGGTACAGTGAGGATGGGGGGCTGCTGACCTCGACTCGGGATGTTGTGGGTCGGTGAAGGGATTACTTCCACAACCTCCTCAATCCCACCGATACGTCTTCTGAAACTCTCCTGTCTCTGGGGCTGAGATGGTTAAAAAGCTCCTTGGTGGCAGGGCCCTGGCGGGGTCTTGTTTACGAGTGAGGGAAGGATGGAGCGGGAGATCGACAGGTGGATCAGGGCAGCGTCTGCAGTGATGCAGACTCTTAACATATTTGTATGGTGTTTGTTAATGCTAAGTGGACAGTCAGCAGTATTACTGAGCATTTCCTCGTTTGAACTGGAAGTAACCAATGAAAGTTTCTAAGTCATAGATTCAAACTGTTAGGGTTTCAAATGTAATAAACCCGAGAAACTAATCCCTTTACCCCTCTTCAGAACAGGCTGGCACATTCTTCCTTTTATTGAATAAAACAATAGAATTTTAATACAGTCCACCTTGAGCTGGCACACCTCCGTCTAGGGTTGATGTCTTTGTGACAGCCTGTTATTGAGTTATTGAAGGCTTAAACGACTTGTTTGGCTAGTCTGAGTGCAGTAGTGTGCACTTCAATGGTCTAAACGTGGCAGTATGTGTTGTCCTCAGAAGAGTATTTTGGCACTGAATCAGCTTAAAGGTGATTGATTTCATCATCACAGCTGAGCTATTTCATGCGCTTCAGGCTGTAAATGTAGAGGTCAAACACTCATAAATGAACAAAATGAGAGTTAGTTTCTTTGCTATATGCTGAGGGAATTTTGTATAAAATGTCTTCACAGTTCCACCAAAGCTTTTAGCCTGCAGCTGAAACTGTTGCAGCCTCAACCATTTGTCTTTCTTCCAACTCTGTAGCTTTGCATGTCAAGTGTGTCTCTGCATTGTGTGAAGTTTGATTCAGGACCTTTTTTCATATTTTATAGCCTCTTTGTAGAAGATCTGCAAACTCTGCAGAGACATTGATTTTAATCGAAGACTTCAGACGTTCAGACTAAATGCTCTTTTGAGAATTTCTTTGTGTTTTATGGGATTAAAGAAAATAATCGCTTGTTGACTGGACAACCAGCGTGGCTCTGTGTAACAGCAGTGTTTGTGCACTTTGTCCTCTCACAGACTCCAATAATTTGGAGTAAAGTAAATGCTTTATTACAAACAATGTCTGCAGAAGATGAAAAGAAAGAAAAGTTTATCTAAGGAAAAGAAAGAAGATTCAGTGTTGCTACCTGAAATCTGAGCAAGCAAAAAATAAGTGACTGTGATCCGAAATTGAAGGTGTTTTTCTCTCTGTGACACATCTTAAGACTAGATGAACACGTAGCAGCTGCGTGAAAGGTCATCCATTTCTTTTAAAAGATTTTTTTCTTCTTGACTTCTCCTTCTGTTGTCTCATCTCCCCCCACAGTACAAGAGGAAGTCTACAGAAGGAGTTTCTTACTTCCTGTTCGCACTTGTCATCCTGGGAAACACTACATATGGATTGAGTGTCTTACTGAAGAACCCTGAGCAGGGCCAGGCTGAAAAAAGTTACCTAGTTCATCACCTACCATGGCTCATCGGAAGCCTTGGCACCCTCTCCTTAGACCTCATTGTATCCTTTTAAAGAGATAAACATGGCAGCTGCAGCGGTGCCTCAGAGTTCTTGGTAATCTCAGGTACATGCAACATTTTAGGCAATTCTTAGGTTGAAGAGAAGACTGCTCATCAGACGGCTTTAAGTCTTGTGACTGTGTGTGTGTATGGAAACACATTATTTATTATCCAAAGTCCAAACACAAGCAGGTGTATGTGCCACTCTGGTGGCTTAAAGATGGCACTTTGTGTCTTTGCACAAAGCTGGTTGACTGAAGCATCAATCTATTCTAAATAAGAAGCTACAGCTTCTGACTTAGCAAAAACAGAGTAAAACCCACAAGGTGTCTGTTTACACGTCTGTTGATTTAACAGATGTTATAATATCTTTATTAATGAGTTTTAGAAGTACCACACTTTTGGACCAAGTCTAACATGTTGTTTCCAGTCTGTAGCTTATAGTGTTTTTATGTACATTAAGCTAATTCTGGACTAGAGTTTCAGATTGACCGTAGAAATATTACTGTTGCCCATTTTCTTTTCAAACTTTCACCAATAAATATAAACACTTAACCTTTAAGCTCACTTTACTTTAAGGTCTCATATGATGCAAAATTCACTTTCTAAAGGTTTTCTAACAGTCATATGTGTCCTCATAGTCTGTGTATGAGGCCCAAAAATGAGAATAATTCTGTCACCTCTCTCACTTGCTTGCCACCTCTCTGGCATCACTCATGAACAGGTACATGCAATGGGCTCACTAGAGCTACTTTTGGAATGGCTAAAATTAAGGATCAAGGCTGAATTTGGGGTAATACACTTTGAAAACAATGTTGTTGGACCTCTGAAACCCATGTGAAGTTGTTGACAAAATGTGTAATATGGTAAAAGCTCAAGAATGAGTGAAAGGACAGTACAGCTTTAAATCAATGAAGCATTAATCTCTGTTTCACAGTGGTGCTCTAAGGCAAAAATATAAAACCTATAATGGGAAGATTTTTTTTAATGAGTACAGCTGAAGCTCGCTGTGGCAGTACTGAGACTCTGGTGAGGTTGAGTGACTCTCTTCACTCTTAAGTATCCTGAACTTTCAGACCTCAGTGGAAATGCAACAGACCAAGGGCCGAAATAATTTCTTAGCTCATGTAGGGGAAAAAAAACCAAGAAAGTATAGATGATAACGCAGGAAATGTCTAAGCTGATATTGCACTTCAATGAGGATATTTAAAATAAACTCTGACTAGCTTTTTAAATTATTTTAAAGCAGTTTAATTTATCTATTACTAAGTTTTGGACCAAGACTCAGGATCATTATACACAGAAAATCATTAAAGCTGAACAGAAAGAATTGCCATCTATTTTCCAGTCTGTGTGTGGTATAATCCGTTTAGTTTTGAGAAAAGGAATTATTACTGGTTTGAATTACGTCCAACAGGAAGTTCTTTTGGCTTCCTTAAATTTATGTTTCAGATCTCAGTACAGTTCATGATTTACCGCAAGACTCCAGCTCAGAACGCCAACGTGAACTTCGGAAACGACGAGACGACGCCTCTAATGGAGAGCTAAGCAATGCAAAGAGAGCGTGCTGGTGGGATTCGAGTAAAAACTCACCTCCAGTCAAAGTCACATGTCCAACACATCAGGATGAGGAAAAAAAAGAAGCAAAACTGTAATCTTTGGTTTGATTTTGTAGTCTTATTTATTATGCCTTCACCCTCTTTAATGTTTACAATGTGTTTTTATCTTCAGTAGTGCATTGACAGATGAAGTTCTTCACTCAGCTGATTTCTAGTGCTCTTACTTTTACATTTTTAAGGGACCGTTCAGGATTTTGAGTGTCAAACTTTTCTGGGCGCGACTCTTAACCTGAACTCAGTGCAATGTCAAACCATGGAAACATGTCAGAAACTTGACCGTACCGTGCAATGAGGTGTTTTTTTTATGTTTTTATTTTAGTTATAATGGTGCTTTTAAATCTCCAATCACCTGGATGGTTGGCTAACCACTGCATGCAGCCCAGTCTGATCCCAGTCACAGTGTTTCAGAGCACCTCCACTAACTGGATGCTGTTCAGACATGTAAATGCTGTGATGTGTTTGGATTTGGTCAATTTTAATTAACAGATGCACCAAGTGCCAAAAAAAAAAAAAGAAAAAAGATTATTGGGGCTTTATTTGGGGCTGTATTATTTTATTTTATTCTTTTTTTTATTACAGAGGTAGGACCTGTTTTGATTGTACTGGTGATGAAAGTTACATCTTTTCACACAGATTTTTGTTTCTTGAATTCACGTTTTCTTCTTCTCCATTTTGCACATTTTGATGCAACGTGTTGATTTTTGTACTCTAAGAAATGTATTTGTTTGGTCAGTGTACTGTAAAGATTAAACAAATTTCTCCAGTCCCTTCAGTTTGTGGAACATCTTTACTGAGTCTTTTGGTCTAATCCCACCGAGTCTTTTATGTCTGACCTGGTTTTGATTTATACATTTAATTGTAACAGATCCTATTATGAAGAAAAACTCTATGAGAGCTCCTCTCCAACAGCGTATTCTCCATGCCTCCCACTGCTTTCAGCCCAGTGGAGGTGAAGGTCAGCTCTTGACCTTAAAAACTGACCTGTGACCCTCTCACCTTCATTGACATCCACCCCCAGTGGCTTATTTTTGACCTGCTCATGGGAGTCTTTGACAGCCACGTTGTTTTTCTTCATTAACAGCCACATTGGCCTCTCAGTTGCACCCACCTCCCCTCATTACACCCACATACACAAATTCTCCCTGACTATTAAAAATAATGCAGTCACGCACACAGAAAACAGTAAGGGCCCACCCACCAAGGCAATAAAGTCAGAACAGAAAATATCAAGGGTTCACTAAGTCTCTCTGTGTGTGTGTGTGTGTGGTTATGAAACAGTGGCAGAAAGATTGTTAAGGGGGTTGAGGAGTCAGCAGGAAGAGCCAGTGATAGGGCGCATCCATCCATCACCAGACAACAAGAGACTGTTTATAAACACTATATGCTGGGAATTTCTTAATGAGACGGTTCCTACAAGCAGAGAGGGAAGGGGGTCTCTGTGGTTGCCAGTTCAAATCTCCAGCTTGATCAAAAAGTTCCTATGTGGCATAACCATTGAGAAAAGTCTGATTTTAATCTAGATAATCAGCGCTTTGTTTCCTAGTTCTTTTTTCTTTTTTTTCATGTTTGAAATTTTTCCTTATTTAATGAATCTTGATTTAATGCCTTAAAAATTTTTTCTTAGACTTACAGGAAAAGATGATCTTTGGTCACAATCCTGCACGTTCAACCAAAATACACATCTTACTTGGAAGGTTTTGTTTACTATGTGTGTGTATGAGAACAGAGACCATGCTACTGTCAACATTAAAAAGATAAAAAAAAAAAGGGGAAAGTCAGACAAAGTGACAGGACATTGAAACACACACTGCACAGCAGAGACGCTCCCACCATTGCTGGTGAGTCCACAGCCTCTTATTTAATGAAACCAGGCTTTCAAAAAGACTGTGTTACATAAAAATCTATGATTCAAGATTATATTCAGGCAGTTATTTCCCTGCAGCTTTCTCTGCCCGCTTTTCACTGATTTAAGGTGAAGTATTAATCGGAGTCGCATGATTGAAGAAAGTCAAGCCTGGTGCTGCTTGTAGGGAACTTAAACATTTACTCAAGCATGAAGTTATTTTAGAAAAACCAGGATGAAGGAGAAAAAAGGAACAATCAGTAAAATGTAAATCACAATATCCTCAACAGAAGAAGGAAAATGGTCTCAAATTCTTTTTGAAGCATTGGAAGATTTACATTCCTCTTCATGATAGCTAAATACATCTCCTCCCCGCCCCCTAGTCCCAACCAGACGTAAGCTATGGACTTTACTCAATAATTCCAGAGGCCACTTTAATGTAAGCGTTGGTTTCCTGTAAGTATCAGTAAACAGAACTGGCTGTTATCAAGCTGCAGCTACCAGCCAGCAGCTGCCTGATAAGAACAAGAGCTGACCACATGGAGAAGATATCCTCAGTAGGATTTATGAAGTGCTGAATTAATCTCTGAGCTTGTGCTGTGAGTGATCTGGGACTAATGAGTTTCAGGGTTGGAACATGCCACCCACTTTTAGTATGTATGTACAAGCAAGATTTTACTGTGTTCATGTATTGCTGCTTATTTTGTGTGTGTGTACAGTCACATTTCAGATGTCTGTTGAGCTAACTTTCATGTGTATTCGCATTTAAAGTCCTTCCCCCTCTTCTTCTTCTCCTTTTCTTGTTGCTAATCTCCCATGGGGGCGAGTACTCATAGCTAGGCCTGCGTTCAACAATGTGTCCAACAGTGTGACACCTCCAGAAGATCCATGGTGACATTTGCCTGCTCTCAGATATTGTCCCCATCATTTAGAGACAGTGTCATTGCTGCTGCCTGCTCCCTGTTCTCCTTTCATTCATCACAGACTGTCAGATGGTTCATCATTACAGCCACTTGTTTTGCCACACATGTTAAGAAGATACACACAGCTTTTCACAGAGAAATAACAATAATCAACCTCTACTCATGCAGTGGATTCATGCCAGAATCTGTCGGCAATCTCTCACCCAGCCATTTTGTCAACATGCAGACTCATTGTTATGTTCTTATTTACAAGTAGGGTTAGGGGTTGGGGTTAGCTACTCTGTTAGTTAGGGCTATGCTGGATTTATTCCTATTGTTCATTCCAAGTAAGCTAATCTTATTAAATAATTTTAAACCAATTTTGTGTGACTTAGAGCAGATGATAAGATTTACCTGTTTAACCTTTGTTTTACCTTTTACTTTCTTCTCAATCAGATTTATTTCTGATTAAATAAAGGTTAAAAACAACAGATGTCGCTAAGGGCCTTATAGGGTAGCTGGTGAGGATTCAAATTCACTCCTGCTGCTTTTTTTAGACATTGAACTGAGAAGTAACCAACATTCATTTAGATGCTTTGGGCGTCCAACAAGAACTGTTATCTTTATAACTTCTGTTCTGTTCTGGGTGAAACTCATTTTGTAAAGATGAAACATGGTATTAACACCAGTCATGTTGGAAAACATGAGATCTCATGGAAAGTGTTTGATTTCTTGCTATGTCTGAACAATCAAGCACTTTCTTCTTTGAAACAAACATAATACATCAGCAACGTAGACATGGAAAGTGACCTTTTCTTAATTGTTTACCGAAAAGACATGTAAACTTGAACTTTAGCATTTGAACAAATGGCCTCTTGTTATGTTTAAGCACTATATGATCCAGACTCAGTTATTTCAAGTCTGATCATAACAGAAAAGTTCTAATATCTCCCTATATGTAAACTGACAAAATGTAGGTTTACTCTGTTTATTTTTTCTAGAATGCTTCCTTTGCAGATATTTGCAACGTGTGCACACTTTTTCAAGTGCATAAATGACACTTTGACACAAACAGCTGCAGGATTTACCTGCAGAAACTCTTCTGAAAGTTGGGGTTCTTACAAACCTTTTTAAATATCAATTGATCTGCCCTTGAATTAAAAATGGAGTCCAGTTGTAGCTAAATTTGAAGATATTTGAAAAATGAGCCAAATATAATTAATTAAAGCATAAATATATATATGTATATATATATATATATATATATATATATATATGCTTTAATTATCTACTGTATTAATTGTCTGCTTCTTCACATATATTAAAAAGCTTAAGCATTTTCCATTTCCAGTTTTGGGATGTGCTTCCCTTTTTACGATAACTTGTTATTCACTGAATCTGTTTGTGACATTGGAACAGATAATGTGTGTAGTAATGAGTAATAGATTAAATGCAGTAGCTATGGTTTAGTTTGCTTTTCTGAGTTTGATTTTAATTGCTCTATAATTAGAATTTAAAAGGTCTTTAAAATCTAACATTTGGTTTTCTAAACCCTGCAGAGGTCATTTACCAACAAATCCAAATTTCTGTTTGATTACTTCTTATTCCCAGGAGTTCAACTCATCCTGAAGCAATGTTGTCGTTGTGCTGTGACCACATACTGTATGTACAAATTTGCCCTTTGGACGTGCTCGTTAAAGGAAAGACAGACTGTAGCTCACAACTACATTCCTGTTTCATCTCTCACTGAGATTGAGCATGATTGCACCAGTGAAAGCTCCAGTTTCAGTGAGAGTGATTGGCTCTCCCGCTAACCCTCTGCCATCCGCCAGGCATTGAGAGGGATGATAGGAGGGCGGGAGGACACTATTTATCCTCAGTAAGCATGCTGCATGTCAAATGGCCCTGCTCTGAGATTTGCAGACCCATGTTGGGGTCAATCCTCTGTCTTCTTCTGGCGGTTCAGGCCTCGACTTCTTTCGCCCTTGTTAACTGCGGGGGAGCCGGAGGTCCCGGAGACACTTTAAATCTAACTGCTGTCCAATATTAACAGCAGCACAAACAGAACAGTGGTAAACAAAAGGCAGAGTAAACACACTCCCAAGGCCTGGGAGACAAAGATGGACAGATACATTCACAGCATGAATATAAAGTGTAGTGTATGGTTGGATATGAGGAATAGGATTTGGTTAATCTGGATTAAATCTGCGATTAGCTTCTAGTTTGCACAATGCCTGTTAAAAAGCAAAAATAACAAAACCTTCAGGGTTTATTTACGTCATTAACTTCTACTTTTGGATACGCACACAGAAACACACCACAAGTGTTGAATGTCTCTCAGTCTGCCCATGAGGGACAAGGTCACCATCTTTCCCCTTCATCCCTGCTGTTTTCTGATCTATGAAGTCACAGCCAGGTCCAGCTGTTTGGACCACAATCCCAGCCCTGGCCTGGGTGTCCCTACTTTCCCTTTTGTCTACCCCCCCTGGGACCCTAAGACCCTCCTCCCGCACTACATCCACCACTGATGAAGAGCCTCAGCTGCACTCTTCCCCTCTGCTTTTTCCTTTTTTTTTCTTAAAGGCTGCTGGAATATTAGCCTGGACAGCTAAGAGACCTGAACACATCCTGGGAATTGAGGAATTCACTTCCCAGATCCTCCATATCTGTGTGAACCCTCTGAGTAATTGGGTGTGTTTACGTCTTTGTGTGTGTGAAGCTAGATCCTGTACAGCTAGCTGGAGAAAGGATTTTCTGTCCAGATGAGAGAGTGGACTGAACCTGAGATGAGCCTTTCAGCAGGGGGTTTTCTTTCTGCCTCAGATGGTTTCTGCTCCACAGAGCAGCTCCAGTACTATGGTGAGTTCACTGTCACACTTCTGTGTCTTCTTCCTCTTCTGCTTCTTTTTCTGGCATCTTTTTGTCAGTGTTGTTTAGTTTTTTACTCTCACTTCTTCTATTTCTTTCTTTATAATAAAATCAAGATTTACATATATGTTAATGTTTACAATAATTCAACTCTGGCCATCCAATATGGGAAGTTCTGACTCAGTCATTGGTCAACTGCTGGCATGTCGTCTGACTTAAAGCATGAAAGCATTTCACTTGTAGAATATTTTAGACATCATCAGTCCGTGAACTGATGCTTTAACCAGTACAGAGGCATTGCCTTCATTCCAACAGGATAAAATAAAATGTAATTTATGCTGCTCATGCAGTTGAAAACTTAACTTTATAAAGCTGAAAGGGAGCATAATTTTTCCAGAGTACCCCATGGTAATCCTCATGGTAATCTACATAACCAGCTATCAGCCACTTTTATGAATAAAAGTGACTTTAATTCCTATAATTCATTGTTATGGAATTTATTATTCCAATTATGTCAGTCCTGAAAAACATCAAGAAAAAACAATAAATCCAAAAACAGTAAATTCCCAGCTTCTTAATGTTGTGCAGTTTTATGACTCTTAATTCAGAGTATAATTTGATAGATATTCTATGTTTTTGGAAAGACTTAAGTTTTATTTCAGCTTTTCTTTAAGATTCAGTCTAACTCTGACTTCAGCCACCCGGTCTTAATCTGATTGTGTAATCAGTCCAAAGTAATAGAAAAGTTGGTCAGTTTGTTTTTATAATTGTGCATTTTCACATTAAGTGTATTACAACTGTTTCTGTATGCAGCACATCCTCATCTCATTCACTCTGACAGCTGATGTATGAATACTAATCCTTTATTTACTGCCTTTTGAAAACTCACTGTCATGGAAAAAAACAGTTCTTGAGGAGATTCAGCCGGCTCGCTCCATGCAGGGAGACTGAGTGTGCATCAGAGGATCTATTTATATTGACCAGTATCATCAACAAATTCTCCCTGTTGTTGGAAGGGGGAGCCATGGGGGGTAGTTTGCTGGTGTCGCTTGGCTTCCTAGTGTGCGTGGGATGGAAGGGAGGCTGAGGAGTGTTTAGACAGCGTTCAAATAGTTTACAAACAGTGCGAACCACAGCTCTGTCACACGCCGTGAAAGCAAGGACCCCCTCCCCTCTAAGCAATTGCTAGAATCGTCTGGTAATGACAGGAAACATCTGGATGCAAAACAAAAGAAAGGAGAGAAAATGCAGGACAAAGGAGGGTTAAGAAGAAGGACTTTTAAACTGATCAGTGCAGAGACAGTCCACTAGAGACTGAAGGTTTACATGTGACACATGGCAAAGGAGGACTTAAGCCACTTGCAGGATTGCTGCAGACAAGTGTGTAGGTAAGGGGTTAAGTTATAATCCTCAAAAAGGAGACTTGGTGCATCATAAAATCTCCATTGGTTTTCTACCATAAGATTTAAAAAAATAAAGATAGAGGAAACTTGCTGATACCTACCATTCATTTTATCTTTAATTCTCTGAATCTGAGAGAACCAAATGCAAATTCTATTATTGGGTCACCAAGATATCTGTAGCATGACTTGCTAAAGGACAGTTTCACTCATTTTAGACATTAAAACTAACCTTATTAATTGAGGTAAGTTCTTTCCAAATAGGGTCACCTGCATGACGTTGGGTAAATTCTCTAGTCTCACATTCTAATTGAATCCAATTCACTGTTGTCCAATCATGATCCAGTTAAAACAAATCCATTAAATGATCCACGTCAGTCCAAGTTCATATGAGCCAAATTATTAAAAAAAATGCCAAGCAAAAGAAACCAGATTGCATTGAGTCTTGTCTTTGATTCAATCCACCACCCTGAGCCAGAGAAAAGGGGTCAGCAAGCACCAAAACTCTGAGGCAGGGATACCTGCTGAGAGAGAAAAGGAGAAGTACAAGTTAATGACAGTAACAATAATATAGAATATTTTTAAAAAAAGAGCAAAGAGAGAGACACGGAGGAAAAGCTCATTGCATAAGAGGATGTCCTCCAGCAGTCTAAGCTTATAGCAGCATAACTAACTGGATGGCTAAAGGTCACCCGAGCCAGATATAAGAAAGCTGAAAGCCTTATCTTAAAGGTGGAGGGGATTTCTCCTTCCCAAACTCAAACTGGGAGCTGGTTCCATAAGAGGTGAGCCTGATAACTGAAGGCTCTGTCTCCCATCCTACTTTTAGTAAACTTTCAGAATCATAAGTAAACCTACAGTCTGAGAGTTTGATTCAGTTTAATTCAACTTTATTTGTATTTCACAAATTTACAATAAAATCACCTCAGGCCACTTTACAGATATAATAAATTCCAGCCAATTCATTGTGATTCAATTTAAACAAATCCACATTAGTCCAATTTATAATAACTGTGTCCATACAAACCATTTCATATAAAGTGCCTGGCTATGGAAAACTTAATTAGGCAAGACTGAAGTCCTCTATATGGGAAAAATAAGATCTTTAAGGTCCCATTTAGGATACTAAGCTTGGTCCCTTTGGTCTCTTGAAACAGCAAGACAAAAAAGTGTGCCATGCCTCCTTTGGGTAGGTTGTCTATAGTACTTTTTTGTGCAGAGAGAAACCATCTCAAGAATTTCTGGAGGGTCAATGAGATGTAAAAGTCAAAATTGCTATAATTATCCCATAACAGCCAAATTCAACCAACTGAGATTTTGTGCCTCACACAAAATCACAGCTACATTGTGTTGATTAGAGAGCAAGGACCAGTTGGTGCTTTTTCTTTAGATTTTTTGAACCTTAAATTCGGCCAAACTTGCTTTTGTTAAGCTAGCCTAACTAGCTGCTGAACACTGGTCATCTCATCTAAGTGACTGGCCACTCACCATGTTTTCTGTTGGGCTTATGATGCTGATAAATGGGCTAAAAAGGTGTTCCCATGTGGGATTGCCTACAGATTTCACATTGGCCTTGCATGGCTACACTGGCCAAATGAAGTGATACTGAATGTTACATGGATAAACCAACCATAGTTAAACCAAGTGGACAGCCGATATGAGGTGTGAAATATTAAGTTTTCTTTTCAAGCTTAGATTTTCTGTTGCTATCCTCAAAATCTTTGTCCTCATATTTAAAGATCCCTGCTTGCCTGAAAATTTGGTCTACTGCTGTTCAAAACGATGTCTCCGCTCTCAGGTTTGCAGTTGCTTGTGTAAATATCTCTCCACTAACAGCTATTTTCTTAATCAGATTTTTTCTTTCAAAATTTTCATCGTGGATTGTGACCTTTTGCTCATGTATTGCTGTAAAAATATATGAGGAACAACCCAGTAAGAAAGGAAAGAGTGTCCTGATGTGATCTCATTGTGGATTGTATTATATAAAACCTAAATAAATCAACTATAACTTAGATAAGATTGCAGATAATCTGCTGTGCCAAATTTACCAGTTATCTTGAAGGAGACACTGTGAAGGAGGCAGTAGCTCTGCATGAACCCTCAGTGCAATGAGAGCTCCTTAAACTGGGGGGAAAGAACATTTGAATAAGCAGCAGTGACACTTACAGTATATTTGTACCCAAGCAGGGACATTTTGAGTGTTTCTGAAGTACTGAAGAAAAGCATTGCAATATCTGAACATCTGAACATGAAAACAAGACTGTTACTGCCAGATCACATAGATGTGATCTCATTTAAAGATGGTTACGTATTACCTTTCATAGGCCCCATTTCAAACTATAACCTTTCTGCTTTGATTTAATTAATTTATTTAAACTGTTCATTGAACATTTTCTTTGTCTTTTGGCTTTCTCCACATATAAGCAAAGAAACTATGCTTTAATTGCCTTGAAATCACAAGTTGATCACGTTATCTTGAGATAACAGAGCTCATTTATGTGCGATAATGGGGAAATTAATCTAGTTATTTTGAGAAATCAGCCTTTTCTTCAGTCCGGAACAGAAAATGAAATCTGTTATCGTTGAGATCAGAGAAATAAGTTGGGAACATCCATAACTGTAATCTTTTATTCTTTGCTGCATATAAGTTAAAAACTTGTTAAAGTAGGCGGCAATGCTAACGCTTCTCTGCTTCATCCAGCGGCTGCTTAAAAATGCCTTAATGGCAGAAGTATCTGCTGATATCATTAAGGCAATCTTGTTTTACATCAGACTTATTTTTGTTATCCTAATCCAGCTTGACAAAATACCATCTATGCAGTACTGATGTGTGACAATCATTAGAAGAATCCCTTTTGTTTTCCTCCTATTACAATATAATCAAGTCTCGACATCAAGAAAACAAGCTTTGTTGGACTAAGATAACCAAAATAGATCAAATTCTTATCACATCTTCTGTTTCCCCATGTTCTGTAAGTGCATGCTGTCCATCTCCAGCAAAGACTCCTGACTGTTGGGAGGTTGGGTGGGCTTTGTTTAATCAGTGTATGACAGGTCCCACCGCGGTCCCAGTCATTCTCATCCAGCTGTACTTTCATAGGCTGCCAGGGGCCACACATGTTTTCTCAATGGAGGCAGTACTTTGCAAAACACAAGCTGCTGCTGACCCAAACTCAGGCCATCTCAACACAGAAAGGCCATCAGAGACTGATTTGAGAAGCCAGGAAAAAATAAGGAGGTTAAAAAAAATCATAAAGGGTTACCGGGAGTCCTCAGCTGCATCCTGTTTCAGCAGTCTGAACAAGTTCACAAGTTCTCACTCTCAGCTTTTTATTTCATCCCATAAGAGTCATAAAAACAGTGAAGTCACGCAAAGTCCTCGTCCTCTCCTGCTCTTTGACTGGGACCTGCGTCATGTGTAAATGTTCAGCCAGGTTTCAGTCATGCTAGCGCATTAGGTTTTTCTGAGTATGAGAGAGGTATTTCCACTAAGATCGACAATGATATAAAACAAAACAAAGTACAGCTGAACAAAAAGATGTATTTTTCCAAATGTTTTCTGAAACTGGTTGATTTTCCTAAAATAAATGTGAAATGTTTTTTTTTTTTTTTTAATGTTGCTCTTCATGATTTCATTATGCACATTTTAAAAAGTTGCTATGTGATTATGTGATTAGTTTTACACTTAAGGGGCAGCTATCAGGCTCCTGGGGCCCAGTACTCCCGCCAGGGCTTATGGCCGTGGGGGGCTCTGGCCGGGGCCTTCCTCTACCTACATCTGGGCAGATGTGTGGTCATCTTCGTGGTGTGATGGCTGGGATTTATGCTCTGGTAGCACTGATCATCCCCTGGGTCTTGGGGTACCCCTGGGCAAATTCCTCATATTCTGCATGCTGACAGTCACTGTGTCCTATAGGTTTATATGCTAAGCTGTACTTTAGTTTATTTTGTGTGTGTGTTTGTTTCTAGTACTTTGGTTTTTGCTGTTATACATGTTGTTTTCCAGCTTGTTCGTCTCTTATTGGAGCTCCTGATGGTTGTCAGCTTTGTTTTCCTGTAAAAGCTGAAGGAAATTCTCGTGTTTCTGTTCAGGTGTAGCAGCTGGTTGTCGGGTGTTTCTGTTTGGATTGAAGGGTCGTTGCTTCTATCTGGTGTATCTTTAGCTCCTCTTTGTTTTTTCTATCTCCTTTTCTCTTCTGTTCACTCTTTATTCCTTTTTTTTGTCCCCTCCGGTCAGGCTCAGCAATATTATGTAAATTCAGTAATAACCAGTTTTTCAAAATAGTAAATAAATAAATAAAATGAGAATAAAAAAAAAATCAGATTATCAAGAGGAGCCATTTACCCATAAAGCTCCCCATGGCAAAGCAAATTTGTTGGGCACAACCCAGCAGCCAGACCATCATTCTGCTGCTACGATGCTGGACAGGACAGGTTAAATTTTACACTTAACGCCCCCTTTTGTAGGAGATCTGCTGGGTTTTAACAAAGGTTACGCTTGTGTCTTTGGTTAAATTTTTGAGCTTCCTGTCATTGATGTATTCCAGTAATATATATTTTTTCTTTTTACAAGTCAATACAATCATCTCTTGCTGTTTCTAAATATGTTGTGCATCCTTGTAAATGTGGATACAGCACACTCGTTTTTACTATAGGATCATTATTATTTTAAAAACAGCAGTATTTGTATATTATTAATATCCAGCTTTCTATTTTTTTCTTTTTTTTCCAGCTCTGATGATTATTTTTTCTTAATAAATTACAAATCTTTGATAAAAGGTAACTTGTGCTTTATTAAATTTCAGAAATATTATAGTCCTATTTCAAAATGACTATCAGGGAAAACTGAATCAAGTCTGATTTCTAATCTCTTTACCTTGCAAGTATTGATGTTACCTGTTCAGATTTTCTTTAAACTCTAGTAGAACAGTTAAAATATCTGATCTGAAAACTTCCATCTTATCTTTCAGACATGCTGGCTGACCCTTTGGGATATCCCCTGCAGGACCCCGACTTCCAGCTGCTCCCTTACAGCCAACAACAGTACATCCCCACCAACCTGCCCTTCTCCCTCTATGGCTCCCCACCTTCTTCCACCCCCTCTCCTTCATCCTCCTCTTCTTCCTCTCAGCTCTGCCATGCTCCGTACCAGTACAGCCCTCACTGCCTGGAGGCCTCCGGTGATACCGGCCCTGAGCCCCTCTGTGGGGGCTTGGCACAGGGACTGGGAGCGGTAGGCCTGCCTCTCGGGCGGAGGTCACGGATGGGGACAGCAGGGAAGGGCAGAGGTCACGATGAACTGTGCGTGGTCTGTGGAGATAAAGCCTCAGGGTATCACTACAACGCTCTCACGTGTGAGGGATGTAAAGGTATGCTCTGATTGCATTTGGGTTTTTTACATCTGTTGGTGCATTTTAAAGTTGCAGTCAATTTTTCCTTTTAACTGCAGGTTTCTTCAGGCGCAGTGTGACTAAAAAGGCTGTGTATCACTGTAAGAGTGGCGGCGGCTGTGAGATGGACATGTACATGAGGAGGAAGTGCCAAGACTGCCGGCTGAAGAAGTGTCGAGCTGTGGGAATGCTAGCTGAGTGTAAGAAGCATCTGGTTTGAAGACATGAAATGAACAGTGTAATCGGCATGAATACGACTTCTTTTATGAGACATGGTTGATTGTTTTGCTGCTCTGAAAATGTGTATAATTTTTCTTTCAAGGCCTCTTGACCGAGGTGCAGTGTCAGTCCAAGCGACTGAGGAAAGGAGGTAAAGGAAAAGGGCAGGAGGAAGAGGAGAACAGTAGGAGAGTCAGCTCTACTAGCAAGCTACCTGGGCAGGTATGACACTCCTGGATTAGCTGGTTGTCGGAGTTGATGACAGCTCCAGGAGGAGAAAAGTCATTATTTCAGTCCACAGCAGCAGACTATTTATTTGTTTGATGGCTGGTGACGGTGAGAAGATGGACCAGATGAACTCTTCTTCACCTTCTCCTCTCACTTTTCTGTATTTTTAAAGCTCTTTCTTCCTTGTTTCACTGTGAAGAAGTGAGTTGATTCATCGGACTAGTTTTGCCTTGTGTTAACCTCCATCTGTTCCAGGCTCTGTCTGGCAGCGTAACACGAGAACAAAAATTCCTGGTGGACAGGATGGTGGAGGCTCATCGTCTTTACAAAGATCAGGACAGCAGCAGTTGGGTGGGTTGTACTTAAAGAAGCTATGAATAAATCATCTTTATCTTGAACAGTTTTTAAGTTATCCTCAGGTTGTACCTCATGTTTATGTGGGCAGGTGTTTGAGTGGCCGTGTGCAGATGAAGAGGAAATTCTGTCTGATGTTTTATCTCCCCACCTACACAGGCTGCTGCAGTTTGCCAGGACAGTACCAGGTGAAAATGATAGAAAAATGTCTGTGTTCATCAGCAGTTTTCAAATGTTTTAAAACTCATTGTGAATATTAGAAGGTAAATAATCTTAAAAATGAAAGAAATTAAAAGAGAAGAGTGGCTGTCTGCTGTCCTAATTGAGGAAGCCCTTCAGTTTCATAACCAATTTAACAACTGCTCACTACTGCAACAGATTAAATTTACTCATTAGCCACAGTAGAATTTGACTCGAGTTCAGCGTTCATATTGTTAACACACTGAGGAAACCAGATTAGTCAGGTGTCATTTGCACATGCATTTTTAGTTCTGTCTACAAATATTCTACATGATATACGTCAGAGCTGCTCAGTGGTCACTCATATGCCTTAACCGTGTCATCTTTTTGCCAAATTTTTGGAAATATGCTTCACTGACCATCTGGTGGAGATTTAACTTCCTAGCTGGCATCTTGTGAAGCTGAACATTTTTACATAAATTCCTCTCATCATAATGATAAATATTCTGTTAGGTATGGGTTGGCATAGCAGCCCATCATTGTGCTGCACTACCGTGCTTTGCAGAAGGGACAGTTTTTTCCTCCAAACATGGGTGATTATTTTTCCAGTTTTGGAGAAGTAGCACTTTCTTTCTGCTTCTAGGAAACAGCTTGCATCAAGGACATGCTCCCAGTGTTTATATGCACTTGCACACTATTGTTTATGGCAATGAATAATAATAAATAATATTTTATTAATCACAACTGGAATATTAGCCTTTGCTTTGTACTCATCTTCAGATGAAGAGCCGGGGAAGTAGTTCCTCCAGGCCCAAATCCACCTCTCTACCCACTAGGCCATCACTTTCCCAATGAGATATTATGGTACCATTATTGTGGTACCACAATACTACATTCACAATACCATGTGGTATTTTGGTCACGTGGCCATTTAGAAATTGCTCTGAAATTCTGAGTTTTGAAAGGATTTCTTACAGGATATCTCCAACTACACCCCAGACAGACTCATTTGATTACTAGAATATCAGAACCCTTGTTAGCCATGAAATCATTTTAATTTTCCAGTGGTATTGTACTGGACAAAGTAGATCTCCTTATTATTACCAAAACTATAGTTTGCTATATACTATAGTTTGCTAAATTAGATATTGTGGCACATTTACAAAAAATACTTTTTTACAACAAAGTTCTGTTGTATTACCTTTTACATGTAGGAGGTATATCAAAGAGCATTAAATGTTTCTTTGAATATAATAGGAAATCTACAAGAAACAGTTTTATAAAATATGTGGAGAATGAAAGGGTTTCAAAAGTTCTCCATGGTTATGTTTTTATGTTACTTTGTTATTAAAATTCTGTAATTTAGTCAGGATTTTACTCATGATGAAGTATAACAAAACAATGAAAACATAAAGAATCATGCTCTCCACACAGGTTTCGACCTCCTGGATTTCTCAGACCAGAGCGCTCTCTTGTCTGTGTCTTCGTTGGAGGTCATGTTCTTGCTCTCAGCTCAGCAGTTTTCCTACAATCCAGCGAGCCCCAGTCCAGGTGAATAAACCACAACCAGACAAGGATGAGAAAACACAGAAAAAAGCAAATAAACAAACCAAACCAACCAACCAACCAACACGCCTTCCACAACAACGCATTAAATGTTTGATGCAAGTCTTAATCTTGATTTATCATCAGTCCTACAGCTTTTTAGCATGTCGACACACAACTGGCTGAGAAATTCCGAGTCGAAGGAATACGTCCAGAGCAGGACGCTGATCAGTGCAGGTGAGCTCATGGATTCTGACTAGTTTTACAGTCAGTGGAAGAAAGTGGGTCAGTGAATGAATGAGGCATTTCCCTTTTATCGATGTCAGTAGGAAACAGTGAGGATTTCCTTGGACCGGTACTCAACTTCCTTCAGAGTATGGCAGTGCTCCAAGTGACAGAGCCTGAATATGCTCTGCTTACTGCCACAGCCCTGCTGTGCTCAGGTCAGACCAGGAACCTTCAGTTTTTAACTGTCTGGCTTGTAATAAATAATTCAATAAGTTCAGCTGCAAATGACCATTAATAATGTATGTGGCTATGCAGCAATTTGATTTTTTAGTCTGTGTGATTAAAAATATGTGTATAATACTAAAGTTATATGATTAATAATAATAATATGGTAATTAATGTGTCTATCCCTGATGGGAAACAAGCACAAGGACTCCCTGTAATCTTCTGCAGCATTTTGAACCCGTCTCTCTGTGGTCCTGTTGTGCAGACCGGGTGTCGCTGCAAGCAGCCAGCTGTGTTGAGAAAATGCAGGAACTGATCCTGGACCTTCTGTCAAGGGTGTGTGGGACCCAGGCTGGAGCACCACGGGGGGGAGCACAGCGGTTTGGCCGCCTGCTAGGCAGACTGACGGAGCTACGAACCCTCCATCACAACTACCTCCTCCTGACAAGACAACAGGGCGGACACTGACGGAGAAGAAATGATAAAATTAGGGCCGTCATCTCTGGACTTCCCTGTTCTACGTTAAGTTTCAGGACTTACTTGTACAGCTCCTTCAGCATTAAAGCTCTTTACCTGTTGCAGACAGGACGTTGTTGGACCAGCAGGTGGACTGTAGAAAACTGATGTAATTTTCTAATCTGACTTCAATCCTGCAGTTATTATGCATAAACTTCTGAAAAGTGCCTTTAGATTTCTGTAACTTGGTTGAGCAAAATATTTTAAATGTCCTTTTATACTTGTAGCATACAGCAAAAATACACATTTTAATACTATTCACTTTGTGGAATAATGTTAAAATAAAAGAAAACTGCTGACTGATGCTTATTGACGGAAAAAGTGAAGATCATGCCAGTTGAAGTTCTGCATCCTTGCTGGGAAAACATTAATATATGAAATACAAGAAGGACTTTAAATGTAAAAGAAGGGAAGTACACAAAACCTTCTGCTTTAATTTAACATTTATTTCCCCAAATCAGGAAATAACTGCTTAGAGACAAAATTCAGTGAGAAAGTAAATTAACAGTAGTACAAGTTGATGAAGATGTACTTTTTCATTGATAAAACAGGGCTCTGAGTAATAAATAAAACCATGAAAGGGATCAACGTCAAAGAATGATGGTTGGTCTTGAGTAAAAATCAAAATAGAGCAAACGTGAAGTTTTGTGGTAAAATATTGGGCTGCATGTTTTTAGAACTTCACTACATTTGTTTTAAATAAGATTTCTCAATTTAACCAATATAGCTTTATTTCTATAGTTTTGCATTTCATAAATAAATTATTTCTCTCTGTATCAAAAAGAGAATTCAAATATAAAGAACAATGGCTCATTGTGTTGTATGCTGAGAATACACACAGTGCACACACAAAACACAATGAAATTACATTGGAGACAAGCTAAGTACACGGCAGCAAGTCAGGAATTATTTCAGCTTCACAAGTATACATAGCCTCGCTTCGTCACTTGTGGGTTGATTGAAATACGCAATTTAAAACGGCAACATTAAATTAATATGAGTTAGATAATAAACACATATGTACACAGTGTGCTATTAAAATATACAAGAGTCTTTTGAAAAAGATTAAAATGTATTTAAAAAAAAAAAAAGCTATTGTATAAAAGATGGCAGTGATCCATTCATCTGTCGTCTGCAGTTCATATAAATGCCAAATCTTTCTTCGGACATTTTGATCCCTTGGCAGTAGCATTATATAAAATAGTGGGATCTTTTCTATATTTGATCCAGACATATTAATGGCATCCATCTGAAGTAATCAGCCACCTCGATACATCCCTGAATGGGGAAATTTACCTTACCGACTGCAGCAACATGGGGCTTAAGGTAACTTCTTTTACACATCTTGAACACGAAGGCAAGCGGCGCTGCTCTGTGTGTCAAACACTAGTGGTTTGATAACGAACTGCAGTTTAGGATTCAGTGCTGCAACCTCCACAGACCCCAGTGTGAATACAAATCCAACTGGCAGCAGGACTCTGACCACCTGCCGCTTTCATGGGAGGGAGCTGCCCCCTACAGGTAGTTAGAGGTCACAAAGCAGTGGCTGTGGCTCACTCGGCTTTGATGGATCATGGCCCGGTCGTACGCCACCTGCACAGACTTGCGGATGCTGGACTTGCGGCCCTCCATGACGCGCAGCTTGTCAGCTGTGTCGTCTACACCCAAAGGAGTCAACTTGTCACGAGGAAGCCACTGCCTACAACGCCGGTGACAGAGATAAATATTATTAGAGCATGAATGTTGATGGATGTAGACTTGTCTGATTTAGCCAAACAAATCTGAAATGTTGATGTAAACTAAAAAAAAAACAAAACAAAAAAAACCCAAAAAAAAAACACAAAATAAAAAAAGACTGCAATACGAACTAAAGCATGGATTTCTACCAAATTTTTTTTAAATAAAATGATATCTTATCACATCTTAGTTACACCTTTAATCCTAATGTTTGCTTCAATACGACACTGTTAGAAGATCAATAAAAATGGAATTATCATGTCGGTCTGAACAAAAGTGCTTTTGTCCAACCAAAATCCCATTAACAGATTTTTCAAAGTCTGACCAACACATCCTGATAATCCAGTCTGAAGTTGGATTTCTCTTGCATGTATATGCAGAGAAAACAAACAAACAAACAAACAAATAAATAAATAAATAAAAATCCTGAACCTGGAGGTTTCCAGAATGGATACCACTGTAATCGATCTAAAATTTCATCACAATATCACACAGAACACATTTTAACTTATTCCTCAACAACATCCGACTATTTCTATATTTAAAAAAAGTTTTGTTCTAAGCAAAAATTTACAATTTTAAAATTTGCAAGAGATCATTTTAAAAAATAACCATTTTAACCACTGGCCTGTTCTTTGGCAAACTCAGATTTATAGTTATGGTACAGCAATATAAAAAAATGATGATACTCCATGTCACTACAATGTGGTCCTCATACATGTAATACTTCTAATATTCAAAAATAAAGTTTTCCAAGTTGCCATTGACAAAATGAATATATTACTATACCCTTTGCTGGAGTGCTCATGTTAATTATCTGTACTGCAGACCCCCTCGAAGGCTCCATTTCTTATACAGACTGTTTTTGATCCAACCTGAGATCATGCTCATTTTCTATAATGCTGTTCTTGGTAGCATCATCAGATACAGTATGGCTGCAGGGTTTGGCACATTTACCGTTCAGTCTAAATCTAGACCCACAAATATAGTGAAATCAGCAACAAAAGTAAATGGGTCAAATAATCAGTAACCAGAAGCTGTTCTGTACTGGGATGCCTCAGTACTGTCAAGCCAGCTACGGATGCAAGCTGACGTCAGATAGAGGAACATCCATCACTGATCAATGCATCCGATCTGACGACTATCATGTCTGACAATGAAGTTCAACTATCACTCATTTACAGAACTACAGATCTACACCATGACTGTAGCATGCAGTAATGCACTTCTATATGTTGTTCTACATCAACACTGACATTTATAATTGGCTGTATGTTTTTCCAAATTTAATATCTGATGACTGCTTAAGTTACAATAATCAGCTAATTATTTGCTAAAATCTAGGCTTTAAAAAAGATTTTAAAATCTCAAATTCAATCTTTTCCTGGTCAGTGCTCCCTCATCAAAACTTTTCTAGACCCGCCCCTGCACATAAATCCTTTCTATCACCTGTCAACCACCTGGTTAGAGAACGGTCCTGCTCTGATTTGTATTTCAGAACTGTTCATAATTTCCCTTCACCACATTCATGGCTCCTAAAAGGTAAACCTGTCTATCCAACACCTGCACAGCACCAATGATTTAGAGAAGACATCCCTTGTTTAATCTTGACACTCACTAGATTTCTGAACCTGATCCACCAGGGCCCGGTTGTTCAAAAGATTTAATCTAGATAAAGGTTATCATATTTGCTGCCATACAAGTTATGTGGATTGGACTAAGTCTTGTAAATGGGTAGTTAAAAAAAAAAGATTTTGTAATTTGATTAGATTACATAATCTAATCTTGAATATTTTCTGGATCAAACCATCAGTTTGTGTTGTTCAAAACTTTGATCCCAGGAGAAGGGGGTATTCAGTGTGGATTTCATGAGCAAATAGTAATAAAAACTAACTTAAAACTGGTCAGATAATATATTGAATCGTGTATTGTTTATATACACATTGAGTTTTAATTTGCAATTGGCTTTTTCAGCCATTAAAAAGATAAATTAGATGGAGGAAGAAGGCGGATCCTCACTAGAAGGGCCAGTTGTCCAACCAAACATGATGATGATGCCTACAAGTTGCTTCTTACACGAGAAACTTAAAGAACAGAAGTGCAGATTCATCTAATAGACGAACAAATCATTCTTGTTAAACTACAGCAAACCAAAGCCAGGCTTTCTATGGAAGTTTGAGGTGACTGTAGCCCCTGGCAAAGGAGTCACATGTAAAGACTGCACAGCCGTTTTATGAACGGTGTCCCACTCATGCCGTGACAAAACTTTTTTTTAATAGTTTTCTGAAGCATAATGTGCAGAAACAGTTATCCGGTCCTTTTAATTTTCTGCACCAGATCTCATAAGGCTTGCCATAAATGCCACTAATAGACTAATTTGGAGCAGACATTGCAGTTTTGTCACTTGCCAAACTGGTTGCAGAAAAGCACATAAGTGTAGCTAACTGGCAACAACGGAGGCAAAGTGTTTGGAGTAACAGTAACGGTTAAATGATGGCTACGGTCGTTAACAATTTATTTATTTTACTTGCATGCATGCATCCTGCATTTTTTCCTCCCATCACCAATTGCCACAGACTGGCCGAAATTATGACATGGTGATGGATTCCCATCACCCCTGTATATGTTAACTGGGACTCAATCTGGTCTGGGCACTATGGTTGTCACGATACTAAAATTTCAAACACGATACCAATAGTAAGAATGGTGCTCGATATTCAATACTATTTTCAATACTAAAGAGTGGGAAAAACACAAAGTCAAAGTCAAAACACTACAAAAATAACACAATCCCAACAACACAACAAAAATATAATAAATGTAAGAAAATACATTTACATAAAAACAAAAAAGCATAAATTTAAGCTCTAGAAGTTCTGTGTACGAACTATTAAACTTCAAATATTGCGTGCACAGTCTTGGAAAAAATACAAAACTAAAAATATGACATAAGTCCACTGGAAACAACAAGAACCCCGGCACCAACAAGTTAAAAGGATGCATATCGTCACCTATCTTAGAGTAAAACTTCAGTCAGTAAAAAGATTTTCTTCCTTATCTTGCATACTGGGATAAGGACAGTAATCTAATTAAGTGGCTTTGTGAAGTTATAACTGCAGCTTGACTTAACCATGCAAAGAAATATAATCAGTCTTGCTTTTTGTTGTAATAATTTTCATACCCTTCACTCCATTATAAAAACCATTTCTCTCTACAGGGGCAGGTTTTAGATGCTTTTTGTGGCAGTCATCAAGCACCCCCTTGCATGGGAGCACAGAAAGAGCTTCAAGAATAAAAACCTTATAACCTCATAACAAAGAAAGTAAATAATTGCTGACATTATATCCATTATCTTTGATTAGGCTGTGTTCTACTTTCTTTTAGTGCAGCTTTGTGGAATTCCTTCAGACAAAAGATCTGCAACAAGTCTTTATAGCCAACCTTGAGCACATCATAGCACCTGATTATATCTGAAACTCACCAGGTTCGCTTGTTGTCAAAGAAAAGCACCAGGTAGAGTCTTTCATTGGTCTCTTCCTGCCTCTGCTCCCCCAGATGAAGGACATCTTTGGGTGGGACAGGAATAGGCACTCCGTTGTGCAACACTCCGTCTTCAGGCATCTCTGGGTCGATGATCTGGAACAAATAAAACAGTCAAATAGGGAATCTGGAGCTACACATCTTCTAACAGCTCATATAAAATGGTAATATTAGGTAAAGCTGGTTATTACCAGAGCAGGGTAGGAGGGATATCCCCGACACTTGGCCCACACCAGGTTTAGAGGTTCCAGCTCTGTGTCATCATCTGAAGTTTGGCTACAGTTGCCTACAAGACAAAAAAGACACTCAAATCATTTTGTAAATATTAGGAAAATGAACAGTACAAAAGTTTAATATGATGTCAGGTGAATTAGGTCAAATTTCAGTAAAAAGAAAGAAAAGTACCAGTGTAATCTGAATCCCCATTGACTATCTCCAGAAGAGGAACTTTGGAAAGAGATGGTTTTCCGAGGCTTCGTTTGGGAGGCGAGCTACTGTAGGACAGTACATTACAATGTTAAAGCACTCGATCATTAGGAAATCCAGAGAAGCAACACCAACAAACATGTCTTACATTTCTTTCTGGAGGACTGGGCATGAACTGGACTCTGAGTCTGACCCGCCGTCTTTATGCCTGTCACAGCCATTTGTCAGTCCTAAACGAAGGACAAAGAAATAAAAAAACAGTCGTTATTGAATAATGAGAACAGGAAGGAAAAACAAAAAGAGGTTATCTAAGCATTAGTTATCACTAACCTTATTATAGTTGCAATGAAACAACACGACTGCATTATAGAGCTTTCTTTGGATTAGTAAACAAATAGCACAGTTTTTCTGAAGCCAAGAAAAGCATTCAAAGAATTTGTGATTGCTACTTAAAATTAAATTCAGGCCAGATCAGTGTTAGCTTGCTAAACAGAACAAACATGCCATGTTCAGACATGTTCATTCACTAAAGCATGGGTTGTTGAGTCAAACTATTGCTACCTTATTTCAGATAGAATTCAGCAAGTAATCACATGAGTTTTTTGGCTAATAATTTACAAAATCTCTCTTTAAACAGAAAACCTTTAACCTTTGTTAGAAAATGTGTTTAACACCAGTAACTTATTAAAGTTCCTCACCACTTTCCAGTGTATGATTCAGTTTACTGTCCAGCTCAGCATCTAAGCACATATCCCGATTAGGTGTCCATGGATCGTTAAGTGTGGGGGGTCCTGGGCTTTTCTGGGGGGTCTTGGATGGAGTGGACAAAGGTGTGGAGGATGGAGTGCTCGATGTAGAATTGGGTGCTGTAGAGTTACTCGTATTCTCATCCTGCAGACCCTTCCCATTCAACAAAGTGTTATCCCTCTCTCTGAAAAGCTTAGCTCCATTTTTTGCTTTCTTAAACAATACAGAGGTCCGTCGTCCAACTCCCCCGGTGGTGGGCCGTGGGGGGGCACTGAGCCGTGGCAGGCCATTAGCCATCACCTGTCCTTCGCTGTGCAAAGTGGGAGGCGGTGTTGCTAACCGCTCCTGTGCTTTAGTGCAATTAATGTTCTCTGTTGCGCTGTTTTGGAGGTCACTGTCCATTTTAAGGCGCTTGCAGGGCCAGCTGGGGGACTGGGGCTCCCTTGTGATTGGTCGCAGCGTGGGAGGTTCCAGAGGTGCATCCCCCAGTCGTGGAGGAGGAGCTGGCCCTGTAGGTTCCAGTGTCGGGGGAGAAGTGGATTTAAGGTCTTCTGAAAGATTAAGCAGACAAATACAACTTAGTCTCACTCAGCACTTAACCTAACTGAACGTCTATTTTGTATGTAGTGTGATGTGGTGGTGTAGTATTCACACTGGAAAATGGTGTCACTTCATGATTTACATTTCATTGTTACACTTTAATCACAGCCCAAAAAGAGTTGAGGTGTTCAGTTAAATATGGAGGACCTTATCAAGACAAGTGGATAAATAACGTTGCTCTCACAACTGTACACCAGCAACATGGTAGCATGGCAGTTTCTCATGACTAAAACCACAGGTGTTTTACCGTCGACCTCTATGGTAGCATAGACTGTCCAACTGGACTAGTCTGTAGTCAGAAGTGGGATGATATGGCATGATTGTACGTGGCCAATGGAGAGTGGTGAGTCCATGAGAGTGATGTACAGAGGAGGTGCAGACACAGAGTGCACTGGGAGAGAGGAGTTGTGAGGCAGCCATGGCTAACGAGACTCTGTGGGCCCCTACTTACTAGACTGGAGACAGTGGGGTGGTTGGGGTTGGTGCGTGGGGGGGACCCTGGCTCAATTACCTGAGGACAATGTTCCGTTAGCTCATGTTCACAACTGGTCTCATTGAAAAAAAAAAGTGGTTTTAACAGGTTCATGCATTGACAATTTCAGACTGTTGACACACTGGTGCTTTCAACCACCAACCTTTGTCTGACGAAGAAAGAGCATCATCTGCCTTAGTTTCTTTGCTGTTGTCTTCCTCGTCATCTTCATCCTCGTCATCTTCTTTAAGATGTCCATTGTGGATACTGTTGCGGGGGTGATGACCCTGCCTGTATCGGATGTAGTTAATCTCGCGACGAAGCAGGCGGATGCGCCGAGTTCGGGCGCCACTGCACCGCATGGATGTCACAAAGTCCAGCTTTTCTAGCAGCTCCTTGAGTTGTTCTTCCACCGTCATATGGAGTCGGTTGTCTGGATCCAGCACACTGTCAACTGAACATGGCAAGAATTTAATCCTAAATGGTTAAGCTGACGTGGACGGTTGACAGTCATGAATGATCACAGGTTCCTGTCATCAGCTTCAACGTCAATATCTATATATAACAGGTAAAATATGTAAAGTAGATGCTGCTGTACAAGTGGACCATAACTTCTACAAACTGGGTATCATTTTACCACAGATAAATATAATGTCTACAGATGTAGTTTATATAGTTTACAGTAATTAAGTTTAAAAAAAACATCTTCAGCAGGCAGATTCTGAACTGGTGACAAATAAATTGACACTAGAGTCAGAGAAATAAGGACACTGAGAGGAAAGGAAAAAGAAAACACACTGAGAAATGAAAGCGTTCACTGAAGTCTGACGTACCATCCTCCCAGGTGCAGCTGTAAAAGTCTCTTTTCTGGGGTGACTCTGGGAGGTGCATGCCAGTTTCCAGGTCGAGGCCGGTGTTGGTGGCTTGTCGTTGGGCATGGCGCAGTATGGCTCCCCCTAAGTCTCGAAGACGCAGTGCTGCCCTGTGGAAGACTGTGTCTTTGGCATTGTAGAGGAGGCAGTTTGATACCATGAGATTAAAGTCAGCCTCCAGCTCAGCCACTGAGCGATAGGTATGATTTTCAAGCTTAGAGCGCATAGCTGAGAAGTCCATTGGCTGGTTAATAAACTCCAGGTAGTCTGGAACCTGAAGAAAAAAAACATAAGATTTATCCATGTGTAAAACCTACTGTATAATCAAACAAAAAGACCACTTTATATAAAGAGTACAGTATAATAATCCTGTGTGCCAGTCATTGACCAACAGTAGGTATGACCAGGTAGAAAGAAATAGCTGGGAGCAAAGCTTATGTATTTTAACAGCTGTCATAGTATCTTACAGAGACGTGATTTGGGAACCACTATTTTGGACAACCTGATTTTAAAAGTCCCATTAATATTTATAACCTGCATTGATATCCAAATCACAGTTGTGCAGATACAAAACTACAATAGCTGAAATGTCTGAGGAGCACTGGTTTTTGGATATCTGTCTTTCATTCTCCAAAATTAGAAAATATGATACATTCATCTCCATCCTACAGTAATGAATTAATTTCTGCTCACCAGTCTGAGTTTCATGTATGTTGTAGGCTGTTGAAAACAACTGGTCATATCATAATTAGTCTGGAGGTCATTTCTAGTTCTAGCAATTGTAATATGAAACTATGAAGCCTTTACTTCAAATGCTTTTCACTGAAAGCAAACATTCAGTGATGTAGGGGATTATCTTGGAACAAATAGTTGAACTTGTAAACAGCTAAAAGTATTTTTCAGAGCAGGAGGAGGCACAGATTTCAAGGAATTGAATGATTGAATTCTACACAGAAATTCTTCTATTATTAATTTATCTCCAAACATATTTGGAGGAATGTGGGCAGCTTTGGAGCTTTGCAAGTAAATCCTAGAAGGCTTTCCACTACACTCATGCCCCATTATATCATCAATTTATTAACTAATATTCAATACCAACAATATCTCATGGGAACAAAATGTAATACTAACAGCGTTTCAGTGCACATTATAAAACAAACATATAATGTCATTAAACTACTGCAAACTAATTCTGCAACGTGGATGTTTGGAGGCATCAGGGAGAAGACTTTGATTTCTGTTCATACTGTTTTCCTAACTCATAAATGCTAATGATGCACTTTTAAATGGTAATGGTAAATGGTCTGTATTTATATAGTGCTTTACTGTACCTGGGATGAAACCCAAAACGCTTTACATTATACATCACATTCACCCATTCACGCACACATTCACACACTGATGGCGGAAGCCGCCATGCAAGGCGCTCAACCACGACCCATCAGGAGCAATTTGGGGTTCGGTGTCTTGCTCAGGGACACCTCGACATGCACTCGACAGGCCAAGGATCGAACCAGCAGCCCTCTGGCTATAAGACGGCCACAAACTGTCACTTAATTATCCATAATAATAATAATAAAAAAATACTACAACATTACAATTTCTCTGTGGGGATAAATAAAGTATTTTCATTTAATGTCATAGTTTGTAACTCTGACAGCAATGTAGCATAAGTTCAGCTAGCATGGCTAATGCCGTGGCTAACCTATTGAAACCTCCAAAAACAGAGAACTTTGGTCACCTTTTTTCCTTTTCCTTTCTATTTTTTTCTCCTCTCTCTTTTTTTCTTAAAAAAAAACAACAAAAACAAACAAACAAAAAAAACACAACAACAACTACCAACAACAACAACAACAAAAAAAAACAAAAGACAAAAAAAAAAACTTTGGTCCCCCACTGCTTTTTTTGGCCTTTGAAATGTGTATTTTCACGTACACTGTACGTACATCATTACATCACTTGGTGTCACATTATTGAAAACATATTTAAAGAAAAAACTGGAAACACACAATTCCAGAACCAGAGGGGCCTCCCACTTCCCTGACAGAATAAAACCTGTGTGTAAGTGTCTCTATTATTTGTATTTTATTAATTACAAACAGAACTAATATCTGACCTCTTTTAAGTCAACTGGCTGAGCGAAAATCTGGGCTGTGTCCTTCTCCTGAAGTTGGTCCAGAGTGGAGCGCAGCAGCACAAGCATCGGAGTCAACTGCATCTCTAGAGATGCCTGGTGAACTTTGACCTAAAAAAATAAAAATAAAAAAAATAAATAAAATCCGTCTGATGTCAAGGAGATGAATTAAGGTAATGTGTGCCAATATGAGGAAATGTGCCATAACTTCCCACATGAGAACTTAAAATTACAGAGAAGCATTGGCATCTCCACGTATATGCTGGACATTTTTCTACTTTTGTTTAAAAATAGTACGATCCAGACATTCAAACTTGTTTTTTTAAAAGTTAAATGTTGAATCAGCAAGATTTAATATGAAGCATTCCAGCGTGTAAATATGATCTCTCCATAAACTGTGTGTTACCTGCTCTCTTTTGAACTTTTCTCTCTTGCGAATGAGCTCCACCAGCAGTCTGGCTTTTTCAAGATCATGCCGGAGCTTCTGCCAATACCTCAGTGCTTCTCTTGCCGCAGAAATCTTCTCATCCACTTCAGGCTACAAAGGACAACTCAGTTTAAAGCTTGCAGAAACACTGTCTTAGAAATGTATAAATTGACAAAACAACTGGTCTCTGAAAGCACAATTTTGTTTGTAATCATTACAACAGAAATTGTTTAAACACTTTGTCCTGACCTGTTCTGTATTTTTTTGGGACTGGACATTAGAATGCAAATGCCGAACCAGCGGCACACCGTTTCTCGACTGACGCTTTAGTAACCAGTAACTATGCAGCCTCTGCATGAACTGGTTTTTCCTTTGGAGGAGGACTCCTTTGCAGATAATATTCAGCCTGTAAAACACAAGAAGAAGTGTTTATTTTACAAAATCTTAACTAAATAGATGATTTTTAAAGGGGATGTTTTCACCATCTCAGGCTAAACAACACAATGATTTTATTAAAAAGAAAATTCCATGATACTGGTTAAATGTTGGCAAATAAAACCAAAAAAACTATTCAAATATTTTTTACAGAACAAAACTTTTGATTCAAAATAAAAGATCACTTTACCTGCTTGTGGGTATGCGAGGCACTATCACCTGAGGGGAACCAGTTTGCTGTGCTGAGTCTGTATTCTTTTTCCCTTTCTTTTTATCCATCTTAGTATCATTTTCAGACTTTTTGCCCTTTTTTGGTGTAGTTGGACCCTCTGTGTAAGCACTCCGCCCTCTACTAGCCCTCCCTCTGCTGCCCACCACTCGTCCTTCACTCTCGTAGTCTGAAGTCTCTTGTCCTGGCGGAGAATGAGCTTCACAGAACGCTGTCTTCTTAACTGAGAAGGTTGTACCATTTACATTTGTTTCCCGAACAGGATCAATCTTCATAAACAAACCAGCACGTTGAGCACATGTGACATGAAAAGCGGTGTAACAGTTGGCCTTGTGGCACTGAATAGATGCACCACGGCCCTTCTGCTTGCACAGGTAGCAAGTCAGTTTCCAGCGTGCTGGGGGAATGTTATTGACCCCTTCCACTGGTTCCAGAAACACAGTGTTTGCAAAGCAAACTTCAGGGATCCATATAGCACAGACCACATGTGCCCAGCGGCCATCACTTGTTTGTTTGAAAGCTCCACCACGATTTGGACACAGAACACAGTCAACGGGTTTCTGAGGGGACTGGAGGCAGCAGCGGCATAGCCATTGGCCTTCAGGGACGTAGGGCACTCCATAACACTCCTGGTGCACAGCTAGGTTGCAGGAATCACAGAAGAGTATAACATTGCTGTTGAGGCATTCGTCATCCAGGCACACGCAGCAGAAGGCATCATCGTCAATAGTGCTTTGTGAAGGTGCCCGACTGCGGGCTTCTCGGTATGCCTCCTCTTCCAACCTGTCTACCAACAGCTCAAAAGTGTCTGATGAGACAGCTGAGAAACTCTCCGATGTCCGGTCAGCATTTACCATTTCCAGCCAGGCAGTGTCCTCCTCGTCCATGTCATATTCTGCCTCAGTTTCATGCTCCTCAGCTGAACGTTCAATGTAGCGGTAATATGCTGCAGGCAGAGGAGGTGCTTCAACTGGTAAGAAAGTTTCCAGAACACGAAATTTAGGTTCAGGGAGAGAAATGTGATGACAGTGTGAGTTGTTAAGTTTTTCTGGTGATTGGGGATGAGAATTAGCCCGATGGTTCTTGGAAGGCTGCGGTGACCTGACAGAGGAGCATTTAGAGTCTTTCCTGCGGCCTCTTGGTGTGATGGGTTTACGGGGTGTTTGGGTGCTGCTGATCCTAGAGGATGACTGTTCACTATTCTCTTTGTTGCTGTTACACTCGCTGATATCTTGAGCCATCATTTCATCTTCTGTAATGACCTCCAAAGGCTCCAGAATGGAAATGCGGTGAAGCCTACCATCCAGTTCCACCTCAACCACCTTCTGAGCCTGGGCATAGGTAAGCGTTTCTCTGGTTGGAGATGCTTTAAGGCTGTAAGGGGATGGAGATCGTTGACGGGCACCTCCACGCCCGCCAACCGTCCCATTGGACTTTTTGACATCTACTTCACCTCCTCCGGCCCCTTGGCCTTTTCGACGTGGCTTCCTCATAGGCCACTAGTCACACCTTTCCTCCTGTTAGTTAAAAAATATGTAAGATCAGTAATCATCATCATAATTCCTCTCTCTATGCTGTTAATACAGAACACTTTCCATTTCTGTTATGTATTTTGTTATTGCTTGGCTTTAAAATAAATGTAGGGCAGCTGTAACTTTTTCTTATCTATTTAAAACAGCTAGCAAGCCAAATGTGAAATTGTGCCTCAGCAACACCCATACTTTAGGCAACAGAACTGAATCTTTTGACACGCTGAATCGATCAATAACTCTTCTGCTGAAGATTACTGCAACGTTTTTAGTAATTATCAGTACCACCTGTAACCATTTTTTTCACACATTAAACTTTAAAAAACTTCAGTGAGCCAAACCAACTAAATGAATCAAACACTACAGTGACAGCTTGCTGACTGTCAAGCAAGGGGTAGTAGATACTATCAAAACACAACCAGCCTGTAAAACTAAATGATTAGATGTTTTTTTTCCTCGATTTTATATCACAAATGGTTTGCGGCCTGTGTGTGTTTGCTATAGGTTATATCCAATCAGCTTTCAGGAAGGTTTTGACTGAGTAATCGGAGAGCCAATCAGCTTGTAAATACCCGAGTCTCAGCACATCTCTGTCCTTATTTTAGGAGTAAAATGTCAGCCATATTTACAGTTTAAAAGAAAAACTGTGAAACGCTCTAATGTGGTTTACATATTGACAGTAGTTCAATGGAAAAGATCAAATGCTTTTCATGTCAAATCAGGATAAGAATGTCATGGTAATGTGACAGTTCTCTGACATAAAGTACCGTGAGAAGTAAAAATAACTAGCTAGCTTGCTAACTTTACAAGATGAGCAGTACTAACATTAGCTGTTTTTTTTTTACACTGACAAAATAATTAAGATAGTAAACCGCTCCCAGGTAAAAAAAGAAATTAAAATTCATGACGGCTTCACACTGTAGAACGGGCAATAGGGTACGAATTTTAGACTATCTTACCTATTATGGCAACTGACTGACACTGTACTCGACAGCCGGCGATTTGAAGCTGCTAATACTGTAATGGTTGCCTAGCCGGACGTCTCACTTGCAACACTTTCGGGGCTAATAGCAACCGTTAGCCTACTACAGTTTGTGATTTACCCGTACACTTTGGTATCTTAAAATGCTTCCTTTTCTTCGCAAGACGACATTTGGGAAGCCTGTATGCAATCTTCAAGACGAACTGAAAACAAGAATTATATATCTGCACAAATAACCAAAGAGATAGCTTATGCTGTGAGGTTAAAATATTAGCCTCTTTCGGCTAGTTGGCTAGCTGTTTGGAATCTTGAAAAGATGCTAAACCAATGCCAGCCATTGCAAAGGCATGATTTCCGGTTTGTGACTTCAAAATATTGTCATTTTAACTTTTATGTTTGAAAATGACAATTTCTACAGTTAAAATTTCAAAGTATATCTGACATGAGATCAAATGCCTCAAGTCTTCTAGAATTTATATAAAATAAAAATAAGGCTTGACATATTGTGACTATGAACTGCTGACAAAGGGACACACAAGCTCAAATAGTTGTCATGGATCTATTGTCAACTGTAACTATATGTTAGGATGTATATATATATATATATATATATATATATATATATATATATATATGTATATATATATACTATACAAGTTACTAATTATATTTTATAAATTTTTATAGCCATAGTGTACAGTATTGTGCTTTATTTACTACATTCGCCCTATTACTTTAACATTTTTGTCTACATTTTAATTTGAAAAATGTTTAAAGTCATACTTTAACTGCAAAACTATTTCAATAGCGACTGAAAGATTACTTTTATTTTGACGGCGGGATGGATCACTTCCGCTTAATGTCAGCCTGTAGGTTACCTTGATAACAACAGATTCGTAAAAGTTCAGCCTGCCTAGAGCCTCCCTCCTTGACGTAAGAGCACGGTTTTCGCGCGCAAGTCACTTAACACCCAACAGGGTCAAGCCAGATAAGTCAGTGAGTGAACCTTAAAACAACTTTATTCTCCTATCTGTAGTTTTTAAATGCAAAACCATCCATTTAAAACAATATAAGCAATATTTAACCATATCACACTCAAGTGGAGATGATGGAGTACATCAAGCACATGAAATGATCTGTATATTTTGTATGCTACATTCAGTGACTAAGAAAGGAAACAGGTGCACACATTAGTGGTAGTAGTACATGGTTGAAACAAGTACCATATGGCAGCAATACATCCACTTTTTATTTGTTGACAACATATTAAGATTTCTACCTCAAGACTGACAACATTTTAATAGGGTATGCGAGCTTGCTTTAAAAAATGCCACGAAACACATATTTTCTCATTCTTTAATTGGAAACCAATATTATGGTAAATCTTACAGGAAACCCCATAGTACTTAATCACAATTACTTTGTAACACATGTTTCACTGATGGGGAATGTATAACAATCTGTATTTAGGAAACACTTTCACATTACAAAAAAAAAAGAAAAAAAAGAAGGGGATAGCTTTAAAATAATCACTCTTTTAAACACTGATTTAAAATCTAAATACCTCAAAAGTGAAAGAAATAGTGTGAGTCCAGGGATGGCATATACAAGGGCACCATCGGCTATATGCTGTGAAGGTTGGGGCATCAGAAGTTGCATCACATTCATTAGATCAAGGAGACATAGTCAGAGTGTTTTTTCTCTTGGAATCCCGTCTTGGAAATGGTACAAAGCTTTTCACCTCTTTGAAACATAACCCTGTGATTAAAACAAAAATACTGAGTCATTCTGCGGTAAAGCATGGTAGTTACTGTACCACTGTTTAAACCGTCCCGAAGTTACACACATTTGTGACTTATATTTGATACTCATGTAAAGGCCCAATACTTTCAAAACATTAATCATATGAGCTTCATACAGTACCAGTCAAAAGTTTGGACACACTATACCATTAGACTTAAAAGAAAGAGATTGTCCCCATCCACTCTTTGTTTTTCTTTACTTACGCTTCCACTCATCCAGGGTCAATGTGGCGTTGTCATGGCTGTCATCATATGGCGCAGGCTCTGGAAAGTCATCCGGGTCTCGTAAGCCGTCAAAGTATGGGTGCTCTAGAGCTAGTTCAGCTGTTGGCCTCACATCTCCATCCAGAACCAGCATCTTTTCCAGCAGGTCAATACCTGAAAATGGTCAGTGGTGCAGAAAAATGCAGCAAATTGGTCAAAGTATGAATAAACAAATGAATTAAAGCAGACTTGAAATGTCAGATAATATATAAAAGATTCTTTATTGATGTTTGCTATATGGAAACCTTTTTGGTAGGTAAAGATTAAATGGTGCTTCAAACAGTCTCATTGTGCAGTTTGTTTTTGTACCAATTTAAAGGGAAATTCTGTACCATTTTCTGTTGTTTCTGTCCATAAACGATTAACGCCTGAATATATGTTATCATTGATGTAGTATGGCCTCCGCTAATGATCTAACACATTCTCATAAGCAAAGAATTTTAGATTTGTTTATACATATGTTGGGTAAGCCGGGAGGGCAGTGCCGTGACGTTCTGTCATCTTGAAACTACAGCTGCTGGCAAGGGACAAATAGCACCAACACGAGCCAGCGCACAGTGATTGGGATGCAGGAGGAGAAGATAAACGAGAGGCTTACTAACCCAGCAAGTTGGAAAATCTGTTCAGTTGTTTTTTTACCATCACCAAGAAAGCGAAAGAGGCAACTTAAAAGGCCTCGTGACCAGATAATACAAAAAAGGAGGATCAACATCAGGCTAACCATCCCTAGGTGGAACGAGCTCAAGAAGGAGAAAGATTTTAGAAGGGATCCTGAAGTTGACAGCTTTCTCCTCGACAAGTCAATATTACTGCCTAAATGAGCCTAAAGCTAACTTTTTTCATTTGGTTTTGTTAGCGTTACCATGGGCAGCATAACAGTAGATCCTGCTAAAACACACCAACATCACTGGTACAGAAGTGTATGTTTACGTGGTTTCAGTCACTTTCATAGTCATGGTAAAACCCTGGCTTTCAGTTGTGGTAAAGCCAGACAAAAAGCCGATGGGAAGGCTTTATAAGCTGCTATTTACTGTAACAAAAAACGGGGCTGTGTTGAGGCCTCCATTGAGACCAGTTTCCCCATCGAGATCCGTTCCTCTTGTGAGAACCATTCTTCCTTCTAAACGCAGAGGAATGATATCTGACAGCTCGGTGGGATGCAGGTTGCAATATTTATGAAATCACAAACCTCTTCACCTGAGTGAACACTCCGTTAACTAATGGATAATAAGCTTCCATCTGTGTTGTTGAGGCATTTTGAGACACGGCAGCTTACTGAGGCACTAGAATGCACTATATGTTAGAATACAATACAAGATGTATGCTAGAAGGCAGTAATTCCTACACTAAGTCCCTTTAATGTTACAAATTATGACACACACACACACAAGAAGAAGTAATTATACTGTTCAATATGCCAAGGACATAAATGTATCAATTGGGGGAATTTAATCGGTTGCTGACCACCCTGTTACCAGTATTCAGAACAAGACCCCAGCCTGCTGTGGTATAGCAATACCTCAGACAACAGCAGACTATATTAAAAGTAAAAAAACAAAGGTAGTGGCAGGAAAAGATTACAGTTAAACTTACCACTTACACTGGCTCTAGGAAATAATGTTGAGAAGTCTTTTCTGGGATAACAAGGAAGAGCCTTAACATAACTTCTTGCCTGTTTTAGAGACAAAAACAAAAATATGCAGACGTATAATAGAGAAGTGCATTACTTTTCTTTATATATATATACATATATATATATATATGTATATATATATATATATACAAGCCAGATATGAGAAAGGCCGGCTCTGCCACGAGGGCAGTGGAAAGTCTGATTCTGCTTGGGTGCTGTTCTGTCACAGTTCTTACTTCTTCTTCTTTTCTCCTGAAGTCTGGCCCTGTGAGTAGCATGGAAGGAGGAGACGACTGTATAGATGGCGTGATGCCAGACCTCACAATTTGAAGGAAGGGCACACGGGTTGTGGTTAATGTGACAATAAAGCAAGGATTTTTTCAGAGTTATTGTAACTCTACTTCATGCTCCAATGCCACGACCAATAGTGGAGAGTACATCATACAATATGATCTTGGGCAGGCGATGATTGTCCATTAAGGAAACAAGACCTGCCCACTGTAGCTGTGACATAAGCAGCAATGCTTGTGACCCCTGCCTGTTCGAGCACCTCAACACTGGTGGCAAAGACTCTTCAGTGGATGTTGAGGATGGTGCGTAGGCAGCGCTGATGGAACCACTCATGGAGGCGTAGATGGTGACAGTAGGTGACCCATGACTCAGAGCCATACAGGAGGGTGGTCAGTAAAAACGGCTCTGTTCAAACTGATCTTCATCCTTTTCTTCAGATATCTGCTGTTCCAGACTCGTTTGTACAGATGTCCAAATGCACCATTAGCTTTAGCAAGTCTGTTGTCAACCTGTTTTTTAACATTTGCATCTAAAGAGATGATAAGAAAGTGAACTGTTGGGAGCCACTAATCCTTTAATAAATACTCATAGTAAATCTTTGTTTATCTGTTGATTGGTAAATATCTAATTATGCGTAAAGCAATTATGGAACCTTGTCTTGATGTTCTTGTATACTCACATTTAAAAAAAAAACACACAATTAAGGATAATTTATAATTACATTACTCACTAAAAATAGCCACTTAATTTATTACAATTCAATGTTATTTTATTTAAGTTAAAAAAAAAAGAAAAAAAAAAAAAGAACAGGAGTAATTTTTGGGCACTTTACAGACAATGGAAAACAATTTGTCTGGCAATATGACACAAAAAAGCACTCAATAAAATTCTCAATAACAGAAAAAAAAGCCTCTAAGTGCCGTGACTGCTCTTGTGAAGTGATGTCAACTGTTAGCTGCAACAGGGACGTTTTCAGTACAAACGGTTTTTTTAACAGTCCTGATGCATTGCTACTCAACAACAAATGTAAGCATGTGTTCGCAATTATGTAAAATCTGTTGCTCCTCTCAAGTGATTTACATGTGTTCCCCAGGAAATTAATTGTAAAGGATGTCATCTCAAACTAAATCTGAAAACAGAGTGAGGCCATTTGATAACTGTGTTTAACATCAAGCTGAGTTTCTTCCATATTTGTACATTTATGGCACACCCATACTGGAATTAGTCCTACCTCTGGACTGTCCAGCTTCTGGATGAACTCTGGTCCAGGGATTCCAGTCACTTTCATGATCTGAGTCAGCTGGTCCATGTCTGGGAGTAAAAGGGTTACAGTTAAGGATTTTAAAACCCGGTTTAACAATGAAATCTCCACAAAGAAGCTGTAAACACACACGGCTTCTAGAAGTAAAGCCACTTAATAAAACAATGTTTTTTATTTTGCTGATAGGTTTTATAGATCAGTAATGTGGATCAGGTGCAAATTCTAACTAAATTACAGTGAAGCATAAGCAGAATTTGATTCTGCTTCAGGGAATGTTTTGCTTTTCTGCATTTTATTTACAGTAATTGCTTTTTTGTGCTCAATTTGGGGCCAAAATAATATTGTTAATCAAAATTATGATGTGAAGGCAATCAAGAGGCTTTCAATATATTTTATTACTACAAGTGTAGGTTATTTTAAAAACTCAATAGTTGAAAATCATACAGTGTGTTTCCATCTTTGCACAATGAAAATCATGTCACATTACACAGAATTAGAAATGCACAAGCAACTTGAAAAGATACAGTCTTTTCCTTTGAAAAGGGTTTTTCCGTTGATCATTTCTGCCATGATACAGCCCACAGACCAGATGTCCACTACAAGAAACAACAGAGAAACATCTGTGAGAAGCCAAACAGAATACACACCAGTGTTTTAAGTTTAGCCAGGGCAGTAAAAGAGGGGGAAGGCAGCCTTTAACATGTCACAGCTAAGTTTCCCAGAGTCAGCTGAATCTGTTATTCTGATAAGATTGGGGGAATATCTGGTAAATAAGATGTCCCTGTGCAGGGAGTAAACCTGCTTTCTGTGCTACATTCCACTCTGATAAAGTTATTTACAAAATGAAAACCCACCATCTCCAAAAGAAAGATAAATCCTGGGAGAATTGCTCTTATTGTTCTGACAACTCTGTCAGAGTCTCAGCACAATCAGGCTTCTGTCAGATTTTTCTGTGTTAACTGCTAACAGATTAAGGAAAAGAAAAAAAAATCTATTATCAGAATGATATCATTAATGCTCTTTAGGAGCTGCCGACAGGTTTATAAAAGTTGCTGACTCACAAAGTACCAAACAAACTACAAATAAAGTGAGATGTTTTCACATGACAGACATCGAACATCACTGAGAGGCCAACAGCAAGGTAAGAATATGTAACAGCTACTATTGTCTTGCCAGTCTGGGTGTAGTGCATCCAGTTCAGAATGACCTCAGGCGCCCGGTACCAACGGGTCACCACGTAGCCTGTCATCTCTGCATCAGCACTACGAGCCAGCCCAAAGTCCAGGATCTGCATCAGGACCAAAGAGCCTGATCACAATCTGGATCATAAAAACTGCATGTAATAGATGCCTGTTTATGCATTCAAGATGTTTGAAACTGCACATATATATATGTATGTATATATATATATATATATATATATATATATATATATATATATATATATGTATATATATAATGTATATAGCATCATCATTTGCAACGTATTTCTAAATGAACATTTTTATGCTATATTAATAACACATACATCCAAATATTACCTGATTTTGCTGCTGAAGCTTCCCTATTATGTGAGTGCTAAGGTGTTTTTCTAATGTAATCCTTAGATGTACAAACCTTTAGTTCACAGTCCTGGTTAACAGCCAAGTTTCCAGGCTTAAGGTCCTGTTAAAGGAAATGAGTTGAGTAAGGGTTACTTGGTGCACATACTAATTAACAAGAAATTACAGATATTTGACCAAAAACCCTCGTCAGAGCTTGTTTTAAGAATTTAGTTCCCGCTAGCATTACTCAGCTCTTTGTCAAAATGCATAAGCACAGTGGGTTTCTTTTCTTCTGTTTTTTAAATAATTGAACAATGTGACTCAGCTACAAGCCAGTCATTAAAAACACTGCTGCATTTCTGCAAACTAATTCTGTGACACAATGTGTGAAACTGTCAGTGAGTATTAACACCTTAACTGCTTTAAAAATGAACAGAGTAATAGCAGGGTAACACAATTTTCTACACTATAAACACAAAAACAAAGATGGCAAACAAATGCTCACAGTTCACCAGATACTCATTTAGCATACTAAATCAAAATGGTCATTGAAATCATCCAACAGAGTAAACAGAATAAAAAATAACTGTGCATATCAATATTGAACAGATTTATTACCATTAGAAAAAGAAATCTAACTAGAACTAGGACTATTTTTATTAATAACAGTAAAAAATGTGATAGTTTTCTGATAAATATAAGACTGATTAATGAAGAAAGCATTAAACAGCTTAAATCTTTTGAAAGATGTATCTTTTAATTCTCTGGTATTTGATCTCAGAAGTGAGAAAACATGTTATTTTTCAAGAGTGGAAACGTGAATCATTGATGTAAGTCAGTGCAATCTAGTGAGATAATAACTATTTGCATATATATAAAAACCTAATTTCTAACCTAATTAAATATTAGTCTTTTAGAAAACAATTAACTTAAGAGGTTTTATGGTGCTTACATTGATTAAAAATAAAAATAAATAATTTGATATAAGTAGTTTCCACAAGATAATTATGCAGTTTTATAGTCCATATTTTTAATGGTTGTTTACTCGAAATCATAAAAAAAAAAAAAAACTCATAATGTTAGATATAAATTTCCACATCCACACCACGTCCACTAACAAAACTTCTCAGTCTAATTACTACCTTTATTCTGAAAGATCTTTATTGAAATGCTCAGGGGCAATGTGACTTACTATGATGTAAAATTATTGCTGTGGGGCGCCTCTGGTTAAACACTGTAAAACTACTTAATGAAAAATGTGGGTGGTGTTCTCTATCACAAAATCATTCCACTGAGTCTCCACTGATTAAACTTAAAAGTACAGTGTGCAAGAATTAATGACATCTAGTGGTAAAATGGGCATAGAAATTACTGCAAATGACAAACACAGTTGTAAATCGCCAGAGGCCGTAGGAGCCAAAATTCTTCCAGATTTTAACACGTTTTCATCTGCAAGTGGATCCAGTTGTCTCAGGTGCGACAATGACTGCACTACAGGTAACTACTTCAGCATTGTGTACATGTGTATTGTCCTCTATGTGTCTTTTAGGACATTACTAATCCCAAATGGTGCTCTAGCACCTACCAAACAAGGCTGGTTTTGCTGTTTTAAATCTCAGAGGGTTCTCACTTCGTACACAAAGTTGTGGTGGCACAAATATGGCAGCTGCCATGCATTTGGACCTATGACAAGTAGGTATAAATAGCTCATTCTAAGATAATAAAAACATAAACATACTTAGGAAAGTGATTAAATAGCTACCAGTAGATTTTTTTTCACTTTTCTGTCATTGATTTTGTTAAACGCTGCACCTTTAAGTTGTTTGAGAAGGTGACCAGCCCTCTAACTTCAGTGAATTCTTTGCTTCACAAAATGAATCCACAGTGTGCACCTCATTAAGTACATGTACATAACAGTCCCCAAACAATCATGGGAAGGGATAATTAACTTGGCCCTTCATTCCACAGAGCACAAGTCTGATCCTCCGAGTTGGAGTGGGGCTACTTCAACATCTGCACTGTTGTGTAATAACTTTGCTTTTCACAAAATCAGTTCTTATTCACTTATTATTCCTCAGAAATTCAAGTAGTCACCCAAAATTCTGGCATCAAAGAAGATGCATTACATGCAGCAGGCAGTAGAGTTAGCAAGAAAGTCAGATACACAGCTAAATGGCAAAGCTGGCTCGCTACAGGCTAATACATTGTAGTAGACTTATTTATAGTATTGTGGCATTGGGGTAATGCCACCTTCTGCTTCCCTTGAATACACACACTGTGGGATTTCACTGTGCCTACATGTCATGAGCAGTTGTTTGAATAAACTACTGTCATACAACACATACAACAAGCTTCTATGTACATTTAAATTTGTTTTACATGGACATGGCTCTGATTATTTTAGTCCTAAGTTGAGGTTGAATTTTTTCTGTCTCTTTTTAAAATCAGGTGAGCATTCTGGCGAAGGAATGTGTTAGTCTGAGACTTTTACAGGGGATGATCATCTTCTAAAAAAGACAAAACAAAACAAAATAATTTTGTTATTTAAAGATTGAGTTTGGTTGCAAAGATACAGGACCTAGATGTTTGGGGAAGTCTTGGGGAGTAAGTAATAACTGAAACTAAACCAACAGAAATGCTGGCATAACATTATTTTCACTGCTCCACACACATCATTAAGCTTAGTACTGGAGCTGAAGGGTGTGACCTAACATCTCTAGACATGCAGCACTTACATCAAACTCATCTTACCTGTTGGGGCAGCGTTTGAACAATGATTAATTAAATAAACATTCACAAAGTACAGAAAGAAATGCCTGTCTGCAATATACAACATGTTCTGCACCAGGAAGTGTGCATGTGTTACAATTTTTAAAACAAACTGAACATATTTTTTTCAACTCAGTTTAGATGTCACGTTTTCTACGATGACACACTAACTTGTACTTACCCTGTGAATGATTCCTGCCTTATGAATGTACTGCAAAGGAAAAACAGAGCAGGATGGAGACATTTTTATTGCTCAACTAAAATTTATGGCATGCTGTGTGGTTTTAATCAGCCTACATACAAGATTTAATTTGCACATCTGACAACCTAACAATGGAAATTGTGGGGAGTTTCAGCACCCTAAGAACATTATAAGTTAATGCATTTTATTTTTGGGAAGAGCATTAAATGTTTAATACCACCATACTCTATATTAACCCATCCCATTGTTTGAATAGACATGTATTTAACAATATTTTTTTCATGTAATTCTAATTAATACAAAAAGAAAAGTTTTGGAAAAATCTCACCCTCAGTCCACAGAGCATCTGGTAGACCAGAAACTGGACTTTGTCTTCAGAGAGATGACCTCGCACCTTTGACAGGTCCGTATACATGTAAGGCATCACAAGATAGCTGAGAGGCAGAGCAAGACAACAGTAGAGAGGATGAGTTAGATGTCATGCGCATTTCTTCCCATTCATAATGCTGTAATCCATGTCTTTTCATATTTTCAACTAGAAGCACTTCAGAGAGCGCAGAACTCTGCCAAGCCACTGTAATTTTTTTTTAAGCCAATTATTGTGGGCACTAGTTTTTGAGTTAGAAGCTCTAATGGCAAATGATTCCTATCTCCCCATTGGCAGGAGCAAACCTACGTCACCACCCCATGAAAAGCTTGCCAGTGAAAACAAACGGTGCATCAAACCAGCGTCCGTGTCGAAGTGCGCAACTTGTTCTTATAGTTTTAAGTTTTCTCCATTAATTTTTAGAAAATGTACTAGAAAATTATCCATAATGTCATATAGTTATATAGATACCCTCAGTGTCAAGGCTTAAAAAAGAAATGAGGCGAAGCTAGTGGCAGCAGGACTGAACACAAACCCTTATGTCTACCTGCCGTCACATGGTGAAGGAACTGCTTACAAGAAACATTTGGAACTTCACAAAAATCACTAATAAATGTTTGTTATTGTTACTGTAACCAACAATTTCATGGTATCAACCAAAAGAGTTAAACAGCAATATAATTGTTTTACTCACCAGTCACAAAATGATCTGAACAAATAGTTGAGTATTTCAAAGGACTATAGCCACTAGCCTGTTATCACATTTTCCTGAGCTTTTGTGTCTTTGGTAGTTCGAAGAATGATCTCTTGTCTGTGGAATTACTATGTCTATGGCAGCCAACCACAGCACAACTTTTTGGCATTTTTAAATTAAACAAATAAAATCAAATAAAAATCTATGAGTATTGATGCTGAAAATCCACTGGTGTTATGCTTTAGCAACCTCTTGTTTTTCATCGTCAAAAGACCCGGATGCGACAACATTCACCGTTGTTGTCGGATGTGTGCGGCTGCCCTACACCTGTAAAGAATCTGGATCACTCCCCAAAATCTAATCACTTGTTCCTTACTCCAATTTAGAGGTTTCATGAATATTTAATTAAAAACTGTCCATTACTTTTTCAGTTATGTTGTTAACAGACAGCTAACACTGTTGAAAACATAACCTCCACCTTGGCGGAGGTAATGAGAAGCTTAGGGTGTTTGTGTATGATTAGGTAACCTTTAGTACGCAGTAATCACTCTGCTTATTCTAGACTCCTCATGAGCTGCTGCACAAGTCTAAGATGTGTGGTTTGATGTATTCTTCTAGCACACTAAAATAAATAGTAAATCATCACTGTGTTAAATTAAAATAGCCTCTTGTGATATACAACACCAGTCGAAAATTTAGACACACTTTCCTGTTAGATTTAATGGGAAAGTGTGTCCAAACTTTTCACTGGTACTGTATTTCCATTTTAACATTAGAACTTGAAGTATAATTCTATAATATCAAATACAAAGAGTTATTTTGTGAACTTCATGTTGGGTCAGTAAACATCAGGCCTTAGCCTGAGCTGTTGTGGAACCAGCTCCCAGTTACGTTTCGGGAAGCAGACACCCTCTCTACCTTTAGGATTAGACTTAAAACATTAATTTTTGATCAATTATATAGTTAAAAGTTAGGTTGGATAACCCTTAGCCATCCCTTTAGTTATACTGCCATAGGCTTATCCTCCAGGAGGATGTCCCACTTCTCTCCATTTCTCTCTCTTTACTCATTTTTTCTCCATGTACAGTATAAATATATAACATTATTGTTGTCATTAATTTGTGCCTGTCTCATGCTTTCTAGCAGGTATCCCTGGCTTAGGAAAATGGTACTGTCGCCCATTCTCAGGATGGAGGATTGAATCAAAGCAAAGATTCAATGCTATACGTTGATTTTCTTAGCTAGGCGATTAGATTTATGAACTGGCTATGAACATAGTTATTATAAAGTGGACTAATGGGGGCCATGTAATGGATTTGTTTTAAATGGACTATAATTGGACTACAATTATATGGATTGAATTAGATGGAGTCTATAAAACTGCCTTGAGATTACTTTGTAACAGGCACTATACAAATAAAGCTCAATTGAACTGAATTTATTACATGACAATAAAACCAACGCTTGTGGCTACTCTAGACCTAAAAGCAGACACGTGTATATGCTGCAACTGGTCTGAATGGGTTAAATTCACGACTGATTTGTATATTTTTGTCTTTCTATTAAGTGATTTATCTATATCTGTCTGTGGCTGTTAGTCATTGTTTAGACATTAAATCCAGAGAAAGTACAGAGCACTATATCACACAGTCATATCTGAGGTAACAGTGAGCTTCCACTTTGAGAGAATGCTCTTCTAACAGCATGACAATACTTTTCCAGACTCTTCAGCTACTATGGCATCCTGTTATAACATGTCAAACTGAATAATCCAATATAATCCTTCTGACACAAAAAGAATCATAACAACGAGGATGTTCGTCAGACATCAGTTTGTTTACCGAAGCATTTGCAAACTGCATGACTGCAGGTGTGTGCTAAACCTATAGAACTTTTTAAGTGTAAAGCCTTTTCCTTTGCTGGGGGGTTTGGTAATATGTCAAACATACTCACAAGTCTTGGAAATCATCCAAACTGGAGGCAGGTGTAAACACATTCAAAAGTCCTATTACCTATATAGAATAAGAGAGAGAGGAAACAATCCAGAGACATTAGAGCAAACTAGTAAAAACTTTACACAAATAAGAATTTAATTGGTGTTTGATTATTTATTTGTTGTAACAGTGCTTCTTGGCAACAAATCTTATACTGCTGGAATGCTGGTTTGTTTCCTTTTTAAAAGGTGCCATACTGGTAGATGTATTTGTGGGATGAGCAGCAGAGTTGAGTATGTGGGCTGCACCCATGAAAAACTCACCTAATGTTCTTTGCCAATGCCAAATAGCTTATTCTGCTACTGACATGTTATCTATGAGGATAGGGTCTGGTCCCAGAGTATGGAGATATGGGATTGCCACTAGCTGCTGAATCTCATCTCAACATCTTGCTGCATTGACACTGCTTTCAGCCATGACAAGCATTGCTTTCCAAGTGAGGGAGATGCTGCCCCACACCATCACACTGCCTCCACCAAAAGCTTTTACCTACCAAGATGAGAGCGCTCGACCCCACAGAGCGGAGTTTATCCGACACACCTAGAGAATCTGAGAGTGTAGACGATGGAATGGCTGGACCTTAACCCATGGGTGTGCTGTTTGTAACAGAATGACCAACATAACCACATTGGCTGACTTGCGACAAGTACTGGTTGAAGAACGGGGTGCCATCCCAGCTCTGCGTGACCAAGCTTGTAAAGAGCACAGGAACGCGATGGGGGGTGTTTTTGGCTGTGTATGGTACTTATGCATACCACTGAGGCCTCTGTTTGTAAAATGAATAAATTGTTAAATAGCCAATACATCTTGTTTCTAAATAACACCAAACAAGAGTCAATAGCAGAATAAGCTGTTTGGCATTGGCGGAGAAAATTTAGCAAGTTTTTAAATTGGCCTAACCCACATACTCAACTCTCCTTCTCAACCCACAAATGCATTTTTCTTACAAATGTGTCACCATTTTAACATGCTTTCCAACTGTATAAGATTTATTGCAAAGAAGCATTGTTACAACAAAGAAATGATCCACCAAACACAAATTTCCTTGCTTTTTGTGCTTAATTTACCATGATTTACCACTTTCAAAATGAACAATAAATCTATTTAAAGTTAATAAACAAGCTACAGTCTGTTGAAAAAGACTCTGCGATGGACTGGCAACCTGTCCAGGGTGTACCCTGCCTCTCGTCTGCTAATTGCTGGGATAGGCTCCAGCTTCCCTGCAACCCTGAACTGATTAAGAGGTACAAAAATAAATGGATGAATGAATGAATTGGGCTTTAACTACTCACGTTTTCATGTTTCATGTGTTTGAGCAGTCGAAGCTCTCGGTAAGCCCTCTTAGCAAAGATCTCTGACTGGAAGGGCCTGTGAAGCTTCTTGATAGCCACTTTCTCTTTAGTCTTCTCATTTATTACTGAGCTGTGGCAAGAGATGAAATGAGATGCAGCAACAAGTCATCTTATTCCATATGTGCCTTCCTATTCAATCATGATTTCACTCTGATTTTGTTAGAAGCTTTACATGCAGCAACAAAGATGCTGTCAGATAAAGATGCATTAGAATAGACAGGGGGCTAAAACTGAGTGGTAATCTGTTGTTTCTGAGTTTCAACATGTGTTGTTGGGTAACTCTTGATGTGCACACTTGCAGTGATCTGCAGGGCACCAATATGTGGGAGGAAAGGCTTGTTAGACTATTTGGAGGCACATCCACCAACACACATTGTACAAATCACTTGTGTATAGTGCTGTTGACACTGATGTGGATATTTTAGTTGGTTACATGGAGTCATGTAAAAAAGAAAGTACTCTCTTTTAGTTTTAAGTATATACACATCAGAATGCAATAAAAAGTTCCTTACCAGATCTTAAGATAAGATAAATACATCTTCACATGAACAACAAATGACATATTACACATCATAATGTATTTATCAAAAATGTATGCAAGAGGCAGAAACAGTGGAAATTTAAGTAAATTTTAGGGATGCTCCGATCAGGTTTTTTGTTGCCGATTCCGATACCGATCACCCATGAGTGCCGATCACTGCCGATCACCGATCACTGCCGATCACCGATAATCACATGGATTGGCTGTAATTTTCTTAAAAGCACTGCCGACTATTTGATGTGGAAAAGGAACCATAAAATCCCCCTAATTTAGACAATAACATGTACATAGTACAATGCGCTATCTTTCAGTAATCAGTAGTACTATATTTTAACAGACTGAAAACACATAAGGCTCTCATAAGGCTAAATAAGAAAGTAAAACAAAATCTTAATATTGCTAAAAAAAAAAGCCAAGTAAAAGAGGCGTCCTCCACCACTGAGAACGGTTGGTCGTCAAGGCCGATTAACTGAATTATTTTTGTGGTTATTTGCTTGACTGTCACGCTCATACGGACGAGTGTTGGTAACTGTTGGCTGCGTTAGCTGCGCTCTGGCTGCACCAGCGTCTTCCTTTCATTCTGTGCAGTGAGCCTCGAAAATTCAGCGTACTCCGTCAAGTGTTTGTTCTTTAAATGCCGTATTAGATTCGTTTTATTGAAGGATTTTGACGTACTTCCCCCGCGAGGTACTTTTGCGTTGCACGTGTTGCAGGATGCAAACTTTACATCACTCTCACACACAGTGTAAAACTTCCACACGGCAGACATGTTTGCTTTGGATTTGCAACCGCGCGCATGCAAATTGTGGAGGAAAGCGGGAGCTATGACACTGCCCGCAGCGCTTCTGCAGGTTGCAGAGTATGAAATATAGGTGGTCAGATTTTGTGATCGGCAACAAAAGGCATTGATCGGCGAACACCGATCACATACTTTTTTACGGATATCGGCCGATAATGATCGGTGTCCGATCGATCGGAACACCACTAGTAAATTTCATGACTGAGTAGCTTGTGTGGAACCAGTTTAAGCTGTAATAAATATTTTTTGTACTTGACATTCTGTTGACACACACACACACATACTCCAGACCAGTTAAGTGCAAAAACTTATGTTTTATGTAGGTGCTCACACCTGCTGATTATCCATTTCATCAGGTACATATGCTGGTAGCACTGAATTACCCTTTTTATTCCTATGGAAGTAGTCAGGCCGGGCTTTGTTATTCATGAGCTGCTTCTGCATTTTGGCTTTGTTTTGCTTAGATAACTAATGACTTTGTGCGATTTGTTATGTGTTGTTGTTCATTTTAGTTTTTATTTACCTAATGTTAGGATCTAGTAAAGACAATGTACTTTTGTGACTGAAAAAGGTTTGATTTTATTTCACAGTACTGCACACAGCAGCCGATTCATAGTAAACACCTTCAAAATCTGCAGAACATTAAACAACTGACTGCATTTTTGTTCATTATTTGCATTGTCTTCTCGTTTTCCTGTTTTCCACATGAGAGATTAAAGAAGAAATACATTCTGATGACATTATAAAGGTCACCAAGTTCATAAGACGATGCATCTTTTAAAGGTCAGCTAATTTAAGCTTTACAAATCTTAACTCCCACACCATGATGTTTAACACCATGGTGAGTACAGATTTATTCTTATTTTTTACCACTTACCAATCCACACTGATGAAAGCTCTTAGTACAAACAGTCTATGGTTTACCAAAGATTGGCCAGAACTGAATAAACTGTGTGTATTTGTACATCCACCAGATATCAATTAGTATTTGTGCAGTTGTTTTATTTTTCCTTTGAGAAATGTAATAAGAAGCAAAACATGTCATGTGTACATGCAATGACTACACATCACATGCAGTGTTTTTAATATTTGTGCTGATATATCTTCTAGCAAAAGCTCCTAAATATAAAAGTTTTTTTCTGCAAGGGAAAAACAAACTTGACTATGTGGAGATGCAACTTAATTGTACTATTTGACAATCCCAAGGGAAATATTATTAGTTTTCAAATTAATAAAGTGAAACTTTAAAAGAAATTACTGTTTAGACATATAAAAGTTCCATATGCCAATAGGGTTCTTGTTAATATAAAACTGATTTACAATTATACAAGTTGGTTATATATAATTATCACATTTCCTGTGTAATACACATCTCAACGATGTTATTTTACTTATCCCACAAAGCTTTCTTTAAAAGTTATTATTACCTGTACAAACTACCTGATTAAGAATGACTAAAGAGAAAATATGGTGCTCTTTCGCACATTGAAGCAATTTAATATTTAATTTAAGCAAACTAAAATAATATGATCATAATAACATAAGATCAAAGTGTGTATCCCTCTACTGACTTGCATTAGAAAAGCCAAAGGCAACAGCATCAAAACATCATGTTTAGGAAATATGAGACTACTGAGATAGACAATAATTGGTTTTATTAATAACAGCAAAAAATTCATGACTTGTCCAAAGCTTGCAAAGATTTTAAACATAGCTTTTCCAGGTTTTTCAGAACTGTAGATATAAACATACAGCATTAGTATACTTGAATACTGACTTTGTTCACACAGACAGATAGATAATGTACATGGTTACTCAGTAGATATATCAAGTTCCTACTGTGTGTGTGGTTATTAATACTATAGCAGCCCCATCTTCTCTCCTGTACTATCGTACAGTTTAACACACAGGTGTTGTACGTATTACGGAATCTGTGGTCTTCGAGCTAAGCTAAAACATGTCAAAAAAGGATGTGGCAAATATGATAACTAGTTTAAATGAGTGCTCCTGGCTGTGTCATTAGTGTTGACAGCATGTTGGTTTACAGGATATCACCCAGGCCCACCACAGACTGCAAGCAGCCAGTGTGGCTTACGTTGATGAAAGCAGGGCTCGGATAGAACAGCATTTGCACACAGCTCAGTCCCAAACACAACACGCACTCCATGCAGCGTACAGTAAAATCAAGAGTCACTCACCACACCGAGCCGTACGCCCCGGTACCTATCTGTTTAAGCCGCGTATATTTCTCCGGGACTTCCCACACCGTGCTGTTGATTTCCTCACGGGAGAAATGTGCCTGAGCCTCCATGATGCAGAGGAACAGGCGAAGCTACAGAAAACTTCCCCCCTCCCTCCAACTGTTCGCCTGTCACTTGCTCAGAGGGTAAAACACAACACTGTTCAAGTGCGACATGTTACAGCCTACTTCCGGTAAGGGAGTTTTCAAAATATTTTCCGACCGTTAGCTAAAACGGCGGATTTATATAAGTGAAAACCAAACCGTCAACATATTATTGTAAACACTGGCTGTCTGAGACTCGACTTTTCCATTGAATTTAGTTAAACCTCTATTAGTCCTGCTTATAAAACAAACATGCAGCTATAACGTGTAGTCACTTGTAGACCTACAGTGGGAGCAACACTTTAAGTCTGTCATATGTTTAATTTTCATTTTAACATCCCTTTTTCGCTAAATCACATTAAAGTAACTGTAAAAACAATCCGCAAAAACAATCGGGCTTAAAATATTAAAACATATTTTAATCACTATAGTATATAATAAATATATGTATAGTATAAAATAAAAACAAAAAATATAACAATAATAATAATAATGATAATAGTAATAATAATAATAATATATACATATATATAAATAAATATATTTATTTCGAAGGGAAATTCACGCAAATTCCGGTTTCAATCTTATAGAATTTCTGTAGCACCTCTGTGGTATCATATGATTTATTAAGCTACAATATCTCATTTAGGGTTTCTAAATGTCCTTCATATAACGTGTGATCAACCTTTGCAGAAGAGTAATTTGACATAGAAAGTCACGTCCTCTGTGTGGGAAATAACTAAGACTATAATCACTGCTCAAATTCATGAGAGTTCGCGTGTAATTTCTCGGACCGCTTGCTTGCTGAAACATGTCAACATGACTCGTTTTTCTCCCACCCACACATGGTAGGTGTTACTTGTCATGAATAATTACTGTATATTGCCAGAAATGTATGAATCATGGTAGCCTACAGCAGGACATTCACACTTAGAGGGATTGACAAAAACAAAAAGACTTAATGCACATTAATTGTTGGTTCATTATCTAATCAGTACCCCCCAAAAATCTACAACTAAAGTTGTTGCTGTGAAAATTTTTATAAGCCGTAACTTTTCTATCTTAAATCCTCATACACAGCAAATTAAAGTTCTTGTTATAGTCTCTTTTTGAAGTGAAGACTGAAGGTTCACATAACATGTGTAAGCTTGTTCAGGACACCGTGGGTGTCAGAGCAGGTTGAAACTGAAAGCTGAATGACTGAGCAGCAGCTTTAAAATGAAAAATTTAGACTTTTAGTCACATAAGCCTTGTAGACTATAGACTGAACCAAGATCATGTCATCTTTTAAAGCCTAAAGTGCAGAAATTGTACATATAAAGTTTAATAAATCTGAATATAGTTTAAAAAATGTCTAGCCTAATTTTCTGGCATCTTGATCTGTAATGCTTGTTGAAGATGAGTCAATGCTGCACTCGTTTTGGGGGGCAGCATTTAGTTAAAATGGACGATGTGACTATCTTAAAAGGGTTTCTTCTAGATGGTGCAAGATGAAAATAATATATCTGAGGGTTGAAAGCATTGTGGATCAATACCAGTGACTCAGCCCATTACTTGGCAAGCTTTTGTACTTTAGTACTTTCAAAACTCACTTTACAGCCTCTGTTGCTGCTGGAGTGGAGTGGAGACATAAAGGCAATTTCAAGACATAAGCCACAATATTCAATTAGTCACAAAGCAGACTGGGGTCATAGGTAAATTATATATATATACATATATATATATATATATATATATATATGTATATATATATATACATCTGAACTCTTGGTCTTTGTGAATCTTCAGAGTACAATGTTTTTTGTCCAGTCAAGTGTCTGTGCCAGAAAAAACATCCAACCCTTCCTGTTATTTTCTGCCTCTTGGTGACTTCCCTTGTTGTTGAATTTGGAAGTTTGTCCTCCAGAACCCTCAGTTTCACCACTTATTTTGTCTCTAATGTGGCTGTGTCCTGCATATCTGCCTTTTGGGAGTTTGTGTAGTCTGTCTACTTTCAGGTCCTTATGGTTATGTTGTTAGGAGCTCCCATCTGTGTTTGATCATTATCTACTGTATTACTTTTTCTTTTAAATTTACATATGCATTGTGCTTTATTATTATTTTTATTATTTTCATTTTTGTTTTTTCTGTTTTCTGTCAAGTCTCTGTTTCTAATTTGCTCCTACTTAGGTATATGTGGGTATCTGTTATGTTTTTGGTTGTGTTTGCGTTACGGTGGATTTGAGATTTCAGGTTTTCAGTGTGTTAAGCTTAGGGTTTGTGTTTCATTTTCTCTGTTTGATCCCTTGAAAACAGTTAGTCCCACCTTCTGCTCACCCTATACACCTGGCTTCAGTTAGCTTACTACCCTGTGTTACTCATCAGCTTCTTCAGCATAGTCCCCATTTTCTGCTGCTGTGCTCTGAGAAACCTTGTAAGTCCAATTTGCATCATCATGTAGCACACACACATAATGCCTCCCTCCAGCTTGGTCTGTTATAAACAATCAGCAGCTGCCTGGGCTCCACAGTTTTGGAGAAATCAGAGCAGACCCTGGAGCTTATTCCATTGGATTAAGGAAAAGCCTTGCATATTTTGAAAAGTATAACTCTGAGCGAGTTCTTTTTCATCAATGTGAGTCTATTCAGTTTCCATGGCAACTGATGCTACAGAACTAGCTAGTTTCAAGGCAGCCTTCACTGTCGGACTTAGTTAGCTGTGAGACACAGAATGTCTGACGGGCAGAAACAAGATTCCCAAAACACAGTTCTGCCACTGGGATTTCCATACTCCGATTAGTCAAGTTGTGCAATAGGTCAGAATTTTTAAATCAGTGAATGTTGAACCCTATGTTGTACCGTGTATTGATTTTTTTAAAGCTACTTCCACTGCCCCTTGTGTGCAAATAAAATAAATTGAAATGTATAAAACTGGTAGAAAATCTACAGATGGTTAGGGTTATGGTAAATTTAAAATATTTTATTTATGTTTTTGTTTTTAAATTTTAACCAGTGATATATCTTTAAACGGGCTACAAGTAAAGACCCAAAGTGTAGCAGTTCTCAAGGAACTTTGGTAAGGATGATGGACGTCTATTCCAGAGTACATGGTAAGTCAGTATAGCTTCTCTTCTTGAGAGATCTAGGAACACAACATGGGCCACACCATGACTTCTAGGACTCCTTGGTTTTATTTACAATGAAGATGATTCTTATTGACAAAGGCAATGTTTGTGGTTGTTGCCCTGCTGCAAAATAAATGTGTGGCCTCCTTGATGGTATTACGTGATGGATCAGTATCTGCTTATATATATTATATTGGTCAGCACAGAGATAACTATTAATCCAAATCACATCTCCAACTTTATTTGCAGAAATTCCCCAAACTTGCAAATAAACTCATTGTTACCTGTAGATGCTAAATATTGTGGGCTGTATGGTTAAACAAACTGCTTCTTGCTTCAGTTGAATATTTTATATAGACTAATCAATCCAAAGAACCCACTGCCATTTTTCTGCAGCTTAGTTGTGTTTTAATTCATAGTTTTCTCTCAGTCTTGTTTATGGCTTCTTTACTTTTTTTGTTTTGTTTACTGCAATTCTGATGTAACTGGACGTGGGTGTACTGGAGTCTCACAGGTTTCTATCCGTTCTGAGCTGATGCTGAACATCTTTCAATCTTGAAGGGAAGTAAGCACTAATTCTTTCATGTGCTGCACTAAGTTTGCTTTCCCAGCCACAGTGTATACAGCCCTTAGTGCTGGACATTTCTTTCTTCTTCAAAAGATCTTGAACATCTTGCATCTGAATGAATGAATGAATGAATGAATGTAATTTCTGGTGTTACATTGACCATTAAGATCTTTTTTAGCTGATGTTATTTTGCAAGATGCTACTTGACTAACAAGATTTTTTTTTTTTTTTTTTTTTTTTTTTTTTACGAAAACATTACAGTTAGCCAGTCCAGTTTTTTGGATTTTTTTCTTTGCCTAAATGTGGATGAGCAGCACTGTAACCCAAGAATCTTTCAGAGACCAGGAAGTGATATAAATGTTTGCATCTGTGTTGCACTCAGGTCTATAGTATCATATTTTGGTATAATGTATTCTGATTAAATCAAATTATGAATTAATTTGTCTGGTCTACTAAGCATATCATATATTTATGGTGTTAATATACTTTGAATATTTCCTTTAACATGTTTTTCTTTCATTCTTAGATATCCAGGACATTGAAGGTGATGACATCCAGAGACCTGCAGAAGTACACGTTGGCATTCGTTGTAAACGAAAATGGTGGAAATATAGACATGACAATGACTTTGGAATATTGGTTAAAGGTGTGATCATCATGAAGAACATTTATCTCTGGCCCAAGCTTAAATATCTGATGCTTGGAGAAATCTATGTGCTGAACTTGCCTTACTACCTTCTCATCTAAAGCCGTAGATGTGCTGTGGCCTTTGAACTGCAACTAGAAAAACAGAGGATTATATGATATACCCACTGGAGTTTTTTAACCTAGATTTTGACCTAGATCTTGTGTTTTTGCCAAAACACAAGATCTATTCAGACATTGTTCAGGTATGGCTTTTGCATCTGTGGTTGAAGGACCCAGCAGATGTATGGTATCTCGACATGGGAGTAACAGTTAATAGTTAATAAAATGGAGAGGCTGAAGCCTGTGGAAATAGTGGGCATTACCTTGTTCATAATACCCTTGAGAACTTAGAGGAATTATCTCTGAGGAGGTTCCCCTTCTGTTTCATTAGTGGTCACCCTCCATGGCAGCTCAGCTCCTCGGCCAGTATGTGGTCTTCAGGTGGAGGCCCCCCCAACCTCAACATAAACTTGAAGTTAAATTGAGAGATTACGTTTGTTTTCAGAAAGCCTTTCCTTAGCAATAAGGATAGAAATTGTTTGCTTTGATTTATTAAGTAGTTCTTCTTAAACAGATAAGAACAGATTTATTCATTCATTCATTGACCCTGTCAAATACACTCTTTTGGATCTTCTGGTACCAACCCTGCATTTGGTGCCAGCTTGATCACAAAAGCACATTTTAAGCCAAAAATCCAGCATTTTGTTGAACACCAAAATTGGCCAGTGCGAGGTTTATATTTGGCAGCTTTAGTAAAAAGGCAGCTTGTTTAAATTGTCCACTTCTCTCTCTTTGTACCATCATGATTTAGTACGATGTGTGGGTTCCATTTAGGTTTTCTTGAAGTAATTTAAAATACATACTCAAAGGATCCTGTATGTCTTAACAATCTATCAGCCGATGCCAGAATAAATGTAAATTTCAAACTGCTGCTCTTGGTGATTGGAGGACATGTCAGGGTATAAAATGAATTATTGGGAAGAAAGTACAAATTTCATGGTATTTTATTTAACAGTCTGGCAAAAAGCAGCTGCACCACTAATAGAATATAAAAAAGTACATATAAACCTCCAACACCAGCAAAAACCAAACTTCTCAAACTCATCAGTTTTGGCCAAAACTTGATTTGATGGTTCTCCATAACACATAAGAAACAAACTGCAATATTGTTTAATTCCACAGTTTATAATCCAGTGATGTTACATCACTGTAATTATAACTTTAGCACCCGGCACTGACTTAGCTTAACAGTCTAACAATAAAATGAATCAAATGAGCTAAAAGTTTTCCTCACCTTGCCCTTTACTTTGCGCAAAACTTAAATTATTTTGGCACTCACAGTGTCCCTCTGTCCTTCTGCAGAGTTGTGCATTTGATGTATTAGATTTAACTTACCATAGAGGTGCATTATACAGTAAGTAAGGCTGCCTACTCTGCATTGCTCTATGTTATTATTTTTCTGCCTGCTGGCGAATATATCCAAAATTGGAAAACTCAATTTGACAGACATCTATTGTCTGTCTGCTGTTGCCAAAACTAATCAGAAATCCATTTGTTCCTCTCTCTTTATTTGCATATTGTCAGTGTTTTGGGGTCATTTCCCAAAACAGTTTCCATCATCAGCTAACAGAGGGCCTCTCTCCCTCTGCCTGAGTAAATGTCAGCAAAATACCAAATTTCAGAGAAATTCTCTGGCTGTCTGACACACCATACAGATTATTTTGATTAAGCTGTACTGAATAAATCAAACCAGTTTATCTGAAACGATCACACAGAAACAAAATGTAAGCTAGCAAAACTTTAGCTTGTAATGTCGAAAGTGTGACTGACGTGTTGATCAGTTAAGACCACAGCACAATTAATTAAAAATGAAAAAAGGTATTAACCAATTTCTATTCATGTTGTCACTGATATTAGACTCAATTCAAATGATCTAATGCTTTTTGTCCATCACATAGACTAAATGGATCAAACACACACATTTTGGATATTTATCATCCAAATGTGGACTAAAAGGAATAGTTTATTTCATTAAGACTGAAACAACAATAACAATGAAGCCAAGCTATTAAGATTTAGATGCAACTAAAACAGTGCATTGCATATTTTTAAATCATTCATCATCATCCAGTTTTGAAGTAGCCCTGATAGATTATTAAGGGTATTACCTTCTTATTATCCTACTAAATAAACCTTTCTGTCACTGCAATTCAAGCTGACTTTGTGATCTATAAAAATAGATATTGGCATATAAAAATATAGTATCCAGGGTGCAAATGCGCATTTCTTCAGTTTGGACACAAAATCCACAAGATGGCGCTAGCGCCAAGCAGTGAGCCACAGGAAGAACTTTAGTCTGTGATCCATTCTGTTTTGTTTTATTCTGGCTGTAGCTACTGTTAAAATCAGCTAATGCATTACCTGAAGTGGAAAGAAATAAAATCAGTCATATACTTGATTTTTATTGAAAAACTTAGATATATATAATCTGATTTAAAAATAATTTTGCCTTTAATTTGACTCTGATGATGCTTGAGCTTCACAGCAAGCTCATCTTTTCTTTGAGCGACCGTGCCCTTCTCTACTAATGCTAATTGCCAAGTTCTATTGTTTATTCATGACAAATCGGTATTGTAAGGTGCTTCATTTTCTGTAAAAAGAAAGATTATTCCCAGGAAAGATCTCCCACTCAATAACAGTTTAGTTTAGTACAACTAAAAGCTTTTATTACTCTGCTTTGATGATTGGAAAGACATGCAAAGGGTGTGAATGAGACTGTAGTAGATTAAACATTTATTTATGTGGACATGTCGCAGAGTATTATTTTAAAACAAAAAGCCTCTGGGTGATATTCTGCATCAGCTCTTTTCTTCCAACAAAGATTTGTAGAGTATAAAACAACATGGCATGTCCTCTGTTTTTGCTTGTGATGCAGATACACTGGTATGACTAGTGACTTACATGTGAACTAGACAAAGTCAGACATACACATACATATGCATCACTGCAAACTTAAATGCACACACCAGGAGTTATACAGTCTTAAACTCATGCTGAGCTTGTTCAGTCCCCATCATGTCCTTCAACACATCTGCCAAAATCTTCTTAAGCAAAATCTGATTTGACATTTTGCAACCCTGAATCAGCAGACAAGTAGGCTATCACGTAGATGGAACAGCACTGGCGTGTGAGGAGGAGGGAAACATCTTGTTCCACAAAATGCCATGGTTGGAGGAAGACATGTATTTGCCCCTAATGCCACCGGAGCACCCGATGCCACTAACCTAATGAGCTTTTACATAGTAATTAAAGGGTTCTCACTGAATCATGCTCTGAGTTGTTCTGTACCAAGTGGGAATTAATTATTAGTATCAATCAATGATGTTATCTGTGGGTGTTACTTGGTTAAGAAGGGAGACAGGCAGACAGTGGCATTTAGCTGTGATTAATGAAGTGACCTTCCCTACAGCCTTGGCTGAGATCTTGAAAAATCTATTCCATTTCAAAGTGACCTCCAGGGGGGTATGGCTGGTTGGAACACCCATACACTCAGCATTCAAATGCAACCAAACACACACACATGCACACACATGACCTTCAGTGCAAGTAGGAGACAGTAGTGCAGATGCAAAAGCTGATGTCAAAAGACATCACATCTGAGGTTCCTCACATTCCTCGCTCTCATAGTCAGATGACACATGACTGAAGACTATCCTCATTGTAGGGCTGTGAACTGATGTCATTTTGTAAAGCCTGAGCTCACCATCCACAGCACTGGAAACAGGATTGTGGAAACAGGATTTTGATGAGACCTTAGATAAAATTGACATAATTTGTCCAATAAGCTCCACTAAAAAATGACAAGACTATATTCGGGCATGTCTCATTATATATCTGTACACTTGAAAATGAAAAGAACCATGTTTTCTGTAGAGGAGGGTTTACAAGGAAAGTGTAAAGTTATTTGTAGAAAAAAGGATGGAGACTAAATTGAGTTTATTAATTCAAACTACTGATTTGGCCATATTAAACCTGTCAGTACATCTAGATTTTAAAGATGGGAAATGACTATGTAACTTTGATATATTTTAGCACATTTTAAAAAGGCAAATGCTTATCATGTCATATATAATATGTAAATGTAGATGCTCTAAATGTACATGTATAATGCGCTCTCTGAGTACTGGCATAAAGCTAGAGAATACAAGCGATAATGAGGATCGCATTAGGCTTTTACAGCCAAAGTGCTTACTTAGCTGCAAAACCCTTATATTATATTTATTACACTGCAGAATCTATTTGGAGAAATTGCTGGATGTTTTATGTTTTTATTTTATGATATTTTATGCTTTTTCTAGCTGTACAAAGACACAAAGAGAAACTGAAAAAAGCATTAGATGGGATAAGCAACAAAGTTTAGTAGGCAAAAAAAAACAAGAAAACAAAAAAAAAACAACAACAAAAGAACAAAAAACAAAACAAACAAAAGAAAACATTAATCTGGCAATGACATTAGTAGATAATGGCTATTTTTGAAACTGTATTCTCTTCTGTTTAAATATTTTGGACAGCTTCTCCATTAGCAAAATTAAGGTTAAGCAGTGAATCATAAATCCATAAATATATTAATGGTAACATAGCTTTTCTACCTCAGAGCCTTTTGTAGTCATTTAAAGATTGAGGATTTAAGCCCATCAAAGTTCAATTGTATTAATGTTTTAAGGTGCAGTTAAAGCTTTTAAAGCAATACTGAATTCACAAAGAGGTGCATTTTTTAATCCTACGTAGTCATTTGCCTGTTTGGCCATTTGATACCAAAACAAGAGAGAAACAGCATTTTAGATGCTTTTGTCGCTAAATAAAGCAGCCATGACCAGTGTATTCACAACCGATTGCTTTTAAAAGGACAATGAGCAAGGTGAGCATCCATTTAGAGTTGTGTTTTAAGCTACCAGTATATAATAAATCTGAGTCCATTAATGACCCTAATTTTTGACCAATTTTTGATGCCAAGTCCTGGAAGAAATGTAAATATTATACGCTTCATTTATGTAGTTGTGCCATGTTCAACAGCTAGTAAAAGTAATTCAACTGTTTAGTAGTTCTTTTTATATAGATTATTTATTTGACTGAAAGCACATTTACAGTATGATGTTGATGAAATTTAGTTTTGCAGAGAGCAGAGTTGCAGACTGCAAAACCAAAGCTACCAGCAGTTCAAAAGCTCCAGACTACAGAAAAACTGCTAATTCAGGTTTTTAACTCCCTGTGGTTTTGTCATTACATGCAGCCCATTTTATATTAGGCATAAAATAAAAAATATTAATTTGTATGGTTTTTCACCTTTAGGATTCAAGACATTTCACTTACTTTGGAATAACCAGTGGGCATTTCTGTACGACAGAGTTGTGTGATTAAATTTGGACTTGGCCATGCAGACAGCTGTCACTGAGGATCAACGATCAAACCATCTTTGACAATCAGGTCCCACATCATGCATGGGTTACAATGCCAAATGGGCCCATTTTATTCAGGCAGCCACCTGGCTCTCCTTCCATCTGACCCAGCATCAGATCAGCACAGATCACCCAATAATATGGGTGCAAAGGGAATACATCATTTATAACAACACTTCAAGCTGTGCAGATGTTGCATTTGTTTTTCACAAATTAACTTTCAGTAGCAGATGGGTAATGCATGCAGACAATGTCATCAACTGCTAACCTGCAAAGCCTGGTGGTGGGGGGATGGTGTTTGTTTGTGTGTGTGTGTGTATGTGGGGGGGGGGGGGGAGGAAGAGAGTGGTGTGTGTGTGGGGGGATGGGTGGTGGAGGGATGGTGTGTGTGTGTGGGAGGGTGGGGTGTGTGGAGGTGGATGTGTGGTGTGTGGGAGGGGGGGGTGGTGTGGGTGTGGGAGGATGAATGGTGGAGGGATGATGTATGTGGGGGAGGATGGGGTATGTGTGGGAGAATGTATGGTGCAGGGAGGGGGAGTGTGTGGGAGGATGGATGGTGGAAGAATGGTGTGTGTGCAGGAGGATGGATGGTGTATGGGAGGGAGGATGGTGTGTGTGTGGGGGAGTGGTGTATGTTTGGGAGAGTGGGTGATGGAGGGGTGGTGTGTGTGTGTGTGGGAGGATGGGGTACGTGAAGGTGGATGTTTGGTGTAGGAGAGGGAGGACGGTGTATGTGTAGGAGAATGATGTATGTGTGGGAGGATGGGTAGTGGAAGGATGGTGTGTGTGTGTGTGTGTGGGAGGTGTGAAGGTGGAGGATGGTGTATGTGTGGGAGGATGAGTGGTGGAGGGATGATGTGTGTGTGGGAGGATGGGGTAGGTGTGGGAGAGTGTATGGTGGAAGGATGGTGAGTGTGTGGGAGGATGGATGGTGGAAGGATGGCGTGTGTGTGGAAGGATGGATGGTGGAAGGATGGTGTGTGTGTGTGGGAGGACAGAGTATGTAAGGGTTGGATGGTGTATGTGTGGGAGGATGAATGGAGGAGTGGAAGGAGAGTGTGTGTGTTTGTGTGTGTTGGTCTGGGGGGGGGGGCAGGACTGGTTCTCGGGGTGTGCGGCTGGGCGCTGGGGTGTGGGGCTGGCCTCTGGCGGTGGCCGTCTGGGCGGGCCGGGTCCCCCCGGGTGGCGTGCTGGCCCTTGGCCTGTGGGGGTGGGGGGTGTCCCTGCGCTCCTGGGCCCGGGCCCTCTGCCCCGTCTGTCCCGGGCGGCCGGTGCCCGGGGGGGTCGGGGACTGCTGGCCTCGGCCTGCCGGGGCCGGTGCCCTGTGTCCGCGGGGCGGCTCCTGCTGGGGTCTCCTGCTGCTGCCTTCCTGGGCGGGCGAGTGGTCGTCTCTGTGGACCGGTCGGGATCTGTAGCCTACGGGGGGGCTGGTGGCCTGGGTCTCGGGACCGCTGGCCTGACTCTGGCCTCTGTTCAAGTGAGGTGGCATCTGCATGATCACTCTGCATGGTCACTCCTTCCTGAACGTCTCCACACAGTCTTTGCGTCGCCATGTGGCCGAGTTCTCCAGCATATCCACACAGGTTTCTCTGCGCGTGTTCTTGAATACAGCAGTTTCACTTATATCTATTATTATATTTTTTTTTTCTTTTTTTTTTATTATTTCTGTTCTTATTATTATTATTACTCTTACTCTTATTATTATTACTACTACTATTATTATTATTACTATTATTGTGATTATTATTATTGTTACTATTATCAACTAGTTGTGTAATGACCTACTGGCCAGGATGATCTTAGCTATATATGTTGCAAGTAGTATGGATTACATGGTTTTCTGTATAATGTTTTAAGTCCCCACCCGCACTCCCCACACCCTTTCTGTCCCTCTCTCTCCCCTCCCTCTTCTCTCTACTTTCTTTTCTATCTCTCTCTCTCTCTGTCCCCTCCGGTCGAGTCCAGCATTAAGAGTCTGATTTAATAAAGTTTTTCATGTCATCAAGAGGGACTTTATACATGTAGTATAAATCCCTGCTTGATAGAGTAAAATTGCCCAGCACCAGACAGCAGCCAGACAATCATTCTGTTTGCAACGATGCTGGACAAGACAAGTTAAAAAAAAAAAAAAAAAAAAAAAAAAAAAAAAAAAAAAAAAAAAAAAACCTGCAAAGCCTGGTGCGTTTCCCAACTAATGACAGCTCCTTGTGCAGGACAGGAAGTCCCTGTGGTGCCACTTTACAGAGCCATAGAGGCATGCATGTCATTGTGCCATGTTTAATCTTACCCACACTTTAATGATCCTCACTGGCCAGCATGTAACAGACTTCACCTTTACTTCACCATGTTTGTTTTCTGGCTGCATCTTGAGCAAAGCCTGCCAATTCCAATAGTATATATTGCCTGTAATTGTGGCATTTTTGGAGCATTGGGCAATAATGGGCTCTAGAAGGCTGTTATTTGGGTGGCTCTTGGTATAATAACCCTACTAAGGCCTTACAAAGTATTCAGGATATTGACTTTTCATCCACAAGTGTGAGACTGGTGCAAAAGGGGATAATAATGAGCATTAGCTAGCCTTCATTTATGAGAATGACACAAATTGTGACAGAGTTTACGGGGGGATGGACAGAATAAGACCCGTTGTTTGTGTCTGAAAAATGTGTCTATGTCTATATTCAACACAGGTTATATGGCTATTTTATTGCAGCAACACTGGAACAATGTGATGCTATTAGGCTTCTCTAAGGGAAAAAGTGCTGCAAGCGCTGATCAATAAAATTTTACAGTCAATCCTAAATTGCCCTGAAAGCCAATGAAGTGAAGCTAAAGTGGAGTATTAGACTGTCTTCTCCACTTAGTTCCCATCAGGAATGTGGCAGCAGAATTCTGGATAAACTGTAATCTGGATATAATCTGCTGGGTTCGACAGGCTTTTCAGGGAGAGTAATTGAGGAGAAGCATTGGTTGCAGTTCTAGCTGAAAGACAAAAAACCTCTTGTGGTATGGGAAACAAACAACACAATGCAACCACCTTAGAAAGTTACTCTAAACCTTGGGAAACACTTAAAAATGTGTTTTTTCAAATGGAAGACACATGGTTTGGATTACACAGGCTAGTATTGACAGAATGTGCAGTGGTGAAGTTACTGCTAGAGATGCTGTAATTTTGGTTTATTTCAAATTTGGTACACACGTTTCTTTCTTTCATATTGTTGTCATCACTGTAAAACCTTATGAGGAGGAAACAGGAGCAGTAAGATAGTAAGAAATGGTACTCCAGCTGTTGATTTTGTTTTAATATGAGTTACATTTATCACAAGACGCCAGCTGTGGTATAATTCTTCAGTGCAGTCATGCTGACTTATACAAGTGTATTATTAAGAGCTAAATGCCACTTTCAGCCTGTCCTACCATTTTAAATCAAAACCCTGTGGAAAAGGCAGTTAGTTTCTGCTGTGTTCTGTGTTGCTGCAGCTGTTTCTCTTGTTTTTGTTTCTGTAAGTTGTCTGTTCAAATTAAATAATGCTATAAGCATGACTCAGTGCTTAATGTAATGACAGGTGAGAAATAACCTTAACGGATGGACAAAAGTCATGTGGGGAAGTTGCCATGTATGGTTTCTTTGGATTGGATTCTTTAGATTAACAAGTGAAAACTAGAGGATTAGGCATCGGATCTTCCCAGAAAGGCTAAAGATGTGGACTGAAAGCAAAGAGAGTACAACAGGTGAAAAAAAACAGCACACGTCTTGAATCCACCTGCGCTATCAGGACTTTGTATAATGGACTCTGTTGATTCATGAAGTTCTACTACATTACATTCCACAACATTGCATTCAGCAGAAGTTTGAGCTGCCATGGCTACAGAATAATTTAACAAACCCCTACACCTCACTATGTGATTTTTAGATTATAAAGACAGACAGAATGGTAAAAATAACGAATCAAGAGAGAGGGATTACAGTTAGAACTTCTTTTTAACAAAAAAATGTGTAATCGTAAGTATATTATTAAGAAGGAATATATCTGTACTCTGATATTTAAATGTTGGCCATGGCTTTCCATCCACACTGTCTACCGACAGAGTTAATCTGTGTTTTCTTGGGGAGCTTTATTTATCCTGACACTGTATGTGACATCATCAGCTCAGCTGTTGCTAAGCTACTAACACCACACCTCAAAGCGTCCATGCCGGTCTCTACCACACCTGTCTCTCAACTTTCAATTTTCCACAGTCTATCACTTTATTTATTTATGCGCAATAATTCAAAGAGTACAATATTATTTCCCTTTGAAGATTAACAAAGTATCATTCAATTCAACTTAAAGTTTCAAAGTTACTATCCAGTCCTTTCTGTATCACACACATGCACACACATCATGCAACATACTGATGTTTTCCAATTTCAACCTCTTTGTCCTTTTAATCTAAGTAGTTATTTTGAAGAAGATTAGATATCATATACCCCAGGTAAGACAGATATACTGGTGGACTGTATAGTGTTTTTTGTTGAACTCTAATAAATACTTTAATGATTATTATTTTTTATTTTATTTTTCTTTTTATTATAAATGTGATTTTACCTTTATTTTCTCTGAGGAATTTATAATTCTTTCATTCTCAAACTTTTAAGACATAATTAAAAGGATGTGCCAAAATCATAATAATAATTTTATTTTTAAATCATGTTTTTAAACTTTAAATGTTTTTAACCTGGATTTAAAAGTATTTGGTGAAAGTTTAATCTTCACCGGTAGTTTGTTCCACTTGTTTGTAGCATGATAGCTAAATGCTGCTTCTCCATGTTTAGTCTGGAATCTGGTCAGGACTTGCTGACCTGAGTCCTTGTATCTAAAAGCTCTGCAAGGTTTATATTCTCTGATGTATTCTGGGTCTAAACTGGGATTTGTAAACTATCAGTATGGTTTTAAATCTCTTCTGTGAGTGACTGGAAGCCAGTTTATAGGTTTTAAATCTGGTGTAATGTGTTCAGATCTCTTAGTCATGGTAGTTGTGTATCGTCTGCATAACTGTGATAATTCATATTAACATTCTGTAATATTTGACCCAAGGGGAGCATATACAAGTTGAACAGAAGAGGAAGAGGAAGTGACCTTTGGGGAACGCCACAAGTTATAGAGTGGCATAATGGCAGCTTTCGTTGGGAAAATGCCTGATGAAAGTGAGATGTTAACTATTTATAGGAGATCATGAAGAAAAGCCTTATCCATATAGCTAAAATAAGCACAATTTCTTTTATCAGTTTTATTCAGTCCAGTTTTTGTTTTGTTATATAAATTAAAAAAGAAAAATCTCTTTTTAGTAGAGGTTTCTATATAAACTGAAATTGCCTGTTTAATGAATTTTGTTGCTATATTATTTTTAAAAGCAATGCAAAATGTGAAAAGCTAATTAAGAATGAAAGAAAGTTACAAACAATTTAGTGTACAGGCTTTTTTGTTTTCCTAATTTGAAACTTGATTAAGTGAAATAAATTATATGTAAAATCTTTCTACTCCAAATACTTTATTTGTCATTCTAGTAAGTGGGGATACAAATAAATCTGAGGTATTTTAACAGAGGAACCACAAAAACATGTCAAAGCACAGAACCAGCTCTTCATCATAATGAATGTGCAAGAAGTATAACTTATTGGAATAATGACACACACATAAAATCCTTGGGATGTTTTATCCAAATAATTAGTATTTTACTGAATATGTTTGTTACTATAATTGGTATAGTAAAAGTAAGCGATGAGTGGGCAGTGTGTGTCAGAGAGCATATGTCATAGTGTGTTAGTATCCACTCTAAAACCTGTTACTTACGCCTGTCATGGCTGTCCTGGCTGAGTGTCAGACCAGCCGTGTGGTGACAGTGATGCATCTTGTCTGTCTGGCTCAGTGGCCCAGAAGACCTGTAACCTGTCAACACACACACACACACACACACATGCACACACACACACACACACAACCTTTTCCTTTACTTTATACAGCAGAGTACAATACAGCAAGATCTTGTAAAAGTGTTGCATTAAACGTCATGTCAACCAATAAAATCTATGACACAGTGTTATCATATACTATAGATTGACAGCTCTTCAAGCTCCACTCTGGGGGTGGGATCAAACACAGATCAGATTTGATTTATGGTATGTTATTTAAAACAAAAAATGTGCAGTTGGTAATAACTTATAAAGGGTCTGCTTTCCATGTTTTCTTGCTTATCTACATAAGCCTGTTTTAGTATTTTCAAGAAGAAAAAACTAATTTTATGCAGTCGTTTCAAACTTGTTTGCAATTCTTTTTGCAGAAACTTGATCACTGTCACGCCATAGTTCCTGGATTTCTTTATATGGTCACATTCCCATGCACTGAGGTCTAGCTAGACCATGCACGTTAAGCATCTGAACCATTTACCAAGTTTTTGCACAGGAAGAAACACCTACTTCTCCTGTTCAACACTTCTGATGTGTTGATGACTGTTAATGTGTTTGGTTGCAAAGGCAAGTTCTGGGGTAACAAAAACATTTCTTTTTTACCCGAACATGTCCTCTCTTTTTGAAAAGAAAAAAAATGCATCCAGAATTTCAAAATCATCAGGGATTTTGCTCTGTCTTGGCTTCAAATATGTCTACACTGTGTTTGTGTTGCATTTAACTCTTATTCATTATCTAGTCTCTCACAATTGGTGTCATTTTTCAAGGAGAAACAAGAGAAGAATGGAGAGAGGAGGCAGCCACAGCACAGAGAGGCCTGAGTAACTGTGTGTTTAGACAAAACTGCAGAGAAAGTGTGTTTAATTCTCCCAAGGGGGATGCAAAAACCATCAAACATTTCCCAGTGAGAGGGTTCAACACCCATACCTTCTGCAGTTTTGTACAAACACGTTAATAAGACAAGCCAAAGATGGTGCTTGTTTTAGACTGATTGGGAAGAAGATGTTCAGGAGTTTAATACTTTTAGAACCGATTCTCTTGTATCTTGTAGAAAATGCCAAAACATAAATGTAAATTCACAGACAAATAAAAAAAAACAAACAAAACTCCTGTCTTCATTTTTTAATTTAATTTTTCTCCATTACTTTTGCTATGGGCTAATGGCATTCTGAGTATCTTCCTCTACTAATTGGAGTTTGGTAAACAACCGACTGAAGCTGTATTGAATCTGAGCTTCTCATGGATAACATTTCTCTTATTTGGACCCAGAGCCCTTGAGGCCCATAGGTGCAAAAAAAAAAAAAAAAAAAAAAAAAAAATGTGGCCATCGAGGTGGCACTCGTGGCCCATGCTTGGCCCCTTTACCCCCTATGAAATATACTACTGATCAACCCTCTGAAAACTGAGACTTGAATTCTTCCCTGAAGACTTGGAGATCTTCAGTTAGTGGATGCAGTTTGTTATTCCTGGCCAGCAATGTCATACCAATGTCTGGAATTTTCAAAACACAGGTATTAAGTTGACTTTATGCGAAGATCTGAACTGAAAGTCAAGACTCCTCTAAAACCAGAAAGACTAAGCTCTAGGTAAAACTGCTTCAGGTCTGTCTGTTGTGTTAGCATTAGACATATGAATGCTTTTTATATGAAAAAAATGGGTACACTGAGTAAAAATAGACAGCTAAGGGTACAGTACTTTGTGTTGATACGTTTGTTCCTGGGCAGGCACGGACTGGCCATCTGGCATATCGGGCATTTTCCTGGTGGGCTGACATGTTTTTTTGGGCCGACACTATTTATTCATTGGTCTGACTGGTCCATAAAAGTCCAGTTAAATGTTAAAACACCACCCCCTCTAGAAGTGGTCCCTTTGCCTACGTAATTCATTCATCCAGTCAGTACAGAACTTTCTTTCCTGACCATCGACACATGAAGACATGTTAACATGCAGCCCATTGGTTCTTTACTTACTGACACAAGGCTGAACCAATCAGATACTTTAAACCCCTTTTGGCTCTGAGCCAGTGGAGATACCTGTCAGGACCGAGGAAGAGAAACAAAGAGGAGGCTCAGAGAAACTGTGATTAAAATATATATATATATATAAAACAAAAAGAACAAAAACAAAAACCCCTTAAATGATTGACAGTTCGAAGCAACAGGACCTTCATCAGCTGCTGAGGATGATGATGCTAGAAGAGGCTGTGGTAAGCTGCACTGCTTTCACATCACTGATGTTCTGTTCTGAGTAAACAGACCTCTTAAACCCACTAAGGCTGATCCATACAACCCAGTTAGTGGTGAACACGCTAATAGTTGGCAGTGAACACACTAACAATTAGAGGTGAACATGCTAGCTTTTTACAAATTTATGATGTAATGAAAACATATCAATAAAACTGCTGTTTTTTAATACCTGGTTAACTGGTTGTGTTCACTGGTTGAAACAGAAGATCTTAAATTTAGCCCTTTAAAGTCTTTCTGAACTAAATCACCTTAATGAACTCATAATCCCAAACTGACCAATCATAAGGGAGTACATCCGTGTAACCATCTGCGTAGCTGGGGTGCACGTAATTTCTAGGAGAGGTGGGCATCGGGCCTCCGTGGAGCTACGCAGTGGCTACGGCGGTGATAAATCCAGCTTTTTTGGTTGTAGGATAATAGTCAGATACTTTTAGGTCAAGATGTGTTAGAGGCAGCTTCTGTATATGTGTTTATGGACAATAAATAAACACTTAATAAGATTGTTTATTTATTCAACCTACATTTATGTACATATGTTAATACTGATGCAGCTGTTAGCCATTTTTTCCAGAGAGTCCAATAATTCTGGACCTGACTGCATCATTATTATAAAAAGAAAAAATAGTTACTAAACTTTAACTGTAAATAGTTTTCATCTGATCCATCATTTCTCATGTCTGTTCTGTTTTCTTTCTCCTTCAAACACAAAGTGGGATGAATGCTGCTCTAATATTCATTAATTTAAAGGACTATAGATTTTTAATTGATTGACAAATTACACTTTTTGGAAGTATTTAACGTGTCTACTCTCACGGATTCCTACTAAGTCACTGCATGGTTTTAGCATCTTTAAGGAGTTGCACAGTTGATATGTGCAAAGATTAGTGGTGTGCAGGAACATATGTGGGCCGGTCTGGGCCAAAATGCAAGAATTGATTTTTTTTGTCCCAGTCCGCCCCGTCTCTGGGCAACCAAAATCAACCATTTATTACTTCTACAACTGCTCTGAAATAGCTTTGCTCAAGCAAGAAACTACAGTTTGCATTTATCAACCCTTGCGCTCTTTACACTTGTCTCTGTGTACAAAGGAAAGCCATTCACAACTCCAACTTGGCAAACAATGGAGAAGTGTGTAAGCATTTTATCTTTCTAGATCTTGGTAGCAGATATTTTCTGCCTCAGTTGAACTTTTACTACACTTCTCTCATTAACAGACTATAAAGAAGACAAGGAGATGAAAGGTGACATAATCCATAATATTGCATAACTGCAAGTAATGAGCATATTTACCAAAGAGATGTCCTTTAATCTCTGCTGGTTATTCATACAGCTCACCTACATATTCTGGATCCTGTTCTAGCTTAAAAAAAAAAGAAAAAACAAGAGTTGTGCTACTTCACTGACATGTTACATGGAGTACTGTGTTTTAATCTGCGCTTGGCTGTCATCTTCATCTTCCTTGGGTCCTCGGCAAACCTGAAGGAATTTGACTAATGAGAAGATACTTTCCCCAAAGCCTCTCATTCTTAGGAGGATACTTATCCCAGGAGAAACCTCTTCCCGTTCCAAAATAATTAGTGTTTTGAGTTACAATAGGTGGGGTCTAATCTAAATGTACCCAAGATTAAGTATGAAATGACTGTAAATAATCATAAAAGGTCCACATGTTCAAAAAACCATGTGTTCTATGATAGAGACAAAACTCATAGAGAATTATGATCCAAATCTGTAGCTCACACAAATTATGTTTTCCCTGAGGACCCCCTTCATACAACTATCAAAAAGCTGTTGACCCGCCCCGTGTTGAAACCATGCTCTGTTTTTTGCTTTCATCAGCTGCTTTCCACCTTGCTTCTGGCTAACTCTGTTTACTTTGATAAAACCAAAGTTAAGCTAATTACCAACATATATCCTTACTTTTTTTTTTTTTTTTTTTTAAAGAACAAGCCATCTGCACTGGGGCATTTCTCAGACATGTCTCATTAATATATGGTGCAAAGTTTGGTGGTTTTGGGCTCCCATAAGTGCTCATGACATGATTTTGAGATTTTTTGCCATGTTTTATAAACCAAAAACTCATTCCCGTTGATCTATATAATAGTTGCAAGTGCACCTGCATAAATTTGTTATAACCGAAAAACCACAGCCATTCAGACAAATTTGACTGGACTGTGGCGCCGCTCTCTGAAGAAAGAGGTGGAAGTGACATCATTGTGAGAACACCTGCCAGTTTTGTTGACAGAAAGGTCAGCAGCTTCGCATCAGACAGTTTCTAAGTTTTTTTTCTTTTATTTCTACTGATTAACAGTTATGGCTATGCCTTCGCATTGTATTGCAGGTTGAGCGGGTTCATTCAGACAGATGCTGGAAAGTTGTGATGACCAGTGATACAGCACCGATCAGAATTTCTGCTACACTTGTCCTGTTCCTGACAACAAATATGGTGCGTTTGATTTGTTATCGGAAGTTATTTTACTGTTATTTTCCAAGGTCCCAGTCAGAAATACTCTCTCTCTTCCTCTGTTGCTATGCTTACACACAGACCACACTGACACCCACAAAAATAAAAAAAATCTTTTTATTTATACACTAGATAATTTTGCCACTACATTATAAGTTTATGGCTAAAATAATATTAATTATAATCACATAATGTTTTATAATATGAATATAAAGCACCAACCGTAACCTTGTTTTCCACAGAAACAAACAAAATCTAATCTTCAATTTACGCAGCCTGAATATTTGAAAAAAAAAGAAAAAAAAGGGAACGTGGGTGGATAAATCTGAAATGATAGATAACACCCAGACAACATGACACAAGTAATAGTAAGTCTATATGAAAGCAATAAAAGGATATTTAAATTATAATGACTATCTGCACTATTTACTGTGAGGCTAAATCAGCTATTTAGAAGTCACAACAGTGAGGCTTATGTCTCCCCAGCTTTGTTTCCCCAGCTTCTCTGGCACTGCATCTATTTAGATGTCTGCTGTACCTTTGCATTGCCCTGCAGTATACATCGTTCCACCTGCCTTGCTGGCTGTTTTCCTTCATAAACTCCACTAGAAGTTCCTTTGCTAGCTGCTGCAGAAACCTCTTTGGGTGTGGGTTTCAGTTCACTTCTTGATGTGGACATTTATTCCTACAAGGTCCAGTATATTGTAAAATACAGCATCGATCCTTCTCTGCATACCACCCTTTACAGAATACAGTACAGGCACAGGTGTACAGAAACACAAACATTTGGTTTTCTGATGTTTATTTGGATTGAAAGGGCATTGCCTTCTGTTGTATCTGTCTCTTCTTTCTTTTATCTGCTCTCCTTTTCATTTCTGTTGACACTCCTTTTTTCTGTCCCCTCTGGTCAAGTCCAGCAATATTATGGAAATTCTGTAAATCAAAACAAAGCATGTAAATAAAACAAACAAACAAACAAAAAAAAACCAAAAAAAAAAAAAACCAAAAAAAAAAAACAGTACAACAAAAGGATTCTTATATCCATAAAGCTCCCCTTGGTAAAACAAATTTGTTCAGCACAGCACAGCAGCCAGACCATCACTCTGTAACGTTTGTGGTGGACTCAAAAAAGACCAGTAACAATGAGGTCTTTAGCAGTTATGAACGCTGACAGGGTGAGCAGGAAGGTAAGTCTGGATGGATCTAGAAACAGAAGCAGATTAAATGGGTTTTCCAACTGATGAAATTTCTTCACTGAATAAAAATGCACCACACCTCTACACGTGTGGTGCAGAACCGGGGATATCAGATATGGCCGCAGCAAGACTGAGCAGAGATGTATTTGAGCCAGAATCTGGAGGGAAACAGGTAAGTTCTGGCAGGTGCGGACTGGAGAACATCAGCCATGGAATAAAAACCAGGTAGTGACAGCTGTGGGCTGGAGCCAAGGGTTAACTGAATCCCAGTAGAGCGAATGCAGACAGATCTCGGAGGTACAATCCAGATTCTGATCCATATAATTATCAAGATCCGGAGGTTAAAGCAGACATTAGACAGAAATCCCCGTCCAGGTGAAGATGTACTCACAGAGCAAGGGTCCAGGGTCAAAACTGGGGTAGGCAGTCCAAGTCCAGAAATTCAAAATCCTAATCAGAAACAGGTAGGGGTCAGATACCAAACTCATATGTCCAGAGGGGCCAGAGCTATTCTTAACAATAGCCTTGAAAAATGTAGCCTTACTAAACACAGACTGATGAAATAAGAATGAAATACAGGTTTTAGAGAGCTTATGTATGACATAATACAACTTGTTTTAAAGAACAAGTTACTAACTGCAGCTGGCTTATATGTTACTTTAGCATTATTAGTAAGAAAATCCAAAAACAAAAAGCCTTTGAAAGTATATAAATCTCCACAGAGTTACCATCTGTGAGTGCCCAGAACCTTTTGGTGCAGAATAGTCTAATGATGGGTGTCATTATGTCATATTATGATCATCTGTTTTAGATTAGGGAAAAAAAGTTAGATTTTCAGTATATGAACATATCAATAGAAGCTGAAAAATGACAATGTAAATATACAAAACTAATTTAGTGTTACCGATTGTTTGTAATAATGTTCACCAACAGACCGCATGAGCTATAATTGGATTTACATTTCCATGTTTTTATTTCAGTCCTATCAAACTTCGCTGTGTCTCACTATCTGCAGCAAGCTGCCCAAAAGGAAATCACTGAGGTTTCATCTTATCACCCTCTTTCTTCTCCATCTCCTCATTGTTGTGGACAGCCAGGGTCCAAATCTCTGCCTCCCACCCAGCAGCATTTGAGTCCAGCAAAACTCATTCCACCTCTTACTCAACTCCTTCCTCTTCCTCCTCTTCGTCCTGTCTAGTGGCCCTTGTCTAAGTACATACATGTGCCTCTCTCTGAGGCCCAGTGTGTTATTGCCAGATGACCTGAAGCCAACCATGACCAGTGGTCCAGGGCTAAAATGATAAGGCAGGGGACTCTTCTCTGTACCGCCTTGTTTTTCATTTCCTGTACCTTACTTTTCCTTCCTTTCTTTTTACTTTTCTTTACTTCTCTTTCTTTTGTTTGCTTCTGTCTATGAAAAAAACAAACAAAAACCCTTATCTTATTCATCAATTTTAATAAAGAAACCAGTATTACTTAAACATCTCAGTTACATTTCGTAATTTGGTGAGAGCTTCCAACTTGCTTGGATTTTCTGAAACTTTTGTTGCCAACCTAGAAATATCCATTCTTTCAGTCTATCTACAGACAAGCTGCTACAGCACTGATCTAGTTTTGGTGAGGTAGTCATCAACTTTGCATTGTACCAACTAATACCCTGTGCAATTAAATGATTTTTGAGAAAAATGATCCATATCCCCATCAACTTTGGCTGCAGCTATTTAGCCTCTGCATCAGATTCCCAAAGCTCAAGAGAGTTTTGATTAACCGCATCTGGTCCCACTCTTTATTGGGATTCATCACTGCAAACTATTTGGTAATTAGAAAGACCGTCCTTCATGTCAAATCAAAAACATGACTGATGGCTAATTGTAATCCTATCAGTGTGTGTGTGTGTGTGTGTTGGAAGTATGCAATAGAACAATCTGATTAATGATGCTCATCTTGGCCTCCCTTGGCTGTCCAAATGTAAACAGAAGACTCAACTGTTTGCTTGGAGTGTAATTAGTCAGAAGTGACAGGTCCTTTTTCTCTGTCTTTCTCCCTCTCCTTCTCTTTACTCGTCCTGTCAACGGGAAAGATACGCACTGGGCTGTCAACAAGCCTGATAGCCAGCACTGGTAGAAAGGTTAAGATTTACATAAAATATAGCAATCTGCTTACACATACATCAGACAGATTTCCCATTATTGTGTTTTTTACTTTTTCCCTATGTGCTCCTGCCTTTATGTCTCTTTTCTGATATAGACTGTCGCTCTGAATTACTCTCATTCTCACATACAGAGGCAAGAATACACATATGATTGAGTGCACACACGTACTAAGAGTCATAAACATTCCTCTTATTTAGGCATGTAAAACACAGAATGAGGATGATCTGTCACTTTGTTTGTTGCTATGTATTTAGTGCAGAGAAACTAAGATATATATATATATATATATATATATACATACATATATATATAATTATTTGCTGTGAATACATAAAACCAAATGAGAAATAAATTGGAAATGGCTCTGATAAGAGTGACAAGGGTGTGTTTGAGATTGACCGCCACCTTGTTCCACTAAAATGTCAAATTCGCCATGTGTGCACATAGCCAACTCAGCTTTACATTAAAGCAAAATTGCCCTTGACATTTTGCTACACATTGTGGCTCTTTTAATAGGTGCAACTTATAATGGAGAGTAATATCCTGCTCTAGACATGTATGGGATTGGCAGGCAGGCAGGCAGGCATGAGATGTCAAGCACTGTGAATATGACTTAATAAGTAATTCTTGTTCTTCTATATACCCTTCAAGGGACATTTAGAGTAGGTTTACATGTTTTATTGATCAAAACACACATTTTTTTTCCTCATATTATACATTGCTGCTGGTCTGGTTGATAGTGTTTTAGCTCCTGTCTCCTTAAAGATCACTGACTTGACAGATGTGTTTGCAGGTTTAGCTACTTTTCCAACCTTCTCTACAGCTTATGTCAGGATAGCAAATAGTGACAAAATCTATCAAGTTTAGGAGAAACTTTAGCTACCATAGAGATGATAATCACTGCGATTGCTTGCAAAGACAACATTGTGTGTGAACTTTAAGAGTTTTAATGATAATGATATTCCAATACATCAACATTTAGAATTCAAAGAAAATGTATACTTTTTTCATGACTAGACTAGTAATCCCTATCAATCAACCCTTCTGACCCATTGAAAGTGGGGGTTTATTTTTCTGTAGACACACTGCACTTTGCCTGTATTACTTTCTGTTTGATCTAATTTTGCAGCATTTTGAGCCACAATCTTTGGGCAGAGGTTATTCACTACAGCCAGATACAAAGATATGAGGCCACTGTGAAAAGATGATAAAACTGGACAGATCATACAGTTTCTTTTGTTGATACACTAAAAGAATTTTGGGCCCTCCGTAACTGTAATTGTGCCTGAAATGTACACAGGAAATGGTAACATATGAGTCAAGGTCTTTAAGCACTCAAAAATGCCTCATGGTCACATTCAAAACTAGATTTTTTCCGCTTTTGTTTATTTTAGGGATTAAAGATTTTCTTGTAATGGTTTTAATCAGGGCAACAAGATGTTTAGTACAGAACAACAAAAATAGCCAGCAGTGATCAAGAAATGCTTTCAGGGTCCAAAAAAAAAAAAAAAAAAAAAAAAATCCATTATCTATATTTGTTTTTCCAGCACAAATGGAGATTTTTTTCCTTTTACTTCAATGTTGGCAGACAAGATGGAAAATGTTATTCTCCTCCATCCTCTGAGGAAACATTAATAAATAAATAAATAAAAACCTATGCAGCATAAAGGAAATTTAATTTTGAAAATAATTTATTTCACTACTAGTAAAATGGACCAAGTAAGTATTTTACCTCATTAAAAGATATATTTGCATATAGGTACATATGTACTGTACAACATGGAAGTTAAGAGATGCCATATTGATAATTATTTTCTAGAGCTCAGTAGCTATTCATCTCATAATCATGAGATTATCAAGCTTGCTTTGAGGAGATAACAAGTTAATTATGTCAGTTACCTCAAGATAACAATTACTGCATGTCTAAACAATGGAAACATTTACAATTTTATCTTGAGATAACGTTGCTTCTTTTTTGAGATAACATATTTGCTACATTAGCCATGTGCAGATAGTTTTCTTCAAACTGCAGACAGTGTGATGGCTTGAAGGGCAGATACCTGCTTGATTTGTTTTAAATTTTACCCTGTTAAAGTGCAGACATTAGCTAAGCTCAGTGTGGCAACAAAAATTGCACATGTAATGATTTAGATTTTCCTCAGCTGTCATTGTTGCAATAATGGATGAATAAACTACATATTTATTCAGGCATTAACACAGGAAATGCAAATTTTTGGGTTTACCATAATCATCTCATGATCTTGAGAAAACAAAAGGATAATTTCACAAGATCACAAGCAAAATTAATATTACTACATGAAAATGAGCTTTGTGTTATTGAAATAAAAGAAATAATTTGTGAACTTGAGATAATGACATCAGTGTGAATAATTACAGGTAAGGCTGCTCTTGGCTTCAGTAGGAACCAAACGTGTGTTTGGACACAACTGCTCATCAAACTGATTAACACTGCTACAATTAATAATGATAACAACAAAAGTTGAGTTTGGTCAGGAAGATTTTTACACGAACACAATAAAAAAATTTGTAACACAAAGCAAAAGGCTTTTGGCAGCGTAAGGCTCATAGAGGGAAGAGGGAAGTTTTAAAGAGCCAAAGACCTGTGCTTGAGTTCAGTGGACAAAGAGTTCCATGAGATGGGGCTCTAATGAAAAAGTCTGATCTCTTTTTGTCACAAACTGTGATCTGGGAATATTTACATGATCCATGGATCTCAGCAGTAAGATCAAGATAAAGTACCAGGAAAAAGTTTGGACACATTACTACACTCGATTTTATGGACAAATGTGACCTTTGACTGTTACTGTATTGGGGGGCAGGGGTTCCCAAACTTTTCCATGCCAAGGCCCCCTAAAAAGCTTTAGCTTCTGGTCGGGGACCCCCAAATCCACAGACAATGCAACAAAATATGTAAAAAAAAAAAATAAAATAAATAAATACATAAATTTTTTCTTTATTTACCATTCAGTAATTATTACTTTTATTTAGAATAAGAAAATTATTAACAGACATCTTATATCTGTATATTCCCACTTAATAATAAACTTTTTAACAAACTTTTGACAGATAATAATATAACAAAAGAAAACCTCTCTCGTGTGTGCATGTGCATGTGTGTGTCTGTGTCTGAAAGTGTCAGAGAACACACTAGAGTGTCCAGACAAAGGATGGATTTCATGGCAATCATGGCCATTTTTCTGTATGGCTATAAAATCATACCTAATGCTGTCTGCATCATATTTTAGAGTTTTAATTGGCTGTGAGTTTTTTTGCAGCAGAGTGTCCATGGCAGGACTGTTGGTCTGCTCGTTTGGTCTATTTGTTGTCAAATATTTGTCCATTTTGCACAGCTAACTACACGCTAGCTTGAGGAGCAGAGCAGTCTGATCACCACCAGGTCTACACAGATTATGACGCTGTCATGCTGAACATTTTCATTTTTCTCATAGCTTTCCTCTAACTTTCTGATGCCTCCCTAGAGGCGGCCCCCACTTTGAAAACCACTGTCTGGAGACAAGGCCATTTAAGGTTTTAAAGGTAATCAGTAAGATTTGAAAAATTAACATGAAATTTACCAGGATGCTATTGCAGTTAGGCAAACACAGGGTGATGTGCCTTATTATCTTGGTAATGAGTCTAGCTGCAATATTTTAAATCAACTCCAGGTAATGGAAGGAGCCTTGACTAGTCAATCAAATGAATGAGTATAGTGAACTATAGTGAATGGATAAGCATTTGGAAGAAATTACTAGATTTTTTGACAATTGTTATCATGTTTAAGCTGAGTATGAAAACTCAGAATAAAGTTCTATGTTACTCCTTTATTTCAGCAGCCAGGGGAATATTATTTGAATGACTGAAAATGAGAAATAACAGACTGAAAAGATTTGTAGGTTCAAATAGAATTAGTTCCGACTTATCTTTGAATTTAAGGAGACTTTGGACCATTTGGGATTTATTGTCAGAAACACAAACTAAGACTTGCAAGGCTGCTGGGATCTGTAGATTTCATGGACATATGAAGCTGAGTGTCATCAGCATAAAAAATGACATTGCAGACTTGAATAAATTGGCCAAGAGGTATGTAAATAGAGGAAAAAAAAAAAATAATAATCCTGATCTATGAAATATTGTAAGGGCTTTAAAATAGTGACTTTTTTTGGCCATACATTCCTGTTACTTTATGGCTCTTGTTTTAATCCAGCCATAACGTGCAGTCTGAAAAAGGAAACACTTGAATATTTATAAAACTTTTATATGCCCACTTCATGCCCACAGACAAGACAGTTGTTAATTCCTTCTGGGCGCCTATAAATTGTGGTGCAATTGTGGGCAACCTGCCATAAACATTGTATTCCATTTCTGCTAATGAACAACCTGAATTAATCACTGTTAAGCAATTAGTTTAAAGGCTTTTACACAAACAGTTGTTGCCTTAACTAAGCAAAACAGTGGGTGAAGTAATGGGATTTAAAATACTTTGTGATTGCAACATTGGCCACTTAATGGAGTTATACACAAATTCCCCAACTATGACCTGATGATTAACCCCTCCACCATTCAACCAGTCACCCAAATAAGCACTGAGAATAATAAATGTAGAGATTATAAATATATAAAAGTTGGTAGAGTTGTAAAATAAATTTTAGCTCTGGTAGTGTGTGAAAGAAACATGGGGTTGTCTCAGGAGCAGGAAGCTTTCTTTTCTTTTTTGTTTTATCTAAATGGTGCAATTTACTAAAGCACAGAAAGGGTTGTTAAATTTAACAGAGCAGCTGGGCTAAAGGACAATAGAATTAAGAGTATTAACCATAAAACTCACAAAACCTAGCTGCAGATCTAGTGTTGAGAAGGCAAGATTATGTTGAAGCATTGGGACTAAGCAGAAATAATAGCAGTTTTATAGTAAGCTACGGTATCAAATAAAGACAATTAAGAGACACAACAGGGAGTACTAGGTCAAAGCTGTGACTTTCAGAATTCATGGCCCATTAACTGATTGATTGTGGCTAAATAATTCTATATGGCTAAAAAAAGGTGTAAGATAAACCATCTCAGTGTATGCTACTGCCTCTGCTTCATTTCAGACCCTGACAGTAAAACACCATTGATCTTCTGTAAAGTAGCGATGACCAAAACAAACTAGTGAGCAGTTCTTTTTATTCATTGATTAGCCATCCACTTTACTCCAAATGAATGCTAACACGTTTACCATTAAACATCTTTTCTTTTAGAAGCTTGTTATTTCATAGATGAAGCTAATTTCACAGCAACATTTACAGTAGGTGGGGGAGGTCAAACATGACAGTGTCCAACTTACAGTAGTGAATACGTGTCACAACTTTAACTCGTCACAGGGCAGATTTACTTTCATGCCAAGTGTCTCACAGGCCTCAATCCTAAAACCCTCCAACCCCACCTTCCTCTGCCAACTGCCTACTTAAAACTACCCAGACACCCCGCTGGCTCTGAAGCAGGGGAGAGAAAGCTGGCATTAGTAAACATTCTCACTGAGATTTCTCCCCACTGATGCGCCACCCACTCCCATGAATGCCAAGCAGCTCCTTTATTATCTCTGCATTTACATGGTTTTCAGGAGCATCTTAAGCTTTATTCCTCCACCATTCTGCCTTTCCCTTTCTGCTCTATCAAAGTGCGGTATCATTACGCTTGGGATAATCCTGATCCCCTCACCCTTCCCCTCTGTTTTGAGCCTCACCCTTAAAATTCTTCTGTTTTACACTGTGTTCAAAGTTGGAGGGGGTGGGTTGTGGGGGGGCATGGATGTCTTTTTCTGGTACTACTGCAAAATGATTATGAAACCATATGGCAGTTGTGGTGGTGAGGTTTGCAGGGCGGGGGAATGGGGAGATGGTGGGGATGGGGAGGTGGGGATTTGGGGAGCTACACAGCAGCGTAAATGACTTCTTAGCAGTGCAGCGAGATGTGAAGGACAGACTGACGTGAGACGGTGTGGCGAGCAAACTAATGAGCTACACATTTCACGCCGAGAAAGAAAAGGAAAGAGGAAAGGGAGGGGAGAGTGTGGCGAGAGGGAGGAGAGATGGTGCAGGCGAAGCGAGGTGATGACAGAGATAGAGAGACGAGAGGAAGGAGGAGAAGCAGGAGGAGATGAGAGAAGAGCAGAAGAAGAATGATTGAGACAAAATGAGAGCCTTACATTTGTAAAGTTGGAAGAAGAAAGAGGAGGATGGATAAAAAAGAAACAGGAAGGAAGGGAGAGAGGGAGCAGGATAGAGAGTGACATGAAAAATGACCTTTCTTTGCCAGCTTTTCTCATTTATCCTTGCCTTGACAATCAACAATAAAGTTAGCTTCAATAAAATATTGCATGGATATACAGTCTCACAGACTGCTCATACCTTTCATCTTCCATCATTTACTTTCAAAGATTTCATTTGACCGTGAATGATATAGTTATTTGATACAAAAAAGTTCCAAAGAGATGTGCAGCATCACTGTGGTACTAAAATATACCACCCAGATGAAGTGAAGGACACCAGATAAAATCATGAAGTCAATAAAAAGATGTAAAGTGTTTTATGTATCTGTTTGATTTAAAACTAAAGTTTTTTTTTTTTTTAATTTCTAATAGGAATGAATTGCAAACATAACTAAAAATTACATTTTAGTTAAATGTTATTAAATTGCACATTAACTGTTTGAAGTTCCATAATAGTAATAGAAAATCAGCAGTATATGGGATGCAATAATGTTTAATTAGGATTATAATTAAAAATGTGGCCGCCTATAAGTGATATAATGCAAAGGAGAACTATGCAGCATTTTCTTTTTTTTCGATTCACACCAGGGACAAAACTTTACTGTGACCTTCCTCTTCCAGCGGCTTCCTGCAGCGTCAGTCTCTTAGTGCAAGGTCTGTTAAGAGGCCTCTGATCTTCAATTACTGCGTGCAAGCTGGAATCCTGCTCATTTGAGTTACTTCCAGTGATTTTATATGGCCTTCCACTACTCCAAAGGCCCTCATTATATCAAAATTTAAAGCACAAGACAGAGTAAAATGTGATGAAAGAAAATACAGGATTTCTCCTGTAGGAGGTTAGTCTATTATTTGGTGTGAGCTAACAGCAGGCTATAAATTAGCCATAACCAGCAAGAGAGACAAGTATTTTGCCTATAAATGCATTAAATTTACTCTGCTAACAGTTAGTTTATGGAAATTTCTCTATTCTGCTTAAATGGTCACGACAATCCAGCGTATTTCAATTCAGCAACTGCAACTCTGTTTGGGCCACGCTAACAGCTCTGAAGGAAAGCTTCATTTGGTTCGTCAAAACTTTCTCTTTTCAACATATCACATATGTCACCGTTACTTGTTCAGAACACTTTGTTTCAGTTTTTACTGCACTGGGTGTCCACTTATTGTCACTTAGGAAATGCAAGTTTCCAGGTTTCCTTCTGTATCCATAACTGATGCAGCTGCAGTATCAAAATGGAGTCAAAGGATTGTCACAGACCCTGTGAACATTAGCCTTGAGTTTGACACTAACCATGACTGCTAATTGCCCACTTCCTTCTTTTTTTCTTTAACTCTTCATTGTTTTTTCCATTGTACTATTTTTTTTTTTTTTTTGTCTAATATGACTTTGTTAATAATTAAAAGTAAAAGAAAGTTAACCTCAGTCAGGTACTTTAATCATGACCATGATTGCCAAAGTTTTGCATCTCCAACATTTAGGTTACAAGCTGAGAAATATCCTGTTAATGGTCATGTTACTAAGGGTTAGTAGTGGGGGTGACATTGCTTGCAAAGCAAAACTCAATGGATTTTTTAAAGGAACCACAAAAACGCAGCCATGTTTCCCTTGACTGATTTAAAGAAAATAAACTAAGATGCAGTGGGTGGCACTGTATGCAATCCTGCTTGTGGTTTTAATTAAATAGAATAACAAAGCTAAAGGTGGATAAAAACAACAACCACGGCATTAGAAATCCTCACTTGGAAAATAGAAACAGCTGTTTTTTGGGAATTACTTTCCGCTCAGGGAAGATCTGAGTTATTATCTTGTGTCTATTATTTTAATCTTTCCCAGGTCAGAATCAATTCACAAAGTTGTTTCCATTCCCATAATTTGCATCAAGTCTACTTTGAACAAGGCTAAAACCACCTCAAGGAGCATATACCATTTTTTGTTTGGTGGGAAGTTATGTTTTTTATTTTTTTAATTTTTTATTTTCATGTTTTTAACACACATTTAATAAGCATGAATAATAAACTCTGAGGGTAACCAAGCTAGTATGTAATGAGTTGACTGGTGCCATTGGGTTGACTTTTCTAATTTTGTCATCCTGGTTCTTAACGTTTTTTTCATTGTTTTTGGTCAAAGAATACATTGTCTCACATATATAGGCCCACTATTTAATTGTCAGCGTAACAATGAAATGTCATGTAGACCTTTGTGATTATCCTTGCCTCTGCAGTGCCCTGTTACCAAAGGTGTTTCTGCAGTATAATTAGTTCATCCTAACGAGAGGTTAAAAGGACTAATGTGTGAATAATCAGCTTTTCCTCTCTCTGTCTCTATTTATCTCCCTTCCCCCCTCTGCACTATACTGATATATTATGCTATTTAAGTCTCCCTCTTTTCCTCTTTTAGTTGAGATAAGAGTTCATTTCCACTGCCTCTTCTGCTTCTCTCATCATTGTGAAAGTCCTTCCTTTAATGGCAAGGAGTTGAGCAAAGAAGCAAATTACTTGTCACGTTATTAGAGGCTACTGGTGTGCGCATACTCCCTTAGACTCAGTCAGGCTCTGTCATTCTCTCAATCAATCACATGCCCTCCCTTCGCCTTACCCTACTATATGCTTACCGCTTGTACTAAAAATGGAGACAAACTCAGGACTAAGTGAAAATATGCAACAAAAATGTCAATCCTAGACCGAAATAACACCTTGTATCACAGTAAGTCTCAAAATCCCATTGTCCTTTGATGACTGGCTATGAGTTTGGGCAATAATATCATTTTTCGTTGATGGAATTTTACTGTGTTATTTTCTGTTAAAAGGTTTTAAAACTCAAGGTATGCATTTATCTCTTTGAATTGGAACTGATATAAAATGATATACTGAACATTACATTGAGAAATCTGTAAACAACTGTCCTAACAGTTTTGTTGTCAGCTCCTTTTTTTCCTCAGAGAGAATGTTTATTGGCAGGCAGTGGGTGCTTGAACTTGCAAGGACGATATATATATGTATATACATATATATATATATTTAATCACATTCTCACCTATATTAATTCATCACTCCTTTCAGACCAAATCTGGTGATGTCACTGCTGTGACATCTGAAATCCATTCATTTGATTGGCTTTTGCCACACAATGGTGTTTTCTCCCTGAAAATGCTTATTGAAGATAATTACGATAATGTCTACATAATCATCATAACCATCGTCATTGAACTGTATCAAATGAACTCCATGGGACTTAGAGAAATGTCATATCTTAACATTGATTTCAACCATTTAATAGAGCTGACTGACAGTGTTTATACCCTTTTAATGATGTTATCTTGTTGGGACCCTGTCTTCTGCTGTGGATTACATTTAGTTTTCCTGTATTAACATTCAATACATGACCTTTATTCTTTATCAGAGTTATGTAACTAAATAGATTAATTGTAGCTTTATATGAAAGTTAGGGTATAAAATGAATAAACAAGGGTAATTAAATCACTAATTGTGATATTTTAAACAACGATATATTGTTACATGGAATTTTATGATCATGTAAATGTTAATATGAATATTATATTAATTTTTTTTATTATTTAAGTATTCACTAAGATGAACTATTGTTTTACTGTAAAGGCTCTGACAAGGTATGGATCTTAAAGAAAACCAGGTGAAAATGTGACTTTCAAGATGTGCATATTTTGACTCAACTGGATAGTTTTTGGAGGGTACATTTTGATTATTAGTAAATATCTTACTGGTTGGTTGGTAGCCCTGCTCTGTAATGAGATGTTTGGTGTTTCTCCAGGTATTTGTTGGAGCCACGCTTTCAGTTTTGGGAGTCATTGCCTTTAGTACTCTGATAACTACAGGCACTCCTACTGTTGTCTCCTCTTTCCAGGCTTTCTCTTGCTCTTCTCTTGGTATTTCTCTAGTTTCTAATATTTGGAGCTAGCTACATCAGTCAGCAGCTTTCCTCTGCTGCTTATCAATGATCATAATCTCCGATTGGTTAGCCACTTTAATGGTCAGGATTTGGAAGTCCCACAGGATCTTAGCTTGGTCATTCTCCACCACCTACTGAGTGTGTCCCATTTTGACCCTAGGGGTCTCTAGTCCATATTCCACACAAATGTTCCTTTACAATCTGTGACTACCTGGTTATGGTGGCCCATGTATTATCTCCCTGTTAGTATCTCACACCCTGCTGTTAGGTGCTGGATTGTGCTGCCTTATTGCACAGCCTTTACCTGGGATTTTACCTGGTGTGGTAGATCTGGGCCTCTACTGCTCTAGTGCCCAAGGCCACATATATATATATATATATATATATATATATATATATATATATATATATATATATATATATATATAGAGGGACTATAGGGACATGGTCATTTTAGAGTTATTGGAAAGAAATATAATCTTTTTGACAGCCATTCATTTTTATTCTCATTTTGTCAAGCAACCATCAATACCAGCTTTTCCCACAGCTGCTAAACATAATGATCCTGGGCATTTCATCATTAAACATGCAAAACTAACATATTAAGTAAAAATATGTTTTCAGTTAAATCACAATATTTTTCTAATGCTAACAGTATAGTTTTGGTCCCTAACCTTTAATTTTTTTTAAAAAATTGTGTGTGTGTGTTTCTTAAACGAGAACCTTTGGTGCCAAACCTAAACAGACGGTGAAAAAAAAAAATAAAAATTGGAGCTTGTAAACTGGAAACTTAATAAATAAAAAGGAAGGATATAAAGTATTTGCCTCATGATTCAAAATCATGTAACTTATAGTCACCTTTTGTCTGGCACCCTTGTAAAGCTTTGTAGTTCTTTCATGAATTAATACCATAGAAAGTTGTCAGAGCATCAGATCTTAGTAATATTGTTTTGTCCTGGTGCACTAGAGAGTGGATTTAAAATAAATGACAGGATTTGAACAAATGGAGTGTAACTTGGAAAGTAATGCTTTGCAGTAAATGGTAAAGAATTGAGTAAGTGATTAAACTATTTAAGTAACTTTCTCTGAACTCACAGACATATAGTTCACGCCGTTGACACAGCTGTGCTCATGCTTGAATGCACTTTAGATTGCAAACACACGTACACATTACATATCTTGTGTAGACGAAAGCACAGAACAATAGGAAGCTTGTCTGAGTCTGGAGGAAGAGGAGGACCTGTCACGACTGCTGGGGGCTCTAACCAGCATCTGACAGGGGGAGGTGAAGCAGCTCATCTAATTGACTATAGGCAACATCTCTGCACTGAGGTCTGCTGCTGTGGTCTCCAAGATGCAACATTGATCTGATGAAGAACATTGTCTGCCTCTTACTCACCCTCTTTCCTCATCCGTCTGTCCTCCTTTTCACTTGCTTCATTTACTTTCTCCCACTTTCCCCCAATGCCCCTCCTCCTCTCCTCCTTTTACTCTGCTAATCAATCCTTCCTTCCATCTCCCCTGCTGCTGTTCCTTTCTTCTTCATCAACATATTTTACTAGGAGAGATCTGAGCCAAGCCTTTAAGTCAGATGGATGATGATAAATGGTGAGACAAACCAGATTTCTCTCCCTCTCTGTCTTTCTCTTACTCCCTTTCTTTCTTTCTTTCTTTTACTTGGTCTGGACTTTGTTTTCTTTGATGCACTCTTGAAGCTGATGAGAATGCGCCTTTGGGAGGGATATGATGTGCTTTCAAATGTTTAGGGCCAAAAGCTACTTCCTTGGCCATCAAACATCAATAGAACAAAGTCAGTCGGGCACAAATAGGCTTGAGGTTGAAAAAAGAAATCTCTACGCAGAAGTCAGTTAAGAACCCTCTTGTGGAAAACCAATGAGCGCTGTCGCCAACTAGTTAGAGCTTCCACCCTTCCCGTCTTCTTAACTCCCCTATGATAATGATGTGATTCAGCTTGTATCTCTATTGGACTCAAGGGCTGTGGAGGATAAAGATCTGTGAGGAGAGTGACATGTAGCTTTTGCCTTTGAAGATGTGCACATGAGGCCTTTTGGGAAATCCCCCCCAGGATTCAAGATGGACTCCCCTTGGTCTCAATTATAGAAGCCTCTGCTTGGCATTGCAGAGCTCCTTCTATACAGTCTCTATCTGTTTCTTCATGACATCTCTACCTACCATAAAGTGCTACAGGACATCTCTGTCCTTCACCTTTTAATACAGGCCAGATCAAACACCACCTGCTCTTTGATGATAGCAGTGATGGAGGTAGTGCTAAGGATCCCAAGGCTTCGGATCTCTTTCGGTTTATCAATGGAAAACCCTGAAAACCTGTAGCAGCATGCCTGTGGTTAGGCTGTTCATGACTCCTAGCAGGAGGCCAATAAATAATGTCTGCCTGGCTGTGGTGATGCAAGGTGTGGGTGTAAATTTTGCTGGCTTTTTAGTTTCAAGGAGTGTTTGAGAAACTGCTGTGGTGGGGTAGACTGTCATGATGTTGTAGTGCCAAAAACATGTACTACTTGATGAGTGACAGAGGTCTGGGTCCATGCCCACAAACTCTCAAAGTGAAAAACAGTTTAATTCAGGGAAAGTCTTGTTTGTAATTGTAGGAGACACTCACTTCCAAGCACATGCACAACAGATTTAGATCTTTTTTCTAATAGATATTAGCCAAGAATTAGTAAAACTTAAATATTTCAAGCATAATTTTCATTAAACCATAGGGGGTATTTATTCATTTATAAATATTTGTTACTTGGTGCTAAGAATGGGAACCATCTGTTGGACAGTTAGTAAATTCACCACTGTGGTGCAGACTGAAATGTTTAGACTACTGGATAGATCCACTTACCCCTGACCATCAGCAGCAGCAGCAGCCTGACACTGACATTTTTGAGAAAAATCTTTCCAAAACCACAGATGGCATAGAATTTGGTTTAGACTATTGCCCTCTTGATGAATCATAATAACTTTTAGGGACTTCAGATCCTCAGTAAAGGACTTTAGAAGTTATACTGCTGCTAGAGTCCTACCTAAGTCAGCAGGCAGTAGCAATCATCAGTAATATCCACAGGCTAACAAGTTAACAGCCTACCATTTGAATATATTGAGCTTCGTAGCCCATAGTTGGTCTGTTTGATATTCTGTACATGCTGCAGTTCAGTATTTATGTAAAGTATCATGGGCAGCATGCATAATGAGCAGCAGTGCAGCAGTAAGGACATACAGCTAAAATAAGCCCTAGAAGGAAAACATGTGTAAGCCACTTACAACTGCCAAGATAAACTTTGTCTCTGAGTGTTTTCATCACTACTTGAAGGGATTTTTTTAAGTAAGCTTGTTTAAAGTAGTTACTAATCAGATGTCACTGCAGAAAACAGTAGGCAGAGTATTTTCAGTTTGGGCTATTAATGAGGAATTTTATTGGAGGAACTACTCAGAATGAGGCCATTTTAAAACAATGCATACATAACATTTTTTTATTTAAATTTTTTTTTGCTGTTGTTTTGGTTTGAGTAATCGGTATAGAGAATTTCACACAGCATCATTATTGCATCAAGCACTTATTTATTTTGTCACAATTTTTAGTCAGTGCTGCTCTGCATCATTGCATGTTAAGCTGCCCAAAATATCCTCTGGCTGATCAGCTGGGATTTTAAATCCCCTAGTATAATTCTAAAACACCAAGTATATCATGGGAAATATTTATGAAAAAACTTGAAAAGCAAAGGCCTTTACCATCTTTTACATCTCTGGGAATCAGTTTGTTTAAGAATTATTTCAGTGATCAGGTTACCGGTTTTGGTCATAAGATCTGACAACATGTTGTCCACTGACAGAGACATACATTTGGGATGAGGGAAAACCTGGAGTAATGTAATGTTTTAAAAAGATTTGGATATTTTGACACATTAATCAAACTATGATCTGAAACATGTAAGCAGGAATATGACTAGAATATCCAATTTTTTTAGCTTGTATAAATACTATGATCTTAAGTTCTTTACACAACCATATAAATAAATGAATAAATCTTTAAATTGTACATGCTTCATTTTGTTTGAGTGACTTTCAGTCTAATAAAAGATAAGTAAAAGACTATATGATTATATTACCTTCAACCAACACAAACATGTGTTAATAAACACACAAAAGACAAAGAATCATATTAATTGTGAATATAGCTCCATGGTCATGCTTTGCTCAAATCATCTTTGTACACCAAAGTCATTAAGTCTTTGCTGCTTTCACTTATCGGCTTTGTCAACAAACAGAAAACAGTTTTTTGTGTTAACAACAGCTGGCTTTGATATTTTTGGATCAATAAGTGCTCCAGTCATGTACATAATGTTGTCTGTTTCTTGAGTTGGTTGGCTTTTTAGGCCTCTTAGGCATACCCATGATGAAAAAGAATATATGTATCCAACCACAAGATCTATCTGAATAATTTTATAGTAAAAACAACATTTGTGAGATTTATTATGATTTGTAAAATCAGTATAATGGTAATTTAAAAAAATCAAGATGACATATAGCACAAAAGAAAAAAGTTTTAGGTTCACCTAAAAAACAAAACACAAACACTAATATGAATATATCTTTGAAATGACACAGATATAGTTCTAAACTCTATCAAATCATAGTAAAATATGTACTAAGGCTAACTTTTCATAAAGTGAAGCTTTAGTGAAGTTTTAGTACAGACAGTATGGGCAAGGTTTCTCAAAAATGGCCATCTTGGCACAATCTTTTCTCAGAGTCCCCTGATTGGGGGACTTTAGTTTTTAAAAGGTTAAGTACAACTCATAAAGGCCTCCTGTAAAATGCTACTCCTACAAGTGACATGTGGGAATTATGACTCATGTGTTATTCTCAAGTCAAGTGGTTTAAGGAGGACTGAAGTGGATTAGGGGGTTTTTGTGTGAAATTATTTTGAGACCATCATATGTTCCACTGGTAACAGCAACACTTTACCAAAACATTTGTCCCATTTCCTGTTTAGATTAAACGATGAATAAATAAAAATGTTACATTGGTAGAGTTAGACAAGACGTTGTTTGGGCTAAAATACACTCTTTTTGCAATGCACCAGTAACCTTTATGACTACCATTTTACTGGTTACTCTGGCTATATGTAAAAGCAAACATTAGGTTAAAATTGAGTCATTTCCTGGCTGACTTTTGACTGTTGTAAATGTTAAGGCTAGACATCAAAAATACTTAAAAACAATAATGGAACAACACATTGTTTTGTAACATGTTCATCAGTGTCATAGAGGACATTTTATCCTACACATGAAGTTATGATCATCATGACCATCAGAGGTCAAATATTTTTTTAAAGTAATTACTAACTAACTAACTTTTATAGCTGATTGGATAATCTGTAATCTCTGGTATCATCCTGCGGCTCATTGTACCATGTCCTTGGATGAATGATATATTATCTTGCTGTTCACAACAATTGTTTTTTAGAGCTATAGCATTTAATAGTGATGAAAATTACAACATTAAACCCATGGACAAATTGAGGGGAAGATTATAATGAGCAGAACGACTTTTAAATACAACACATTAAAAGATTTATGACCATAATCCTCATGTGTTCAGACCTTTTCATCACCTCAGGTGCACCTTCTCCACAGGTGATAAAAAATAAAAAAGATTACGGCTGATTTGGTGATTTACAGTGCTCACATTCATATACAGAATAGACACAGATACCTGAAGGTCAAGTGGAAGGAGGGGCAGTCAGTTTCAAAGAACCTTTTGTCAAGTCCTTATTGAAATTCATCAATAAAAATGGGCCACCCTAAGCCTTTTCAGAAATAAAATTGTCATGCTAATTCATTTTGATTGCCACATTGGAATAGCTAAACAAAATGAATGGCGGGGGCCAGATGCGCCCACTGAAGCGTAACTCTGGATATTTCATAGTGAATTACCCTCGATCAACTTGCCCCATGGATTTGGTGCAAATTCCGATCAAATGCTCACATGTGTGGAATTCCAATTGTCACTTTGCCAACTCATTGATTTGCATGGCAAAGAAGTAGAAATTAAAAAGCCGTACGAAAAGCAACACTGCTAACCTTTTATTCATCGAAGCTTGCACCTTTTGATGCAGAATGAAAAAAAAAATCAGGCATTTTTTAATCTAATAAAAATATATATATATAACTCTCTCAGTGTTTTAAGGACTTCCACAAAGTAATACATTTCATTGTATTTTTAGGAGTGTAGACATACTCAAACATAAGATTCCACGTATCAGCAAGCACGCTGCTACTGGTTTGGTGCAGAGACCTAATAAACTTTCCAACTGATGCAAACTCAGAGCAGAGAGCTGAAAGATACATCATATAAAAGAAAGTTTTTGTACCTGTCAATTAAAAACCACTGACCGTAATGTGTAGCAAGGAATAACAAACCCACTGTGTTGTATGAGGGACAGAGCTCTTGTGGATGAGGGGGAAGATACTTTCTGATGAGCCATCTGGACATGGACCTCCCTAGGGGGGACAGGGAGCAAAACATACTGAATCAGTCTGCCTTTTTCTCCCTCTTGTATTCTGTCCGTACATCTTTCTGCCTATCTACTGGAAAGTGCACCAGCAGTACATGTTTGGGGTGACTAAATTTTTCCCAGTACTAGCTTTTTATTTTTGAATGAACCACACAAGACAATCCTCCCATGTGTACAACTGTGTATAGATTGATTTTCTGACTGTGACTTTTAGAAGAGTAGATAATTCTGGCACAAACACAGTTGGTTTAGGTTCAGGAAAAAGTTAGACTTGAAATGGAGCACCTCGTGGTGTATTCGTCCATGTTTTCTGGCTTATCTGCAGTGCTAAAATGATGTATTATAGCCTTAAGCATCACGCAGAAGTCATGCAAGTGCTGTTAAGTATTTTCATGCAGAAAAAACTTGATTTATCTCATAGTCTCACTCACAAGAGTTTTTTTCAGCAACCTGGACACTAATACAACATGGTTTCCATATTTTCTTTTTTGGTCAATTTCTCCAATCAGTGCAGCCCAGCTAGAGTGTACAGATTATCCACAGTGACCATTTTAAAAGCTGACAATTTTGCATTACAAGGAACAACTCCTGACTACTACAAGGTTGGAGGGTATGGGTTTTAAGCATGTGCTGTGAGGAAAGGATTACATCAGAAGCTAGAACAAGCCACAAGATGATACCAGCTGGGGGACATCAGTGGCCAATAGCAGTTCCTTATACAGGCACTAGCTGTTAGCCGCCATCCACCTTGACAGGACAGAGTGAATGAGCAACAGACAGCAGATAATGCTGAAATAATTATAATTCATTTTATTGTTCTGAAGGACTCAAACCTCATTTCGAGATACTCTTAAAAAGAATTAAATATCAGGTCTCGGATATGCCATGTTGTCATAGTATGTAACACTAACAAAGATTCATAGAAAAATAAATGTATATTGCATATTTACAAATAATTTTTCACTCTCATGACTGCACTTCACATTCTTAATAAATAATTCATTTCTATATGTGCAGCAGGTCCTTTTACACAAAGACCAGCCATATAATTGCAATAAAAATGGAAGAATAATTTGCAGATGGTGATAAAGAAGAAAAGAGTGGAGGAGTGGGTGGTTTTGGATGCTCTTAAGTGTGAAGTGTACATTTGAGAAATTGTGGATCATACTTATTTATGTAACATAAATCGATCTTGTATAAGAAGAAAAACATTGAGAGGTCAAGCAAATTTTGGATAAGCATGAAGCCAGAAAATAATTGTACACTTTTATTGCTTAATTTTTCTTTAACAAGCTATTGAACCTAAAAAATGCAATCTCTTACTGGAGCGTGAGTGGGCAGAACTTTACATGGCTGCTTTTTCCACCTACGTGACTTCTAAATGTCAGTGATTTTACACACTTTTACTTATGCTACCCATTAAATAATTTTAATGGATTATCAAACATTTTGTCACATTTTTATGTTTGAATTTTCTACAATATAAACCTCAGTTAAATATTTAACTTCACAAATTCAAATAATTTTGCACATGTTGAAGTTGGTCTAATGGTAGGCTTGATGAAGATACTGGCAACTAGCATAAAAATTTATCCAAGCCTCTGTATGCGGTACATAGAAGCTTCCTATAGGATCTTAGTTTTTCCTAACTTTATATGCTAATTGATGCTGAACAGGCTTTTCAGGCCCATGTGCAGCCTGGAAACATGTGGCATCAGTAATACTTCTTAAAACCACATTACATGTGGATATGTAATTATTAAAATTAAGTGGTGATTCTGCCGAAAGCAACATACTTCTCCCTCACTGGACTGGTTACCTGGGTGAATTGTGCCAAATCTGGTGGTAACATTACAGCTTTTGAGGAAACGGATGTAGAAACTGAAGGGTATCTTAGGCAATTACAGGCAAACTTAACTTAAATTCTAAACATAATGGAGTTTTGCCTAGATATAAAGATGGGAAGACTTAAAGAGAAAAATAGCATTCCCATCATGAACAATGACATTTTAAAACTATTCTTTCATCAGCAACTAAAGAATTTTTGTGGGTCTTTAATGAACCTCAAGTAAATGAGGGAGTTCATGTGTGTTTGTGTGTCATGAAGGGAATATTTTGACTCTATAGCAAAGTTGTTTCCTGAGTTTCCACTGTCATTATTTCCTTTTAAGAGGTTATGCTCATCATGTGTATTTCTACAAGATTAGATTGTACAGTGACAGTGAACCAATTAAATAAATTTGCAGCCATGCAGGATTTTCACAAATTGGTAAAAGCAGGATCACTGGATGAAATATTCTGTTTTCACAATTTATTTATTCATCTTTTGTCAACACAAAGCCAGAGTTTGTGGTGAGCAGTTGTATCAGAGGTCTTTTCACTAATATTGGTTTGCTTTATGTTTATTTTACTTAAAACATGAGATTTTTAATTGTGTAGTGCTAAATCTAAAGCACGTGGCAGGCATATTTATTATTATGCTTTCTGTAAAATTGAATTCATCACAAAATCTGTTTATCCATGTTTTTACTATTGTCCCTCTGATTAAAGGTTAGTCCCAAAATAAAGTGTTTGTATTTCTGTTAAGACTAATATTTCACATTAGCCTTTGCAAGTCAAATACTGGAGCATAAATCAGACAACGGACACTTTAGCCACAAAGTAAATCTAAGTTTGGACTGTTATCCATCATTTTATAAGTCATTTTCTCCCCTTCTCAGTCACCCTTTAGCATGTCGGTCTCTATCATTTAGTCATAGGAGTTGGGGGCCCTCAGGGTATTGATTTGTCTTGCCTTAATGCTGTCAGACTGATGGGAGACACGTGATGCACAGATGAGATCTTGGCCATGCTACACACAGCTTTCAACCGCAATCTCTGACACACATTTAGGACAAGGCATGCATTAATTCACACTAAAGGGACACACATGCTGACCACTTAAATGAACATAGCAAGATCATGCACTCATTCGTAAAGGTAAGTGCATGCACACACAATTCGAATGGGTATGCTACACATGCACAATTGCAACCACTGCCACACAAACATGCACACATCCACACACACACACACACTAACACACACACACACACACACACACACACACACACACCCTTAGGAGCCCCTCCTGACACACTCAATCTGTCATAGCAAAATTCCACAGGACCTCATTTTGAATCGGGAGGATAGAGACAGTACTCTGAAATCAGCAGAGTTTGAGCTAATCAAGGCTGGCGATGACGGACATTTTTTCTTTCCAATTACATATTTCACAGTTAAGGAAATCTTATCTCTGTGAATAGCACAATCACACAATCAAAGCACTGCTGCTCCAGATCTGAAAAATTTTATTTATAGTAAAATTCAAAATGCACCTATTATATTTGACTTCATCAAAAGAAATGCAACCAACTGAATGCTGTATTTAAAAAGAGTAAGTTATTTTTTTTTATTCTGAACACTGAATGAGGCCTTGTACTCGACATTAAGCCCTATGTTTTCCAATTTACATTAAAAAGTGTATATTGTTCCTTGAGTAAGTACTGAACATCCTCTGTGACATCTGGATGTTTTTTTTGTATAGTTCTCAGGGGCGAGTAGCTGCTGTTGAGCTCAAAGGCAATAAGCAATCAAATAAATGTCCTCTGCAGTATCTCTGTTAATTGTCGTGATGCAGGGCAGAGTATTAGTGAGACAGATGTGGCAGGAAGCAATCATGTGATGAATTGACCCCAGTGCTAAATGGTGTCACTCAGCCTTTTAAAATTCGATAAACAAGCCAGTGGACCTGAATAAAGATCCATACGCTCATCAGGGTGAATTTCCTGCTGCGTAAATGGGTTACTGGCTGAATGTGACCCCTGACTTTTGCTTAGCATGATCCAAGAGGAGGGCCTGACATTTACAATTCACCATAAATATTTTATATGGTAGTCCCACAGTGTTTTTAGACTGGTATTTTAGACATTACAGTAAAACTGATTAATTTCTTGTAAATTGCTAAATAGAATAGATAAACTCTAAATATTAACTCTATATTTTTATATGTTAACAAGCAACTAACTTTGATGATATACAACTTAAAAGTTTTGACTTCTAAAATTGAGTTACAATACTTTCTATTAGCTTTTTAGATACAATCGGCTTCATGATGTTGTAAATAGAGACTTGCACTAAGTGCTGAGATCAACAGGTTTGTTTTATTAAGCTGGCTCTGCTAACATAATATCTTAGTTTAACATGTTTATTTTATTAATCGTTTGAGTTATCAGTTGGTAAAGTGCAGTAAAACTGCAACAGTGAATGTTGACTGGAAAAAAACATCCAACTCCTTACCAAATCAAAATTTTGCCAAATGATGGCATTAAAGAAAAAAACTCAATTTGTCCAAGATGAATCTAATTTAGCACAATGTAATCAGTCTTTTCACAAAAAAACTAAATTTTATCCTGTTAAATAAACTGAATGGAATAGCAGGGAATCACTAGTTATAGAGTTATAAAGACTCATCCTCAGAGGACGACAACATTCACTGTCATTTATCTGTTGGTCCGTCAGAAAGTTATGCAGAAACTTGACACGTGACAAAGACATAAGACATATCTATCTATCTATCTATCTATCTATCTATCTATCTATCTATCTATCTATCTATCTATCTATCTATCTATCTATCTATCTATCTATCTATCTATCTATCTATCTATCTATCTGCTTCCTAATAAGAGTTTATTTGTTGCTTTATAAAGCTGACAGTTGCATAATCCAAAGGTCGATTGTGCATTTGCTAAACAAACAAACAAACCAAATGTTTCCTGACAATAATACATACAAACATATTTTCATGGTGACTAGGCAGAGATCATTACTACAAACAGAGAAAAAGATTATAGCCTAATTCTTGTTAGCAGAGTGAAGTTTTTTTAGTGAGAGGGGAAAAACAAGGTTTATCATCAGAATAAATGCCTCCTATACCATTTTCAAAACCACTAATATTTTACATCACTGTATCGTGTGAAAAACTATGACTCTTTTGGTTAGATTTGGCTCTGGCCCCTTTCTCCTTGACTCACTAAATGAGCCAAGTGAAGGATGTTGTGCTCTTCTGCATAAATGCTCGCAGCAGAGTAGAGTTTATTAAGACCCATAAAAAACAACATTAAAATTCACGACCAAGGGAGCGTCGCCTGACCTCAGGAGAGTGATAAATTAGCTTATGTTGCTCTAGCAAAACGACCATTTTATACCTTCACCCCCACTCTCCTGCAAATGACTCCTACTGTGGAAGCACCACAGTGGGTGCCGGACTGTGATGTCTCAGGGGTGAGGGAAGGTGCTTTTAAAGTAAGCTAAAATCATTCTGCCTTTTCCTCGCAGGAAATAGCTCAATGGTGTGAATGACATTTTATTCCGCTGTATATCTGCATGTCACGTTCATTAATATGCACATAAGTGGGTGTAGCGTGATGCTTAGTTGCCCATCAATTCACCCGCAGGAAGCAGGTGTGAATTTGACATTGAATTGTTTTTGTTTTTTTTATTTCCTGCTTTAGGAGAAAACAGGGGCCAAGAACATCAAATTCAGAAATTTTAAAGAAATATCTGGGGGACTCTTAACTTCTTAGGGCTCAGTCCACTGATTCCTTTAATTCTGCTTTTTACCCACCCGGTGTGGACAGTTTTCTGCAGCCAGCTCTCCTTTGCTTATCTGGGACAAGCTGCGACTGCTGAGTGCAAACCCCTCCTCATCGTTAGTTTGAAGGACGGCTGAACAGATTTCATGAGACTGTCGCATCCCAATTTCCCACAAACATGCAGCTGTCTGAGCAGAAATTGAGGAAAGACAGAAAAACAACAACAACAAAACAACCCAGACAGACTTTTTTTTTTTACACATGTGAAGCTGTTATTTTATAAGACTATACCTTTGATGACAATTTGTTGCTTACCAAAGACCCTTGCATCACTGGGAACTCATTAGCAATATGCTAAGCTAATGGATCAGTAAATGGATTTTTATGTGGGCATAAATGCTAATTCGCTACACTGTGGCGGTGTTCAACGATGCTGTGTTTAGCAAGTCAGCTTCAGCCTCAGGGGTGTGTTTGTGTCTCATTAAGCCCAGCCAAGGATCTATTGTGGATGGGGAGGACTCAGCAGCAAGACAGAAAAAACAATGACGATGGCCTGTGGCAGTGAAACATGTGTCCATAGTACACCTGATGGTTTTCTAAAGATGTCACACAAGTGCAAATACAATTACTTTTTTAAAAAGGAAAACAAGAAGCCTGTAAGACAACAACCAATCAGATGTCAGTTATTATTGTATAGCTTGAATGTTGTTGCTATTCAGAAACAACACATAAATTGAAGCTCTTTTATAAGACATAGTGATGCTTGTGCTGTTATACCACACATATCCTCATATTATTTTAGTTTTTGATAATTAGACATGCTCCCATTGCTAAATAATAACTGCAATCACATTTTCTTATTAAAACCTGTAGGAGGAGGAGGAGGTGATTTACTATGATGCCTATAACTGTCTGTTTCCTGCATAGAGTGAAATAATGCAATACTTCCTGCCAGTTAACAAAGATTAGATGTGAATGCATTCATTTTCATTTCAAGTTTCACAATCGCTCATAATTAATTACTTGCATTCTTTATTTTGATCATAGCAGCTTCATGACAGCTCATTGCTGTTGAAAAATGGTTTTAAGATATCCAGAAGACATGTTTTACTGTCCCATTGATGACAAGAAGAAACATGCCATCGATGTACCTTTTGTTGATCCTAAGAACAGCCCACATCCAAAACCCAAAGACGAGAAGTCAGACACTGAAACGGGAAAGAAGCAGCAGCAGGGCTTCGCTGAAAGAACATCTGTGACTGAGTGGGAGTTGAGTGGGAACACTTGGCTCTGCAGCAACTGTAGAAATGACACGTCTCAGAGTTTTTACAGACAGCTTGGATATTGCTGAAGATATTGAATGTTACATTTTTACTGTTCTTACAGGAGATATTTTTACTATTCCATCTCAAGAAGCCTGTACGAAAAATTAAAGTCAGTCAGTCAATCAATGATGGTAAAGGAAAGCATCCTTATTAAGCTTTTTTAAGCTGTCTTTGAAGTGTTTGAACAAGTAACTAAGCCTGGACAAAATCCAGGAAGAATAATGAAATGATTAAAAAAATGTTCAGTTTTACACATTTCTCTCTGAAGGGTATGGTGATTTTTAGCCATCTCACTGCAGTCTTAATGTACAGTGCTGCTTTGTCAGGACCTTCGTGATTACACCGTAACATTTTCAGTTGTCTCATTGGATGGGAAGGAGGACAGGTTGAATTTGTAAACACTTTAAAACTTTCTGCATGTTCATCTGACCTGCTGTGCTGACACTACAAAACTGAAGATCTGCAGTAAAATAACTGAAATTACATTGTGAGGGTTTTGAGTTTCAAACACAAATTCATTTGTTATTTAGTCAAAATACAGTTTTAATTTTTTTAAGTGCATTTATGGCCTTTTAAAAGTTTATTTACCTAATCCCTAATTTATATATTTTTTTTTATTCAAACTGGATTCTATGAAAAAAGTTACAGAGCCATCATGAATTATTATTATTATTATTATTATAGTTTGTTTTAGTCACTGTTCTGACGTGCTTGGGAATAATTGTGCTGCTGTATGTGGGCTTTAGAAAAGCATTCACAGGCCTTAAAATTCATGGATACTCTATAGTTACCATGGGAAAACTGTCAGGTTTTAATAGATAAATGCTGACCACTTGAAAGCCAGAGGACATGAAGTTGTTAATTTGTGAGTTTTGGTGAACTATTTAATGTCACTGCCTTGATGAGTGTGATTGCAGCAGCAGCAGCATCAACAGTGCATCAAATCAAAGGGACAATTTATTCACAGCGAGTGCAAACTGAAAGAAGAGATAAATAACGCCAGTAATCGGTATTTTCTTCCTACATGGAACATAGCTGACCTGAAAAACAGACACACATGAGCACAAACATCTTTGTTTTGGGATTGACTGTGGACATACATATCTTAGCCTCCTCAGTCTCAACCTAACAAAGACAATCGCTTTATGAATGCCTAACCCTAAAACCAAGTTTTGACCCTCAAACAACCCTATAAGCATGTGAGGTCCAACATTTTGATCCCCCACAAAGCTGTTAAAAACAGAAAAAGCAATTTTACTTCCCAATATTTGGGCCTCACCAATGTTGTAAAGCAAACACACACGCACACAACCACAAAATACACTCTCTAGAGCTTCCACACACTCTAGAGGCCCACACACTTTTTATATGCTCAACTACAAACATTAAGATGGTGATGTGCAGGGTTTTTTAATACAAAGAAATGAAAGAAGAGAATAGGTACATAAACAAGAACAATTTATGAAATAAAGAAAAATGTCTGTTGCTCTGGAAAATCTACCACTATGAAAATAATGTCATTTTGATAATGCAGCAGAGAAATATTAAGTCATCTTGCAGGGTGTTGTTTGATGTGTTTTGTGCTGGGATCATGTTTTATTATAATATGTAAGCTGGACATACTATCTGGTTATCTATTTACATTATTTCATTATTATCATCTAAACCAGCAAACAGCACATGCTGCCAATAGCTGGTTGAAACACTTCATATCAAAATATAGTCAGTTTAGACAAGGATTCAGAAATACATTTAATCAGACATGAATTGAGTTTAATTACAGAATTTAACTTATGTGACATACTGTGATCTTTTCCCAGTTTCAATAATATTTTCCCCCAGTATAAATATCTCTACATACTAAAGAAAACGAACACAAAAAAGCAAAGGTAAACCAAGGATGCAAATAAGATCAAACATCTGTAAACTCCCAAATGCTTCTTTTTGCCAGATGGTGAGCTCTGGTCTGGGCATGTCCCAAAAATATACAAGAGTATGAATAATGCATTGGGTATGACTTATTTCACAGTGTATCTCTGGAATATGCACACACACTCATACATACAGAAAAAGCATACACACATATTCACACATGGACAGATGCAAACACGCACCCTGACACACACTTACGCAAACAGACCATTAAAATGAGCCAGGGGTCCACATCTGCTAATTGCTCCCGGTGGCGTGTACAAGATGTGTGAGGTTCATTGACAAAAAACTGCTTTTCTAGTCTATATTATGCACCACATAAAAAACATAAGATATAAGCTAAGTCATCCAAAATGTCCTCATTTTATTGTCAAGACCCTCATTCAAAGAGGAAAGAGTCATTTCTTTCACTTCCATGCTTCTTCACAATGGCCATCTCATGTACATATGCAGATGTTTTGGTGATATCAGCCTTTTAGAGTTAGATCCAGTCAAATAAGAGAAAGGTGTTAAAGGCTAGTATTCCATGGACTATATGGTCTGGCTCAACCTCAGTAAAGTCAAAACTCTTTAGCAGCAAACTGTCATTAAAGAAACTTGGCTGGGTTATAAGCCTGGGCGGCTACGTAGTAGTGATAGTAAAGAAGATGTAAGGGCTGACTTTTGAAAGACCTTCTCACGAGTCTAAATCAAGTCACAATGATAAAAACTAAAAAAAAAAAAAAAATCTTCAAGGAGCCTCGCCTAGAGATCAGGCTGTGGCTGACAAAAATAAAAGCACAAAAAAGACCAAGTACTTCAGTGAATCTTCCACTGGCCGCTCCGTTCAGAGTCGCTCCTTCAGGGGTTTTGCTTTACTATGACTGAATTTTGCTGTGATGAAAGTTCAGTGCTGATGGTGAAGTATGTCGCTCATCAGATTCTTCTCAGGGGTTTCAGAAGGGACTTCCGTTGTCATGACTCCAGATGGTTTTTTCTTTTTTTTTTCCTAATAATTTTTTTTTCTCATGGATGGTCAGGCTTGGTGTGATGCTCGGGAGCCTTGTTGGTGAATGGACACAAAGTTGAGGTGTAGTGACTGGCCTCAGTTCATTTTGTTAAGTTAAGAACCTGCATTGGAAGAAAGCAAGACAAAGAGAGGGATCAGATAAAAATGATGAAATGATTTTAAGAAAAGTATTTCCGACTAGTAACTTGCTTGAGATGTGTACATACTAGCTGTTGTTTAGTCTTTTCTTTTCTGCAACATTACTCCCAATTGAATACTGTTGTATTATTATATACAGTGTGAAAAATGTATTAACTTTACTAACTCTGAATGTATTTAATTAAATATTTCACATCACAAATCATATTAATCTGGTAGCCTCTCTAACAAAGTCTCCTTTTCCAACCTGCACTCATTATATCAAATTTCCTTATTATTTTACATTAAATCAGTAGAATAATCTATAAAATGTTATTGCAATAATTTCAATTTGTTGAAGAGATTATTCCTTTCCCCCCTCATGTTGCATGGAAAAGAACAAAAATAAAAAATAAAACTAAACAATCTGCAGCGCGTGAGGAAATTAAGACAGCAGGACTCTGCCTTAGGCAAATCTTGCATTGTTAATGGTATTTAATAAACTAATGAAAAATGTATTGGTGGTGTTAAAGCTTCCTCACATTTATTATAGACACTGATTTAAAAGGTAGAGCATTTTTTTAAATCAACCACTAATGAAGAAGTTCTTAGCAGCACCTTTGTTATGACTCCTCAAATATGACACCAGCTTTGTTGCTCTTTAACCATTTTTAATAATACTGTATATTTCACAAAGATGTCTGACAAAAACAAAATAACCTTTTGTGTTTTTAAGACAAAAAGAAGAGACGAAATCCTGCAGTTAACAACTTAATTAAGGCGATCACTCGAGGAAAAGCCCTGAATGATAATAGAATTCAGCCATGAATATGTTATGTGGATAAATCTATAAATGTTTATACATATATGATTCAGGCTGACAGTGGACAAACGTGACACCGCAGGACTGCCCTATAAATCATTCAGACATTTAAAATATGAGTTGGCAAATCTACACAGAATTGCACAAATTCCAAAGGCTTGCAAATAAATATTTATGACGCCCCCAATTCCCCCTTTCTCCCTGTCCTTGGTAATTGTGCGTGATTCATTTTGTTTTCTCTGTGGAGGAGGGAAAAATCAATCTTAGAATATTGGCTGGGAGACATTTAGAGCATGCAGATGCCTGTGGTCTTTGCGGAGCATAAAAGGTTCATAGATACTCAGTCAAAGTTCCAGGGAGAAGGATTCACTTTAATCTTTACTACATTTCCTTGTTTTTAGAGAACAGGAAAAAAAAACTTTCTCCAAGTGAAACTAATCTGCCAAGTGAGTACGGCTAACATGACCTAGCAACTTTTAAGAAGAGAATATTGACTTGTAGGAGTATAAGGCAGACAGCCTAACCTCAACGAGCTATTATCATGTGATATTTATATATTTATAATGCAATATTTAAAAAAAACTCCTTTTCCACATATTGCTTTTGTTGAAAACATCCTCTCAAGCATTCAGTCATGCTTTGTCTTGGAAAAAAACACCCGGTCTCTGCCTTTGATGAAACCACAGGGGAGCTTTTTAGTCTCAATTCTTACGTCTTCTAAAACTGCCAATAACTCCCCCAATTCGTCCTTTTTTCCCATACTGATACATCAAAGCAGCTACGTCCTGAGAAAGAGAGGATTCCATTGTGAGTTCTGCACCTTCTGGATGAACTTTATCTAACCTCCTCCACTCTGGAAGCTCCTGTTTTGAGTTTGGCTATATTTTTAATAGAAACACAAGGTTTGCAAGCATGGATCACTGACTGAAGAGGCCGCCTACTACTCCGATGAGGAATGCTATGATGGTTGCACTTTGACTAACAAGTTTATTCAAACCTGGGGCTGAGATTTCTATCAGGCTGTTATTTAGCCTCAAACTTACAGCTTCAATTAGGCAAACGTGAAACAGTCTGTTTATGCAGGAGCTCCTCAAATCTACTGTAAGTCTGGCCCTGGTGATAAGAAAGGAAGACTTACTGCATTTCTGAATTCTCCCAAGTGTCCGATAGAGCCAAAGGCTGTTCAGTTTATACTTCTAGTTGGAAAGCTGTTCCTGAATAAATCTGAGAATGTTTTTGAGATGGAGGTTTTGATAAATTGCTTAGGGCTTAAGAGGTTAAGCACAGGAGTGAATGTTATACTGGAAAATATGTAATGAATAGACAGTAGTGACTGATTCATTCCGGGTCTGAGCAACAATGAACCTTCAGCTCTTTGAATCTGAAATATGACTTTTTTGCTTGTGGTTTTATTTAAAGGATATTATTTCTGCTTTCTACAAGATTCAGACCATGTTCGCTTTTGTGCTGAAATGGTTTACAGTCTCTGCATTTAAATAAACGTGAAAAACGTTCATACTTGCTGTTTTCCTCTGCATCCTACGAGGGCTCCTTGGGCAAAGGCTGGAAGAGAAAAACAGAGGGTCAGAAGATGAAAAGGAGAACCAGAATTAACGTTTGTTCAACTTTCTGAGTATATTGGCATTGGATGAAAAACAGCATATGTCCATTTAAAAGCACAGATGGCACATCTTCCAATTATATCTAAGGAGATACTAAAGAAGCTGAAGGTTATTTTGTTCTCTACCAGTTTTTATGACCTCTGAGAATGCTGCCTCTCTCCTCAACCAGAAAATACAAGCGAGTAATGGCCATCTCATCATCTGCATTAACGAGTGAGGGACCTCTCTTTTCTTTGATCAATGGCACCAAAATTTTTATCACATTAGCTGTAAGGAAGGGTGATAAACTCTGTTCCACTTTGTTTCTTTGTGAGCACTTCTTAGCTCCTTACATTCATCTTAAGGAGGACACAACAACATGTAGTTTTCCCCTTGACCAGAGGAAGAAAACTGCTTTCTTGCCTTCTTAATACTGGCGAATGAGCCACTTTTGTGTAGATAATGACTCGGCTAATCATAATCAGAAAGCTAATGGTGTGTTTAGCCAATCAGAGGAGCCAAAGCGAGACGGCTGTCTGGTTAGCACATTGGCATTCCCAGCAGCCGCTGCTGCTCTCCCATTGGCTGTGCCAGGCTCTTTCTGCAGCAGCAAAGCAGACTTGGTATTCCGCTGCCCGCCCGGCCTGTCGTTCTGTGATCTGTCGCTCTGTCTGTCCTGCCGGCAGACCGGCCCCAGCGCTCTCGAAGAAAATCCAGTCCTCTGAAGAGGCGCTGATCCATCACACCTCTCCAGCAGCATGTCATCTAAATGCTAAGTACTTCCACTGCATCTTTAAATCAAAACAAGAAAAGAAATGAGCACGGGAGGCGAGTGGTTGGAAGGGATAAAAGCTTATAAGGGCACAATAGAATCTGCAGTGCAAACCCTTAGCTTTTTGATTACATTCATTTTCAGGGATGTGGGAAAGGAGAAACTGAGAGAGAGGAATGTGCACGAGGAGCCCACGGACTCTATTATGCCTTTAAATGTACAGGGGGGAAAAAGAGAAACAGTGGATGATGTTACATCCACCCCAAAGGTTTCTTCAAAGAAAATATGTTGTTTGATTTCAATCCAAAATCATCATAACTGCTCCCACAATAGGAGTCCCTCCCTCTCCCTTGTCTCCCTGTCTCAGTCTTGGCTATTGATTGGTGTGATTCTTGAAGTCAGGCAGAGTGCTGAGGCGGCAGAAGTGGCCGGGACTATTAACTGCCCCCACTAATTAAAAGGGTAACAAGGTGAGCCTGGCCCCATGGGACCAACTGTGCAAGATAGGAAGCCTGCTGTTTGCCTGCCATACACACTTGTAAACAGCACTGATCGCCTATGGTGTTTACACGACAGAAATCCAAGGACATCCAAGACATATTCATCTCCCGCTGGCACACCGGATGAGGGAGATTCTCGGATAAGGAGAGAGAGCAAGCGCTTTACTAATTACTTGTGTTGCAGTGCAATTGAAACATTTAGACCTTGTCTATGAGCTTGGGGTGCCCTCGTTTCATCATCACTTGCAAACATTGAGCACTGTGCATAAATGATAAAGTTTCACAGTTCAAATGAGGTGCACAGCATGAATCTTTGAGAGCGTGCCAGCAGAGTTTGGCAAAAAAATTAAGGGATACAATTAATTTCCCTCCTTATCATCAGCACAGCATGGTTTAGGATCAAAGTATGTTTATCATACAATAAGACTTATATTACACAAATAAAGACCATAGCCGAGGCAGAATTACAACTCTCAGAAATCTTTGTGGCTTTAAGGAAAAACAATTGCAGGTAGAGCAGACAGCTTGTTTGCCCTGTGCTCTAGGGAAGCAGCCACTCACTTTCGGTGGCACCTCAAGCTACAAAATTGTCACCAGCAGCCCACCCTGCCGTTAAGGAGACAGACACCATGCCACCACTGCAGTAAGTAAACATCTCTCCCCAGTGGTCTCTCCTAACGTGGGCTCTTGCACAGGATGTGGCTGGTTTTATCAGCTAGAGTGCTGTGGACGTCCCAGTGATTACCGGCCACAAGAGCTGCTGTTATTAGACTAACAAGCAAGGCTGAGGCTTACTGAAGACCCAGAGTGGATGCTTCACACTCGGAGTATGAGCCTGATGTACAAAAGCATCAAAGCATCAGACCTGGAGCTGTCTCCGAGGAACAAAACCAGATTAGTTACAAAGCATCTGGTCATGCTTGCTGCTTTATTTCTGGAGGGTCTGCTACAGAGAAGGCAGGCAGGGAGGCATCTGTTGTCCAGATCTGAAATCCTTTACTGAAGTAAAAACAAAATGTAGATATATATTTCAGGGTGAGTGTAGCCCATTACAAGAAAAAAAAATGTGTGGAAAAAAGTAAGTTTTAGCTTTTTAAAGATGCATTTATTGATTTTTCTTTGGTAATTTGGGGCAACAGAATTCTGTGTAAGCACAAGATTGACAAATACTGAAGTGATTGTGTCAAATGTGTTAATAAAAACTTGGGCATGGGCTACACATCAAGCAGATATGGAAGATGAGTTCTTGAACACCTATCGTGTTTCATGACCAAAATTAATGCAGATTTTTTGTTCACAGTGAGAAATAATATAAACTGACCACGTTTCAAGCCTCAATATTGATTTTAAGGAAATTAATGGGACCCAAAGGAGGTCTGGAATGGAAGGTTAAACACATTTAGATTTTTAAAACAAATCAGCATCCACTGCAAAAAGGTCAGCTGGGATATTAGATGTTTTGCTACAATGAGAACAAGAGCACTGATATTATCCTTTAAATTCAAGTATAGTCAGGAAAATGTAAGGAAGCTTGAAGCTTACTGATTATGCTGAATGGTCTTTTTTTAAGACTGCTAATCTTAACCTGCAAAATGGCTTTAATTTATAAAAGTTAAATAATGCTAATAATAAGAGCAATGAGAGCAATCTTCACAACTATGCTTTGTACTGCTATATCTGCATTGGGGTATTTCCATGGAAATCTGTTTATGCTTGTAGGGCGACTTGAATTGGACAAATTTAACATTCTGTTGGTGTTCGCTTGCTGGGATCATAATGTGGTAGCAGCACTAGGCGGTTTATTAAAAACACACAAAAAATAATCAGAATCTGCAAAAGCAGTAGAGTTTTACGATACGGTGCGTCCAGTCCATGGCAGGGCTTTCTGCATTAATTATCACAAAAACCCTGTGCTGACTTTGGCCTATGGCTCAGACAATTTCACACCAGACAAAACTCCGGAGACAAGCAGCGTGTAGAGTAAAACACAAGTGGCAGTTCAAAGCCTGGCAATGACAGAACTTCAAACAGGGGAGCGGGGTACAGTGAGCTAAAAGTGACAGCAGAAGGGGCAACAATCAGTCTGGGTTTCAGACTGATAAGAGAGGGGGGTAACATATGTCTGGTGAAGAAATTTTGACAAAAGAACTCTTTTAATAGACAGTGGCAGTACAAGAGGGAATAAAATATAAAAAAAGACAACAAACAGTGTTGCATGTTTTATTTATTTATTTATTTTTTATACCACATAAATAAATGCCAGAAGAAATGCTACAGACTGAAAATGTAATCACAAACCTTTCTGCAGCATGTCTGGACAGTAACACAACACCTGTGATAATGTATATGAAAACGTGAAATGGAATTGTAGGGTTGCGGGAGCTGTTTCTCTCTTTTGGGAACATCTCTATCAATCTAACATATTTCAATATATTTTCTGCATCGCTCAACACGCTATCTCCTCAAGACTGATGACCATGCCACAGCGTCTGACAAACAGATGAGGAGAAATCAAAGAAGCACATTTTTCTTTTCAAATTGATAAATAGAAGACCTGCAAATGAAACTGGAATAAAGAGTATATTTGCTTATCAAGCGTAACTCCTATGTACAATGTGTTTGCTTGACAGGGCCACGCATGTTGTTTGAACATCAGTCATGTTCAGAGGGTAAGCCTACGTCCAACGGCAAAGCAGCCCGGCTACAATATGTTATCCCTGAGGAACCAGAGAGAGGCTGTCAGATACAATATGACAAGACACTGTCAGTTCACAAGCAGGCATGTGTATGAAAGCCTGGAGGTGGGCCAGTGAAACATAAAAGCTGGACCTACGCTCATTTGTCTGATGCATGTATCAAAGAGAGGATGGTGGTGCATTCAAGTCATCTGATTATTAGTGAATTAAAAGAAAAAAAATGTCTTGTACATTAGTATTTATCTTGACACTCACGCTGAAAGAACCAACTTTTAATGGAGATTGCTTTTTCTGAGTAAACATACTGAAATAGATTTTAATAGTCTTGCATGATTGAACAGAATTTAATAATTTCAACTGCAAATGAGACAGAAAGTCGGCAAAACACCGAAAGACATTGTGCACGGCATGCATATCTAATATCTGAAAATCTCCTAGTCTGATTTCTCAACTAATTTTGAAGATGCAAACATTTCTCTAATGGCCTACAGTTCTGATTTCCTCGCTAATATTATCCCGCTCTAATAGAAACAAGAGCATTTATTCCACAGCCTCCTACTCGGGGCACATTTCTAATGTATGTGTCCTTCGGAGCCTTTGGTACAGGGAGTTACTATTCAAGGAACAACCTTGTTTACTTCTTTTATCATGCACTTTATTTAGGCTTAATGCATGCTGCTAGTCACAGAGCGGCAGCCTCTAATGAAAGTGATTTTAACATCATAGACCACATCTATCTAAAGAAGGCATCCCCCTGGGAATACACATCTTGTTGCACAAGATTCTGCAGGCGACAAATGCAAGAGCTGCATTGGAGCAAATAGCAGCAATTTATGTAACCTAAAAAAAGAGACTTAAATCACATAAAGATAAGTTTTAAAGTCACATTCAAAGCAAGGAAACCACAAATCAGACCAGGAGCCAAAGGAGCACAGTAGGAGTTCTGAACACAGCTTTCATTTTCAGTGATGAACTATTTAGTTTAAAATAAATGCAAAAAGGAAAAAATTACTTTCACAAACAAAATATTGGCTGCTAATGTGATCCATCACCGCCAGTAGCATTAATGCTTACCAGCATTTGCTTGTAGTTTGGCAAACTTTGCAACAATACTCAAATTTATCATGAGTTGTTGGTAATACTCTTGTAATCCAGCAGTTTTTGCAAGATAAGCATGGATAGTCTCCAGAGTAGTCAAAAATGGTAAAAACAAACAAACAACCAAACAAAAAAGAAAAGCTATAAAATGGTGCATGCTCATGCATTCACTGCTTTTGCCATGAAAGCCGTACTTTGTTGCGGACAGTTCAGCCACATAATTTGCTAAATTATGTGGCACATTACACACTTGTACAATGATCTTGATGTAAACCACCAAGCAAGTGACACCAGGGTTATAAAAACTTTAAAAATCCCACAGAGCACCATTAAATCCATCATTATAAAATACCCATGGGACAACAGATGGATATAAGCCAATGGCTAAAATCTGACACATTTAAAAAAGTGTTCATTAATGTGTATTGCTCCTATGTTTTTTTTATAAATAAAAAAAAATTATAATAAAAAAATAAAAATCATATGACAACGCAACATACCTGCTTAGATTAGGCTGCCTAACAAAACTCACAGAAGGCAAGAGAGCATTAATCAGAGAGGGAACTAACACACTAAAGGTTACCCTCAAGGAACTAGAAAGCTCCACAACAAAGGCTGGTGAATAATGTAAGTGGTAAGCTCTACAGATCTGGGCTTAAGAGAATAGCAGCCAGAAAAAAAGCCCTAGTTTACTGAGAAGTTTGCCACAAAATCATGTGGGAGACTCTCCAAAGATATGGAAGAAAATCCTCTGGTCAGATGAGACTAACATTTAACTTTTTGGTCTTCAAAGAAAACACTATATCTGGTGGAAACTATACACCTCTCACTACCAGGATAACACCATCCCATCCCATCACTGAAGCATGGTGGGGTCAGCATAATGCTTTGGGGGTTGTTTCTCATTGGCAGGGACTAACAAACTGGTCTGAATGGAGGGAACAATGGATGGTGCTAAATATAGGGAAAGTCTTGACGAATATACTAAAGTTTGGACACACGTACCCACTGGATTTAATAGGAAAGTGTGTCCAAACTTTAGACCGGTACTGTACCTGTTTCAGTCCACCAGGGATTTGAGGCTGGGTTTGAAGTTCGTTTTCCATCTGTACAATGACCCCAAGCACACTGCTAAAGAAACACTTGAGTGGATTAAAGGAAAATGTTAAAATATGTTTAAATGACCTAGTTAAAGCTCAGACTTCAATCCAACAGAGAATCATTGCCATTACTTAAAAGATTGTTCTACAACAGCAGAACCTAACTTGAAGGATCTGGAGCAGTTTTACTTTGAAAAATGGGCAAAAATCCCAGTGGCTTGATGTGCCAAGCATAGAGATACCCAGAGAGATTTGCAGTTTCTGCAAAGGTAGCCCTGCAAATTACTGATACTGTAGAGCGAAGTATAATCTAAACAAAGATCAGGCCTCACTTTTATTTTGGGTACATTAATTTATGGTGTTTATCAGGCCAATGTGTATTATTATTATTATTATTATTATTATTGCAGGGCTAATCCTACTTACATCTAAATCAAACAACACACTAAACTGTCACAATGTTAGTATTCTTATGTTAAAAGTAACATAAAACTTCAAAAATATGAATTAGGTTCTACTTCAAAATGTTAGAAGTAGAACATAATTTATATAAATGACATGTCAGGGTATTTTTGGCAGTGCACCTGAGATTGTTTATCATGACATAATCTTTTCAGTGCTTTTCCACAATAATAATAATTGAAATAATATGAGAGGAAACACATCAAAAGTTTATATCTGGTCAGATGGGGTACCAGCACAGTGGTGACCATGGCAACACGTCTTGACTGCCTGATTTTTTGTGGACACAGGCTGTTATGACTGTGATGCTATAAAGTATTACATAACAGCACAATCGAACCACATCATCTGTCCATGTCATTTTCTCACCTCTTTTATAAGAGGTGAGAATTTCTGTAACATTTGTATTGATGTGGCGGCATAAATCCAATTCTTTTTCTTTGTTGAGCACCTCTTCTTCATATTTGTTTTATGTTTGAGTCAAAACACCTTTTTTTTTTTATCTTAATTTCTCATAAAGGTACACATTTTGCTTAGCTTTATCTGTACAAATGGAGACTTTTTGTGTCATATGGCTTCCTTTCAAAAAGCCTGTAGTGTCAGCTGGTTTTGAGGTTGTTATGTTCATAGCCACACTGGCAGGACTACACACATTCCACCTGCTTTCTGCCCTGACTGATGCTGGAACAAAGAGCACATAGCTGGAGGAAGGCCACCACAGCAGAAAAGAGGAAAATGCTAAAAAAGAAAAAAAAAAAAAAGAAAAAAAAGTGACGCAAGCATCTCTGACCTGCTCGGTCACACAGTGTGTGTGTGTGTGTATGTCTGAGTATAAGCAGTAAATTCTGCAACTCTACTTCGTGCCCAAATACAACAGTTTGTTTCCCTTTAGGCCTGATACTAGCTTGCACTAGCATTTGCTGTGTAGGTGTTGGAAGTCTTTTTTTTTTTTTTAAGCTACTGTTGAGTATTGTCTGTGGGATGACATGCATATGAAAATACTGTCTGATTGTGATCAAATCAAGGTTTCTAGCACTTGGAGTTTATAATTACAGCCCCCTCTAGAACATGAAATATAACATTTTGTAAAATAGTCTGCTTTTATTCAGTAGAAAAAAGCCCTTTCGATGTTCATCGTTTCAATTTGAGCTCATCACTCTGCAAAGGCAAAGCTTAGCAAAGGCTGATATTAGGGCACAGTAGTGCTCTCAACAGAGCTCTCACCAATCAGAAAGCAAGTAATGCAATCTCACAACCTTACGCTTGCGTAAAAAGAGCTAAATTATCTTAATATTCTAAATTCGGCCGAAATGTCATGTCCATTTTCCATTTGATGACCATGTCCATTCTTTGTACAATCAAACACATTCAGTGTGAACTGCAAGGTTCCACAAAGCTCGTGTAATCTTACAGTACAATTTTATCCACATACCCACATAAAGTGTATGACGCCAATCTCATAACACCCCTCCCCAGTCTTCCTGGATTGCACTACCCACCTTAGAGAATATCAAATGTGAATTTCAGCGGCTCACTAGTGAAGACAAATCCCCAGCCTCCTGGGGTGTGTATGTGTGTGAGTGGGGGGGTCCAGAGAATGATTCATATTAATGGCTATCTGGCAATGGAGAGCAGGCTGCATAAGCAAACTCCATTAGCAGGTTAGACATATGTGTGTGACCTGGCAGCGCCGCTGTGAGCTGCACACACACGAGAGGGCGAGTGGCGAGGAAGAGGCTGAGTGCACTGAAAGAGCTGCAGGTGCAGGGGACGTGTTTAATATGTGCGTGTAATGCAGTTACATCACTGGATATCAATATATCAAGTTTTAATAAACAGTTTTATTAATATTAACAAGAACTGATGAGCATATGTTTGCATTGAATTAGTGTCTTAGAAGATTTATTTTCTTTTTGTTGTTTTTAGTTCATCACTGCTATCCAGTCCACCTGTGTACTTACATGCAGTTAAATATAGAAGTCCTTTGACTTCTGACATTGAGGCTCATTTTGTGTCTTTCCTAATTTCTTCTTCTGGAATATCGTTTCTAAATTAGTTTTGCCCACCTAAACTCATTGTGTCCACTACAACGGACACCTATTTAAAGGCTGTCTTCGAGTATATGCATGGATGTGAATGGTATGTTTGCAAATTAACTACTTCAATGGACGTCAGTGACTCATCCCATACACTGCCACTCAGTGAAGAATTAATAAAGATAGTATAAAATATAATATACATACAATGTATTTAACAAGTTTCCTCAGTGATAAACATGACAAGATAATGATACTGCTATATTTTTATTTTAAAAATACATTTTACATAAATATGACAACTGTAAAAGGACCCCAAAAGATTCATAATAAAATCTTTTAAAAGAACCGAGTAAAGATATTTTGCTAATTCGAACTTGCATGTACTGAGACAATTTTTTTCAGTAATGTCAAAATGGTGCTTAAAATGAAAGATAAAGGGAGTCCCATTAAGTATCAGGATAATGTGGGGACTTAACCAAATTATACCATAATCTATTTCTTGATTATTGTCTTTTTCTGGGAAAAAAGCTTGACATAAATCATCAGTGTTATTTACTTTATTTAGTGAAATAGAACTCTTAAGCTGTTTACTCTTTGACTCAGTTCAGCCTACGGTCAGCACCAAATCTTAGGAAAACACAACTCAAATAGTTTACTGTACATAAAAACCTAATGGAACAGAAATATCTTCAAACTGACTAGATTTAGTAATTATTTAAGCAAATAAAATTAGTAAAGGAAAGGAAGTATAAGATAAATTCATGTAATGCGATAATAGATTTAGACATTATCAAGCAATATAAATATTCAGTGTATAACTGCTATATTTTCTCTACACTACGCCACCATCAGGTACATTTGTCACCCTCTTATATCTGCTTACTCCACCTCCAGTAAACTTGTCCAACACAGCATGAATAATAAGCACAGTGCTATGGATGGACTCCGCAGAGACAAGGAGTGGTTAACGCAGCTTTATTAAACAGTGAGTGAACATACAAAACATCTTACGACTGGGAGGTGGTTGAGCTGAAAGAATCCTAGAAACAGAGCTGGGAAGGGAAAGGTGCAAAATCCATGCGTGGAGCAACGACAAGGTCCAACCAGGAGTGAGTGTAGAGCTGGTGTATGTATGGCAGGTTGAGTGGATTGGGAACAGGTGTGGATGATCAGCAATCTGGAGTGTGATTGCTGTGGTGCATAGGAAGGACAGAGTGAACGTGGCGGGGTGTAACACACAGCGATCATCATCTCTCAGAAAACCACACTTACACTGAACACCATGTAAAATGATCAGAACACAGATTTCCTTTCAATTAAAACTCCTCCTCTGCACTCTCAGAAACATGCAGACAGATGTGGACAAACAAAACTCTTTCCTGTCTGTATTTCTATCCCTTCCTCCATGATCCAGTCGGATCAATAATCTTCATAGATTTCTCATTTTTATTTATTCTCCAGAATGTGCATCATACTTTTGGACACCTCTATGCCTCTACAAGGAAATCTTCATCATCCCTTGGTCTTTAACATCATTTGTTATTCACTTTGACAGCAAAACTGCTCAGCAGCAGCTCATTAAGTATATCCAGTGAGACACCTAGGATGCATTTTTGTTAATGTTTGTACAAACTTAAATGTGTCGTCAGAGTCCATTAAACACAGCTGCCCAAAGCAGCTGAGTGATAGGGGTGAAAGAGTGAGGGAGATAAAGAGACATCAAGTGAGAGAGATAAACTAGAATAAAAAAAAGCAGCTGACCCGGTTGTGGGTTGACCTCTGGCATCTTGTGTCCAACAGTGAGGACAGATGTCTCTCCTGCTTCATCTATCTCATCATCTCTTGCTGACATCAACAAGTTGTATTTTCCTTTGTATGCAGCGTCTTTGTATATTACATCCCTCTGCTCCTGTCTTTAGTCATCATACCTGAGACAGAGTCAAGCCATGGTTGATATTGAGGCCAGTTATCTTATGAAATGTACACTCTTTGATTATTTCAAATCTGAAATTTGTCTTTATTCCAGTGTCTGTGGGGGATAAACTGCATACTTGCAATATTTGAGGAAGTGTTTGTAATTTCTCATGGTCAGAAATGCTAAATGCTGCCAATTTACCCAGTAATGTCACTGAAAAACATAAAGCTTTACCATAAATGAACAAAAACCAGACTAAATGATGAGTGCATTAAACCATAAATTGTGCTGTATAAGAATTCAACTCGAATGTACTATTTATAAATTCAAAAGTAACTTAGACTTGTTTTCCCACTTTTTGCCTTTTCATCACAAAGCCTTGGGACAGCATCATCCTTAAAGCTTCAAGGACAGAGCCCTGATGATTGTTTTGTTTTCAATTAAATTTGGAAGCATTTACTTTAATATATAAAAAGGGTTGCTCGTTTCAGTGAACCAAAAAATATTATCACTTGACTCTGCAGGTCATCTCAACTCTATGACTTTATAACACCTTTAAATCAACAGCGTACAGTTGTATGAGCTACTTGACCAGCATCAGTCTAAAGACAAAGATATAAAACTAGTGAATAACGTAAAGCCTTCAGCTCAAGAAACAGATATTCTGCACAGCAGCTGAAAGCAAAATAACAGGATAAAATAAGTATATTAATTTAATTTCATCAGTATAGTAAAAAGAATAATGTATAAGTTATTTTTATTGCAGAAACAGCAAGAAACTACTAGAGCCAGTTTCAAGAAGAGCAGCTATCTGGTTCAACCTTTTTACAGGTGACGGATTCGATTGGTTAGGGTGAGGAGGCAGTGAATAGAAAAAAAAGAGTATAAGTAGCTATTTGCACACAAATGTATCAGCCAGTATAAAATTAGGATAGGTTGATGTTTTTATATTTTGCTGCCCAAAATGCCTGTAAGAATTTATCTAATTTCACCTTTTTGCAACCAGCTCCTGGGACTTTATTGCCAAAAATGATTCATCATAAAAAAAAAAACCAACACTTTCTTAATTTAAAATGTCTAACTTTATATTTTGGAGAACTTTGGCAGCTTAGGCTAGCATACATATTGCATCCTGTCTCTTCTTTGAGCCCTATCCGGCCAGTAAAAGTCAGTCCGGTGTTAACTCTTGTCTCATCTCTTGCTCTGTCACTTTCTCTCTTTACTTTCCTCACCTTCTGCAATAATGTCCCTTTTTGTTTCTTTGATGAATCAACTACGATGCATGTGCAAAACATTTAGTGTGTTGATTTGCTTATTGTGTGGCATGATACTATAAAGTAAAACACAGCTTTCATGTGATGCCCAGACCAGGAAAAAAAAAGGTTATGAAGTATAGTTTTTAAGTCTCAGGATGCTGGTGGACAATGATGGCTCCAGGAATGTGCATGTTAAATGTCAGTGGGCCATAAAAATGAGTCAAAACTACAGAGTTTTAAGGTCAGAAATGTATGTAGTGTTGCTTTCAGTAGGAAATTATTTTGGAAGAAAAAAGTCTATTAGTATAACAAATTCTCTTTACAAGGACATTTTTCTTTACAAGGTTAGATTGCTGTTAGTTTATTCCAACACTTGAGAGAAAAAAAGTAAGACAAAATGTTATTTACGCAATAGTGACAAAGATTTTTTTAAAGCATTTTAACTCTTTCCAGATATAAGCAAACAATGGTTCACAAGGGAAACCTGAAATACAAAACATTTTACATGTCTAAAAAGCCAAACTTAACTATTAAACACAAAGATGTACAATACTTTTTAATGCAACAAGGTCTACTCAGTGACTTTAGTTGAATTACTGAAGGGATATAATTTGATGTTCATGACAAAGAATATCAAAAATAACTGGTCAAAAATCACCTGGTGTAAGAAGAAGCCTTCTTCATTAACTGCTCTGTCTCAGCTGAGCATAAAGCTGCACAATGTGTAATTTCCAACTGGCATAGTGAGAATCACACGGGGACAGTGAGTCCTGTAGCCATGGTGACTGCCGCTCGCTAGGCAGGCTGCAGTGCCTGGAGAGAAATGATTGTTTTTTCCTAAGATTTTTTTAAACTTTTGGCTTTCATTTCCTTGTTTTCAACTGTTACAAAAATGGGAACATATTAACTCAGAAGCAGACACAAGTTGCAGTGACTTTGTACTTCTTGCATTTTCCCACCACTGAATGAGATGAAAGTTAAGGCTCGGTACAGCATCATTGGGAGCTTTGAGGCATTGGATGCATTTCGGGCTGTTATGGAGCCCACAGAGGACCAGATGACACCATATTGGAAGTTTTAAAAATGTAACATGTTTATTCATTTACATCTCTAACAAAGTCAGCAAGAGGTCGTCTGTTGTTCTTATCTTTCCAGCGCTACGTTGGTATTTTAAGGCTTTCATATTTTTGTTTTCTTGCTTAGAGAAGAAAAGTGCTAAAATCTATCTATACAATGGTTAAAGTTTTTAAACACGTCATAATAGATGTTTTCCATCGGCCGTTCATCTTTACATCCATTTTATGGGATCATCATTAACTTCCAGTGATTCCATGAAATACACAAACATTACATGAGGTGAAAACCAAAACAAGTTATAAAACAATGAATGGCTGCATCCAGACTAGTTTCCTGCTGGCTTTTGGATTCCCAAATACCAATAAATCACATTTTAGATGGAACATCCATCACTTACGTAATATGTGTTGAGTTATTTTTCAACAAACTGACTCCTAAGTCTTTTAAATGCTGACCTGCCAATTCTGATTTTGACATAACATTGACTAAAATATTTATATTTACCCCAAACTGTGGCAACTTGCAGGATCTTTTATCAATATCTGTTAAAATGCTCCACGGTATCAAATAGAAGAATTTACGCATATAAAATCCAGTTAAAAGGTAATTATCCCCCTAATGTCTGTTGTAAAAGTGTGTGTAAGTGTGTATTTGTGTGGCAAGTATTTGTGTTGGGTACTTTGTCTCAGATGATGTATCATACAGCGCTATTGTTGGGGTTATTTGTCACAAAAAATGTAGAGCAGAGATGTACCTTCTAAAGCTTATTTTCTGCTTATGTTAATGCAGACCTTATGGCACAGCATGCATGTGACCTTCACCAATGTGAGCATTTAACTTAGGCCTCTGCAACATGCACATTAATAATGGGGGAGTTTATGCTCTGGTGCTTTAAACAATGGCAACAAACAACTGGAACAGTCAACTTTTATTACAGATCATTATTATTAAAATAACAGCAACATGGAAACACGGAAGATGTTAGAGTTGATAGTATGTACAACAACTGAATCCAGTCTTTAAATGGACTGGCAGGGCTCTTTAAAATTAGAAATGGCTGCAGGCAGATTGTTGTTAGCATTATGAGAAAATCATTCATGGCTTGTTTCATTTTACATTTGTGTTCTGAATATTTAAGCAAAGTAGCACAGCATGAAAATACTCCAAGTGAATCTGATGCTGAAGCAGAAATTTGGCTGAGCTGTGCACAACAAAGTGAGAGGTCTATTTTTACCCTAAATTGGTGGCTAAACCTAACAAGCTAAAAACAGCTGAAACAAAATAGGGATGCTCTGATACTACATTTTTACAAAGTGAGTACAAGTACTTACATTTGAGTAATTGCTGATACAGAGTACTGATATGAGTACTAATAAATACTGTTACAGTTCACTGCTAAGCAGTGTGGACCAGATGCAACGACTGAGTGGTTAATTGTGTGATATATCATATGAGTCATCCTGCAGCATCCTCTCAATGTAAGGCTGGAAAACTGTCAGAATCTTCATAAAAAAGGAGGATAAAGTGGTTTTTCCAACACTGTGACAAAGCACCTACATGCCAAAAAATAAGGTTTTTTTCGCCAAGATAATGTTAAATTCAGATTTTTAATATGGTATAAATAAAAATGTTGGGTAGAGGAGAAAAAGTTTAAATAAAAAAAGTTTTTAGTAGGCCTTAATCAGGTGCAGATAGAACTTCATACAAAGAATATGGAGGTTTCCCTTTCTTCTCTGTACCCCACAGCAAAATGTAGACAAATTGTGATTTAACCTATCTTTAATAAATCATAATAATTATACATTTCATAACTGAGTGTGGCATTCTAGTTTATGGCCCAGTTGTATGGTAGATAGATACAAATGTGTCTATATTCAAGGCAACTGTATGATAAAGAGGCCAACTTTCACTGATCTTTTGGCATTTTCACTGAGTTTATATTGTCTACATAAAACAGCTTTTAATTTTTTTTTATTTTTGGGGCAAATGACTAATTAAGGTGTTGAGTTAATTGTGTGTATTTCTGTTTGTTGTTTATCCCTTTATAAAGCAATAATGTAATAAATATATATAAACAACCAAAAGAGAACAAGAGAAACCTGTCATTGTGCAGAAGTGATGTGAGCTTCCAGCTCTCTGCTTTGCTTGTCATGCACTGAGCCTCCCATGCATCACCACCAAGATGAAAATGGGATTTTTTTTTCTGTAGTTTATCTGTGAATTTACATTTATGTTTCTGCATTTTCTAGCTTTACTAGATAATGGGCACTCAAAACTAAAATTCCTCAACAGTTTCTTCCCCAATTTGTCAAAGCCATCAGTCAAAGACATGAACCTCGCTTCACCTCATCTTTTTAAGGTGTGCGTTAAAACTGCAGAGAAAGTGAGGGAGGAAAATCTCTCACCGGGAAAAGTTTAAATGGCCCATCTGGGATTGCATATGAGAGTGACGCCCGTTTCAAACGTTGTCATATGTTGTCATCCTCTTACTTCCATGCATGTTTTGCATAGATAGATACTTTCTGCATCATGTGACGGATGGCTAAGCTCCCTGAAAACGGACCAAATAGCTTGTGCAACTGAAGACGGACGAAACCGTCCATCTCCGTCTTCTGCATTGAGCATAAATGGGCCTTTACCTTCTCCTGTTGCTCATTGTCTGAGAAAGTGGAGCCAATGTGGGGAGTGAAACGTAAATTCGTTTTTGAAGCTGAGATAGATCAAAATCCTGGACAATTCTGAAATTCCAGCTGGACGCATTTTTTAGCTCTTAAAAATAGGATTTGTCTAGGAAAAAGAGGACGTTTGGTCACCCTAGCACAGGTATGTCATTTTTCACACTCATTATCAACACGTTTCTGACATATTTCACTTGCAGTTTCTTGCTCTTGCTGCCTGAGTTGGCATCAGATTCAAATTGTGCATGGTGATCTGATGCACTGACCAGCGGTTGCAGGGAATTAAACCAGTGACAATTTAATTCTTTAAAGCCTGACCCAAGAATAAAATGGGGAAAAAAGTATTAATTGGTTCAAAATCTGAAATTTATGTTTGGCCCTTTTACAAAATGTAAAAAATTTATTTACAAAAATAATTTTTGTATATTTACCGTTCATTTCCATGTGATATGACAAAATTATTGTAGTTCATTATTGTATTATTAGATTATCAGATAGTGAACAAAAGGTTTTTTAAAACAGGTTTTTACCATAAAATGATGCAAAAGGTCTCAGAAACTGTGTGTATCAAATATGATAAATACAGCATTATAGGGTTAACTTGGTATAGATTTTTCCTTTGACTTCCTGTGAATCTCATATGTCCAACAACACTATGAGATTGTTAGAGATTGTGACCTAAGCTTTTAATAAATAGTGCAATTAATTAAAACACACAACATCCTAAAACCTAGGTATTGACCTGCTGTTTGACTGAAACATGTTCCTTTATCTCAGGGCTGAAGGCTAACATGACACATAACGCAGCTCGCAGCGGTAACTCATGCTGATAATGAAGGTGTGATGCTGTAAGTGCATATGGCGTGTATTAATGTCACGTCGTGTAAATTACCGTGATGGTCTTGATGCGACCGCTGCCCTTGGTGCAGGTCCAGCCGGATCTGTTAAACAACAGGCTGCAGACCTCCCCTTCCAGGCAGGGAGCCATCTCACACCACTGACGGCTTCGCACGATTCGCGCTGTGAGGGTGAAAGACAAGAGAGCAAAGAGGCAAATAAGACAGATTGACAGAGAAAAACTTCCAAATGTCAACTTTTTCTAGAACAAACCAAAGTGTCCTTTCTGAGCTCGGTAGACAGAAAAGCATCCACATGCTGATGTGCCTCTAATGAAGTTCTTGTTGAACTATTATGTCTGAATTGCCTGTGGTAGTAACCTTTACAGACCAGATGGCAGTCCATAAATTACCCTGTTGCTAATGTTAAATATGTTTGCAGCTGCACAGAAAGATGACTTTATCCTACTGACTTTATGCCACAATAATTAACCCTGAAACTGTTTTCTAGGCAAATAAAAAAATTATTTTATGACACAAAACTGAAGCTAGGACACAGTTTCCACTTTATTATGAACATCTGAGTAACTATGGCTTTATTTACAGTTTCAGAAAAGATGAAAATAAAATATAAAAAGAGAAATAAAAAAAAGAAAAGATGATCATTCATTTTAAGGTCAGAGTAAGTATATATATATATATATATATATATATATATATTAATACATAGCCTACATAAATATTTTTTAATAACTGAGCATAAATAAGAAATTTACAGGATCTACCTACGCATTTAGCTTGTTTGGTTTTTTCGATTCTGATCATTTTGTCGGGTACTCTTTCACAATACTCAGTCTGAGTCTAGCTGTTGAAATCTAACCTAAGTCAATCTAACTATATGTTTAAATATGTAAATATCGTTGCATACTTTGAGCTAATTTCTCCTTATTGACACGTAGCTATCCTCAGATGGGCCACCTCTTTCTAAATCTGCTTATTTATTCTCCAAACATGTAGTTTAAAGTCCACAGTAACACTGACTAAAATTAAAGTTATTCATGCAGCTTTGCTTCCAGCACCTATAAATGTACATTTGCTTCATGACAACATGTACATACGGTCATTCAGACAGAATCGCCTCTTAGTGTTTGCTTCAAGCTAGCAACTGTTTCTTTTGTTCATTACGTCATCTTTTCACAACAGTCCAGCATTGTTGTTGGAATAAATGTATTTCCTCATTTCATGCAGTGGTGATGCTGCATTCGACAGCTGCAGGGTAAAACTGAAATAAATTTCCGGTGCTATTCTAAAACACAGATTAGAGGTAGAAGATTGCACAACGGTGAGGCAGTGTAAATCCTTTCTCCAGTCTTCTTAAAGTTATTCGTCGGTATTAGATGACAGGCTGCCAGAGAGTGAGCTGGTGATGTTCTCATTCTCCCACTGCAGTCTGACTGCATGACAGTGAATTAGCATTTGCCTGTAGTCAACGCTGATAAGCAGTGATTGTTCTTTACACAGCGTGCTAAAGCAACACCAAAAGGTTATTGGCTCTCTCCAGACCGGACCAGGGCCATTGCCCTTGCCTGCCCACAATCCCCCGGGGCAGCACATTGTGGAGCGCGGTAACATGCTCGGCAAATTGAAAGGGAGGAACTACAATTCGTTGAATGTCCACAGGAGAGCTGAGAGAGGAACAGAAAGGAGAAAGAGTAAAGAGGTTTGGAAAGAGAGGCATTGTGACGTTTTTCTTTGAGGTATTCCTGGTCTAGGACATGTTAACCATCTGAAATTGGTCTTTTGGAATGTCAGGCCCCGACTACTGCTTTGTAATAAGGATTTGTCATATTGTGGTATTTATCAAGTATCAGCACCCTTATGTATGTTACCAATCATACACAGATAACCACTGCTCTATAAGCGTAAAGGCTTTCACCTTCAGTTTAAGAGATCAAATTAAGAAATATTGTCAACACACCAGAGGAACCTATGCTTTCTTTACTCTGCTCTCACAGTGTATCCATGCAGAGATGCAGAGGTGGAACAAAACAATCCAGAAACATGCCAACTTAATGAGCAGGACAAGCTAAAGAAAATATTAAAGCCTCATAACTTGATTCTGAGACTGAATGGTCATTATGGCTTCACCCTGAGTGGAGAAGCAGAGAAATCTGAAATGACCTTCCTCCTGACACAGCAACATGCCGTGGTGAATTTTCATTTTCACAGCCATCCGTCAGGTGCAACAAAGCGTAGATTTATCAGTCAGTTGCAGATGTAGTTTTGAGTACATTAGAAGGCCAGCAAAACTCAATTTCCAGGGTACAGAATAAGAGCTGAGCTGGCAAAGCTGTGGGAGTGCTGACTAACCGTGGAGTGCATCAGCCCAGCCAGGCAAGAGAGGTGTAGGCTAGCTAAAATAAATGCTTTTTTCAGGTCCTGCCACCCAGGCATTCAGTGGCTTGCCCTTCTTACGTTTTTAATGCCATCTATGAAAGTGTGAGCTGATCTACAATGACTTGATGAATCTCCTGCTGCTCAAGATGTGGAGAGGTCATGCAGCCTTGGTGGAAAATGAGAAAGCTGCGGTGATAACTTTACCAGCAACAGCGTTATGAATAACACACACAGCATCAAAATGGGACTGTTGCAGCGTGACTTCAGCCTGTCTCTGTGCATCAAACTCATCTCTCAAATATGCTGGCACACTTGATACAGGACAACCACCCACTAACATGATCAGTATCCAGGGGAGACTTTATATTTCTGTGTTGAAGCTTGTCAACATTAATCTGTCTGCTACAACATTTCTCCTTAAAGATTCTCTTACATGTAGCTATATAATAATCCAGGTTTGTTGCATCACTAAACCAGAGCAAATGACTTAAAAATACTTTGGTATTACGAAGTTATTATACTAAGAATCAGCTTTGTGTCAGTTGTCAATAATTTTCAGTGTCCTGAGAACTGTTTCCCTGTTTCTGATGGTGGCAGTGTGCAGCAGCAGCGGTGGTAAAACAGCTGGCTGTGGTGGTTAGAAGAGAGATAGAGAGTCTGTCTGGCTGACACCTGGGTGGCCCATCCTGTTGCCGTTGCTGTCAGAGTCCCATCCAGGCACCGTGGATGTTGAGCCAAGCTTGTTAACTGCCAAGGTCCCTGCTGCGGTACGGCTCTGGACCTCCAACTAGATCACACGTAAGACCATCTGTACCCCTGTGCATTAGTGCCAAGCCCTGCCCAGCACAACACAGCACTGCCAGAAGAGACTCAGAGCACAAAGCATGGCAGGGGCACAACAGTACCTTCTAAACCACATACGCTTTTAATCTGATTCAATTCTGCCACTGCAGAAAAACATAAAATAACCAACGCCAAAGGGAAATAAAATGAAATATATTTAGATATGGCACAAAATATTCATTACACTGCAACATAAGGCAAAGAATAAATCACAATAATTTTGTGCTTCTTAGTAATTCGTTTAGGCTTTTTTGTCCCCCCTTAAATAAGCACTCAACTAGATAAGCTAACTAGCTTAGCATGACACCAGAAACACTCATTAACAGGTTTCTACAAACTCTCTGGTTAATGTTAATTAAGCTTCAGTCGTGGATTATTTCATCTCTGAGTGCATCTTAATAGCATGTCATTTCAGGAATTGTCATCTATATTTATTTTAAGTTTTTAATGTGTCATTTTACATTAAAATGAGACACTAGGCAATTACGGTAAGGGCTAAACATACAGGGTAATCTGTCATTCTGTCACTGTGTATAAAAAAAATTAAACTATAAAAAAAATAGATTAAAAAGATGAGTTGTAATGGGTTACTAATACAGTATCATTTGATTCCAGACTGCAAAGTGGCATACCTTGAAAGTACATGGTGTAAATTGACACAAAAATACAAAATGTGTTGCACTGTCGTATATTAATTTGTAATTATTTTAATATTTTAAAAGAATCTAGGCTGGTTGTCCAGTTTACAACCAGAAGACTGATCATCTTTCAGCTCTAGTCTCAATATAACAAAAAATCTATCAGAGCCATCAGCTAAATTAAAGATCTGTTTAATCCAAAAATGCTTATTTTATATGAAAAGCTGGGATTTTACCTTTGTTTTCTTAGTTTTAATGTGTTTACTTTTTGTGTTTCTTTTAGATTCTTTCCTCAGAAGTTTTCATTAATTAAAAACAGGCAGTTTGTCAGAGGGTGTGAGGTTTGTCTGAGACTTTACATCAACACTCCAAATCCACAATTAGATCCACAAGTTACGTCTGTGGATTAAAATGCTGCACAAAAATATTAACCCTACATTTTCTATATTATATCTCAATTTCAATTAAAAATGATTTGAGAAGGAAAAAAAAGTGTTGTCAAACATGCAAAGGTTCATGCATTTTGAATACTTATGTTAGGATTAGAGGTGGGACTACGGAGCCCCCCAGGGGACACGTATTATTTTTTCTTTTGCGTTAGCATGCAATACTTTTTGCGCAACATAACACACACACCTGACAATGACTTTGTTATTTTTCTGCTGTTTTAAATTGAAATGCAATTAAAAGCATTTTTCCAGACATTCCTAGAGCTTGAGTTTATAATGTTAATGTCTGTATCAGAATAATCCTGAAGGGAAATTGTAATTTTATTATAATAAATTATAATAACGTGACGGACGGACGGACGGATGGACAGACAGACAGACAGACAGACAGACAGACAGACAGACAGACAGAGAGAAAGATAGATAGATAGATAGATAGATAGATAGATAGATAGATAGATAGATAGATAGATAGATAGATAGATAGATAGATAGATAGATAGATAGATAGATAGATAGATAGATAGATAGATAGATATGTTAAAACCATGTTTTTGTGTGAAGGTCAACGCCTCTATCAACATTTAAACAGGAGCTTGGTGCAGCTTCCAGACTCTTATCATGGAAGCCATCAAGCTTCATACGATCACAGTGTGGTGTGGTGGCATGGCAACAACGGACCAGGCAGAGAAAGGCAGCGGGAGAGACTCGGGGAGCAGATTAGAGTGAGAGCAAGGAGACAAGCAGGGAAAAGCACATAATCCTCCCGTCTACAGTGTGCAATCCAAACCTGCACAACACTGACATGCAGCAGCACAAAAAGAGGGCAAAAAAGCTTGAAATATGTCCCGAAAAAGGACAAAAGAAGTCACTTTGCAGAAAAACATACTCCACTTGCCTCAGTGCAAAAAACTGTTCAGTGAATAAAAACAAATGAGCTTTAACAGGGTAAACATGTAATACTGCAAGAGGGATGCAGCTGCCATCTGGGCCAGAAAGTGAACAAAGTTGATTTAGGTACATTTAAACATACTTCATTCGTTTTAAAGCTTAGGTAAGCTAGGTGGCATTTAATTATGGAAGTGAAAACTGTCAGCATGATGGTAAGGGAGTTTAAAACATTGGTCCAATGGTATCTTTTAAGCCACACCAGCTGCAGACTATTGTAAAATGAGCTTTGGATGGTGAATGTAAAGATGGGTTTCTCCAGTGTGAACTTACTTCATAAAGTTGCATATGCAACCTCAGAGAGGTCAGCAGTCAGTATATAACCTCTGTTATAAGCTTGCATTCAGATTAACAGGAAATCCAATTTTACATTAGACACTGGTTCTTGAATTGTATTAGTAGGCCAAGAAAAGCTAGTTAAGTTCAATTAAACCTGCTTCTAATATGCAATCCAACATCAACACACAAGTTACTGTTACCAAGAGCAGTGATGTTTAATGCATTTCATTAGGATACACAGTTCTTATCAATGTGATATGATCTTTCTAGCTGAAGCAGTAAAAATGACGTTTTCATATTTGACTGCTGCTCATTGTGAAATCTTCAAAATACAATCCAACTGCCATCATATTGTGTGTTGCCATTTTCATAACATACTTTTATGTTTCTTACTGTTTTACTTTTGGGACAAAAGTAAAACAGTAAGAAACATGTTAAACGTGAATGTCAGCTTTACCTACCTAACTAACAAACAGAATCTTATGTAGCTGTGGACTGTGAAAGCGGATTAATTACTTGCTTGGATATTGTTGTTTAAATTGAGGATAAATCCTGAGTCTGTCACTTTTTTTTTACTCTTTTTATTGGTTTCACATACACCCCAAAGACACATGGTTAAGTTTTGTTTAATAAAATAAGTAATAAGGCTAGGAAACAAAATACATGGCAAAGGATAACATAAACTCCTTGCATTAAAGGCAAACCCAATCACCAGGAAACTAGACATGGAGACACTGAGTTCATCCATTTTTAAAACATATTTTCATACTGGCCTTGACTGATCATATTTGCTCACGTATTACACATGTACACAGTACTGAAAAAAGCCTGATTGGAGGCAGCAAATCATGCTGATTAGATAACAGATTTTGCATCCATAACCAAATCTTATGACATTACATGATTTTATTGCACTAAAGCAAACGAGGAAGATTGTGCAGAGCAGATTGTGAAAATTGTATGTATTTCTAAATCTCAGCATTAGAAAAATGCATGACAATTGCCAAAAAAAACATACTTACTTTTATTCTTTCAAGTCTTTGGAAAGTAGTCCAAATAGAGTTAATGTACATTGCTGTATACTTGTTATAGATTACGAGGCATATTGTGTAAATTACAATTAATGCCATCTTGTCCCTGTAGACCCCTAAACTAGAATAAAATGACAGCTAATTATGCTGCAGTACACAGAGAGTAAATTAATTGCAAACTAGCCTTTAGAGTGAAATGCAAAGCAGGTTTATGTTTAGATGTATGTTACTTAAAGTCACACTTGCCCTTGTTTACTCACTAAAGTCAGTCCTGGTTCTACTTTCAGTAAAAGTCACTGTTGTGTCATAAGATTACAAAAAGAAAAGGGATCCCTTCCCAAGACTGTATACGACTTCTGTTAAATTGGCTACATGATAATAAGTCCTTATTGTGTTAAAAACACAAAAACATCAGACAGATACATGAATAAACATGTTTATAAGTTAGTGAATAGTTTATGCATAGAAAGGCAGAGGGAAGTAGCACAAATCTAAACACATGGAATTTGACATTAAAATGGATAAAACTGGCAATGCTCTTAACTAAAGGCCAGAGAAGACACCTGGACATGGAGGAGTGTTGTATCCTTATGTTATATTCAGAAATAACAGTATAAATCCAAGTGATGATGAACACCAGTTCCTCTATCAGCAGGAAATCTTAATGTGACCCTATGAGCAACAAGTACCATCTTTAATGCACTGGCTGTTAATGGAACGTAGGGTGTGGTGTGGCAGGAAGCCAGAAATAATTAATTTCCTGCTGCTGTAATCATAGTTCTCTGTAAATTAATCAGCATCTGTGGGGTGTTACAGAGAGATGTCTGCCGAGAGGGAGAGGTAGTTAAAAGCATTGTGAGGAGGGGGGGCTTGTGTGTGCCACTGGCTGCGAGACTGCGGTCGTGTGTCAAGGCTATTAGATTAAGGCTAACATGAGTCATTGCATGATGGAACTAATGGCACATCTGATGCATGTGATTGTGATACTGTGAGATCCAATCAGACCTTGCCCCCTCAAATCCTTTCATCTTTCTTATCACCCTTAATCAGATACTATCCAATAGCACAGAGAGGGCTCTAAAGTATAAAATCTTATCTACCAAGTGGATGAACATTACACAATCTTCATTACAGGTGATCTTTATTAAAATGGAATTAAAACACAAGGTGAATTCAACTTGTCGCACACCAAAGACAACAAAGGAGGCACAAATCAGTCACTAATTTGCTGATGTACAGGTTGACTAGAGAAGGCTTAATGCTGACAACCAATCACACAGTTAAGAGTCAAGCAGTGCAAAAGGATTCAAACAGAGAGACATGCAAAGTGAATATTGATTGGCTGGTTAAACAATCAAATTACATTGGCCCCTACTTTTAAACAAGAGTAAAAATAAGTTTTTTTGAGAAGGTTGAGCTCTGTTGCTTTTCATCCTGCGCTGACATTTGGGTGACGCTACTCTAAACAAAGATGCTATTTTTGAGGCAACTAGCTTCAAGAAATACCACATTTTTGATAAGACTGACGATCACAAAACTGAATTAATGGTAAAATTAAACCTTAGTTTCTGGGCAACATAGAAGTGAGCTTTAAAATCATCAGTTAAACTGTATTATTTCTTGTTGATAAAAATGTGGTAAATAAATGTGTCCCTTTATTAAAGTTGCCTTGTTTTACAGTTCTATTACGGTTTAGGTAAAAAAGAAAAAGAAAGAAAGTGCAGTTACTGAGAATAACAACTGCATTATATTCAGACGTAAGGTCTGGATATTGTGCCTGCTTTTTCACTGAAATGGGAGCCATAATGGAACACAGCCATCATTAATGGTAATAGTTACACCTGTGCTGGGCTTCTCCTCATGTGATTTTTCATTGTGTTCTTGTTATGTCAAAGTGTCTGTGGCGAAAAAGTCCATTTAACGATTTCACTACTGATTTCATGTGTTATAGCTGCATTCTAATGATATCTTATTTATTTTTGGTAATCTTTTTAAATGAGTGTTTTGCATGTTAAAAAAAAAACAAGATCGCTTTGGCAAAAATGAGGCGGTACATCCCAGCGTGTCGCCATTTATAAAGACACAGGCTTCTGTGATAGTGTTGGTGCTAAGTCATTTCTTGCCATAATATTGGTTTATTTTGTAACGTGATTGCTTTCATGACTCATGGGAATTCTCTTCATTGGAAATCTCACCAGTGTATACTGCTAATAAGCACTTCACTTCTTACTACAGTTTGAATTTAAATATTTTCACAGAGTGTCCTTTTCAGTATTTTAAAATGGTCATGAGCACTTGTTCTCCAGGCTTTCCAAAAGTCTTTTATCCAGTTCTAGTAACTTAACAACTTTAGAAGATTATGTGTTCTGCTTGTTAAGCCAATTAATTTAAGTTGTCTTTAGCAGTTTAGCAAAAAACAAAATTTAAGCTTTTCTTTTTTGTTCTCTGTTAATAGAAGCTTGTCATAAAGTCATTTTTTTTCTATTTCATTAGTTCCTTCTAGAAAGACAAAGACAGACAGACAGAGATAACATGAAGGGCAGGGGTAAAACTGTATTTTTCAGTAACAAGGCAGTATCCTATGAGATATCAGCTATAACTTGGCACATTTCATAAGTGTGATGTGTCCTTAAGAAAAATGAGGAAACTGGATGAGAACAGAACCAAAAAAGAAGTGTCAAGAATATGTCTGCAGCAGAGGACCAGTATCTGAAAGTGATAGATTAAAGAATAGGAAAAGAAGAAGAAGAAGAAAAAAAAAAAACATCCACCAAAGACCTGACACAGGACCTGAGAGATGTGTCTAGACCTTTGGTTGATCCATCTACTGTTCACTGAAGCTTAATCAGAAATGGTCTCCATGGAAGGGTGGCTGTCAAGGAGCCATTCTTAAGAATAGGAAATAGGGAGAAAATGCTGAGGTATGCGAAATTACTGAAAATCTGCTCGGAAACTTTGTGGTAACCTTAGGTCTTAGGGAGTGATGAATCATGCCCAGGTCCCAGACCTAATGTGGGATCAACATGACAGATAATGGGACAAAATACGGCCAACATCCAAAGAAAACCTTTAAAATGTAATTTAAGAGGTTTGTCATACCAACCATATTGACTTTAAAGCTTGTTAAAACTGAACACTGTCTTTGTTTCATATACTTTATTTCCATTTATGTTAGCAATAAAAAAACAAAAAACAAAAATTGTGCACCCACTTTCAGTTTTGTTGACCTTATAAAAGAAAATAGGGCTTTATCATACTATAAAAATTAAATTTACTGTATTTAAATACTTGTATACTACCTAGTTGACCAACATTGCAATTACAAGGCTAGCTAGCGCAAACCAAGACAGAGTGTGGTGCCCGAACACACACGCACACAGTGACGTACACAAACACCCAAGAGCATGAAGCCGTGGTGAGCCCAGAACAAAAACAAAGGAGGCTTTTTAACTGGAATCACTTTACTTTTTTACACTGAAATAAAACAAAAAAACCATATGAGAAAAGTTCATTATGACCAGGAACACAGTGTTTCTTCACGTCAGTCATTTGCATTCATAATCACATGAAGCACGTCCCAAGTAACAAAGACACCACATCCAAACAGCCTTAGTATATTTTAATTAGTTTTTCTGTTAGTTATTTATTCTATGAAGTTTCTATTTGATTCATTAAGCGCTAATATTCCGTTTTATTGTGAATAATTAAACATGCAGTTGGAACATATTTGAACATTTAAAAGTTATTTTCCCAAGTAATTAGTTTTCTTTTAATTATGCTGTCACTCTGTTACTAACTCAGTTACTTTTTGGGAGAAGTAACTATAACTAGTTACTTTTTACAGCGACGTGCCCAACACTGCTAAAAAGTAGACATCCAAGGTTGTTGTAAGTGGTACAAAGATTCCTGTGAAAGACTGGCAATACTATTCTTCCAATAAATACCACACGCTTGCATTAATTAAACAAACTCTAAGGTTTATAATGACCAGCTGAGGAGCCCTTTTTCAAATTTAAACAATCCTTTTTTCACCAAATGATGTTAATTTTCCCAAACTTTGTCAAATAAGACAGAGGAAAAAAATCTCTTTACTGAAAACTCACTTTTTAATGACTCAGTCTGTTGTGTTGGCTCATACCAGCTAAAATCTGGAACATCTGCCCTTCCCCGGGTTAGACAAGTCGTTCAACTCACCATCCACACAGGCTGGCCTCGCCCTGGTGGTGCCAGCGATCTGGCCTCTCCGGCAGGCGCAGCGAGCAGTCTGCCTGGCGATGGTCCGTCTGGGAACACTGCTGTCTCTGTTGAGCATCACTATCTCACAGGTTCCCACCACCAACTGGCCTGCCAAACAAAGCAGTGAGGAACAAAAAACATCACATTAGCATAATGAGACTGTAATGATCACATTATAGAGGAGCAACCAGGAGCAACAGCATGCAGCCTGTTGTTTGCATGGAACCTATTTCTTGGTTTATAACTCTAATTTAAATCTCAAAAAGAAAAATGAGAAAGTGATTTCAGTACTTTGGAAGCAGCAGGCCAGATTGCTTCTTCAGTTTTAACGGAGTGTGGCTGGATGATAAGAGTGTGATATAATGATCATCTGGTAAACAAAGAATAATGTTGCAGGGACGTTGTCCATTTGGGAATTCTGCAAGTCCTGCATGTCAGCAGCTTTAAAATTAGAAAGTATCATTAAAAGGGAACAACTTAAAGTCCAGATTAAATCTAGAGGTTTTCTCATCTATTTTCATATAACAACCAGCCCATCAAACAAAGACACATCATAAAACTGATTTAAATTTGTTCAGGCTTCTCATGTTAATGTATGCCACAGAAGGACCACTTATTGTAACCCAACATTATTACAGGACTACAAGGCCTCATAAAGAGGTTGATATGAAAGATCAGGACAATAATCAAAGGGAAATCAAAGCTTTACCCTCAAGCAATTCAAAACAAGTATTTTATAAGTTTAGAATTTAAATTTCACAGGTCTCCCAGGGATTATAAAAAAAGACAATATTTTAAAATGTCAGATGTTCACTAAGATTTTTTTCTTACTTGTTTATATGTGATTAATTTGTGACTGGTTGAGAGAGGAGACTGCTGGGCATTGCGTTGCTATCACACACAGACCAATTTTTAAGCCAAGCTAAGCTCTTTCCTCTCAACTATGTACAATATGTCTAAAGTACTAATTTTTAAGGTTCAATTCAAGAAGAGAAACTCACCACAGTGTGCTCAAAGCATTAGAAACTAATGGATAACACAGTGGCCAGGGAGAATGTTAGCTCTGCATCAAATCCACAAATTTGAGGAAATATTTCATGAGTCTGTTCTGGATTGTTTAAAAAGAAATAAATGAGTGAATCTTCATCTTTTGGACATCAGGGGACTTCAGCACATTGTTAAAAATACTTTTTAAAGCTATTCAATCAACTTCTTACTCCGAAAAACTGCATGATGGAAATAAAATGATTTTAATTTGAATCATGTTCAAGACACTGAATGAGTTAAATAAACATGAATTTCTAGCCTCAAGAGCCCTAAAGTGCTTAAACATACACCTGTTGTAAACATTTCTCAAAGTAATGAGATAGGTTTTGTGCATAAGCCTTCCTGGTATGTTGAGTGTTAATAGTATAGTGTTTTATAGATTAACAAGCTTTAATCACAGTAAAGTGCTTGAGGCATCGACTGCTTTGAATGAATAAATGTCACAGTGTATATGACTCATTTCCTGTATGGCATTTGTCATTTCAAATCAACACCAACACTGAAGTCTCACATAGGAGCTGAGAAAGCTCATCAATAACCTGCTGAACAATGCGTGAATATGTGTGAGAGTAGTAATTCTGATTTAGTGTCAACATAATTAGGGGCTGCATAGTATCCGACAATATCTGCTCAAGGTTAAGCAGTAAAGCTTACATAAGTAGAATAATGATCTGAGAAAAGTTACACAGTTCACTCCTTTTTTATATTAAATAGAAAGGTGCCAACGACAGCAATTCAGGCTGTGAGCGAAATGAAATAAAATCAACCCAAGGAAGGCAGAATAGAGAGGAGGAAGTGCTGCAGTTCATGCGAGGTCAATCCTTAGCATTCACCAACCGTCACCCCCTCATTCTGCTGCTTCTGGTCGCTCTGAAGCTCGCTCAAAGGTTCATTAAGTGAGCATGAAATGAGTGCAATGATGGCAAAGGTTGAAAGGGTTGTTGATCAACACAAATGACTCATAAAATTACCTGAGCCAGTACTGATGCGTCCAAGTTTCAGACACGACTATGTTTCAGAGCACGAAATCGGAAATGATTTATGGTGACTCTGTGACCTTTCTCTTCACAGAATCACCTGGTTTAAATTTTAAAAAGAACTGGCTTGGTTGGCAATCTGGCCTTTTTCTCAACCATGTAAAGGAATCCTAGGGCCGGCTGTCAAACACTGCTAATATTTATGTATACTGCACCAGCCAGAAATTTAATGTTGATTTCTAGGTGAATATTGACTGATTTGCAGCCTGGATGTCCATGACATGACATGACATGACATGACATGACATGACATGACATGACATGACATGACATAATTTTGTTCATATCCCTTGTGCAGTGTTTCTCAATCCAGGTCCTCGGGACCCACTGCCCTGCATGTCTTAGACGTGTTCCCACCCCAGCACACCTGATTTAGATTAATTAAGTTCCTTATCAAGTTTTTTTCAAGCCTGTTAACAAGCCATTCATTTAATTCAGGTGTGTAAGAGTTGTCCTGAGGACCTGGATTGAGAATCACTGCACTAGTGGGTGAAATTTGATCTAGAAGAAGATATTATTTCAGCACAGTTAATCTTTCTTATAGAATATCATAAATATGAACCTAAACAACCTGTGTGCTGCCAAGAGGCCAAAAGGAATCTGGGATATCCTAAAAAGGTCAGCCACATTACTCCATTGTTGTCTTTACTCTTCTTGTATCAGGACTATGATATTGTGTCAGTTCTGAAATTGATAAAATTATTCAGTGGGTTAGTAGTTTACAAAAGAATGATTTTAATCCTCTGGTATTTTTCCCAGCAGCTATCAATGCTTTTACAACCAATTCTGGTCAAATCAGAGCAGAATTTGAATGTTTAATAAATTCAAAGCTAATGAAAAATATTCACAGAGTGCTCTCCAAGAGACAGCTTTTAGGGTCCAGGATGAGTTTACTTAAACATTGCTGTGAACATTTATGGTCACAGAGGAAGAATCCTGTTCTTGAATAATCCCTTGTCTTTTCAATGATCAGACTGATTTTACATGTTTGGAAGGGTTTTCTCTTTCACTTTACTTTCCTGACATTAAGTGTCGGCTGCCACAACGGGGCCAAACTGCATCTCAATTCATGGGTGAGTGGACCGGTTGCAATTCTCAGTGGCACCCAAACTTTATTTTTTACATGAAAGTATCACCTCAAGCAATCTTGAGAGCCACAAAACACAATCACCTCCATAAAGAATCGCTATGCAAACTCTATTTCTGTACATCAGCCATACAGCCACCAACCATCTACAGCTTCCACCACTCAGTCCACCCTCCACACACTTTTTGCTGAGGCAAGTCTCTGTAAACCTGATGGCTGCTGGAAGGACTGAGATGCCACCAGATATCACAATTCTGTCATGTTTTAACAATGAGCAGCTGAATGGGCTTTATGCAATAAGCCTGAAGCAAGAGAAGAGTAAGACAGTGGGAGAGTTGAAGTGGGCGACTAGCGTAGTGCGTGGGTGGGGGGCTGCTTTGAAAAGTGCTCATAGCCATGGCCAGAGCTCCATCACATGTACAGAATCTAATTCATGTGACAGGGGGTTTCTGTCACTTAGCATTGTGAAGACACTTGGCCTCTTCTCTATTTCCCATGTTGAAATGCACGTATAAACGTGACAGTAAAGAGCAAGTAAAGGATGGCAATAGTTGCCGACCGCCTGGCTCTGGATCCTGTCACAAACGAGCAAGACACTGATATAGAGCGCAGAGACTGGTTTTCAGTGCTGACTGGCAGCCTTATGACCTTATCCCTGGGTCACAACACATACAAGTGCAAAGTGCCAGCACACACAAGGGTCCAAACACACTGCTTAGAGCAAGTCTGTGCTCTACATATCAGTGCTCCAATCAGACATATTACAGATCATCAAAGTATAAACGTGCATATATCTTAATATCTCTGCCTTAACGGTCTGCCAAGAGTCCCAACTGGCTTTCACAATGTTCCCCTGAGTCACCGTGTGTCATTGCAGGCCTGAAAGCTGGTGGGTATGATACGGTTATTAAACTCTAGACACATTACATTTGCAGACCCTGGAAACAACCAGTGTACATATAAAACCACAGATTATCATCGCCACTATCAACAGTTTATAGTTTCTTATTTAGACAGTTGAAGAAACCAATAAAACCTTAAATGCATTCTTCCTTATCCAGTTTTTAGGTTTGTCCCTTTAACTGAGACTGTGCAGATACATTAGTAGTTCATAGCAACTGATAAAATTCTTGTTATCAGATTTAACAGGCAATCACATTAAACATGGGTCTGCACTGCTCCAATACAAGTGAAACCAGACAGGGAACTTGAGCAAAAGGTTGTGCTTCTCCTCAGGGGATTTTGCCATAAAATTATATGACAAGCTGCTGTGAATGAACTATGACATTTATTCCATTTCCATATTAAAACAATCTTCTTTTATATATTGTAATTACTTGTAGGATGCTAAAGATGGTAGTAATGTTTTACAATGTTTTATTGTAGCGTTATAAGTAGCTTCGCCCCATATTTATTAAAAATTCCACTTTTTCTAGAGCTAGAGCAGTTAATTATCCATTACAATATGTATTGTATTTGGTATTATTCTCCATAAGCATACAGCTATAAAGTGGAGTCCCTTTGTTTGGCTTTGCATAAACTTCTTAGCATTGATTCTAAGCCATTTTCTAATCAGACTCTAATCACCACACTGACATACAACATTAAATCTGAGTGATTATTTTAAGTTCTTTGTATATTTCTGACTTGACAAAAGTGCTGCTGCCAATGAGGCACCAGTTTACAGAGCATGATAACGATATTATCATGTATAAACTCAGGAAACACATCTTTTACAGAAGATTAAAACCATTGCAGGAAGCTTTTTAAATATTCATGGTGCAGGTAATCAGTCAAAATTGATTTGTAGTGACTGCAGTTATCAAATTTTAAAATGTAATTAGAAATGCAGTGATCTTAAACAGCCACCCATCTCACCCTGATTACATCTGATTTATGCTTTTTAAAAGCCTGATGTTTAAGGCTGCAACTAATCAATATTGTGATTGTGAATTAATTTAACATCAACAGGAAACAAGTTTTTATGCAGCACTGCTGAAGACATTAGGCATCAAAAATACAGAGTAAAAGGCCCAGTATTTTTCTCAGGGATGTGCCAACAATTAGATTAAAAGAACCCAACCACAAAGTACACCACAAATAGATGACCTTCTATAAAGCTACAGTCCATGCTGAGGTTAGAAAATAATGAAAAATAGTTTTATCCCACGTACTACAACAGTGCAAAGCCCAGAAATATTGAATCTGCAATGGGAAAAGAGCAAATAATCACATTTGAGCTGCTGCCAGAGTACCACAAATTATTCAGTCTTTGGGGGCTCAAATATTTCACAAGAATGAGTTACATTTTCCATTTTTCTTTTATTTAGGCCTGTTTGGGACATTTAAACCTGCAGACTTTAAAAAAAAAAACATTACTGAAGTCAGCGAAAACCAAGTTTTGACTCGTCACGGTGTGGGCAAAGAACATCTGTGGGAGTCCTGGAGTGTCTAGTAGCAATATGTTAGCAGCAAACCCAGTGGGACCTGTAGGTTGTGGAGATGGGTCTCTGTGGATTGGGTTTGTCTCCTACAGAGGCCATCAGATCCCATCAGATTGGTATCTGGGGAGTTTGGACACCAGGTGAACACCTCAGACTCTTTGTTATGTTCTTTGAGCTCTACCTGGGGGAGGCATTTTCTTTATGACTGCAAACACGCTTCTTCTGTAGGCGGAAAATGTCAAAGTAACATCCATGATGAATCATCCACACCGCATTGTAATAACATGAGGGAGGGAGGGATGGATGGATGGATGGATGGATGGATGGATGGATGGATGGATGGAGATAGATAGATAGATAGATAGATAGATAGATAGATAGATAGATAGATAGATAGATAGATAGATAGATAGATTTTTTTAGCATTTTATTTAAGTTCAGTAGTGAAATTCTTTCATCTTCTTGGTGATACTGTGCTGAGAATGGTACTCGCTCACAAGTTAAACTTTTATAATATTGATGACATTTTACAAACATGCACCCATTCTTTAATTAATGACATCAGCTTTTGAGTATGTGCACAAAAAAGGAATAAAAGGGTTGAGGAATATAAATGTGGTCATTCATGAGGTCCATTGTTTGGATTATCCAAATGATTTGCCATTACTTCTACTGAATAATGATTTTTTTATGTATTCATCTCTATTCAGTTCTTCATAAGCACATCTAAAACAAGCCAGTCATCACTCTGGCATGAATAGGATTCTATATCACCTGAATAGAAAAGAGGCTAACAAATTCAATCCCACAAACAGAGGTAATCTCTGTAACTTTATCCTGATTAATCTTTCACTGCTGCTTTAATTTTGACTACGGTGCTAAGACTTAACCTTTCCTTCACGTCTGTTCTAATCTCACGGCTCTGTATGTTTATAACAACACAGGATGACATCAAACAGCAATCTTACTTGACTGAGCATATGCTAGTCAAGGCAGCTGCAGCCAAGTGCATCTCATTACCTTAACACCACTTGACGTGAGCGGCGCAGTAGGTACCATGTAATAGGACACCAGGTGAGAGAGGCAGATGTTTGACTGACCCCATGCTACACACTTCCTGACACAACTATGATCTTCTGCAGCTTTACAAAAAGGGCAACAAAGCAGTGGAGTGAATCATGTGTTTTATATTAATGTACTTGGTTTTAAGGGAACACCACCACTTGATTTTGCATGCTGTCTGAATATACAACAGCAGTCCCATCTATATTTATGCAACTGAACAACTCCCTGCCTGCATAATGGTCCCTAAGCAGGCAAATTAATCTAAAGTAATCAGAAATGAATGAAGAACAATGATAAAAGGGAAAAAAGGGAGCAGCTGCAGTGACTCCAACAGGAACGGTTTGTTTTGTGTTATTACAGGACAACGCTCCTTTATCCAAACTGCACTCAGCCTGCCATTTATTGTCCTCATGAGTACTTTCCGCTCTCACATCCTGGTCACGTGTCAGGTTGGAGTTTCTGCTCTAAAAAAGCTGCACATGTTTGAATGAGTATTACGTTTGAGTCTGAATCTTTAAAGCTGCATGAAGCACGATTTTTATGCACTCACAAGCACCCACTGGGGCTGCAAAGAAAGAGAGACAAGTATAGCACCTCCAACAACTGAGACACTGAAGCTGTGATCTGTTTGCTTCAAATTTAATTTTCATGTCAGGTGTGTACACTATTTTACCCACAGGGAATGACAGATTTAAACTTTTCGTAAGAGCAGTAGGATGGTGCACCCCTGGGAGGAAAAGGAACTGAACAGTTTTAGGTTGTTTCCTTTCACAGCAGAAGAGAAGGGAAGAGCATAGCATATAGTTTCATCTTACAGGACTCCTAGGGACTTGTGTCTCAGTTATTTTGCACAGTTTTTAGGCAACACTTGTGTGATATTGCCAAGGGCAGCTTTTAAAAAGAAAATTTTCCCTTACATACATCCCCTGCTATCTGGACAAACAGTGTAATCCAGGTCTGTCCCGTGGTACGCATGATGCACGAAGGAGGTGCTTCAGATAGATTTCTGCTGCAATGATACAGCAAAGTTGCAGGGATATTACAATGTCGAGTGCACTGAGACAAGTGGTTGTGGATGAATACAAGCTTGAGGCATAAAGAGTGAATGTGCAATATGCTCTGCAAAAGCAAACAGCAGCTTTGATGACTGTAAAGCAGAGAGCACTATAAAGCCACAGTGACTCACTTCAAATTTCACTCAGAAAGCCCTCCAGGATGGCCTCCGTCTTTAATGCAAACACAGTGAAAATGGTGAGCATCAGCAGACTATTATGGCCCCCACAAGTGCTGTACAGTAATGTGTGATAGCACGGACTGCGGCTTTAAAGTTCAATCACAGTCTTCTCAGAAAATATGATCACAGCATCAGGCATATAATAGAAAGGACACAAAACGTAACTCAAATCATTTGCACCACTCTGCCAATGATGGAGCAGTTTTAAGCCCAGAGGTTTCTGCTGAGAAAATAACAATGCAGATAGGCGCCGAGCAGTGCGCTACACTCAACCACAAGGGAGGTCAAAGCTGACGGCTAGAAAGAATTCATATTCAGGGAGCTATGAAATATGAGCTTTGTGTGCTTCCAAATTGATTTAGCTGTAAAAATTCTTTTCATTTTGTTCCATAAAGATGCTCACACTTTTAAAGCTCCACAGCCTCACGAAAGAGCCCACTATGATATGCTTACAATTTACAGCCAAGGTCATAATCTGAGCAAGACTTCTTTTGCATGCTTAATGCTGCCTTGAAAAAGGCTGAAATGGAAATCATGGTTTTCAGTTCAAAAAAGTTAGTAATTCTCTGGTATTCTGATTAGTTTAATGCTTGGGTGGATCAGCCCTGCTCCCTGAGTTAAAAGAGAATACCAGCCTAAGATGTTTAAATTCATCCTTCTGGTGCCCCATGATGACATACTGTCTCACACAAAGAAGCTGATTTGTTAAAAATGAAAAAAGTAAGCATGATAGCATGAGGAATAAATTACCAGGATAAAATCTGTCTGGTTTGTGAAAGACATTTGGACTGTGTGAGTCTCTCATCAATGGATCACTGCACTGATTGTAAAGCTGCAGTGAGTCACTTTAAAATTTACTGACGTTGCCTGTAGACATATTTCATAAAATGTGAGCTGTCTTTTTCTCGACAGCTTGTGCAGCACGACGGGGTGACAGGATAGATTGTTGCAATGATTGGATTATTCAAACAAATCAAGATGACACAGTAATTATGATGTGACAAAAGCTGTAAAAAGATGTGTTACTGTCTGTTGCTCCGATGTGACATCAAGTATAGGATATAGCTTAATAGATTAGTGTTGGTCATTTGGTTCATCCACCTTTTGTTTTATTAAATGTATTTCCTGATTTAACACTTTTCAGTTCTAGAAAATGTGAATACAAAAACATTACAGAGCTCATTTAACAAATATGACACATTAAAAAATTCCCTTAAGCTTACTATCAAACACTGTGTGGTTTGCAAAAACACAGAAAGAAAACATTACTCATTACATCAATGTCCCATTCTTCAAATGTGTCAAAGTGTGCAACAGTTTTCATCACATATTTCGTTTCAAAGTTCTCCACACACCCTCTGTTGGGGACGGGCCAGGGCTGCAGGCTGGACAGTCCAGTACCTGAATCTGTCTTTTTCTCAGCAGTGCCTCTGTAATGTGTGCAGAAAGTGGTTTTACATTGTCTTGTTGAAAATTGCATGAATGCTACTGGAAAAGCCTTGAAGGCAGCATATGCTGCTCAAAGATCTCATTGAACTTCTCAGCATTAATGCTGCCATGACAGAAGTGTTAATAAGCTTTGCTAAAGTCACTGATACATCATACGATCACAGAGCCTGGCCTTTGAACTGCTGCTGATAAAGAGTCTGGAAAGTGTTTTTTTTTTTTTTTTGTCCTTGATCCAGAGCATATGGCATCCATTTTTCTGCTATACTGACTTATCCAACATGTGTTTCCACTGTGTAATGGTCCAGAGAAGTTGACAACGCCTCTGGACAAGGTCATCTTTTTTCTTCACTATAACATTTTAAGTGGTATTTGCGAGTGTGATTCTGTACGGCAGCTATGACAAAGGTTTCCCACAATAATCCTTCGTCCATGTGGTTATATCAGCTACTGATAAATGACAGTTCGTGATGCAGTGCCATCTGTTGCGGAGGGCAAATTACTGAACATATTTGTGGATAAAAGCTGCGCAATAACATACCAAAAGCTTTGGGGGAAAAGTAACATGATATTTGCTAATCAAAGACAGATTTCTTTTTTCTTTTTATTTGTAAAAAAGACGATACATTCTGTTTTTGTTTATGAAGCACTATGTATAAGAAATATGATGTTCTTTAGTTAAATTACTATGTTTGTTTGTGGAAAACAAAACGCAGTCATTCGTTGAAGGATTTTCATATTTTCAAACCACTGAGATATTTGCTAGAGGTTTTATGTTTTGGGGCTTTTTTAAAGTTAAAACGGGGAATGAGGCTGTCATCATAATAGCTAGACAGTGTCAACTACCACACACTTAAAGCTGCATTCAAACACACCTGCTATAATCAGTTTAAGTTATATTTAAAATCACCAATTTATACAATCTGTACACACAGAGCATCACTATAAATGAAGTCACTTTTTTCTTTCTTTCCTTTAGCTTATTTTCTGCCTCCATAAACTGCAAAGAGAAAAAGAAACTAAATATAGTTTAATCACAAGTTGAAACAGTCTGTATATTTTTAAATGTTAAACATTGGCTATTCCTGCCAATCTATTCTCTACGTCACTCTGTTTTCACACACTGTCAATGCAATTCCATCCTCACTTTCTATATCACTGCTCTTGTCCAATAACCTGTCTGCCAGTCATCTCTAAGCCAATCAGCCCTGGAGCTTGCTCTTTAAATATCATTGTAAATCTGTCATTCTCCCTTTCAGTCCATCTTTGGTGCAGCCTTGCTCTTCCTTCCAGTGCCAATATGATGCTGGTTTTCATAAGAACCTAACCATCAAAAATTCTTTACAGTGCATGCCTAAATTATGCTAACCGGTTCTCACTCCTAACTTGTCACATACTGATGTTTGGTCAGAAGCTCAGTGCATCAGCGTTGAACACAAAAGGTATCCAAAAGAATCCCTTTGGATGTGCAGCATTTCCCGAGCTGGTAACATCAGGGTTGCGTCACCATGACAATGTGGAAAATGTCAACGAAGCTTTTTGCAAACTGAGTGCATCCAATTTATAACAATGCCTTGCAGAAGGAGAGCAATATAAGCCAAAATAGAAATCAGATGTCAAACTATAACCAGACAGAAAAGACATGTAGATATTTACTAGTTGTGCAGTCGGTGCATCAGTTAATGCCACAAATGAATAAGAAGCAATATGCAGCTGTAGAGCGGTTCCCTGTGTGTAAGAAAGCCATGATAAAGGGGTACCCTGTGCATTGATAACCAAGACTGAAGGCGCTCAAACAAGCATCAGTATGTGACGAGAAAGGAATGGCAATGTGTTGGTTTTCATTTAAAATTTTTGCTAATTTTTTTTTTTTTTTTTTTTTTTTGCTTTCTTTACCATTTAGTAACTAATGTTTTTTCAGGGATTTTGTGCTGGGTCAGTGGTAGGGCCTGATCAATACTGACTTAACAAAAATATAATATATTAGCAACTATATTGTCTAAAATCCACTACTGAGAAACCATTTATAGTATAGAAAAGAAACAGAAAAATATGCACTAATTTTTAAATTGTGTCATCGAGTAGTTAATAATAATAGTCTCACTGCACTGACTACAGAAAAACAAGCAAGTTTCTAATAGTTTGTGAAAAACTAAGTCACTATAAAGAAACATGACCACTTAAGTCAAAGTTACAGTATAAAAAAGTTCTAAATGCCCTTAAAAACAAAAACTAGACACTGTTAAGTAAACTGTGGGAAAAATTTGTCTGTTTTCTTTTCCTTCATAGTTTTAAGTTCAAATGTATTCTTAGTTAACTATCTATTCATTTACAAAAGAAGAAATGCTCCACCTCGCTCCTTTTTAGCATCACTTCATAGATTTCACCATTTCAAAGCAGAAAAAAAGTTTCTGCTGCTCTGTGACTGAACCACTGAACTGAAACATGAACCAGTGCGAAATCTTAACATCCTTTTTTTTTTTTTTTTTTTTTGAATAAACTAGCAACATGGCGTGCAGCTAATGCTTCATTCATCGTGACCTGTGCTGGCCCAGAGGCATGCACAGATAGAGGCTGCTGTGCTTTGATTTTCTGTCCTTGCCTCCATGACAGATGAGCTATGGAGATGGTGGAAGCTGTGCAGCCTCTCTACTCACCAATTTACAAAGACTGGATGTGGCCTCTGGGTTATGGAAAGTAAAAGGGGCGTTTGATGCATCAGTGGGTTGTGGTAATAAATAAAAGGCTAACTCTAAACTCGAGTCTTTCAAAAGCTGATGAAATAATAACACAGTCTTAGTGGTCAAAACAGTCAGTTTCAGAGTATTTCAGGCAGGTTTAGAAATGTACAGGTTGCCTCATTCTTAAAATTCAGTTCAGAGCTTGACTGAAGAATGAGCAATAAAGAGAATGTCACCCCTCAAATCATATCCAGGGGTTTAACTATCAGGCCATACACTGGAGAATCTATTTACTATCTGAATACATCAAGGGCAGAAAAGTTCACAAGAGATTGATTGAGCGATTTGTACAATAATGCACTAATGAGATCATTTTCAGATGAAAATGAGTCAGTTATAAATGGCCGTGGGGAAAGTTGCTTTGGTTCCTCTGCAGAGGGCTTTAGAAGGCGTTTCAGGGACAACAATTAGAGACTGGCAACAGCAGCATTTTGAAATTAAATACAGGAAAAATAGAGGCAAATACAAGGAAAGGGAGCACATTTCAACACAGAGGCAGTTCATTTTTCAAATCAGCATCTACTTTTGTTCCCGGCAAGCTGCCAAAGGCATTGATGTAGGCGGCATCCCTCCTCCACAGTGGTAATTATGCTGCTGGCCAATGCTTGATTAAAAGATCTAATCTGCAAACTTAGTGTATAACATCTCCCAATAAGTTACTGTAGTTTAGGGCAGCTCTGTGCCTTTGATAGCACTTGAATCCAAAATATTTTGTCATGGACAGCAGCTAAGTGAAATGAAGGGAAACATCCTTTTGCTTTCTAGTCTGTGTCAGAACGAAGGTGTGAATGCACCAGTGGATGCATTATTCAAAGAGAAAGCATTGCATGGATGGATATCCTTAACCTTAGTGAAATGGCAAAACATAAGATAGAAATCAAGTCCCTTTTTGACTGCAGCAGGTATTACAAAGCTGTGCTGCGTTTCACCTGATGCTCAGCTATGAATATGTTGCATTTTTATTCCTTGTGAGAGATAAATAATACAAAATTAGGATGTGGGAAACTGAAAAATGCAGCTGTTTGGAATAGCTTTGAAATTATTTTTCTCATTGTGGATAAAAGTTTAAACACTGCCGTGTAGACTATTGCATGTTTTCATGGTTTTAAGCTCTTTGGCATCTCAGACAGTATAAAAAAAATGTGTCGTTTCTTTGAACTGGCTGGGAACATCACTAAGAGTAAAAATGACACAAGGTTTAATCATAAGGTCACCACAAAAAGACTGCTGGTGAGGAGGGTTACCTCATAGGTCCCTTCAAATCTGTTTTTGCCGATGTTAGAGGGATTTTGCTCGGGATCACAGGATCTGACCACACTATGTGCAGCTGCACCCCAATAAGCCCTCGGAGACAATGCTGCTGGCAAAGTATTAAATAGCTGTGAGCGTGTCCTTACCCTCTCTGAGCAGATGGGAGTAGATGAGCCAGAGGAGAAGTAGGCAGCAGAGTGACGCACCTCCACCTGCGGACAGCGTCTTCGCTCCAGACTGCATCCTACACCTTCAACCGTTTAGATTATCCCAAACTTTGAACACTTGTGCCGCTCAGATGTCAAACTGATCAGCGGAAGGGTGGCTTATCCACTGGCGTCCCCAGAGCCTGTCGTAGGCATCCATTTTGAGGTTATAACAGGAGAGGGACTGATAGAAATCCCCCTTCTTGCCTTTAAATTCCCTCCATGAGCCACGGATCCATCCAGTCTGCTCAGCACGCGCTCACATGAGAGAATGTCCTCAAATCTGACCAAGTTTACGCGGCTGTGATTTCGGGAACTGGAATTTACTCACAGGCTTTTGATTAAAAATAAAAGAAAATAAAATATTAATAATCAAAAGAAAAAAAAAAGAAAAAAAAAGCTGGAAGTGTGTATGGGGGAGAGTGAGCAGCAGCAGTCCCCCGCAGTTTTTATTCCTCGCACAGAGATGCTGATGATGCTGGTAATAAATTCCGCGGCTCAACACCCCCTGAACGCCGCTGTCACTTCTGCTTTTCGTCCTCAGCGACACGCACTGTTCTTTTTGTTATTCCCCAGTAACTTCTGCACCGAGGACAGCGAGGCTCTGTGTGGCTTTACAGAGACACGCGCAAGTTAACCAGGGCGGACATGACGACCATACTAACCAGGACGGGAACTTGTCGGAAAACCTCGTGCAAAAACAGCTAAAGGTGCAAATGCGTCATATGTGAAAATTCTCGGCGACGCAGCGAAGAGGCGCGGGTGGCTTCACGCTGCGCACTCCCTCTGGACGAGACGCACTCGTTGTTGGCGGTGCAGTGAAGTTGGCAACAATTGTCACCTGTATGAGCTCTTGTGTAAAAAGCTCTGGCAAATTCGCAGTGGTGATGTTTCGTCTTGACTCGGGGGGATTCAACCCTCCTCGCAAAGTCAAGTATCGTGCGCAACTGAGTAGCTAATCCAGCCCAATTTGCACCATTTGCATGTAAGCAAACGGAACCTCTCAGTCCGCGGCAGGAAACGTTACTGCTGCGGCTGCACTCTGAACTGCCTCGAGTTAAACTGTTTCCAAATAATCCCTCTCTCTCTCTGTCTCACATACACAAGCACGGTGTCCTAATTCGTTCCTCAGCTCCCAGGCAATAAATCCCAAATTGTAGATGGTGATGCTTATTTATACACATGAAAAAGTCCCATTTCAGCCCACGGGGACACACAGGGTACCAGCTGCCACCACATTGTGACATGTTACTTTCCTCCAGACTTCCTGCCCTGTTTTATAGGTGGAGAGCTCCCTCAAGGGCTGCATGGTCTTGGGACTAGTTAACATTTAGCACAATGGCATTCTTGGAAATTGGAAGAGGTCGGTTCCTTTTGAGGACTATATAACATGTGCATTGCCACAGAGCTCCTTAAAAACGGAGGTTACTATATCATAATATATCGCCTTTTTCACAAAAAAGTCTCGAATATGCACACCAGCTTTTTCTTCATGTGTATGTGTTTGTATGAGACGGGGCTAAATGCCAATCTCCTGAAAGAGTGCTATTTTAGACCCCTCGCCACTCGAGAACCATAACTATAACTCATCCACCCTCATACACACACATTCAGGAGATCCCATGACCAGTGAATGTGCACTTTATTAGCAGATGGAGAAGTTCCCCTGCGTGCTGCTGTGCTATATCAGCCTCTCACTGAATGGCTTTTATGATGACGTATTGGCTCGGGCCAAGGTCTGTCACATCAGAGCTGTAACGCACGAAAAATTATTGGGCCCCACACTGCAAGAGGACTATGCATTTGTTAAGTAATAATGGGATAGTTTGCCGATTTTCCACCTTCAGGGCATTATTTCTTTAGACCCGCTCATGTTTTGTGCATTAAAGCAGCTGCAGCAGCTTGGCTGAGGGACAACAAGGAGAGTTGATCTGCTGAGATGAGGTTTGTTTTTCTCTCTCATCTGCAGCTGGGCCCAGCCAGCTATCAGGGTCGGGAATCAGTGGATCTGAGTGACGCCCCAGCAGGGTTGCAGTGTAATTAATCATAATCCATCACTGTGACTGACAGGGTTATAAATGCTGCCAGTTTATTCTTACCCATCATATTTATTTTCATGTTTACTGCTAATTCACATACTTCTTTTTAATTGCATCTGGGCATATGTGAATTATAATAACAATATTGTATAATATATGCACTTTAAAATGGGTGTGCTCAACAAAACAGCCAAATGTGTCATTCATTCAATCTGGATGATTTATATATTATATACAGTCATTAATTTAACTTTTGATGTATTTGTACATGAACATTTCCATATGTAATGTGTTTTTTTTTTGTTTTGTTTTTTTTTTTTGTTTGTTTTGTTTTTTTTGTTTTTTTTTTGCCCTCTTCAAGATTTATTTGACCGTTTTAATTAATATTTACCTCATCTTATTGGTTTACACACAAAATATATGATTCATGGTCAGAAAATGCCTGGCTATTGATTAAACTGCCCAGCACTATTAAAAGAGGCTCTAAAAAGCTAAAACACTCAAATTATTGGTGAAAAGTATATTTACAGACATTTTTTAGGTAGTTTTGAAACTTTTTTATGTTATGCTCTTTTGTTTAGACAATGTAGAAGGAAATATGTGACTTTTACATTCGATTTTAATGTATTTTATAGAAATTATATTATTTTTTGAGTGTAAATGAAGCCACCTGACAGAATTTTACTAAGACATCTTGCAATGAGGTGGACCACATTTCCACCGTCACTAATATGCAAATATGACTGAAACAAATCTTTGAATCAGATTTTTACAAGAATAACAGATTAAAATGAAATATACAAAGGATGAGTAGATCTAATATGCACATATTTATAGAAAATTACAAAATGATCATAAATATAACCAGTAGCTCTGCAGTTAACAAGTCAAATACCTAAATGTTGCGTATATATTGATGCTTAAATACAGATAACTCAATAATGTAGTAAAAAGAAAGTTACCAAATATGTGAGTATAATCAATTTCAAACTTTTTTGCTCTACATATCAGTGCTCCAATCAGACATATTACAGATCATCAAAGTATAAACGTGCATATATCTTAATATCTCTGCCTTTACGGGCTGCCAGGAGTCCCGACTGGCTTTCACAATGTTCCCCTGAGTCACCGTGCGTCATTGCAGGCCTGAAAGCTGGTGGGCATGATACGGTTATTAAACGCTAGACACATTTTTCCAGACCCTGGAAACAACCGGTGTATATATAAAACCACAGATTATCTTCACCACTATCAACAGGTACTGCTTGTACCTCTCTCTGTACTTTTATTTGGCACAGCTATACATAAAGATGGTGACAAGAAACTATGAGACCTTTTGGACATTTTTCTACTTATTGTTTTGGTTTTTCAACAAACTTCAAAGGTTCTTTTTTCAGCAAGGGGCAGTCAATTAGAAACAGAGGGAATTTTTGCCTTCTATCAGATGGTCAGAGACACACTGAATATGTAAATGATCCTTCGTAGTTGTTGGCTGTTACAAGTTAGACATTCAGCTAAAGATATGTTCCTGTCTCCATGCTGTGCCTTATAAAGTTAAAGTTAGAACAACTACCTGTAATAAAATAATTAAAATTAGGTGTTTTTTTTGTCGATCTTTATCTACTAAAGGCAACAAATGCACTGTGTGTGTGTGTGCTTCGACAGTAGCTTAGTGCTTATTAGCTTAGTGTTATTAGCTTGTGTGACTGGCTCAAACAATCAACATGAAGATGGGCCGAATAAATTTCACACATACATATTGACCTGCTTGTTGAGTTTACCAGCTGTGAAGCTTCTTATTAACTCATGTCAAGCTGTTTTTCAGCCTCCTATATCAGTAGGAATGTTTTCGGCTTGAGTGTTGTTAAGTTTCACACATGATGGGAAAAACACAGGTGTGCAGAATCAAATTAAAAATGGCTTCTTTAACTGTCACCGCTTTTAATGGGACTAGATAGAAGATCCAGAAGATGGTACACAGTGGTCATGAAGGACATAGTTAGCAACAATACAGGTAGACTGTGGTGTTTAAATGATGATTAGTGAGTAGTGTGCTAAGAGAATATGCCTCACACCATTGCACCAGCGTTCTGAACCATTGATAAAAGGCAGGACAGAACCATCTTTTCATGTTGTTTACACCAAAATCTGACCCCTGAAATCAAGACTTAACAGACCAGGCCACGTTTTTACAATCTTCTGTACAATTTGCAGCCTCAATTTCTTGTTCTTAGCTGACAAAAGTGGCACCTGATGTGGTTTTCTGTTGCTGTGGCCTATCTGCTTCAGTTGGTGTGCATTCAGACATGTTATTCTGCATACCTTGGTTGTAACCAGTGGTTATTTCAGTTACTGTTGCCTTTCCATCATTTCCAGCCAGTCTGGTCATTCTCCTCTGACCTCTGACACCAACAAGATGTTTTTGTCTGGACAACTGCTGTTAACTGGATATATTCTCCATTTCAGACCATTCTCTGTAAACCATAGAGATGGTTATGCATGAAAAACCCAATAGATCAGCAGTCCCTCAGACCAGTCTCTCATGTCTAAATGGAGTTGCTGCCATGTGATTGGCTGACTAGATTTTTGTGTTTAATTGAACAAATGTACCTAATAAAGAGGTCAGTGAGTGTATACGATATGTATAACATTAAAATGATAAAATAATCTGGATTAAGAGGGTTGAAAAGTGAGCAAACACTGCTGGGGCACGGGTGGAGTCCTGGCTGGGTTGCGTTAGTGCTTCTTTTTTATGATTGTCACATTGGACAGGTAAGCAGGAACATTTGTTTTTTGGGGAGTGCACGTTTGTGTGTGCATTTTTGGGTTCTGTTAATGCTGCATTTGAGAAAGAGGTACCATTTTAAGCCGGTTTGGTGAGAATCAGTATTTTACTTTAGGATGCCTCAGCAGGGATACAGCACCATGGGAAATAATATTCCAAATCTTTCTTTTTGATTCCCTTTCTAAAAGCTCCCACTCCTCATTGCAGCTTTTGTTTTGTTTTTTTTTTCTCTTTGTTTTTTTTTTTTTTTTGAGGAGCGGTTAATTATGCCCGTTCACATTTATCACATTAACATGGTGTTACTGGAACAGGTGGGGAATATTTTACAGTTAATTTGCAACATTTGCTAAATCACTGGGGGAAAAGAGCAAATTAGCACCCCCAGAATTTATGAGCATGAACAGTGGTATAAACGCGAGCTGCGATGTGATTTGTTAGATTGTAACAAATCAAGACAAGACACAAGTATTGTGGACTCATGTTTCCAATTCTTTGTTTTCCAGCTACCGGCTGTTCACTGTTTAAATGCCAGAGAGGAGCATATGGTGCCTCAAAGCATCTGCTGAAACGGACCTTTTCTTTTGCTAAATATTCAAATTGTCGGGGTATATTTCCACTGCTTTACATGCAATACAGTCACCAGTTTATATTTCACATTCATTACTTTGTTCTCACATCAGGGACTTAAAATAATACTCAGTATCTTTTGACCTGCAACACATCATCACCAGTAATCATGAAAAGAAGTTTTGATAGTAGTTTGCTCATTCGTGGCATTTTCTGCTCAGATTCATAGCAGCATTGACTCCATTGCTGACGCAGTGGAGAGTAGAAAACAAGATCAAAACATCTCATCCAGGGGTGTCCAAAGTCAGTCCACGAGGGCCGCTGTCCTGAAGGATCTTTGACCGGGTCAACATGCTTCAGCAGAACTTGACAAGCTGTTGAGGAGAGCTATTTAATTTAAATCAAGTGTGTTGGGTAAGGGAGACATTTAAAGCCTGCAGGACTGCGGCCCTCGAGGACTGGAGCTGGACATCTCTGTTTATCTGTTGCTTCCCTGCATGCACACTATGGTCACTTATACCTTTTTGTTTCTGCAAGTGAGAAGGTTTCAGCATTGTGTTATGGTGCTGATCTCCATTCATTTTAACTGATAAAAAACAGTCAGAAAGTAAATAACTATGTTCACACTACCTCGGATTAAATAGGAAAAAACTTTTGCTGCACATTCAACACTATTCACTACCAACAACAAGAAATAACATGAAGATCATAACAATAAGTGTAATTTTATATTAAAAAAGCAAGATTATACTGTGAGATAGGAACTCACAAAGTTAATAGTTAATTAAACAATTAATCAAATTATTTTTGACAGCCTTGCTGTGTTAATATGCATGTAGGTGAGTTACAGTAAACAAAATGACACAATGCTGATGGTTTCAGATCAGATTTCTCACCATTTCTGAGATCTGATTTTCTCAGGATTTATTTGAAGACTCCAGCTATTGTGCTAAATCAATGTATTATACATTTCTATATTTAATTGACTTGTGATTGCTTAGATGACCAAAATAACACTGTTTTTTGACAAATAGTTGAGAATATAAAAGTAAATAATATAGTAATAATTGTGAAATTATAATGGGGTAACAAACACTTACTTTTGGCATTACATACCCAAACCAAGTGGTAGAGATGACTCAGGCAAGTTTATTATCCCAAATTTGTAATAATACTCATTATAATCACTGAAAAACTTACTCAGAAGAGCAGGCAGGTTAAAGCCTCCCTCATCTGAATGCTCTCTCTGTACCACAGAATTTCCTGACTTTAAGTTCTTTATTGATACTGTTCATCCAGCTGAGAAGCTTCTTTCATTCACTGAATGTCTGAATCTGTTCTCTAATGTGAGTTTTCATGGCATCTCTTGCTTTTCAATCTTAAAGGAGTCTGTCATCAATTATGGGATAAATTTCTGCATCAAAGACTTATCTTTTCACTTGTCGTTCTTTGTGTTCTTGGTTATAAGTTGCTGTTTTCCTTGATCATATTCTCCCCCCACCTGACAGGCCTTCCACATCCTCTGGATGACTGCCTTTTCTTGAACGTTGGCTTACCTGATCTCTGCTATCTAATCCTTTACTGCTTTAAACACCATCCTTTCCTCATGTACCGGATATATTTTGACACTAAAGGAATCCTTCCGCTTAAGTTTAGCCTTAACTTCTTTATAGTATGATCTTTTTTTCTTTTCTTTTCTTTTCTTTTCTTTTCTTTTCTTTTCTTTTCTTTTCTTTTCTTCTTCCTTTTCCCTTTTCTTATTTTTAGTGTATAAGGTTTTCCATCTCCTGCAACTTGCCCTGACTTCTCTCTTCAAGATTTTCTCCCTTTTTTTCTTTTCCTCTGTCTCCGCTTGGAATGTATTCAGCATTTCAATCAATCAGGTAGAAAGAATTCTTCCTCTGCACTTATTCTTAGATTTTCCATCTCCAGCTCATCTTTCATCATGTATATGTGTGTCTCATCACACAGAGAGTTTCTTTGTCTTTGTTCAACTGAGTCTTTTGGCTTCTGCCTCTGTCTGGCCTTCTAACTGGTCTTTTTCCACCGTAAAACCAAAACATCCATTTGTTTTATGCTAGACAATGATGGAATATGAAGTTTATGGTTTGAGTGGATGATAAACCTAACAACTACTGGTAATTTTTGAGAAAAAACCTCATGACCTACCTATTTAGAATCCATATTCTGTAATGATTTTGATATGTAACATTTCCATCCATCCATCCATCCATCCATCCATCCATCCATCCATCCATCCATCCATCCATCCATCCATCCATCCATCCATTTTCTTTACCATTTATTCCATTGTAGGTTTGTAGGAGAGCTGGAGGCTCTCCCAGCAGATAGTAAGCAAGAGACAGGGTGCACCTTATGTAACATAGCTTGTAAAGAGAAAAAAAACCAATATTAATTCATAATAACAGGAAATTTGTCTAATTTCCTTGTAATTCAATATATAACTTTAGTTTTTCAGATACATCTTCCATCTGTAAAGCTGCTGGTCATTTGGTGCCACCTTTCTGACCTGTGCTTTTTTTTAATGCTACACAGAACAGCCATGTTGATTCGTAGAAATGCAAAATTACACCAATATCTTGATCATTATTTCAAGCCAAATGGATAAAAGAAGCCGAACCGTTTAGCTTACTTTGTAAATAGTCTTGGGCAGTGATTTCAGGCAATTATTATTCACAAACTCACAGCCACTTTAATTTGGCTGCATGAAAATGAGCCTATGAATTATAGGAAGCTATTCTAAGTAACAGGAGAAGTATAGCAACAGATGTTACCTCCACATAGCCCCAATCTTAATATCATTGTCTTGTTAATGCAATGCTTGTCACCTATTTCCAGAAAGCATAAAATTAAGTTTCAGTAACATTTTAAGTAAGAACATTAATTAATCATTTTAAAAAAAAGAATTGTGCTCAAAGAAAAATTTGGGACACCATGCGTGGTCTCTCAGAAACACCAGTCTGTCAAATATTAGAGCTTGTAAATGGTTTTTGTAGCAGCCTTTTGTCTTTCATCTCTGCAAGGGATTTTTTATCTTTCTTCCTGTAAAATGCTCCTATATTAAGATGGTCATACATGCTCTGCATTTTCAGGTTACCCACAGGAGTTTGTGATAGTTCAGAGGGGGACTGTAAGCTATCTTTAATTTAATCATTTTTAATAAGTTTTTTTAAGCAGAGAAATGCACTTTACAGAGGAAGAAGAGAGCTTCATCCTCAACACTGTTGAGTACTACTAAAAATGCAGTTTATTGATTGGTTATTATTTATCTATTTCACCCTTTTTTCTTTTTCTTTTCTTGCAAATAAATCACGTGCAACATTCAAATCAATGAAATAAAGTTGAGAACTTGGCATAGTGGGTTTTTATTAATTTGCATTGTAGTGATTCAGAAAATTCAGTCCACATTTTAATTTTTTGTATATTTATTTATTGAAAATTTGTCTGTGGTATTTTCCTCCAACAACTGATTGAGGCTGCATTTCTACTGCATTTTTACTGTGGGCATCCTGCATTAACAAATATATTTACACGTCTATGCCCATAAGTACAGAAGCTGAGAACTATTATTCTGTTTTTAAATAGTTATCTCAAGATAATGAGATAAATTATCCCGTTATCACAAGAAAATTGTGTTTAAAAAAATGCAGGCCTGGCTGCTCTTGGCTTCTATGCATTTTTACTCAATGCATGTCAAGTTTAATTTCTATAGTGTTGTCCCATGAGAAGATATACTAAAATATTTGCAAAAATGTGAGGGGTGTGCTCACTTCTGTGAGATACTGTATGTATTCACTTTTTTTTTATTTTTGCATGGTGCCAGAAGGTGGTGACACATTCACTGTGGTTGTGTACAGTCTGTGGCTCAGGTAAAACACCTACAGTGATCACTGAAGAGAAAGTGAGCTCTATTATAGTTTGTATAGACAGCTGAAAGGATTAAGAAAAGAGACAATTTCCATATTTACACATTTTGTTTAATTTAGTAACACAAGATTGCATTTGCAATTCTGTATCCTGGTCTTATTCATCAGTGGGAATTACAGTGACATTAACCCTTGCATGCATCAGGTAGCTGACAACCTAAGACTATAAAAAGGAAGAGGAGGGTAATGTATTTTATAACAGCATGCTATAATAAATATGTGTTTTGTTTGTTTCAAATGAAAACATGCTGCATTGGAATTTTGTAGACACAATAAAATGGGTCTGTTTGGCTCATGGTTGCAGTAAATGTATCTTGGATACATACATAAATTTGTACTATTTATATATGTTAAAACAGTACCAGCATAAGGAAATTGTAAAGACCCTCAGAGTGCACCTGATATGCATTAGAGGGTGTCATGATTTAACCAGTGGTTAAATCATGTACAACTACTAAATATACCCCATTCTCATCTGTATTATGATTTACTACTTTCCTTTTATATATGGAAATTTTTAAAGCATTCCATTGTGTTCTAGATATGGAGAATGCAGAAGTGAAAGTCTGAAATTAAAAACCCAACTTAAATAACCTGTAAATCACTCTGCTTGTGACAGAAAAGGAAAAACTTGACCGTGAACTTTAATGTGCAGTGATGAGAAAAGCCATTAGTAAACATTTTCATCCATGTGTGTTTTAAATTTTACGATGCAACATCAATTCAAATATGCACGTGAAATGTGGCAAAGGCTATTTCTGAAATAACTTTTTTCTTCAGGCCATCCATCTTCTGTACCTGCTTATTCCAGCGCAGGTATGCGGGGGGGCTGGAACCTATCCTAACAGCTACTAGGTGGGAGGCAGGGTACTTCCTGGAGCAGTTGCCAGGTCGCCATCATAACCCAAACCCTAACACAAAAAGACAAACTACTTACACTCACTTCTAGGGAAAATTTAAAGACACCAGTTAGCCTAACATGCATATTTTATGACTGTAGAAGGAAGTGAGCGTGTTCACAGACAGCCAGTGCACGGGGGAGAACGTGCAAACTCTACACATAGTCTGCATAGGTTCTTTCTTTTGCACAGGCTTTTCCATTCATGAGAAATTTATATTTTGACTGAAGATTTCCATTTGAATGGAGACTTCTGTGGCTGCAGTCTCTGTGGAAACTTCAGTTTGTTTCGATGCTTTTGTCAAAATCCAGATTTCCTTTTGTGTGGCTACTTGAGTCTGTGTGGACACTTGCTTTTACACATGCTTTCTGTTTGTGTGGATACTTGAGTTGGAGGCTTCTGATCTCAAGTTGACTGCCTCTGTTGTGGCATCTACAACAGATACAGTTGCAATGACTCCAGCCTTGGAATAGTTTTCTTCCACAGCTTTAAGCTCCTTGCTGAGTTCTGAAACTGTGCACTTCATAGACTCGATCATCTTCAGTGTCGGCCTTTTGTTGAAGCTGGTGTTGGAAGTTCTCCAGCTCATTTTGAGTCCTCATTTTCCGGAGATCCAGATCACAGATAAATCTCTGCCAGCTTTCTTCCTCTTAATTCCTTTTAAACTCTTTAAGCTTTTTACATAATGAGATCTTTTTCTGCAAGCTGCTTTTTGAACGCCTCCACTTCATGGAGAGCAGTTGCAGCGACCTTCTTTTTCCTGTTTTTCATTTTACAGTCATTTTACAACGGTCCCCATTTCCCTCCATTAATTCTTCAAACTCCTTTGTGGGTCCTTGTTTGCTCACGGCTTTGAGGACTGACAAAACCTGTGATCATTTCTGTGGACTCCTTGAATTTTTTTTCACAGTCTCATCAAACGTTTCTCTCCTAAACTCTAAGTTATTGCAGTTTTTGAAAACATGCTTCTCCAGCTCCAGTCTTTTCTGTTTTCCTGATCCAGTTGTATTCTAGTTCTGAGATTGCTTTCATCTGTTAGAAAGTATGTGTGCTTGAAATTACAGATTGGATCTTTGGATACTTGTACCTCTCATTATATTGTAAATAGAGGCCGGAGATTGTTTACACTCTACCAGGAGTTGCTCTGAGTTTAAAACCTGCTGTCCAGGGAATGAAGGGAACATTTAAAAAGCTTTTTATTCTAAAGGAGAATCAAAAGCATTGATTCTACAGCAGTCTCATTCAGCAGTTAACCGTAAATTCACCTGTTGCAAAGCAACACAAGAGGATATCCAAACTGAAAACCATCTAACCCGAGGGTGCCAAAGTCCAGTCCTCAAGAGCTGCAATTTTTAGATGCATTCCTTCTCCAACACACCTGAATCAAATTCCCTTATCCGCACATCATTCCGCTCTGCAGAAGCCTGATAACGAGCCATTTATTTGATGCAGGAAAGTAGCTCTCGAAGATTGGACTTGGGCACCCCTAAACCACTGTTTTTTTAGCTTATAAATACACAAATACTAATTCTATTCTCCACAGAAAAAAATTATGTTTTAACTTTTACTTCCATTAAGAATCTGTCTAAAGTTATTCACTGCAGATAAATAATGCTGAGATCAAACAGCAGTTTGGCCATTTGATACCAGACCAGTGTGTTGAACGAATAAAGCTATGAAGTAAAAGCTTAGATGACTTTCTCTAAATTTGCAAATAAAAGAAATGAGCTGTGGCCACAGGTTTCAGACCAGTTTTGATTTTGATGTGATTCATATAAATCAGGTCTGCAGCAGCACCTCCATGTGGGTGCTGGATTTAGGTGGGAGGGTCTGTATTTGCCTTCAGTTATCTTGTGTGCTACCAATTATTAAAAAAAATGCATAAATGTTTATTGTTTTACATCTTACAGTTCAACATGCTGGATCATTGCCTGAATCTTCAACATGATGCAGCAAGTATATCTAACCTTCCAGACTAAATAAAGGACAAATCAAATTAATAATTGAAATAAAGTTTTTTTGTTGTTGTTTTGGTGTTTTGCTCCTATGAGATTATGAAATATACTCAAGATCAGAATTGAAATAATTCATGATTTTTGTAGGATTCCCTTGTTTAGTTTATGTTCTCCGTTTGGCCCTTTTGAGACATTTGACTTCTCTTGCAGATCGCAATAGCCCTACTTGGAAATGGACAAATAACAAGCTCAAGCCTTAAAGCAATAGAGCAAAAACATCTGGCCTATTCTTTACATCTGCAGACTGTGGTGGACAACAGAATAAACAAACCAACAAGGAAGAGCTTCAAACACAAACTTTTATAATTTAATGTTTGCACAACTTTGACTGCTTTACTGTTTATACACTTCATTATAATTCACCACCAAACAACAAATAAAATCTCCATTTTATGGACATTGTTTGTTTAGCATATCCACAGAATAAACTTAAACACAAAATTTCATCGTTATGTTGCATCAGGCAACATTTTTCATCTCATCCCTTACTAATATATAATCTTTTTTGTTACAGTACAAATGTTTTGTTCTAATCCGTATGCACCTTTCACCAGGCCAGATCATCCCTGGTAAATTTGTGTCACTGAGTATGCAAAACTCTACTTTAAAAATCTGCATCATTTTCTGCCTGAGCACCCTGTAAGATTTAAGCAACATGACTTTAAAGAAATCTACATGAAATGCATAACTATGCAAAGAAGGCAGAGACTGGATTTTGCATCTAAATTTATAAACCTAAGTCCATGGTATATTAATTAAATTTAGACTATAAAAAAACAAGAAGCTGATTAAAATCAATGTCACGGTTGACATTGTTTGTAGTGCTCATACAGTGCAAGCATACAGAAAGAGCCCCTAACCTATTAAAATGAGCAAAATTTGCCAAACATGCAAGCCCTAAGGACCCTGGCAGCGTGATCCTGGCGTGTGACCTGGGGATGGTTACAGCAGCCCTCAGCTCTGCCTTCAGAAATAACTCTCCATGCTCGACATGGATGTCTGCTTGGTTTTTACAACCACAATTCCCATCTCACTTCCTTCATCCAAACAATGTAAGCAACATGCCAGTCAGATGGGACATGGACTGGACCCCTTTTATCTGCTCTGCTGGACAGGGAGTCATGTTGACAAGTTGCTGCAGAAAGGCAAAGGAGTGCCTGTCCTTTTGAAGTGCAGCGGACCTTGAAAGAACAAACACAAACAAATTTGAGTGGAACATCAAGGCTCCTGATGCAATTGCTGGAGGTGCAATGTGCCCCTTTATAATGATTAAGAGTGAAAAGATTTAGCCTTTTTTCTATAAATCATCTCTGGGTGACACCAGTCTGCTGCCACATTCACACACAATATATGTCTGTATTTACATCAATAAAAACACAAAGTTAAATTACCAATGACCTTTTATACAAAAGTAAAATATCTATTTTGTCTCATATTCACTGACAGATATAAAACATAACCTGCCATTAATCTCTTTAGAATAATAAAACAGGTTTCCATAGGTTAGCATATGCATTGAAATATTTATATACATTAGCATGAGTAATGTGAGAATAAGAAGAATGCACACTACATTACAATCTACAACAATGTAATGAATCAATTATACATGATGGTTAACAACAGCATAATATCATCAAACAGCTGTTTGGTAGTGAAACATATAACCATCAGTACCCAAACTCTTACATGGGGTCCTGGTTTGAAATTCAGTAAAAGAGTTAAGAATAGCTTCAGAATTAATACATATAAACCCAATTTGATTTGATAATTCAGAATATTGCAATGAAATGTCCCACATTAGTGAACAAAAAGAAAAAGCTAAATCAAAAATTTCATAAATTATACCAACACGAAATATACACCATAAACATTTGGTTTCAGAACCTATGAAAACAGACTCAGAAGAACTCAAAGCCACTTAGAAGCTTCTGGCTCCTTTCTGGTGGTTCATTATCCCTCTTTTACATTGCTATTAACTCTGATTCTTTTTGCATGAGTAGATTTCAGCTCTCCACAGGTTTCCAGTGAAGTTTAGGTCAGGATTATTACTGACTAATTTAAAAACAGTTAATCATTTTTAAACCATTTTTTGCTCTGCCTGACATGTGCTTCAGTTTCCTCTGCTCCTGAAATACCCAAGGCTTTAACCCCAAAAATACAAATTTTAGATCAACTGTGGAGAAACAATAATATCTAGTAACTAGTAATGGTCCCGGAAAAGCCCGGTCTCACAAGATAACTAGCTAAAGTTACACTGATCAGCATGTTCAAAAGCTAGCAGTGTTTTGATAAATGTGGAGAAATGGAGGAGCAGCAACCTGTTCTTTTATTTTTTTTCCTGTTGTTTTGTGTAGGAAAACAGTGATGTGACATCATGTGATCAATGTCAAATTAAATCAAACTTTATTTATGAAGAGCCTTTCATGCTGAGGGCAACACAAAGTGCTTTAGCCTACATGATAAAAAAAAGAAAAAAAGCAACTCATGCATACAGTCTTTCACACAGTTGCACGCACACACGTGCCGCTGCCGCAGCAACCACCTAATCAGGGCAGACCAGGGCCTACACCACAGCCATAAGGCTGCAGTGCAGGCCCCAGCCACCCAGACAAGGGCAATCGCTGCAGCAACAACCGCGGTGATAGCAATAACAATATTAACAATACTAATATTAAAAAAACACCAACTGCATTACAGAGCCACTAAGGGGACACTTAAGAAAACAAATTCAAATACTGGAATCTCGTGTGCACAAAAGATCATCTTCAGCTTTGTATAAACATGGCTGGTATAAGCCCTGCACCAAAACAGACCATTAAACTTCAGAAGTCGTTTTAAGTGTCGTTCAGAAATAAAATAACTGTGACACTGAACAAGCAAAGTAAGTCATATATTATTATTTCCACAGCTGACTGAAGTAGATGGAACAGTCAACAAAAGAAAAGAAAAAAACTATATTTCACATTTTTTTCTTCAGTGTTTCCCATATCTCTTGTCTAACCATTAATTTTATTAATGCCTAAACCTAACCACATGTTTTTTATGACTACCTCCCTGACCAAGTATAATATTATCAAAGTTGAGAAGTTAGAGAATACTTTACCCATTGGCAGCAAAGCAGCCCCGTGGTATGATAAATCCTCCACTTTTTAATGGCCACCTTTTCCTGATGGTAAAGAGTTTTACTTTCTGCCATTTTCTGCCTTTTTTCTGTAAAACACCCCCCTTGGTCTTTCCCCATGAAGCTTTACATTGATCACTGTGCAGTGCACCGTAGAGGCAGAAATTACCACTCCAAGCTGCTCCAGGTCAGCCTGAAGCTTTTTAGATGCAGAGACTTTTCTAACTCAGATAATTAGTACTTATAGCACTGTATTCTTGAAGCGGCCTCTCATGTTAATGACTAAAATTGCTTGGTAATGATCATGACAACGAACTGTTTTTGTAATTGGCTTGTAGCTTTTGGGCTTTTTAGTTTTTACTTAAGGATTTAATAAGGCTTTCTCTTTGTCATTTATAATTAATAAAATATAACATTTTCATATTGAATTTCATTTCATTCTCAAAGTCTGAAAAGAAAAAAGGAGATAAAAAAAAATCACCCAAAACAAAGCAACAGCATTTACATTATTGCAATGTAAAATTTCACTGGATTCAAGCTTTTCTTATTGTAAAAACTTTTTGATTATGCATACTTGGTTCAATAGCTGTCATTTAAATTAATACCTGGATTAACAACTAAAAAATGTTTGTAAATTTAACCAGAACTTTACATTGACACTGATGATATATATAAGTAAACATGGCGGTAAAATCCCAAGATAAAGGATTCCATTTTACCATGACATTAACCGCGTTATGTCGCCCATCAGTCTGCAGGGCTCAAACAAGGTTGTGCAGGGTTAGAATTGTTAACTAGTAATATTGATCCACTGACTTCATATGAGTTGTAGTGATGTGGGAGTCAGATCGATTGTGCTGAGTCAATAGAGGGCAGTGATTTCCAGCACCACTACACAGTTACTGTTAGTGATTTACTGACCTATTTGCATGTGGAATGGAGCCTCTGTGAACATTTCAATTACTGTGGTTTTTCTTGTCTGTCCCCTCTCAGTTGTTGGGATCTAAACACTAACTTGGGAAATTCAATATGGTGCCATGCCCCTGAGAAATTCAGCTATTTTCTGGTCTGTCAAATTCTGAACTGTTAGTACTGATAGCCCAATAACATGGAAAAAGGGGGAGTTAGAAGATGAGGAAAGATGTTAAGCTCTTTTATTTTCAAGCTCTAACAATTGTGCTTCCATTGTTGATGCTGGTTATTGTTCGAGAGGAACTGTGGCTTTCGAGTGTTTATTTTTGATTAGGAATGTTTAATGGCCTCAGCATATTCAATTATCAGCAGCCTCCTCCGCCAGTCGATAGTCATCCACTCATTAATGGCCCAGAACTGATTACCAAGGACAGAGAGAGAACCGGGTGAGATGTTATTCATTCAAAGCGCTAATTAAATCCTGCTTGATGGAACTTTCAATCCTACTAGAAACTTTTTCCAACATTTTACCAAGCACCACCTATAGTGACAGTATACCTAAAAATAACAGCACCCACAGAAAAAACATGCTCCTCAATTTCTATGCACCCCTGTCTAAATAGCTCTTCGTGCTGCTGCTGGAGAGTGTGAAACTCAGGAACAACCATTGTGCTGAGATTTTTTTTTTTTTAAATCAAGGAGTATGGCTCAAATAGCGAAACTATTATTGAAAAGAGTAAAGATGAAGGAAGAAATGCCTCAAAAATATTTCCATGCCTTTGCTTTTTAAGTCAATGAACTTTCTTGTTTCTTCTGTGTAATTACAGAAATCCCCACTAAACAAACTAAAATAAGTTTGCTTTTTTTACACTTTCCTTTCTGACCTGGATCAGATATTTCTCTGCACCTCCTCAAAGAACACATTGGCACTGCAAAGAGAAGTAGCTCAGGTAAAGACAGAAGTAGACATGCTGCTAGAGGAGAGGATTCACATGGCTATGCAAATGTCTGTTTGAGAATTAAATGCCTTCTGCCTGCATGCTTTTTTTCAAAAACTTCTTTTGCACCTAATGGCTACAAACTCCAGTTTGCTTTGATGCCATGACACACAAACAGCATCAACTATGGCTTGTAATAATGCCACTTTTCTCCCCACAGCCATTTTTCCTTCCTTTTCAACAGTTTTCTTATTCTTTATGTTGATTTGTTTTGTCCACTTTCTTTCTACTTCATTAAAGCATGAGAAGATGTGTGCAACTCTAAGGATGGGATACTAAATGCTTTGCATGTTCCAGTACATAGGCTTTAAACTCTGGTCCTCTTGCAGGTTTTTGCTGTTTTCCTGCTCCAACACACCTGATTGAAATTAATGGGTCATTGTGAAGAACTTGACAACAAGCTGTTGTATCCATTTGATTTGAAACAACAAAAATCTGCAGGACAGCGACCCTCGAAGATCTGAGTCAACATCAGCATGCTCCAACTTCCAGACATGAGATATGTAATATAGGTAAATAAGCAAAAATACTGATTCACAATTCATCAAATGGGCGACCTGTCAAGTCCTTTTGACTTCTACAGACACCACGTCTGGGGGTACCTGACCAGATTTTACTTACACATCAGTCAAAAGTTTGGACACATTTACCCACATTTTATGAGAATGTGTGTCCAAACATTAGACTAGTAGTGTAAATCAACACAATACAGTTATGATACAACTACACTGAATGAGCATTATAAGTACTGTATATATGTTTTTCTTTCATATCCTCAATTCATTATAATTGTATTGATAGGCTTTCATGGGGCTTCAAGAGTTAGTGTAGGTTAAAAGCCATGGTTTTTATATAGTAAGGCCTAAAAAGAACAGCAGAGAATCTAACCACACACAAAGCCAAATTACAATGAAAAATGGTTGAATCCCGAGCACGCTGACCTAACTGCAGCTCAAGGCCAAAGCAAGTTGAAGTGCAAGAAGGGAAATTTCTGTGCTTCTATGAATGACGCACAGAATCAGGTAAACGTGACTAAAATGTACAAAAAAGGAAATGCTAAAAAGAAAGACAATCAGAAATTATTTGTAAGACAAAGAAAAGACATGTTTCGCATATTGCACTCACAAGCACATCTGTGTTCTCTCTGTCACACAACATAAACCTGCTGAGTCTCCATGTAGTATATGAATATTGTAAAGAAACCGTGAAATCAAGAAATCATGTCTCACACACACATTCCTGTCTGATCCAGCGCACAGGTTTGACATCGTGATGATAAGTAATTCAGACATGTCAGTGTACATATGTCTAAAGTCTGCAAAGGATCAGTGTAGTAAATTCAGTGGGTGGTGACAGAAACCAGTGAAGCACAAGTAAAGACTTCTATAATGACTTTGTAGTTTCTGTTTCACAGAAGTATCTTGGTACATGATGTTAGCATTGGCTATGACATTGGACTGAGTTAAGCAAATCCCACTGTATATTGGATAGATGTTTTTTTTTCTAAACTCTTAGAAGAATTTAAGGAGAACTCTACACATCACTTCATCTGGGGCTGCCTAGATTTGAAAATATGTCATTTGAGGTACTACATTTTCTCTCTCACAAGACAATAACACACATGAAGGGCTTTTTAAGTTTAACCAGCATGCAAAATAAGTTTGCATGATCATACAAGAGATGGGTGAAATAACTTCATGTGGATTTTTGATGCTTTGAACGGAGGTGTAAAGGCATGGATTAAAAAAAAAGATCTGTTGTAGTACAGCCTATGACCCTATGACGCTTGTGTTCATGCAGACAGATATATATTTTAAATTACATTTAAATCAGGTGTGTTGGAGCAGGGAACCATCTAAAACCTGCAGGATAGTGGCCGGTCCTCAAGGACTGAAGTTTGAAATCCCAAAACCTTTGGCAAACAGGTAACCTGACGCTCCTCTGAGCTCTCTCATTTGTTTTGTCAAGATCTACAGCTCTCTCCATCCCTGGATGATCAGCATTGTTTAAGGTTCTTTATTTATCCAGATGGATTGATTCTACACCTGTCAGTCTAAATCATACCACTGACACTTTTTTTTTTTTTCGTACATAAAATTGCAACATAAAATACTTTACATAGCCAATAACATTTTAAAAAGTCCATCTTTACTCTTCCAAATCCCCCAGAGCACACTGCCACACACACATACCCACACATACACATAAACACGTAGATATATAGATAGGGCTAGTTAGAATGCAAATAATGTAAATGTGTTAAATAAATTGTTAATTAAATTGGTAAAACACAATCAGAAAATAATAAAGCCAAATTTAATATAAGAGACTGGGAGGTAAATAAATGTAAGTAAAATACAGATTATGAATACTAAAAGAGGACATTCATTAAATTGAAAGCGTTACTAAAATGTGAGCCTTAAGCTTTCTTTTAAAAAATCAACACTTCCTGCTGCCTTTCAAGCTCAAATCTCACAGTGCTAAGTTGGTGAGTAACAAATAGATGCAAGCAGACTAATCGGAGGAAAACAATGGCAGCTTCAGAAGAAGTTTTTAGAATTAGGTCATTTTTCTTTAAGAAAAATAATTTCACATGAGGTTCAGTTGGACAAATAAGAAGGATAAATAGGCTTGCAACAGAAACCAACCTGATTTAAAATCCAACAACACAGAACAATAAATAGTCTCAAACGCTGTAGACATGTTTTGACGTGACATCACAGCTTTGGGCAAACAATGTAGACGTCAACCTTACCCTGCAAATTTACTTTGCAATCTTGTATTTCCATGGACCGATCAAACACAACAGAATTTTAACTCTTCATTTATCTGCATGCTTATACCGGTGTCCCGTTTGCTGTGGACAAACATGTTTGTCTGTGATGTTGTGACAGACGGCCGTAGTTGCTGCTGCAGATGCCCCACTATCACTTACTCCCTACCCTAAAACATTTACTGCCTCATGTCTACAAGGCGAACGTGACCGCATCCTCTGCTTATCTCTCCCCCATAGAGATATGCCGCTTCGGATTTCCATCAAGGCTACTTTTAATGGGAGCTGTTGTAATCACCGCCTGTAGGCCTACGGGCGTCTCTGGTTTAATCTTGGTTCAAAACTTCTCAGGCCCCAGGCTCTCCTATGTGTCAGTCCTGTTTTCATCACACAAGGAATACTCAGCGTGGGGTGGTGAATACCTACAAACCACTAAAATATGTATAAGAATACCCTGAAACTGACAAATGTTTTCAGCTTGAGCAAGATGAGTGGGTGACTTGGGTCTCTTGAATTTCAATACAGTGCAAGAGTACCTACATGCTGTGTTCCACTTTGGTCTTTACCTCCAACAGAAAAAGAAGAGATGTGTGACAGCATTTACCGTCATAGCCGGGAAAAGCAACAGAGACAATCAGGAGTGCAACAGTACTGTAACAAAGTATCTCAGGCTTGTTTTCTTCCCTCTCTTGTTTCTGTCATCTTTCAGCTCCTTTGATGCATTTCCATGAGAACAGCGAGACAGAACAGGTAGGTGTTGTTGCCCCTGGTGTAAAACAACCGAACTAAAGTAAAAGGCAGCAGGGCTGGAAGATTTTAGTTATCTGAGTCTTTCCAGGCCGAGGACTGCAAGGCAGCTCAGCGCAGGGCTTTATTTGAGTCCACATCCGGAATTGCACATGTACAAAGTGCAAACAGATGAATGGATCTCAAAGATGACTCCTTAACATGGATGATGCATGCTTGGTCTCAATAATCATGTTTTCCTGTGATTGTAAAGGTCAAACATGTTACATGCAAACATTTCTTCCTTTTGTTTAAGCAAGCAACAGTACTCTCAGGAGTCTTTAAATCTCTTGGGAATGTTTACATCTGACAACTTTAAAGATGCAGCATGTTTTGTACATACAAGGTTACACAGGGCTGCTGAGATCCCATTTATGAGAGGCTGAGAGTCTCTCAATGCCATTTAGAGCCTTCTTGGACACCATGACAAAGTGGAGTGGTGCAGCAACATTCATCTTCCAGCTGTGGCCAGGAGCCCCTGACACCACAGCAGACAGAGGGAAATGAAAAGAGGCTGCATCAGCCAATGGCACCATACTTTATCTGCTGAGACTTGGCTTATCCTCCAGCTGTGTGGGCACTGCCTTTGAATGCAAACAATATGGCTACAGAATGTAGGGCAGGCAAGAAAAGAGGCTTGCATGGTTAAGTTGTGGCTGCTTTAATAGATTTAGCAAACAAACTCTCTTGCAGAGGATTTAGAAGTAGGGATATCTTTAAATCAGTGGAGTTTGCATGATTTATTCTAGTGTTAAGAACCATGATGTTAAAGGATAAATCTGGTTTATTATTTTGCTGGTTTTGGCAGTTTATACTTTGTCCACTAAAGTTACTGCTGAGATCATTATATGTTATATGACCATGTTTAATGAGGTAAGAGACAAGCAACAATTAAACAAGGAGATTATTTATTTATAAATGATTAGTAACCAGAAAACAACTGCTTAAAATTGAAGTATCTTGGATCAGGAGGTGAGGTGGTAAAAATGGCTTTGAGGCAAAAACGTCTCTGGACACCAACTTTGTGAATAAGCAAAAGATTTAATACAAAAAGTCTGGAATCAAAAACAGATTCTGCAGAAATCTGGAGGTCTTGGGGTCAATGTGAGAACTTAACTGACCACATATGTCAGTGCTCAATATACGTTTTAACAGATAAAGAACGTTCCTAAGTTTCCAAGTGAACTAATCATAAGAGCAGTACATGCAAACGTATGATGTTACTCTATGACAGGGCTACTCAATTCGGTCCTACGAGGGCCGCAATCCAGCAGGTTTTCCATGTATCCCTGCACCAACACAGGGATGATGATGTTCTATGATGTTCGTGTGCTGGAGTCCAGTCTCTAAGACACAGAACCCTATATGGTCAAGATCTGAATGTGCCTTATAGAATGTTATGTTCAGACACTACAATATTAAGATATTGTTTTTGAAAAGAGATTTTGATTAAATAATTTTCCCTTTCAAATTTTGTCAAAGCTAAAGAAAAACTTTCCAAAATTATCACAAGTTGAGCCAAAGTCCCACAGCGCTTGCCATTAGTGTTGCACAAATCTATCAGTATGCTAAAATCGTCCAGTGAAACTCATTTATAACATCTTTCCGGCAAAGAAAAGTCCATATTTCTTCCACAGCAGGAGTTGCCAGCAGGTAAGCGCTTACTCCTTCAGACTTCATGTAACAAGGGAAATTTATTGGCTACACTGAATCACTGAATCATGTCTCCAGTAAAAGTGTGAATTACAAGGATCACTTTTTGATGATCTTCTACAGCAATTTAAAACCACTCTGTCTATGTAAGAGCTGCTGAAATGATAGGCAGTAATCTCATCTCTGCTTCCGAACTTGCAATTTAAAAGAGAATGGAGGGGCAAGCATAGAGCAAGGTGTCTCATGGGACATCTTTTTTTACACTAAATCAAAGCGGCAAAACTTACTACTCGTGTTTGTTGTAGTCAAATATTAATATCGTAACAGAAGGAAGTGAAACAACCTGCACTACGTTGTTCAACACCCTACGGCGCCACTACACTCTCATCTGCAAAAGTGAAAAAGCTTTTGGGTTTTCTTCCTTTCCTGCAGCGTGTGATATATATATATATATATATATATATATATATATATATATATATATCTTTTCTTTGTGCATGGAAAGTCCACACCAAAGGGAGTTATTCTCTCCCAGAGAAGAATCTGCTTCTTCTGCTTAAAGGCATCATTTGTAGTCTTATCGGCAGTCATCTGTTGGTGGAATTGCTGTAAAACTTCCTTTGTTTTTAACTCGCCTGTCGATGTCCATGATTTTTACACTGTGCGCTGTCATTTTCTCAGATACACATTTCAAGAGGAGCTTTTTCTTAATGAGGCCAAACTAAAACTGAGCCTAGTTAACAACAATGTGCGACTGTGCTCAACCAGGTCTTGCAAGCCTTATTATCAACCACACCACTAAGTCCTTCATATAAAGTAAATTCATAGTAGCAGAGCTGAGATTTAAGTTTTCCTTATTTCTCTCTGCTTTAACACAAGAAGACTCCTACAAGCACAGGCAAGTCCTAAGAGAAATGTGAGACGGTAGCAAGTCAGGAACAACTAATGTTCAAAGTAACTGCTATCAAACTTTCATCTACTTCACTGTCTTGAGGTAGAAGCACACATTTTTGAAGACGGCATCTTAACATGTAATCTGACAAAAATACAGCATATTAACTGGTGAAAAACCACAAGGTAAGAGATGGAGCAGTATAGGACTTCATGTTGACTTTGTCACACAAGTAAATGCATAAGGGTTCTGTCATTACTATAAGCATCTTTCTCCAGAAGTGCCCACTGTAATTACTTTGTTTATTTTCAGCCATGGAGTTAAACTGTAGTGTGGCAGGCAGCCAGGCGTACAGCCACAGCAGGAGGTTTGTGTTTGCTTGTCAAGCAGTTGGAGGGAAAGTGACTCAACGGTCCTGAAACAGCAGTCTTGTCTACGTAGCTTCCCCTCATGTTGTCTTGCTCTTAGCAGCACACATTAACATTTTATGGGGGAGTAGTCAATGCATCTGCAAAAAAAAAAAAAAAAAAAAAAGAGAGAGAGAGAGAGAGAAAATAAATAAATAACTGGAATTTTGCAGTGGAGCGATCGTAACCATGTGGCATTTACCATTCATGTTGATTTCACCTCCCTCGGGAGCTTGTGCTCCATTGTTGCAGGAATCACAGCGCTGTCCACTTAAATGTCGAATGCCTGCTTCCTTTACTTTGCATAGAGATTATAATGACTCAGCCTCTCCCAGAAGAGCTAATCTTAGCATCCATTTAGCAAAGAAGTGTTCCACCATTATGACAAGTGACCCCTATTTCTTTTCATGGAAAAGACTGCTTCCTGCCTGAATCAGAGAATGGCCAGCAGGCACATAATTCAAATGCTCTCCAGAAAAGTGCTGTGGCAGCAGTCTACAAAGGGGGCCTTGAACTGCATGAAATATTAAAGCATTAAGATTAGATGAGAAAGAATGCCACAAGATCTCACCAAACTGGTGACAGAAGTGTCTGGCCTCTTTTATAAGAGGGTCTGTATATACTCCACTTAAGGAGGCGCCACATTCAAAGGTTTATTTAGAGATTTGTATGCCATAAATAAATCATTCCCATAGATAAGGGAAGGATTCATCATAAATAAGACATAATACAGTCTGTTATTGTATTCTTTTTAACACAACGGAAAGGTGGAAAGCTGAAAACATACGTTTATAGATAAAAAAAAAGAGAAAGCGGGAGATAAAGCAAAAAAGATTAAATGAAAGAAAGCACAAAGTACAGCAATGAAAAAGGGAAAGCGAAAACTCAGTTCAAGGGTAATCACGCATGAGGCAGTTGTGCAAAATTTACAGCCGTAATTTGGAATCCCACAGCCCTGGTGTCTAGATGAAGAGGGAGGCACAACAGATTCTCATTTGCCAAAAACAGTCCATGCTCATTGAACACTTTTGCTTCTGCTTCCCTCTCCCCACTCCTTCTCTACTCTCTTTCTCTTTCTCTCTCTCTCTCTCTCTCTCTGTCTCTGGAGTGCTTTTCCATCCAGCGCAGAGCACAAATGAAACCTGCGCCATGACAGGCAGCATATCTCCACTGTACCTGAGCAATCAGCCTTGAAGACTATGTGTGAGGGATTATTTCAATAGTGGGGGACAAAAGGAAAATGGGAATTGATAGGCTCACAAGACAAAGAGGCAGACATGGTTAGTCTTGTTCAAAGGGCCCTTCTGTTTTGCAACATCTTTACATCCATTCAACATGCAAATATACCTAAGGTACTGTCTCATTCAGGTGCCCTTTACGTTGATGAGCTGGTCACTGATTATAGATTTGGATTATTTCAGGCCCCAAAAAGAACTATTCCCATGGGATCCAGACCTACAAGCTGCATCCCTGTAGGGAGAGAGTGCAAGGCAAAGAAAGTCAGTGCCCACAGTGGTAAATCATTCTTCTGTTTAATTTCCCAGAGGGGTGCTGCAGAACCCAAAACAGATGAAGTCTATTTACTGTATATGCATTTATATATTTAATTGCCTAATGAACTCTTTTAGTCAATGACATTTACCTGCATTAAATCAGAATTCATTCATATTCACATGCTTGCAAAAGTCTTAGGGAGCCTCCAGAAGGATTTCCAGGTCATATGGGATGCATGGATTTCTTTATTTTTATTTCTCTACTGTATTCATATTGTTTCAAATGGTTTTATGTATAAAAACTAAACATTTTGGGGGGCTGTCAATGCATTTTGTTTGCATTGCAGTGCATTATTTTGGCCTGTAAATGCATAAATCTGCAATAATGTCAGATCTGTTTTTGGCAAGCTAAAGCACCACACCAGGTGTAGCACTGCAGTAGAAGCAGTGCTGCTGTGTGGTCAACTGAATTTTGGCAGCACTAAAAGCTCAATTATCAATCATCATGCTCGAGTCTAGTGTAAGTAGAAGAACAGGTTAATGCACACAAAAGGTAAATGCACCTGCTTTCGACTGCTTTATTGCCAACACAGAAGATTATGATCATCTGCCTTTCATCTCCATACACAGCTGGATGGGGCACAGCTTTTCTGGCTGAAGTATATTGTTTGGATAAGCTGTAAAAAAATATACTGCAGATTCGCAGTATTACCATTTTCCAGACGTGCAAAGTTTAAGTCACAACTTGATGAAGTCAAAGAATTAATCATTATCTTAAACATACCTGTTCATTCTAAAAGTACAGACAGAATCTTTCACATTCTTAAGTATTTTGGCTTCAGCAAAAGTGTCGTTTAGGTTTCAAACACTGCTCGCTGTCTTGCAAGACTGACTTGCCAGTCATATTTTGAAACAGGAGAAAAACAACAGCTGCAAGTTGCAACTGAAATTGAAGGAGTCTGAGCCCAAATTATACGACAGTAAAGCATCTCTTGTATCTGACAAACACCATGCATCACTGAGCAACTTTTGTATCGGACAATACGGCAATCTCTAGAGGCTTTCACCTCCAATCTTTCTAAGCGTTTGATCATGGCTCATTACTTCAAAGTTATTTTTCTCTTGTACCTCATGAATATAACAGCAAGGTAATTTGTAAAGTACAACAACAATCTACATGGGGACAAAGTCTGCTGTCAATAACGCTTTAAAAAAACTAAACTGGGGGCACATTTCATTACCACATCAGTGATATTCATTTGAATTAATGGCCAAGTGCTGAATATTCACTTCACAGCTTTCAAACTTGGGTTACTCAGAAGAACAGCCGGCAGTTTAATTAGAAAGCTCTTGGCTCCATTGTGGGGAAGGGAGGGTGGAAAGAGAAGGAGGTGGAGGTGGTAGTAGTCACTGATTGAGCACTCTGCCTTCAAACCCATTTAGTAGTCAAGAACTCAGGGAAAAAGCTTAAGGAGGAGTCCTAACAAAGGAGGATGAAACAAAGGAAGGTGAGAAAGAGAAAGATGGTGTGGTTGTATAAGAATCTTAATAAGGGGAGAAAATGAGCAGACTTCTTAACAAAAAGTCTACATTCAAGCAAATGATTTCACTTATTTGCATACATTACATCATTTTCCATAGTCTTTCAAGCAAATCCCAAATCCCTGCACCAGTTTCTTGTGCAGCCAGAGCTGCTAGTTCATTGTCACACTCAGCTTGTAGCTATTCAAACAAGCTGCATGTGTTGGCTGTTCCATGTGGTTGTGTTGCCCTGTGGATAACAAGCTAAACGACTGGCACCAATGCCACCACCGTCCTGACTGGACCTGCAGGATTATCGAGTAAACGCCATAATGCTCCCATGATGTCTTCCTATGCAGGGAGAGGGCCACCACTGCCTGCCCGCCTGTGGTTTCGCTGTGTAATGAAATATGTCTCCCTTGATGTATGGCTGCAGGAGAAGCCCAAATCGAAAATTGAATCACACTAACTTAATTTGTGGTTGGGGCAATCAAATTACTTGTTTTGGCTGCAGTGCTGACGATGAATTCATCTTTGTGACAAAGCTGTCACGGTAGCGTAAAGGGGGTGGAGGAGACAGAGAGAATTTGTGTGTGTGTGTACTGTACTGGGTAATAATAAAAAAGAAGCAAGCAGAAGAATTTGCCTTGAATACTGTTGTATGCTTTATTGAGCAGTAAATTTACTGTTAGTAAAACATGTGAAGTACTCAGAAGTTTAATAATACCAGCAATGAAAGGTTTTTTTTTCTCTCTCTTTACAGCAGTCAGTGAAAAGCTACAAATGTAAGCAGCTTAAACAGGCTTGGGTTTCCCCATGGAGTAGTTAAAAAAAAGGAAGTGTCAGAAAGTGTTGGCATCCAGAGTCTGTGTTCATTTCTACAGCAGCTGAACAGCTTGACATCGATGCCTCAAGACCGAAAGCTTTATATGGCTACAGATCGGCTGAGCTCAGATGCTCATTAAAGGATCAGTTCACGGAAAAGGCAAAGGCAAAAAAAAAAACTATACCATATCCTCGTTTACCCTTTTCAATATGTCGTCTGTTTATACTTAAAGATTTGTCCATCATCAGGTTTGCAGTGGAGTCAAATTAAAATCTAAGAAAAATATTTGTAGCTCTTCCAGTTGAAGTAAGGGCTTTACAAATGTGTAAAATATGGTGGAGAAACAAGGAAACAGCGATGAAGGAGCTGCCCTGCAAAGTGCTCAGCTTGCTGTCGGGAGCAACTCGAGGTTCAGTGTTTTGACCAGCGCTTTAACAGGTGGAAGGGTTGTGAGATCAAACAGCCAATCCTGCAATTACTGGAAAATCTGCTTTTACATCTGAGACACAGATGCCCTATAACTGCAATTACTTTGACAGGTCATAAACCAAAGTATTGGAAAAACTGCACCAAGAACATTATCCAAGAATTTATGTTGTTACCATTGGAGGAGAATCATTATGTGTGCCACATTTAACTAGAATCCATTGAATGCACTGTTAAGGCTCTTGCTTCTAAACCACAGATGCCAATTTGTTGGTGGACCCGAGATTAAAAGTCCAGGGATGACCAGAATCCTCCTCTGGGAAAGTAAATTTTTTTCTCTCTCTCTCTCTCTCTCTCTCTCTCTGCATTCATCTGATAAATGATATTTCATTGTGAGCCTAAGTATTCTAACAACCCAAAAAGAAATTGTGACTTTCCCAATCATTTTAAGTCAAACGGGGCTATTAACCCTTTAATGCATGTATAATATTTCATACGGTCATGATCTATGGGTTCTGGTTTATGGTATTGTTAGTTTGGTCGATTTGAGTTCTGTCTTTACTGTTTTTGTTTTGTAGTTATTTCCCATATGGGTTCTGTTCCGCTTCCTGCCAGATTATCGTTGTTTCCTGTATTTTTCTGTTAACTAGTCCACTTCTTAGTTTCAGTTTTCCAGTTCCAGTTTGGTGTTTATGTTATTACACCTTGGTTTTCCTGCGCCTGCCTCGTCAGCCTGCATTTGGGTCCACGTTTCTGAGACCTTTTGGATCACTATTGTAAAAAATTGTCTCAAAACCATGTTGTACATAATCTAATACTTTGAATAAATTTTCAATAATGCACTACAATAATTTGGACATAATACAAGGCGATGAATGATAAATATACAAAAACTATTTTTATTTATTTATTCATTTAATTTTTTAGGTTTTTTAAAAAATCAAAAGACTTCAGGTTAAAAAAATTTGACTTTTCTCCCCATTTAGTCTTGAGTTGGGCTTTTAAGGGTTAATTGTAAATAATCCCAGAAAGGGTTAATGTGCTACTGATGCACTGTACCTTCAGCAGGTTATTCTATGAAGGATAAGTTGGGCAGAGTCAAACTCAGCTATGAACCTTTCCTGGATGTGAGGTTGACAAGAGGACACCCGGAGGGTGTGAGGAGTGTTAATGTCACTCCATCTTCCTTCCCTTTACTTCATACATTGTAAAAACCAGTACCGTAGACATACAATAGTTCTGCACTGACTAATTCCCATAAAAGCAGAAATAACAGCGTTTTACTCACCAAAGTGAACACGCACAGCAGAATTAACGAGTTGCAAGATTTGCCCCGTGTTCAACCAATTTCTCCAATTCAGAATGAATGTGTGATGGGCCAGTGCAAATAAAGCTTGTCCAAGCATACAAGTTTCCTTCACATCCATGAATGTTTCACACTGACTGATGCAACAAACATAAGAACATTTATAGGGATGCCTTTTTATCTCTATCCTCAGGGAGGAAACGACAACCAAGCAGAAGAGATAAAAAATGACTCAGTGGTCAAATTCACTGTGATGGATAAACATGCTTGTATCCACACAGTTTTATCAGTTCAAACTCAACACAAACAACTTGCATCAGTATTTATGAAGCTGATTTGCATGCCGTACTACTTTTTATGAAGGAAACATTGTTGGGTATGTGTAACGGTGATGAGGTTGTGCAGGCTTATTCTTCGACTAGGAATTGAAGATGATAGGAAGTGGTGATTGAAAAGAAGAGTATTATTATTGATAATTCCAGAAAATTTAAACTTAGATCAAATGTTGTGTATGATGTCTTGAAGTGCCTTAAAGCTGTATTCTTTCTAATGACCAGCAGGGGAAACATTTGTGGTTGTAGCAAGGGCTCTAAATATTTATTTTAACTTGTATTATTCTTCTGCTTGGAGAAGCTGCTTTTCATGCCTCCTGTTATGCTGTTTTTTTTTTGTACATATATGTAAAAGTGCTATATAAATAAAGTTTGATTTGTTTTAATGTCTTCTACAGTAGTGCATGTCATTAATTTAATAAAACCCGTTGGCCTTATTTTATATGAAAAAGACAGCGCAAAGTCTAAAACAAATTTAACCACAGGTACTCAACCATAACTCTTTTAATTGGAAGTCGTGCGATGAGTTTAGAGTTAGAATAAGAGGAACAATTCCCTAAGACGTGATCACAAAGAGTGATTACAAGAATTCTCTCTGAGACTTAGACATTTCTTCTTGTCTCTAGTTATATAGATTTTTTTTTTCTTTTTGTATTTATCACTAAGTAAGAGATTAAAGTAAATTGTTTTGAATACACAGACTCTCTGTTGTGGTCCATTTAGTTTCATTCAACCAGTAATAACGGTACCACAGCAGATACAGGGTTCCCTTTCCTGTTATACTGCTGATCTTAACACCTGACATATCATTAGACCGGATGAAAATTGGCTCTCAGCGGCATACACTTTCATCCAAACCTCCCACATCTCTCATTAAGCTCCTGTCCCTATGATAGCTTGATTTTACATTCATACACAGTAACCACTCTGCCTTTTTGGCTTCTTAAGGACAGACAGCAGCAGCCCCAAAATAGTTCTTGTTTACCTTCATATGTTTTATGGGGCTTGTGTCCTGCTGTGACTTTCTGTGACGGTGCACTCTTTTTGCATTGCCCGTGTCGCCTTCAATCACCTTTAGAGGATTGTACCCAGATGAGCTGACGCTGGAGGGAAGAAGGTGGACGCAAATGACTTCAGATAGGTGATATTCAAAGATAGAGTTTTTTGGGGGGGTTTTTTTCTCAAAAAGAAAGGAAAAAGTAGGAGGGAGGGAGGCTGCAGTCAAAGATAAAAGGAGAAATTTGGATGGGTGAGGGGAGGACTTTGGAGGTTTAAAAAGAGACAGCTTTTAAGAAAGTGAGAGGGACAGAGGTAGAGATTGAGAGGGAAAATCGCTCCTGGGAGAGCAGAGATGGAGTTTTAAAAAAGGCAGAGGGAGAACAACCGGGCAGACTGAATGGAAACACCTGGAGAGAGAAGGGAGTGGAGATGCAGAGAGGGGAGGGAAGTGTGTCAGTGAAGAAGGCAATATTCTTATAGGCGCTTTCCTCATGTCCTGGTGGGGTACTGCTATGCTGTCAGGTCCACCTTCCCCGGACAAGGACTGCTTGTCACGGTAATAGCCTGGAAGGAAGACTATGTCACTTTATCACCTAGCTGCAACGCCAACATGGCCGTGGCTTTTGTCTCCTCAGCTCCCTCTCTGCTTCACAACTTCCTGGAAGTGACTAATTGATCCTGGGAGACAGGTTTTTTTGTGTCTTGCAGGCTGATGAACAATGTGAAAAAAAGCTGCTGATAAAGGGAGGGGGTAGAAAAAAAAGAAAGCAGGATGTGCGCTCAGCTCCGGATAATGTAGCCTACTGTCTGCTGCAGTGCTATCTCATTTCCTCACACAAAAGTAACATCACCACTTTGTAAATGAAAGCCAGTCAGGCGAAAGATGCCCCTCATGCTCTGGCAGCCTCTTCTTGAGATAATAGGCGCATACACATTATTTCTGTAGACACAAGATCAACTCAGAATAAGCAGCGTGTGGGTAGTAAATGAAATTAATTTAAAAAATGAAATTAATGTGCGTGTGGCTCTTGCATCCATCCCTTCTATGGTAGCATTCTTAAGTATTATCAATGGAAAGTTGAGAATGAATGGTGGACATCTGCCCTAAAACATACTTTCAACTGCATCACAGTGTGACTCCCTATCTCTGCTATTCTCTACTGGATCCCACTCCATCCTCTCTGGGGCTACAAGAGAATTTATTGTTTACTCTGTCCGCATGTTGCTGCTAAATGCCCCGGGATGCAGACAAGAGGGGTGAAAAGAGACGGTTGAGTAAACAATATAAAAGCAATCACCAAAAAAAAAGAAGAAAACAGCTCCATTTCTAGAGGGAGGAGGCCTAGGCCACCGTGTGCCAATGGAAATAAGCCAAGAGAACAGAAGGAGGGAAAGCTATCTAAAGGAGGCGAGAATCCCTCCTCCCTCCTTCACTAGCCCTGGCCTTGTCAGATATGGTTATGCTTATTGGAGACACAGGCGAGGGGGGTCACTGCACCAGCATGCCTCAGAACATCACCGTGCTGGGGCTATGATAAGAATAGTTCACTGAATCATAGCTTACTGTGCACTTATGTGTATGGATGATGCATGGTGAATGAATTGAAGATAAGACCAGGGAGCTGGACGAGCTGGACAAAGCTACACTTCTCTGCAAAGCAAAGTGTGTGTGTGTGTGTGTGTGTGTGTGTGGGTGTGTGGGTGTGTTTGCTTGTGTGTGTGTGGATCCATTCTGCCGGTGAAGGATCATTGGAAGGCTGATTCACACACTGAGTAAAGAGGTCATTTTAGATTTATCTAATAGTTTTCTCTGTATATGTTTCTATTCGCTCACCTGACACTCACAGGAAAGTATAATAAGGAAGAAAAGTAAGTTTAGACTTTCATATTAGTAGCTAATTGTGTATGACTCAAATTGGTATTTGAGAAAATTTAATCTTTCTGGGGACCTGCTTTGGTATAATTCCTCAGCCTTGGGGGTTGCAGCTTGAGATTTCAAGAGTTTTGCTTTTTTCCAAACACTGACCAAGTAATTTTTCACTTAACTTAAAAAGAAAAATAATAAAGTCTTGAAATGTTTCTCACTGGAGATAAATTTAATTTTCTTTTAGATGAAGATTTACCAACATGTCACAGCAAAACAAATGCTGTATGAAGAATGTTTGCTTTCATGGTTTCAAAAAACATACAATTGCAAAGTAAGCAGCATTATGATAAATAATAATAGGTATAACTTATTTAATACCTATTGAGTATTTCCTTTGTTTTGTTTATTCTACCTATTGCGGGTAGTATAGATATATAATATTGTACAATATAATTTTTTTTTCTTTTTATGTACAATATATTTATTTTCAATGTACAATAAATTTGTTTTACAATTCCTATGGCTCAAAATAAAGAAAGAACTTAAAATCAAAATGGTCTGTACATATAGCACTTTTACTGTAACTGGAATGATACCCAAAGTGATATAATATAATATAATATAATATAATATAATATAATATAATATAATATAATATAATATAATATAATATAATATAATATATAATTATTAATATATTATAATAATAATAATACTCATTTAGCTTAGTTTCTCCATCTATTTTTAAATGAACAAACGAATGAAAAAATTTATTTAGTTTTTATGTTTGCTGTGAACTGCCTTCACATCATTTGCTTGGATGGTGGTGTGTCAGGACTCTTAAATCGTCAAATTACATTATCATAGCTGCTGCTCTTTATTCTCTGTCAATCGATAAACAATAAGTAAAGTAACAAATTTTTTTGGTCAAGACTTCTGTAAATGGGAAGGTCCAGTAAACTACAGCAGTGCATTACTGGGGTCCTGGAAATGGAGCACCTACTGGACTGAAACATTTATTAGGCTGTTAATTACACAAATGCTTTTCCAGTTAGAACATAAAAATGCCTGCAGCCATAAAGAATATTTTTATTGACTTCAAGAATGTTGGATGTAGAATGTTTTAGATCACATGATTGGGATATCCAGCAGACTCCCTGGAGTAACTTCACCAGTGACTGAAGATTTAAGAAAAACAAGCAAAGGTCAGAGCAACAGTCATGACCCCACATTAACTTCTCCTCCATTTCCTCTCATTGCTCCATCACACTTCATTCTATCCCCACACCACTCCTACTCCCTTTTTCACACCCTAATCGCTGGGACTTACAGAAAAATCAATTTCCACCACCCAGTGGAGAGGCCCAATGTTTCACCAGTGTGTCTGATTGATGATGCGCAGAGGCCATCTCACACCCCGCTGCTTTTTATAGCACCTCAGAGTTGGTCGCCATTCAGCGCATTTTTATAGCAAATAATAACAGGAGATGTAATAGCTATTCCCTCTGGTGAGTAAATCTGAGCAGCAAGTCAAGAGGATGGCCTAACCAGACAGCTGGAGGACAGTCTCATGTCAACAAGTTACTTAGCCTGAATGATTATGTACATGGCTAGGAAGGGTAAGGGGCAATCCAACAATCAGACATGAAGGCTGTTTCTGACATCATTGGCATCCAATCTGAGCTTTCAGCTCTTCAGAGGACAGCAATGTTATTAGCTTTAATACTGCAGAGTGGCCATTTTTTATCCGGAGCACCTTCGAAACTTCCACACATACAGCTGCAGATGACAGAGAGCATATAGATGCTTTCAAGAAGTAGCTGTTTGACACATGGAGAGGACATGTGACTTAGATGTGCTCACGTGGGCTGGTGCCTCTCAGGTATCTACCCTCCTCTCCAGAGATTTTCACACATCCTCTGAAGATGGTGTGAAAAGGAAAGCATACATAGTGTGACAGCTCTGAGGGAGGTAACACCTTGTATGTGATAAAGGTAAGAAAATGACTATCACTCTTACTCACCAACAGAAATGCCAGTAGTGAAGTGCAAGAGAGACTGCAACCAGCTTAATCAATGAACTGGTTTCATCATAAACAATGCCTTTGAGAGGGTGATCAATAAATTCAATAAATGTACCATTTACCTATTGCAAACTGATGTGTCAATGCAGAATTATAATAGCTTATCATCCAGTCTTTTTCATCTTTTTCTCTATTGAATAGATGCCAACTGGTAGATGGTACAAAGAGACATTGGAAGCAGAACATCCAGATTCTGATCCGGACATGAGAAAACCTTCTAAAGTCTCATAAAAGTCTTTCTATTACAGTATACTGTCCAAAACCTACTGTTATGCTGAAAATGAAAAATTAAAAAGACACTGTAAAAGTTGACTTGAACTAAAACGATCAGTCGACAAAAACAAAAACACATTGGGTGATGTGGACAAGCGTTCAGCTCCCGCTCATCCATTATGTTGCCTCGAAAGCACATATGTAGTTGCAGTGATTTACTGACACATGAACAGACATAAAATGGAAATACGGTGCATGAGGTGAAAACAAAATGTACCGTTTTAAAAAGGCTGAAAGTCTCTGTTGGATATGAACACTTTGTTCTTCATCATAGCCTGAACCCTCTTTGACAAGCCTTCTTGTAATTTCTTTAAGTAGTCTTCAGGAATTATTCTCCAGACTTCTTGAAGAACATTTCAAAGCTCTTCTCTAGATCTTGGCTGTCTTTTGTTCCCTTCTCTGTCAAAATGATCCCAGACTGCTTCAGTAGTGTTGAGGTCTGGGCTCTGGGTAGGGTTTATTATTCCATACAACCTGTTGCTACTGATTTTCTGTCCAGTCCATGTGTCATTTGGCATTTGGCCTTTTTTCTTTGTTTCCCTTCCTTTAGCATGGTTTCTTGACATGGTTTCATATATCCAGCAGTTTTGAGAGTGATACTCTCAGAATGTGTAAGATTTTCTTTGTGTTTTTTTATTCTTACTTAGTTACTAAATCCTAAAATTGGTCATTTTACATGCATTAAAAGTTAAATACTTTAAATACTCACTAAGGTCATGTATCTTTCACACCCAGGTTTAGCTATGAAAACGTGGGGATTGGAGTGGAGATTTTATTGTTTGATGAAGCTAAATCACTGATTTAGCTTTGAAACTGTCTTCAATGATGTTGTAGTGGAACTGTTTGATTGTTCTTAATAAATAAGTTAATTTTTAAGAGGTATTTCAATTGTTTAGTACAGACGTCCTGGGCTGCACGGGGGTGTGGTGGTTAGCACCTTTGCCTCACACCAGAAGGTTCAAGCCTGGGTTTTTCTGTGTGGAGTTCACGTGTTGCATGTGCATGGTTGATGGTCTCTCTGTGTCGGCCCTGCAATGGACTAGAGGCATGTACCCTGCCTCTCGCCTAGTTGCTGATGGGTTGGGCTCCAGCTTCCATTGACCCTCCACTAAAATAAGTACTTACTTTGTTCAGTTTAAGGTACACACAACACCAAAACCCCTTAATTAAGTGTACTTAACAAAGCTTTACGATTGGTTGCCTTACTTTTTTTCCCAGTTCACACAACTTTTAAAATTTTTTTTTATCTTTTTACACTGTAATAGGTCTTAGGAATCACATTATCAGTGCAAACATGTCGTTATATGTTTGTCTAAATGTGCTACAGTTGGCATTTTCCATGAATTCATACAACTATAAAGACTGGAACAAATGATGTTTCTGTGCAACAGACTGCTAGTGACAACATGCCTTAACGTTCAGTTTAATGTTGGTTCTTTGTTAAGTTGAATTACTGAAATGATTGATAGGTCAATGCTATGTGGCTCAACAGAAAAATAAAATCACATATTCCTTTGGAAATGGTCAGGTGTAAGGAGTAGATGGAAAATAAATGAAAGGCAACAAAAAGCCTTCGGAAAACCGGGAGAACTATTGCTTTAAGTTCAATTGCCAAAAAGAAAGAAAGTGGATAATCTGAGCTATAAATTGCCTCAGTTTGGGGAGAGCCCAATACTTGCATATCACTAGTGACTTGTTTTTGTGTTAATGTGGACATCTTGTAAAATTTGATCAAAAAACTTATGATTATTTATTTCTTGGAAGGATTAAAAATTGGGCTTTAGTCTTATTGACTGCTCTGTTTCCTGGTTCACTCCACAGATACGATATGCCTGTAATGAAAAAAGAAAATGAAGATGGAAAATAACACCAGAAACACATTTCATTCTATTCAGTAAAACAGACAGAGATTCTTATTAAACCGCTCCTTTTCCCACAAGTGAACAAGGATCTAACACCACCTATTTCGCACGAATGCACAAAGCGCTCTATCACTTTCTAATGCCTCAGGTTTATTTCCCTGAACCAGTGCGTGAAATTCACCTGGAAAGAACAGAGATGCAAAGCTCTCTCCTCCTTCCTCAATACCACTGGACTGTCAAGTAAGCAAAGTACTCAGTCATTTCGTTGGAGAAACTTCTTTATTGGGAAAAACAAAAGAACCTTGACCTCAGTGACACTACCCATTTTTAAAACAAGACACTTTAAAACCTGAAAGAATGATTAAAAAGTAACCCCACAATATTCAGATTTGTGCTACAGGGAACTGGTTGCTCTGTACAAGCAGTGACTTCTTGGCTGACATGACGACCATTAATCGCTAAGCTTGAACGCCCAAACCTCTTTGCCGATAAGGTGCAGTCACTTCTGTCCAACAGTCTGCACTTCTTGAGATGAAACTTTGCAGCAGGATTCAGAAGCATTTCTTATGTCTCTCTAGAGCCAATGACTTCATCCAAATACCAGCCTTTGTGATTACATAAGCTTTTAAGAAATTATAAATTTAAAATGTTCAGACCTCAAGTAATACTTAGAATACCTACTCCTTGTATCTACTCTCAACTTGCATTACAATGAAGCAGACAGCATAATAACATAACATCAGAATTTATCAATAATTAGGAAAGCAGAAATAAATGTGCACTTGCAGCTACAGTAGAAGTAATTCATGCTGTCACAAAGCTTTCTGCTCTGCTTTTACTCTCAGCTGCTGATGTTTATTTCTTTTACACTGTGAAATTATGTTTAGAAGTGTTGGGCATGTCGCTTGTCTCCTATCTCCCTTTGAAATCTTATAAAGTTGAAATGCAATAGAAATGTCAAATTGAATAACGTCAGTCGCTGCAACCGGTGGAACAACTGCATCTACAGTCACTATAGAGACAAACAATGCTTTGACAATCTGTATTTATCCAGGGAAGGATTTTGCTGAGTGTGCAGCCCCTTTAAACACATTCATACAGTCCCAAACACACACAACTGCAGACAGCCGCCTGCACTGCGCTGCAGTACTGAAGCTGACATCATTTTTTCTTTCGTCAGATAGTCTGAAAACATTAAATTTGGAGTAATATCTGATGCGCAGTGCAGCCTCTGTTTGCACGGCTGACCCACAATGTGATATTGCAGCACTGATTACATGTGTGACTCAATTGTTCAGGCTCACGGCTAATGCAGACCTTTACCTCTCTGTGACCTGTCCCGCATCAATGGCATTATGCATGTGGCTAGTGGGAGGAAATGTTGGTCTGCCACCAAGATGCAACCAAATTTCCAGACAGATTATTGTAACAGACAATAAGGTCTGGCTTTGTTTTGACTTCCAAGTCATGGTGACCTAGTTGTGGTGCCGGAAATGCTACTGCATCTCCGGATCTGAGCGAAGTAAAATGCCACAACTTGTGGCCAAAAAACTGTTACTTCTCCTAGAGTCTCCTAGAGACTAATCAATCCAAAAATATCTTTGGTTGCATGAATTACGTTTACAAAGTACCACCTTTTCAGAGAGTACAAAACCAAAAAAGTACGCGTACTAATACTATAGATTATAAAGATTATAGATTTTCAACCAGGGTGTCTGAATATAGATGATGACTGCAGAAAAAAAGGTTAATGTTTCTGAGCTTCCAGCAGATATCAGAATAAACTGTTGCGTGCCCCAGTCATTCTTTAAGAGTCAGACTCAGTGTGCTCTGCATTCAGTGTTCTCTTCACAATATTATGAATTATGAAACCAGAATCTGTCCAAATAGGGCTGATACAACAACTCAGTCTAAAAATAGACAGCCAATAAAAAAGGGAAAGTTTCTGCAACCCCAAGTCTTGTTTTCTTGCCTCCAGACTCTTTGTTTTTATATGGAGATTAAAATTTATAGAGTTCAAAATATGCCCAGAAATTTTGCAATATGTCAGCAAAGATAAAGAGAACAGGTAGAAATGATAAAGGTCTAAAAGTAAAACTGAAATGCAAAGTGCTTTGATGCAACACTTTGGTTTAAAATATCTGTTTCCAGCTATGTGGTTTAAACTTAAGAAGTTGTTTCACCTCTGAGCATCACACCCAGAGTCTGATTGTTTCAGAAGAGTACACACCTGTAATCACATCTAATATTGTCGATGGTGTTCAGAGGTTTACAAGCATATCAGGTAGCAAGGTGAGAGGCTTAAACCCAGAAAGTCTACAAACAGTAACATCACTCAAAGATTAGACAGATTAGCTAAATGGCTTTATTATCATTGTTATAGCTTAATTTTTTACTTAATTTTTTAATGACAACTGTGGGAATATTAAGACAATACATTGCTTATTATTTTTTATTTCTTTGGTAGTAAATCAATAATAGAACAACAATAAAATGCTGAAGATATAAACTAGCCACTTCAGCTAAAGTTTAGCACATTCCAATAAAAATACTTTCAACTTAGACAAAAAAAGAGGAATCAATCGAAACTGTTGACTGTCTTTTCTGAAGATTAGGTACATTGTTCATGCGAGTCCCCACTGGAGTAGAAATGGCAAAATTTGCATGATTTTTTCCTGGAGTTCTGCTCTTCATGACAATAACAGTTAACGCTCTACAATACTTACCATCAATGCCAAAGAATAATCTAAGATTAAACTACACTCAGGAAATTTGCATAAATACACAATGTAAGGCATAATAGGTAATAATGAGCAGAACTTCATCATGCTAATCAGAAAGAATGTCAAGTCTATGCTGCAAAATGCCCAGCATAGACTTGACTTTGAATTGTCCCTGTTTTCCGTCTCATTTCTCGTCAACTTTCTTTCATAACTGTGTTTACTGTTAAGTTACAGGAACTACAACACGTGGCTTTTTCTCATCCACTATCCCAATTAGCCGCTGCATTTGTCCACTGCTTTCTAACGCCTGGATTTTACTTCTATTCGTGAAACAGATCATTAGACGAAAAGAATCTTTCCTCAGGCATTTCTGAAAAACATTAACAACCAGGGTAATCAAGGCTAAAGTTGGCAGGAGAATGCCTCTGAAGCGTCCTCAGAGTGCAGCAGATCTCAGGCGGGCTAAACTGCTGTCAAGTTCATCGATACTGGCTTTACACAACAGTGCACAGAGACAGCCGGAGTCCTGGCTGCAGCTTTCAACAACTCCATGGTCTGCAATCGAACTGCTCTGGTGGGTCATCAATATTGCCGCTGCCTCTCTCTTCTCAGCTGTTAAATTTAAAGTTGGAGGGGAGTTGTGTGGCAAAAGAGGCAAAGTGGTCTCATAACCTCAGGAAGGCAAAGGACTTTTGGTAAATCAGGAAAAGTATCCATGAAGTTTACTTGCATTGGCCTCTTTAACGGAAACTTCCTCCAACAGCTCGGCTTATTCACGTCTGATTTGCACACCTTAAAAAGAGTCATACATTAAAACAACAGATTAATTAGACCCAGTGCACAGTGATGACCAAGCTGAAGGCTGTGCTCTGTCCTACATCACCTGTGAGGTGTTACTTTGCTGTTGGCACTTTCATGCTTCTGTTACTCTGAACAGTTTTAAAGGGAAACTTCACTTCTATGAATCAAGCTCAGTTTGGGGGGTTTCAGGAAAACCTTCACTGTGTACACATTTTATTTCCAGAAAAATAAAAGAATTAAACAACAGTGCTCATTAATTATAATTTGATTATCTAAATCTTCTTAAAATATTGATCATTAGCTGTCATCTCTGCTTTAGTCACAGCAATGCTATATGACTTTACTGTTAACTAAAATATTAATGATATGATTGTTTTTAAAGGTTTTGAAAAACATTTGCTTTTTAGAAATGGATCTAACATCAGGGTAGATATGTTGCCATGTTGTTACTCATTCTGGTCAACATTTCATAGCCTCCTTTTAGGCCATGTTGGCTGTCAAACACTGATTATTGTTAATTTAGTTTGGATTTATTGTATTCTGACTGCAGAGTGTGGCATTTAAAATTAAAGCAATCTAAAGTGATAGATTTGCAATGTTTGTCTTTGTGGGTAACTTTCATGTGAGCATATTGAGAATGCTAATTGGATTTTTTTTTTTATTTATTTTTTACAAGGAAACAAGAAACCTCATTTTAAGTGTGTGTTCTGGTACATGTGACTGCACCCGAGTCAGATGGAGCATTTATGAAATCTCGAGGGGTTATGGGAAGCTAAAGAGGGTGCATGGATGTGGAATAACATCTGGAGGGGAGCTCTTGCCGGGAAACACAAGATCAAGGATGGAGAAAAGACTTACATGCGAGAGAAAAAAAGATTATGTCCCAGTGGGGTGGGATGGGGGGTGCTAATACTAGCGAACGTATTGCCATAACCCAGCATTCCTAAAGTCTTGGCTGAGGGTGCTGAGCCTGGTTGGCTTCATGTGACATCCTGAAAGGCTGATGGAGCATGGCCTCCTGCATCCCCAGCCTCCAATGCCAAGCCGCTCACCTTCCCTCATTTTGGGGGCATTGTCTTCCGATGAGTATCATTTATCACCATTGACTTGCTCCACACGGACACCTGGGCTGTTTTTCTGTGGCCCCAACCCATTTCCACAGTTGGTAAACAGCTAAATCCCTCTCGAAATCAATGCAGCCTATTTAACTTAAGCTATTGACTTGCCAGACCCCCTCACCAGACTCAAAGCTGAAAAAAATGCAAACAAATTAGACGAGAGAGAAGGAACAACAGAAATAGTGGCACCGGCTATGAAAAGTCACATTTTTGATAATGAGGTTTTAGTAGTAGGAGGAAAGAAAGTGACAGAGTGGAGGCAAAGGAGGGTAAAAAGAGAGGGAAAACAGAGGAGGAATAAATCGATATGAACAGATAATCACCATTCCTCTGTTCCAATGTGTAAAGACTGTGACATTGCAGAGGTGGGCTCGGTGGGGAAGAGATCAATGGACTGTTTTTTGTTGATCCCTAATCCTTAACTATCTATAAGTAATTAACCTTCAGAGGAGAACGCAGGAGAAATAAATGGAGAAATTAGTGAGGGAATAACAATGAGCACAAGTAAAACAGAGGCTACCTTTTACTCTCCAGATAACATAGGAAACTGATTTAATAGGCTTCAGTGCTTGCTCAGCGATTTTAAAACATCTGAATGAGTTTTGATGCTGTCAGAGCCTGTAGGTGGTGGAAAACTGTACAACTTACCGTAGCTGCAAGATAGCAGCTGCTGTTAAAACAAGCATGCTAATCTCAATAGTTCGTGCTCAAAATCTAGTATTTAGTTTTGGTTTTAGGGTAAAATCTGGTCAGGTTTCATCATTTCTGGCCTGCAGATTCGCCTAGAGCCTTGCTTGAGAATAGATGGAGGAGAAGGATGTTATTAGGAGTCAGAGTGCCCTCTGTGGGTGTCAGAGAAAAAACAAGGCGAGACACAAACCATCTTTTTACATAAAATAAGTGCAGCAAAGTCAGAGTGGTATCTGTACAGAGTTTAATGGCACACAAATGCCCTTATAGCACATTCTGATCCTCTCATCCACTTATTCTCATGTCTGTTCACAAATAACCTTTAAAGGATGCTTAAGTTAGTAAAGGGCAAACAATATTATTGAAATTTGTCACATTATTACACAATATTACAACAGATTGGTGAGGTTGGTAAGAAGCAGACAGTATGCATGTAGTAAGAAATATTTAAAATGATTACAATATGGCCATTATAGAAAGTATTCAGCAAGTATTCGTGACGTTAAAAATCAGAAGAGTCCTTTAAAGCTGTAACTACTGGACTAAAGATTACAGGATTAAACCATGACAATCAGGGTAAGACAGAGCTCTTGGTGGTACTTCATAAAGTTACAGGAGAAGTTACAACTAAAAACAAAATCCAAAATGCTCTTGAGGTCCTGCATTGTGAGCTTCAGAGCTTTTTTCAGAGTTGAAAGCTCCTTCTTTGTGTATCAGAGGGAAAGTATTTCAAGTGTAACCTTGGAGGAAAAAATGGTTCTTCACCAAAACGGGCACCTGGAATAAAAAAAAAAAAAAAAAAAAACTTTACTTCTTTTTTTTTTAAGTCAAACAAATCATGACATGTCATGCAGCAATAAAAGCAATGTGAAGCTACAGAGGTAGCATGACATATGCATTTACATCAGGGGTAGCCAACGTCTGTCCTCGAGGGCCCCAATCCGGCAGGTTTTCCACATTTCCGTGCTCCAACACACCTGACTTAAACTAACGAGTCATTGTGGAGATCCTTATAGGCTGTTGGATCCATTTAATTTGAGTCAGGTGTGCTGGAGCAGGGAAATCTGGAAAACCTGCCGGATTGGCGCCCTCGAGGACCAACGTTGGTTACCCCTGATTTACATCATCCTGACAGTCAGATCTGAGTCAGATTCCTGCTGCTTTGTGTCACTGCTCTTACTGAACTACGAAGCAAAAAGGTGTACTGACCATCCAATGTAGCATTGGCACAGGTTTTCATGTGATGTGGCTTGCTTGATAAGGAGTTCCACTTGTGTTGGCACGTCCAGCGTCTCATCATGAGAAAAGTCTCGACCTGTAGGAGACAAACTCTTAATGGGATATTTTTCTTAACACTAAGATAAGTCACTACTTTAGGTAACTACTAAAAACACAACTTAAATCCTTCATCATGTACTTTTTTTATAAGAAAGAATTTGAATTTTGATAAGATGTTAAATTACAGGTAGGTATAGATTAAAACACTTGTACCTAAAGAAGTTACCTAAGTCCTGTCCTGTGCAGAGCTGCAGAACGTACCTGTAAGTTTGTCCCGCACTCTGTTGATAATCTGAATAGCTTTCTTGTTGAGAGCCTCGGGCTGCACCAAGCCATCTCCAACTAAGAAAGCACAAACATGCTGGCATCAACAACTACTGACAATTTCAGAAAAACAAACTGTATTCTCTTTATAACAAGCCTCTCTGCAGCAGAGGGACATAAAAGCCGATCTAAGTGCTTTCTTATAATAGCACAGCAGCTTCACCAAGCATCCACGATGGCATTGAAAGCTTTGCATTGCTGTGGTAAAACTCAGAAGAGGAAAACTAAAAGTTTCTACAACAACAAATGATCCAAGAGAGGCCAGGCACTAAAAGGTAACTCACTGAAGGAGTGAATGGATTCAGGCACAGTGGTTCCTGGTTTCTTGTGTGTGGTCTCCCCAAGGTCTATTCCCTCCAGAGCTTCTGTAAACCACAACATGGTTAAATATTTAAATGCATATGGGAGGTAAAGATATAACAAAAAGCAGTTATAACTGCAGTTTGAGTTATAGACCGACCCACTGACTGTCCAGCGGTGTACGAGTCGGTCCTGGTACGGGACCGCTTGGTGCCTTTGGTATTTGCTGTGAATGAGATAAAAAAAAAAAGGTGTGTAAGATTTTCCATAGCATGACAGTTACTTCTCATTATTCTATATTTCACTTATTCCGTTTGAGTCTTAAAAACTATTTTCCCGGCACTGTTTCCCGCTGCAGGAGAAATTTAATCAGCATACTTCACACTGATTAAGGTTTTCTAGTGATGTTGACTCAGAAAAACAATTACAGTACAAAAGGCTTACAAATCACAAATGAGCCGTCCGCTCGGCAGCCAGTTCTGGATTTCTGGTCCTGATTCATGGATTATTATTTCTTTAAATGAAATCATTTAAATGAAACAGATTTGTTCGATAGTTGTGAAATTAAAGTTTATTTGAGACATACATTATTATTGAATTATCCACGGGTGGAGTTGGGCAAGGCAGCAGAAAATTTGACTTAGGACACATAGATGTCCACAATGCATCTTTTTATTGTTTAGACAATTCTCTCTAAAATACTAACAAAATCAAAGTCTTAAATCATGTTTGCACTGACCCTGCTGATATAATTTTCCAAGCTGATGTATAGTGAAGCATATTCACTATGCACTTATGTAGATGCTGATCTATTGCCTGTGTAGGGTCACGTTGTCCAGAAACAACCAATAATAATAATAATTAGCTCTCTGTATGAAAATCTAAAACAGTGTATAGTTTCATCCTTACTGTCCATGAGCCTCCAGTTGAGCAGAGGGTCATAGACGAAGGCCTCCAGCACAGCCATGACGCTGTCCCTGTGCTCCCTCAGCACCTCCATGACTGTGTGGCAAGTGATCCTGTAGTTACCATCCAAGCCCGTAACCTGCCACGCAACCACACACAAACTAAGCTGATAAAGAAACATTTTACAGCAGATAATTAAGTTTCATTTAAAGACACATTAATATATTTGGTAGTTAAAAGGAAGAGCCACTTTCCTTTTGTGATGTAATATGGTGGTGCAATGCTTTGCTTTATATTTAGATCAGAGAATTTTGCTTTAAACTAACTAAAAGTACACTTCTTACTTGAATTGGAAGATGACTCAACTTAAAACTTTCAGAAAGCTGAATTTCATTTCTCATGCTTTCATTTTTAATTCATTTTCTTCTTTGCTTAAGTACAAGATACAGTGAGTCGTGATAAAAAGCTGCACATTTAGGAAAAAAGACTAATAATGATCTAGTTCAGGAGACAAAGCAGCAGCAGCTCGGAAAGGGTTTTTGGATGATAGAGGAATATTTTTGAGGATTAGACTGAAGACTGTAACCGTTGCATAACTTGAAAATAAGACTTTCCAAGCTGAGGCACAGACATTAAACACATTTTAAAATGCTTATTACAGTGTTAACAAGAGTTCTGCACCTCCATAGCATTGGTCAGCATCCTCGTCAGTCGGAACGGGATCTTTTCTGGGAACTTTTCTCTGGTCATTGCCACCTGCATAACATTGATTTGAGGGTCAGGTTCAGATAAATAATGACAAAGAAAAGCTGATGATGGACAGAAAGAAAATCTCCTCTCACTTCAAAACAGTCTCCAAAGTCAATGTGGAGGATCTTGCCGCTTAATCGATCCAACATCAAATTGGATGGATGCCTGCAGGATAAACAGAGTCTCCAAATTAATATTCGATCATGGTTATTGTTATTATTTTATTATTAAAGATAATGGAAAACCTCATCTTTGTGGTGGGAAGCTCACCTGTCGCCTAGGCCGAGAATGTAGCCCACCATGGACATCACAGCCAGGGAGCGGGTGTAGTTAGTCCTCCGGTCAAACCACACCTGAAAGAGGGATGATATTTGCATCATGAGAACTTTTCGGTTAGTAACACCTGAGCAGAATAGCGTAGGTCTGTTGTAGGCGATGTAAGTGGAGATGGAAATGTACATCTGTGGGAGGCTGCAGAAGACATCCTTTCCGACACTTCATGAGGTACTTAAAAAAAATGGATTCAATTTGAAGGATCTGTAAATGAAATCCTGTAGTGGGTGCTTTGAACGTAGGGCATACAACCCAGAAAACCATTTCTACATGGAAAACATCTGTTTTATCTTCACTACGACCAGCATCACATGAAAACCTTTATAAAAAGAGCACCAGTTTATTACCGAGAGGCCATCTTAATGGGAAATTATTTATAGATCTGTACATTATCCGTCCGATAATTGAGAACTCCCGACATTTTTCACAGAAATGTGAGCGTCAAGTGTCCTAAATGATCCTCCCCAGCGCTGAGTGGAGCATCTCACCTCAGAGCTGGGGCTCTTGAGCCATAAGAGCTTGGCCAGGTCATCTCCAGCAGTGTTGTTGACAGCATGCTCGAACACCTCCACCTTTTCCATCAGCGTCAGGTGGTCGTAGTCTGGGGCCATCTGAAAAATACACAATAAAAACTCACACACCTTATACACTGACCTCTATCCACTCTCTGTGCAACGTGAACATGTTTGTGAGTGCTTACGTGTCATTACCAACACTTGATTAAAAAACTTTTCTTTCTGTGGTTTGTCTGCATATATTAAGCTGTCTGCTGAGTTATACTTTGATCACTGGTGCCTGGTGGACTGATGTCCTCTAACTATACATGTACTGAAAGTGTCTGGACTCTGAATCACAGGGCCATGCTGTTGTAATATATATGGAATTTGGTTTTGCATCGACTTGCCAAAATAAGCAACCCCTACCCTGCAAAGCAAGTCACCTGGAAGGCAGCATATGCTGATCCAAAACCTGTATATCAGCATTAATGGTGCCTACACAGATGTGCAAGTTATTCACACCATGTGAATCAATGCACCCTCACGTCATGACATAAGCTGGCAAGCCAGATGGTCTGTCGGTCTCCATGGGGACGCAGTTTCATACAGAATTTAAAATTAAGACTTGTCACAGCACACAACAGTTTCCAGTTATAAGTCCATCTTAATTGAGTTTAAGCTATAAAAAGAAAGTGGGGTATCATCGTAGCTTTACAGTATTTTGCAAATCAAACTATTGACCTTTGTGCAGCAGGTAATAACCTGATATTTCACTATTCTCCAATGTTATTCAGTTTTTTGTTTTTTTTTTGCTGTACAGCAAGGTCACAATAGAGCAAAGGAAACTATGAATTAAGTTTGTACTTTGACTCATTGTGAATTCAGAAGAAGAACCTTGTAGTTAATCTGTGACAATTAAGGCCCTATGAATGTGTTTTGATTAAGGCGAGATTGGCACTTTACAATATAATTACCCAAAACAGATGTTTCTGGAGCTTTAATGAATTTATTTAGCATGGATGGTTTTATTTGAAAATCACAAATTTAGAAATACTTCCAGAATGAGACCAACTGCTGGCACAAATCAGTAAATAATATGTGAGTAAATAAGCTCATTTACACATGAATCAGCACGATTCGTCCAGGGAGTGTCATTGTTTTTACCACTTTGGAGTTGCTAAGCAAGAAAAATGATTGAAAATGAGACAACTGTCCTCTTAACAACGGAAATAAACACAGCTGCAGCAGAAAAAAAAACACGTTTTCACTTAGAAGTGAGTGAGTACAAATCTAGTGAATGTTAGTAGTGATCTCTCACCCTGAGCATGATGCGATGTTCAATGTTGAGCAAAATCTTTTTCTTCTCTCTGTAGTCTCTGATGAGGGCATGCAGGGTGTCACAGTGTGGCACCCAGCCAATCAGGCCTGAGTTGGTGGACAGAGGAATCACAGCATAGCGCTGAATGCTGAAGAATCCAATGCGGAGCCAAGACGAGCACAAACACACATATTTTTGGTTTTATTAAGTGAATAATGCCAGGAGTGTAATTTATGAACAGAGCAAAAAGACTGTCTGGAGACAGGATATGTAGAGAAGAAGCATGCATGCAGTTGGCATTTGTTGCTTTCCTTTCTGCACCGCCTGCTTGTTTATAATGAAAACGCTGGTATCTATCATCAGCATGCTATTAACAAAAGATTGCACTTGCTACAGCAAACATTTTGAATCAAGTCTGGCCTCCTTTTTCTCTGAACAGGCATCGTCTTGGAGTATTTCCAAGTGGTGAAAATATATGTCAAACAAAAAACCTCTATTGTCTAGTACACATTTGAAATGGAAACTAGCTGGACATCATGCATGGAAACAGCATGTGTGTAGTATAATGTGTGTATGTGTGGACATCTACCTGAGGTTCTTGCGCAAGGACGCAGGGTCGTTGGCCAGCAGTGTGTTGACCAAACCAAAAAGCTGCATGACTCTCTCATCTTGCCTCAGGTCCTCATGGCCCTTCAACAGGAACATGAACTCGTGGCCATTACTACCTGCAGGTGGAGGTATAAAATACATCATTGATGTATTACTGAAAGCCTGATGTCAAAATCATTATATGGTTGGATTTGGCACTATTGGTTGTTTTTGGCAGGCTGCTCCCTTGCTGCATCGTTATCATCATCTCCTGAGGCAAAGTCTCATTATTTCATATGAACCGTGCTATTCCTAAAGCAGAGTTTATGTTAGTGCTGTCACATAAATAAATTTTTTAACAATAATATTATCTGAAAAATATCATGTCTGATCCGAGGAAAGCGGTTACAAAAACAGAATATTTCTAATAGAACAATAATAGTGCTACTTTTTCTGCTTTCTTTCTCTAAGAGATGTCATGTCAAGTTCTGCATGTGCTATGTTTATAACTATGAAAATACTATATAACTGTAATTAGGGGAAGAAAAGAAAACAGAACTATCAGAGAGTGATAGAAAGTGACGCTACAAAGTACTCAGTTTGTGTCAACATGCTCTCAAAATCACAGCTGCTATCTGAGTATGGATGAAAAATGCGCACTGAAACCCTTTCACGATCAAAATGGCTGAAAAGTACATTTTTCATGACAGTTTCTTAGTCATCCTGAAATAGGATGACCTGAAGTTCATCAGATGATCATCACAAATGATTTTTCTTAGGTTTTCAGCACTTCTGAGGTACAGATATCATTCAATTAATGAGTCCACTACTTCAACACTATAACTGGCAAACAACCATTAATGGACCACAGCTAAATATCAAGTAAAAAGAGAAAAGAAAAGTTCCACTTTTATTCTGAGTCTGCCTCTAATGACAATCCCAGTAAGCAACATGTTGAAAGAGGACAGAATACCAACAGTAAATCTAAGCTGCCTGCAGTGGGTGACAGGTCTTAATCTGAAGCCTTGCTCCAGAGGTCACCTGATTTATTGGCTATCATCTCTTACAGAGTGTGTTGTGTAACACTGATGGGATGTATCAGAACAAGGTATTGCGCTGTCCAGTGAAAGAGAATCTGAAGCAGAGTGAACCATTAGTGATTGATAATGTGAGGATTTGGCTTCAAGACAAGGTGACTTTATGGTGCAGTGTGATTTCAGGAGCACTTCACTGTCATTTTATTTTACTCCACAGAGTAGGTGATAAAGTAAAAGAATTATTTATTTCTATTATAAATTCAATATCAATGCACAATGTAAGGAGGGCTCCTGACAAATCAATTCATACTTTTTCTCTTGAAAAATACAAGATTTCTAATTGGTGAAAAGCTGACTGAACAGTCTGCTTTTATTCTGTAGGGACTAAGATTCAATTTTGAATTAATGCCTCTTTTGGTAAGGAAGACTTTTATTCTCAAGCATTAACCGCACAAAAAAATGTTGCCTTGAATGATTATTTTTTAAATAAATCACAGCTTGGAGCATGTGTGTTGTTTTGGTATAGTCGCTATTGATCACCAGCTCAAAGCACAGCACTAGTCGAAATTTCTTTATCTCTATTCATTTTCCTTATATAATGGGTTGAGAGCCTCAAAGCCTGTTCAATTTCCTCTTTGTCTTACCCATGATGGTGAGTTTGCGTGGGCGCTGCTTAGAGGTGATGACCTGCAGGGAGGGGGCGATTGACTGGATGCGAATGATAGGCTGGTTGGGGTCGTAAGTGCCAGGTACCGCAAGCTCCAGGTCCCGACACATCAGCAGTTTAGGAGACACATATTGTAGCTCCAGGGAGGTCAGCTGTGGAAAAGTTGGTGAGGTGAGAATGTTGTACAGAAAAATGAAATTAGTTTTAAGTCTGCTGGGCACAAAAAAACAGAGCCTAAAGCGATATGCAGATTGCATCACACACTGGGGCTTGTATTCAAATTAGGGTTTTATGTGGAAAAGGTTGTTTTATATGCAACGACTTACAAATCCTGCTGGAGCCTTCTTCATCCATTTACTGCCTGTCTGAATCCAACAATCAGTCATTTACACTGTACCAAGTCTGAGTCTAAAAGGGTTTTACAGTTAATTTCCTAATGCTGATGTATGAGTACCGTGCATGGTTTCTGACCCAGCCAGCTCTAAATCTGCTGTTTGGATGCATCCTGGAGATGATTTATTTCTATGTTAATGCCCTGTGGAGGAACATTTGCACTCCTTCCAGCATGTTATTAAATTGCTGTGTATTTCATGCTGAGTACTGTAATGTCGCAACAGGAAGCATCCCTGCGAGCAAGGCCACGCCATCACGCCAAATAGTATTATCATCTCTATTTATTATGTGGAGTAAGAGCTGCTGACAGAACTTTTTTAATGTCACTTCAACACTGTGATGATAGTTGAAAAATGACATCGGTTAAATTTAATCTTTTATCAAAAAGAAACAAGATCTAATTTTTAAGTTTAATTCTTTTAATTCTGATAGTGTTAAAATTTTACTTTTGATACAAACCATATGTACAGTCCACACATTACTGACCATATACAAGCTCAATACATTTGCTTATATGTGCAACACTATGATGATAGTTTGCAGGCAGGTGGTCTGAAGAATAAAAAGCAAAGCCAGGCTTATTACTCAAATGAGGAAATGTTTTTGTAATTGTGTTTTAGGACAGGGGTGTCAAACTTTTCAATGCAAAGGCATCCCAAACAGCATTAGCTTCTGGCTGGGGGCCAGAATGTATATAATGTATTTTCTTATTTTCACTATTCAATAATTATTACATTTGTTTAGCATAAGAAAATATTCCTACTGACTAATAAACTTTTCAACAAACTTTGACAGATAAGAGCAAAACAAAAGAAAACCTCTTTCATGTGTGTGTGTGTGTGCATTCGTGTATGTGTGTCTGGAAGTGACAGAGATTACACTAGTGGGACACTAGAGTGTCCAGACAGAGGATGCATTTCGGGTAATCTTGGCCATTTTTCTGTATGGCTGTAAAGCCATACCCTAATGTATGCTGCATCATATTTTAGGATTTTAGCTGGCTAAGAGTTCATAGGTTTTTTTGCAGCAGTGTCCTCCACGGCAGGCCAGTTGGTCTGTTCTTTTGGTCTATTTGTTGTCAAATATCTGTCCATTTTGCACAGCTAACTACATGCTAGCTCGAGAAGCAGAGCAGCCTGATCACCACCGGTAAGCATCCGGCCTGATGCTGCTGTGAGGAAACAATATCAGCATTATGGGGATCCATCCACACCAGGGGCCAGTCCACCCATGTCTAACAGCGGCAACCACCCCCATCAGGACAGACCGGGGCCCACACCACAGCCAAAAGGCCGCAGTGCAGGGCCCCCAGCCACCCCGAATAGGTGCAATCACCACGACAGCAGCCCCCAGACCGAGCAAGGAAAACCCCTCGGCGAGTAAAACACTGGAGTTAAGATTAAAATTAAACAACCTTAAGAACAATAAGAACAGCTAAGAATGAATGAATAAATAAATAAATTAATAAATAAATAAGTAGTACAGCTGAATAAAATGAAAATAAAATAACGTGAATTAAAATTATGTAAAATAATTTAAGATCAAATAAATTTAGTTAAAAGCTAGGCTAAAAAGGTAGGTCTTAAGCCTCTTTTTAAAAACATCAACGTTCTCTGCAGCCCTGAGGCTCTCTGTCAGACTGTTCCACGGACGAGGGCCGTAACAATGGAAAGAGGCCTCACCGTATGTCTTGGGCCTCATCCCTGGAACAACTAAAAGGCCAATACCAGAGGACCTCAGGGTCCGAGAGGGTTCATGACTTAAAAGAAGGTCTGATAAATAAGATGGCCCAAGACCATTAAGACATTTATAAACTATTAAAAGAACCTTAAAATCAATCCTGAAACGCACGGGGAGCCAATACAGCGATTTTAAAACTGGTGTGATGTGTTCCCGCCCTCTGGTCCTTGTCATAACACGTGCCGCTGAGTTCTGAAGTAGCTACACTTTACACTAAATAAAAAACACAGCAGCTCCTCACTGCAGCTAGTTGCACAAAATGCTGATAAATTCAGTAAGAAAGTCTAAATTAAGAGATGGAGCAGAATAACAGAAAGACAATTATCTGTAACTTAAAAAAAATCTATAATACAAAATATAAAAGGATATAACAACAAAAGGTGCTAATGCTTTTCAATGATGTCTTATATCTTGAACCTCCATTGTCACTTTGTCTCCCTAAATACCATCTTTCAACATCACCCAAAACAATTATTGGTATATTGTTCTGTGAAGGAGGTTATAAGGATTGTTTGTTTTCTAACAATTTCCATTCAGTTCTTTTTCTGATGCTGGTATGCTGGCAAAACGCTGTTCTCTACAGTCAAATCTCATCTCCCTTTCGCTTTGTTACACGACTAATAGTCATGACTCAGTTTGTTTCATCAGTCCATTGCATTTACCTGTACAAGATCAAAGAATAAGCTAGCAAACTATATCTCATAACATCTGGTGAGAGATCGAAGTGGACAAAGAAATGAAGAAGTGGCTGAATGTCAGCTCCAACGTCCCCAAGAGCCATTTAAATATGTGCTGCTTCAGTGGATTCTCCTCAACCACATTTTTCTGATTTATAATAGTTTGAGATGAGATTTGCTGGTTTAGGTTGAATTCTCCTATTAAGCTGAAAAAAATAGTCATTTTCATTTCTCCACATTATATGCACAAAAAGTCTTGTGAACACACTTTGCATACACTTGCAGGTATATGTTCCTACCTGAGGCATACTGCAAAGGTTATGAAAACTGTGGTTTAGACAAAGAGGCAGAGTAGATTGATTGAGTGGTGGTATATTCTCACTCACCTGGGGTAGCTGTTTGGAGATGCGCCTGAAGACATGGTAGTATAGGTCCCAGGCCTGAGTCAGATCTTTTACATTTCCAGAACGCATGTACTTCCTGCACCAGTCCTGAGCCTCCATCAAATCCCTGCCATAAGCCTGCAGCATGAAGACAAATACAGGTGTGGAGTCACTTAAGAGGAGCTAAATGATAAATGAGGAATTTGTATTCAAGCATCACTTCCAGAGCAGGGAAGCAGCAAACACATTTTAAAATTAATCAACTTAATCTGTGACTAACTTTTCGCATTTAAATTGACAAACTATCATGCAAATCTACATCACAGTTTCTGGTGTTTGCTCATTTAAACATCATATGAAGACAGCACATACCTGGTTAAAAGAGGTTTCTTTGAGTGTCTGTGGTCCCCTCTCCATCATGGCATGCAGAGGTTCCAGCACTGCAAACATGCCCTTCACGTTGCGCTCACCAAAGTAAAGACGTGACGCTTCCTCAAGTCCCTCATGCCACATTTCGTGCCACAATATAGCCACTCTGATGAGCTCCTCGCTCACCTGGTTGAAGAAAGACAAAAGATAAAAGGTCAGACTGCTCCTTAATGTCAGTTTTACAGCATAGTTCTTAGCATTCAAGTCTCTTTTTTCATAAAATACATTTTCCAAATAATACTTTTGAAAGATAACATTACAAGGATAACAACTTCTTGATCTGTAATAAATTAGTATATTAGATCAGCTCATCCATGTACAGAAAGAGACTAATACAGAATGAAGATTTTATCTGTTAGGGTGATTAGAACTGGTCCAGTCTCTACCATCATGGCTTGCTGAACCAGGGTGTTGCAGTGTTCACACATGTTCTTCAGGATCTTGTTAGCAGCATTATGACGGGCAGTGGTGGTGGACTTGGAAGCCACAGTCAGTGGGTAGATCAAAGCCTGGAGGTGAACAGAGAGCAAACACTGATTACCTGCTGGTAATGCTGTAAGAAACCTTAGAAAATGGGGTCTTGGAAATAATGACAATAAAAACCTGTGGCGGTGTAAGCACACATACCTGAGGGTGATACCGTCCAATGTCTGTTAATAGTTGGTGAATGAGACGACCCACCAAAGCCCGAGGGGTGTCAATTCGAGCTATGAGCTGAGGGATCACCTGCAAAGGCAGAGAGCAAATTGGAAAATATTTAAGCTTGTAACCTGTGTTAATGTGCAATATACTGTACAATGTAGCAGACACAGGAAGTGTTCTTATAATAACGAATACACTTCTTTTTATTTCTTTTTGTTTTATGTTTTTTTAAACGTGGATTGCGCTTTTACGTTAAATACAGCCTTCCCTGTAGTTGGCATTATTTTGTCTTTACAGCTAGGGCCAACACCATGTCAAATAAATATGTGCATGTGCTTTACCTGTAACCAGGTGTCTATTTGAATGGTCTTGATGCCCTCCACCAGAGCTTCATTCACTTCAGGCCAATGTCCATAGTCAAACCACAGAGTCAAAACCCTACAAGTTAGAAAATAAAGAAATGAATGAATGAATGACAATCTTCTCCCTTCTGATTATCATCTGTGGTTATAGAGGACAATCCTAATTGGCCACTAGAGGTCACCCTATACTCAGTTAGCATCTCTGCTAGCTGTCCATGAATATAGAACGTTTGGTTCTTCAGAAATCTTGCTCAGTATGTGTGATAGTCATTTAACTCACCTAAGGGTGTCCTGCAGGTTATTTCCTCTGGATAAGGAAATGGAGCGGAAGAAACCTTGAACAGCAGGTACAGTGTACAGAAGCAGAGTCTTTGAGAGGTCCTGCAGAAGGGAAAGAATTTACACTTTTTAATGCACGGCAGAAAGAAAAAGATGTGAGAAAACTGCAAGAAAAGGAAAATGAATGGCATCTTGTGGATTTTCTGTGACTCTCACCTCATTGACCTTTTTCTGGCCCGGTGAAGGCACAGGACTGTGATCCGTGCTGTCCACCTCACTGTCACTGTTGCTGGCTTCACTATTCGCACTAGCACCGCTTGCGTGGCGCAGCTTCTTCTTCTCATCACGTCCTTGGTTCTGGTGTTTGTAGTGCAACACTGCCTCAAAATTCATCACAGCCCAGGCGTGCCAGGCCTGTCAAAAGATGGCAAAAACAATCTGAAAATGACTCTCTAACAGCAAGTAATTTGAAATCACTTTCACATTTGTTTGTAATGTAATATTCCAGCTTTTATAAGACATATCTTCCAGGGGGCTGTAATTTAAGATCCAAATATACAATTTTGGTGTTTGCTGCGTTATGTAACCAGCTATTAAAAAGCTGAAAGCTAAACAGAGTTGGTGAAGATGGATGGGGAAAGGGCATGTAACTATAGAGACATTTGTTCCTGCAGCACATGCATGATCAACAAAAAACTGATTTGCTGACTATTATCACCTTAACAAAAGATGAATTAACATGCACAGCTATTTAATAAGCAAAATAAATGAGCCATGAAAACTGAAAAACAAAATGTTAACATTTATCCTTGAAGTACAATAAAATGGGGGTCCAATGTGTCTGGGAAATCGCTTGCTGACACAGCTGGGATTCCACAGCAGCCAAATAGAAGTCAAAAGTGGAAGGTTAAATCTGAGAAGGGAGGTCTAACCTTGTACCAGTTGCGATCATGCTCAGTGGAATTGCTGTAATACTGCAGGACTTTAGGGATGGTGCTCTCATTGATGCCCTGCAGACTGAGCTGCCACTCCCCCAGCTTCAAGAAACATCTGCATGGACATAAAGGGGAAACAAAGGGAGATTTAATCTGAGATAGCTGACATTCATTCATTTTATTTACAGAAAACAGTAGCATTAGTTAAAATACTTCATTTTGTTTGGTTAATAATAAAATTATATAGTTTCTGTCAGAAGTCAATGTCATTAACAGCAGTTCTACTAAGGAGAGAAATTCAATGACTTCATCAGTAGGCGGGAAACAACCGTACTACTGAGACAATATAATGACTTTAGAGGGATACTTATGTTGTCATTCCTTGTAAGTGTTTGGAGTGGTTTTCTGTAAATCCAAGGCCCAAGGGTGGCTTGCTTAAAAGACATTGCATAATCATATAAGACTTGGAAATCTTACAGGAATTATTAAATATACTACAACTTAAGGCAGTGGATCATTTACAGTATATGCTGACAAGTTGTAGGATCACATGTGGAGATTTTCAATTATCCAATCCAATTTTCCTTCCACTTAAGCAGACATTGAACATCCCTGAGGACTTCGCTCCATCCATCACCTACAAATACTGAACATTTACAAGCAAGAGTCATTTCAGCAGATTTTGGCATAGTTAGGGCATATAACTCACAGAAGTTCACCAAAGCAAGTAAACAGAAAACACCCTGCGCTTGATCCATCCATCAGTCCTTTGAATACTGTCTGCAGTGTACCTTCAATAAATTTCCTTTTGCCATTACACAATTTACTTTGAGCACAAAAGTACAGTCTGGGTTCAGAGCATTTACGCCAAACTGTTTTCAAGATCTTTTACTGGGTTCAGCTTTTTCAGACAATGTGTAAAAGTTGGAGGACAGGGTGTCTAGGGGCTCTTGAGACGACAAGTTTATTTAGGCCACAGATGCCAGAGTTATTTATCTCAAGTGAAGCATCGGTGAAATTTCACTGGATTCTTTCAGGATGGAGTGGAGGTGTCTGTGTGTGACTGCATGTAGTCTAAGTGAGCAGTCCAGGTGTGCTCCATACCATGTATTCACAAAAGTGTGTGAGAATGTCTGGAAAGAAACCATCCTGACTGACATTATACAGGTGTTTTCCCCTAACACGCATTCCTCAGATAGTAAGAGTCACTGTGTGGAGGATGCAAAACTGAAAGAAGCCTCTTCTGTCTGTTGTCACGCTTGTGTCTAGTCATGTTTGATTTATGAGATGGGAGGATGCAGATGACTGCTATATGTCGGTGCATATGGCCAGATGACACTCCAGTGTGATTTACTGTACCTGGGATTATACCTGTCTGATCCTATGTCACACCTCTTGTGCTTCTTGAGTTATTTAACCTACATGAAAAATAATGCACTGCAGACAAATGCTGTAAAAAAGATAATCACCTTCTGTTCACAACAGGAAGGCAGATGACTCTCTATCCTAAAGGGAGCTTTAGATGCCCTCCTCCAGTATTCTGATGAGCCAAAAAGCACGCAAAAAACATGTTTTATGACTTTTATGTCATTCCAAGCAACTTTCAGAATTATGAAATTTTCCATTTTCTACTAACTGCATCATATGTTTCTATGTATCATATGTTAGTTATTTGAATGTCAAGTTTTTTTTTGTGTGTGTGTTTTTTTTAATCGCTGGTTGTGTTGATAAGTGTTTCAACAGATTTCAGGCTGAATCTTTTCCAACAGCGAGGTGAAGTGATGATAGTGGAAAGTTGTTGTGGCTGTGCCAGAGCACAGCACCCACTGGAAGAGGTACAGGAGCACACCAACAGTTCTGTGGAGGAGACACACCTGGCAATACCTTTACTGCCACGTGTATAGCCAAAAGGATCCTTTTATTGAGGGGTTTGAGGTGAGAAATTTAGAAAATCTGGGCAGTCTTTAGATAGACTACAGGACACCAGTAGACTTGTAAAAATTGCTATGTCACATTGGGTCATTCTTATGGAAAAGAGGCTAAATGCACTTCGCATGAACTCTGTGTGTTTACAACATGAAGTAAGAAAATATATGAGGCTGCTTTTTCCTTGCTTCAGCAAGCTGCTATTTGCTTTCTCTGCCATGCCACAGTGAGAGTACAGAGACTGGCAAAACATAATAAATTCTTAGTTGGATGAATGGTTATGTGTAATGAAAAAACGCAACTTGAATGGTAAAAGCACTGAAAAATTTAAGTTCTGGAACTTAATTTTCCTTCCTTTTCTCTTTCCTGTCTATAAAGGGAACTCAGCAAACTTTTTAATTATAACAAATTATAAGAAAGGGTATGTCAACACTTAATTTTCAAAGTAGACACAGGTCTTAGGAATAACATTAATTATGCTTTAGAGCAATTATTTGTAACCATTAGAGACAGACTGCACAATACCAGACAGCTTAACCTGAGGAAGCCATATGCAATTAAGCCAGTATCAATTCTATTGTTGACACCTGCACTTTTCCTCTTTAACATGTCCAAAGCTGTTAGAAGAGCCACGGCCTTGTGCCTGCAGAAAGAGACAGACCTGGCCATCAGTTTGTGGAGCTCCTGTTTGCGCTGATGGTCCTCTGCTGCGATGGCGTGTTGCGCTTGTTGCTGTACACCCTGAACAAAATGTTGCATGTGCTGGAAGGCATCGATCTGCAGGGATACAACACAAATATCAACGGCAGGTAGAGACTGGTGTCACTGCAACAATTCTGTTGGTCTGTGGTTTGGATCATTATGAAATGACTTTGTTACTAACAGACAGCTATAAAACTGTTTAGCACACTTGAATCTTAAATTTTCTTGATTGATTGGGTAGCATTTATGTCATTGTCACTGGGTTCACCAATGCCCCCCCAGAGAAAATCTAACTGAATAATAACCTGACTAATTGACTATCCACAGAAAGTTTTTACTCAATAATAGTACAAGGGGGATCAGTAACAGCTCACATACACTCACACCACAGAACAATGGAAAACAGCAAAATTGTCTTTTTTCTTTTAGGTCAGCCTATGTGTGTATTTCCTTTTTCCTGCTTTCTCTGTCATATAGTGCAGCTGTTCCTGGGAACAGCAATGCTCACACTTACCTAAGTTCCCTAATGAGAACCACAGTCTGGAACTGCAAACACTATTCAGCACCTGGCAATAAATGTGGGTGTGTTTGTGTGTGATTGGGGAAGTATATATTCTGTGTCACTGGGTGTATGCGGGTGTGTGTGTGGTGGACAAATGGCAAAGGGCACAGCAGTTAGCAGTTTAATCTCATGCTGCTTTGGTAACACATAGTTTGAAACATTAAATATAATGTTAGGTCACCACTGCTGGATGATGTAGAGCATTCCTGAGTGGGATGCTGGGCCAAAGAAACCATAGCTGTTTCTAAAGAACTTTTATTAGCAGTATGATGTTGAGTTTGCTCCTCCCACTGTTGCCATGGATACTGAAGATCACTGACAGCATTAATAACAGTCTAGTACTAAATTACTCTTACATCTCAACAGACATGCAAAAGAAACAAAAGCTCCAAACCTGTCAAATTACACAACACAAAGAGGAAAGGTGTCTTATGAGCAGGACAATCCCAAGTTACACTCTGCACATGTTAAAGCAGCATATAAAGAGTAGAAAAGAGTTAAAGAGACTATTTGCTAATCACTGCTTTGTGATTATTTTTAACACTTTTCTTGCCATTCTAACTTTATTTCTAAATGGCTTTGCATGCAAAATCTGATCTCAAAAGGAATAAACCAATGCATCATAAGGAAAATATTGATGTAGTACTCTGCTCGCTGGAGTCCTTCCGAAACATGTTTAGCAGACAATTCGTAAATGTTTGTTAACTTAAGCAGTAAAATAATAACATCTTTGATTATAGTTATGAAACTTGCTTGGGAAAGATTTCATGGCCCAGTTGAGGACAGAATTGCCTCCAGGCGGGCTGCCTTCACTGACTTTTATAGGAGTTTACAAATTGATAAAACAGGGTTCATTAGATTGTTAATAAGGACTGTTCAAAGCATCCAATCACTGATTTTTGGATAGCAGATAATTATCCTCCTGTTATGAGAAACAGAATCATTTATTTGGATTTACATACCAGAAGTGGCCAACTGGCACATGCACATACAATATTCACCCTGTTTTAGCTGTTAGTCTTGGGTCTCTACCCATTCCTTAAGGAATGATCTGGATCTTTAGGTGCTAAATGTTCCACAACGAGTTTTTATACAACGTAAAACTGCAGACAGACAGAAAATGATACCATGAGAACTCTAAGATCAGAATGGAACAAAAAATTTCCAAGGACTTGCCAGCAAAGTCCCCCTTGGATTACCCATGAAGGAGGTTTTGAACCATTTTGTATAATTAATTTTTAACAATTAAATTATTTATTATATTTTGAATGATTAAAGAATCTGACAACTATAAACCTGTGATGGAAGCTGCAGAATCAGGTCAGACTTTTTGAAGATATGTTTTTTTAGTGACACCTTTCACCATTCACCATTTTCATGTTGTGATTTGATAAACTAAGAAAAACTCATTATAGCTGCCTTGATCGCAAAAGACTGTTACTATGACAACATTGCATGTGGCAGTCATCTTTTTACGCAGGCTGCAATTTCATTTTCCTGTTACAGTCTGTTGCTGTAATCATCTTTAATGCAGTTTTCTTGGCAACAATATATTTCAGATTTTAAATTCAAGCTTATGTTATTTTATTCAGCAAATTTTATTTTTAACATAAAAATGTCATTACTCTTTAAATACAGTAACTCTCCTTTTCATGCAGCTTTTTATGTCTGATGCTTCATACAAAGATGATAATCAGACTTGCAGACATTTTGCAATCTGTAGTTAATAAAACTTATCAAGAGCCATAAGAGAAAAATAAAGAAAAAATGGTCTTACCTTGCGGGCACTCTTCCACATGTACTTCATGTATGCGTATGTGACATGTGGGTGGGTTGTTGGCAGTGGGTGATCAAGTTGTTTGGAGGGATCGACGCCCAGAAGGAGCACCAGCGTCTTATGGGCAAGAGCCTAGAATGATGACATTAGTGTCAAAGGGACAAGAAGTAACTGAACTGAATATTTTATTAAGAACTGAGAGAATGGATCAAGGTTAAATTTAAAATTTTGGTTATAAAAAAGAATGAAATGCATATTATATTGTGGAAAATAATTCAGTTCATGATAAGGTTAACTATGCTTGAGGTTACGTATTAAGGGTCTGTTTTGGGGTAGACGGCTACTTTCTGTAGTCAGGACAAGTTGACCCTAGAGAGATAATCTGAGGAGGAGGCAGCATGTTTTTCCTTTCTGAGACAGGATGTCTGTTCACGTGCAGAAAGAAATCCAGCAAGGACGGAGGAGGTTGTTTATATCTCAGTGTAAGTGAACCATACACACATGACCTGCCTGGCAGAAGCAAGAATTCAGTTCTTGCATCCCATCTTTCATGCTTCTCCTCAATCAAGCTGATGTATTGTAATAATTGTAATTGTAATAATTTTCTTCTGAACCCTAAAGTCTCAAAAGAGTTTCACAAGTTTAAAGATTTCTCGACATACAGTATATCACTCAAAACTGCACTTTTTTTCCATCTCCTACACATCACATTTTTGGCATAATTGCTGGTTCTAGCAAAAAATGACAGGAAAAGTGGGTTCCAGCAAGCTGGCAATTGTGCCAATATACATGTATGTGTTTAAAGGAGACTGCTCGCCATCTTCAGCAAACAGTGAGGTCAAAGATAGAAAAGAAGCACTGCTTTGATTTGCAGTTCAGGTCTATAAACAATGAGATTGAGGGTGCCATGTTCAAACACATTGAAATTTCAGTCACAGCTGAAGTTCATGGCTGCACTCATTGCTTAACGTCTCCTTCCTGATGAACATCACTGAATTAATTAGCTATGACTGATCACTTCACAAACCCAGTTCCAAAAACGTTGGGATGCTGGGTAAAATGTAAACTGTAAACAGAATGCAATGATTTGCAAATTTCATTAACCCCTATTTTATCCCCAATTTTAGCCAACTTTTGTTGGCTAAGTTTTAACAGTAAGCAGAATAAAGAGAAGCTCTATACAAATATGTAAATGTACTGACCAGCCGACCACTCTTGCCACAAAGGCTGGCATATTTCAACCAGGTCCTCATGTCCTCATGAGGGCTAATAACCAGAGATCGAACCATCAGAATCCTTTGCCAATCTTCTACGATTCGTTGACAACCCTAGAAGAAAACACACAAAAATATTAATCTTTTGTTTCTCACTTAAAAGAGAGGCGCCGACTCCTTTAAAGGCAAGAGAGCAAATACACGTGAGAAAGAGATATGCTTAAAACACTAGGGGCTACCTTCACAACTCAATGTCCATGTTTTAAGCTTTCCATATGTGAGTACAGGTTCACATGCAAGAGGGGGAAAGAAATCAGTTTAGTTAAATACCACCCTCAACCAAACATCATGACAGAGCTAAGTGCTGCACAGGTTGGCAACACAGACAACACAAAGCAGTAATCTAACAATAGTGTATAATATGCTGTACAATTTGAATTCAATGAAATCTAAAGGGGGGAAAGTTGTGCACTCAGAAGCAGCAGCTTGGTGATCAGCCCACAAAAAGGAAATTAACCAGTGGATTTTCATCCTCCGTTTCCATGGAGACAGTGCAGTGAATACATTGGATAAACATCCCAGAGAACCGTGTTCGTCTGCAGAACCTTTTCCAGGTGATGTCCTTCCAGCTGACTGTGGTTTGGATATAAAGAACAGTTTGGGCTTTGAGTGAGCAGAAGTAAAGATGGCTACATTTACTACATGCCAGCTATGAACAGGATGATGAGAGCAGGTGAGGTGGTACACCTGAGAATTCATGTAGAAAGGGTTACTGGCTACAGACGCAATGAGTAGATGATTTTTAATGCAGAGGCAGCGGTCAGCGTGACACTTCCATGTCCAGATGAGAACATTCCCTTCTTCCACCAGGTTGTGATTGTTGTTCTCCGACTAACACGAGTGAGGACTGTTTAGTCTTTTCAGATGTTTCAGAGTAGATCTGCCATCAGATCATGTAAAGTAAATCGCTAAATCATTTTAAAATTGTTGTAATGTGTATTCTCCCTCATATTTTTGACTGCTCCTATATTTTTACTGCTCCTTTTGCTTTAACAAGATGTATTAAATGAATTAATGTATTATATTCAGACATATGTCTTGCCCTTTTAAAACACCCAGAAGACATTAATTTATCAGAACTGAATCTACACAGATGAACAGATCATTTATTTGATTTTGGAATAAAAACATACAAACAATAAATGCTTAATTTTAATTTTAATAACAACAAATACAATTTTTTTAGTATGATTGTGTACTTGCTGCTGACAGCTTGTAAACTCATAGATTTTAATCCATCCATTTGTAAAATGGCTGCATGAACATTTAACGATAGGGACTTTGGAGTCATGGCGGGTGTAGGAACTTAAACCAAACACAAGGTGAACACCAACATCTCAGACTAAAACTGGTGGCAACGCATCTAAACTCGAACTTCATTCATTGTTCAGCAGATTGTAACGAACTAAGTTATTAATTAATTAGTGTTTCTGCATCGTAGCGGCTCTTCACTTCTCTCGTGGACGTTTCTTTTCAGCGTGTTTTAGACGTGTTTTTAATAAAGTGAACTAGTGAGAAACCTCAAAGTGTAGATGCTTTAACATGCTACGTGGATGGTAATTAAGACATTTTAGTCTGGATTTAACAGCAAGAAATGCACACATACATGACAGGATAGAAGTACAAATATCATTTCAATAAAGGAGCAAATCCATATCAGTGAGCTGCATCATGGTGGTCTAACACAGTGGTTCTCAAACTAGGGGTCATGAGATCATTTCTAGGGGTTGCCAGATAATTGTGAAAAAAATATATATCCTACATTTATCAAATAGATTTGGGATTTTTACAAGGGCTGTCAAAATGAAACCATTAATAAAGCGATAAATCTCTGAAATTAGCACCTTAATTTCTAACACATTAATACATAAACAAAAAAGTTAGTAAACATGCCATATGAGAAATCTGAATTTGACATCTCCATGAGAGAAGCTGATTTTGGGCATGTAGGTGCCTTGTCACTGTAGTGAATCACCAAAAACCACTTTATCCATCTTATTTATGAAGATTCTGACAGTTTTCCAGCCTTACGTTTACAGGATGGCTGCAAGATGGTCCATTAATCACAAAGTCGTCGCTTCGGGGTTGAGAACACCAACGTCTGTTTTCTTGGGGGTCGTGGCTCAAAAAGTTTGAGAACCACTGGTCTAAGATACGTATCATATGACTAAAATGTAGAGGAGTACTTTTGTTGCAAGTCATTCCACTTTTTCCCGAAGTCTAATCAAATATTAGACAGATTTCCAAACAGATGTAATAAATAACATATTTAAAAAATATCATTGACTACTGCTTAAAAGCAGTTATGGTTGACAAGCATACGTGGAGCATTAGAGTGAAAGCCATTATTTCAATTAACAGATTATTATTATTATTATTGCAACAGTAATCTTGAAAAACACAAATCAACATCCAAAACTCAACAAAAACCTTCAGGAAGGAGAAGCAGTGTGTGTGTATACGTCACCCTGAAGAGGAGACACCAGTGTAATTACTTACTGGCTGATGGTTGTCTGAATGTTGCACCCCAGAGACACAGAAGCAGAGCAAAATGTGGTAAAAACAAGAAAATAAATGTGGAAGTCTGGGACACTCAGATATGATGGTGAGTGAACATTTTGAAAGACTTAAAAATGTTCTTAATTCCTTGTTACAAATTTCTAATAAGACCTTGTATGAATAAATAAATAAAAAAAAAAACTAATCTAATTAGGCCAACTGTTATATGTTTTGGCCCTGATTAGGTTTTTTGTATTGGCCACTACAAGACTTTTTTTTTTCTCATGAAAATTCTACTTGAACCACTTTCAAAATTAAGCTTCTTTTTTTTTAGTTTTAGTAACTTTTACTTTTTACCAAATTTGTAGGGCATTAAACCTTTTACAATCTCTAATATAAAGAACGATAAAAGAATAATTGTATAAAGAGCAGCTTGCAAAAATGAATCAGAAGATATCTGTTAAATGTCAAAGATCTTGGGAAATGCTTACATAAATAAAGCAGAAGAAGATTAAGTCCTGATGTCTTTTGTTATTTGATAATGTGTTTGTTCACAACGGTGCAAGAAATCACTCTGATACATTTACAGAGAGACAGTGGGACACTGTTTTCACACACCCTTTACCATCTGTCTCGAGATTGTTAAAGGAAGAAAAGAGGGCTATAGGGGCAGGACAGTGACTCCTCTACAGATGTGTGAAGTTAACCTCCAGTAAATCATGGCTGGGAGACACAACCTAACGGGTGCTGCAGTCCCAGCACTAATGGGCCATTATGAGGCCAGCCGCTTTGCCCGGAAAGACCTCTCCTAATTTCTAATATCTCCCTTGCCCAACCTCAATCACGGCTTTTACTATGTAAAAGTCATCATGATTAATTTTACTGCCTAGTAAAATGAAAGGTCAAGTTAATTTCATGGAAACCAAAAAAATAAGAGACCAAGAAGTAGCTGATTCATTCTGAAGCAAAACCAAAGCGATTGTAATTTACAATGTTTCAATTCAAAGATTATTAATGTTATTCCATCTGTTAGGATTTCCATTGCATCAGCTGTTCCTCATGGCATGACGGTTTGAGAGAGATTTTATTTTTATTGTTTGGTGCAACTAGTCTATGAAGATCATCCATCCTTTACCTTGTGATCTAAGTTTGTTTCTTCTTTTTAAAAAGCGAAAGTTAAATTATTGTCATTGTTATTTGTAGTAATCATTTGCCCTTTTTTTATGCAGCTAGATCAAGAGCAGTCTTCATTTTGGTTTATTTCTACCAACATTTCCCACTGTGGCCTTCTGAAGCAGAAGGAATTAACCCATGAGGCTACAGCCCCAGGAAACAATTTGCAGTGTGTGTTGGGCTGGAAGCAGTCGCCATATGGTCAAAATCTGCATGCAATGTAGTTGCAGCCGATTAAGATGTTCATTTTCAGCTTCATCATGCATTTGTATGAATTTTCTTAAGAGTTATCTTGGTAACTGCACAAAGTAAGGTGTCACAAGATCACAGAATCCGTTTTGCAAGGCTTATAGTTCAGATAAGAGTAAATGGTGGATAACAGGAAAAGAGCCATTTCTCAAAGGGAATATCCCTAAATGGTTTTGTTTTCATCAAATAAGCACACCTTTTTGATCAAACAGAACTTTTATTTTTAAGCATCTAAGCCTGATCATGACTTAAAGGAAGCAAAAAGTTAAGATCTAAATAAATTGTGGCTCATATCAGATATATATATTTTTTTTAATTAAAACACAACTTTTCTCTGTATAATCAGATTCATCTTTTGACAACAAAATAGAAGACATTGATATAAGAAAAAGCCCAATTCAAACCAATCTCTGTCACCTGGGTTGTCTACTAAAAACAGGAGTAATGTGGTGTTATTGTTTACAGCTGCATTTAGTAGAGAATGATATAGTTTAGCCTTGGAAGCAGTGAACAAGTGAAAACATCAAAGAACCACAGCCTGGACAGCGTGGAGGTCTCAAACAACTCTGCTAGTGGAAACGCTGAGTTTATTCACACAAAATACACAGGAAGCCTGCATGAGTCTTTTATCTGGTAATTTGTCATTATTCACAATGTCACAATGCCAAAGTTTTCTTTGATCTGTTTATAACATAGTTCTTCCCTCAGAAACCATGGCTTGGACTCCACCTGGTTTCTAAATCAGTGCAAAATTTTATTTTGATCTGAGCTATGCATACACAAACTCAGAGAGGCAGCCATATAAACACCTGTCAAAACATGCAGCATATGTGATATGTTCCCATTTATGTCATATGTCAACAGATGTGACAGTTCCTACTTGAATGGGTTGTCACCAGGAGCACACACAAATGGAAAGGCTGACTCCAGGACAGATTTACAAGGTGAAAACTGTACTAGCTTCTCTACTGTGGACGGTAATAAATATTTTCCTGCTGTGGGAATGTGCTGAAACTGAAATTACACAAATTTTTATGAGTTCAACTGAATTTTTAAGGCTGATCAGGAATTACCATTTCTTGTGAAACTTATCTCATAATTAACTTTGCTGTTGATACAAATACAAAAAAGGGCACCATATCTGGGCACCATGTGACTCTTACTTTAAAATAATAAATACCATCAATATTTAGAAAAAAAAAGCAAAACAAAGGGGCTAATGATGCCCTAGTCACTGCGATCTGTGTACAGTATGTCTCTGCATGCCCTCATAGTGGATGTTTTCCATTAGTAACAGTAGCTTTTCCAACATCTGCTTTACATTGTAGTTGCTATTGCACACTTAAATGTGTAGATTTGTGTGTCTACATCATGTGCTATAGTTACCTGAAGCCTCTCCCACCATGTTTCCTTGATGATGCCCCTCCTTTCTGGCACCAGCTTATGCTGGATTACTTCCTCTAGCTCTGACAGCATCTGACAAGACACCATGGCCTGGAAAACAAGTACAAATGCATACATTTACATTTATTCACACATTTATTAGTACAGTTAAAACATTATAACAGGACAAGCTTAAGCAGTTTTGGCCTTACAAGGTTCATTATCCCCATATCAAGAATTTGTTTAAGTCATTACCTTTTGTAAACCAACGTGCAGAATCTAAATCCTCTGAATCTCATTAACCACAGTATGTGCATTAGTTGACTGGGACTGATTGGTTCTCATGAAAATATTGTTAGAAAACATCTGTGTTAGAGGAAAACTGCTGCTTTTTGTTTTAAGCTCTTGATCTGAGTCAGTGTTTGGATAGCCACATGTGTATTTGATAATGAAATAGGAGTAGAGACCATTGTTTTGACTTTCAGAGAATGCGGGTTAGATTTACATTTTTATATAATTACGGACAATATTTTGTTGCTATGACATAATCCCACCACACATGAATGGTAGGAAAAACTAGACATACAAGTGAAGTCAGACTTTGATTTTTTTTTTTTCTTTCTTTTACCATTTCAGAGGAACACTTACCCCATAAGCCCGACTGTAGCTCTCTCCAGCCATGGCTGTCAGCTCAGCATCCAGAAGGTCTCTTGCTTTGTCTATACACTACATGTTGACCAAAGAAAAAAGGAAAAGATATTAACAGTATTGTGTTAAAAATATGGCTACATAATCAAACTAAATTAGGTTAACCAACAGAACTTTTCATCCTTGCAGATGTACTTATCTCAAAGTTAAAGCTAACCAGCATTAAAAGTAGCATTTCTTCAAGTTAGCGTGACCCCAGAATGTTCCATCATAAAACAATACAGTTTCTGTAATATTCCCTCATCAGAACTAGCTTGATTTGGACACATGCCAGGAAATAAAACACTTTGCACAAATAAACGAAGGTGTTACACCTTGTTGCTCACGCCCATCTCACTCTAAAGCTGACAATCTGTAAAGCAAAATGATTCAACACTGCTGACTGCCAAATGTTTCATAAAGAGAAGTAAATGAAGTGTTGAGAGCAACAGTGCAAGTTATGTAACCATGTTTTTGGATGTGAGATGAGCATCACAAAACAGGCTAAAATGTGTGCACATTTAAAAACAAAAAAGAATTTTATAATGGGACTATTCATCATTTATTTCTGCCAAGACGAACATAAAACTATAAAATCTTTCATGATGTTCGACCAACTTTTAAAGTACATTCACTCCCCAAAAGCTTCAGCTTCCTCATTTAGCTGCTGGCTCATTTGTACGATTTTAACTTTTCCGTCTTTCCTCACCAGAGCCGAACTTCTCTACATTTATAGATACTGTAGACATTCAATCACCAGTTAGCACCCCGAGGAGTAGAAAAAACAATAACGGAGAGAAATAGCTGATACAGAGTAATAAAAGGGACAAACAATGACACAAGAAGTGTGGATGAAAGTCTGCTGATTTCTTGGCCTTCTTCAGCCAATGTTTTTGGAAACTGTTATTAGTGGGATGATAAAATGAGGGAGAATGACTGAGGAAGCTCTCTGAGGCCAGGACACACAGCTGTTTCAGACTGACTACCACCAATTATTTTTTTCACAGGGTGGGAAAGGAGCTATGGCGTGCCAAAACACCTACTGAAGCACGCACAACAAGAGGTGGGTTATGGGAGGGTGGTTGGTACGAGGTGACAATGAGGCTGCTTCTTTATAGTCTCCACACAGTTACAGTCCTGTTTACTCCTGAATTACTGTGCTGGGGCCTCACTGGAAATGTGCAGTCCAGACGACTCCTGATAAATGCAGTGTCTGGCTTCTGGCAGCACAAACAACAACTCTCTCAATCTCCTATTCTCTTACACAAAGGTTGCACTTGTGTACATAGGATTAGGATCCAGTGATATCTCTTTGTAACGGCAATGTGGCATTGAATCCTGTTTGTTTAAGTTTCCCTCTAATGAAAGCTTTGGGCCTAACCATTAACAAAGGCCAAATGTAATGTGAAGTCTAAAAAGGGGTACTGACTTGTAAAACCCACCAGACACTTTATAAATCAAACACCCACTTGAGGACTGGATACAATGTGAATCTTGGCACAGCTGACTGCTTTACTGAGGGAATCATGATCAGAGTAACAACCCAAACATTGAGATTTATAAAGTTAAGCAATCTGAAACCTTTCACACACACACCGAGACTCATGGAGCACATGTCTAGTTGTTAGGTATATAGAGGGAAGAAAGGAACAGCTCTGTGGAATCAAAAGGACTGAAGTGCAAGGATTATCAACCACATCCGGAAAACTAGACTGAGCTCATGTTGACATTTAAGCTATAACCCTCCTCCATCTGCTTCTCATTCCTCTCCATCCATTGTGAGTTGTTCATTGTCAGCCTGAGTCAAAAGTCTGCTTTTCGCATTCAGCAGATGCAGAACATTAACAGAAACACCTGGATCTAATCTTGAAATTAAAGAGTGGGCTGAGGAGGTAATTGGAGGAGGGGGCATAGAAAGCCCATCTCTATGGCTTTATGGTGAAGAGGACTTGGTGTACAGGGCAAACTTTTACTTTTGTCACTGCTAAAAGTTGTGTGTTAGATGGGCTAGCATTGAGCATGACCAAATCCAGCTCCAGGCACTGTGAGCTCATCTGTGATTCCCAAACCTTCATCAAATGAGGAAAACATCACCACAAATTCCACCAGGCCTTGTTGAAAAGCAGACATGGGGACTAACAGGCCCTTGATGTGTTTGAGGCGAAATGCTGTGATGATTTAGAGTTTCAAGAGTTACATAACATTTCCACACTGGAGGCACCACGTTTTGAAAGACAAAAACAAACAAACCTGGTGCATTTTATTACTTTTAATGAAAAGTCAGAGCTGATGAGGGGAATTCAATCCTCTCTGGAATAGTATTAAAACAGTTTTATGCTATTTTACAGTGCTGGCTTCCAGTCTTTAACTTCTCATACAAAGCTATAAAGGCAAATAAAATTCCAGGGGTTGCCAGGCCAAGCCAATAGCTACAAAACATGGCTTTAATGAGAAGCCGTGTACGAACATAAACTTTCTATGTACATCTTCTCCAATGAGTAGATTACTGAATAATGGTGTAACCCACCTGCTGAGCCAATGAGAAGAGGTCCTGATGTAAGGCTAGCACTGCTCTATAAAAAGCACCATCATGCGTGTCTCTTGGAATCATACATGTGTACTCCTCCATGCTGTCCCAGTGTCCTGGAGAAACAACCATCAGACAAACAAAAAAGGAGCAAAACCAATAAAACTTAGATTTGTGGAAATGAGTATAACATTCAGTTATTAGCTAAGAACTTAAAGTTCATAAATATATAAAAGAAAAAAAAAAAGAAATTTGATAAGTCGTTACAGTAATTCATTGTTTCATATTATCATGCACAACTCCATTTACAGGTGGTCCAAAACTCTGCTGCAAAACTGCTTACTTAGACCACATTTGATCCTCACATCACCCCAGTTCTCATGTCACTGCACTAGCTTCCACTCAAAATCAGGATAGAATTTAAATTCCTCCTTCTCAAAACCTTAAACAATCTGGTGCCTCCACACATAAATGAACTTTTAACTCTTTTCTGCAGACCCTCCAACTCCTCTGGTCAAGATTTATTAATTGTCTTTAACTCTTGGCTGAGAATTTCAGCAAACTGCATTTGCTGTCCTTGCTCCCAGACTATGGAACAGGATTCCTTTAGGGGTCGGATCTGCAAGCTCTCCTGAGTGTTTTAAGTCAGAGCTGAAGACCCATCTATTTTCAAAATGGTTTTATGTCCAACCTGCAGTTATAGGCTCTAGCTTTGCCCTGTTCCACCTTGTGCTGCTATATATCATGTTTTCCTTGCTTTAATACTTTACCCTTGACTTTTCCCTGAATTTTATAGGGTTTCTGCTTAAATTGCTTTGTTATGCTTTTAATGTTGTAGCTCTTTTTGCCTGTGTTTTATGTCAAGCACTTTTTCCCCATTTTTTTAAAGGTTCTTAATGAATACAAATTACTTCCTCACTCATTTAAAGGCACTGTGCTACCTACTAAACGACTTACACCAGAAGCCTATCACAGCCGCTTAGAGCCACTCTTCAGCCATGCAGGCTTTCATAAAAACATAATGACCACTTAAACATTTTGCTTTCAAGCATCTTAAGATGGACAATCCCTCTGGGTCAGGTGTCACTTTAATGTTTACATCTAAGTAAAAAAAAAACAGGGCTCAGAAACCTTCGTAACTGTCTCTTTAATGTGACTTCTGCTTTCATCCACAGTTGTCTATTATGAGATGTTGGTGTTATGACTGGAAACCAGTCACATCAGGTATGCAAGGAGGTGGCAGGAGATGTTGCTGTTTTCATAGCTTCACTAAAAGAGAAAGGCCCAAATGCTCCATGCATGTCTTTTCCTCACTTGCACTCACCAATTTTAAGAATATGAAATAAGTTTTTATTTATTGATTAATAAACAACAGTAATATGAGGTGTAGAAATGCCTACCTAGACCCCAGGCAGCTGCAGCAGCCATGCGAGCCATCTTAGCCTGGGTTTCCTCACTGACCAGCGTCCACTCTTCACAGCACTGCTGGTGCAGCTGTCCCCTAGAAAACATTAAGAGCATTCTTCAGAAGACACCAGAAAAACCCTATGGAACATACATTGTTAATTACAGTCTAAAAACTTTGGACACCAAATTGTCAAAAGGCTGTGTTGAAAAAAAAACAACAAAAAAACAACATGTTTTAAATATAAAGGAAAAACTATATAAGGGTTAAAATATTCCTCTGGATTTAATTTAATTTAGAAAAATAAGTTATTGCCATCCTATTTGACTGAATTTGATTAGAGCAAATTTAAAAAGTTTCTTATAATGATAATGTTGAGGTTATGGAAAGCTGGTCATGAACCAATGAGCTAATAGTAATACAAACAAGTTAAGTTTTGCTGTACCAATTTAAATAAGTCAGAAGTAAACAGTCAGAAGAAGAGCCAAGAACTCCTGGCCATAGATAAAAAGGAAACTTTTTAGAGATAAGACTCAGTTTGTGTAACATCCACATTATTTATTTATTAATTTGATTGTACAGATGAACATCTTAGATCAGTGCTCTACTTCTCAATAGTCTGATAAGATCTAGTATCCTAGAAAACAGATGGATGTTCCCCTGGGGGACAACTGCATCATAGCAAGACTAATTCTTCATCAACAGAAAACAATGCATTGTCCACAGACATCTAACCAACCACATGTGTTTAACAGGCGGGATGCTGGAGCTAGCTTAGATAAAAAAATAATAATAATTTGTATGGGAATCAATGAAGTCATATTACATGTGCCTGTTGTTTAACAAAAAGTACAAAAGTTCTGCTAGACTGGCAAATGTGTCTACAACAGACTATAACAGAGTTCACAAGAAAGTATGTATAATAGGATATCCTGAAAGATCCAGGATGGTTAAGTTTTATTAGGTCATCCAGAAATTCATGCCAATGTCTCCAGTTTAACAGAAACAACACTGCTGGTGTGCAATCCTAACAACATACTACACAAACAGACAGGGATTATCTGGAACTGACAGTGTGACATTAAATTCCTACATCTTGACTGAATCATTTTACACGAACCTGCTGACAAAATCAGTTTTTTTTTATTCATTAGAAAAAGCTCAGATTTGTAAGACTGTTCATAAATGGGTTAACATATGGAAGATGCAACCAATACTCTAATATTCAAAGATAACACTACTTCAAAGCAGAGTAGCTTTTACAAATTTAAATGTGGCTAAATTGTGATATATGCAATAAGCAGGTGAATCAAATTATCATGAAGACTACAGAATGAAGCTACATGCTAAATATGGCACAGCATTGAAGCCCTAATAACTTATTAAATCCTAAAAAGTTTTTTTATCCAGCATGTTCAAATTAAAATTGTATGATGAAGAATGTCTAAATTAAAGATTTTCTTATTTCCTTAAAAAGGCACCAACACTCTTCTAGGATTTCCATTTGACTAACAACCACAAACTGCACCTTAAGAAACTTGCTCACTACTTTTGGATGAAAATACAAAGAGGACATGTACAATGTCAGCCAGTGATAATGTGTTGTCTTAAGTCTGTTCTCCTTAGACTTCCTTTGCTTTGACCAAATCGTTTTTTTTTTGGGAAATTATTTAGAATGTGCAGAACAACAACGCATTGATCACGAGTTACATCATCAAATTAACATCTGCTGTGCCTCATGATTTCTGTCATCATCCATATATTGGGAAACACTGCGCATGTAGTGACTTCTTTTTTCCCTAAAAATTTTCTTTAGAAGTGAAGAGTTGCCCTGGAGTTGAGTCACAGCTGTGGAGAGGTTTCACAAGAGTGGCGCCGTTTGCTGGCGTTAAATGTTTATTCATGCATTTCCTGGTAATGCTGCTTCAGTCAACTCAGAGGAAAACCAAAAAAAAGAGATCTGTCGTGACTCATTAGAATAGGCTGCAAACACATAGAGCACATGTAATACAAGGAAATGGAAGGGCTTACAGCATGCCTTTTAACATCCAATGCTGTCTCCATTCATTTCAGCCAAGGTTAAAAAAAACTTAGGAACCCAATCTGATGTTATTCAGAAGCTGAAATGTGATAGACAAAACAAACTTGTGCTAGTTAAAAAAAAGGTCTGCCTCTATCTACCTACTATCAGTGAAACCAAGGAATGTAATAGGGATTTCAAAGAATTTTTGCCCCTGTACTGAATTTGCATTAGGTATGACTAATGACATACCATTCTCCCAGGGCCTCTAAGCAGCGCATTCGGCCTAAGATGAGCTCTGGATCTTCTTTGTTCATGTCAATTTTCTTGTCATAAGCCACCAGGGCATCTTCCCACTCATGCAGCTTCTCATACCATGTGGCTTGGATTTCCTAATAGAAATAAAAGATGCAACAAATAAGTAAAACAAAAGGAACATAAAAGTGAAACCATGCAACAGTGCAATGAAACTTTTCAGTGTTTTTACATGCCCATTAGAGCTGTTAAAATATTGGCCAAAAGAGCAATTCATTTTCTCCCATGAAAACAGAAGCATGTTTGAACCATTTAACAATCTATTTTATGTATTATCCTCACAATTATATACATTAATGTAGACATAACCATCCATATTATGATACTGGTTTCAAGACAAAGATAACTCCATGCTATCCAGTTACACCATGAAGCAAAGCTCATGGAAGGTAAACCAAATCACTTTCACTCAAATGCATCTTAATGTCCCACATTTTAATCCTAAATACCAAATATTTTGATAGACAGAAAGAGGAGGCCGTTATACAGTCTGGGCTCTGCCACCTCCAGTTTCTGGTCTGGCTTTTAGGGACAGCCAACAGTAGCTGGTTGGGTGGGCGGTTGGGGGGTTAGGGTTGTAGTGTAGGGTCTCAACAACTCATTCAAATAGGTTGGGCCCATTGAGTTAAAACACTTAAAAATAATTACCAAAACCCTAAAATTCACATAAAAGCAGACAGGGAGCCAGTGTAAGGTGCACATAACAGGGGTGATGTGATCAACCATCATTCTTTTAGCCCTTTGTACACGTTGTAGGCGCTGTAGGGAGCCCTGGTCCAACCCAGAATACAAAGCATTACAATAATCCAGACGCGAGGTTACAATTGCTCTTTCAAAATCAGCCCAAGGAAGATGGAGATAAGGATTTCATTTTTGCAATGAGTCCTCAGCTGAAAGAAGCTGGCCTTGATGACAGTTCTGATGGGTTTGTCAAATTTAAACAAAGGATCAACCATCACCCCCAAATTCTTTACAAGAGGAAGGCAGTAGCAGGACAGAGGACCAATCACACAGTCATGGCAATGCGGGGGGTTGCTTTGTCCCAATACCTTTTATTTTTTATTTATGTTCAGAAAGTCTACACCGTTAAGACAGTCCTGCAGCATTTTTACTGCAGACTGACTGATAGTTACAGGCAGATCAGTTTGAATTTCGTCTGCAAAACAGTGAAAAGAGACCTTTTAAAAATATGTGCTTTTTAAAAATAGAACCCAGATGGCTTCTATATACAAAGCAAAAAGAACAGGAGCTAATATCAACCCCTGAGGCACACTGTAATTTGGAGACATAGAGGAAGAGTACCATACTAAATTTACAGAAAAGCTCCTATTGGAGAGATAGGACCAAAACCAACTGAGTGCTGTAGCCTTAATGCCTTTGTTTATGTGTCTTCCAGTGGGTCAGAAGGATGGCGTAATCCACAGGGAAGTCTGCAGACAAGTCTAAAAGTAAAAGGACTGCAGAATTCCCAACAGTGACAGAATAGAACCTTATTTGTCATTGCAACAAGTGCAACGAAATTACAAAAGACACTTAAAAGAAGGGTGCTAAAACTATTAAAAGGGTCATTTCAGTGCTATGCCACCTAGAGAGGTAGGCAGGCAGCTAAAGGGTAAGTATGAGAATAAATTAAATTAGATTAAAGTCTGTCTGGTACATTTATAAAAGGAGAGAAAAAAAAAGTTACTAAATTATGTCATTTTTCTAAAAGAGGGGGAGTCAAAATTACTAAATGCTATTTTCCTCTTATGTAATCAGTGTGGAAAGTCAGTGTGATCATGTCCAACACATGTCCACTATTTGATTGTTATTTAATACATGGACCAAGTCCATCCATGATGCTCACCAATGTCTTCAGTAAGAGCTGTAGCTCTCTGGTGTGTGACCAGAAAAAATAAAACTGAGACAAAAACATTGGTCCATGATGATAGACTGAAAATATCAGATTTAAATTGCAATGTAGTGAATTGATCTGCTACACTGACTTTATGTCACAGGGGGACCTTGTTAACCCTGATCACCACCGTTAAGATAGAAATACCGGTTGCAGTTATTTGGATGAAGCAGTCCAGAAGGAAGTAGTCCAAAGTAATATTTGAAAAATGCTCAACTGAGACACATAAAAGGTGCAAAATGTAGAAAAATCCAAATATTCTGTCAATAAACAAGAAAGGTCATAATTCCCCTTCTTGCCCTTGACTTCTGATCAGTGTAGCAGATGGCTTTCCCACATGCTGAACATTAAGAACAGTGTGTTCTTACAGCCAGCATGTGGAAAAGCAAATACCCTTAATAACCATCATCTCCATGTTAAAATATCTATATCGGGAAAAGGATACTTTGAGGAGTTCACAGGCGAGAAATCGTATATAGTACAGCCCACTATGAACATATCTGGGCCAAAAATGTATAGAGAAATGTAACTGAGCATATGTGGGCTATTACCATAGTTACTACAGACAATGACTTAGCAACTCATATGTTCTGTCTTAAAATAAATAAATAAGTAGGTAGTAGAGTCGGAAGACATTGTACAGAAAATCAGTGGAGACGAAGCATTATTTTGAACTTGATCATAGCAACTTTACTTATTTTTGTGCCCACACCTTTTCTAAAGAAAAACTGCAGAAAACCTCTTACAAGTATGTGAATGCAAACAGGATATAGTTTCCATTTTACGGCCAGAGGCAAAAAACGAATAAACAAACAAACTAACAAAGAGAAAAGAAAAGAAAAAGGACTCACCAATTCACCAAAATGCTTCATGGCATATTCCAGCACCCCCGATGCCGCCTCTGGCTGCTGCAGTTTATTGTTGATGCTGCAAAAAATGACAAAACCAAATATTAAAAGGCTAATTTAAAAGTAAATCCTATGGCTCTTTTTTTAATCTATCTACTACTGTTAACTGGCAAGAGATTAACTAAACATACTATATGGATATGCCAGTGCCAAATCGAAGAAAAAAAAAAAAAAAAACAATAAATTTCGAGGATATTCACCACCATGTGGCATCACAACAATTAGCTCTGTTAGTTTTTTTTTTTATATGAACAATAAGTTTACAAATTATTGTAAAGGGTGTAGATCAGGAAAAAACAAAATTTGAAGCAGACAAAAAATATCTTTGTAAATTCTTTAGTCAGGAAGGAAAAGCAGACCATTTATACTAATTGTGCTTCAATACTTCATGATAGAAGGTTTCCACTGAGTTCAGTAGTTGGGAAAACACATGCTTGTACATTTACTGCCATAAGAGCAAGTCCAGTTTATACCTGTTCTTCAATTCATCAAATTCAGTTTTATCCACATCTGCTTTATACAAGGTATGAATGAAACTTAATTATAATTCCTGAATATTCATATTGAGATATCGACTCAGTTATATTTAATTTTGTACCAAGTCAGAAATAGAACATTGTGCAGTGTTTAAAGCTAGTTTCTGACCTATAAAGATAATAGATAAAACCCATGGAGGCCAGTCTTAACTTCTGATCAAATGTCAAATTGATTCCCCACTGCTGTGTGTTTGTCTTGTTAATGTGACTTCTGGTACCTGGTCCTATCCATTCAGATTTCCATTGAAAAGTTGTATTTAAAAGCACCAGGGGGGATGATTTACACATGAAACTGACATGCTAAGTTGCCACAAGATTAATGGGAAGCAGCACATGTGCAAAAGGGGCTTACGGCTGCCGTGATGCAGAATCAAGGCAGAAGAAACACCTCCTATAACTGACACCTCCACTTCCACGTCTCATCTATGTTCCTAGAGGCAAACGTATTCACAAGACAATGAGGTACTCTTGAAGATGTAAAATAAATGTTTCATTTTCCTGCAAAGGTGTTTATTGTGAAAAGCAAATGCACCTCTTGACATTTGCCATGCTGGTTTGACGAATGTTGCGTTATGAGTCAAGACACCACAATTCCCGTTTGTGCACCTTCCACTCACCCGCACCATCACCACATCTGGAAACACTCACATGAACCACAAGTCTATTATATTTCCTCAACTGCAAAACCCCTGTGCAGCCCCAGCCAATACATCTGTAAAATGTAGCTTTTGAAGAGCACTGGTATGCAGCTGAGTTCCTGAGGAAGGCAGGGAAAGCATTGATAAAGGATATTTTAGCGTATAAGTCAGAAATAGGCTTTGACGTAGGGTAAAGGCTAAGAATGGCCATGAATGTGATGAAGTGGTACAGCAAGAGGTCATGCCAAAGCTTAAGGGCCTGACGGTGAATACCTACATGGTGACAGGTTGTTTTTTTTTTTTGTTTATTTGTTTTGTTTTAAAAAAAGAAAAAAAGAAAAAACATATATATGAATTGCACCTACAGCATGAGTTGAAAACAAGAAATATTTGCTGCACGAAGACTTCAAACCCCACTTAATCACCTAATGACACTGGCCACTTAATGTGTTGAGTTGCTAATTTAAGTAGAACGCACAGGAGCATTAGCATAAAATGTTTTGAGGCTTGGGGGTACAAGATAAGGACGGATGGGGGAAATCTTGACAGCATAATAAGCATGTGTTCCATATTCAGCAAACTTCTTACTGATACAGAATATGCATACAGATGTGGATCCATCTTAAAAAGTAAATAATTCATAACAGTGATAAAATTAAAGTTTTATAAGAAACGCTGCAGGTCCAGGGTCAAGCCTAGACCTAAGAGATAAAATTCTTTCTGAGGAAACTACTACACAGATAATTTGAAGCTCCCTTCAGGTCACTAAAATCCTTTAAGATTTAGTTCACTCTGGAATTGTAATGCATTGCTCTGCTGTGTAGTTCATTGTGTTCATTATGAAAGAGCCAGTAGACAAAAACCTTTCTAGCATCAATTTGATCATTTAATGAAGAAGCTTGATGCTCTTTAGAAACGTAGTGTGGACTGATGAAGTTACAAAATGCTGTGTTCGGGGGGGGGGGGGGCAAATTTAAATAAAATATTACATCTACAGCTGCTAAGCATGTGGTTGGATCATGTGGTCGTGTTTATGCTTATGTTGTGCTTGTGTTGTTGCAATAGGCTGAGAGCATCACATCATCTGTTAAATGACATCAAAATTATTTGGAGACTACTGGACTACTTTAAGACAAGCAAAATAAAGGTTTGCCCATGGTCCTCATAATCTTTAAAAGTCCATGGCAAGTAAAGAAAAATGTTTAGATAAATCTAGAAAGATTAGTACTTTAAAGACTAGACTACAAAATAATCTGGTGGATCTAAAATCTTTGAAAAAATTGGCAGAAATCCTCCAAATTAAAAGTGAAATTTGTCACATCCAAAAAATATTTTAAAGCTTTGATGGTTGCCAAAAGGAAAGTTAAACAGAATTAACTATGAGAGCCAAACCTTCACGTTTTTTGTTTGTTGAAATGTGTTTCCAAATGAAAAGGTACTGGCCTTTAACAGTAACTTTTGGGTACTTTTTCTTTGACCTTATGGAAGAATTAATTTTGTTTATTACATGCTGGCACTGGAAGACAAGCTCAAATAGCTTCTGATGATAGCCCGCATTGCCTGGTTTGATTTCCTAAGGAAACCAAAACCAAGTGGGATTGCATAACAGTAAAAAATTAGCTCATTTTACTGTTTGTGTGTGATTTTTTATTGTGCATGTTAGAGTAGCATGCACTATCTCAGCACCCAATTAAACAACAATCCCACAGACTCCAACAGACAACTTTCAGCCTTTACTCTGAATTAACAGACGCTATGACATGGGTACGCCATGCACATTTGATCTTTTAGATTAGACTTACAAACAAGGCCGGCTTTACGCAGGGGCAAGAGGGGGCAGTGCCCCCTCAAACAAACATTCTGCCCCCTCAATCAAATGCGCCGAAATGGGCAAATCTCTCCAAACGCTCTCTCCCCTCTGTACTGAACTCTGTGTGTCGGAGCTTCACAGGATCCATTGTACTGTCTTCAACAAGTCCTTCCCACCACCACAGAAAACAACCAATCAGTGTTTAGTATGCAAATGAGTTGACATACAGCCTGATCTTGCGGTGTCATATTTCTCCCCCTCGTAGAGAGAGCGGCTGCTGAGCTCCAGCGGTAAAACTTATAGAGTAAAGCTCTGTTAAATGTGTTGTAGCGATACTGAATAAATACTTATAATAACAGACGTATTTATTGCATCTATTCTGTCAACTGGGGTTTGTTTCTGTTCTATTTAAACGTGTCTACGCCTGTTAGTAGGAGCAGTGATCAATCACGCACGGGCCATAGATGTGACTGCCTCCTCGGTACTAGACTGAGGGAAAACGAGCTGCGCATATGAGACCCCTCAAGCTCCGCCCAGCCTTTAGTTCAGCATGCTAGTTTGAAGAAAAAAATAACAGAAAGTTTCACTCTACATTCCCGCTGCTTTCAGCAGTTCAGCTCAGAGCTTCATGTATGCCTTGTTGGTTCTTAAAATTTTGATGAAGGATCATTTAGTTTTTACTCATTTTCATTTATTATTATCATTATTTCCCCCTGAAGGTTCACTGCCTTATTTTGGTAGGGGGTTTAATTTTTTGCTCTGTTATTGTTGTGCTTGATAGTTATGATTCTTTAATCATTATGGTCTATATACAGACAGAAACAAACACACAGATAGTTGAGTTTATTGTTATTAGTTTCAAATTTATTCAAAATGCTTAGACATCTAATGGCTGTCCAATAGGGCAATTGTTATTTTGTTGGTTGTTAAAGCTTTGATAATGGATCATTCTTTTCTATTTTCTTACTTCATTTTGTTATTGATATTTTCTGTTCCCCCCCTGAGGGATTGCCACCTTATTGTGGTCAGGGGGTTTGCGTGCCTCAGTGACTCTAAGAGCTATACCAGCAGGAGCTTTGGTTTCAGGTGGGACACCCAAGCTGGACAGGTCTTAGAGTAGAGGCCTGACAAAGTGCAATCCATTTCTTTGAAGTTGGACTCCACTAACAGCACAGTTCCGTTGAAGAAACACTTAAAAAACAACAACAAGAAAATGCTGAAGTATGTACTCATAATGCCCCCTTCAAATTTATGCCTGCCCCCTCATGTATGCATTCCTAGAACCGGCCCTGCTTACAAACCACTTTGTCTCATGAAATAATTTAACTTTCAAACACCATATGAACAAAAACTGCAAGGCCTCCATCTTCCACTGCACACAAGCTGCTCAAGAATGCTAAAGTTCCCCAGATGTGGTTTTATCTAAAAAGGCAAATCACAGTAAGGGTGTGCTCTTCTGCAAGACCCAGGAGATTTCATTGTCCTGCAACCGAAGTCATCTGGCTACCAGTTCCAAACACACAGAACCTAAATACATCCAGATGACAAGGCCCACATAACATTCTCCTCAAGTAAAACCCTGTTAGCGTGCAGAAAAAGTCTTTAAAGCCCATTCTTCCACAGGGCCATGAGTACCTACTCCTACCTTTACCCTGGCTTGCTTCTGTGACACATGATGAAGTAAAAAAAGAGCTTAAGCTTAGGTTTTTAATCATCTTACAGTGAAATTTAAACAACCTGGTGTCCAAATCAAACCATGTTTTAGTCTTAAATTTAAACCCTCATAGAGATTAGCATATCCTTTCATACAATTTCAGAAGCCCCTCAGTGGCTTGTGAACCTAATGCGACCCCTATAAAACAGCTAAAGAAAGAAATAAATGGCACAGAACAAATGTAGACCATATAAAACATAGGCCCTTTGCTTAGGCAAATACTAAAGAAAAGAAAAAATTAAACACAAATGGAAATCTGACTTTGTCCCCCCGAACTGAAGAGACCAAACACTGGTCAAGTTCTAAAGTAACCGCCTGCTAATGTTAAATGAGATATGTGTGGAAATTGTAGAAAGAAAGCAAAGAGCCAATTTCTCACTTCGACTACACAACTGCGTGTCGTTTTATTCAATCAGAAAAACAGACCAAAGGAAACAAAATGGAGGCGCCCGTGGAGACAGACCACAGGTAACCCCAGATACTGTCTTGGGGTTGCCGGGCAACAGTGAACAACTGTGCTATAACATGAAACACCAGTCTATATAATTACACGGTGAATTATGTAGTTAAGAGTCCGCTACATATGCACTTTAAATCAGCAATATTGAGTAAATTTTCCAGTTTTTAAAAAAGAGATTGTCATTTCCATGTGACCATAATAAGATTGAACAAAGTATATTATTATTATTATTATTATTATTATTATTATTATTAAAGTAGACTACATTTTCATTAACATTTTAAAAAATTTCGTCTTAGGGAAGGGAAACGTAGGGAAAATGTGTTTTCTTTTGGATTTTAAAATTCTTGATCACAAAAAATAAGGAAACAAAATTCCATTTGCATTGGTAAAATATTCCACAACTGAAATGGCTCAGCTCAGAGCAGAGGAAGCAAGATCCCCAAGCAAACTGGAGATATTTTCCCTCTCTGAGGTCAAGATGTGACATTCACAGAGTGGACTTCTTCCTTGTTTAATGAGAAAGAAAGCCACTTTAAGCCTTTCTGGCCCATTGCTCGCCAAGTGTCGATTCTGTTCCTTAATTTTCACAAAATGGGAACAGTCATTTAGAGACTATAAAGAGGAGTACCGACTCCAGGTCCTCAATTTTTTTTTTATAGTCCAAATATTTTTCTACGTTGTTGTGGTCAATAAACATATGCAAAGCTAGCAGAGGTTATCAAAGTAATTTAATGTTTATATTAAAAAATAATCACTAAAACCAGGAATAACCACGAGGACAAAGTTCTTGGGATTTCATGAAGTAGATCTGAAGCACGTTTGAATTAAACTACGTGAGTCACATTGATGTCAGGAAATCACACGTGGATGGAAGACATTTTGCATGCGTGACCAAAGTTGTTGAATCATTGAAGAAAGCATGAAGCTGTCAGTGAGTAAAGTGGAGGTGCAAATTCACAAGCGAGAAAGCAGCTTCTTGGCAGTTTTGTAGCATACTTAGTTGATGTTCTGTTTGGTTGAAGGTCGCTGGAAGCTCGGCTTTCGATATATGGATTAAAAATGATGAATCTTGACAAGTGACTGTTATTAGTCAGCAACTGCTTCCACAACACTGAGAACAGAAAAAAACGAATACACTGGCCGTCTGACACTTCTGTCTTTTCACTTGATGAGCCACTCATGTGCAGGCCAGCCAAAATGCAATCAGCAATATTCTCAGGAAATAAAGAACTAACCATTTAGCACCTTAAGGGATTTCTTTCCACTGCAGAAACTTTGTACTTTTAGACAACCCATGAGCATGTGTCTTTTGGGGAAGAGGGAAAAAAGAAGGAAAAAAAAAATCTGAAACAAATCTGTCTCAGGCAAAAGGCTATTTAGAGAAATTATTAGGAAATGAACCGCCAGGATGAGCTCATGCTTTCGAGAACGTAAGTCAAGCAGTAGGAGAGCACGAACTGAGAACGGATGGCACGTGTTTAGAGACGATTCACAGTACAAGTTCACCACACACAAAGTAACAGCAGTTATATAAATTAAAAACTGAACATTAACCATTGGAAAAGGGCACAATAGAAAAGCTGGAAGACACCTAAAACTCGGAAAAATAAAGATCTTTACAAAAAGGAAAAATAACGCCACCACACAACTTTTTTTTTCTCCTTATTAATGAAGACATTTATCTTGAGTTGTTTTTGCATTAAAGGCAAAAAATTTCTGTTCCATTACACAGTTGATTCCATTCAGAAGTCATTTATGGGCAATTAGAAAAGGATTGACATTAATGGGTTCAAAAATGTCTTTTTATTTATTCAGGTGTATATTTTTCAAAGACACGACTGAACTCTAAAAGAAAAAGAACATGTCTTACTGTACTGCTGATTGTTGACATGTGAATCAGACATGAACGAAGGCAAGGGAAGTATATTTGTACAGCCCTTTTTACAACAGAAGAAAACAGAGGTCCAATTAAATGTCCAGTTCTCATTCAACTGTCGCTCAATTCAACTGTGAACATACTGAGTGTTCTTTAACACTCAGTAGTCAGGATCTAAAGGTATGTCAGAACTGAAGAGTCTGACTTCAAAACCAAGTCTAACACTATCAGATGAATGTAAACACCCCTCAATACTCAAAAGCTACAAAAAATAAATAAATAAATATTAAATAAATAATAAATAAATAAACGACTAAAGGAGTGGATTTGTAAAACCGAGGCTGCCGCAGGTGTGAAGCGTGTTTCAAGTGCATGTTCATGAAAATGAATCGTGCTTCTTTGCAATTTGCGTCTTAGATTGTGATTTCTATTTAAAAATAATTAATCGTTCAGCTTTATTGAAACAAAAAGGTTGTTTTATCATAGTGCATATGGAAACATCTATTTTGACTTTGATAGTTTATTTGAATAGACAAAGTTTGGCTGCGTGATATGCCTTATTTTAAGCTTAGTAATTTGACATGTGATGTAGAAAGAATAATAATAATAAAGGGGAAATAAAATATCTAATTGACTTTCTATCTAAATAAACCTACTATTGATAATTAGGCATTTAATGCATAAAGATTACATATGTCATATACTGTCATTTTTCCTTATATTTTGTGTCTTTTTCCCATATTAAAACTTTAACTTTGTTAATACAATTTACTGGTAACCATAACTGCTGCTGTAACGTGGATGTCCACAATGTAGAATGAATAAAGTCAACATCTCTAAACTAAAAGCCTTTAAAACAAAGATAATTGACATCTCTGCTCAAATTATGCTTCGAAAAAAGGTCACTCAAGATTTACACAACTTGGCATTTTTACGTTTTCTGTTTTCTAAAGTAGGTTGGGCGTGTTAGTGGACCATTGAGACATCACCCGGAGAAACCATTCCATCTCTCTCTTTTTCCTTCCCTCTTACACCAGACTATCACCACAGTGGGACCTGCTCTAGTATGTGCCCCTTGGGTTCCTCACCTTCAGGTCAAGAGGCCAACAGAACAAAGTATCTCCAGTGGACTAAAAAAAAAAAATAGCCAGATAGTCACTTCACTGGAATGCTGCTGTTGCTATGTTTGCAAAAATATGTACACAGTGTTTTTTGGAAGAACTGTGGCTTGTGAAAATCATGTATTGTCTATATCTTTGGTGAAATTTTCCACAGTTCCAATAATATATATATATATATATATATATATATATATATTATTTTATATTAATATTATTTCTTACATTTGTTTTGTTTTATTCAACTAAAATTTAAATCAAGCAAAAAAATTATTTTTGCCCTAAACAATGGAAGGTCTTGTTAAATTGCAAACCAGCAGCTTTATTTACAGCATTTAAACTTTCTCAGAACTGTGGAATCTATTCTAAATGCATAGACATGGATATGCAAGCAAACAAAGTGATAATTAACATTATTAACATTGCAAAGACAACTGATTGTAAAACATGGTTTTAAGCCTTAGATCGTTACTATCCTTCCAAACCTAAAAGCACCTCATGGTTGGCAAGAAAACAATGGAAGAAAGAAAATAATGGAATTTCTAATCAATGGCACAAGTGGTTTTTCTTTTTTGTCCCATAAGACAACTGTTCAATGTCACGATATGTCTCTCTAAAGCAAGGCCACATGGCCAACTGTGCTTATATAATGCAGAGGAAACTATTCTAAAGGGATAGTGGTTGATCTAGCCTCATCCCCCCGTAGTACTGTGTCCCAACTACTGGTTTGTAGGATGGTGCACAGACGGCCAAGGCCTGGCCTGCATTCAGTATATGACAACCGACGCCACCTGGAAGCCATCCCCAGCTTAAGCCACCAGACTTTTGATGGCCGTCCAGTGCATGAATGCTGCCACTCTGAGGACTGGAGGATGCCCCGGTGCATACTGAGTCCCTCATTATGGAAAATATGGAACAGTTTATTGTGTCTCTATACGTGACCAGGTTTAACACAAGTGAAGCATGAGTAACATGTCCTTACTCACCGTATTAATTTGAAATTTAAATTGAAAGTAACTTGGCTAATCGCCTTAAATGTCAACTTTTTTTATAGTTAAGCTTAATTAAGTAAATAATCTGAACAGTAAGAGGAATATGTCCATTAAATTGAATACCCAACTGCTTTTCAATGTAACAAAAAGGTACAAATCTCTTGCCTTAGTTAAAAGTAATTAACCTAATACAACTCAGTACAGCTAGTGAATCACAGTTAACTATTGTTCTTGAGAGTGTTTTTTTTTTTTCTGCATGTTTGATTCAAAGTAAAGGAGGTCCTACAGCAGAGGTCACTAACAAGTAGACCGCAGTCCCGATCCGGACCCAGAACCTGTCCCATTTGGACCCTGAGTTAAGACATAAAATCTGACAAGGGCTTTTACTTTAACTGGTGCAACTTTTGCAGCCTTAATGGTTAGGGGTCAGGAAACACGTGGACCAACTGCACGTGTAGTAAGCTATCCCACATGATGCACTTAGCCAATCAGTGTGTGAGGCTTCCGATGCGACAGTAAACTGCCGGCTAGATCAAACAAAGCAGGGATAAAGACGACTGCGCCGGAGAAAGCCAGCAGTGTTGCTAAATCTGCCTGTTATCAGCAACTTTGGGCTTGTTTTTTTGTTAAGTCTCTTGCAAATAACTTCAGTTGCAGGGTTTTGGGCTTGTCTTTTTTTCTGAGTGTAGTTGCTTATTTGGGCTTGTCCTGCTCCTGTTATGAACCCACCACGATTCTCTCACAGCTGTCTACAATATCGGATATTATGTTAGAAGTGTCCAGACTGTAAGAGGGGTGATGTAGGTCACAATTTCTAATAGCCACCAGAATGTATACCTGCATTATAATGAACTCAGACTTAAATACAAGTTTTCAAGACTTCACTCTTCGTCTAAGACATAAACGAAGAGAAACGTATGCGATCGCCCCCCATGGTCACAGATTCAGGTGGGTCAAAGATTTTGGTGCAACACCAGCACACCCCTACCCACATGCACGGTCAACTTCACTTGACAGAGCAACAGTGACAATGCCTGCTAATAAATAGGAGTTGTGTAAAATATATATAATAAAGAGTAGAAAAGGGAGTGTACTGGAGGGCCCATCATGCAGCCCCTCAAAAAATCTTATCCGTGAGGCACAAATCAGTTTCACTGTCATGACAACCTGAGGAGGAGAAAGTTTTTATTTGTTGTAGGTCTTACCCCAGGTTTTTTTAGGACGAGTCATGTATGTCTTATTTTGATTAAAGTTTTAAAGTTCAATTTATTCAGTGTTTTCATTGTATATAGAGACTGTATAATATATATATATATATATATATAGTTATTATGATCTCACGGACCTTGGCTAAAAAAGCTTGTCTTTAACTGGACCTCTTTAAATTTTAGTTGAATACCCCCTGCCCTACCTACAGTATAGTGAAATAAACCACCTAAAAATGTTTTACAGCAAATATCAAAACATTTTTAAATATATTTATTCTGTAATTTGTTTCAAGCAACACACAAGATAATGCAACATAAAGAAAAGTGTTTCTTTATATTCCTAAAATGTTTTGTTGTTCTTTCTTGTTTCAGGAGCCGCTGGGCTAACAGAACAGAATGGTGTAAGAAGTTGCTCTAAATGAAGACTGTGAGGTTATATAATTTAAAGTTTTGAGACTAAATTACTGAAATCTGCTAGCTCCTGCTTTCACCTCCTGTCTTTCCTATAATTAAGCACTCTGCTCACAGCTTAGCCCCCAGAGTGGAATCAAATAGTGGTCACTTGCTGATTACAGAACTTTTTTCCAATGCATTTGGAGACACAGAAACGCCTGTGGGTATGTTCTGACTAAAACACATTTTGTTTTGTCAGCTCACACTTATGAAAGATAGATGGTTATTGCAATTAGTACAGCATGTTAAGCAATCTATATTTAAGGGCAAAAAGGGAAAAAAGTGCAATGAAGTATGCGAACCTCCCTGGGAAGGAAATTTAAAAAAAGAGGGGACCTTTGGTTACAGTATAGTCAGCATCTCCAATGTTAAATGGTGTTTAGAGTAACCATTTGAACAAGGAAAAGAAGTAGCATGATGCTAAAGATGTTAAAGAGAATTCCACTGAAAGTTTGTGAGATAAGGCTGAATGATAGAGTCCAGGGCCAGGAACAAGGGATGCAACTGGAAAGCACTCCTGAGTGTAAGAAGTGACACAGAGTAGTGAGAGCAATGGGGCAATGAGAAAATCCAGAAAGGCAAATTATCCCTGTTTTTCCAAAAGAGACTGATGCACATCAATGCCTAAAGCTTACGATTTACAGGAAGGTTAACAGGTAGAAGCATCATCAAACATTACATCTTTGAACAGTTAAACCATCTGACAGGAGCAAAAAATAACATTTAGACAGGTGCTTAGAGAAAAATGACAAAAACAGACAAAATAACACCGGTACTGTTTCTGCTGTTTCCACGTTGGCAGCTCATATGGAAATGTAGACTAGTTTCTACTTGTGACTCATAAGAGTTGACATATCACAGAATGATCATCAACTTAACTGAATTACCTTTAAATGGTTCCTTTTGGGCAGATGTAACCTGTCAATTAAAAGACTGAATATTCAGGATTATGCTGTAATTCGTCTTCACCTTCATGTTGTAAAAATCCTATTTGTTTTTCTCCAGCATGTTTAAAGCACAAGTATATACATGAGACTGAGCCACATAAATATTAGAGCATAATATCATGCAAAGTTCTGATGGATAAACTCAAAAAGGAGATGAAAGCTTGAAACTGTCGGACAATTGCTACAGACTAAACATGATGGTAGTCCTATATCTTTCCACTTTGCTGGTATAAAAAAAACAAAAAAACATTACTCTCATGTGCATCAAGTCAAACAAATAAAGAAAACTAAAAGCATATGTTAACATTCAAAGACAACCACAATACAATCTGAACAAGGAGGAAATTGCAAAGCAATGACAACTTCTAAAAAGAGGCAAGCAACATCTGAGGGAACACAGTGCTTAGGAAAAAGAAGTCCCATCCAAATATTTAGTGCCAATGCCGTGACAAATCACAACAGTGGAAGACAGCTTATTATGTAATTCAATGGAATCTGAAGAAAGGCTTTTTTTTTGTGTTCTCAAACCTGCAGTTCCCATGATAAAAAGATGATGATGATGTGCAGAACAGAGTGCTTCATTGTTTCCTTATTTATTTGCCTGACCAAGTGAGAATAAAACAGCAAAGCATATTACATTTGAGAGACAGGAAAAGTCTGAGCTTTTTCAAACAACAGGGCCAAACTGATGGTGAGGGATTATGTAATATGACAGCACAGGGTTCAAGTATCTAGCTTTGGTTTTGATACACACATCAGTACCGCACTACAGCTGGCAACGTGACGCTTGGTGATATATCATCATTTTATTACTGAGAATGAAATATTTCCCTCCACTAGATCCAGTAAGCTTTAATATGACTGCACAACCTGTAAATATAAGTAAATATTTTTTTTTAAATTAATTTGATTCAGTTTAGATTGGGTAAGTCACGACAAACCTAATCCAAATTCAACAGAAGTCCAGTTGAATGGTGTCGAATTTATTGTAATGAATGTAAAATAAAACTTTTTGTAACTGCATCCATATAATACCGATTCACGAAAAGCTTAGCTAATAAAACCAACAGACTGCATCAAATTTAACTTGGACTTAATCCCTAAAGGTGAGCTTACATGGGGCAGCACACAACACCAAAGAGGAGAAAGCTTGCTGCAGTGGAACAAGACTCTGGAAAGGTGGCCATCTGCTCAACCAGTTGGGGGTGTTGTGTCATAAACACAATTATACTGCTGTACTGACGAAGCAGAGTTCACACTTCATTTCCTGACCAACAGTAAAGAACTGCAAACCTAATATCGTCAAATCTTCCCCTTCAGTCTCACATCAAACGTTGACCAATAATGCCTGATTTTCACAAACTTTGCTCCTATTAAAATATTACTAGTGGCATAGTTGAAGTGTTTGTGTCTGAACGTATGTATCAAACTGCAAAAAGTGGAGTATTACTATCATTCAGTGTTGCACTTCCATTAAGGGAGAAGGTGCAACGGGGCGGATTAAAGTGTGTTTCCTCTGGCATCTTTCCAAAACCTCACAACTATTTCTTTTGCTTTCTCCCCAAAGATGACTCCCTTAAGTTGGAAGGGCTGGCATCTTGTCAGGGAAGATGGGATGAAAGAAGGAAGCTCAAGAGAACCTCCCTGATGTTTGCTAAGGCAACGCTTTGACGATGTTACCGGCATGCTGGAAATTTCATGCATGCTGGTATGGCCTTTTTTTAAGCCATACCAGCACACAACAGATACAGATGTAAAATGTTTGACCCAGCAGTGAACACTGCAAGGACAACAATCACTGGCCAAAGGTCTGCTGTTTATTTTCCATAAAAAATGAAAAGTCTTTAAAACTGGGCTCCTACCCCAAACTTTAAAAGTTATATTAAGTACAGGTGCACTAGTTTCCACATGTAACTATACTGTAAATGTATTGAATTTAAAACATCTCTGAGTAAATTAGTCCATCTACCAAGCCGCAGGCAACTGCGTGGAGCTCCTTCACACAAATTGTTGACAGATGCAGGTTTGTTAATAACCAACAGCAACCATTTTTGACACCAGGCTGACCAATGTGTGATTTTATGTTATTTTATAGCATAAAAAAAGAAAAAAAATGCACAACAATCTAAGAGAAACAATGACAAACATTTAATACCCCATTATTTTATCTATTCTGCAATTAGAGGAAAAAGTCACAAAAACTGATCAACTTTGCATTCATTAATTTTCATCTGATATAAAAATAAGAATTTTAATGGGTCCTGTATGCTTGACTTAATGCCTGATTTCTTTGCTTTTGTTCCTAACATCACAACTGTCTTGTTTTTGTTTTCTTCAATATTTAAATTGTAATTTGATGTGACGTTTTCCTGAAAATTTTATTGATCTTTTTCCTTGTATTAAACTCTAAACTCTAAACTGAAATTTGATGCTGATAAGCTTCAAATGAAAACATGCCTCCTTAAACATCTGCCAAAAAGGGCAGCATCAACAGAACACCTAACCTACAATTAAGAGTACTTAGTGACTTCACACATTTTTTAGCAAGTGAAGACCAAATTTACTGGATAAATGGTTAGCCTCAAGGATAAAGTAAAATCCATCATTAGCATGATCATTAAAGTGTGGCAACAGATGCGAAAATTAACTACAGCTGTGCCAACACACTAAACAGGTATTCAGACGTTTAGCCAATGTTTCTGCTGTTTTGTTTGGTAACTCAACATGACGTAATGTTAGTTTCCATTCCCACAGCTTAACAAGTTATACATAATGGAAGTGTCAAATTCAGACAGTAGCCCTTGTTTTGTTTCTTTATCCTTAAAATGTTCACCCAGACAGAAGCAAGAAATAATTATTCCCCAGAAACCCTCAACACCTGACAAGGAAAGTAGAGACGTGGGCAAATCTGCTTCAGAAGGAGTGAAAGTAAGATGAGGGGTGACTTACAGGAAGGAAGGGGGTGGGGGGGAAGGTCCTACACCCACAAGGTTGGAGAGGGTCAGCATCGTGACTGGTGCATGCCAGTAAAGAGGGGGAGGACCTACATGCAAAATATTTAAGATGCTAAGGCAGAGGAGGGCTTTGAGGAAATAGAGTGAGTGAGCTGCTGGTCAAAAGGAGAGCTTCAATTCATCTGGCCAACACTCCTGTTAGCTGCTCTAATCTTTGTCTTTTTAATATTTTCAGGCAAGCAGGAGCTGACTTCCTTTAACGCTACCATTCCAAAGAAACACCCAAAACTGTGGGAAGATTAAGAATTTCTACATCTCAAAATGGCAAAAATAAATTTGAGCATTGTGGTTTTGGGGGTCTCACTGCTCCTGTTTGCAGAGACTTGGGCACAGAATCCCAGGAAGAGGCTGGCTCCTCCGAAGCCTCCAAAGGGTCAGTGCTGCGATGAGGTGCGCTCTCTCAAAGTTCAGGTGGCAAATCTGACCAGTCTCCTCGAGGAGCTGAGTCGCAAGCAGGAGGCAGACTTGATGAATATTGTGAGGCAAATAATGAAGCTGGACAAGCTGAACCAGCAGCAAGAAGCTCGGGTCACAGAAGCAGAGAGCAAGTACTCAGAGATAAACAACCGTGTGGAGATCATGCAGCTGCAAACTCTACAGTCTGCAACTCAAACTTCATCAGGTGAGTTCTCTTTTAACAGCTGTTCTGAATGGAAAGTTTTTTCTTTTACATTAGAAATTTATTTTTTCTCAGTTTAGTATATAAATATTGCAGAAATTTGAACATATTGTGCTACTTAAAAGTGAATCTGTAGCCTTTTTGTTTGTTTTGTTTTTAGGAGTTTCTTCCACGTTTTCTAGCCACTGGTCTACTTTGTGTTAAAAGTTCAATTATGACTGTAAAAATTTAAAAACAGACCTTTTATCTGTTTGTTTTTTTCACCTGGAGTCAATTTTGGTTTGAAGTTTTCAATTTCTTACCTAAATTTAACTTCATTAATAAGTGAGCCTATTATTTTTTAAATGTCAAACTCCATTAAGCGAAACACAAGCCATCACCTTCCTGGAATGTCAGCATTTCTCACATAGTCAAAACTATTCTGCACGAACAGAATCATATATTTATTTCAGCAGCAAAGTACTATAATCACTCTTGTTCATTGCTTTGTAGGCCCCAGTCAGCTGCTGGGAATCAGTTGTGTGGTTGATTACAGTGCACACACTGAGCTGCCCGACAACAGTGAAAAGCATTCATTTGGAGCCACAGAGTTTCATCTGCAGGACTATCAATAAAAAGCCATATCTTCTCTACTGTTTAGCTAAACTTCTGCAGACCACTAATCAGGACTGGCTGCCGCGCAGTAGTTCACCCAGCATTACGTCATTTATTATTTCAATACCTTAACTGTGTGGTCTAAAAAAGGTCATGTTTATGATGGAGCTGAAAGAACAGAGGCCTTTTTTCAAACTCAAGTAAATCAGAGATGTAGAAGAAGGACAGGAAAGGATGCAAAGATTAGACAGTGGCCTCACAGCCCTTCTTATGGTATCACCACACTCTCAAAAAGGTATTTGGGGGATTTGTGTAGAACCATAACCCTTTCTGTTTTTAAGCTTTATTTTCCTTTTGATGGGAGCAAAAAGGTCATTTTTTTCATCTGTCAGTTCCCTTGGATACCCATAAAACTGTATTTTACAGCAGTCACATTTCCCCCAAAAATGCTTATGAAAGTGCATATGGTTTTAACATAACAGAATTTTTTTCCATTTTTTTTCCCCAGATGCTATATACGACTGTGCATCACTCTACAGCAAGAACTACAGGATCTCAGGAGAGTACAAACTACCAAAAGATGAGCTTCTGGGTGCCCCTGAGCTCAGTGTAAGTGAGCCTTGAGTATAGAAAAATCTCATTTGTATGCTGTTTGGTATGAAATTGTGAGCTTTACCGCTTCCCTCAGCATTCTACTGTAAATAGGGCAAATATCTCTTTTTTTATTTCAGGTCTTTTGTGATATGGAGACAAATGGAGGTGGCTGGACTGTCATTCAGCGGCGCAAGGTTGGCCTGACATCCTTCAGCCGTGACTGGAAACAGTACAAGAATGGATTTGGGTCCATCCGTGGAGACTTCTGGATGGGCAATGACCACATCATCCGCCTAACAAGGCAACCCAGTATGCTCAGGATTGAGATGGAGGTATGTGTTGGACAGCACAGCAGTCATACAGGCGTGGGCAAAGAGAATATTTAAACCATGCACGAACCATTTCATAGCCAGAAGTAAGAAGAAATTAGGTGTTAGGTATTAAAAGCATTTCTGGCTGACAATGTCAGTCAACGTTCTCAGTTTGTGTAAGTGCCCATGACTGGAATGTGTGTGTTTTCCCATGCAGGACTGGGAAGGAGAAACCCGCTATGCTGAGTATGGATTTTTCACTGTGGGTAATGAGATTAACAGCTACAAGCTCTTCATAGCCAACTATAGTGGAAATGCTGGAGACTCCTTGCGCTACCACAACAACACCAACTTCAGCACCATGAACAAGGACAATGACAAATGTGTGGATGACTGCGCCTCCCTACGCAAAGGTAATTCTGAGTTCAAGCCTTGTCAATACAACCCAGGTCCTTAATACAACTAAATATCCTCCTTTTTATTAACAATTAAGTCTAATTCTTTTCCTTCATCTCCTGCCAGGTGGTTACTGGTACAACTGCTGCACTGACTCCAATCTTAATGGCATTTTTTACCGCTACGGTGAGCACAAAAAGAGCACAGATGGGATCACTTGGTACGGCTGGCACGGCCCCAACTATTCCCTCAAGAAAGTGGAGATGAAGGTCCGGCCAGTGGGTTTTCAACCATAAGTGCCTCAGCTGTGCCTCCTGAATTAACACCAAACACATGTATATCAAGAGATCTCACTAATACCTGTTCAATCAAACTGTGTCTTTCCCTTGACTGCGACAGGAATGAAATAGTTGGTTTTGATGGTCCGGTTGAATTTTAGTCAGTTGAATGTGTAATGTTTTTTACCGTGATTGATTGTAAATTGTAGTTAATTTTGTGTATTTATCAGTAAAATATTTTATTTTTAAAAGCTTTGATAGATGCTCTTTTTTTAACCACTGTCCCTTATGGGCTACTGTATTTTGATTCATTCTCTCCTTCATGTTGAAAGCACTAGGATGTTTTTTTTTTTAGGAAATAAAAGCTACAATCAGTCCAGACTGGTCAGGTTTAGCTGTAAATCTTTGTGAGCAATAGCAGCTAATTGAATGGAGTCTGTGTGAGTTGCTGGTATATGACCTACCAACAAAAGGCATTTCCTATAAATTACGCTGCATTTTTAAAAAAAATTTTTTTTATAAAACCCTTAACGCTCATGATGGAAATGTGTGATTTGTAAAATGTGTACAGCTTTTTAATTATGTTGTTTAATATGATAGAAAATAAAAGATGTTTTTAAAAGAAACTAAGCACACTGCATGTCCTTACATTAAAGGTGACTTTACACTGATCTGTTTACGTTTCTAACTTAATAGTTGTAACATGACAAACACAAAAGGAGTAAATGAAGTTCTTCCGTCCATTCATGTTCAGGAATAGCTGCATGTTTGCACTGAGCAACAAACCTCTAACGCTTCGGTCATCTCCTGACATCCTGGCCAAAAGGTCCAGAGGCACCCAGGCCAAACGAAGGAATGAAGACCACACACAGTCTACTCTGCCATCTAGTTAAATGCTCCTAGGTTTACTACCCTAAAAAGCCTAAGACCATTTTATTATGCTCAGAAGCAACAAAGAATTCCTTTGAAAAGTCAAATACCTGCAGACAATGAGCACCATCCTTAACAAGCTCAAAGGTCAAATTCAATTCCTCTCACAACGTGACACATCTAGTCCGCGGAAGCTAACTGAAGGTGAACATTTATCATCTTTTTAGCAAAAAATAATCAGTAACTCAAAGGACATATTATTTGTATACTCAGAAACACAATTCCATTTCAAGAGTCAAAAGTATAGAGACGTGCACACCTTAAGCAGTAACACCAAGCAGCTGGTGTAAGTCTCGTCTCCATAGAGGGAGTTCTACCACCAGAAAATGCTTTGTTTAGAAAAATTTTGCTGTGCTGTGAATGAAAAGCATTTATTCTCTAACTGGAGTGAATAGTGATGCCTAAAGTGGTATTTATCTTTCAACTAGGATACTGTGAGAAGGAAACTGTGGGTTGATATCTGGGCACGTTCAGTGAAATGAAATCCCCATAATCACAGACTGTAGCATAAATATAATTTAAACTTGTGCTAACCTCATTGTATTTTAAACTTAAATAAAGGTTTTACGTAAAATGAGAACACTGCACGTCTTGAATCTTACATAATCAGTGCAAAAGAAATGACTTGTGATAGATGCTACCAAATTAGAATTTGACTTTATAAAATGTTATTAGGTCTCAGTTTGTTGTGCTATTAAACAGAATTCCATTAATGTTTCTGCTTTTTAATAAACAGTACAAGTATAAAGCTGTTTAATAGATAAGCAAAATACATTATAACAACACAAATATATGTTCCGAATTATCTCTCAGACAAGTAAAAGCCAAACACAGACAACATTAAATGGTTAAAGCAGGAGGATTGAAGGCACCATGAACAACTTCTCTCCAACTCATCTTTTTGAGCAGTTAAGAAATTAAATTATGCACTAAAGCTACACCATGGATGTCTGGGGTAAGATGTGATTTTGTTTAACAGCTTGCAGCCCACATCTGAATGTATTCAACTTTACTTGAAATTCCATTTCCAAGCAAATCCAAGTGCCCAGTAACACTACAGCTAGACATATATTATTAACACATGGTCCACATGCAGAGGTGCCTGGCTCCAGCTGCTTCTGTACTGATGGAATCATCAAATTTATATTTAACGTGGAAATTAAGCAGCAGCAAAGTTCCTCAGACCTTTTATAATACATGTCACAGTTTTCACATGATCGCTGCATTCTGCCTGACACCTGATGAAATTCTTAAATCTGACACCAAATGGCACTAACACCAGCAAACAGCTTAATTAACAGTATATTTGTGTTGTTATGCATATTAAAAATCTTACCATCTAAAGCTAAAAGGTCTGAGAATATACGAACACCAGTGATTCTTCAAAATAATTTGCATGTTATTCGTGTAAATTACTTGAAATTTGTCCTACTGTCAGTGTGTCACTCAGTCAAACTTAATTCCCTGATTTTTAAATAAAGATATATTAACAATCCCAAAAATGTCTCATAAAAAATTGACAAAGTCATCAAATAACTCACATCAGATTGTGATGACGATGCTTCAAACCAAGTGGTGCAGATACAAACTTTTTGGGGTTTTTTTTTTTTTTTTTTTTTTTTTTTTTTTTTTTTTACACAGCCACGACTAAGTAAAGCAACGTTTTCACAGTCCTTTTGAAAACCAAAGTCTAAATCTTTTATGGGAAATCCTAGAGAGGTGAGAACCAGATGGGGATAACACCACAGTGCCGGCTCCCATCATTCATCATCATCAAGGCTCCCAAGAAATTGAAAACAGGCCCCAGAGAAATACAAGCCCAGACACTCATAGATGAAAAGGAGGCAACCATCCAATTAGATGGCTGGAAAACAGATTTCTCCATGCCAAGCCAAAGGTAGAGAAATGAAAAAGAATGAGAAAATGGGATGGAAAAGATGACAGAAGATATTAAAGAGTTGTAGGGCAGAATGATATGCATGATGTTGTTTCTGTGTTTATTTATTAGAGGAAAAATGAACTCTAAGAGGGACGTGTGTTTGGTTTAAACAGTTACTTTAAATGATTTCACTTCTTATCACTGACAGCCTTTCAATTACACAACCAAATAATTTAGGTTGAACACTGAATATGTTTTTGTTAGCCTTTTTCGTGTGAATAAAACTAAATGTTTGCTGTATTCAGTCAGATTATGCAATGTAGTTAAATGGAGTTCAGCCTTTTTAAGTTAACAAAGGCTATGGTTGTTTCTAATTATAATAAAATGGTTGCTTTTTTTTATTTTTAAACCTCCTACCTGATAAGAGACTCCAAGATGAGAGGAGAGGGACCTTTCTGAAACTCCAGCTCTTTGTAGTGCAGCGCCTTGGCATAGGCACGACATTTGGCAGCTCTCTCACCGAGCAGCACGATGCCATTATCGTCTCTGAGGGGCAGAGGGCCCTGAAAAGGAGACAGTCCGTATAAAATAACCAAGGTTTGTATTTCTGAATTACAACTGAATGAACAGTTCTTGTGATCTGATACTGTTCTCAGATGGTAATTAGAAGCTAAAGCTGTTATTTTCACTAGCTTGGAATAGAACACATTAATATGAGCTTCTGCTGAGGCCTCACAACAAGGGGTCCCTGCTAAATTGTTAAATAATGACCAAACCATGACAGTTTCAGCCCTCATAGTAACTGTATTATTGCTGATTAGCAACATGTGTGGTCAAACAGGGAAATACAGAAAAATCCCCATCTGGAAATGCTTGCTCTGTTAATCTGAGTAGCTTTGCAACACCTCAGTGAAGAATAACAGTGCGTTTAATTGTTCAGGTTGTTGAAGCCACTCTCTTATAAAATGCACTGCAGTATAAAATAAAATCCTACTTGCAGAACATTAGTCCTTTGAACAGCATCTTTTTGTGTGCCGTTTTAATTACGCTCAAAACCACATGGACTGGTGATCATGGAAAACTGTCATAATTAAGTTCAATACAATATGAGGGCAAATACAGTTTAAATAATTAATTAATTTAACTCTCAACACAGTGATTTTTACATTTAAACTTTTATATCATTGCAGACAGTAAAAAAAAAAAAATCAGTCTTCTTTCCAGTCAAATCCTTTTGATTTGTTATCATACGTCAAATTTTGCATATCAAGCCTGCAACTCGCTGCAAGAAAGTAAAGTTTGCACCACTATAAAATGTTGCCATTCTTTCTCAGCATTTCATGAACACTGTGACAGACATTTTCAAAGATGTTCACATATTTTCTATTGGGAATAGGTCACAACTCCAGCTCATGTGATACAGGCACTTTTTTCTGCAGCCGTGTCTTTATAATATGAGCTGAAAGTGGTTTTCCATTGTCATGTTGAAAAATGCATGGATGCCCCCAGGAAAAAAGAAAGTGGTCTTGAAGGCAGCATATGTTTCTTTTGAAGCTCAATTTGCTTTTCTGCATTTATGCTGCCGTCACAGAAGAGTAAAAGCATATTGCCAAAGGCACTGATACAATCCTCAACCATCACAGAGCCTGGCTTTAAGACTTGTTGCTGATGGTCGACAGCACACGGCATCAATTTCTTCCAAAAAAAAAAAAAAAAAAGAAGATAAGAGAACTGATTGATCTGCCCACGATACACATTTCAACTGTGCCATGGTGCATCTCAGATGCCTCTGAGCTCAGACAAATCAATGTTATCTCTGGACAAGGTTAATATACAGTTTTGTTTTGTTTTTTCTCCTTCTGTGTTTTTTTTTTTTTTTTTTTTTGTGGAAGGTGGGGGTAAACCTTTGCCCGTTTTGTCATTATCACATTGTGCTGTCAGTGGTGGAATATCCGTTGTTTTGCAGCTTAGTGCTTGCGCACTGCAATTCCTCTGGGTTAGTTTCTTATTTAATTATTATATACACTATATAAGTTTCCAATCTTTCTTTATGGAACATTATTTAAAACATATAATTTTGTCCCTAATTTATTGATAAACTGTAGACAATAACTGTATTCATTTAATTTTTAATGTAATGTATGTATGTATGTATGGTAACTTTTGGCTAATAAAATTAGACTGGTATGACACTTCATTTATTTAGAATAAATTCAATTAAACTGCAGCAAAATTGAGAAAATAAAAACCCTTAGTAAGGTCTCATTGACTAGTGGATATTAATGATACTGAATCACTATGGATCAACATAAAACGCTTAAGGGCTTTAAAATAATGTAGAAAAACACAGCTGATACACAAGTCCTGTGCAATCGTTCCGCTTAAATTTCATTACAGGGATTCTGTGATTTACTGTATTTCATTGCTTACCTTGTCACTGTGCTCCATGAACTCTGCCAAGTTGAGCAGTGTCTGCGTGACCTCAGCAATGTCTTGTGAGGTGAGAGCCAACTCGATGCTGCGGATGAGCTCATCCTGCTGGTCCTCACTCAGCTCAGACCAACAAGAGAGAAAAGCTGCATTGAACAGGTCTCTGTGGAGCACAGGAACAACGTGTACAGATAAAACCAGATGCACAATGAGAGGAATATTTGGACTTGGATATAGTGTAGAGGAACAGTAAGCAGACATTTATAGCTTGCAGAAAAGGACTCCTTCATGATCAACTGCAATGTTGTTTTATAGCTCTGTTCTCCACTCATATTTAGTGTTGTTTGAAGACCAAAAAAAAGAGCCTGAAACTTTCTTATGCCTTTTCCTTCAAAGGCACAATCTCAGTGTATCAGTAAGTTTATCATAGTTAAGAAAAATGCAGAGAAAACTTACAAGTATGAGGAAGGCTAGAAAATTATATGACAGTAGCTGCAAACCTGGCAAGAGGGATGTAAGTTTGTGCCAGTGACCAGCATGATCGCAGGGCTGGGGAAGATGATTCTTTGAGCAGGACAACACTCAAACGCCTCAGCCACTCCAGCCAGTCATCTTTAGAAACCTTCCTAGCAGCACCCCAAGCCTGTACAGTGGGAGAAATCGTCAGTTTCAGAAAGCATTAAGAAGAACTGTGTGGGACTATCAGTTTCTCCAGACTGGAGTATCAAATATAATATGTGTGGGATGCTTTTACAGGGGTTAAAGCAATAAATTATCCCAAGGGGGGAGGTACTTTCTGGAACCGACCTCAGATGGTCCAGGTGCAAAAAAAAAAAATAAAAACAGAAATAAATAAATGGGCCTTAAATGCATTTTCAAGAATAAAGGTTTCTCAAATCAGAAACTGTATTTCAATGAATCTATCAGCTGTGTAGAATAATTCACTCCATATCTGAATATCTACAGTCTTACAGGCTTTTTTTGCAGGACCTGGTCTAACGTGCTCTGGATCCCAAAAAATAAATAAATAAAATCCCATGAAATTAACTCTTATTTGCATTTTCACAAATAAAATAAAAGATTTCACAAATTATAAACTGAACTGTTTGTTAACAAATCTGCATTCTCTGTTGAATAATTCAGTCCAGATTTGAAGATCCAAAGTCTTGTAGTTTTTCAGCCGGACCTGGTCTAATGTGGCCAAAGTCCCCAAAAAGTAGTGGAATTGCCCTTGTAATAACCCATCAGAAGCCAACTTCTGCAACGTCAGGCAGCGTCTCTGAACATTTCTTTATCCACGCTCAACACCGGTGTTTAAAAACAAATCAGCCTGATGTTATTTACCTCCTCCTTACTCCCCTCCACTAACATATGGAAAGACACGTTAGTGGAGGCTTCACAAATTTACCCTCCATCCTGCTGATAAAACTGATGTAGGGTTGTTTGATCACAGTTTTATCTAACGTTTATAGCTATTCGTCAATGTCTCTGTTCTTCTGTATCAATCTGTGGTCTAGTGTAGATTTAAACTGCAGCTGGTTCGCTCAACCACATGTTTTCCAAGGCTCAGCTTTTAATTGATTATTAATGTGTTTAAATGTATTCATCTCACACCACTGGTAGATGAACTCAAAGTGACATAAGTCTACATTAATGCACATTAAATTTTGAAATAGTCTTGTTTTTTGTTTTGTTTTAGTTATATTTTGTCACAAAAACTCTGCAAGCCGGAATACTTATAAGTGCTGCATTTATTACATTTTAGCCACAGGTAATAAAATGTGGCAAATTAATCAATAGTGTTGTACCAAAAGAGTACCTTATTACTTTTGGCAATGTCAGTGGAAAGCACTGTGTGACGTGACTGCCCACATGACAATCTACTGTGTTTATCAGGATTATTTCCATGACTCAGTGTGCGCCAAAAGTAAGCATCTGCATTCACTGCATTCTTCAGCTCATCTGTTGAGTTTTTTTTTTTTTTTAATTTATCCCTGATCTGTTGATTGGTATGTCATCACCAGAATTAAACTATGGGCTCATAGAATTGTTTACTTCGTCCCATTTCAACACTAGTAACAATGCCAGTAAACAAACACCAGACTTGTATGAACCATCTTTCACCGTGAAGATATAAACAAGAATGCAATTGCAAAGACAAATGTAAATTATTCCCTCAGACCTTTTGAAGTGCAGTAGTGCTGACATGCAGCTTTTTCATAGGGCCCGCCTCCACAGGCCCGCTGACCAGAGCATCACCTTGGTTACCACGAAGCTGGCGATTTTGGAAAATTAGAGGGTCTTCTTCCTCCTCTGCCAGAGTATAGCCCTATTGTAGCCACAAGTACAAACAGACACATAGAAAAATCACAGGCCACACACAAATAGCCCACACACATGCAGAACAGTTCAGTCAACCATCAAAACAAATTTTATGAATGTAGAAATACATTTCCTTCCAGAGCAATTGTTGATAAACAAAGCATCATACTGACTGGCTTATGGAGCACGGTACATAAAACATTTAATTTATCGTTATGTGATTTATTGCTTAACCATGTGTAGTCACTTGATGTCATGAGGAGTTGTAATGTTTGGGTCAGACAGGACAAGAGTCAGAGAACAACATTCAATATTCATGAATTTAGTGGACATGTTAGAAATGCGAGCAGAATCCACTGACTACAGCTACATTTAAAAGTATTAAATCTACTTACTTTGACAATGCGACATATGAGTATGTCATAACGTTGGTGATTAATCCTGTGTTTCAGCATTACTTTGTTCACCATAGGAATGAAGATCTGGTACTGAAAATAAGAAGAAGGGGACGAAAAGATCAGGAAAAACTGCACATCCTTTATGTGGTTAAATGTCTTTAAAGGTTAAATGTCTTTCCCTTCACCATAAAGTAAATAACTGGGTATCTTGCACTAGCATTTAATCTCTGAGGGTCTCAGATCAAAAGCTTCCTCAACATGTTTGTTGCTAGACACAGCTGGAAGCAGAGCTGGTGGTTCTGAGGTTAGACCTCAAAACAATACTAGGGTGTAGGGATAAGAAGCGGAAGGCTTGTGAGGAGAAGCAAGGGTAGATGTGACCTCATCCACACTCATAAACACCACCCCCTGCCAGCAGGGGGTAGTGACATAAGCAGTCTGGCAGGAAGTAACACAGACTGGGAGGATGAGGGTTACAAAAAACAGTTCATGTGAAGCCAACAGTAGGAAAGCTACTCTACTCAATAACAGCTACCTATAAAGAGGGGCTCATGGGACATATAAGGCTACCTTCTTTCCTAACTGGAACACTAGCGAGGACAGGGTGTCCATCGAAGTGGACCGCAGTTCGGGAGTGCTGTCGAGTGTCCTAACGATCGGGTGTATGATACGTGAAGCGTAGTCTGTGAAGTCCAGGGACTCCGTCAGCCGGTCGAGTGTCTCCAAAGCAACCCTGAGTCACAAAGAAAAACAGAAAATGCTCAGCTTGATTTAAATATATTAAAAGCAGAGTAACTGACATCCTGCGGCATAGAACATTAAAAGAGCCAAGAAGACATACGAAAACACTGAAATACTTCTCAATTATATTTCTTAATAATGTCTAAAAATTCTTATAGATTTGGAAGAATAGGAAACAATCAAAATTCCTGATGTTTTCCACAAATCACAGGATCAATTTAAGTTTTTAATCTTTGTGTTGATGTAAAAATAACCAAATAAAATTATACTAAAGCTACACAAAATGTGTCGTTTTTTTTTTTTTCTTCCTAAATTAATCATTCACTAAAACCACATGAGCACAGTCAGATGTGAAACTGACTTGCGGGCCTGTAGAGGAACATCAGTAGCATCAAACAGCTTGACAATGGGAGGCAGCAACAAGTGGAGGTAGTCGTCCAGGTTTGCACCAAACAGCTGGATGGCATTGAGCATCTGAAACGGACAGGATACACAGCTAAATCCCACAAACTTAAACAGAAGCAGTTTTAATGAGCTTGTTACGGCATAATGGTTTTCTTCAGGTACAATAAAAGTAAAGCTGGATGGGCTTGTTATCTCAGCAAGATGGAGGCACACATGCTAGCCTTCCAGGAAAAGACAGCATGGCTTTGAACAGTTGTGAACAATTGAGCGAGTCAGTATCTGACAAGTAAATCACTGCACACTACAAGGCTCATAAAATAAAATACCAAGTGCAGCAAGAAAACAATTAGGGCCAATTTTAAATACAAAATGGAACTCCACACAAAACACAAAGCACTGTGTGATGTGCTGGCATAGGAACATACTTGACAATATTCAACAAGTCACACACACCCCATTAATTTAAAATATTCTGTAATAGGGTTGTAATACTGTAATAAGAATATTGCTTTTTTTTTTGTTTCTGTATCATGAAAACATGAACATCAAGTCTACTCACATCACCAACGACAGTCAAATAAGAGACTCTGAAGAATCAGATCCTTTGCTGTATTCACTTTCCAGCACAAAAATAATGAAAAGGACCATGTCAAGATGTAAATTACTGTTGTAATTTTGCCATGTTGTTAATTTATGAAAATGCCTTTGGAAATAAAAAGAAATTCACATCCTTAACACCCTTATTTGCATAATTGCAGAAGCATTTACATGCACTACATCAAATATTAAAGAGACGGAATTGATTTGTTTTCTTATTCTCTGAATAAAATGGCCTCTTATATTTAAGTTAGACTAATTTGGAAACAACAATGTTGTGTGGAGGACGTGCTCACATGGTAGGTGGACCAGCGGTAGTTTTAGACAATGACGTATGGTGCAGACAACAAACTCACTCTGACCCCCCCCAAAACATACTGTGACCACTGCTGACTCCCTGCACCTCCAACGCATAGCGAGTGCACATGGCGAGACAGCAGGAAGCTGAGGTGAAAGTGTACAAGTAGTTATACATGTGTATGTGTGTGCATGTGTGTGTGTGTGTGGTGGGGAATGCTGGACTGAACAGCTTCTTGAAATGATGGAAGCCTGTTTTTCTTGGTAACCCAATTCCCACTTTCTCCATTTCATGACCCACATTCTGTGCTAAAGATTAGGCTCCAGACTCAGACCCAGAAGTTATAGACTATCCAGACTGCGGGCTACTGGATTATCTAAATCTACAGACATTGAGACAAAACAGCATCAAAGAAGAGGGGACAAAATGACTGTACTCTTTATGATGCTGTCTCTGCCCAAACTATGATTTAGGATTTGAGGGAAAACTCTGACAACTGCTGGCAGCAGCTGCAGAAACTAGATAGTGTGTTACCTACAGATCGATGTTGTCTTTGAACTGATGTATTACAGGGAATGGCTTATACCCGAGTGGTCCTGATGGATACTGATGCAAACCGCAATATAAAATAAAAAAAAAAAACAGTACCCCAATAAGTCAGCTGTGTGCTGAGCTTCTGTGCTTTCTATAGAGGTGCTGAGTGATGAGAGTACTTTTTAAACACTCGCCTTCTTGGCAGCACAAGCAAAGTGAATTTATTGACTAAAATCTGAAATATGATCTTTTCAATTTGGCTACTGAGCATTCCCCATGAGATTTATGACACATGTCAAATAGTATCAACACAGATCTTTATATGTCGAGCTAAGCGGTGAACTCTGGCCTACAAAAATTCATTAAAAACACTTTATTTAGGGGTCATGCTATACCAAGACATGTATATCACTCTTCATTAAATTAAGACAAATATTTTGTGTTCCACTGTTTGAATTTCACTTTGGTCTCTGCATACGCTCATGACTACTGAAAGGAAATCTAAATAAATTTTTTTCTATTTCCAATATATCTTGCACAGAGTTTGTCTTATATTGCAGTCAGGAAGCATGGTAAGATTGCATAGGCCAGGCTGTAACCTAGCATGCTCAGCTACCATAACAATAACAGTTTATCATCAGATAATAATTTTTTTATAAAGGACAAACAGAGAGAGCCCATGCAAACCACTAGATTTGCAAACGGTGATGAAACATGCTTGACAAAATACCAACAATTTCCTATTTATTCTACTTATGCAATTATACATTCTCTGAGCAGAATATTAAAGGCATTTAGGCAGGACTGAATAATTCTGATTCACGTCAATAAGAAAGAGCTACAGACATATCTGAACTAAAACCTTTAGGCAAATAGTATAGAAGAAACACAAAGATTGCTCAGTGTTACCTTAAGTCTCACCAATGACAGCATTGCAGTGAAAAAGATTACAGAGAGCATTTTATAAATGACTCAATTTTATTTCAGTAATTGCTTTGCACCAGGCAAGAATTCATGGCATATTATTCACATATTTTTATTTGTTAAGCTTCTCCTGAGAGCAGAGAAAGAACACCATTTCAGTTTCAGCCTTAATTAATTAATTTCTGTAACTACTCCATTTGATTTAAATAAAAAGCTTTTATTTGTTTCACTAATTCTTTTCTGTTTATGTTCCCCCGTTGATTCCTTTAGTTATTTTTCTTGTTACAGTGGTTGTAATATAACTAATCAAAATGTGTTCTGGATTTCTGAAATGTTACATCTCCATGTACTGTAGGTCATGTCTATGCTCTAGCTAGTACAATTCTGAACTACATTCATACAGGCAACTGAAAACCATGACTTGCAAATGTAGAGAAACGTTTAAGGGCACACACAACTGCCTTAATGAAAGACAGCATGATGCTTTAATCATCTGAACTCACCTTGATGGTCACGCTGCGACCAGTGCTGTTATCGTGCATGAAGACACGCAGCATGTGTGGGATGAGCTGAGGCAGATAGAGCTTGAACTCTCCACCCAAAGCCACCACAATCTGCTCAATCAGAAGAATGATGGTGTTCTGCATGGGGTTGTTTGGTGTCCAGTACTCCTAAAGGACAGATCATGATGTGTTGGTGTTAATTACAATCATTTCTAATAAGGCATTCTTGTCATTTACTTGAACTTGGTAGAACTGCCCTGTAATGGTTAGTGCACAGAAAGCATTCAGTGTTTGTTTGTTTTTTTTTTTAACACCTGCATTTGCAAACAGGCCAACATTACAAAGATTATGCAGAATAATACAGTATTTTAATTCCACAACAAAGGAAACTAGATCATTTGGGGGGGGGGGCATTATTGGTATTGGTTATCAGCCAAATGAGTTATAAAATATCAACATATCGGATATTGGGCAAAAATCTAATATTGCGCATCCCTAATAATAACAATGTAAACTTTAATAACCCTAATTGGAAATTCTCTCTTTGCATCTGCATTTGATACATCCCAGTTGGACAAGGATGCCATTTCTACTGTGCTTGGGAGTTGAGCGCCTCGCTCAGGGTTTTTTTTCCTTCGTTCCCAGTCCAGGGACATGAGCATGGGTCCTCCAGCCCCAAGTCCACCTCTCTACCAATATCAGTCTCTGTAAAGAAATACATATACACCATGGCTTACAAGAAAACTACAGTGAATAATTACTAAGCAAACACACAGATTTGATGCGCATAGCAAAATATATTTTATCCCCAAAAAGCTGTGACCTAAATCAACACTTGTAAATTCCTGAGCATAAATTTTTACAATATTAAGAGGGTACGTCCAATTCTCTATGCACAAAGCACTCCCTAATCTATGCTGCTCTATTATAAGGGCTGAGATAATAATTAGGTCTGCAAAAGTGTGTCAAAAATGTGTTTCCATCAATAAGTTCAGTGTAAGAGAAATGTCTGGGCAGATTTCTCTCTGGAAATACAAAGCGTTCAGCTGCCAGAAGCAGAAATGGAGTATCACAATACTAGATGGCAGGAATGGAAGCAATTTCCTTTCAACTGGAACACTCTGTGTTGCTTATGACACTGTTTTAAAAAATCTAGACATAGCCACTGTTTACGTTAGAAATAATAGTTGCTAAGGTGGAGGGACTCAACTCACAAAATACGTCAATCAGTCAATAGGCTTCAGCTGTGAGATCTGGCAAAAGTGTTTTGTCAGTTACCAGAGGTCTTAAGCATCCCCCAACTTCCTGCCTTCTCAGCCTGTGGCAGCTGACTAAAGAGCAAGAGAGAGTACATCCTGAATTGCTATACCAGCCCCCTCATCTGGATGCAGGAGCTGAACTGGAGCAAAAATGAATAGATTCTTTGTTTCACTTGCCATTTATTAACTCTTAGGGACTGAAGGAGCACCAGTCTGCTACTCCCAATAACTTTCCACCAGGAGAGTTACAGTCATTGCAAAAGATTTGGTAACCGTGTCACCATGATTCGGATAAAAGTGCAGTCATATTTTTGCTATGCTTTATGATTACGTGTTGGACAAGTGTGTTTGTGTAAGTGCAGGGACAATGGCTTTAACAGTTGCACAACATCAGGTGATGAGGGTGAATGTAACAAGTCATCAGCAGTTTCTGCTAAATGACCTGGGAATAGTAAGTGGAAAGAAATTTCAGAACCACAAACAATGATAGAAAGTAAAAAGAACACTATCTAAATGTAGATAACATCATTTCTCATAACACCACACGTGTTGTGTATCGCTGTGTGACACAAGGCCAGGCTTTATCCAGGGACTCTGAGCACATTATTTCTAAAAAGGAAAGTAGAAAGCACAGCTAAGTGCTATTAAGAGTTTGCAGCTGTTTGCCTGACTGTAGGAAAATAAGAAGGGCCAGGTGATGGGTGTTTAGAAACTGGGGAAGGAAGGAGATGAAGGGTTACTCACTCTGATGAGGGTGAATATGTCATCCATGTAAGGGCGGATGTGAATCTTCACAAAGCACACCACCATTCCCATCTGCTGAAAGAGGAACTGGAGGACAACACGGAGAGAGAGAAAGAGTATTAAACCTACTTAATGAGCATCCGATGTTATCAAGCAGAGCAATCGGATAACAAATCAACCAGACAGTCTCTCCCTTCCTCATCTGAGCTACTACCTACCTCCCGGATACTGGCGTCACAGACACGGATGACGTTGAGGAAAGTTGGCATGACTTGTGGCAGGAACTGAACGCACTTCAGGCCCAGAGACTTGAAGATGAAGGTGACTGCCTGGACTACCATAGTATGGTGGTTGGAGAGTGAAGGGTCTCTCAGGATGCGCATCAAAGTGACGATTGCCACAGCAGGGTAAAACTCATCAAGGGGCAGGTTGCCCATGTTCACCAGCATTTCACTGGTGCTGTAGTCCGCTGGGAGATGGGAAAAAATGACAAGGTTTAGTCTGGTGTTTTTCTACCAATACAGCTCTAGTATTTCACACCTTGAAGAAAAGCTGTTATACAAACTGCAACTCGAACACAGATGTAGACCATCTTAAAATCATATTAGAAAAGAGCAGCAGTTCAATAAAAATATATAAATAAATATAAGGTGTCTGGCTGAAACATCTGGCCTTTAGTAATCTCAAACACTTAAATCACTCAACACTCAAATCCTCCCTCTTATCTCTTGTTGTTCCATGAATCATGACGGCTGTCGTGATCAGCTGGTTGGCTTTTCTCGCTCGTTGCATTTGTTTATGGTTCAGACCGTCACATATTTACCCCAAAGTATTGTTTTTGGCAGGACCTTCTCTAACACTGGTGGCTGGTGGAAGACAGGGTTTGTACTTCAGCTATGCAGGGGTCTAGAAAGTTCTGATGGGCGGCCAGGCAGGGGCTTAAGAGGAAAAGAGGGGCACAAATCAGACCTTTATTTAGGTCTAGATTTTATTAAATACTGAACTGATTATTACAACTAAGTGATCATCTAATGTAAAAAGGGGAAGAAAAACTTGTAAAACAAACAGCCAATGATATAGTTTATTAATGGATGTTTACTTTGGGTGATGCTGCTGTAGGACTTTTATCACTGCTGCACAAACACTCACAATTCAATGATAAAAGGAAAATAATGACACATTTCAGCACAATTTTTATTCTCCCCATTTAAACTTTTTAAATAATATAAAGTTTTATAAAAATGTTTGTTCTATACGGCACAAAATTTGCATCAGTTCGTGACCTAAGTTCAGATCTACACATGGGGTTAGCCAAGCTTGGTCAAATCTTAAAAAAAATTTAAAAATTTTCCAAAGCACTTCATCAATGCTCACAATATCATGACAAATCAAATTAGAAGGAACTGTCGAGATTACAGTTGGACAGTGAACTGCTGAGTCTCCATCAGAAATGGAAAAAACTGAGAAACTAAGATCTTTTGACCATTGATCATTCTTATTCTCTGAATAACTAGTTTTAGTAATATTTTTGTGACAGGAATTACAGATGGCCTCTTCTTCCCTTGATCTATACAGGGCTATTGAATTTTATAACACATCTGAGAAAACAGATGTGTGGTATTCAGCGTTTTACTCTGCAGCAGTTTCAGCTGCTCCAGTCGTCTCCCCACAGACTCAAAAGACATAACTTCTTTGACCTAAATAAGTAGCTTTACTGTTGGATCTTTTACTATTTCAATCTTCACCCAGTAAAGAGAAATGACTACGATAGATGGCTAAACATCTGTAACTTTACAGCTAACAAACAGAACAGCCTTCAGTCACACAGGAAGAAAATGCCCAGCCGTAATATTAAGGTAGTGTCCCTGCTTTTGATACGTTTTATTACCCTTAGTGATTGGTTTAATCTGAAGTCAGGTGAGTAGTTGGACCTATCCAGTGTCTCCTCACATAAAGTACACTGTCAAAGATACTAGTGCTCCAGACAGTGACCCTGACAAACCCGCCAACAGATATATAACCTCCAGTTCTGGTCACAGTCCATTTAGATCAAGATCAAACTGGTAAAACCATTACTATACTGTCCAAGGTCACACATCACTGGATCAGACAAGCAAAAATCTGCAATCTCCATAGACATGACTGAGACAGACGTACTTTTACATCATTGTTTTCATGAATTTTCAAGATATCCAGGATGAAGCATAAGTGAAAGCATGAAATTTCATGTCAAATCCTCCTGAATTATCAGTAGAGTTTCTGCTGTTACTCATAGCTAACATAGAATAAATCCAAACATCTGCTGTCATAAAATACATTAAGTGTTATTTACAGGATGAGCAGCTTTTCTATTAAGATTCTCAAAAAGCGACATCAGTTTCTCATATCTTTCCAAAATATATTGCAGTTTCTTAGAGACTTTGCCATTTCTTATTATTATTATTAATCATTAAAACTGTGTTCATATTAAGACAAAATAAAAATAAAAAATTCTTTGGTTTTAGGTTTTCTGTCAATTATAAAGAAGATGCTTAAAGTGTGCTTGAAGTGGGTTACCTTTAACCAAATATTTCCACTTTAAAAAGCTCCCTCTCTAACTATGGCAGCAGCATTTCCCTCCAAACTGAGAGCCTCATTCTGCAGATTTGGGCTCACATCAAACAGAAGCCAAAAATTAGATTCTAAGGATCGAAAGTTCACACAAATCCCAAATCCTCAATCAGAGATGCTGTTGACTTATAAAACGTGATATTAAGACTTTGATAAATGGTGCTTTGTCTTGGCTGAGTAAACATACCACTTCGCTATACTCAAATTTCAAACGGGCTGCAGATTTATAAAATGTACTACAGCCAAACTGCAAGTAAACGTTTTTTCCCTGGTTTATGTTAGCCAGATTAAAAGAAAGTTATGGTTGAAGACAACAGCAGGGCATACTCGGTCTCAAGTGATTATATTTTGACCTAAAATGGTGGTGCGTGGCACAAAGACCTGTCTCAGTTATCAATAACTCTTTAAATGCAATCATTTGAACTGTTTATTTTGCCTAATCAATAATGTCTGAATTCAGTTTTACTATTTTCCCTCAATTCTACAATAACAGCTCGATTAAACTACCAGAAATTTTCATATTTCCATAATTACTTCATGTTATCTCGCTGTGTCCCGGTTAATGACTTAATGGCACCTGAGAGGAGATTTCTCCAGGAGCTTAAGGTCTAATATTAAATGACTCCTTTTTTTTCATTTATTAACATAGAAATCATGGATTAAGTTGCAAAGCCAAACAACATTACTGTAAGTTCATCTGGTTCTTCTAAGCTAAATTTAAAAAAGGAATGAAATATACTTTGGAGCAGCCACTTTATTGGGTTATTAGTTAAAGGTGTTAAAATAGCACTAATTCTTAAACCATCTATGGAACCAATACACGACTAAACTCACAAACTTTGGAAGAACAGCTGAATTTTTGTGTTTTTATTCATGTCATGTCATATGTTTCCATATGAAATTCTTCCTACCCAGGTACCTAACCACCCACCCATAAATTAATTTAACCTAAAAAATGTATAGTTTTCTTGTCTCTTTGTCTGTGAAATCTCATTTTGATATGCACGATTAGTCCAAGTCCTGCACATGCCAATCCAACAGAAAAATGATAATATTAACCAAATAGACATAGACACTGAAATCCCAGCAACACTGAAGTTCCCAGTAAAATATCATGACAATTTTAAGATTTTCCAGCTGCTGTAGTAGGAAATTTGACACTGTGCTGAATTCAAGGAATGCAAATAAAAATTTGATATAATCCACAATGTGGCTCATGAAAAGTATTTCCATTATTAGCAGCAGTCATCACAGCCCTACCTGAGTCCTGACTGGACTTGGATTCAGACAGACTGACAGCAGAGGCGTCTCGTGATTGGTCGATCATGCCAATGTTCACCTTATGCTTGTAGGGATCCAGAGCACCAAGAAGACCCAGAACACGTATAGCCTGTTAAAAACACACACCAATCTCATGAGTCTTTTCACATTTTTTTCCTCATAGCCTTCTTATATTTGTATAGTGTAATGAATTGTAGGAACATAATTCACCATACAGTTATAGTGCCTTGTGTTCCTGTACTCATGTATTGTTTAATGTTCATGATAAATATGTTTTATGTTACTTAACAACCTCAGGTGTTGTTAGGCCACTGTCACTTTAAAGGGTTGCTTTGACTCTTCACTTGTTTATCGCAATTTCAACAACAGCTCGATTAATCAACATTTTGAAAATGACTTGGTTACTTTGGAACATAAAGAACAATTTACATCAACAACAGAGATATAAGAAATTTAAAGGATTAGAGAAATTCAGCTTGGTTTTTAATCATGTAGTTTCATTTACAGTTTCCTCACTATATATGACATACAGTGAGAAACAACGTACTCTGTGTTATGACAATTACCACCTACATCATAACATGTAAAATGGAAGAAGTTCCACATAATTATGGAAAATGTGCATAGTTTCATATCCTGAAATTAATACATCTAAACATACAGAGAGACGTTCTTTCTGACCTTGTAAGCAGATTGTAAGTAAGTGTGAGGACATCACATGCAGACACTTATGCATACCTCTCTTCTTATACCCTGGTTTTGTTCTGTCTTAAGGAAGTTGAGCAGCACCTCTAGAAGGGAAGGGTACTTGCGATAAGGTTCCACCACGTAGCCTGTACTGGCCACTTGCTGGCCCAGAGTCCACAGTGCCACCTGGAGGAAAGACAAAAGCAGATTCAATTTAAACAGCGCCGATGCCAAAAAATAAGCATGATTATTAGATTTTATGCTCGGACCGAATTAATAGAACTTGACATAAATTTTCTTCACGTACTTGACGTTTAGCCAGTGAAGAAGAGTCCTGGAGCATGTCCATGATGATTGGAAAAAGCTCATCCATCCACTTCCTCATCTCCAGGCCGCTCACCTGACATGTCAGGCACATGAACACTCAAATCAACCATTTTTTATCAGTAAAATCTTTTAAAAACTTAAAGGGGCTTACGTAGGATTTTATTGACTCGGTAAGTCAGGTGAGTTTTACTCACTTAAATAAAACACAAGACTGTGTAATGAAATTGTAATCCAGGACTCTTTAGTTTTCTTAATATCAAACTCAACTAAATCCACAAAAGGGCACAAATTACTATTTTGTACAGTTATACATTTAAATAAACTTTCTACCTTTTTGAGGAAATGTCTTTAAAATCTTTAGCTTCATTTATGGGCCTTGTTTTAACAACCATCAGCACTTAACAAAATTCAGTTTACATTGAAGTCGATATCTCTTATGTGCATTCTCTACAGACTCTTGTTTCTTTGCTGTGTGCTGGATCTTTAACAGCTGGGCCTCTTCCTGCACTGAAGCAGCTGAGTACACAAGGTCTACCTGAGCATTTCCTACATTCTGTCCACTTGTCTATAACTGTGCTTTACTCAGTCCTCTGTGGGAACCATATAACCACTTAGACAGCAGTGCAGACATCCATTAATAAAGCAACATCCTACACTTTATGCATCAAATAATAGGCTCACATTATTTGCAATAAATTTGTTCAGACAAAACATACAAACTGCTTAAACATATAAATTGCTTCACTGAGGGATGAAATCTGCTTAAACTAACTCACTTTAAGCAGTAGATGTAAAATGTGCAGAAATCAGCTTGTATAAGCTGATAAAATCTCACAAGGGGCAAACTGATTAAATATCCTTACCTGAGCCAACTCTCCAATTGTTGCAAGGACACTAATTACCACTCCAGGGTTGGGATCTGGGTCTTTGAGTTTCAGGATGAGAGCCTGCAAGTATAGAAGTAAAGTGGTTCCTGAACCCCCAAATTCCTCTTTAATCTCAGAAATAGTTTTACATGGTTATGGAGATGGGGTTGCCATGGATTTAGCCTTTATTCATTCAGTCTATTGGATCCATAAACTTCTCTCATGTAAAAACCTTATTTACAGCCACATACAGCCAATTACAACAGAGACCTGCAGAGTTTTACCTTTAGGATGGGTTCCATATATGGCCGTATGAGGCGGGGGGCATTCGAGACCAGGTGACCAAGCATACGAGCACTTTGCTCTTTGTTCCTTCCAACACCACTGTGCTCTAACTCTGTTAGGATCTGTAACAACATAAAACACTAACTGATCACTGTAGGCCGAAAAGAAAAGAAAAGAAAAGAAAAGAAAAGAAATGAAATCATGGTCTACATTATGGTGTTAAAGGGCAAAAATGAGAAACACCAAAGACATTTGGCTCTTTGCTTCCCTCTACAGGTATTCAAATGAAACAGCAGCTCAAATAACCAAGCAAATGCAGCAGAAGTTTTTAGTTTATGTTTTGTGAATCCTGCTAATTAATGAATTAGAATTTTATTTTATAATCATTTATACAGATTTTAATGATTTTAGTCATTATTTTAACTTAACTGAATTAAGAGTTATATTAAGAGTTTTATCATATTTTATATAACCTAAAATGTAAAAGCAATTTCTCACTGTCAGCTGTGTTTATTCAACTTACATCCCCAACAAAGTAAAAATCAAGTTTTTGTTTGTTCTGTTATTTTATCAAGTAAAGAAAAAAAGACAAAATATCTCATGAACACATTAAATGACCCTTTAGTACTCTCAGTCTCAAGTCTTCTTTCTCTTAGACGTTTTCCCACATTCTTTTTTGCTGAATAATTCAATTACATGTCATAAAAATGAGTCTGAATTTATGTTACACACAATATTTAAGCTTTGTAGTATTTACAAATTAACAAAACATTCAAAAAACCTATTTTCTCTTTGTCACTACCCTTGTGTAGACAAAAAGCAAACAAATAAATAAATAAATTTAATTTATAATTAAATAAATAAGCTGAGGTAGTTCAGGCATTTTATTAGATTGCCTCCCTTATTTGGTTTTTCCAGACACACATAATTGTGAGGAGGTCCCGACTGGGGGATAAGATATCTTAAATGTAATGTGTAAAAGGAGATTGATATTGTAAAAGAAAAGCTTAGGTAACAGTTTTGTGGTAGTGTATAAAGAAAAGTAAAATTTTAATCACTTGTATAGCAGATGTTAAACATCTGGCTTTGGCCTTTCTGGGCATGTCAGTATGTAGATGGTGACGTTGGGGCAAAGTTTTGAACAGGGAAATTAAACAGCTAACTTTCTTCTAACAGGATGAAAACATATTGGAACTTCAAAGAAACTAAATTATTAAAAGCAAGCCATCTGTTGTGCTTCTCCTACCTGGATTAGCATCTTGCGAAGGAAAGGCATGACAAAGGCAGGGTTCATGCTGCTGAGGCGACCAATTGTGCAGATGGCCAGCTCTCTGATCTCAAAAACCTCATCATTCAGTGCAACAAACAGCGCCTGCAAGTTCTCAGCCTGAGCAAGGTGTCCATCAAAACGCTCATCAAGAGATGCCAACACACAATATCGAATATCTGGATCTATACAGGAACAAAGATTAGAACATTTTTATGATTATCCTACCATTATACATATTTTTAGATAGGATATCTCTATATTGGGCTTTGCAGATGTACAGTGTGCATCCTGGTTCTTGCCAATGTAAAAAGAAAAATGTATCAATCCATAAGAGTCCAACCATTTTACACTCCCCTTCATGTGTTACCTGGATCTGTGATGCCAACAACCAGCAGCTTGCTGAGCACATCTGCAACGACTTGCACAGCAGTCTGGCTGACAACATGGCCACTGATCAGGTGAAGGGAGGGTGTCAGGAGGCGTGAGCAGGTACGGGCTGCCTCCATCCGGATTTCCTTGTGCTCACTGTTCAGGAAGTGATCAGCGCAGTGGCGAACAAACTGTGTCAGGGAATGACCTGGAAACAAAGAAAAAGTTAAGTTAAAATGTTGTGTCTGTCAGGCAAAACAACAGGACTGCATTTGTGGATGAACCATCGCAATGTTGGGTATATATATTTCTGAGGCATCAACCCCCAAAACACTTGCAGTCTGTTATCAACTGTTCAGGCATGACTGTCACTGTGCAAAGGGTAAGAAAAAAAATCATCCAGATGCTGGTAGTTGCGAACAAGGTATGAGAGACAGCCTTCAAAACTACCGCCACTGTGTTTAACTCTGATCTGTCATGTTCACGCTCTTCTTCGCATCAGCGCCTCCAGCATTCAAGTCAATATTGCAACTCATGCAAACAAAAGCTAAATACGTAATGCACCCATAATACGTACACTGACACATCGCTAACAGAAACTTTATCCTAGCCCTTATAACAGCTTATTCTTTAAAGGGAAAAAGTAAAACCAAAAATTTGAAAAATTTTTTTTAGATCCAACTCCTATATTGTTGACATTGTTTACTGTTTTTTTTTCAGCTTTCAGTATAAAATACAATTCTACCAAACCAAAGAGACAGCGACTGAGTTTGCATTCTGAACAGTTTAAATAATAAAAACTGAACTGTACCACCAAGAAAACCACATTCCTTAAAAACAGGTGAACTACATCAAAATCCTCACACACACCACACTTAAAACATTTCAAATGATACAGGAAAGGCAGGCTCATTATCCAAAACCCAAAACTGAGTAAACACCATGCTGTCCTGACATGGCATTTTTAATTTTTAAAAACCTTCCATGTCAAGGTCTTCACACCATTTGGCCTGACATCATAGCGTTCTCAAACACGCAAACACAAATTAAAATAATGAAGAATAAAAACAATAAGCTGCAGTCAAGAAGGAGTAATAAATAACATTCCTCCTCTCAATAAAATTATCTCACATCTGTGGTTTCATCCACTTGTTTCCTAGAAGTAGTCGGCTTTTAAATGTGTCAATAATTTAATCAAAATCAGGAGTTAATCTAAGATTCTTCTCACATAAGACAAAGCAAGGTCAGGTATGAAGTAAGCTCCTGCTCCATGTTTTTATTTTCTACTGGCAGTCTCTTATGGTGGGCCCATTGTGCTAAAGGTCAAACCCACAGAATGACTTATGCACAGTGATTTTAAGAGTTCTTACCTTCAAACTCAAAGCTTCCCAGAGTGCGCAGGGCCAAGGTGATGCTGCCGACATCACTGGCCTCTGGAATGTTTGTGAGGCTTGGCGAGGCCAGCTGGTGGGCGAGGCCTTTGGGCATGCCGGGATGTCGAAGTGGCTTGTGCATTAACACCAGGGAGAGCATCTTCAGCAAACCATCCTGGATGTCTTTTTTCAACTGGGGGATTTGACGACTCAGATCATACAGCACGGCCGTAAGCGCAGGGCTACAGAGAAAATGTAAAAACATGGAAACACATAAAAATCTGTGCAAGAATGTTATTCCAAAATTTGGATCAGTGTATAAAATGCCTTAAATAAAAATAAATAAAATAAAAAGCCCTGTTTTTCCCTACCTGAGGCCCACCGCCAGCATTGGCTCCAGCAGCTCTTTAATGTCAGGCTGGATGCTGGGACCCATGGCTCTAGAAAGCATGCTAATACAAGTGAACACTGTGGCATCCACTTGCATTGTCTTCTGCCTCCTGCACACATGCAAGACCAGAAAGGGCACTATTATAAGTTTATTTTTCTCCCAAGTAAAAAAAAAAAAACATTTTTACATAAAACCTTGACTCACAAAACATTTTAACGATGACATAAGCATTTTAAGATAATTGAATAATACAACAATGACTGTAGAAAAATGTATACTAACAGTTAATAATAAAGCATTGTTTTATCTGAATATAATTGTAAGTAAAACATAAACAATGAAATGTTTTCAGTTACTGACTTGTGTGCAAAGTCCTTGGGTGGCAGGGCAGCCTTGATTATCTCAAGGATCTTTGAAAGGTATGGTTGAATATCTGCCCTGACAGCTACCACTAGTAAACCCAAAGCCTGGAAAGCTGCAGTCCTCTCCTTCTCCTTTTTCAGGCAGCCCAGCAGGTATCCCATAGTGTCAGATAAGTACTGGTCTGCACAGTGAAACCACAGAGCACATTGTTTCACTCACAGGAATTTCTGTACACCCCAAAAGATTCAAAACCAACCAGCAAATCTGATTAATATTCACAAAATTATTAACAACGGCACAATGGTCACACTGATGTGGCATGTACAGAGCTGTAAGATATTCAATCAAAAGCAGTTAAACATCAAATAGCCCTACCTGTGAATGTATGTGGCTGGAAGGCAGCTAAACGTGGGAGCAGGTTGAGGATGGTCATCTGAATCAAAGGGTTTTTACTTGTTCTGTATTTCAGTACCCAGCGACACACCTGGTAAGACAAAGGACATTATAAATATCTGAGTCAACTATGTAGTCTGGTGAGTGAAACAGCACTGGCTTTATGATGCTGATAAGCAATATCGTAGGAGAGTTTTTTTTTATGATAGAAAATCAAAACTATATCTGCTTTACTGCCATTCAAAAACAAGAGAATACCTACAGGGAGCCTAACATACAGCAGGAATAATTTACAATTAGGTATATATGTAATGTTATGTATTTGAATTACAGCTTACTCAAATTATGAAATTGGAGGACATAAGAAATTAAAATGGAATTAAAACTCTTTGATGAAAACAAATCCACTATGATCCAAATAAGCAGATGACAAAACATCACAATGACTAAGATCAAATCATGATGGTCAAAATTTATATTCATATTCAACATGTCTTTGACCCCTTTCATGACTACCGAAACATAAATTAAGCCAAGACAAATTTACAGCACATATATTGCTGTAATGAAATGAAAACTATTACATCTTTTAATTTGTGGACAGACAAATTTTTTCCTCAAAAAAGGGGAAAAAAAGTGAAAAAATATGTCCTAATTTTTTTTGTCAGAGACACACTGTTTAACTAGATAAACATTAATCAGCCACTTTATCAGGTACACTTACAAATAGCTCATCAGCCAATCAAATGCCATTAGGCCAGTAGATGTGGTCAAAACTTGCCAAAGCTCAAACTGAGTTTCTAAATTAATTCATTTTTTATTTATTCCTGTCATTTCAAATAATTCTCCAAAACAACTACAAAAGCCAGGTAAAAAAAATTATCAGGAAAGAATTTAACTCCGTTTTAAGAGACAAAACAATGACTGAAAAAAGTGTAGGCTGAAGCCATACACCCCTTTAAATACAAAACATGCCAAATGGTTACACTTCCACACAAAAACTGCTGTTTCATAATCGATACAATGGTAATTATACCTCATATTTCTATTTATTACCATATTTTTAGAATTTTATTCCAATTTACCATAATGAAGAACACTCCTGTCAGCTATGAACAGGAAACTCTGTTTTACTGCTTTCCTTTCCAGAATCAATCAAGCACAGCCTCACTAAAATTGGAAAATAGAGAATTGGAAAACACTGATTTGTCTGATGAATCCCAATTTCATTTGCCACATTAAGATCATATATGGTCAGAATTTGAATCACTGATTCATCCTGCCTTGAGTCAACAGTTCAGACTAGTGGTGGTGTAATGATGTGGGGGGATATGTTCTTGGCACACACTGGGCCCATTAGTACCAACTGAGTATCATTTAAACACCACAGCACAACATATCCATCCCTTTATGACCACAATTTATTCATCTCCTGATGGATCAGCCTGATGGCTGTACTCCAGTGTCCACCACAGTCAAAAGAGGGTCCAACCAGGTAGTAGCAGTGTGTACCTAATAAAGTGGTCAGTGAGTGTATTCCTAATTGCTCGACAGATGAATGACACTTTACAGTACAATAAAGTCCTGATTTTCTTTCACAGATTCCATAACTTGTTGCATTTCTGAAAAAAAAGAACATCCCTGCTATAAGATCTACCTGGTCAAACCTCTCCTCCATCAGCTCACGGCAGTATCGACTCTCCACCAGAGAGCTCTTGGCAGGTACCGGTGTGGCCCCAAAGCTGAGGAAACCTTGAGGTGTATTGTAGCCCAACAAGCCCAGAAGGGCGTTTGACTGCTGCGGCTGCACCGACTGAAAGCTGGTAAAAGGTGTAATATGGCGTGGTTTGGTTCCAAATCCCATAAGTTCCTTGCAGTATTTATCATGGACCAGCTGCTGCTGTGTGATCTCCTCCATCTCCTCACGCATACGCTGCAGAGAAGCCACATGGTGAGAAGATCGCTACGCTTCCTGATGTAGGAGCAGGTCCACAGTGAGATTTGAACTTACCTCTCCCTCCATGCTGCTGATGCGAACCAGCTCATTCAGGATCAGAAGAGCACCATGGACCCGGTCATCACGATTCATCCCTTTCTCTTTAGCCAAAGTCTCATCGAAGCCTTTTTCTGCCTCCTCAAAGGTTTGCTGTTTAAAAAAACATAAACACTCATGTCAAGTTCACCCCCAGCAAACACATAATATACCGAGGATACTTGTGAACAAGCATAGGATTTACGTGTACAGTCAAAAGGCTTACTTTGTACCACTGTGGTTTCTGCATTTCTTTGGTCTCTCGCTGTGTGGTGAGGATGAGACAGGCTCGCAGAGCAGACACCGCACCTTCTCGGATAGCTTGCTTTTGATCCCATACTGCGTAAAAGATATTGTCAAAGAAGGGCTGCACTTGCTGAAAAAAGAAGGTGGGAGCACTCACAGCCAGCTCTCTCAACACCAACACCTGCAGAGACAAAAAAAAAAAAAGAAAAGACACAAAAACTCATTGATAATCATTCCCATTAAGTTTTACTTTATCCAGTTTATATAAAAGGAAAGATTATATATTCTCATCAACAGATCAGCAGTAAAGTTAAAATATACCTTTAAATAACCTTTTCTTCAAACTCTTAAAAAATTATCTTTATCAAAATTTAATTTTCTTGCGTCATGTTTTTTTTAATTAAATACCCTCATGCTTTAAAATGACTAATATGTAACACCTTGTGTCATTTAACATGTCGGATCAATCACTTTGTAAATTAGTCCGGCTTTTATCTTAACATGTCACCTGCTTGCAGCTGCAAACTGACCTCTGTACTAACACTCTCAACTCTTGGTTTGAATACATATGCAAACAGCTTACATGTATTACTGTTGCTAGATAAATCTCATTCCTAACAGCCAGCAGTAAGTATAAAAGCAAAAGATGATTAGGCTGTTTCCTTTGGCTTCTGCATTAAATGCTAGTCCTTTTTAAAGGGTAAAAAAGCTATAAAACCGATGTCCCTTATAAACATAAAATACCTCATTTTCATCAAAAGAAATATTAAACATCTTTCTCAAAGAATGCCTGGCAAGTACGTTGGCTTATTTTTCAGCTTAACCGTCACTGCTGAAACTCTCCAGTTAAACTATAAGCTGAGAACATGCACCGCCTGGCCAAAATAAAGATTACCACCAAAACAAAGGTCACACACTAAAATTTCTTTGGACCACCACTAACTTTGAATACGGTACACATTTGCTGTGGCACTGTTTTGATAAGTTTCTGCAATTTCACGATTTATTTCCAACCAGTGTTATATTAAGATCATGTATTGATGATGAGAGAGTCCGAGCACTGTGCAAAGCCTTCTCCAGCACATCCCAAAAGTTCTCAATGGGGTTCAGGTCTGGACTCTGTGGTAGTCAATCCATGTGTGAAAATAATGTCTCATGCTCCCTGAACCATTCTTTCACAATTTAAGCCCAATGAATCCTGCCATTGTCATCTTGGAAAAGGCCTGTGCTACCAGGAAAGACAAAAAATCCATTGATGAAAAAAAACTGGTCATTCAGTATTCAGGTAGTCAGCTGACCTCATTCTTTGGGCAAATAATATGTTGCTGAACCTAGACCTGACCAACTGCAGCAACTCTAGATCATAGACTGCCCCCACAGGCTTGTATAGTAGGCAGTCGGCATGATGGCTGCATCACTTAATCTGCCTCTCTTCTTACTCTGATGCTCACATCACTCTGAAACAGGGTAAATGTGGACTTATCAGACCACATGACCTTGTTCCATTACTCCAGAGTCCAATCTTAATGCCTTGGACAATTCTTAATCCAATTTTAGTAGTCTCTGTAATCTCCTTAGAAGTTTTCTCTGCTCGATGCATGCTAATGATTCAACCCTTCTTAAACAGACTAACATCTTTTCCACAACCACGGGATATGTCTTTTAACATGGTTGTTTAAGAAATGAGAAGCTACTCATTACATCAGCTGGGGTTAAATAACTTGCAGTAATTATCCAATACGAAGCTTGTACCCATTTGTTAAATCAAGGCGGTGACTTTTGTTTTGGCCAGGCAGTGTATTTGTCATTTAGATTCAACATCAATCATAAGCATTGTACAATGTAGTATCACCATTAGGTACACTACCTGATGAACATGTGTAATCAGCAAAAAATGGTGGCGACAGACGAATTTAAAGTAAAAAAAAAGATGTACCGCAACAGGTTAACGTCTTTAACAAACCAACCGTCTGAAAAACCTGAGAAATACTGCATGTAGGTCACATTGCATTTCCAGCTACCACTGTTTGCTTCTTTGTTTTCATAACAAACTTCTCACCTTTTACATAAATTAAATGGTGCTCTTGATAAAAAAAAATGGAAAAAAACGATATTGCGTGTTTTACAGAAACATTTTCTTATTACTAAAGGACATTGGTAAAACCGGTATGTTTCATATATTGTATAAACATTTGAGCTATATGGGGGAAGTGTGGATAAGCTACTAATAGTGCCTTTCTATCTGAAAATGCATACCATCACAAGTAAATAAAAGGAAGCCAGTACTAGTCCCTACTTAACAATGAATGATATTTTTTCAGTGAGAGGTTGTCTAATGCCAAATAGAATTGCAAAAGTTGTTTTTTAAGTTAAAATATTTTTTAGATGAAACGAGGCAATCCTTGCGGAAACAGTCATATACCCTCATATCCATCACAAAGGAGCTTTGGTATTTAAACAACAAACACCGCAATCCCACCTGTGTGCTACAAACTTACTGCTGCATGGCGTCTGCCTTCATTTCTGTCTGCTCCCAGCCATTCCAGAGCTCTCTTGACCTCAAACTCCACATACTCAGCAGTAAAGGTGTCTCCAGCCATAGATAGGTGCCCCATGGCTTTTGAGGCCATCTCCATCACCACAGGGTCGCTGGAAGGCAGCAGGTTGCGGAGGTAGTTGGCAAATCGGCTGATTCTGGTGGCATTGCCCCCCTCAACTCCAATTAGACTCACTAGAACAAAATCACAACAAGAATATAATAATGTACCCAAAACATATGCAGTAGAGTATTGTTTTATGTGATTAATAGCTAGGGAATAAACTTATGTTTAGCTTACCGATAGCAAGAATGCCTCCTTTCTTCTCATTCACATCTGAGCTGGATACCAGCTCAAATATGTGGTGGTTTAGCTCATCGTAGAACGTAGTGGCTTCATCTTGGCTTAACTGAGGCACAATAATAAAATCATGAAAAAATGCAAACACCAATTATGAAAAAAATGGCATCTTGCATGACACCTTTAAAATCAGTGTCCACAGCTGATTGCTCTACTGCGTTTGTGAGCAACACTTGACATTTCGTGTTTAGGATACCGTTACCCTTGTGGTAGGTTTATACTAAGTACAAACTGATTTGTGCTTTTACCTCTCTGAGCTCTGTAGTCACATAGTGCTGCAGATCTTTAGCAGATTTTGCTCTGGTGTCTTCACTTCTACTCTTCAGCCCACTTACAAACTGCTGGAGCACAGTGGCTGTTCCTGACATGATCACCATGGCCCAACCTGTGATGATACAATGAAAATGAGTCCACTTTCACAATATTTCGGGTTATAAGAAAAATTGTCTAGAAAGGAAAAGCGAGCAATTTACAAGCATTCATATTTGTGAGCACTTGGGTAAATGATAACACACCAGGTCAATGTTTACAACTAGCTAGCTAGCTAGCTAGCTAACATGTCTGCCGAGTGAAACTAATTGAGAACATTACTGGTTAATTAGGAAAACATTAAACAAATACATCACTGTAAGCAATTCGCTACAATTAATATTGAACAACTGACGCGTCTGGGTACTGTAAGCTAGGTACTGGCGAATTCGCCTCACGAATCATGCTTGTTTGATTTAGCTAATGTTAGCTAGCGCTAACCTTGAAGTATCTGGTGAAGCATTCAGTTAACAAAGTTGGAATTTAGAATCACTTACGTGTTTATATTAATATGCAGAACATTCGAGTATATTCGATTCATGCAGAATATCTCTCATCTTCCGAATAACTGGTTATTACATTGCAATGATGGCTAGCTGGAGTAAGTTGTATCATCTCCAGAGTAGCCTCCACAGAAATCGTCAGAAATGTTACGTTGCGCAGACTGCGTAACTCTGCGCAGCGCGCACGTTCTTGAAATACTGATACTGGAGTAAAATTGTGTTTAATCGATTTTTATTTTATTTTATTTTATTTTATTTTTGGTTACAATACTTCTTGGTATTGTTACAACAGCCTGTTATTGTTGTTGTTTTACTTTTAAATTGTAACACATTTGTAAGGAAAATGTATTTGTGGAATAAGCAGCAGAGTTGGGTATGTGGGTTGCACTCATGAGAAACTTGCCAGATCTTTTATGTCAATGCCAATAAGCTTATTTTGCTATTGTCTCTTGTTTGGTATCATTTAATGGATTGGATAATTAAAGTCTGAAGAAACGAGATATATTGGCAGTTTAACTATTTATTCTTTTAACAAACGGAGGCCTCAGCAGAAAGCAAAAAGCCATGCACACACAACAGCCTGTCACATCCTCCACATGGTGTTACCAGCTTAGACACACACTGCTGTGAGATGGCATCCAGTTCTTCAACCATCATTTGTCGTAAGTCAGAAAATGTGGTTCACTCCACTATGTGGGGGGAAAGCTTTGTCATCCTGGATGATAGGGTTCAGTCCCAGATTGTGGAGATATGGGATTGTCACTGGTTGCAGAATCTCATTTCCATACTTACATACTACATTTAGAGATATGAGAGATTCTACAATAATTACAAGCCTTGTTTTTCTATTGAAGGAGACACAAAGCACTGTTGCAACAAAGAAATACTCAACCAAACACAAATTTCCTTACTTTTTGTAAGTTTATATGAGACTGTATAATGAATACACACCACCTATCCATTTAAGGTTTTGTTATTTCTGTAGTTTACTTTTTTTTATTTTTATTTATTTATTTATTTTTTTTGGAAAGCTTTGCAAAATGTAAATAAAACGAATACAGTCATTTTCTAAATGATTAATTTCCCCTCTCTCATCAGTTGATGATAGAGTGAAGGCAAAATATAAATTGTTTCATAAAATTAGGTTAACCTCTGTTTGCCAATATAATCTGTTGTTTTCACCAAAGATAATTCAGCTGTCTCCTTGTTTTTTGTTCCTTTACAGGAATTCAGAATACACTAGAGAGGGTAACATGTATTGGTTTAATGAAGATGTGGCTTTGTTGTGGTTCTCTGACTATGGAAAACAGAGAATATGTTAACTAGAACCAGCTTAAAACGGGCTCCAGCACCACCTCTGAACCAGCACTGGAACTGCTTTGGAGAAAAGTTGCTGTAGATTAATTAAATGTTTTACTGTTCTTGCCTCATTTAGAATGTCAGGTTCTCAACAGTTTTGGGCCTCTTCTCTTTACACTCATCAGCCACGTTATTAGATATGTCTATTTAATTGTTTGTTAACACAAATAACTCATGAGCCAATTACATGGTAGCAACTCAATACATTTAGATATATAAACATGGTCAAGACAACTTTCTGATGTTCAAACTGAGCATGAGCATGGGGATGAAAGAAGATTTAGGTTACATTGAACGGTTGTTGGTACCAGAGAGGCTGATCGGAGTATTTCAGAAATTGCTGAATTTGAATTTGGCAGAAATAATGAGAACACATGGATCCGTTCTGCCTTGTATCAACTGTTCAGGTCCTGGTGGTGTAATGATGTGAGGGATATTTTCTTGGCACACTGTGGACCTCTTAGTGCCAGATGAGCATCATTTAAACTAAACAGCATACCTGAGTATTGTTGCTGACCATGTTCATGAGTTAACTATACTCCAATGGCCTCCAGAGTCACTAGGTCATAGAGCACTTTATGGATGTGGTGGAACAGGACATTCCCATCATGTATGTGCAGCTGACACATCTGCAGCAACTGTGTAATGACAAGATGTTATAATGTGCCAGATTTTCTGAGGAACGTTTCCACCACATTGCTGGATCTATGCCATGAAGAATTAAAACAGTTCTGACGTCAGTAGGGGGTCCAAGCCTGTACTAGCGATAAGTACCTAATAAAATGGAAAATGAGTGTATTTGCTTCATAATATGCAAATTTTTAGTTAATGACAGTTACCATTTAAGACTCCTGTATTACCATGACCTGGATGACTGAGGACTCACCAGCATATAGAGCCATGTTGTTGTTTTACATGCAGAGCCATTTAGCATTCCCATTGTTTGCATGGTATAGTTTTTAGTTTTTATCTTGCATTTGTGGATGCAGCAAATGACCGTGTTCACTGATAATGGTTTTCAGTAATGTTTGAATGACTTTTTGCAGCTATTTTAATTTTTCACCGCAGAACCTTTTCTGTCATGATTCTGTATCCTGTACATCGCCCTTGTATTGTTTTTACCCTGTCAGTTTTTGCCTACAAAGATTTCACTGGATTTTCTATAAGTTATTTTAAAAAACCTTTTATAGACTGTCTCACTGGGAGTGTCTTTATATTAATGTTGTTGGCCTGGTGACAGTAACTGAACAAGTAGTCTGATATTTCAAATGTTGTCTTTTCTATCATTCCACAACTTTTTAAGTGTGTTGTTGTTTTTGTGTTTTGTTTCCATGTCCAAACTTATATGGTTTCTGTTGCTTAAGTGAAACACGTCTCTTTTATTTTTCTCCTCAAGCTGTGGAGGTCATTTTCAGCCTCAAGGGGGAGACATTGTCCAGATGTACAACTAGGAGGACCATATCTAACTTAATTTAGGATACACCGTGTCATTGTACTACTCACCAATTAGACCTTTACACTCACATTTAATTTACTTGTAGGACATTGAAATCCAAATAAAATGTTTTCATTATAGTGAGCCATTATGAATACCCTTTTCTTTTAGGATCATATTATGTAAAATATGTTGTAGCAACACAGATCTGAGGTGTAGAGCCCATGAGTGGTTCATCAGGAGGTTGCAGAATATTACACTGGTACACATTCAAGCATCCTCCTGGAATATCAGTGGAGCTTTTTCTTAGGTAATTACAAAAAAATTTGGTTTTTCCATTAAAAACTATTGCACCTAATGAGGGGAGTAGTGCGAGACAGCACAAGAATCCCTCTGAAATCCATAATATCTCAATAAATTTCAAGTAAAAAATAAGTTTTAATAATATGTAGAAATCTCATTATAATACTATAGCTCAACTTAACTTGGTCTAAGGAACAAGCATGAGTGTGAGGAATAGTGACATATATAAGCATCTTCTTAAGATACTTTTCTCTTTCACTTTTAGATTAGTAAAAAAATATATTTCTACTTTTATCACAGTATTTTTGCTTTTATGCAAACTTATAAAGATTTGTGTACTTTTACAACATCTGATAAAGTTACATAAAGTTAATTAAATCATTCTTGATCAGACTGGCACAGCTTGCAGTTTGTGTAGAATACAGCAGCATCTGCCAGCTGTGTGTGCCTCTAGTAATTAGAAGGCACACACACACACACATACACAAACATGTAAATGTGTGTAATAATTGATACTGCTGGGTGTGCACATGCTTGTGTGTGTGATTTTGCAAAGGTACAAAAACCAAAACAAGAGCTATCAGCTGAAGTGATTTACATTTAGAAAGTGGGAGGATCAGACAGTGAGATGGAGGGAAACAAAATGTAACAACACTGGAAGGGAACAGATCTGTGCTTTTGCACCCAAGGGCCTCTCTCCTTCTCTCAGGCCTGGCCAAGCCGGACATATTTCACCAATGACACACTCACTCACTCAGCAAGACTCACCTTTCTTTGAGACATGTGCTTTCACTGAAGAGTTTGTGTCTGTGAAACAGAAAAAAGACAAGAGAAGGGCACTTCAGGGAGGTGTAACACGCATGCAGCCATTCGACTTCAACACATACATAAAACTACTTGAGCACCACAAATGGATTCTCGCTCACAGCCACAGAGGCTCCTGTCTAAACAAGCAGCAGGCCTCCTCTGCTGAGTGACAGACACACTCTCATCTGTCTGAAGCTTTGATTCCTCTGCCACTACTCTTGTTTATTTTCTGCTTCATCTCTTCCCTCAGCCCTATTTTTTAAATATCTCTCCTATGATGGAGCCTATCATTTAATTTACCCTGAAGGAAGAGAGAGTGGGATGGTAGAGAAGGTAAACTTATTACTGTACTTGTTTTTTCTACCCACCTTACTCATTTACACGAGTCCTCCAATAAATACTTCCCACCTTTATACTTTTGTACACCTGTTATGTATTTTATGATTTATTCTCCTCCATCCTTCCTTATTCTTCTCAGTTCCTCCTCTCAGTCATCTACAGGTTCTCAGGGACTTTTGTGGAGCAGAAGGAGGGATTTGGTGTGAGTCATAGATTCCTGGGCGAGGAATCATTAGGTAACATCTGGCTCTGGATGTTGTAGGCTGCTCTCATCCCCCATCCTGGCAACAGCCCAGAACTATATCCTGGTCCAAGTGCATCTGCCCACCTGTCTAAAGAACACACCTGTGTTCAGAATGGCACATCCATTAAGTAATAATCCTGTCAATAAGAGGTATGGATTTTGTTTATTCAGTTTAACAGTTAACATCTTTCAGATGGATAGTTTGGGTAGAATAGAAGTCAAGCAAACGCTGCGACAACAGCTGTCCATGCAAGGTGTTGGAAGCTTGGAAGATGACAGCAGAAAAATTAATGATCTTGAAGATTTATAATTACTTTAGAGCCATTTTAGATATATTCCTTTTGAATAAAAGCTGGTCTAAAATCTGTTGTGGCATTAGACTTGAATGATTGGGCTATAAGGGTTGATTGAATTAGCATTGCTGGTCTGATGGAAAAGTGCAATGTGGTTCAGAGACAACGGAGTGGACATTAAGCTAATGCAGCCTGACAAGCATTTTAGATCAAACAGTCTGGAAAAGAGCAATCCGTGATGATGCTGCACTTTCTTGCCACATTGCTTAGCTTGTCTTTGGTACTCTGTTCAGCACCCTGACTTCAGAAAGGACAACTACAGACACACATACATCCACAAAGGTAATGTATTGATTAAGTTTATTTCCCTTAGTAAGACTCATTGAACAAATACTATAACTAATCCATGAACTACTTTGCAAAGGAATTTTAAATCCAGTTTATGGACATGAAGGTCATCTTTGACAGAATTCCTGTGCACCAAAAAGTAATCAGAGAGTATAAGACTGATTGCTGGTGCATCAGGCTTAAAATGTCATTAGCGTTTGTATTGAACCATTTTTCTTCTTCTACTCGGCCCATCCTCTTCCCATTGGAAATTGTTTTCTTATAGAGAGATTAAATATGTCAAACAGAAGGGACATAGTGCATTAAAAGTTAACTGAAGTGGACCATTTTACATCAAAATGTTCTCAATTACATATCCAGCAGCTTAAGTAGTCAACAAACAGAGAATACAAAAGCAGCTCAGCAGTGGTGACTCAGACAGGTTTTGATCTTGTCTTTCATCTGCAATGGCGTAGCTGTGGGCATTCACAGTGGACTCATTTCCTAATGGACCCCGGTTAGCAGCTGCCAAAAAGTACACTCAGAATGAATGAATGGTCTGTATTAGACAAAATGGCCATCTGTAAATTGTGACCACTCTGCATAAATGAGCAGGAGGGAACAGGAGCAGATGGATGGCGAAGTCTTGCTATCTTTCATTGCTTGTCAATATGGTCAGTAAACAATTCACAGCAGTTTTTACACATAATAATTTGGAGAAACTCATACTAGCCTATTAGATTTGATTTTGGATTTAGTTAATCCTCAATTTGAGATTTCTTTTTCTTTTTTTCCACACACTGTCATAATATTAAACTATGTGGTAGACACACTGCAGATGGAGCTTTTAAAAAAAATGGCATGTATTTATGTGGGGACATTACAAGCTAAATTCATTAACGGCAGCGTTGTCATCATGTGTGACATGAGGAAATGAAGGGACTTTATCTAGCCTCCTATCTGTAATTAGGCATTCTTGGCCAACATGGTGTTCCTCACAGACACTTCTTTATCTTGTCTCCACTCGATCTTATCTACTACTGTCCAATTAGATAAGAGAGAATCTAATAATGGTAATAAACAACAACAACAAAAAAAAAAACATCAAGGACCTTTAGGCTATCACTGAAAAGATATAGCCTATTTGGGAATTAGAGAAACAGAGAAAAAGGATTTGTGTGAACGTTCCATAAGCAAGAAGAAACTTTTAAACTTTAGACAAACCGAGACAAACTGCAGACATTTTGGCATAAACAGAAAGCTGAGGCTATAAAAAAAGAAAAAACTAAATGGGAGGGTCTCAACAGGGCATTGAACTATCTGACATTCCAGTTAAATACAAAGGATAAAACCAGGTGTGAATCCACATCTCCTGTTTAGACTTGACGCCACAAAGCAGAGGGCCATCTGGCAAACTGTCAGAGCTAAACACAGTCTGTTTGCTGCAGCTCTTCGATCTCCACTGCCTTCTACTTACTTGGGGAAAGTGAAGCTGCAGTTATACAAATATAATATAGCTTTGGAAAACACCTAATTTCCTTCCAAACTTCACATCCAACTCCTCTGTAAGGCAATGCAGACAGGCTACAGCTGTTGTACAAACACAAGTTACTCTGCAGATCTCTTTCAGACATCAACAAATCTAGCTAAACACTTACATGGACCAGTTACTAATATATACCATAAGCAGCAGAGTACAGCTAATCTGCAGCGAACAAGTCCAGCAAACACTGTGCAATGCCTAAACACAAATAAAGTAATATTTTGATTTACACACCGCACATTTGTAGAAAAACCAATCAACTTCTGTTAAGCTCAATCTTCCAGCTGGTGTAACAGCTCCAAAATAGATTTGAATTGAGCAGAAATGCAAACTAAAAGAAACAATTTTCTCATGGAAATACGCTGAGCCGCATTAGCATTTCCTATCCAGCACTTTAATAAATACCAGAAGAAATCCCAGCAGTTTTGTGTGTGTGACAGGAATAATCAACCCAGAGGTGAAAAATACCTGATCAACATCTCGTGCTGCAAATATGGCAACATGCAGTACAAACTAAAATCTATTCAGATTAAATGCTTATTGTTCTATTTACAAAAACTGTGGCAAGCATCAGATATATGCTGGTTGGCTATGTTTTCTCACACATTAAAACACTGTACAATCACAGAGACTGAACAAGCCACGATGTCAATGGGATGGAAAATCCCTTTCATTGTTGTTCGCTCTGGTTCCCTACACATTACACTATCACAACTGAATATTTCATTTAATTAAATTTGTCACATTCCAGATTAGGTTTTACCCATAGTTCAACATGATAGGCATTACAAGTGGGCAATGTCCCCATAATATGTGTCAGAATCCTCTGCAATATTCTCCTGTTGGCATTCACTCTGATTTTAAGTTGCTTGGTGGATTAAAGTAGATTATTGTATTCTCAATAATAAGGAAAAACCAACACAAATCTGCCATTTCTACACTTTTACACTAGCCATCTCCTCTTTACGCTGGTCACCAGTTTGGTTACAGTTTGCTGTAGGATGGCATCCTATTTCTAAACCAGGAGGTGTTAAAGGTCAACCAGAGGGGTTGTGTTGATCAGTCTAGCATGTACAACATGAGTGAACTCAGCCCTTAAGTGTTCAGTTGGGTTGAAGTTAGATCCTCACATTCGATCCTCTCCACTCCTAAATTCTGTAGATACCTTGTGATGATCCCGGCTCTGTGGTGGACAGCACTGTCATCCTAGAGAAAGGAATTAGGTCTCAGATGTTGGAAAATATAAGATCAAGCATCTCATTAGTGGCAATGAGGTGCCAGTCATACATCTGTGACTGGCAGCACTTGAATCTCAAAACAAGTGGAGAAAATTGCAAGGACGTTAGTCACAGTTTTTGGGGGCACTTCTGCCGTGTTGCTCATTCCACAGAAGCACAATCCTGACAAGTTATACCTAGCTGTATAGGTGACTAATCAGGCTTTCCCATGATGTGTACACCAGTTGGTTTAGTTGATGCAATGATAATTGATCAAAAACAAATTTCCTTACTTGTTGTGCTAAGTTTGTGCTCATCATCAACATTTCATCTAAGCTTATTGATCTTTATTTGAGATTTTCTGCTTCCTTAAACTGTATGGCCTATTTTCAGTGTGACTACAGTCAAGGGGTATGTTCATGATATCGTTCAGGGAAAATCCTGCTCATATTTTAATAGCTTTAAGATTTATGACTGAAACAAGGCAGAGTTCCTTGTTTCATGCAAACATGGTGACAGGATGAGGGAGACCAGGTCAGTAGTGGTATTAGTTATTAAATTGGGGCCCTTGAAGGGTTTTGGAACCACAGAAAAAATAATAATAAAAAAAGATACTGGTTGTGATTAACTGGACACAGCATATCCTTGATGATGGTTAACAGATCGGTTTTTGTAATACTCACGTAAAAATTCTGCATATGCATTCATGCATGGACACAAACAACAGATAAAATATCTTGTGTTTCACACTGTAAGCACATCCCCAGATGAGTACATTTACAGCACATCTTCAGCCAGGTTTAAAGAGACTGCAGAGAGAGGGCTGGCCAGGCTGCAGGAAACTGAACACCACGTCTGTAATCTGACGCAGAGATGTCGAGCAGCTGAGGCTCGCTCCACTGTTCTCATGCTGATACCTGATAAAGCGGTGTGGGCATGTCTTCTAGAAAAACAAAAGAGCTACAGCAGCCTCGTCTGATAACACTGGAATGTCTCCCTGTGTTTTTGTGTGACAAGTATGAGTGTACTGCACTTTGGGAAATGCTATGTGGGGTTGTGGCAGCCCAGTTTTTATAAGAGAAATGTAAAACATAGCTTAGTAATGCAGGACATCAATAGACAATATCAGGATGTGGGATTTTGAAATAGAACAAGACTGAATGCCAAGAAATAGAATGACTTTAGCAGGGGTGGTGCATTATTTATGTGGCACACACTGTAAGATATCACTTACACGAATACAGCACAAGCCAAAAGGTTGGATTGGTTTTCAATACTGCACTGTGATTCTCTGATTGACCGTGATGCAGTAATACACATGGGTGCAGCAATGCAGCTGCTTCTCAGTAAATTGCATCCCATTGGACAGCATTCAAATTAGCTGCTTATGCTGCATCTCGAGTTACACGTCTTTATTTCCAGTGACACACGCCTGAATACAGGGTCAACTTTTTCCAGCTGCTGCAGTTCCTCTGTGTATGCCATCAATCCAGACAAAAACTCTTCCAAAATTAACAACAAAAACCTAAACAGCTTAATTGCAATGTTGTCTTTTGAGCCCAAGACAAGTGTTGAACATTAGTCCTTTTATTTAGATTAGCCTATATTAATGTAAATAACTTTTATATATTTTCAAATCTTACAAGCAAAGTAATGCACCAAACTTTTCTGTTAATCATCTCGGCGTCTGACGCTGATGTCTCAGCTTACAACTCCTCTTTATCTCCTGCTGTAATTGCAACTGTCTTCACTTTGAGTCACACATATATCATGTGAAATAACTTCGTCCAGTCAAATCATTGCTATGGCTTGTTTACTTTTGTGGTGCTTTTGTTGAAATATTTCTTGGAGGAGAACTGCCAAGAGATAGCTGCACAGAGGGCTGCGGGGGATGCACTGGTAAGTTTCACATTATGAAAGATGTTCCAGTCATTGTGGTCTGTGTCCACAGGGAAAGATTGACTACAACAGTTGTTGATGAATTCTTGCTGATACAGAAAGCGATCAAATATTGCATATATATATATATATATATATATATATATATATATATATATATATATAAATGTATATATCAATCAATCAATCAATCAAACTTTATTTATAAAGCACTTTTCATGCTGGGGCAACACAAAGTGCTTTACATGAAAAATCAATTTATGCATATTAAGACTAAAAGAAACTACATAACAAAAAAAAAAAAAAAAAAGTTACAATTGCACCGCAGGAACATGTGGGGCATGTAACCCACCAACCCCCCCCCACCCAAAATCCGCACACGACTCCTTGATTTCTTTCTCTGTACTAAAAGTAGTATAAAACACTAAAAGTGATAACGATCTGGCTTGATGTTGCTATGAGGAAACAATATCATGGGGATCCATCTACACCAGGAGTCACTCCACCCATGTCCTACACAGGCCGCCATCACGACAACCACCCCGATCAGAGCAGACTAGGGCCCACACCACAGCCATAAGGCTGCAGTATAGGGCCCCAGTCACCCAGACAAGGGCAATCACCACAGCAACAACCCCCAAACTGAGCAAACTGATAAAATGATCTCTCTGTTGTCTTCAGGACCGATAATTAAAACTTCAGTTTTGTCCTGATTGAGCTGTAAGAAGTTCTCTGCCATCCATGACTTTATATCTGAAAGACAGTTTAAAAGGACTTTAACTGGCTCCAGGTCATCAGGAGACACGGCGATGTAAAGCTCTGTGTCATCAGCAAAGCTGTGAAAATCAATGCCGTGTCTCCTGATGACATCCCCAAGGGGTAACGTGTACAAATTTAAAAGTATGGGGCCTAAAATTGATCCCTGGGGAACCCCACACTTGACTTCGTGGATTTTTGAGGAGCATGTATCCATACTTACAAAGAATTTTCGATCTGTGAGATAGGAGTAAAACCATTTTAGAACAGTACCTGACAAGCCCACTTCTGAGTCTGTCTAGTAAAATCTGGTGATCAACTGTATCAAAGGCGGCACTAAGATCCAGTAGAACCAGGACAGAAAGTTTCTGTGAGTCTAAAATGTAAATAAAACCAGAATGCACTATTTAATGTAAAAACCTAAATGCTGAACTTGAGAAATTTTGCTGTCTCAGGAAACAAAAAAACAAAACAAAAAAAACAAAAACAAAAAACAAAATAAAAAACTAACAAAAAAACAAACAAACCTGGGCCAATCACATAACATCCTTTAGAGTTTACTTTGGGAAATCACAAGACCAGTGGAGTTTCAAGATTGAAATCATTTCCTGTACTTACTTGATAATTTCATTTGCTCACATTAGGGTTACCTTTGTTGTATCTTTATTTAATAATGCACCATACTTAAACTGGGCTTTCTCAGAAGTACAAATTACCTGAGCCATGTTCACTAATGCAACTGTGTAAGATCACACATGCTACCTTTGAAATATGTGCTGATAATTAGTGTGCTGGTCCTTCACCTCTTGAACCCAAAGGGTACACTATTCATGATTTCCAGATTTTAAAATTTATTCATGAGACCACAAGACAGCTTTCCCCTTTCCTCAGTCTAACTTTGATTAGTTCAGACCCAGAGAGACAGACACCATCAGATAAACTGAAGGTATGAAGGCAAAATTGGGATTTAAACATTCAAAGAACAGGCCTTATAAAAGACCTAAAAAATTATATATTTTGATGTTTGTTTGTTTGTTTTATGCTTTCCATTTTTTCAGTGTGTGCTATTAGAGAGCAATGGACCAGCTGAAAATAGTCTAAATATCCCCCCAGAAAAAAAAACACTGTGGCCTTTAAAACATGTTTAATGCTGTAGTTATTGATTTGCTTTTGCAAAAGATTTAATTTGCATTCTTACTTGTTTATTTAAAACTAAAATGAAAATAAAGCTAGATTTTAGCCACAAATTGCAGCACTGATTTCTGTCCAACATCAACACGTGGAAAGGGAAATTTATGAACCAAAAACCTGCAGTAGAGACGTTTTTGCATTTCCGCTCCTGTTCCAAGTAGTCATTACTGCTAATAAACTAAACTAAATCCAGTGCGAAGGCCAATGAAAATGCAGTTCAAGACCACAGAGTCTGCCTTTTGCTCTAAGTAGAGCAGCTCGAGGTTTTAATTACACATTATGTCATCAGTTGATTTAGGAAATTATTTGTGTTTAAACAACATTGATTTAACTGTATCTGAATAGATTAATAGGAAAGGGAATGAAAGACGGTGTCCTTCTATAATGGAAGCTATTGCTCAAATGTGCACAAAAGTACAGACAAACCTCATTTACAACTCAAGAGACATGTTGGGTTTACTTGGGTTAACTCAGCTGTCCCCGCTGAAACCTATTTGAACAAATTTCTTCAAATACCCTCTCAAGCAACTGTGCGTAACCAAACCTATCATTTTCCCAGGAATAGAAGGGTAGTTAAAATTACAGCTTTTGAGGAGTGGAAATTTACGCACTGTCTGCTGTTAAAAAAAGAGCTCTAACAAAACAGCCATATGGTTGCATTTATAGATTTAAACATGGGAACTGTTGAGACATAAGGGGAATCTTTAATGACATGTGACATAGAGTGAGTTTGGATGTTGAGGCACAGGAGGCGTCTTCCATTGAATATTCCCAGTAGTCACTCTGTAGCTCATTATTTACAGAACTGTTTATCAAAGAGCCCAAAGTAAACATAAAAAACATTTCTAATCACTGTGAAATGTGATTATTCAGCACCAGTAGCATTATAATGATCCTGTTTTGGATTGGCAACCTGTCCAGAGTTTATGTCATCTCTTACTCAGTGACAGCTGGGAGAAGCTTCATCTTGAACTGGATGACACTGGTACAGAGAGAATAAAATATTGATGAATGAATGAATGAAAGGCTTTAAATGGTGAAATCTAACCTGTTGTAAAAAAAAAAAACCTGAGGAGACTTTGATGTAGCAAGTCCAAACCTGACAGCATGATGGGACTGGAATTTCTTTTTATTCCCTGAAACATCTTATAAAGTTGTTGAAAATGTTGCCTACTTACAGTTCATTAGACACAGAAACATTATCATTCACTGAGAGTGATTTCTTTCTATTGGTCTCTATCAACTCCCGAGAAAATTCATGGCTCTTGAGCTGATGAGCACCCCACTCTGTTCACCTACTTGTCACCAGCATCTCATGCCATCTGTTAATGGAGAACAGCTGAAAAAGAGATACGTGCTGGAAAAAGAATGCATGCAATCTGATGACAATTCTCTGAGGGATTAAACCAAGTTTTCCTCAACATCACTGTGAACCACAAGTTCGAAACAGTGTTGGAAGTATAGCAACATGCCATGATAACTACTATATTAGAGATTGTTGAATGGGACAACCGCTTCTCAAAAAAGGGATTTAGAGAAGTTTTAAAAAAGACTTCATTTGTTTGGTATTAATGAAATGATTGAGACTAAAAATCCTTCAGACAGTGGTCAAAGAAGGTGCGACAGTTTGTGTGCAGGTTTTGAGGGTGGGGGGTGGGGTCACTGATGAGGACCAGAGGTAAAGACACTGTCTGTCCGACTGGGGGCGGCGTTGGACAGCCACCTTCTACAGGCATCCCAGCGTGCATCCCTCCAGCCACCCCCACCATCATCACCCACCTCATCCTCACTTGTGGGATCAGCAATTCAGATTGCATGCAAATCCTGGAGCGTCACTGTGAACGTGTGTGTGTGTGTGTGTGTGTGTGTATGAGAGAGAAAGAGAGGGGGAGAAGAGAGAGAGGTGTAGTTGCATTCCTGAAGAGAGAGATCCCTGCCCCTTCCTCCTTCTTCCTCCTAGCTCCTCTCTTCCCTCCTGGTCTCCCAGCCGGCGGCGGCAGAGATTTTGAACCCGGGCTGCAGATGCGAGGAGCAGGGCTGACATCGGTTAAACGCTGGGAAGTTGCGGAAAGGAGGCTCTGTGCGACACTTGAAACACGCTCAAGAGTTTGGAGTTTGCGCTTGGACGCTCCGAGCGGCTAAATTTAATTAGAGAAAAGTTTACTTTCTGGGTTACATCCGTGTGCGCGGTGGGTCATGAGCTTCCACCGGACAGCCTGGTTCCTGGCGGGGCTGCTCGTGGCTCTGGGGCAGCTTTGCGCCGCAAGTTGCCCTGAGAAAAACTTGGAGGACAGGGAAGAGGAAGCCAATGTAGTTTTGACCGGAACCGTGGACGAAATAATAAATATGGACCCGGTGCATAATACATATTCTTGCAAGGTAAGTGTTTTCATGTGGTTTTTCAAATGGATGAAGTGTCCGCTGTGGCGGTGCAAAAACACCTGCTAACAGGGCTGTGGACTTTTAAAAGTCACATTGTCAGATTTTTTCCCCCTATGTAGCTTATGGAGGTCATTAACACCGAGTTCTCTTCAAACTGTTAGGGACGTGAACAGCTTTCATGAGAAACAATTTATAAACTCATTCATCCTGAAGGATTTGGCAGCGGTTTCATGGACACCGACAGTGAATCCTCTTTGCTTTCAGAAATACAGAGATGGTTTTTATTTCCACTTGCCAATTACACAGCTATAAGGCAGGACTAACCGACCATGTAATCATCCAAAACATGCTGCAGCAGGAAGCTGGTCCCTCAGTGGCCCCTGACTGGATGTCTAGTCATAAAGGTTGGAAATATGCAACTTGTCATTTGTCAGTGGCTGCAGGGATAATATTCTGAGCTTTGATTTATTTTCTGGTGTTGCTGACAAATGGCACAATTTGCATCCCAATCTAGGGATTTGTGACTTGTGGCAGTACTTTGGGGATTTAAAAGAAAATCATATGTTAAAGATGCTAACTTTAATTTACCACAGAAGCAAATTTAAGATGCTTTAATTTTTCAAGGGAATAAAATACCCCACCTCAACAAGTGTGGCCAAAGTATTAAAGATTTGTAGTCAAGCCTTATGCTGTCATTACATATGGTCTGAAAACTGCCACATTAGTCTCTGATTTTAAAAAAAAGAGACGCATCAAACCTTCACAATTCCCCGATATGCAAATTTTCACCCAGGAAGCAGCCTTCTTCCACCCTGGCCATTCATTGTGAAGCTAACTTTTGCACCAGGGCAGACTTGTGGTAGGCCACTCTATAATCTGTGAAAAATAAACAAGTTTTGTTTGGTCAGCTCCCTTGCTGCTCTTTTCCTCTGCGCCCACTTGCTTCCCGTCTCCCGGTGAATGAAAGGAGCAGATTAGGGGCACACAGCTCATTCTAGTCACAGAAAGCACCACTAAATGCTGAAATGAGACAAGACAGCTAATATGTAATAGAATGAGTTTGCTTTCCCATGACTGTGCATAAAGCTGCCTTTGCCTCACTCTCTGTGATGCAGTGCTTATTTGTGAATGTGGTGTTACAACTTTAGCATTTGCTGGAAAAAGACTATCTGGAGCAAATAGATAAGTGTATTTAAGTAGAAAAAATCAGTTAAAAATTTTAACGTTCAGATTTCGACAGTTTTTAATCTGTCATTGTAAATAGATAAATAGTTATAAGTTTTGATTTAGATAGCAGAGACCTTGAAAGAGGCGCAAAGTTTCTAAAATGCACTTTCGCACATACTTAATAACAATGTGATGCATGTTTAGAATGCTAAAACAAATGCACGTCTCTTTTGTCTTTCTTTAAAGGTCAGAGTGTGGCGCTATATAAAAGGAAAGTCCAACATCAATCAGGAAATCTTCCTAGATGGCGGCAACAAGGTGATGATCGGTGGGTTTGGCAACCCTGGCATCTGTGACAACCAGGTTGCCACGGGCGATACTCGCATATTTTTTCTCAATCCTTCTACGGAGTCCATGGGGCCAGAGCACAAAAACGAACTCATGCTCAACTCGAGTCTGATGAGGATTACCCTGCGCAACCTGGAGGAAGTGGAGCACTGCGTGGAAAGTGAGTTTGTGTGTGAACAGAAAAAAAGGCCATCCTGTATGCCTTGTGTGGAGAAGAACCTGTACTATGAGTGTCAAGTATCAGAACAGATAAGTCTTGGAATAATGATGATATCTTATTAATCAATTTGCCGTGGCAGTTTTGTGAGGAGCTCAGTAGAGAATCCATGCTGTCATTTGATGACTCAAAATAAGTATACATCACTTAAAGCAGCCAGAATTTCATGGGTGCTAACATGACACAGCCTCAGGGTCACAGCGTTTAAGTTTCCCCCGAAATTCGTGAAACAAGAACAGCTGAGTCACTTAAGCTTTGTTGCCATGGCATCGCTGCAGTCTTTCTGTGAAGCCTCGAAATAGGTGTGACTGATAAACAACTCAGGGACAGGGGTTGAGCAGTTAAGAGATGATTCTCGACCTTTGCACCTTGTAATCAAGCCCTTTCATTAAGTCAGAAGTTAAACTCTTCCACATTTAAAAACATATACAACATAGCATGGTAGCTTTACTGGGCAGCATGGGTATCTTTTTCCAAGTGAAGTGCAGGCTCACACATTTTAACTTTGTTGGAAAAGAGAGAAAACTCTTGATCACATTAGAAAAGTGAATATTTAACAGTTCTGTTGCTTTGCAGATCAGAAATTTATCATGAAACAAGTTCATTTGATACAGCCATTCTTCAGAATCCTTTTTTTTTTTTTTTTGGTTGAAAATTTGTCAGGGTATTGTAAGGCGAACCATGCAGCCATGTCTAGTAAATCTTACCATCTAACTGTGACTGTGAAAGTGTAGCAGCCTGTGCCTTCATGCCAGTGAGCAGTAAGCTCGCTGCTGTTTAACTTTTACTGGTGCTTGACAATGTTGGCAGCTGCACAAAGTTTGAATCTTGCACTTAGAGTGGCCCAGAGCACCTAGAGCGAGGTGTTTTCTGAGGCAATCACTGCTTCAGAACTGTAGGGTCTATATTCTGTGTGCTTTCTTTTCAACAATTCTGGGTGGCAGGATGTTCCAATGCATCGGGCTTGTTTGCAGTGTTAAGTTGCATTTGGCACACACATAAAACTTCTTCTGTTTGTCTGTCCAGGCACGAAACACTGCTCTGCTAACCTTTTTATTCAGCCCCATTTTCTTCCTCTTGGACTCCTGTTGGAATGGGGGAGTTTCTTTGCTCTGATAAACAGTCGTTTTTGTTTAGTTTTTTTTGTATTTGAAGAGGGTTTACGTTGCATAATCTGATTTTCTAATATTGCCTTTGCAGTCGAAGGAGTAGCGGCATGAAAATACTTGAAGGAGTCAGACAGAAGTGAAAAGATTGGACCTTCTCCCCACAAAGTTTCCTGTGCTCGGACAATCCAGTATGTAATATTTGAAGGCAACTGTCATGACCAGTCCGTCATGAAACCTTTGTTTTGTTTTTCGGGAGTGAAAACGGCCCTGGTAATTAGCTTGAATGCCCTCATCCAGGGGAAAATGAGCTTTGAGGCTTGTTCAAGGAAAGAGGTTTAATTAAGAGAGTCAAGTCAGATCCCATCTGTTCCATTCAACCACTAACCCTGGAGACTGTGGGATGTGAGCGCAGCGGGGCAAGACTCTACCTGCCGCAGTGCTCACTGCACCCTCCTCTGCTCTCTCCTCATTCTTGACATTTTCGATAGCTAGGATAGACTCAGGAATGCCTGGCAGAGTGCTAGGTGGGGAGGTGCATTGTCTGAGGTGGAAGAAAAAAGGCTTTGTGTGAGCTCCTTGCCACTGAGTGCCTCGAGAGAGACGTGGGCATAAGAGAAAATCAGATGAGTGAAGTTTTTTTTTAAGTACATGTGAGGACAAGGACCTTGAGGGATGTTGTGTTTGCTGTGGCATATTTGTTAGAGTTTGGATCAGGGCCGTGTGAAGATGGATGCCTTCTAGCGTTATGTTTCACGCTCTTCCTACTCCAGTGCTCTTCTAGCTGGGTGGTGACACTTCAGATGATTGAGTTTGTGTGTGTGATTACATGGCCCAAAGGCGCTCATATGCCACATATCTGCCCTCCAGAGGTGTATGTTTGACATTTGATGTGCTGATTGACTTGTACGTAGAATGAATAAGAATGCCCAGCATTTCTATTTTCTATTGTTTTGTTTCTACTAACTCACATGTATCTGTTAAATGAAGGGACTAAAACACCTAAAAACTAAACCATACCCATACATAACTCTGTATGGTTGAATTTGCACCTTGTCTGTGTAGATATGCGGCGGTTCCGCAGGCACAGAGTTTCTCTTTTGTCCGGTCCTGCAGCTGCCATTCAGTGCAGCGTTTCTGCTGTCAGCTGTGTTGTGCAAAGAGTTGACAGATAGTGTGTTAAAAAGAATCCAGTACAGTCACTTGAAATTTCTTTGGGAAAACAGGGACAAAGGCTCAGTGGAAGTTTGTGCTGTTTATTATCATGTCTATTTAATTTTTTTTTTTTTTCTTTTTACAAGAAAGACGGGGCGGCTTTGGAAGAGAGGAAGCCCTCTTGATGGAGGAGTGTTGAGCGCACAGGGAGATCGTATCTTGTCTTTTTCTGTTTATCAGCTGCTTTTGTTTCAGCTCTTGATGACTTGATGTCAAAGTCTTTCCCTCAAGGCCCTGACGAAGAACAGCAACAAAGGGCTGTTTCTTCCTTCCGTCTTGATCTCTTCCTCCCCTTCCTTTTTTTATCTTCCATATTTTAGAGGGAGAAAGAGAGATGAGCCAGTCAGAAGTCCATGCATAGTCATGCAACAGCTGCATCAGAGATCATTTCTTTGTCCTCTTTGTGTTGCATCTATTTAAATCTGTGAAGCAGAGGGCAGCTACTGTGCATGCTGTCCTTATGGGATGTTAATGAGCAGTGTTTTACTGCCCAACGTAACACTGACTTGATATGATATGTGTGTACAGCAGTCCAATGGGTCAGCGGTAATGGGCTTAAAACTTCTCAAGAACATGATGGGGGCTCTGATCTGCCAGCAGGTGGTCTTGCTTAATGATGGGCGAGTAGACAGACCTGTGGAATGCTTCTCGGGGTGGGTGGGATGTGGGAAGACTGTTTGAGTCGCCCCCCCCTCTTCACCTCTTCTCCTCCATTGCCTCTTCACTGAATGAGCTGTGGCCTTGCAGAATACTTTGAGCTTTTTTTCCCCCCCACTGTTTGTGCAAGGAGGAGGCCCGGAATTCCTAACCTGGCAGTCTCCTCCCCACCCCCCACCTACCTTTTTGATATGTGAGGAGATAAAGGTAGAATGATAACAAAACATGGAGGAGTGAAAACTTCAATTTTTCATAACACACATGTCAATCCTGTACAGGTGACCTGACTCCTTTATTTTTCAGCCCAATTAAAGACTTCTGGGCTGATATGATACTGAAGATATTTTTTTCTCTAGTGAGAGTAGAGATGTTTTAAATAAGCATGAGTCCCGATGTAATAGATAAACAGCATGTTTTCTTTTAAAAAAAAAACGTCTATTTCATGTGCAACGATTTCTTAACTTAATGGAGGCCATCTTTATCTCAGGTGTTGTTGTCTGCCTTGTTTGTGAAACACTTTGGGAAACCTGCTCCAAAACTTGCTGCCTTATAATTAAAATATTAGGCTCATTTACCACTTGCTAGTGTTTTAATCTTAACATGAAATTCCAGAGATGGATCATTACTGTGAACCACTACTTTCCCAGGTTGAAAAACATATGGCTTTTGGGTAATTCCAAACGGGAGATGGATTTTATATTATTGCACCTCTGGAAAGTGTGTGAGAACACTAAGCAGCCGCACCCAGATGACTGAACTAAAGTACTGGGGACTTTATCCAGTCCGTGTCTACACAAGCAGCCTTTTGTCTTCGGGGAGTCATGGGAAGTCAAGAAGAGTGACTTCAAGGATTGGATTTTTCTCAGGCTCATTGAATGGATTAGGCTATAGTCTAAGAGCGAGGGTTCATTCGCTTGCAGAAGTGCTTTTCTATGAAGGTGTACCCTTGCTAAATCTGTGTATCCTTTTTGGCTTATGTCAAAGCATTTGCAATGAAGTGAACAGAATTGGGCAAATGGAAAGGTTTGATGGCAGACTTTGATGAAATAAGCAACAAAGGCTTGAAAGGCGAAACAAGACCTGTTTGCCAGCGAACAGAGTTATTGCACATTTTAGATTTTAATTAAAAATGTGGGAGCGGTGAGCCTGCTTGGCATTGCGATAAAGGACTCTGAAATGAAAAAGCCATGAAAGATGGAAGAGAGCAAAGGAGGAATGGACCACTTAACCACAGTCTGCTCACCTTGGCTTATATCCCAGCCAGAACCAGGAGTGTATCACTCTGCTGCTGATAAGAATCACAGATGGTATTGATAGTACACTCTAAGCATGTTAACACATTACATGTAGTGACATGCCTGTCATTACATGGGCAGTATGCACACTGACATGATGTGTAACATCAAACATGTCCAATTAAAGGCTATATCAGATAAAAATACCTCTGCCCTTCCTACTGTGGATGGGAGATCTCACTACCATCAATCTTTCAATCCAAAAAAATTTCTCAGTAGCAAAATTTATCATGTAAATAATATGATTTTAAAGATGAAAAAGTCTTCTTTTGAATCTCATGAAATTCAAAGGACGATGTAAAGTTCGCTCGTGTCAATGTCCCAGTTTAACTCTTGTTTAGTTGAGGCCAGAAAAGTAAATTTGACCCAGGAGGCTTCTGTCAGGGCCTTGGATGTACAGTGACCCGGAAACCTCCCTCTTCTATCCCCGACATAAAGAGCTCGGAGCAGCAGCCTGCATGAGTTCTGGGTTCCCTCTGGGGAACTGGATCAGTGACAAAATTCCTGATACCAAGGCTGCGTTTCTGGAGCAGGGCAGCTGGTGTGGCAAGTGTAGCTACTTACTGTCGCAACACCAGAAACATCAGGTTTAGAGAAAGGGGTTTTCAGGAGACACCGGGGGAGGGGGTGATAGCAAAGGCCCTAATGTGGTTTGTATCTAGGTCAACTCAGCTGTCTCTGTAGAGCTTCTCGGATCAAGAGAAACCAAGACAAGAAAATAAGTTTTTGCCCTGGATTTTTTTCTTTTTTTCTTTGTAGGATTAGAAATATTTCCCCAAGAAATCGTTAAACAACTGAGAACTTTAACACAAATCTTCCTTTGGCTCAAACATGAATAAAAAGTGAACCTAAAGTTGGATTAAAACAGAAAGAACCTCCAAATGTGGACTTGACATACACTGACTCAATGATAAATTGAAACGTCTTCTCTGTTGTCTTGAAATATCCACATGTTGCATACTTCCATCTATGTGTGTTATTTTTATATAATGCTGCTTTCCTTCTGGTATCCAGCTCTGTTGGAAGAGCTTCCCATTTAATCGACAGATCTTAGACTTTAATCCTCTACACCTCCTTTCCTCATTACAATGCTGCACGTGCAGGAAGTGGAGGAGACTTGACAGCTCAGGGTCCCAAGTTCACAGACGAATCATGGGATGTACCTCTTTTCCTGTGTTATTTTGCTCCTTGGACAACATCTCAGTCTCTGTTACTTCCTCTCCTCTTCCCCTCATCCATCTCTCTATCGAAGGGTTGTCAAGGTGAACCCAGAACGAACACCACTGTCTCTCTTGGGACTTGTCCTCTATGTTTCCATCTGTGTTTGTCATTATGTTTATTTTGTTTCCTGCTTTCAGTTGTCATCTTCAATCATGTTCTCACCTTCTGAAGATGACCTACAAATGTGTTTATTTTGTTTCAGTCTGTTTCCTTTTTTTCTGTTGCACCTTAGAGGCAGGGGATATGATGTCTAGCAGCTTGCTGACCCATCATCTTGCATTTTATGTCTCCACTTTTACCTGTAAAGTCTCCCTCTGTCCCACCCGCCTCGCTACTCCTGGCCTCCTTCTACTGTTTTCTCACAGCCGTCATCTTTCTTCTCCCAGTTTTTTTTAATCTCAATGCACTTCCACCTGTAATTAGAGTGGAATCCCATGCACCTTAAAGCTGTCACAGTCTTAACAACCAGGTGCACTTTCTGCAGCCTCTGACCTAATTCCACATGCCCCCCTTTTTGTTAGTGTTCTCAAAACCTAACAGGAAATTACAAAGCCAGTAAAATGATGATACAAATGTATTGAACTTTCACAATTTAAAGGAGAATTCCTCTAACTTTTGATGTATGCATTAAAGTAGTTGTAGAAAGTCTTTTGTGGCCCCTGAGGGAGCTGCATGAAGTCTGTGATATAGCCTGCGGTAATGCCACTTGACAGTGTCAGTTGACTTTGAAAGAAATGAGCTCCTCTGTGCTTGAGGATAGTTGAAATGTGCAAAGTTCTTACAAGAAAGCATGTGAGAAGTGAAATGTTTAAAATCCAGGATAATAAAGTTTTTTCTGAATTATGGACTCTTAACTCCCCGCAGGCATCCTTGTCTGGTTGTGGGGTGGGAGGGGGGAGAGTCACACTTAGCCTGTCCCTGTTGTTTTAGCCAACAATGGCAAGGACGTGATGGCTTTCTGAGACAAACCTAGATATCTGGAAGAGGATATCTCACTAGCTTGAGCTTGTTTATGTATATACACAAACATGCACACATGGACACGCAAGCAGACTGTGTTGTATCTCCATCAGAGTCAGAATGACATACAAACATTATGGTACGTTTCTGATCCTGCCATTTGCTTTGTGATTACTAACAACACTGAATCAGTGACGCCTGGTTAGCAGTCCCATATGTCACAATGTTGTGGCGATTGTGGTTGCATACAGTAGCTCTAAATGTTCTCCCACCATTAATATGCAATTTAGGCGCAAATTAGTCCACAATACTAACACTTACCACTTAACAAGAGATTATGACATATTTCCCTCTTAACATCTTACTATAAAACTGATTTGATATTACCTGAATACAGCTAAGCATCCAAGAAAACCTGAAAATCAAAAAAGATATTTGACTAGTTAGGCTAATGCTTAGAAGTTAGCCACAAAAAAACCTAATCGTCTTAGCAAAAAGTATTTGCATGCACTGATTCTGGGCCAGTTGACAAACATTATTGGCTCAGAGACATGTGGAGCCCATGGTGGAGCAAATTAGACTTACTTTCACCCTTTTTCTGTTCCAGTAATGTATTCAAAAGGAATATGGCTTTCCGGCAAAGAGAATGACTGTTTTATAGCAGGGACAAAGGAAAAAGTCCAAGAATAAATAGTGTATGAGAAGGAGAGAGTAAGAAACGAATGAAGAATGGCAAACCAGAGCAGAGAGGTATATAGATTGAAAGGAGAGATCAAATAAAAGAAAAAGTGCAAGGTCACCTAAAAGTTTGAGCTTGTGAAATAAGAGAGGAATTGGAAAGAGGTGAGAGGAAGAACGTTAGATTTTGATACACATAGAACGGAAGCTATCAACCAGACACCATTACAGGTGACGTTTTATTGTAGTTCAGCTGGACATGACCTTTAATCCAAACTCCTGGTTTATGATGCCTCAGCCACCAAAGAATGATGAAAACGGCTGCATTTTTGGAGACATTTCCTTCATTGCTTTTGCTTCTCTCTGTGGTGGGACCCCCTCCTCCTCCCCTACAGCCTAGCATTGAGTGCCATGGGGAAGCTTTTGGCATTTTCCAGCAGAAGCATGGCGTCTTTGAGAGGCTTGGCCTCAGGTAACAAGTTCTATCAGAGGCTGAGCTGTTGCCAGAGGTATGCCCAGATCATCCTCTTTAAATTCTTCCTTACTGTCACTCTAAAGCCCCTTTAACTGTATTACTATACAGCCCTATCAGCCACTTTAAAATGTTCCCAAATCCTCTTTTGGGGACCAGCAGCACCAACAACAGCAACAAAAGGTTTCTACCCATTTCTCATAGATGACACTCCTCCTGCTCTGTGAGAGGGTAGAGCCCTAGAAGAACACTTGAGGCAGACATCTTTAGTGAGGCTCTTAGAGAAATAGGAGGATTAAGATAGATGGAGGCAGTTATTTCAAGAGTTTTGATTTGTGCTGTTCTAGTTTTCAACAGTTATGTAGCTTGCTTGGACTGGTTCTCAGAAAATAAAGTGTTGGAGATAAATTAGTCTGTTCTCCAAGTGCAGAATTAAATCTGTTTTGTCAGCTGTGCAGCTTTTCTTTCTAAATGCCAAAACAATATCAATCTCCCAAAGCATGATATTAATCTAGTTAACCTCGAAGAGACTAAAAAAAAGCTAGTACAATCTAGGTAATCCATTAAGAAGAGGTTGGATAACTGGCTTGCAAAGTGAAACAGAGCATTTTAATGTTTAGTAGCTATAAAATCTTTGTTAGGAATAACTCCAGCTTTATTCAAGACGATGTAGTTGGGTGTTCACGGTTAAACAAGGGTAAAATATTGCCAATGAAAATTTGTTGTTCCATTTTCTAACCCCAAACCAATTGTTTTATTACCTAAACTTAACTGACTTTAGTGTACAGACCGAAGCAGACAGCTACTGTCATCAGACTTTTCCTGTACTAGTCCTTCAGCTTCCTTTTAACTTGGTCAGGGAATACAATATGTAATCACACCATGCAAAGGAACAACTTGGGATTATGTGTGAGACACAACCTCCACAAGCAAAAGGACAGTGTACCTGTTTTCACACATACATGTTAGAGATTTTCAGGTGAAAGCCAGAACAATCGGGTCCAGTCTTTTTCCAGATCACCAGTGTTCACCCAGAGCCTTGAAGGAACATCCCTGTAAAAAGCCCGGAGCAAATGTTGTGGACATTTGGGTTCCCAATGAGAAACTATTTATGGCTTTTTCTTCTTAACCATGTAGACCCCTGTAGATTTTATGCAGGATTCAGAGTTAATTTAGGATTTTACACAGCAAGTTGTGTTTGTTTGGTCTTGGCAAGGTAGGTAAATTTGTACAGCAGCTTTTACCCAAAACTTTCAACAGGTGCTTTACGTCTTTACATAAAACACAAAAGGCCCAGAGAAAAAGACGCACACATCAATGAAGGCAACTTGAAAAGACACATTAAAAAAAAGCAAATAGGATCATATTGTTAGCATAGATTTAAGGCCGTAAGACAAAGTATACATTCACAATCCATGAATATGACTCATTTAAGTTCTTTAACTTGAGGTCATGGGTGCTGCTTTACTTATCAGGAGCACGTTTGAGCATGTGCTCAATATTGTCCTGTCTTTTACAGACTGTAAATATTTGCCCTTGCTTTGTCACAGATGAATGGGTCCGACCCATTCATAACTCCAACCCAAAGGTAAAACAAACCCATATTTTTTGTTGGTTTGGACTAAAAATGAAAATGAATGTCAAAACATTTTTTTTTTCAGGGAGTTTCGTTGGATGCATCTAGAAATAATTTTCCTGTGTAAAGCAGTTTTATATCCTTTGATAAGGTGCGAGTTGAGATAACTTTACCAGCAGACATTTACCCGTCATCCAAAAACACAGTAATCTTGATCAGAAATAGCACGGAATTCCTGATGGAATTCCCCCGGGGTCTTTTTTTTTACCCGTTGACTTCCCGGACCTCATTCTGACTCAGCTTGGGTTCAGACAAGTGGAATACTATCCAGCCTCCAGACATCTTATTGTAGTTAAATGAGTAAAAGGCAAAAGGTCAGCCTGAGTTAGCCTTTACCCGAGGCCAAAGGGAGTGTGAGTGGATTTAGGACTCAAAGGTGGAATCAGGGTCAGACGTGTGCACACCACCCAACGAGACCCTCAACACATTCCCTGTTAAGATTTTGATATCCACATTCTTTCTACTTAGTTGATTACAAAATGTCCTTGTCTTACTCAGCAAGCACTGAGCCGTAACAGAGCTTACTGTCACTCTTAAACACACTGTTGCTCTCAGTCTACGTCTCTCTTACTTTGGCTCTCTGTCTCTGTTCAGCCTGCACAGATTGAACTTCTGCCGGTTGGGATGCTAGTAGAATCTTGATTAACTCAAATTTACATCCGGACAATGGTAGGAGTTGAGAGGCGATTTCTCTCCTCTATTTCCTCTGTTTTCCCTTCCTTGAACCTCCTGTTCCTTCTTTTTTTTCCTTCTCCCCTCTTCTGTATTTTTGCCAGCAGGCCCCATCCCTCCTCCTTCATTGTGTTTTTTGGAAGATGAAAGGATGAAGAGGGAGCCTCTTTGACAGTAGACTAAACTGAATGCTTTTGGACTTCATCTGTGTTCATGAGAGCACAGCTCTCTTGATAATGAACTCTGCACATAATCTAGTTGCCTTTTAAAGCTTCGCATGCCACAGCCAGTCTTATGTTCTGCTGTCTATTCACATCTAAATGACACTCTGCACATATGATGAGACACAGCAGTGTCATCACATAGCATAAACTTCATTTAGCATCAATACTGGATTGCAGTTTAAACATTCAGAGACTACAGGATGCTCGTATATGAGAATAAAGCATCTAAGATTTGACATAAAAGGCCTAATAATCTAAGAAAATTTGCCTTTTGAAATGATGTGTTAGGTGTGGATAATGCTGAAGTGTCTTTACAGTGTTGTGCCTGTCTAGTCTAAGTCTTAGCATATGATTTTGCCAAAAGAGCACAATTTGAATATGGATATTCAGTGTGAGGAGTGACACATCATGATTACAAGATTCCATATGGATTATGGTTTAAACTCTACTGTTTATATTTTGTTAGTTTATAACAGTTTTTATTCTATTTGCCCAAATCTTGGTAAGAGATGGATTTGATATCTCTCGATATATTTAGAAGTTTATCTTGGAAATATTGTCTTAAGCTTGAGTTAAGGTAGAACGCCACTTTGCTGTGATGCTGAAGTCTGCTTTGCAGTCCTTGGAAAAACACAGAACAAAATGCGTCACATATACAATTTTTTACAACAACAATTTCTTTAAAGCTGAAAAGATCCAATTTGACAGTTTTTTTTTATTTTATTTTTTTATTGCCAGTAGTAGCATGCTTGTCCTCTGCGCCTTGAGGGTGACAATATACACAGAACTGGAGTTGCCAAGTCTGCAAATTGCAACAATATGATGTTAATATTGTATTCTGCAGTGTGTGGTGGACCAAAGTTTCTGATTAGGAAAGCTTTTTTGGGGCTAATTAGCTAATTAATTATTTTTGACTTGGCCGCTAAAAATTAGCCAATACAGCGGGACTGAGAGCAAATGTTGTTTCTGCTGAGAGAAATGGAAGTGTGCACACTCTTGCAGCCCTGAGTGCAGCATCCTGACAGTAAATCAGTTGTAAAGTGTTTCCATCTTTGCTGATTGAAGCTTGTCTAATTCCACTTATAAACTTGCCCATTACACTTAAAAGCCAGGTATTAGCTGGAGTTAGTGGGGTTTTTGTTTGTTTGTTTTTACCAGTCTGAAAAGGGCTATAGTTTGTCCAACAGACAACTTACTTACTTCACTAACTTCTATGTAGTGTTGAAATACATCGCTGCCAGTTTAGGAAACACTGATTCTATTTTCCCATGTCAATATAACTCAACATTCTCCATGTGTGTATCAGGGACTTATATAGCTATTACAGATTTTCACTCATCAAAAATCAGACTTTGCTTTGGTTCCAAAAATCTGACACCAGTCTGGCTCTAATAGATGTACTGCACAGGGTATATTTGCCTGTTGTAACTGATTCAATGCGCAGTGGTAACTAAGAAAATAAAACCAGCATCTAAAAGAAATCTTCCATGAAGGAGAAACCAGTGTTTGAACATTCTAACCACTATAATAACAGATTTGGTTGGCTGTTTGCTTTGTTTGGCTTGAGAAGGAGATTTTTTAGCTGCTGTATTTGAAATGTCCTGCCTGCAGGATAGAGAGTGAGTTATTACATTTCAACTGCTGCTCAACAAGTTGTTGTATCACAATCATTGATGGATAATTCTGTCAACAGTTCTTTCCCATATTATGATCTGGTTTTGACTTTAGGAGAGTGAACACCTTAATGGTTACACCTAAATTAACACATAAGGAAATGTTGAAGAAGTGAGATCATTCCACAAGATTTAGTGCAGTGCTGAAATAATGAAACAACAATGTAAACATATAGATTCTCCACTACCAGCACAGCTCTTTCTTTAATTCTATTGTCATTTTAACTGAAGCATGATCAGTGCTATAATTGGAGTAGGAAAGGTGGACAACATGAAGTAATAGGGGCTCATGGTCCTCCTAAAGGTTTACAGATGGTGGGTTACTTGCAGTCAGTCATGGCTGACATGTTTTGGATTTGCTCGCTTTAGCACCTCCATCACAGAAGAAGCTGAAATGAAATCCACCATCTGCAAAATAACTGATAACGTGAAAGGTTTATTTAAAAGTTCTTTCCCAGGAGTTCCCTTTTTCCATTTTGACTTTAAATATGGAGATGTGCAGTCCTGATCGTGTGTGTCTCTGTGTGCCCTGTCAAATTGTTTTGTGTATTTGTGTATGCACACAGATTGTGTGTGTATGTGTGAAACCTCCTGAGAGTGAGCTTTTTAATTTTACTCCTCTCCGCCGCCAGTCGGCTGAATTAAGAGGAATTGAAACGAAGAAGTTTTTCAATCAACCCCAAACTTTGCTATCAAACCTTGATCAGATTCAGATTCATTCATCAACCGCTGAGAGATAGATTGAGTTCAGCTAGTGAGCTGAGGGTCGGGGGCTTCATTATTGTATCTGCTGGTGTGGCGTTAAGCAAGCTCTGTGAAATACACACTCAGAAAAGGAGCAGATTGTAAATTATCACCCTTGGGGCCACCGCCAGAGCTTCTTTTTAGATCAGTGTTGACAAAGGCTTGGAGGCCAGCTTCTGGTGAGGTATGGAACCTGTGGGGGGTTGGCCTTTGTCTCTGACTTCTTGTCTTTTAAAACCCTTCTCTTACAACCACCTGTCTTCCATCAAATCTCAGAAGCTTGGTTCAGTGAACACACATACCTGTTCCAGACTTTGAATATCATATGCCCTAGTCTCCCCTTTCGCCTGCTTTGAGATGAGGGGTAACAAAACGTGGTTTAGGTGGGAGGAGGGTTGATTAAAAAGAATGAGCCCCCAGTTACACACCACCTTGGGGCAGAAAACTCAAGTTCACAGAAGGAGGAATTGTTGGGAGGAGAAGGATTAGGGAGAAGGGATCCCTGTGGCTCTGAAGAACCATAGTGTTGTTGCAGGCTACTCATCACAGCATAATGAAAGTTTTGAAAGAACGAATGGAGCTTTTAAGGAGCAATATGATTGTCTTTGGTGTTCATGGAAACAGTCAAGCAAAATATTGTGTCGTTTATCGAATTTCATTTAAAATGTTGATAACGTAATATGTGAATATAAGTTTCAGATTTTATTCATATCAGTGGCAATAATCTGCTTCTACTTCATTTTCAGGCCCTGGCTTTTGTGCGTATCTACCAAGCTTTTCAGAGGCCACATGATGTTAATAATGTGGATCCACTCTATTTTCCTTTAATATCTTTTTGCCTTTAATTTGTGGAAAATATAACACAATTATCCAGATCCAATAAAAGTAGTCCGATTGGTGGAAGAACCACACACATGCACTCATCCAAGCCTACTTTATCTTGCCAAGTTCAGTTTAGAGAGGCCGGTTCTCAAGTCCGCAGATTATTCACGGGGATTTCGTTCTAAATGAGGTGAGAATTATTGCTCTCTGTGAACTAGGCCTTTTCAAAAGTCACTGGCAGAGGTCGAGCTACTTCTTTTTGTTCCCCTTCTCTTTGTTGGCGTGCATGGCAGAGTAACCTGACCCTGGACATGACAGGCAAAAGCTGTAACTTTAAGTTGCAGACAGTGTTTTTTATCATGAACTTGTGCTTAGCAACTCTGTTAGAGACTTGGTTTATGGATAAAATACTTTTTTTAATTTTTGTTTTAATGCTCTTTGTACTAATGCCTGACTCTCACATGGATGCTCTCAGTGCTGTGCAAGTCGCCCACATTTCTTTATATTTTGTTTCCAAAGAGCCAGGATTTTTGGACATTGGTTACTTTTTCACTCATTTCATTCCACTATTTTAAGAGGATGTGTGTTTTTTGTGTGAGAGACCACATTAACACTGACCTATGACTCATTCAAGCTTAAAAAAAGGAACCTAACTCAAGTGATGAACCAGTGTTGTCTCAACACAAAACAAGCAACTCAGCAAATAGCCAGTTTAATATAGTATATTTAGGCACTTTATAAAGTCCAGTAAAGACCTGAAATGGATCTGGCCCCTCAGTTCAGCCATCTACTCTTCACTGAAGCCTCATCAGAAATGGTCTCATGTGAGTATGGCTGTTAAGAAGCCATGTAAGGAAGGGAAACAAAGAAAAAAGGCTGAATTATGCCACATGGCACAATAACTGGACCTAAAGTTGGTGCTAACAGTTCAGATGGTGTGATGAACCCTCCCCAGAGCCGTAACTTCAACATTATAAAAGCAGTCTGGGATCATCTTGACAGAGAATGAAACAAAAGGCAGCCAACATCCAAACCAGGGCTTTGAAATGTCCTTCATGAAGCCTGGAGAACTATTTCTAAAGCCTACTATAAAATATTACAAGAGAGGCAAAAGATAGACAAGAGAGAAATTAGAGGCCTCAAGCTGTGATGAAGAATAAAAGTGCTCATATCAAATATTTCAAGCTTGTTAGAACTGCACCAACTCTGTCTGAGACTTACACTGTATTTTATTCATGCTTGCACATTTCAGTAACCCTGCACCTATTTCCTGTTTTCTTTGCAATACATAAATGAAGTCATAAGTCCAGATTTAGAGGAGTTGAGGAGAAAAGGACAGAAATATAGGACTATTGACTGGAGACGGGTAGATTTAACAAATACATTGTTTAAAGAAACTAAAGGCGCCGCAGCAGTAGGATTAACCATGTACTTGACCCAAAACTACATTAAAAAGCTCATAACTGACAGACAGACAAAGTAAAGATTTAGGGCTGGGCGATTAATCGATAAATTTAATTTTCTATTTATTTTTATGAAAACCTGATTTTTTTTCCTCTTTTATATGCACCGCAAACGCTCTCCTTGGGCTTCTGTAGTTAGCGTTGGGCTCAGCCCTCCCTTCTCACCAAAACGGTGTTTGTCTGAAAGCACAAACAGATAAACAGTAATGTGAGCCGTCATTCATGCCTCAATTTAGCTGTTATTCTAACTGCAGCGACAAATGCTGCTCTCTTTGAGATGTAGAAGACTACATCAGCCCACAAACTTTCGTTAAGAGACAGATTAAGTTTAATATGTTTGTAAGAAAGAAAAGAAAGTAAAAAACGATTAAAATCCAAATTGGATTTGGGTTGAAAAAAAAAACTGAAATTTTATTTTTAGGCCATATCGCCCAGCCCTATCAAAATTACGTAATGATAAACCTGGACAGGATAGGTGAGGCGAGGAGTATTTATACTGTGGGACTAATGACTAAATAAGGAGTGGGTGTGGTAATTAGCAACAAACAGGGTAAAACACACAAGCAGGACGTAAGTATGACAGAATACATAAGGGGGAAGCCTACTAATTGAAATTGGAAGCAATTTTAGCAAAAACAACTGGACTTGTTGATATTTCCCATTACCACAGCTTTGCCGTCCCTCCTCACAGCCTCAGAGGAAAATAAAGTGCCTGTTGCTGTTGTGTAACACTAGATATTTGTGCTTTCCAGGCCTGGCTTTTCTCTGGCTTTCTGCCTCACTGGGGGCCTGTGAGTGTGTAGAAGTATTCCTGTGGTCACTCAGTAGTGCTATAAATGCCTGCATGCACAAACACCATGCCACTTTGATGTCTGGACCACTAGGTTTTTTTTTTTTTTTTTCACCATGTAAAGACAATTTTGTGAGACTAGACTCTTTGTATGTGCATATGCAGGGTTGTGTGTGTGTGGACAACATGTCAGTGGGAAATGCATACAAACTGAGCTCCTGCTTCTCCTTTTTAAAGACTCCTCTTCAACCCTTCAGGTCCTCTCCCCGCCTTCATGTCATCTGCAAACATCATTAACATACTGGATGTGGTGACTGTCAGCCTCTCTCAGACTTCTGTGACGGCTGTTTGCTCTGGACTATTATCAGCTTCAGCGCACATCCAGTCATTGAGAATACTTAAGCTGAACGAGGTCCAAATGCAAACATCACAGTTCATTTTTCCATTCAAGATTCATCCCCTTGCTTCTTTTCTTTACTACGTAAGTTTGCCGTTCTCCTCTGTCGCTAACAGAAGACGGAACTGTGATGGGAGTTATGGTGGCATGAGGCAGTGGCAGTCTACATTTGTCCTTTACTGATTTGGTGGGGATGGGGGTGTGGTAGCTGGTAGTTGGGGGTGTACTCCTGCTGTTGGGACAACCCTTTTGTCTCCCTAATGACTGGGCCATGTAAAGTTAGCTGCTCTATTCAGGAGGCATTAAGGGTAATTTTACCTGACGACGGCCACCCCTCGACCTCAGTACCCTGGGGGAAGGGAGATGTTTCAGTAGTCCTTCTGCACTGAAAAGTTTTTGCATTTTTCTTAGGAGAATATTAACCATTTTCCAAACCACATTGTACTATGTGATAAAAGAGGGACATTTATTTTCTCCGCCATCTGGCTGTGGGTAAAATGAACAACTCAATTAAAGTGATAATGTGGTACTTTATTGAACTTTTCTCTTGCTACCCCTCCTAAACATGAAGGTCAGAGGTCAGGGTTCAGTTGCAGCACAGAAATCCTGAAGCTGGTAGAGGCTCAATATCTTATTTAAAAACACTTGAACAAAGTGGATGCTTGCTGACACACATGCCTAAAGCCAGGTTCACCCACTCAGGGCTAAACAAGTTTGTGACCTGACTGCTTGGATTTTTAAGGTATTGACTCTGAATCCAGAAACATCTTTTTTATTTTATGAGGAGGTATCACACAGATGCACTTAAGGAATCTGTTGTGCCAAGGACTAAGAATACATCCCTATCAATCATGTTAAATCAAGTTACAGTGACATTTATGGGACAAAGGAACAGCCAGAGGACCACTGGCAGAGGCCCAGAAAGACCATTTTTATTTATGTGAGCTACTTAAAGATATTGATTCACCCTCTGTAAAATGTACCAGATACTTTTTGAAGTTTCTTAGTTTGCTTTAAGTACACATGGAGACAAGCATAAAAAGTCATGTAGACACAGTCATATTTGGACTAAGCTGAACCTGATTAAGAGAGCTGGGATACTTTTCCTTGCCCTTTAAATTACTGCGGCAAGCTCAGTGCTTACTTTGGCTTCTTTAAGCAGTTTGGACCTTGAATTAGATTAAGTAGGTTTAGAAAAAGGATGGATGGATTCTTCTTTCTTTTAAATAAGAGATAACATTGTCATCTAGAATGATAGATTATGTATATTTCTTAAAAACAATACAAATAGCACTGATAACAAAATTCTTATGCACTTTTTAACAGAAGTTAGGATAACTTCTTGTTGGGTGTGACATATCTCAGGGTTTGATCCACATATCAAACCACAGAAGTGTAAACTTCAACAACATGAGTGCAAAACCACACAATTACCATAACCTGCTTCCTTATGGTGAATAGTTTCTAATTCCTCTAATTCTACACAGAGATATGTAGGGTATGGGCTAAGGCAGTAGCTTGAGATTTCTCATTAGCATTCTGCTTCCAGCGCCTGGTCAAGTGCTCTAGTACCTGCTCCGTTGCTAAGGAATTAGCACTTAGGTAATGAAATGCCCATAGCTGACGGGGGCACTTGAATGTGCAGAGACTGAGAAAGTGGGGCCAAGTGAGAGGGGAGTGAGAACTAGAGCGAATGACAGAAATGGGGATGAGCCCAAGCAAACATTAAGCACACAGTACAGAGTTGGAGGAGACGAAGTGACAAATGCTGCTGGCACAGATCCAGAACCAGAGGAAGGGTCTGATAATGCGACGTACAAGTTGCTCTCCACAACTTGTAAAACTCAAGGATGAAGAGGGGGAAGCTGAAGGCTTTGCAGAAAATCAATAAAATAGTTTCATTTTTAACTATATGCAATCAGAGGAGCAAGGTCATACTTATGTTATAATAGAGTGGCATGATATGCAGTGGTTTTGCTAAATAGATGTTTGCATGAATAAGTGACTTTATTTTTCTTTGTAGTGTGATGTTGGAAAAGATGATCTCTCTCTTACAAGTTTTGTTTTCTGGTTTTCCTCTTTCAGTTCACCTGATCCTTTTAATTATCTGTAGCTGTGTTGCACAGGAGTAGTCCAAGAAATTCAAGGGGACATTTGTTAAAAAGAAATGAACTGGCTTGTAGGGCTGCAACGATTATAATACAATATTCAACAATAGTCAACAATAAAAACATTCGACAACGAATTTAACTGTCAACTATTGTCGGCAAAAAACAACAACAACAAAAACAAACAAACAAAAAAAACTGCTGAGTGAGACATCGTGCACAATAAAAAAACCGCCAGGGGAAAAATATGGCGGCGGAACAGGGAACCAAACGGTGGCAGAGGACGCCAAAAGTCTGGCACTGCTTCACATTACGCTTACAAAAATAAATTAAATACATGTGAGATTTGTAAATCGGACCTTGCGTACCACGGAAGTATGTCTGAAATACTCGAACATTTAAAGACGAGGCACGTCAGACTTACAGAACATCCTCATGCAAGATTTCAAAGCTGAAAGTAAAATATGAGCCATTTAATAATTATGAGATACGTAATCCGATTAATCGACTAGTCATTTTTATAGTGGATGACTAATGGACTATCAGAATAGTCATTAGTTGCAGTCCTACTGGCTTGTGAATGAACAGGATATGTAAGAGGGTTAGAAGTTCTGACTGTAATAAATATCATAGCAGACACAGTGGCTGCTGAATGGAAATACTGTATATGTCATCTAATTTATATATTTAACTTTATATTTAAGAATGAAATAGAAAGAGGTTGTTAGGATTAGACCATATTTTAGGTGGACATATTGTGCATCTTCCATATCCGTATGTTTCAGCCATGTTTCTTCTCTTTAATTGATCATGTGATGGGTTATGTTCACAAAATGTCAAAGCTTATTTGTAAAAGTTTTTTCTGTCTCTTTTGTGCATCAACCTTGTTTTTGGTTTATTTTGAAGGCAATGAACCACCTCATATGAGCATAAAAACCTTTTGCAAAATCAATGAAGTTTCTTTTCTTAGCATTTTCTAATCCACTACTTTATGTGAATCCAAACAAATGCAATCACACCAAAGGGCTCCCTATTCATCCTCTTCTGTTAAGTCTTTTTTCCTGTTCACCTACACACAGCCCTTCCATTTGCTCAGTCTCCAAACTATACATGGTCACCTGAGTATGAAAAAGCAGCATATGCCTATTACCTTCAGGCCTCCAACAGTCTTACTCTTTGACCCCTGTCCTCGGATTCTCTCCAGCATTGTCCTGAAACATCAACTATATTCATGCTTCAGAAAGACGCCAGACATAACAAGAGTTTTCTGCAAGTCACACGCCTGCTTGTTTATTATTAACCACTTCAGCGGATGGTAGAGGCTTGACGGACAGGCTGCGATCTTTGATTATGGCCCTGGAAAAATTAACAGTTGACTATGAAACCGCAGAAGGACTTTTAGTTAAATATTTGCACCTCTGTTGACTTATGGACATTTCTCAAATTCTTGCCTTCATTCATGTTTTGCATGTATGTCGATGCATGTCAGTGCGTCACTGACCTTGTTCTTGATCTGGCCGTATGTCTCTCCTGTGTGTAAAAGACTGCCTGCTCTTGTTGTCACTCATCAAGTCTGATACGGTATGTAGAAATTCTCCTATATGAAATTAATGCTGACATTGAACGCTGCAGTTTACAATACATCACAGACAGATAAGGGGCAAATTCTGCCTTCAACGGGCTCAAGAAAGATGGTTTATGATGTTTGCCTGGAGGAAACAAACATCTAGTTTTACATCCGGTATCTCAGATTAATCATCTAATACTCCAACACAGACAAAACATTTAAATTAATAAATAATTAATCCCATGATAAGGATCGTTGTTATCCCCAGTTTTACCATTCATTTTGTTCTCACCTTCATGGTTCTACTTCCTTTAAAAAAAGGCCTTTTATAAAACTACTGTAATCTTGACTTTGATTGATTATTTTCTTCTTTTATTCTGTGAATCTGCCAGCTTAGCCCTTATGGCCGGTACACACTTCTATTCTCCCGACTTCAAACCCCAGGGGTGGAATTGACTGAAGTTACACGCTCACTAAATTGCTACCTGTAACATGGAGGTCTTAACAAAAAGCTGTGCTGTGGACACAGGTGTTTTCTTTGCAACAGAGGAGCGGAAGAATGGGGATAAGGGAAAGAGTAAGAGAAAAGAGACATTGAGTCAGAAGAACGTGGAGTGAAGGTACTGTTTTCCAACTGTGACGTACTAAAAAGAAACAAATTCACTCTTTTTTTCTTATCTGTTCCATGTGGGAGCTCACATACAAAAGTGTGACTCCAGTCTGAACGGCAGCATTGTGCAAGAAAACCGACAAGGCTGAAGAGGCATTTAGTCTTCTGCCAACAAAAGGACAGTGGAGCAGCAAGGACAAACTGGTCCCCACTGCTTCACTGCCAGTGCAAACTGGATTCTCAGCATTATGATCATTGAACAGCTACATGGTGCTATTAACTATAGATTTCATCATCTGCCATATCTAAGGATTTTTCCCCCCATAGAAGTATTTGGCAAAACCCCAAAAGCACATGATTTACTAAAATAACATTTTAATCTGCAGTTCCCCTAGTTTTATTCTTTTGTGTGTGTTTGCACTGCTTTTAAATACCCTTTAATTTAGTTCCTAATCCAGAGTAAGAGTTTTTGCTTTTACAAGGGAAACTGTGATTGATCCAGACAATGTATCCGTACCGTGATTAGTTGAATGTATAAGCACAACACTGAAATCTGCCATTACAAAGCAACTTACAGAGACAGGTAAAAATGGCACATACACAGCAGATCTAAATGTTAACTTCTAACATGCCAAACAAAACACCAAGATTTGGAGCAGTGTTAAAGTTTATGGACCCTGTGTGGAGAAAATTACATTGTCATCTTTACCTCTTCTCAATTGCACATTATGTCACCGCAGTGTTCCTATCTGCTGTGTGAATGCAGACAGATAAAACAGCCCCTAAAGGCATGTTGTCCTCACCTAGAATCCCATCTCAAAATAAGAAAAACAGGGGAGTTCATACACTTTAGTTGCACCTTCCTCTGAAGTGAGAAGAATAACAGCTGCAGGATGACTGTCAGGTGTGAAGAGAGCTGGTGGGTTGTCATTGCTGCAAGTGTGAGGAAATCACACTCAAAGTGACATTTGGTATTTCAAGCATATTTCTTCCGTAGGCATGACATTTTGTGACTATTTACAGAGGATCAAATTCTTCTATTTTGTTTTGTAAAGCATTATTTTCAAAAGTCAAAGTCTCCACATAAATGCCAAATATTTATTGCTGTAAACTCAGGGCTCTCCTTCCTTCTTGCCATATAATGCTTGCTCACCGTGGAATGGGAGGAGGCGTTTAAAAATTAAAGTGATAAGTTGCTGTGATTGAAGGTCGGAAATGCAGGTGCAATGACTCAATGTTTGCCCGTTCGGCTTCGTCAAGTGTTGGTGATAAGAACCAAGAAGGGCTGGAGTGAGAGATGGGGAGAGAGGTGAACAACCTGTTCATTAAGGCCTCTAGCTAATGATTACATGAGTTTGACAAATGCACTCAGCAGAGTTACTGACCTAAAACAAGGAACAGAGGGTCAACCAGAGGAGTGTTTTCTTAGATTCTGCAGACCCTGTTTAAACAGCAAAGGCAGTAAAGGTTGTCTACATGAGATCATTAAGGTGTGCTCAGGTAGAATGTGAAGTAAGAAGATACTTGTTTATTTGCTGTTGTAGGGAGGACTTAAAGCCACATTTATGCTCTAATTCATTAGTTTCAAGACAATAATTTAAAGGGGTCTGTGTTTTGTGGTGAACACAGACTATTTTGAAAATTCAAGGCTAAAATCTATTTAGTATTTAAAGATCAAACATAGGATGGCTGTTCTTCAAAAAACAAATTGGGAGAAATCTGTTGTGGTCTGATAGATAGCCATTTCTCAGATGATAGCAAAAAATAGATGAGAATGTGAAGCATCTACAACACTTGTTAAGGAAGGAAAGCAAGTTAGACCGACACACCCCATCAACCATGAACCGCTTGACAAACAGTGCACGGTATGAGGATTCTCATCTTTCCAATTTTCATTGAAAGTAACAGCTTAAATACCTTGTGAGGGGAACCGATTTACAATCACATCTCAGGCTGTGCTCGTTGTGTCTCATTTATCTGATTAGTGAAATTTCACTGGTGATAGAAGGTGATGGACAGACACCTCATCCAATCAAATCCAGAACAAGAAGATTTTCCAGACAGCTCCATGTAGCAAATCATTAATGGATCACTATCAAAAAGGGACACCCAACCCAAGCCTAAAGCAGCTGTTTATGACGTTGTAGAGATGGACAGTCAGTCAGTGATGGTGCTCATTGATTTGTAGACCACTGTTTTAAGCATAGAGTTTGTGATTTGGTTGTTTAATTTCTTTTAGGAGCCAGAAGTTTTCAAAACTAGAAAACTAACTATACAGAGTTCATTTGGTTCCACTACCAGGCTGTAAACTAGTTTGTTTCTGCTAGAAAACTGAGAATTGTTGTCTAATGAGCTTGACTTGCTTTTGGTTTCAGTCTTGTGTGGCCAGAATTGTGGCTCATGACATTTCTGTTTTGGCTTTGTTTTTCGGCCTTGAGGGTTTTATGGAGCGATGCCATCCTGTAATATAAAAACAGAATAATTAATTCAAATAACTGGAATTCTCAAACACAGAAAAACTATTCTTGTATTATTCCTTTGTGTGGAAAAGTAGATAATACTTAACATGCATTTTTATTCTGGAAATCTTTCACTTTTCAACAAACAAGTAAAATCTGTTTCCAGTTTCCCACAGATACCTTTGTGTATAAATAAAAAAATGCTGCTATGGAAGTGATGAAAATCACTAAGATCCTGCCAAGAGGATAGGTCTCATGTCCTCCATAACCTCCTTTACTTTGCTCCCCATTGGATCTCAAGGCAGGAGCACATGCTTCTGACATCTGGTTGTCATTTTTCAAGATTTTAAATTGGATATTGGGATTAGCTTGTGCTAGCAACTTGTCCCTGGACTCACTATTGATGTTGCTGGTTTGTTAGCTTGTAGTGGGCAGAGAAACCCTCCTGACTTTCCCAGGGCTCATAAAACAATCCCAGGACTTCCACTACACAGTAATGAGCAGCTGTAGGGCTCAGGTTCAACCACCAGCCTGGACTGTCGCCCAGACAGTAGAACAGGCTGCCGTCCAGTAAGCCCCCGGGCTACAAACAAGAGCCCTTCAGTAGAACAAAAGACAAAACCAGCTAAACTAAGCCTCAAAATACCTCCTCATTTCCCCTTGGGTTTATTCTTGGTTTTATTTATTTATTTTTTGGTGAGAGATGAGGGCATCTTATCTCGCATCAGAATATCGACACAGTCATAGATCACTTCATATCAGTTCTTAATGGGAGTAGAGGGAGTTCAGGAGCAGCACTCATGTAGACCGCCATGTCACTGTGGTTTTCTTGCTTTTACTAAAGTTATCTCTCCTGCCGTACTTTTACTTGGAGACAATTACTGATCATGATCTGAAAGGTTAGTCGTTCAAAGAGTTTATTTTTATTATTTTCTCTAAAGGATGTAAAACTTTCTGAAAGTCTGGAATGTTTTGCTCAGAATTCTGTTTGTTATGAAGCATGCATCTGCTTATGTTTGTATCAGTTAGTGACTTACCTAATTTGTCAAAACCTTTTCCTTTTCTTGGAGAATGTACATGATCTGCAGAAGCTTCCTTACATTAGATCTCACAATATTGATGTGGATAAAGAACAATAATGCTAAAAATCCCACACTGTTGGACTCTGATAGTCTATCATCAGTTATATGGAACATTTTTTAACTCCCCTGTCACTCACTATGCAGCATATGACAACTCCTCTCATAAAATATATCTATGTTTAACCAATCTGCAACATCAAATAGACATTAATCCCTAAAATATTTGCAACTGCCGTTTAATACCCACTTATAGTGATAAGAGTATGTTGAATGTTATCTACTGTATGTTAAGGTTTTAAACACTTTATTAAGTAGTTGTCAGTCCTTTCAGCTTGTTTTTTGTTAACTTTATGGTCTCCCCAAAATTGCATGGAAAAATAAACTTACAGTTCTTAACAACCCCTCAAACATTCACACCCCATGTTGCAAAATCTGCAACATTGAATGCCATTCCTAACCAAAAGGCCCTTTAGCACAGTTTTACGTTGATCCAGGCCTTTATTAAATGACAGCATAGCCTCACAAGCACAGCAAGTGTTTTGTGTCTTTCTACAAATATTTACAAGTTATGTGGTTCATTTTCATGCTGAAGTAAAGAAATGGTCGTTTTGTAAAAGTAAATAAATACTAGCATTGCTGTGTGTTTGAAAGAACAGTATGAAGTAATGAAGGTTGTAATCAGCACAGATATTCAAATACAGATCCTCAAATAAGAAGCTGTCCCTTTGCCTTGCAGCTTATAGTTCTTGATGTAACAGGGTTTTAAATATGGGAGGCTAGAAGATAGCGTATACAGAGAGGAAATGAGTTCCCATTTAAAGTCCTTTTTTACATTGTGATATGCCTAATAGTTATTATTAGTCAGTTACTTGTCATTTTTATTTCTGCTGTTGTTAGGAATAAAAAGTAAGAGAAAAATAATAAGAATGAATACAAGCAGGATTATTGACATTAAAATTAAAACAACCCATTTTTTTGGTAGGTTAATGGTAGATTTCACATAATAAAAATAGACCCAGCTATAAGACATTATGAAGTTTCTGTCATAGTGCTAGAATGCCACAGACTGTTTTCTATTAATGAAAACTCAAAATGTCAGATTCACTTAATATCTTAAAAAACATCACATCTCTTTTTGTAAATGAAATACACCCTTGTGACTCAGCAGCAACAAAAAATATCATAAGAGCTACTGAACGCTTCACATTAATAAGTGCTTCTTCCTCTCTTCATGATCATCCACTGTGCTGCTCTCTCACCCACCCAGATTGACTCAACCTCCCCTGTGGTCATATGTTAGCAGAGGCCTTAGGTAACCATGGCAATTGCCATGGGAACACCTCTGCCACCCCTTATTAACCCCTAGCCTCTCCTGATCCCGTTCCTGACAGCTGCAGCATAGTGGCTCCTTCCCTCCACATCCTCTCAGATTGACCCAGGAAATGCTTAGTTTTCCATCTGGAGATGACCTAAATGTTTGGGAAACCTTGGCACCTTGCCAGTGGACACCCCAGCCAATTTCTTCTTGAGCTGTCCAGTTCACCTCTGCATCATGTGAATGGTTAACTACTTGGTCAAAGTGGTAAGGAAAATCAAGAAGGGGAGCTCATGAGTGGTTCACCCCAGAGCCACCTGGCTGCAGTGGGTGAGAGTAATTCTGTGCTTCAGCTGGTGTTAACCCAAACAGCTTTAGGCATTTGCAACCCCGCTGTACTTCACTGATCTGGAAGCACTGCAAACCAGATTCAAGTGTAGGCTGGCAGCTATTATACCTAATAGGATGCAGATCCTTAAAACATATGGTCCCACTCGATAAAGTCCCCAGAGCTAAAAGAGGAAATGTTGTATTTCCAAATCATGAAAGCGGTTGAGAGGTACCTGCTAGTTTGTTGGTTTTTCATTCAAACCACTTTTACTACATTACATGGGACTGCTAAGGAGACAGACAGGTGTTAGCTTGCCCTTCGAACTATTTGCTTTACCTATTGCTTTTCATACAGCCATGTGTTTCTGATCATAGGAGGTAAGCTACATGCATGAAATCATTTAACACACACATGCTCTCAATTACAGCGCTGCCAGTGAGAGTCTGCGAAAGAGATGTTGTACAACTGCGGCTTAAATACTAATTGTTGAGAAAATTCAAGTTAAGAATTTCAATCTTTAATCTTTTATTTAATTATTTTAATTATTATTTAATTTATTTAAAGATGTCTACGCTTCTAAAAAGTTAGAATTTTACTGATCAAAATAATCTTGTCAATAACCATTTGATATAGCTTGTTAGTGAAATTAACTGCATACTATATCATAGAGAAGACAGTAGGGCTCACCCGCTTACACCTACTCCTAGGGCTCATTTATGCTCAACATTAAATATGTATATGATTGGAGCATTCTTTCTGTCCTTGCATTTCCTGCATATTCTTAGAGCACTTGCAGATGTGTAACCAAACGCAGCAAATGGAACACTACCAGCAGAAATCATGGAGGTGGTGTTGTGCAGTAGCTCACGTGCAACCAGAGAAAGGAACAAAGAAGAAGACGAGATAACAGAAATTGCAGTGAGGTGCTAACCACCACATTACAATGCAGGTTTTTTTTTGTGTTTTTTGGGTTTGATGGAATTTAGCTGGGAATATCAACAAGGGTTAAGAAGTGGTTCAGTTCTGGAGTCCCTCATGGCACTATTTGTAAGCTCTCACATCCTAACTTTCTACTATTAAAGGTCCCATATTATACACTTTATTCCCAATCTGAGACCATTCATTAATATCTAAATGAAATATTTCCGCCATGGTATGGACAAATCGACCCTCAGTTTGAGTGCAGCGGCTTCTCTTCACCTCCCTCTTTTTAGCAGCTTCAGAAATGTGCCGTTTATGGTGGGCGGAACCCTGGTGGAGCAGCTCAGCTGTTGGCTCCGCCCATCGCATCGCCCGTCATGAGGTGATTGACAGGTTAATATATTTTCAAGCTATCAGACTAATAAGGCCGAAACGATAAAATAACTGCCAGCTCTTACCTCTCCAGCTGTGTCACGGACAGTTGGTATTGAACCTGGCTTCAGCTTCAAACGGTTGGCGAAGCCTGCTTTCCATGCACCCATGTTGTGGAAACAGTCCTCTTTGAAATGCTGGCCACAGACATGCAAAACCTTTGGAAGTTTTCCGGGTACATTTCCTCCAAAAATAAAATTAATCCACTCAGTCCTCGTGGGTTCAGTGGATGGAAGTAAAAAAACGTTTTCGTGTTCATTTATGCAGCCACAAACAGAACAGTGCTTCTGTCGCTTAGCCATGTCCGCTAACGAGGGTTGCCGAAGAGGGAAAAACACTGGGCGCTAGGTGATTTTTAGAGGGCGGGCTTTGAGAGCCGGTAGACGGGTCCATCGCTCTGTGGGGAGTGGTTATTGTCCCTTATGACGTCATAACGTACACGCTTTCAAACAAGCTCATTTCAGCGCTTACTTCCCTAGAGGTGGAGCAGGGGGGAGAGAGAGCGCCTGAAAGAGTTTCACACTTACGGGTCTCCTACACATGCGGGGGGACCAGTATGACTGTTCCAAAACCATTAAAAAGTGAATTTTGCATAATATAGGACCTTTAACTGTTTAATGCCTTTCTTACTGTAAAGTGAAAAAGCATTGAAGAGTCCTGCCATTGTTCCTCTTTGTCAGGGCTGCTTGTTTTAAGTGTTTCTGATGGTGGCATTGGTTGATTGCCAAGATTTCCACTGGTCAAGTTCTCCTTATGTGCGCTATTCATTTCTTTTTATTGCAGTTTTCATATGCTAATCAAATAAGATTCATTTGCAAAGCTTTGTTAATATAACATCAAAACGAAGAACAAAATGCAGCGTTTGTTCTACTCTGTAGAAATCTGTATGCGCTTGAAAGCACCTCTACTCCCTGGAAACAAACCCATGACAGACATAGTGTTGGAGATCACGCTGAAGTTGTGATACGCAGCTCATTGCCATGTAATTATATGAGTGCTGCATTTCCCTTGGCTGCTCATTTAGAAAATCTCATTGTCATGTTAAACCCTCATTAGCATGACACTGACTGACATGATGCTAATGATATTAGAAATTAACAGTAATGCAGGCATCTGGGAGGCATTTCAGACTGTAAAGTGGTTAATCTCTACTTTCTATGCTTTGCTCACTGCTCTTGGCTGTGTCTGATTGTTTATTCTTCTCTACAGTAGCACTGTCATATTTCCATTTAATTACCAAAGATGGGAATAAATAAAAGAAAATATTTGATTAGTTGGGTTTAACTTAAAATACAAAGCAAGTATTTGCCTTTTTTTGCTAAGAGATCCTGTTATATATTTATTAAAAAGAAACCACATTACGTGAGCTTTGTTGAACCAAAGAGTAGCTGCATTTACAGACGTGGACAAAATTGTTGGTACCCTTCAGTTAATAATAGAAAAACACGCAATGGGCACAGAAATAACTTCCATTCCATAAAATGTAACCAATTAAAGTCAGACATTGCTTTTCAACTAATGTTTCAACAAAAATTATTTAAAAAAATAAAAACAATCATGAAACAGGCCTGGACAAAAATGATGGTACCCTTAACTTAATAATTTGTTTCACAACCTTTTGAGGCAATCAAACGATTCCTGTAACTGTCAATGAGACTTCTGCACCTGTCAGCAGGTATTTTGGCCTAGTCCTCATAAGCAAACTGCTCCAGTTGTCTCAGGTTTGAAGGGTATCTTTTCCAGACGGCATGTTTTAACTTCTTCCAAAGATGCTCAATAGGATTTAGGTCAGGGCTCATAGAAGGCCACTTTAGAATAGTCCAGTGTTTTCCTCTTAGCCATTCTTTGGTGTTTTTAGCTGTGTTTTGGGTCATTGTCCTGTTGCAAGACCCATGACCTGAGACTGAGACCAAACTTTCTGACACTGGCCAGCACATTTCTCTCTAGAATCCCTTGATAGTCTTGACATTTCATTGTACCTGCACAGATTCAAGACACCCTGTGCCAGATGCAGCAAAGCAGCCCCAGAACATAACAGAGCCTCCTCCATGTTTTACAGTAGGGACGGTTCTTTTCTTCACATGCTTCATTTTTCCATCTGTAAACATAGAGCTGATGTGCCTTGGCAAAAAGTTCCATTTTTGTCTCATCTGTCCATAGGACATTCTCCCAGAAGCTTTGTGGCTTGTCAACATGTAGTTTAGTAAATTCTAATCTGGCTTTTTTATTTGTTTTCAACAATAGTGTCCTCCATGGTCGTCTCCCATTAAGTCCACTTTGGCTCAAACAATGACGGATGGTGGGATCTGACACTGATGTTCCTTAAGCTTGAAGTTTACCTTTAATCACTTTAGAAGTTTTTCTGGGCTCTTTTGTTACCGTTCGTATTATGGCAAAACAGAACTGGACTGTGGCGGAGACAATGTTTTTGATAGAAACTGAAAGAGTTAAGGATTACTGAGTCAAAAGGTTCAAAATAATAAAAGAAAATCATTCGTCTTCAGAAGCAGTAGGTTCTGCGCATGTCAGAAGCTTTATGATCGTATTAAATCTGTCCATCATGTAAATACAACTGATTTGAGCACTTTATCTAGCGTCCCCACAAACATGTCAGCTGGAATCTGATCAGTTTGATTTCAGTCTGATAGATGAAATATTTGTCTGTGTAAATGTAACTATTGCTGTCCTTGTTTTTTTTTTTCTTTTAGATAGCTTGCCAATGTTATGGAATCTGAGGCCTTATGTGTAACACAACTGTGTCGTTTTCTAGTGAGACGTACAATGTATTTGCCTCCCATTTCTTCCATTGATTTTGTTGAAGAGCAGGAAGTCCTGAACCTCATAAAATGGAAATTGTTGAAAAACTAAAAAAAGAATAAAAAGGAATGTGAGTCAGACGTTTTTGGCTGATAAAGCTGATAAGCAAATAAACCAGAATGTATAGTTTTACCAGAGGATGGTTGCATAGGTTGAGAGCTTGTTATAATTAGGTAGAAATAATAGTTGAAACTAACCTTGTCGAGGGAAGAACAACAACTGAGGTGAACATGTACAGAGGAAAATTAAGAGAGCTCTTCAATAGATCTCCTTAAATCTCTGGGCATATCCAGACTACTGTATTTTTTAAATCAGTCTCAGGGGTCTACTGTTTGCCAGTCCATAGCAGAACAGCTGTAAAGCCACCTCATTTTAATCTTTGTCAGGTCAGATTTGATTTGCAAAACTGTTTCCATGACGTGTGTGTCAAGTCTTCTCTGATAAACCAACTCTTTTGTGCTTATCTAAATTACAAGACCCAAATATGGTTAACATCTAGCTGTGAAGAAGATGCTTGTGTATGGCTTTTCTGACTTAGCAACAGGTGCTTAAAGTTCTACCTGCTCACTAAAGTTAAACTCAGATTAGATCCTGAAATATATAGCGTGCACATTATGAATTTTCCAAACTAGAACCAGTGGATGAAGTCTTTCCATGGTCAACCCACAGCTTGTGGAACAGCTTGACTCGTGCTGAAGCTTATTTCATTCATGCAAGCAACAAAACCTAATTTCGATAAATTCATCCATTGATTTATTTGGTGAAAATCATCTTCACAGAAGTTTCCTTTCATTGTCCAGAATCCTTACCTCAACTGAAGACTCATTACGAGCAAGGCTGTTAAACCAAAAGTGTTGCATTGTGTCTGACAAAAGGATTAGAAGCATTTTACATGGCTGACTTGATTCAAACGCTTTTTTTCCCCTTTATAATCCCCTCATTTGAATACCTAATGAGAGGAATTTTGTCTGGATTTCTCACGCATAATGTCTGTTAGAGGCCATCACAATTAATTTTATCAACTGTAATTATATCTGAAAGTTTATTACTTCAAAACAGCAATGAGGAAACAGCACAACTGCTTGTGCTGACAGTGTACCAAGAGGTGTTTCAAGATTTTCCTTAAGACCGCTCTACTGAACTTCGCTTTTATCCACAAATATCCCTTTAATGTTCCCTTTAAACATCAAGCTAGAGCAAATATATTATCAGCAGGGATGACAGGCTGAACAGAGGGTATTCACTAGCTTTAAAAACTGTGGCCATCTTCTGTCCGCCACCAGCATTTCAAAGGCACCTTAGCAACCATGTGAACAATACCATCACTGGTCATGCCCACAGTGTGTGTCGTGTGTGTGGTCCTGTCCCAATTGTAAAAGAGGCAAGACAAAGCACTTTGGGATTCGGACTTTGGCTATAGCAGGTCAAGCCATTTCCTATAGGTGAATGTGCCTGTTTGTTAAGGGACAAGCCAGAGGAATGCAGTTGCAGTGGTAGTGAGTGTTTTGTGTGACATGGACTTGGACAGAGTTTGCGTGTAGTGAGCCTTGTTACTGTCTCATTGACATGCAAGGCATGTCTGAGCTCTGGTACTTACCTAGCTAGAGGGTATCCCACTCCACTCTAGTTCTGAACAATGCCATTAGGCAATCTGGTGGAAATTTAATTATTGCTATTCTGGTGAAAAGTTCATCTGATAGTTAATGGTTTCTTTGTTTTTTTGTAGCTGCATGAGGGTGACTTTCATGTTGGATGAGGGACAGCTATGGAGCGGCTGCTTTTTTCAAACACTGATGGAGAGCAATGTTGCTCCATCGGTTTTGCTGCTCATCAGATCGGCCCCTTGGCTTCTCTGTCACTAATGCACTCTTGCATTACTTTCAGCTCCTCGATGATGAGGAGCTGACTTGATGTGGGCATCGGGCTTCTTTTCTACTAAGAAGAAGAATGGTCCCGTCAGCTATGCTGGGGGATACGACTTCATCTCTACACTGGTAATTAGATCACAGCCACCGCTTGCTGAGGAGCCAGAGAAAAGCTCGTTGGACCCACAATAAATGAGTCAATGCAACTGTATCTCCATCTGCCTGGTAAGAGGTGGGGGCAAAGAGGAGAATGGAATTCTTTGAGAGAAATGCTGGAGCGACCTAGGCAGTAGAGGCAGGGGGCAGCCTCACATCATTTCTCTGGGAATCCTTTGCTGTTTGAAAGTTCTTTTGTGCCTTCTCTTGTTGTGAAATAAGCAATGAAATGTAAATTTTCTTTAATCTATGTGGTACATGGATCTTCAGGAAGCAGTCTTTTGTAGCTAAAGACGCCAGTGGGGAATGACTAAATTTAACATGACCTGTATCTCCTCCCTGCTTTGCAATTATTGGTTTTCCTAAAAATTATCAAGAGAAATTGTTTACAATAGTCACAGCAATAAATTTCTGTCAAGACAAGAGAAAGTGGAAATTGTGTAATATTAACAGATTTTTAAATTATTGCGGCTTAAACACACTTTCTGGTTTAACTGTGTTAAAGCAGCTGACCAACGCACTCCAGTCTCTTGCTTAAGCTCTGGGTCATTTTGCTTGATGTCTACCTAATTACAGTGCAACTAGACCAGGTGATCTGAATCTCCCTGATGACCAGGTCCACCAGGATCCTGCAGGGAAAAGCATGCCCAGAGTAAGTCCTCACAAGACTTAAAAACAAAAAGAAGTATTTGCCTGCAGAAAAGGATTTTCCCAACTCTTGGAAACTTTGTATTTAAATTCTTAACACTTCCTACAGTGATATGAACTGTCCATATGTCTAGCAATATCTACAAATATGTGACAGCCATAAGTTAGTTACTGATAACTGTACCAAGGTCAGGAGTCAAGCAGGTGTCTGAAGCCTGATTTGGCGGAAAAAGAGGGAACCTTCTTGTCATTTTTCTGAGCCAGTATGCGTGCTTTCTCTGTACAATGCTGGCCTTATGTTGCAGAATACCTGTGTCAGGGTGCCTCTGCACTCTTATTCCTTTGCAACAATGGGATCCTTTCTCATTCCACTCCACCCTCCTTCACTCAGTTTCCCACTAAGCCCTGCAGGCATGTTTTTTTTCTCCAACACATTCAGTGAAATATTTTTAGCTTTGTCTTGATTCATTACTGTGGGTTAGTGTCATTTCCTGCAGTGCAAATACAGATGAGAGACTTGTCATCTACAGTAAAGTTGTCATTCTAAGAGGTGGAAACATGCAATTACATACCATGATTAAAAGTTTTTTCTATTTTTTGTCTATTGATTTGTGGCAAGTTACCAGGAACTCATCTGGGGAAGCTTACTGGCACCAACAAACATGTACATAATCAGCAATGACACATACAGGACACTTGAAATCAGCCTGATTCATCAGTAAGATATTTTGGTAAGCTGACAGTGAGGCTTATGCTAACACTACAGGTTGACTCACGTTTCCTCTGTTGGCTGTTTTGTTGTTTCTGTGTAAACTCAATGTGTTTTCACTGTCTGAAATCCTGACCTGCAGGCTTAAAAGCTCGATGCTCTGTTTTAATACAGCCTTAGTCCTCACAAAACCGCACGGTAACACGGCAGACATGTTCTCTCATGAATAGGATTGTCAAATAGAGCTGTAGATTCTTTTTGATCACTTTAAACAGGAATTGCTTTGCTCCAGGGTAAATTTAATCAGTTGTAACAGAAAAAGCTGGAAAAACTACTAGGAGAAAAATCAGTGAGGGAGAACGGCTTCAGCCAACAACAGCAATGTTTAAACATGCTGTCATGACAGTGAGTGAAGTATCAAATTCCCTCAAATGCTTAAAAACTTTCAGAGACAAAGGAGAGTTTTTGTCTATTTCATACTGTTTAACTGGAAGTGAAGTTTTGAGAATCTGATCATGTAAAATAGGAGTTTTATTATGTTAATCAATCAAGGAAGTAAGAACAGAATCGTTGACCTTAGCCTTCGGCTTAAACATTCTCCCTCCATCGTCTGGTCCTAAATTCAGTTTTCTCTCTGCCTGACTGAGAAAGTCCTGATACCTCATTAAGTTTCTAGTGCCTCAGTACTGCTCTGATGAGACTGTTTGTGTGTATGTGAAACAGATGTTTGTTTTTTTTTGTTGTTTTAATAATTCATGGCTGTGTGAAACTCTGAAGGACGCATACTAGTCAGTCTTCCCAAATTGACCCAATTTGGTTTGGTCACATGACCTTCGATTCAACACAACCTATCCGACAGTAAGCAGTGGATGTTGACCAAATGAATGTTGTATGAAAAGGGGGGGGGGGGGGGGGGGGGGCACAATATCATTTTCACAGTGTTTTAAATGTTTTCCCAGAGTTTATTTACACTCAACTAACCATTATCATCAGGCAAGATACACATCTTTCCAAACAATTAGACCTCTTTATCTGGGGATTTGGGAAAGTTTGTTCTTTTACACACAAATGCACAAACATACATAAAGACAGAGAATGTTTGTGTGACAGAGAGGAAGTTAGGAAGGAGCAAGATCACAGAGCCATGAAAGTTCTCACTGCCCAAGGTCAAAGGTGAAAGCCTTGGAAGTGGAGGGAGAGTAGGGAAGCTTGGGCCTCAGGTCAGGTAGTCCATTAGGCTGCTGGGGCTCTGTGGGAAAAACAAGTCAGACGCATTCAGATGAATGTTTGTGTGTGTCTTTATGAGAAAATTTGATGATGCATTCTCTTATCTTTTATATATATATATATATATATATATATATATATATATATATATATATATATATATATATATACACACACACACACACACATACACACACACACACACACACACACACATATATATATATATATAAATTCACATTATTAAAGCAAATAATGAATAATTGTAATCTCAATAATCTCAATTTCAATCAAAATAATCGTGATTATAATTTTTGCCATGATCGAACAGCCCTACGCAGGATATATGTTACAAAATAACAGTGATCTGCTAAAATACAAAGCTGGAATGAGAAAAATCTAATAAAATACACAACAACTCTTAAGATAAACTTAAAATAAATACAGTTTGCTAGTGCAGAAGTGGAACACATTCCCTTTAGACTGTTAGCAACATATAGTAACATACCTAATAATAACATACCTAAAGTTAATTTATCATATAGTTTATTGCAATATTCAACAATATCACAAATCCCATGTTTTCTTAATAATCATGTAGTCCTATAACCAGATGAGATACAAACCTTTCTCCTGGTGAAAATCTATACCCACATGCCTTTATCTTTAATATAATTATTATTCTTGCTTTATTGGTCATTGCATGAGATCATGGTGATGTTAGTGTAGCACCATAACCATTTTACTGGCATTGGAGGTGCCTAAACAGGAGACATTATTACAGATGACACACCTGGACTGCAGATATAAAACTAGAAGAATTTGTAGAAGAAGTTGTACAGGAAGTGCATTTTACATATGCAAACAAAACTACACAATTCTCAGGCAATGTATTACTTTTACTTTTATAAAATGTTTGATGTTTTAGAGCAATTTCAAAACATAGTTGTATCTTCTTGGATTTTGATGGGTTATCAAAATCAATTTTACAATGTTTATCTGGACTTATTTACCTATATGTTTGGTATTTTCACATATAGATACTCACATGCATGCACAGAGTTTTTTTTTTATCCTTTTCTAATAACTCTTTTCTAATAACTCTTTAATTAAAATGCTTAAGTCAATAAATTTCAGTAACGCTCAGGTTGCAGTTGGCTATGTGTTGTGTGTGATTTATTACGTAATTACTTAATTTAGTGCACATAATTTTGGAGGATCAGTTCATCCTTAAAGAAGCAGTTTGAGGGAGGAGAAATCATTTTTATTTAAGATTTATCTCTGTGAAGCAGACACACTGACATTTAGCTTTCACACACAATCAGGTGAATTCTGCTGTAATGTTACTTGTGAAAACTGACATTTCTCCACTTTTGATGTTTTTACTGTTAAAGCTCAAAAATCTGTCATGAAGTTAAAAAGAAGCTCAACTATTGCCAGTTCCTTTAGGGTATTTCATGTACTCTCTAAAAGCCCACAGGCTAATAATTTTTTGATATTGCAAATAAAAGTAGTCAACTTGTTGTAGAGTACACCCCTTATTTGTTTTATACCCATCATTTAACACCGCAGATGTAGAGAAGAAGCTGTCGTTTGTCCATGTACTTCTATTATGCAATACTGCTCTAACTAAACTTTAAACACAAATAGTTTACTTTAGACTCTGTACATTATTTAATTGGGTAGAAATTAAGCCAACTAATCCAACAGAGAGCACTCCATTTATCGTTGTACCAGTTTGAGCTTAAATACAATTTTTAGTTGAAGTTTTGTGTTTGAAGTATTTCATTGCATATCTAGGAAGCTTTGCTGCTTTCTAGAAGTAACCAGTCAAACTGAGCTTAATCCTGATTTGGCTGTCGTGTTTTCTCCAGTGCATTTAGGTAAATAAGATGAAGTATATTGTTCTACCCACACTGTGACTGTAAGCTTGTCTTGTCTGCAATGTAGGGTAAGCTTGGCTTTAGTTATTGTTTGGGTTTGAATGGCATGCACTATTTCAGAGGATGAAGGGCTGGGTATCCCATTTCTCTCATGCATCTTTGCATCTGACTTTATTTTTAGTTTTTCTTTAGAAAACATGCAACAACTTTTTTCTGAATCTCTGTCCTGTCAAATTTAGCTTCCACTTGAGGGTTCAGACACTTTAAGAAAGGCAGCTTGCTGTCTTCAAACATTCAGCTTAGCTTGCTGGTACTTGGAAGTTGCAGAAACATCTCCATTGTGAACACAAACTAAAAATTAGCTGTATTCATCCACTTCTTTTGTTGCAGTTAAGAATGAAAAGCACTGTCATTGGTAGGAGCATCCCTTGTGATGATCTTAGCGAAGTACATTGGCATATTTACCCATTGAGAGGTCCCTCTGGTTTTTAGATCCCAAATCATGATAGCAATCACTTCCCTCTCCAGCACGAATATGATTCTGGTTTGTAACTGATAATGTTTTAGAGCACTGACCCAAAAACCAGCTTCACACCTGATGCATGATAAGCCTGGCCTACTGTGATACGATCCAGAGCTGATTGTATTCATTCATAACTCAGCAGTAACTCAAACAAAGCAGTTGCTGCAATAACAAGAGAAAGAAGAAGAACCAAACTCCTCTCTCTCTCTCTGTGTGTGTGTGTGTCCAAACGAATTGAGTCTATCCATCTCAGTAATACCAACCCACCATACGTCAATTCATTTCACTCAGCACATAAGTCTTGGGAGAGTGTCAAGTACAGGTCAATATGCTCCTGGCAGCCCAATCAAGTCTGATGAATACGAGAGCAGCTTAGTGCAGAGAACCCACAGGAGCGAATGAGGGATGACCCAAGACGGGGGTAGAATGAATATTACATTAACCTCCTTTGCATTAAGCTTAATCAAATATATTCATGTTTAAAGACATTATTTCATAAGTGTGGTATTTGTAAGCATGACTTTAGATTTTTAAAGGGTCACTAAAGTTTTGTAGAGTTGCTGACCAAGAAGCAGTCAGCTTCTGCTCGGCCTTATCCAAGAAGAAGCTGTTTCAGAGATCCACAGCTCTGTGCTGCAGCACCCAGGATTGTACTTTTATGTCTTTGGTTTAATCCAAGATTTACCTGCTTGGGTTTGTACCAGAGTAGGATTACCCCCCCTCCTTGTTACCCGGCATTTAGATTTGTCGGCACTGGTCTGAGAAAATCCACTAATAAAAAGACTCTTAACTTTGCATCATATCAGCTTTATCTTTAGTTTTCTTTCTCAGCATGTTGAGTCTCATATAAACTCATGACAAACTTCTTACAAACTGTGTAAGAACTCTAATTTGGGTAAGTCATGACAAAGTTATTAGGAGCTGTTATGGCATTAGGATCATCTATTTTATTTTTCTCACTGCACAAAAACACTATGTCATCATGTGAGTGGAACCAGTTTCAGAACAACTTATTAAGGTGGACTTTTTTTATTCTTAGACAGACTTGGAAATACTTTTCTGACTACTTCTACACCTGAAAGAGCCAAATTGACTTCTCATCAGCACAGCAAGCAACAGAGTTTACACATCATTCAGTTGGTGGACCACATGTAAAAACCTACAGGTGAAGCTAATGACTGTCTTTGTCGGTTAGTCGGCACTCGGAGCTCCTGGTAAAGCCCCGTGGGAGCTCCTGCTGCAGCCTAATTTAATTACAGGGCTGTTGGACAAAAGCCTCAGAAATTGTTTGGATTTTTGACTTCCTGTATTTGAAAGTTGAAACAGATGTCATCCACAATTTCTATCTCCCTCTTTTGTAGCAAATATCTTAAACCCTTGAAAGACGCCATGAAAACATAATTCTCCCTTGCCACAGGATTAGAATTATAGACCTTGAAACATGAAATCACTCACAAGAAGCTTTTCAAACAAGGGTCAAAGAGTGACTTACTGTGCTTTATTCTCCCTTTTCAGGCCATTTTTTAAAAATGTGTTCAAGTCCAGTGTTTCACCAGCACCATCGAATGCCCACTTAGTCCTTGCACAGGTGTCAGGGGCTGAGTTGAAGTCAACATGCCTCTGGTGAGCAGCACACAGTATTTATTGCCCTGACCCAACAAACAGAGGTTCAGGGAGGGGAGTAGCATGGTGGATGGAAGGAGGGGATGGAGGAAGAGTTGACAGAAATGTCAGTGGGGATCGTCTTATTAGTGGTGGTGGTGGTGGGAGACCAAAAAAGCTTGTACACATGGCTCACTGTTAGCAGCTTTAGCAAACTGGACTGGTTCCTCCTTGCCCCTCTTCTTCAGATGTTAAGTTTAGACAGTTACTCACATATCCGCTTGGTACACAAAATATACGTAATGCTGTTCTCCTAAAGACATATATTCAGCCTTGCTCTGAATTATTGTGCAGAACGTTAAGGTCTGCATCCAGGGGTGACTGCCATGTTCCAAAAGGAAGGTCTGCCTTCTTCCAGTCAGTCTCCTACAAAGCTACCAAAGAGTGGAATAGGCTTCCAGACAATCTAAAGATAATTTCAGATTATTTCAGTTTCACATGCATCGTCAAAGATCGGCTACCAGTCATGTTTGCATTAAAGGTACCCATCGGGTATTAAGCTATTGGATGATCTACCGTTGTGGGTAGAATTCCACAGCTATTAGCTATCAGCTATCACAATTATATGGACTTTCTAATAATATTACCTGTTGTATTGTCAACTGCTTAAGCACTTTAAATAGGTTATTTAATTGTTTATTGCATGTTATTATAAGTCAGTTGCATTGTATACATACTGTATTGCATTCTTATTGTGTTTGATAATTGCACTATGTTCATAATGTGCTATCTTGTTTGTCTATTTGTGTTAAGGGCTGCAGATGAAAATTAACATAATGCTAAATCTGGTGCAGCCATCTCTTTATTTTTTTACAAATAATCAGTGTACCTCCACATAATCATTTAAATATAAATAAATAAAAAAAATTATAATCTGCTGCTTAAGTCTCCCATTCTCTCTATGGTTAGGAAGCAGTAATTTAAAAATGGTAAAAGGTCTTGTACTTACATAGCGCTTGTCCAGTCAACTTGACCACTTAAAACGCTTTACACTGCCGCCACATTCACCCATTTCCACACACACCCTGATAGGCACATTGGGAGGCAATATTGGGTTAGGTGTCTTGCCCAAGGACACCTCAACATGTAGTCAGGGGAAGCCTGGAATTGATCCACCGACCTTCTGGGTGGAAAATGACTGCTCTTTCTCTTGAGCTACAGACACAAGAATAAATGACCAAAAAAGGGCTACTCCAGCAACCTCAACAGCAGCTTTCTCTGTCTGGACCAGGGATGAGCATCTGCTACAATGAAACCTGGATGTTTGTACAAAGCACTTGAACCTATCGGAGAGAAGGGTGTCCATTTTCATCTCCTAAATTTTGTCATCAAGGACGTACTAATTCTACTTTTGAATTTCTACTTGTTATACACACAGCTTATGTGTGTGCTTTTGCGAGCTGTAGTCTGCATCCTTTAAAAGATCATTCTGGCAAAATTAATGATGAAGTTTTTTGTTTTAACAGAAATTAACATGAAAGACTCAGTTTGAATACAAAGAGGAAACCTTTTTGTGTCAATCAGAGCAAAGAGTTGAGGTTGTTTTAGGGGGTGTATTCTGTGTCAGCTTGTCCTATCGTCCTTTCTCAGAGATTTTCCTGCATAAGCTGCCAGCATCCCTGATCCTCATCCCCCAGCCAAGCACCCCCAGCACGACTATAAAGAAAAATCTAATGAAATTGTTGCACTGGATCCTGTATGCTTATTGCATTAAGTGCAATCAATAAATCCTTTTTGTACGCTAGAATCCTCCCACTCCTTGAATCTCAATAAAGCTGAGTGCTCTCTGTGTAATGAAGATTGCTTGGGAACTTGATTACTCTTACTGCCGTTGAACTAAAGGGCTGGCGTTCTTGGCAATTTACCCGGCACTGTATGGACCATTACTTTACTTTTTTTAATGTATGGGGGTCTGCTGTTAAAAAATGAGGACGTGTGAGTGCTGAGTCAAACTGTTGCAGGACAGTCGTGGTGGGATTTTTGCTGCAGGTGTCTATATCTGTATATTTAAAACAGCTAGGCCTCATGGACTTAAAAGTTTCTTCTTTATTCCCACTTTGATGTTTTCTTATTTGCTCTGTTGATAATTTAACCCCTGCAAGCCTTCTCATAGACTTGACTCAGTCCAGACCTGTAATAAGAGCACCTGTCCCTTGTTTTTTTTATTCAACAAGCAGTGTGCTAGAATGAAGTACACCAGGTGCTTACGGACTTGCTGGGTTCACTCTCTGCTCCCATGTTCCTCATTAAATGGAGAGGAACGGATATCGCTACTGCCTGGAATAGATAGAGAGGGGTATCACAGAAAAGAGAGCAGTCGTGTTTTGACTACGACTCTTTTCCCACTGCAGGGTATCTCCTCATCAAGGCACCAGAATGGATGATAAACTAAGAGCTCCTCTCATAATCTCAGTTCTCCCTCTTTCTTCCTTCTGTCCCTGCATGCCGTCATCACCTTCGTGAAAAATTTTCTGGCAGATTTAAATCTTCCTCGTTCAGCCCAAAGAGTAGTTTTCACCAATATTGCAATCACAGAGTTTTGTAATTTCTCTTTGAGGAATCAGGCTCGCCGTCAGCGCCGATAAATCAGCCATTGTTACCTCAAAGCGCGAGTTTTAGCTCAAAAGCTTACATTCATGACATACTGATGTTTTTCTTTTTTCTTTTATTGTATCATCAGGCTTTTTTTTCTCTCTGGCTGCTTTGAAGTCTTATCAGATCACAGCTGCATGTGATTTCCAGCCCTCATTCATATTCTGGGTCATCGAGTTTGCTTCTGCAGCGCCCCCAAAGCCTTTTTAAAATATGGATGGCAAAGGAAGGTGACCAGTGTGACTCCTGCTTAATACCATGTGGAGCCTGATGGCTGTGAATATTTCAGTGGTCGTCACAGAGCTGAAGGATGGTTGCCAAAGAGTAGGAGAGGATGGAGATGGAGTTTCCCTGAACTGCAGTTATTAGTTTTACTGTCAAGTGAGAGCTTTGTAGGATGGAGAACATACACCAGGGATTTAAACTCATTGACCACCACTGTACATCAGTTATATTTGCCAGACTGAGATAAGCAATAAATAGTGATAGTAATAGTCTGACTAACTTTAAGACTTATAATTAGGTCAAATCTCCAACTAATCTAATTGTAATATAATCTGAATCTAAAACTGAGAGTTTGTGTTGTTAACATCATTAAAAATGCATGTTTCAGGCCACTCAATTATAAAAATATCATATATCACCGAGTAACTTTATGTCCTTTAACTTTGGATTAACCTGAACTCTAAAATGAGCTTAACTCAGCTGAAAAACAAATACAAATAAAAACAATTATGATGAATGCCATGTAATTTTAAATTGCATAGAAGAAAGTTCAAGTGTTTTGAGGCTACTTCCAGAAAAAAGTAAGGACACTTGTGTGTGGTGGATTTTTTTTTTTTTTACTGGATTATGAAACATTGCTTCATGGCAGTAAATCTTATACTGCTGGGAAGCCCGTTTATTTCTTTAAGTCATCTTACATTTGTAAGGAAGATATATTTATGGGATAAACAGCAGCATTTGAACTTGTGGCCTGTGCCCAAGAAAAATGTACCAAATCTTTTTTTTTTTTTTACCTTTATCATGTCAGTTGACTCACTTGACTTGAGATGTAAACAAAAAGGGGACAGACGATTTTGTGTAATCTGACGTATGCACTAAACCTCTGCAGACAACAAGAAGCACATTGCTCACCTAGGAACAAAAGTTAGTGTCTGTAAATTCACCTACAAATGCCTTGTTACAACTGTTACATTTTTTATAGCTCTGGTTTTTTAAAGGCAGTTGGTTCTCTGCCCTTGTCCTTTCCTGTCGTCTGGGCTTGAGCTGATCCAAACATGCCACAGGCAGAGAATGAGTGTAAGCTTTTATGAAGGGACAGCAACAAAGAGCTTCAAAAGAAAAATAATCAATTTCATCTAGAGCTCAAAACAAAAATATAGTAAAAATAAAAAAAATACAAAAAAAAAAAAAAAAACAACAAAAAAAGAAAGCATTATATTATTTTAAAGATATATCCTGACTATTACTGTTTCTTCTTCCAGTCATAATCATTGGAGGCCAGAATTGTAACTGAAAGTGAAATTCACTTAATCAGCCATTTTAAACTAATTTCTTCTTCTTTTATCTGCCCTGTTATGGTATGGCCATAAATAACCTAAAAGCCCTGGGAGATATTGCGCATATCCAACAACATCAGCCAAAACAGACTTTGGAGTGCAAGAAAAATCAATACTTATTTAGTTACAGCATCCAGCTGAGAGGCCTTTCTGCAATTTGGAAGTGATCCAGTGAGACGGATGCATGCAGTGCTTGTCTGAATACAGGTATAGATCTTTACCTTGAAAAATGAATGCAGCTGAAGAGTTTTGCTGTTATGAGTCTTAACTGAAAGTGAACTTTGTCCATTATGGAAATAGCTAAAACCCAAAGGTATCTCTGTCTAGACGGCACTGTTTGTGTACAGTGATTGTAAAGGCTACAGATGTGCTGATATATTGCTTAAAGCTTGGCAAACAGTGTGTAATGTCTTTTTCTCTCTCTTTCATGTCCTGTGTCCTTTGTCCTGCCAACGTGCTTCCAGGTAAGGCCACTCCCTTTACTTTACTTCCACTCATAATAACTATTTGGTCTTTTTCTAAAACACATGTGCTAAATACTCAAGCCCCTTTATACCTCTAAGGGTGTTTGAGTTTAATCTTTTTTTATATAGGGATTTCATATGTAGTTTTTATCTTTATGCTGTTTTGATTTAAGAATTATTTGCTTTTTAAGAGTAGCTTAAGACTGTTACCTCCGCTGTGACTGTTTAGTGTGCGCTCAATGATCTGTCACACTAGCATTTAGTGAGACACTGAGTATAATGTGCCCAGTCTGGGCTCTATGGCTTTTTCAAGATCAGACAAGGGCATCAAAGAAGGATTGAAAAGCTCTCTTCAGATTTTTAGTAAGCAAGATAACCGGGAGTTTAAAAAAAAAAAAAAAAAAAAAGCTTATGTCCCAATTTCAGCGGCTCGACACCTGAACTGTCTGTCCTTGTGTTTTTAACCAACTGTGGATAAAGGGTGCTGATGTTGAGCACACTGGATGGAAATTCAAAAGAAGGTCTTGCTTTTGAAATTTGATGGAACCTTGACAACCACTGATGTTAATACCATTAAGAGCAGCAACAGAAACAACCAGAGTTTGTCAGGGGATTTGGTTGCCATTACCCAGGAAGATCCCAGAAGGGTGTTTTTTGTCATGCATATTAGAAGAGTACTTCAGTCAAAACAAGGCCACTCAGTCTGTCATTAATGCACCCAGATGACAGAGTTGTCCTTTCATGTGTTCCACACTCAGTGCCCTTCCCTTCCTGTTAAATCAGTCCGAGTTGAGCCCCCTGCTCTGTCTAGCTCCAACTAATGCTGCAAAGTGGATTTAGATGGGTTGCACTTAGAGCTGTTTTGAAAAATTCACACTTTTGAGGGAATATATGAGCGTGATAAAAAAATGGTGTCCGGCACAGTAGGTCAGCAAACGTTAAAATCCCTTCAGTTGATTTTTTTTCTTTTTTCTTTTTGAAAAATAAAGATTGTAAAACAATATGAGCACTTCTATCTTTTTCTATTAGTGTTGGATGCATTTGTCTGCTCACCTCCCTACATCATACAGAGATTCCTTTTTTAACCTTAAATTTGTGTCTTTGTAAAGCTCCATTTTTAATGTTCTTAAAGGACAAAATAGCTTCTCTCCCTCTCTACCAACTTGACTTGAAAGATTTTGGTGTTAGTTAGCATTAGCATTTAAGTGCCTTGCAGTGTGCTGTAGCATAACTGAGAAACAGTGGAGGCTTTGTGCATCATAATAGGATTTTAATGCTTTCTTTTTGTAGCTCAGAGAAGATTTCTGCAGATTAGATTCCAGGCCAGCCTTGTGAATTCAAGCAGCTTTTAAGAAAAAAACACCTGAAAACCCTAACTTTGTTGGAGTGCGTTATGTGGCTTTGAAGTTTTGTAACTCCATTCAGTGATGTTTGTACTCCTCCATCGTCACACTGACCTATTGACTGTTTGATAGACACCGAGTTGCTCGTGTTTGTACAGGCAGAAACGTCATTGTTTGCTGTAGCATGCCAAGGTCCTCTTCTTATTTGGTGTGGGATTTCTTCAGGCTTTTTAGTGGAAATGGCCACTACAATGGCCATCATGCCGATCTGAGTTGGACAAAACACCTGTCAGGAGTGGTTACGCTTCATCATGGTGCCTGTTAAAGTGGGAGTTCCTCCTGTCACTGATTTCAAAACCCACATCTTCCCCTTCAGAAGGTGTTTTTGAGAAGGAAGCTTTTTAAAAAGGCCTCTTCAAGTAAACACTTAAGTTTTCTGCCATTACATTCTTATTGTAACTGGGTCTTGTGAATACCTCAGCACTAGGTTTGATGGATGCGCACATATTTCTGTCTGTATTTCAAAAAGGTTTGAACAGCTATTACGCCACCACAAAGTGGCCTTTGCCACAATGTCACACAACATAGGGTACCTGACTTGAAACTGAAGAACTGAGTGGAGTGTGTGTCTGAAGAGGCTGGAATGCAGATTTCATATCCTCCCAGATAATGAGATTAAATACATGGCGATCTGAGAGAGGAATTCCAGCAATCTTTCTTGTAGGCACAGATATCTTCTGCTCTTTCATGGAGAGCGGATGCAGCTCAGGTCTACATCGATACTCCTCATGACTCTAGCATTTGTAAGGATATATATTTGTAGTTTTTTTCTTTCTTGGAGAAGTTATAGAAAGAAATTAGTTCTTCCAAAAAGAAAAATAAAGCTACCCCATACAAAATAGTCAATTTAAACCCAAATCATGATAATTTCCTAAACCTAATAAAGTTGTCTCTGTACCTAAACCTAACAAGAACTTAATCTTATTATTGTAATGGGGTCATAAACCAAACGACCAAGAGAAAAGTCATTTTGGAGGTCTGTGTTATGTGACTTTCATCCACAGGTATGCCTCTTTTTACAGGGACTTGCAGCAGGTCTTACCTCCGATGGGGAAAATTTCTTTTGTTTAGTAGTGTTGAAAGAAAATATGTGAACCCATTTTACACAAACCACGTATCTCATGAATATTCTGGTATAAGATTACTTTAATTTTCTTTTTGATTAAGACATTACGCAAAAATTTACTTTGTTTGAGCTCAGTATTCACTGTCAGAACACAAAACTCACACTTAGCAAATATGTATACGTTCCCTAGATGCATACAAACTTTAACTGACCTCTACCTACAAGATTGCACAAAGTACATATCCAAAAATCTATCCCGTGCTGTTGTCGTAGCTTAAAATGCATGATCTGAATGGTTTGCAGTGATTCCCAACCATGGTTCTCAAGGCCCACTGTCCTGCAGGTTTTAGTTGTTTCTCTGCTGCAACACACCTGATTCAAATTAAATGGATCTCTGCACAAGTCTGCTACTGACCCATTAATTTAAAGTCAGATGTGTTGCAGCTGCATTTGCGTCTCATCAAACTGTTAATGGAGAAGTTTTTTACATGACAGCACAGCCTGATGCTGCAGAAAATCTACATACATTTTCTCATGGCATATCACTTGTCCTCTGCCATTTAAATGATATGAATGCCAATTAATAAATGAACCTGCTTATGTTTCCAGTTTTAACATTGATTTCAACAGTTTTAGAGGCTACTGTGTCAGAAGTTCCATCCGTTCAGAAACATTTTTCCACATATTAAAGAAGGCGTGCACATATTTTATCATCAACTTTGCTGTACTTTCTGATTGAATTAGGTGCTAATTGCGTGGCAAGTGAAAGCTGTTTTTGATTAGTTTACTCTCAACTTGATGAACCCCAATTAATTGCACATGTCACTTAAAGACTTGCAAGGAAAAACAGCAATTAGTCAGTGTACAGCTGGTCAGCCAAACGCCTGTAAGTGAAGAGATCAGTAAATGTAAAATAAAGCATTTTTGCAGAAGAAATCAGCTCTTTGAAGGATGTTTCCCGACTCTGTAATTACTATATGATTTTCAGCTTATTTTCTAAAAACCTTTCACTAAGAATAAAAATCTCAGAAAAGTATTTATAATTAAGTTAAAAAAAGTCACAAAGTCAAAAGTTTGGACACATCTACCTCTCTTTTTTTCACGAGTAGATGTGTCCAAACTTTTTACCTGTCTTTACGCTCCATAAAAAAGTAAAAGGTAATTTTATTTATTCCCTAATTCTTCAATTGCTGCCAGACTCCATTATATCTTGAGTATATGCTGTTTTTTAGACATATTTCATATGATGAGAAACTAATGGGCACATGGCCACAGAAACATTGTAGTTTGCAGATGCTACTTACAGCAAACAAACATATTAGCAGATTTGTTTTAAATGCTGACTATTAAAGTTGTTTTTGCTAAATTAGCTTCAAATGACCTCTTTCTGTTAAGATATTGCTATCCATCACGTTTCTGTATCTTGGTTTACCACCATGTCTGCCTTTTAGGAAGAAGATGGTCCGCTCAGACAAAATGACTGTACACTTATTGTGGTTTGCAAAATTATAGCTCAGCATATCCCTTTCTTTTCTAACCTGTGCTCTCTAGCACTTGAAATCATTACAAAACTGTCACTATTGTCAGTGAATTCTGATGTAAAGTCCTTATGAAAACCGTGTGTTCACGTGTTGATCCCTGCATGTGGTCGCACGAGCAGCATGACTGCCTGTGTGTTTGTGTGCATGCATGTGCGTAAATGGTTGTATGCTTCTGTAACAATGTGCTGCAGGGACCCCACACAGCAATGGGCACTGGGACAGCCACCTATTTTATGGTGTGTGTGTGGGTCTCTGTATGAGTGTGTGTGTGTGTGTGTGTGTGTGTGCATCTTGAGCTCCTCCATGTGACAGCTCTAGTCTCATCCTACCCATTCACCCATAATGACCAGCCCTCCTGCAACACACAAACACAGAACCTCTCACAGCATGGGCGACTTCCGACATGGGACTCCTACGGTATTTTCCCAGAGCCCCTTCCTCGGTTCACAGCTAAATGAGAAAACGATGTACTGGCCAGACTTCAAAGCTGTTGAAGAGTGTGTGTCTGTGTGTTATCGGAGAAAAGAGAATAAAAGGCAAATCCTAAGCAAAGAGTTAACATGTCAGTTAGGAATGGTGCAGCTCTACGAGGCAGACACCTATAGAGAGGAGATGAGACAAGTTTATACAAGTTTGAAGTTGTTCCTGTGTCAGCCTGCGCCTACATTCCTCTTTCCCTCTTTCCCTTTCTGTCTCTGATTGTGTGAGCTTGTGTGTAAATGCTATTTCTGTGGATCGAGTAAATGTGGTTGAGACAAGTTTCACCAGTGCGACTCTGATGTGTTTGTGTCTTACTGCACCCAACGCAAAATGGGCTTCTAATGTCATTTTAATGACACTATAATAGCCTTATAATGAGCAGGCAATAATCATTTGCTTAATGGGTGCGGAGCTTCCCAACTAATCAGTTGGACATGGATGTGGATTTTCGTCTCTGAGTCTCTCTGACATCTTTTACTGTCTTAATCTCTTCACCTACACATGTATCAGTTGTCATCCAGCAGCAGCAGCATCTTTCTGTCATTTTCCAAGTTTTCTACTTTAGTAGTACTTTAGACTAAAGTTTTTGTTTCCCATTTAACCAGCGATTCAAGAGAAAAAACAACTGATGAACTGGTTGCATTCAGGGGATGTTTTCCAAACCAGAACACACATCTGGGATTTCTTATACTTGCTGCAAATTTTGCAATATTTTGCATCCTGTGCTATTTATTTATTTATTTATTTTTTGCCAAAATAGCAAGCCTGCTAGTGTAGTGTGTGGTTTTAAGTATAGCATTTAAATTAAATTTAGAATGCACATTGCCACATGTGACTTGGCATGATTTACCGTTAAACATCTCCCCCAGGAACAACTGCTGTCACTTTGGTGATCCTCTGACATTTTCTGCATCTGGAGCTTCACTCAACAAACAGTGTGTATGATCAATAAATAAGTGTAAGTGCACAAAAAATATGACCATGCTTTTCTTCAACCATCAAGGAAATGTGCACAAGTGGACCATAAGTACCATAAAGCACCCAGTGAATGCTGATAGATTAAAACAGACCCACTGATTGATGGTTCTTTTTGGTGGATTATGACAAAAAACCTGATGAAGACTGAAACCAACCTGCTAATCTGCCAGGAAGTCTTTGCGTTCTCTGACACATTTTTGTAACAGCAGCAGTGCATCCATCATTCAGCATAAAGCAGCAAGTGTCTCTGCAGTATTTATGTTGACAGTATCCAATCAGACTGATTCATACCTTGCCAGAATGACTGCAATAGTTGATGGTACCATGAAGATATCCACTTTAGGCTGCCATAATAAAATTACATTATTTGTTCATAATGAGGACATTGAGTGGAATGATTTTTGGAAGAGTTGTGACTAGTTTTATATCCAGACTTTGCTTATTTACACAGTTAGTATGTGCAGATGACTGTGGTGGTGAAGATGTGCTGGATAAAAGGCTTCATTTGTGACTAAATTGTGGAAGGTTTCAGGGTTAGAAGCTGTTTCTTGGGTATTCACACTTTAAACGTCTTTGAGATTTGCCTGAATCCTGACACCTGCCACATACCAGCATCGTTGTAGCATTCAAATAGCTGCGGTGCTTTACAACTGAGCATCCATCCTCTCCTCTGTGCTCACGGGCGGAGAATGAGATGGTGCCATTCTGTCACATGAGTACAATTTAAACAGCTGATTTCAATAAGACAAGGATGAATATGAGAGACTTTTGTTTCTACTTTCTGGCTTTGGTTTAACCACCTCATCTCAGTCACTAATTCCCCTCATTTCTAAACGTTTTTTGGTTAGAGTTTATGATGTTTTGCTTTTTCTCTTGTTTTTATAGCTCTCACATTTAGCTCATGCAGTCCAATACAAACATCAAACTATAGGCATTTCCATGAACCTCAGCTCTATTAAATAAAAAAAATTGAGCTAATGTTCTGCCTTAAAACAATAAAACAGCTGGATAGAAATGTATCTGATTTAAGGGAGTTCACCAGTGACATATTTTCTTGTTGCAGAAGCTGTTAGCGTTCATTTTTTCCATTTATTCAGGGTTAGTTTGATTGCAGCAGTGTAGAGAAAGCCATTAACAATGATGATGAATGTAAAACACACCTGCTATATATCGTTATATGGTATAATTGCATCCATATGTTTGAGAATGGAGAGCAAAATTGTGCTTTTACAAAGCTGATGTGCTTGTCTCACCTTTTTGACAAAATCAATAAAGACAGAAAATCTAGAAGCCTCACAAAATTTGAATTTATTGCAAAGCTGTTAATTGGTATGTGATAGAGTGTATAAAAGACAAGTCAACATGTAAGATGAAGGTTTTTTTTTTTAAAAACTGATTTTCATTTATTTTATCCATCCATCCATCCATCGTCTGCCACGTATCCGAGGTCAGGTTATAGGGGCAGTAGTGTATGGAGAGAAGCTCATGCTTCTGTTTCTCTGGCTATTTCTTCTTTGGGAATTCTAGGGCATTTCCAGGCCAGCAGAGAGAGACATAGCCCCTCTATCATGTCCTTGGTCTTTCTCTGAGCCTAGTCCTGGTGGAACATGCCAGAGAGGTGTCCATGAGGCAGATGCCCACATTATCTCTTCTGGCTCTTGGCTCTGGAAACTTATTTTGGCCCATATTCTCATTCATCTCAACCCATTTGGTCACCTGGTAAATAAGAGCATCCCCTATTGACACGGTTCATTTGTCACCATGACAGACCGATGCAGAGTCCACATCACTGCAGATCTCATACTCATCTGTTTTATTAATCTCCCATTACAGCACCTCGACATACCTTAAACTCTACTTAAAACAAGACCTCATTCCCAACCCAGAAGGGGCACTCTAGCCTTTTCAAGCTGAGAACCATGGTATCTGATGTGAAGATCCTGTTCCTCAACCCACTTGCTTCAGGCTCGGCTGCGAACCACTCCACTGAGATTTGAAGATTACAACCCAATGAAACAAACAGGACCACATTATCAGCATCACCCTATCCTGAGTCCACCAATTTTTTTGTCTTGTTTCTTGCTTGATTTTTCCCTTTTATTTTCTAATTTGAAACTTTAAATGCCAACCATTAGGTATTTATTTTCTTTATCATCTTTATATCCACATCATTCAACAGTAGGTTGAAGCTTCCCTATAAACTACTGAGCTTGTGAATCTAAATGACTGTTAATAAAATTTTGCATCACAAACTCTTTGAGTAGGTCGTCATACAGCCTGTCTCCATCTTTGTCTGTCATCATTGTCAGCAAATAGTAAATATGTGGTTGTTGAGACTCTTTGACTGTGTTGAAACACTTAGTGACATGACATCTTGGAAAGACGTTCAAGGTTTAAATCATCCTGTCAGCTGAAGTGTCCCTGAGTAAGACGCCATCCTCCCTGCTGATCTGTGACGAGGTCGGACCCCTGAACTCCCAGGTCGACATAAGGGAAGCAAAAAATTCTCAAAGAATCACGTAACAGTTATATGTTGTTCATTAAAGTGATTTTTAGTTTATCCTGGTTTAATTTCCATGGTGGCAGCTCCTCAGTGAAGCCTGTCGGTCTCTTTCTTACTAGATCGATGGGTTGTAATCTCTCCATTGCTCCCCTGCAGACATTTAGTACGTAACCTAACCCCTAACTCACAAAATGCCTTAAACAGATGGCTGCTGCAGGACTATTCTTTCCCACTTCTCCTCTTTCTTAAGGTCTACAAGCTCCTTTTTATGTCTGCTGTTGAGTAAAATGTGAGTGAAAATGGAGAACTGAAGCATCCTGCTCAGTACAGCTGCACACAAAACACCAGCCTTATTTACACTGACGTTGCTGTCTTTGTGGCCTGTCTATAAAAAAAGATCTCACCTCGTGAAAGATGGGATGTGGAGGGAGGTGTGTGTTTTTGTATGTTGGTAGCCTTTTCTCTGTTTTTCTCATTTTCTTTTTTCTTTTTTTTTTATTTTGGCAAGTTACGTCATACTGGGAGACTGAACCGTTGGCTGGATATTTAGTGTATGCGTGCACAAACGCATGCGAGCACAGCTCTCCATGTGGACCTTGCTATGCCAGCCAAGCTGTTGTGTGTACGTGTTTGTCTGGAAAAGCAGGGCCTTGGCGGCATCCCTTGCTCTCCCTGTGGGAACATAGGTGGCCATTGTTGGGCTCTCAGAGTGCTTGGCTGATGGGGGTTAGCCGCTGATGTAAAACTGGAAGGATGCCCAAAAATTCTGGGGCACACAGGCTTACTGGCCAGTGTATGTGTATGTGTCTGTATGTGTGTTCAGAGCTCTTTGGGGTAATACCCTCACCCAACATGTGCACACATAAACACACGCCTCATCCATCCTCCCACACCCCTCCTCTGCCTTCTGTCGTTACTAATTGAATTATCTGTGTGGGACAGATTCTGCAGTGAAGTTCTCATTCCCATGCGATAAGCAGAGCCGATAAATGTATTTACAGTTGTTGTGAAATGGCCTGTAGACTGTGCTATTTCCACATATTTACATGTCTCCTATAAAAGCAGAAGCAATGGCTGCTCCCTCTGCAAAAGACCAGGCTGGTCTGATTAAGCTCTGCAGGTTTGAACGCAGAAGAGTTGGGTATCCTGAGACATAAGACAGCCAGGACAAAACCATAGCAAAATTAGATCAAGGTTCAGATGGGTGAGCTGGAATTGAGAATCATAGGATGGGGAGCCTACAGTTGGCCTCCATGAACAACTTAAGATCATGAAAAGAGGCAGCACAGTCGACAGATGTGGCCTATGCAGCCATTAAATACAGTGCAGCTTCTTCTTCTTCTTTGTTCCTTTTTCTGGTCACATGGGAGCTATACTGCTCAATACTGCAGTTTCCAGTGGTACGTTGATGCGTAGAGCATAAACGGGCCTCACAAGGGTTATGATTTTTTGCACAGAGAGACCTGTTTTCAGGGAAAGGTCTGCTGTGGCAGATGGGGGAAATTTTGACAGGCCCAGGTGATGAACACCCACGTACCTGCACTGAAGCCCTGTGGACAGCAGCTGAAGGTGGGCACCTGAAGCTAAGTGGCCAACAGTGCTCCACCTTCTCTGCACACCATTGGGACCAGGTGGGAGAGATAATCAGTGTAATATATCAAGCATCAAGAAAACGTGATGCCCAGTGTCAAGTCTTAATATTATGTGAGTGTCTATAAACAGTATAAGCTAATGAAGTCGTGAACAATATGGTTGTGACGGTTGCTTGGAATTACTTGGGTTTGTGCTATCAATACCAAGGTGTTACAAATTTAAAATCTTTGTAACAGCTTATGTTAAAACATTAAATTAGCTGCAAAATTAATACATACCCCTGAGTTTAGAATAAGTCATCAAAAGTCATAGTACATCTTACTTATGTGCTACTGCTGCTGATGTCAACTTGCAAAATAACCTGCATCATTCAGTACTTTTAAACAGATGGATACTGCATCATATCTCATCCCTCATCTTAAAGAGTGACACTGGAGAAATGACCCCAGATGGAAAATGGCTCAGGAGGCTCTCCTGTTTCTCTCTCACTCCCCTGGTTTTTAAACAGCTGGAAGTGTTGTCAGCAGAGACAAGTGGATCTCTGCTATTCCTGGGCCCGCTGTTGCTGACTGGTAAATTGGGAAGCTAATGGATGTTAAATAAAGCTGTGGTTTGTCTTAAGTGCCTGCAAAACACTTCAGCCTGAGGCCAGTTCTGATCTTTATAGCTGTGAGCATTGCTGTTGTGAGTCCAGTTGGTGCCATTTCCTTAAAGATGAAAAGTTATGGCTAGATGAAATTAATCTACGTTTTTCATTTTTTAAATCAAGAAATAATATTTTGATTTTAAATGTTGGTCAGACATAATAGGGCATCTAAATATGTTCACGAGGGTAATGAGAAACTTAATGGTCACCAAATTGATTTAGATCATAATTACCAGAATAATAAACAATTCTTACATTGTGTTTGTTTTGGGGGGAGTGCAACTCAAATCTCATCAATTCCTGAACCATTAGCACCACTCACAGAACATTTCCTCTAACGACATCTCCCTGCTTTCAGCCTCTGTGGATCTATAGAACTACATCAAATGGAGCCTGCCTGCACACCTGCTCCAACCTTTGATGATAATGTCAAGGGATGAATCCACACATGCACACACTGCCACATAAATGCTTGTGAACACACCCTCCCTTTGTAACCCCCGGGCACTGCTGTCTAACACCGCATCAGAAGCTCAGTATATGAGGCAGCACGTTGATTACAGCACTTAATTAGCGGTTTGTGATGTGACTATTCGTGTGATGTTATTAAATCCAACCAGAGCCAATTAGACTGATCATATATCCCTCTCTTGGTCTATTATACAAGAAGCTGGTCTTGTTCGCTAATAGAGCGGTCTGCTTTGTACTCAAAAGGCTTGCTTTATTTTACGAGCTGGGGGTTTTTCCATAAATATAAAGTCATTACACCTGGAGTGGAATTTGAGTTAGAAAGTTTAAATTAACTTTGTGGTTAAAAGAGGCTTCAGACAATTGTTAAGTTTAAACTATTTAAAGGAAATTAGTCATATTAGAAAGAGCATGAAATTATTAACTAAAAAACAGTTAACTGATGAAAATACCACTGAAATGTTTATAAAAGCTTTCTTTCCCTCACTTGGATGAGATCATTTGCCATTTAAAAACACCACTTGCTGTCTTGATGCCCAGCCAACAGGGTTTTTCAAGAATGTTTCAGGATGCATGGCCTCAGATATTTTACAGATTGTAAACACATCTGTGCTTTCAGGTGTCTTCCCTAAAATCAGCTGTCATCATCCACTACTGAAAAAGCTTAGACTTGTCACTCATGGGCAGCTACAGGCTGATATCCAACCTCCCCTTTTTTAAGGCAGTCACATACTACGCGAGAAACGAGAACTTTTTTCGTGTTTTTGAGGCCTCAAGAACAAAATTACATCATTTTGCCTTGCAACCTCAAATATACTTTGATCAATTAGATTATCCTTCCATGCATGGACAAGAACAGTGGCCCAATTAGATTAGCCAGAAGCTGTAACCACAGCTCAACTCAGCTGCACATGTAACCATACAAATTTACAGGAACTTCTATTATCCATCTTGGCTTGTGTTATCATAATAGATATAAACAAAAATCAAATAGATTAAAAAAATAAAAATGTTTTCATCAGCAGATGTTGCTGCTTTGATTTAGACATAATCAAATTTAATTTATAGTGCTTTTCGTGCACGAAACAACACAAAGTGCTTTACATAAGAAAAACAAATAAGCATATTAGAAACAAAATCTAAAAGCCTTCACACACATTAAGACACACCTCATTGTAGTCTCTTACACACAATCTCGCACACATGCACTCACACATACAAATAAAGTGCATGTACCCACCTGCCTATACCCCAGTCTGTACAAACTTGAACTCTCATCCCTAGTTACTGTCTCTTAACTGAATGTAAGTATAACAATATCAATAAAATGAACATCTGGCTTGACGCTGCTGTGAGGAATTGGTATCTTGGGGATCCCGTCACAGCGGAAGCCAGCCTACCCATGACCACAGAGGGCGCCACCACAGAAACCACCCAGGTCAGGGCAGGCCGGGGTCCATGCCACAGCCACAGGGCTGCAGTGCAGGACCCCCAGCCACTCAGCAGGTAGACCTACCAGTGTGGAGGATCCCCACGGAGAAAACACTGGAGTTCAAAAGTAAAAACAAGATTAAATAAACTTATAAACAATAAGAACTGATAAGATCAACAAGAATAAAAGTACAGATAAAAGTCTCTAAAAATGTGTACTTGGGTAAAACATAATAAAAACAGAGAGCCACATAAATAGGTGGAGTTTAAAATAAATAGAAAAATATATAATTAGATGTTAGAAGAGAAAATCTAAACAAAAACTAATAAAATTCAGCTTTAAGCTAAGCTAAAAAATAAGGTCTTCAGCCTGTTTTTTAAAACAGCAACAGTCTCTGCAGCCCTGAGGTTCCCTGGTAGGCTGTTCCACAGTTGAGGCCTGTAGTGGTGGAACGAGACCTCACCAGAAGTCTTGGTTCTGACTTTGGGAACAGCTAAGAGGCCGGTACCAGAGGATCTCAGGGTCCACGAGGGTTCATAATTTAAAAGCAGATCTGATAAATAAGAAGGCCCAAGACCATTAAGACATTTATAACAACTAAAATAACCTTAAAATCGATCCTGAAATGCACAGGGACCCAATGCAGCAATTTTAAAACTGGTGTGATGTGTTTCCGCCCTCTGGTCCTCATCAGTACTTGTGCTGCTGAGTTGTGGAGTAATTGTAGGTTAGAAATAGACTTTTTGGGAAGACCAGAGAGCAGGGCATTACAGTAATCTATTCTACTAGATATAAAAGCATGCATCAGCACCTCGGTGCTAGCAAGAGAGAGAAAAAGGCGGACTCTGGTGATGTTTTTAAGATGGTAAAATCCTGTCTTTGTGACATTTTTAATGTGTGGAATAAAAAAACAGCTCAGAGTGAACAGGACACCCATATACATACTGAGAACATTTAAAGTTTTGTGATTTTGGTAAAATGATCTCTCTCTTGTCTTTAGGACCAATAATTAAAACTTCAGTTTTGTCCTGATTGAGCCGTAGGAAATTTTCTGCCATCCATGACTTTAGTACCTGAGAGGCCCACCAAATTTCTGAGTCTGTTTAATAAAATTCATAAAAAAAAGTTCATACTCAAAGAAACCACAAAATGTTTTTAAAAACGATGTGGGAATTGGGTCTAAAAGGCAGGTTGTTGGGTTTAGTTGGGAGAAAACTTGACCAAGCATCTTTACATCAACCAGGGTGTAGCCATCTGATGACCTGTTAAAGATGTGCTGCTTTTACCATTGTCTCAGTGATGTGCCCCCAAACAGTGGTTAATTTGGCATCTGTCTTGCATCCTACCTGTACTTTGAGCACTCTCCAGACTGTAAAAACCAGTCTGATGTTGACTCTTGTTTTATCTCTTGCTGTGTCTCCCTTTTGTTTCCTGTCTTCATCTGATAATGTCTTCTAATGTTTCTTTGCTGAATCAGCCAGGGTGCGCCGGTTGGCTTACATCTTGCTAGTGTGCAACATCACACAATGTCCCGGATGAAAAAGTTACATAGTATGGTTTCTCAACCACGAGACGCAGCTGGGCATCGACAACTTCATAATGGCACACAATATATGTCACTGTGCCATAAAACGAGTCCTGAATGCAGAGTTTTAAGGTAGAAAGGTCTTTAAGGCTTATGGCCAGTTTGGATATTTCGGCGTGGCACCCAAACCTACCCAATTTGGATCAAAATAAGTACAGGCATCATTGAAATTTTTGATCCATGGAGTAAGCACATGAGTAACTGAAGGCCTCTTTTCTTGTTTTCTCAGCCCCTTATCTCAAACCCATGTCATTTCAATGATGCTGTTCATGATTACTAAACTCAGTGAAAACTTGTCTTTTGCATTATGTGAAATTACCATGCTCTGGTTGCAGTATTCTCCTTAGTGTGCGTGAAGTTACAGGAAGTTTGGAAATTACATGGATATTAATGCTATAATCACCCAGTAATAACAGCATACCACCCCTGTTTGAAAAAAGCTTTAATAAGTTACTTCTGTCTTCAATTTGCTTCCTGGCACTGAATGCTTGCATAATGACACGTCAGAAGAAGACTAAGCTTCACCAAGACTGATTTACTGACATTTGTATCATGCAACTAAAGTTCATCAAGTTGCAGCCGTAAATCTGTCATGTGTGTTATTAGTTCTGTGTCACATCCTCCGTCGGCCACAGTTGTCAGTGGACTGATTATTCATGTGTTATTCTTGCAGGTTTCATAAGTGTAGCAGATAAGGGCTGTGCAGAGACTTGTCTGGGAGACATAGATTCCATTGTACAGTACTTTGCAATTTAGACATCTGCTTTGGATGGATGAATGAACGCTGCTGATGTGATTTCAAACATGTCAGTCATCTAGAAACTAAAGTGCTCACCTGCTGCTGGAGGAAAGTTCCTTTTCCTTCTCAGATTGGGCTTCACAGTTTTCCTCCAGCCTCTGTTGTCTTTAGTTTTAGACAAAAATGCTGAATCAGTGTCCCCAGAGATGGGAGGATTATAGGTGAAGTGCACTGAATTAGCGCCTTTGTGATTTTCTATCACACGTTAGGATGTCCTCTTCAAAGATGGATATAATCAGATTAGAGTGACTCTCACATAAAGCTGGTGTTAAGCGTATTGCTTGTTTTTTTTTATCATTCAAATCAGAAATGAATGAATAATATCCGTGATTTTATGCATTAATGAGAATATAAAATCAGAACCTGCATCAGTTTTTAAAACAGTCTCTTAATTTCTGTTTGTCCGAAGTGAGTTTTCCTTGTCTTCTGTGAGGATTTATGACTAGATAGAAACGTCCTGAATAAAGAGGAACAGTGAAGGCCCTGATGAGCTTCCTGCTTTGTATGCAGTGTAGGTTGGCTCAGGAGCTTACCTTAGCCAGCCAACACTCAAAAAAAGGTCTCTCATCAGCACTCATTGTCAGCCAGAACACTTAAGACGATTGCATCCCCGGTGACCTGAAACGCGTGGGAGGTTGAGATGAAAGGATGCAGAGAAAAAGAGGAAGGGGTGACGGGTGTGAAAAGGACAGGAGGAGGGGAAAACAGGGATGAGGTAGAGGAAAAAAGATACAGGACGTCAGTACATGATGCTGACATCAATGCTGAAAGTTCTTTTTTCCATCTGTGACTCTGAGATTTGTCCATATTTCACATTAGATGTGACCTGACTGACCTGTTGAAAGTTCAGTAAAAGTGCAGACAATGATCATGCTCGCATGGAAACTCGGCAAGATCATGTCAGTGTAAGTCTTTATTTATATTCTTCATAAAAATATCAGAGTAGTTTAAATTTAAGGAAGATTAGAAAAAACAATCAGGCCAGAAAAGTTTAAAAAATATATTTGGTATCTGCTTCTTCAGGATTTATTAAATGTGCATGCATTCACATGCAGGCAGTCATTTTACAAAATGCATGCATGCTTGTATTACCAGGATTCCACTGAGTCAGTAGACTATTTTAATGAAGTCTCCTTCATTTTGGAGAGGACGAAAGGTGGATGCACTTCATTAACCCCCGCGCTACTAACCACAACACACTCTGACAAACTCACATAGAAGGAGAGCAGGAAAGACACAGGCTACATTGAGGGCGGAAGTAACTAAAGCACATGCCAGGCAGGATGAAGATGGATGGCAACCTTTTCACTGGCTGCTTTATCTCGGCCCACACAAGACCAAAACAGTAGCTTTGTCCACATCTAGAGAGACAATATCTAATGACTAAAGAGCCTGACATTTATAGATATTAATGACATGCCTGCTGAGCTTCAGATAAAGGTGTAGTTCACTCAGTAAAAAAGTATAAACAATAAAATTTAGTTCAAACAAATAAAATGTCCATTTCAATAAATTATGCCTTGAGATTATGTCGGTAACAATAAAAATATTACTTTAAACTGCAGTTTCACTTGTAAAATACAAGATAAAAGGGTGCTGTTATCTTAAAAGCAAGGCCAAAGTCCATAAAATATAAGAACTGATTTGTTCTGGAATGAAAATAAAAAGTCAATCTTTTTTAAAATGCAGATGTTTTCACTTCTTTCTAAAATCAACAGTTTTTAAGATTCAGCAGGTGAATGTTTTGGAGATGAAACCAATGACACCCTTGCATTTATAACATATATTAGCTTGTGTGCATTAGTTGCGCAATGACTTAGAAAAGCTAAAAAGGATAAACTCATACCAATCTTTATTTATGTTTTTATTATTTATATTATAAAACATTTTACTGCAGGGTTTTCTCAAAAGCCTCATGAGAGATTTCCTGCATATGTAAGATAGATGATGTAAAACCACATGAGTCTGAGACCAGCAAAAACACTGACAGCAGTCAACAAAAATGGGGAGTAACAAGGTTCTATTAGGGATAATCTATACTATAAACCAGTCAGAAGTTTGGACACATTCTGTCATTAGATTCACTAGGAAAGTGTGTTCTGACAAACGTCTAAGGTTTTGGCATAATATTTTCAGAGTCAAACAGTTTGACATGAGCGGACCTTTATTTGTCTGATATTGGCTACAACAGTGAGGCAGACATGATACAAAAGGTTATATGTTATGTTTCAGTCTATTTAAGATGAGTTTTTGATTGAAAATTAAATTAAATGACTGTTTTACTTGACTGCTCTCACCTTTTTTTCTCTTTAAGTTGAAAATACTACTTCCCTTACAACCTCCTGATTCCTCTCTTTGCATCAGCATGTCTTCATTTTGGAATTCTTTCCAGCTTCAGTAAGAATCCAGACCAGACCAGCAATAGATATTTGCCTTTCTAATACACCAGGTTGCTCCTTATTAACAGTATGCTGATCTCGCAGCCCTCCCTGCTTGTGGGTGAACATGAATCAATTTATAAAATCCCTCATCTGCAGAGTGCCTGTATACATCAGTAGCCAAGGACGCAACGCTTCTCAGTTATCGTCCTCTGTAAGTCCTCTTCCAGCTGGCTTCATCTTGCATTGATCATCTGTTCAGATCCCTGATCTCTTATGATTGGACGGAAGTTTTCATCTGAATGTTCTGGCCATTTGTGTACATGTGGCTTTGATAATTACACCCCTGTGGGGCATCCTAAGTTGATTGTGGAACTGCTGTTGGTCTCTTAGTTTTCCCTGCTTTCTTGAATGCCATAAACCACTTGCTCTGCTGATAAATTAACTCTCTTGTTAATTGGCCAAATTAAAAGCCATTTCCTCTAACAGTGAGAGCTTTAGGAGCTGTTAATGGATCTGTCTGTATCTAAGAGGGGCGGAGACGTTGAAGGATGAGCTAAAGTGGGGGTGGGGCAGAGGACTCAGTGATGTCATTTGCAACACCAGGAAGCAGGACTTGCTTTATTAATGGTTCTTTTTATTTCTCTGTGTCTCGTTTGACTTTGACTGGGCTGACATTAACTGCGAGGTTGAATTGCTCCTATGGACCCATCAAGACGTAGTGCTGTGCCAAGCCTCTTCTGAGAAGTGGACTCCTGGTGGCGATCCACAAGATGAATGTGTCTGGGACAAAACCTTCATTGGATAGCTGTCAGGGAAGATTAGATAAGTGTAAGATGAGATGGGATTTTTTTTTTGGCAGGATCTAGTTTCCTCTTAAAAAACTGGTTCTTACCTTTGAGTTCCATGAAAAGTTTGGATTCTTCTAAGACATATACTTATTGTGTGTCAGTGATGTCCAGCTCTGTTTCCAGACAGTTCTGCAGGTTTATGGCTCCGTTACACCACAACACTGAGACAATAAAACGTGAAAGTTTTGTTGTCTTCCGGTCTCTGTTTGGGTTTTAGGGGGATAAAACTACAACGATTTGCCGACGGCCTCCAGAGTGAAATGCAAGGCGAGTCCTGTCAATGTAAACTGGAACTGGAATTATTACGTATTTCACGTCATCTTGCTCATGCACACTCAGACCCTGCTTAATGGCGGACCTCATTGTTATGTTTGTGCTGCTGCATCTTTTTAATTTATTTGGTCTCTTGAAGCAAAATCTGTTCCTGGTAGAGTATTTATGCACATACTATATAGCACATTTCACGTACAAGGTGCTTTACATAAAACATTGAAAGCATTAGAGCAGACTGCAGGAAACAATAAAAAAGTACCTTAAAAATAAATTTGAAAAAGAAATAAAATGAATAAAAAATAATGTAAAAAGCTTAAATTAAATAGATAAAATGCAAGAAACAAAGTTTCAGTGTGAGGAATTAACAGTTGTTTGGATAAAAGGCAGCAAATAGAAAAGTTTTTAACGCTGTTTTAAAACTGGTGAGTCTCAGCAGACCTGCAGTTTTCTGGGAGTTTGTTCCACATGTGAGGAGCATCCAAGCTGAACGCTGCCTCTCCATGTTTAGTTTTGACTCTGGAAACAGAAAGTAGACATGACCCTGATGACCTGAGGGATCAGGTTGGTTCATAACAAACCAGAAGATCCTGAATGATTGTTGATTTGGTACTGCAGTGCAATTTTGCAAGCCAACGATAAAGTATTATTTTATCCTGAATGTATTTTGGTCCAAAACCATTTAGTACTTTGTAAACTAACAGCAGGATTGGGAAGTCAGTTCTTTGACAGACAGGAAGCCGGTGTAAAGATCTGAGGACTGAAGTTAAATGATCCACTTTCTTGGTGTTAATGAGGATTCAAGCAGCAGCGTTCTGGACTAACTGCACTTTTTAGACTAATGGACTTTTTAGGGAGACCTGTGAGGACAGCATTACAGTAGTCCAGTCTACTGAAGAGAAATGCATGGACAAGTTTTCTAAATCCTGCTGAGTCATCAGTCCTTTAATTCTTGATATATTCTTTAAGTGATAAAAGGTTGAGTTCACAACTATCTTAATGAGTCCATGACTATTCCCAGATTTCTGGCTTGGTTGTTAGTTTTTAACTTAGCTGAATACTGATTTTTAATCTCTCTTCCTCGGCTCCAAAAACTATTATTTCAGTTTTGTCTTCATTTAACTGTGATTTAAATAATACTGATTGCAAAAATGTAGTTCGGGCTAAATGGTTATTTAGTGTATTTAATTTGTTTTATCTGCTGTAACATAAGATGTTGTACCGGCTCCCTAAAAATGATGGACATACTAAATAATGCCTGTGAACACCCTACTTAATTCAACAAAAGAAAATGAAATGCAATGCAAACTTACAATGTTGTTTTTCTTCCTTGTTCAGCATTAATGATAAATTGCCAATGAAAATCCTCAGGATGCTTGGATTGTAATTTAAAACTTGTCACTGGATATAAATGGATGGAGGCAGTGAAGGGGGTGAACAGATACAAACAGCTCTGAATGTCTACTGATTTTATCCTCTCATACATGCCAACCTAAAGTTTATGCTGCAATTAATTTAAATGGTTGTGGATATAAAAGTATATCCTTTCATATTTTAGAAGAGTTAAAAGTTTCAGTACAATTCTCATCTTTCTCATGTGAATGAACAAGTAATGCAATCGGTATACCAACCCACTGGGATGCTGGATTGATGGCGGGCTCCGTGTTGGCATAGACGGATGAATGCAAAGTGATGCGCTGTTCCTGGGGGAACGCTTGATTGAGAAGCAGAATTCTAACTGCCAGATCCTATTATCCACCCAACTGTTTGCTTGATGTGATGTCAGGATAAGGAATTGGATGTGCATCATCACGGTTACAAGATACCAGAGGAGCCTGTTTCAAACTCAAATGCAGGGGTCACAGGTAAGAAGCAGGCAGAAAATAAACTTTTAACGCTTCTGTTGGAGCAGGTAAACAGTCCATGAATAGCAGGATGCTCAGAAAACTATGGAATAAAGATGAGAGCAGGAATTCTAGCAATATGCAAAAGAAATGAAAGAACCAGGGAGGAAATGTTTTCCTGTTTTGCACGTTCAGATTCCAGATTCCCAGTCTTGTTTTAGCCGGGTGTGAACATGGCCTGAGGCTTTGCATTCACCTCAAAGTTGCACGGTGTGAGAAGAAACAGTCATCTTTGGCTGCAGTCAGTATGTCGGGAATGTGGGGGTCTGTCAGCCTCACACCTCCTCATACTGTCATCAGCTGCCGGACTAGATGTAAATGGACTACAGAGGACTGATCCCCCTCAAATCACAGCCTGCATGGAGAGAATGTCAGAGTGAAAGCACAAAAATAAGGATAGCACTCCTTTCCTAACAGGGAGCTGAATTCTTGCTATCGTCATGATGACTTGTGAAAAGAGATCAGCTTTAGGGGTGTCTGGGGTGCCAAATGTTTTCATTCATCAAAGAGAGTTTCTGGCAGGAAACTCTTGCATAATTTGCATTTTAAAGATGAGTTTTCCTCCTGCCATTCTGCATACAAAAGATCATTACCAGTATAGCTTGTAAGCATTTAAGAAAGACAGTGACTGAGCTAAACAGGCAAAATCTACCTTCTTCCTTTTTTTTTTTTTTGTAGCAGCATCAGTATTTTTAAATGCAGTACTGGTCTTTTTAGTCTGTCCTAGGTCTCTGTCGTGATGCCTGCTTTGGCATGTTTAACATCTCCCCCCCCTACGTGCTGAAAATTAATCAAGGCAGGCCCGCAGAGGAGCTGCAGATTTGCGTGGCGTGAAATTACACTATTGTGTAAAGATTTTGCCTGAGCAGAGAAGACCTTCTTTGCATTTCTATCTTCTCCTGTATATCGTTACTCTGCCTCGTTGGTACACATGCAAATGGCACAACTTTAGTGGTTGTCACTCTGAGATTACAGGCTAAACTATAAGAGTTCCTGTTGGTCAGTGTCTAAACTAAACATGATTCTCTTTGAAACTTTCATACAAAACAACCTTATGCAGCTTGCCACTATATATAAAATAAATAAATAATAGTAATAAAAAAAAAACAATGTCTAGCATGGGGGCAGGCAGGAATGGTAAGACTCACTCAGCATGACCTCCTCAGCTCAAGCTTTATTTCCCATCCTCTGAAACAAATTCACCTTAAAGAAAATAAGCAATGCAAGCCATGTTATTCGTCTGGCTAGCAGTTGTTTGGCAAAGTCTGCCAAGGCCACGTAAATTAGGCTGACTTAAAGGATGTGTTGCATGAGGTAAACAAGTACCAAAAGGAATCCTTCCCTCTTTTTCTTCTTATTTCTTCCCCTCCGGCCCATTTCTCAGCCTCTATTTATTCAAGTGGTTGAGAAAAGGAGGGGACGGTGAAAGGGTTGTATACACCTCACAGCTGGAAACTGATAGGACTTTTAACAACCCACAGTGTCCTGTGTGTGAGAAAATGCTCTAGTCGCTCCAGTTTCTTCAGAAAAGCTCTCCCTCTTTCTCATTTTCTGTTTGATGCTGACCAAATTTTAGAATCTGGTAGATCTGAAAAGGCTGCTTTCATCCCCCCCGATGATATCCATTACTTGTTTGCAAGTGGAATACAGGCAGTGCAGGCACTGGGGGATTGTCAGTATGTGGACATATCTTGTGTTTTCGACAGTAATGTCCAGCACCCAGACGGCTATCACTGTGTTCATGCATGTGAAGCAGACTCATTAATGCATTCACAGCCTGACTTGCCACAAAATACAGAACTTAAAGCCAAAGACAGAGGAAGGTATTTGGAGGTGTACAATGGAAGTAAAGAGGAGGAAGGAGGGATGCCACATTTTTCTTCCTGTCTGTAAAATGCTTCCTTTTTTAGGGGGAGGGGGATTCTTTGGAGTTGGACAGAATTATTAGAAGAAGGGGGATTCGTATTTGCATTCAGGATACAGCTGAGTGCCAAAGGCACTATTTCTCTTTTAGAAACACACAAACATTCTGACAGGCGTATTTGTAAAGGTTCATCTTTATTCTTTACAGCATTGGTAAGAGAAAAAAAACTGCTTTGTAATGTTGAAAACGCCCATGTGCATTTTTCCATTTTGCCTTTACTCTGTCTGTATGTCTGTATAATGTGTCTGTTCATAATAACAGACAAAAAAAAACATTAGAACTGCTGCCTGTAAGCACTGGTTGTTCTTGAATGTGTCCATGTGTTCCATGTGTTTCTACTGATTACAAAGAAACAAGCCTGTTTGGATCAGATGGGCCCAGTCAGGCTCTAAAAAAATTAAACGTACACTATCTCCGCTGGAAAGTTTGATTGCTGAGTAGATTAAAAAAAGTCATCTTGACTGTGTGAGCGGTGAGTAACTGGTGGGTAAACCTAGGAATTTTTTTCCACGTTGATGGGTAAATGTTTTTCTTGGATTTTTATGTCTTATATTTAGATCCTTCTGGCTTTGTTAGGCTAGTCTTGCCAGTGGCAGACATGAACAAAGAGGAAGCGAGGTGATGGGGATTTAACAAGGTGATACATCTTTGCTTTGCTCATTTTTAATTGCATGGCCAAACCACTGTTTTGTTTCATCATATTTCATTATTTCTGCCAGATGAAAAATGATTTCTTTTCATGACAAAGTATGTATTTACTTCTATTTTAATTTACAATCTCAGATAAATGTGGTTCCCATTCAGACATCACAGATGTCCCAAGACTTCCACAAAGGATTTGCTGTTGTATCCTCGCCTATAGCTTCTCCAATAATCCTCTTACCTCCTTCAGGTACAGTTTAAAAATTGAGACTCCTTTCAGAATATTTTGGCTGTGAATGATTTCTGGGTCACGTGCAGGAGGATGGAGAAAAGAGGAGACAGAAAGGCTGAAATTAGACGAATTAGATGAGCCCCAGGTTTTAGGCAATGATTACCAATCAGCTGTTTTGTGTTGGTCATGACCTCCCTCTCTATAGCTTCCGCCTGATTTTGTTTACTGCCTGACCATCATTATCCCCCAAGTTTTTTTTATTTTTCTTTTTTTATAGTAGTAGTAGTAATTTAACAGATGTTGCAAAATTAAGATCAGTGTTTATTATGGAATAGTGTCTTTAAAAAAAAAAATCTACTATCATGGCCAAAATTTTCCATAGGGCTTTTCCATATCTGTGGATACACATGCTGTAGATATGACTTTACAGTTTTTTTTCTAGCTTTTTATCAAAGAGCCTAAATACGCACAGTTGTTATGAAAAGGGAAATTGGGATAAAATTAAGGCAAATGTTTTATAAACTTTTTCAACAAGGTATCTCATAAACCAGCCAGCAACTTCCCTTTGTTAATTCTGCATCATATGATATGTACTCTGCTATGTGTGGAGTGAATGCATAGAAATATCAGAAAAAGGGGAGATGTTTGTGTGGATGGTTTTGAGTCTTCCAGATGTAATGATAAAACAAGCAGAAAGGAGTTGTCTTTTTTATGATGATTATACATCCTTGGTGCCTTTAGTTTCTGATAAAATGTAACCAACATTTTCTTTTTCAAAAAAATGACTCAACAAACTGAATTTCCTAAGGTGGCTTACAGGATCACAGCTAGATAAGAAAATGTAGGTGAAATGATATTTCATAAAGGGGACTTTTACTTATGGGATATGTTCACTACAACAATGCAATTCTAGGTTAAAAAAAAAGCATTTTCTTTTTATCTGTGCCCTAAATCCCCTCTTGGTTGGTTTAAATTATTTATAGGCTAAAACATCTTTGCAGTCTGACCCTCTCATCACAGCTCATCAAATAGTGAAATTGTGAGCTCAAACCTGAAATGTAGCTGTAGATGTAAGAAGCAAAAAAATGTTGGAAATCAGTTTTTAAAAGCATCTTGCATTTTCAAATTTTGCTGCATCATCCACTGTGTAATTGTGTATCCACTGTGTATTCTTAAAACTCTACTTCGGTGCAAAACTTAATTAAATGTACTTAGTCACTTCCCAGCAATGGCAACCAATGCGCATTTGTGTGTGTGCATTCATGTGCACTAATTTTGGTACCAGGCACAAAAAAATGCTCACACTGCCGTTCTTATTTGATCAGGCTTCCATGTGTGCATTTCAGGAAGTCCTGTGACCGGCCACGTCTCTTTACCTCCCCCTTCGTCTCTCCCTGACATGAATCAGTTAGAACCAACACACTCTAAACTAAATGAACCCCCCAACCCTTAATCACATTAGCCTAAGTGATATGGGAACGCCAGGCCAGACACACACTCCCTCCTTCTCTCTCGGTCTTTCAACCCATATAAATAGCCACTCCTCCAGAGCTTTAAGTTGTCTTAAGCTCCATCTTTGGATAATAGACCGTTTGCTCCCCCAAAGACCCCAGTGTGGAATAATGAGGATCAAGACGAGAGTGGAGAAAGTGGCATAGGAGAGATGTAAGAGGGTGGAACAGAGGAGGAGAGCTGACACCAGGCTAATACCCGCCCAAGGACAAAACCCATCAAAACAGCTGTTTTGTTGGGGTGAGAGGTTATTGTGCAGAATGACTGCAGGATTTTTTGTAGTTAACTATTATTTGTGTGGTGGTTGAATAGCCTTTGATGAAACATCCTCATGCTCAGATGGTGGTCGTTCAGACCTGCTGAAATAATTGAACACAAGCGCCTCATGAATGTTGTCTTAAAAAAGTAGCAACCAATTCAGCTCAATATAAATGGGTTTATTTATATAAGTTTTGTTTACAACTAGCATTTTTTTAGGGAAGTGTACAGAGAAACTATAAGTAAGAAGTTCAATAGAAGTGAGTTTAAATACAATGCAGTCCAATTTGATGCAGTCCAATTTATTCTAGTTCAGTCCAATAACTTTAAAATGTATTTTTCCAATACTTATTCATGAGACAAACCCAGGCAAAGGAGGCCATCAAATTGCATTGAGTCTTCAATCAAGTTCACTACTGTGTTTTTTTAGCATAGCTTGGGCTCATTATTGTCATATCACAGCTTAAATCTGAGCCAAGGCTGTACTGTGTGAAGTTTGCGTGTTCCTCCTGTACCTGCACAGGTTTTCTCCTGGTATCATAGTACTCCCAAAGTCCACAAACATGCATGCTAGGTTTCTTGGTAGCTCTAAATTGACTGCATGTACGACTAGCCCAGTGACATCAAGGGTAAGCCTGAGCGTCCCCAATCATATTAAAAGTAAAATATATTAATCCAAGCAAAGAACCCTGTAGAACTCAATGACTAACTGATACATCATCATTTACATGGATAAACCAGATTTTTTTAGATAAGTGTGACATAAATCATCCTTTATGGTTCTTGGAATCCAAACAGCCTCTGTAAAAATGTTCACTTGTGTAAAATGCAAATAAAACAGAGAAAGATAAACATGATAATATAAAAGTGTTGAAAAGAAATTTAGAGAATTTGAAAGCATGAATTTACGAGCCATAGTATAATACTCATAGTCATAGTATAACTCATAGTATAATGTAAATGCACAATGTTTTAGAAGCTGTTGGTGTTAACTGACTCTCACAGCACAGCTGATCCAGTCTAACACCAACCCACTTCAGTGAGTTCTACTCAGACTTCAGAAACAAAATGACCCAGTAAAGAGTTGTTCATCTATCTGTGTCACGTTGTTCAGCCTGGCTAGTATGTGCCTTAAGGAAACCAGGATAAGGTTCTGGATCTACTCATTTCAGTGGGATATGTGAGTGTCATCACATATCTGATCAAATCTTTCAAACAACAAACTGAGGGAACATGTTTGTATGGTAAAAGTGAAACAAGGGGTATTCGTTTCTTGTAATTATTAACTAACTGATACACAGTATGTAACTGATTATTTCACAGCTCTGTTGAAGACACAAGACTACTGTTTTTCACAGCCCCATGTATATCAGTGAATGTAGAATAACACAGATCGGTTCAACAGCATCACAGCCTTCAAACTCTAAAATGATCAGACAAAATGTCACTTCTTCAAACAGGTTCAGTAAAAACTGACATTAACCTTCATGGAGGGAGATTTTACTGCAGGTCTGTTTATAACTGGGTGGCCTTTTATTAAGACTGCTGTTTTTGAACCAGAATGATCCCGAGAACAACGATGAGCAGTACGGCTTCAAGTTGTTTATGTCAAGAATTATTGCTCAAATGATTCTTGCAACACCTTGTCATGACACACTCGTTCAGGCTCCTTCAGCTTGTGCTGCATGAAAACCTTTTCTCTCTGTTCTCACCATGTGATTTGTCAGCGATTCCTGCAAGTCTGATGCCACAACTACACTCCAGATATATACTAAGTGTACCCGGTTAATAATCAGTGGAGCTGTTTCTGTTATTCCTGGCAACTACCTCCTTCTCATTGCCTAGCCAGAGCATCTGTTATGGATGAGACTCTCATACATCTCATCTCCACCACTCGAGCTCAAGTCTGCGTCAGCTGGAGAAACAGCAGGTTGACAGATCTGTGCAAGATGGAACAGTTTTATAATTTTATTTTACTGTGGTGATTCTCTCCAGGTTGAGTGCAAGGTGACTGTTGAGGCAAACCAGTTTTGTAGTTATTTTTCTTTGCTGGCACCAAGCCTTTGGCCAATGGAGTAAACTGGATTTAAGATACGTTTTTTTCATGCCATTTTAGATGTCTCATAAGAATTTATTGACTCCATGTTGAAGTGATTAATAATTTAATTCTGGGGGGTTAATGTGCATACTTTTGCTGAACTATTACTTGTGAAAAAGAGTCATTGCCCTTCTTCCTCTGCTTTACGTGACTCATATGTCACAAGCTTATTATCTACCTCTTTCCATTCAGTCCAAAGTAGCAGATTACTTCTGTGATTATTTTCTGATCTTGAAAGTCACTAACATGTTTTTCCTTCTCCTTCTTTCTCTCCTTGCTTACTGAAGCTCACAAATACATAAATGCAGGTAAGCACTTACTCTTTACCAGATGGTTTTTCATGGTTTCTTCACTTCCCAGCTGCTCCCTCAGATGTTGTGTAATAAAAAGAGGGAACTTCATTCAGAATTGGCCACTTGGTTAAATGGCTTATCTAATAAGTTCGAATTGTGAGGCATTCTTTCTTTATGCAGGCTTAATCAAAATGACAGTCACTACAAGGACGTTAAAGATCAATGCCACACACAGGCACAAATAAGGGCAGACTCATATCCACCAGTGAAGTGTACCCGTAGGAGGTCTGTTTGTATTTAAGGCCTTCATCTGTGCAAAAGGCTGTCAGGACTTGGCTGAATGGATATAGGAAACTCCTTCAGTCAAAAGGGTAAAAAAAAAAAACTGTTTGGTCCTGATTTAGTTTGATAAGGACTTGCATAAATGATGTGCAAGGAGATGTCCTCACATGGAAGAGGATTACCTATTGCATTAAAAAGAAGATACAAACTCAAGCACTGCAATTTACAAACCTATACTCAATGCTTGTACAAAATGAAAGGACTGTAGTCTTTAATTTCATACACGCTGTATACTAGTCATTTTGGGTGCTGCAAAGACACCGGCTGTGGTAAATTCCCACTTTAGTGTTAACTTGTCTGCAAAGAAATGGGTGTTTTAGTATTTTTGGAATAGTTTTTGCTTTCACTTTATTTTTTGAGAATCATGTTAAGTTTTTATGCTTTGTTGTTACCAATATTTAAAATCAGCTTAGGTGTATTTTGTTATTTGGGTTCAGCTTGCTGTGTGAAAAACTTCATGTGTTTTTCACAAAAGTTATTCTGCTTATCTCTAAATTCATCTGCTGTCTCTGCTGGGAATGCTGCAAACCTTTATCAGTGTTTTTCTTCTGAGGAAAGCTGACCAAGGAATGAAGAAAATAGGAATCATAGTTGTGTAAAATAAAAACATATTTCCACTAGTCATCCATTAACAGGTTAGCCTGTGAGTGACTATGAGTGGTTTCAGCCCTTGATGATGCTTTAGACTTTTACAAGATTATATGACAAGGACAAGGGCAGGGAAGAAGTCAAAGGTCATGCATGGTGGGGCTGTGAATGCTGTGGTCCTTGCAACAGTCTGTGGCCTGCTTAACGCTGGTTTCCTCAGGGATCTCATTAACTGCTATTCAAGCTAGCCCAAGAAAGCCGCTGCAAGGAAGCAGCTGCCAGAGGAAGCAGAGTGAAGCCTGAAAGTTTTTTCACGCCTAAATAGAACCGAGGCGCCGAGGTTGTGCTTCAGTGTTCATCGGCACGTCAATCTAGTTTAAATTTTGTTTTGTTCTTGGCATCATGCAAGGTAGTAGTGTTATGGTAAAAGATGCTACATGTGAACTGCTAATTCGGTAAATTATAGAACAAGTAGTTGTGTTATCAGTTCTTATTTCTTTCTAGCAGCTTTGTTTGTTGAACGTATTTTAGATTTGCATGGTCAGACTGGATTTTTTTCTTACATCACTTTTTTTTTAAAGGAACATAGTTCAGAATGGATGCTTTTTGAGAGTAAATTTTATGTGTGCTTAACTATGCACCTAAGCAGAAAGATGTTTCCTTTCCAGGCCAAAGACAGAACCGTTGTTCCCCTTGTCTGCTTCAGTGGTCTCTTTTTTTCTGAGCCAGAACTCCATCAGTCCTCCAATGCAGCTTTCAAATGCAAGAAGATGCATTTATCTGCTGTGTGGTTTGGGAGGTCAGTCTGTAAAAAAAGAAAAATAAAATCTATATTTTTATATATATATGTATATATATATATATATATATATATATATATATATATATGGCATTCATTTTGAATGATATGCTGCATGTTCTGTAGTGTCCCGTGTGCTGATGGATTAGGTGGCCACTAGATTCCCTCACCTCTTTACATAACCTTTGTTTATAACCCACTGGATCTCAGGGGAGACATTTCCTAACTGATGTTCAAAGAGACTGACTAATTGGGAAGATTTCTCTTTTCTTTTCTCCCTTTTCACCTCCTGTAGACTGTCTGGTCGATTTGAAGGTAGATGGTCATTAATAAATGGAGAAATTCATTTCAGGAGAGGAGTGCATTTTAGGCTGTACTTATTTAAGCCACTTTTGTGAAATTTGGATCATCCTTTTTGGGCCACACTAGCAGCAGCCAAATATGATATCATAGACTATTTATCACTGACAACCTCCTTGTCCCGTCCATCTCACTCCCTCTCCTGTTTGGCTTCCTCTCTGCTTCTTGATTTGAGGTCAGAGTGAGGCCCCCGGCCCTCCCTCCAGGAACCCAGCCTTGGATCGTAGACATCCTCATCTATCAGTCATTTAAAAAAAAGCCTGTGCTCAGGGCCATCCTGACCCTCTGTATCAGACTTTTCTCTGATAAGAAGCTAATGAGCTGACATGCTCACAAAATAGTTTGAAGGACGAAACAAGCGGCTTTATTGCAGAGTCCCTTATCTGTGATTTTCCCATAAGAGGTGGGAATCTTCAGTAGGAATACAGCGTTTCTATCCCAAAGGCTTTGGGAAATGTTTCGAGAGGTGCTTCATTTAGAATCATGCGAGATTCATGTAAATAGATGTTTTTCATTCACTCGTAGGCCCGTAAGTGCGCTTTACTTAACTTTAGGGCTTAGCTCAAAAATGTAATAAACTACCATTTATTAGATTTCTGTTTGTTTAGTTGAAAGTTTAGTGGTTTGGCATCTGGAGCATCTTATAAAAGTGAAATTTGCAGGGACTCGCTTGTGCTGCATGATCAAGCAGAGATGCAGCAGTCTAGTTTATTTGCTTTGTCAAAGTTATGTTATCATTGAAAATACAGACTGTTTTAAAAACCCTTGGTGGTACATGTCGACACCTTAGACATTCAGGATTTCACAGTTCACAAGAAAGGTCAACATAAATACCGCAATGAACCAAATTTTATCCAAGTCTGCCGGCTGGTAATGATGGAAAAAAAAACTAAACGTCAGCGATTTCTAAACACACTTGTGTTTTATGTATGCTCATTATCTTCTTTTTCCATGTTGCAGAAGACATGCCACTTTGCTCTTCCCTTTCCCATCCTTTGGTGTTTCCTAGTCCTTGGCATTTATCCCTGTCAGTAAATATCAACTTTATCTTTTGCACGTGCTGTATCTGTTTGGAGGTGTCCGGGCCTCACAGGTCAACGTGTCGGTTCTTGCTCGCTGGTATGCGCGAGCATTTATTTCCAAGAGAGCTCATGACTGTTTATTTCCATAGGCATACGAGTGCTTACGAGTGTTTACATCCAGCTGCATCTGCATTTACAAAGGAAAGTGAGCAGTGTATAGAGAGCAGATGCTCTCAGCAGCGTATGTTTGGTGTACATGAAGAAAAGCAGCACTTACAATTTCTACTCATACAACACTTCAGCAGCAACTAAGAGAACATTAACATCTGGAGAGGGACTCTTGAATGTTATAAAAGCATATTTTGTGCAAATATATTGTAAGGTGCAGAGACCACTAAACAACTGTGGTTACTCTCATTATGCTCTTTCTTTGTCCAATTACAGATGATAGCAGAACTACAAATGCACCAAAGGGAGAGAGATTTTTTTCATGCATCTTTAGGCCAATATTTCTGCTTAGGTATCACAGAAACAATATTATATTATCATTAACTTACAGCTGAATTTTTCCTCTAAATGTTTGTGTTCATTGGATAAAAATATGTCAGTAAAAGAAGACTGTTTCTGGCTATTTTATGATACTTTTTAATGAGCTCGGGTTTTGATAATCTAACTTTGAATGCCTCTTTGTGAAGCTTTTCCAGTGTCTACCTCCTGATTGACAGTGATTTGCTTTGACTTGTGTGCAAGATTATTGTAGCCTACAGGCGTGTTTATTAAGTTGCACATTTTGGCTGCTTACCTCTTAACTCTTAGGGTTATGTTCTTGTTCTTTTTTTTCTTTATTTGGAATAAGTTTATATCTAAAAGTCACACAATTTACGATCTTAATCGACTTTGTTGGAACACAAACACTGGCCCCTGAAGTAATCCAAGCCACATTTTACCCCTGCAGGCCCACAAAACTATCATATTTTCTAAACCTTGTCAGTAACCAAACATTTTTTTTCTGTCTGCTGCTCTGGAATGGTTTTTGGCACATAGGCAGACAGTCTTCAGGGCTGTATGGAAGTTTGTGTCATGGCTAAACTTGATAGTGATGGTTGTTCCTGCACCATGTTTTATTGCATCTGTCTGTGAATGCTTTGACCTGCTTTAAATGCCATAAACATCTAAGACTAGAGTACCACACCTACAATATGCGGCCACTCCCGGTGGCTCTCGAGCAGATGGGAATAATCTGAGTCCTGTGCCAGTGTTACTGTTTATCAGATTCATAAAAGATTTCTCGATCTTGTCTAGACCTCATTTCAATAAGCTGCTAAGGATGACAACATAAGATCTATTTAGAAAAGAGTTTTATACTACAAATATTTATAATCACAAGTTATGCAGGCGATTATAACCTCACACTGTACTGAATAAGCTCTCCTTTTGATCATAGAATAGATTGTATTTCCTGTAGCCTGACTCTAAGCAGTGTATCTTGATTTGTTGTGCAAATCTGCACTCAGAATATATGGTCTTTAGAAAGAAAATTTTATATTGATATTGACATTTTACTTAAAATGTCACAGTGTAGTTTATTACAGAATCTGCGGATCAGCATTGGTACCTCACAAGCTTCCCACTTTTCATTTATTCCTTCACCAGTAACGCTGATGCAGAGACGTTTCTCAGAGTGATGAAAACTCTTCAGTTGTGATAGTAAGAAGATGGAGACAAGGTTATTCTTTGCATCTGCTGCCATCTAATGGTTGTGAGCTACACCCTAAACAGCAGACGCCTGCTTCTTTCTCACCTGTTAAAATGTGTGGTGCAGAGAAAATAAGGTTAATGTAAGGAAATTGTAGTTTGTCCTGCTTTGTTTGCTAAGTTACTTTAGTTTCTAAGGTTTTCTTTTTAAGATGTTAAATGCCATAGCAGTGCAGTTAGAAGTTCAAATAAAATCATCATTTATTCAACTGATCAAACATGTCAAAAGTTAAGTTTGCATGTAAGTGTTAACTGCAAATACCTGATCTCCCACCACACCATTTAAGCCATCAACTCGTCATCATACCAGGTGCCCTAAACATATCTATTTCTGAAAAATGAAGCATGAAACTGCATGAAGAAGAGGGGGAGGAAAATTAAACTAATTTGACTTGGAAAGTAGTTGTGGCTTTGTGTGTGTGTGTGTGTTGTGCTCAGATTGCTGAGGTTCTTATCGGGGTCACCCTCATTGTCATCTTCCTCCAGGTTTTCTGTTACTAACCTAAAGGTCAGTATGTTCATCTCTTCTTTGGAGATGGCGTTTGGATTAGAGCACCAGACTCACTGAGTTCTGAGATGCAAAACAGCTGCATCCCATGTTGTTTTGTTTTGTTTTATTCTGGCAGAAATAAGTTTCACCATAAACCATTCATTAATGCAGAGGTAGTCTCATTCTTTCCTGTGTCAAGCTGCTATAACAGGAAGTCACACTAGGGGGCACAAATGTTCCAACAGTAAGGAGGGGCAGCTGCTCATCCAGTTGATCAGCCCCTAAATCTAAAGGTCTGGAAAGACCAAACCTGAACTCAGCCCCTCAAGCTGTCTTCCTTGTCCTACTCCTCTCTAGGGTCACACTCATCAGTGCTTCTCATTATCAGCAGACTAAAGACATTATCATTCAAATACATACTTTCCCATGAATAAAAACAGCTCAGGCAAAATGTGCTGTCACAGAGGCATTTTAGTTTAATGATGTTTTTTATGGTGCATCTGCTCTTTAGAAAGAAAAACATAGCCGAGAGTGACAGGAATGAGGAATGAGAGGCTTAGGCTACAAGAAGTGCTTGCACCAGAAAAATTATGATACGAGCACATCATCAGCTTCCTGATCTTTAAAAGGAAGAACACCAGGAGGAAACAGAGGGCGGTGGTTCATGCACATTCATTTTTAATTTATTTTTCAAGCTGTTGTTCCATCAACTCTTGTTTTGACTTGTGTTGACTGACTAACCAGAGCAAAGTCTGCTGTGATGCTCTGCAGGGGTTACTGTGTTGCCAAGAGAAATGCCTCTATCATAACCCACTATGTCATGGGGGGTTTGGATATCTAGGTTATGGTAATATAATCTCCATTGCCCATGATTGCACTTACTGCATGTAAAAGGCTGCAGTAAAGGGGATAAAGCTAAGGGTGCGTATGCATGCACGTGCCCAGGGGCATGCTGAGTAGAGTGGGGAGACCCATCTGGTTTGTATGAGTGTAGCTTCCCTGCACCCCACCCTGTTCATCAACAGATTAAGAGGCCAGTGCTGAGCCCCTGACCCACAATTCCCATCCCAGCACCACCCCCCCTCCCCCCCAGCATTTCCTCCTTTGGACAGGCAGCCACATGGGAGACACATGAGGTGAGGTCTCCATTAGCAGGCCTGGCCCTGAAATGAGGTTGTGGTGTTGAACTGAGGAAACCACACTCAAGAAAAATGGGGATTAAAAGCGATTGTGTCATCTGTGGATTTAGATAGGAGGGTACAGGGTGTATGTGATCACTCTTGGCCTGCATGTGATAAAAATCTCCCGCCATATTGCAGGTACAGATTCACATAAGTGTAAAAGGAGAAATTTGCCTCAGATAAAGACCACAATTGGATTTTTAAAGCCTATACTAAAATGTGAAAGTGGCACCTCAGCTTATAGAGATTGTGTGAAATAGATTTCACTTGTACTTGATTTCCTTTTCACTGAGCAATAACCCAGATTCATACAGTATCTAACACCCCCCACTCTTCATGCATGTATCCATCTGCTGTACCTTAGCCACTCCTCCAGTTCCACATTGTTGTTCCTGGCTCACCATGGACCCACTCTTCTGTCACCAATACACCCATCTATCTATCCATCCATCCATGCACAGATTTTCCTTAGGCGATGACCCAATGGGGGCTTTGTGTGAATCCAGGCCACACCCAGTGTAAAAGACCCAGTTTTGTCTTATTATAGCAATGCTGGGGGCCTCTGTGCACCACTAAACTTCCCACAAACACCATTCAGCACCAAAACCTGGTCTAACACACTGTTCACACTATGTGTATGTTAAAAGGCCATGTAATGGATCTTTTTTGACAACCAGACAATAAGTTAAGGTTACATCTATGCAAGGAAGAAGCTGCTCAGACTAGCAGCCTGTGTGTATGCTTGCGTGCGTGATGCCTTTAATCAGCCTAGTAGCACGGAGCGTGCTTTTCTTCCCTATTTCACTTCCAATTACCATCCTCGACAGGGATGAATTTAGATTTTGACATGCTGGCTTTCATGCAGCGTTGTCACCCAGTGCTGTAACTGCGAGAAGGCTTGTTTGCGACAGAGCCGGAGAAATAACACAACATATGGAACTTTATGATAGTACTGTAAGCATCCAAAATACTTTCCCTTTAATGGAAAGCATGCCACATCAAGTAGGGTGTGGGAGGCAGTGTCTAAAAGCCATTAACAGTCAGCCTTCCTCGGAGTCCTTAATGACGACTCGTTGAAATTAATGCGTCCAGAGCTACCCCAGTGTTTCAAATGATTGTTGATCAAACGGTAAAAAGGGCAAACTGTGGCCTTTGGTTTTCACAAGCTACAAAACCTTAACAGTAATGGTTAGACTGACGACTGTTTTGCTGAAATAATTCCTCCACCTGATTCTCTGGGGTTATTTGGAAATGACTCATGAAATTTCAAGTTCTCCTCTTTAATTTCCTCAAGTGTCTATTCCTGTTATCACCACAATGGAACTGTTATCTATTGCCAGGTAAATTGAATAAATTGGGCTAGGGATTTATTTAGTGATGTGCCATATTTATGAGGTAATTGCACCCTGTGGCAAGCTCTTTTTTTTCCTCATTTCAATAAATATTATGGTTCTCTAATTGATAAGGGGAACGGGCCATTAAGGGGTTTCTTTGCTAAACCCCTAACAACTAAATTGTTTCCCTTTTTGTCATGTAACACTAATCTACATCCTAATTTCTTAATGTATTGTATGTAACAGGGCAACATTGTTAATAATCAATTATGAATTGCATATAGTGCAACGTAATTACGTATGCTTTAGTCAGAGAGATCTGCCCCTGCATTTGGACTGAGTGTTACAGATACATTATTCGGACTCAGTGTGATGATGTTACTTTAGTAAATGTGTGTGCTGGAAGGAAGCATGAAAATCCATTAAGGGCCAGCAGGGTGAGAAAGGTGGAGGCTGCAGCTGGGAAAACGGCAGGGACGCTGGTATAACGGGGACATGTCGCAGAGGTAGATTGGCCTAATTGGCACTTTTGGTCATCTTGTCACATACCTGCTTAATTGGCGTGCCGAGAGTTCGGGGAGAGTTATACGCTTGCTGTGTTTTATGCCTGCAAATGTGTGGGAATTGTATGTGTGTGTATGTGTGTGAGGTATCAGAGTGCATCTGTCCATAAACCTGATGGTGAAAGAAAAGATGGAGTGTCAGCTCATGAGCATAAAGCATTAAACATTTAGACTGACCTACAAACGCTGACAACCACTCCTTCAGTCACACCCATTTCTTCCCCTCGCTTTATATTAGCTGCCCCAGTCTACCAGTCTGCCTCTCATCACAGAAACACTCTCAAGCACACCAACTCTGTTTTCCTTGGTTGATAATGAGGACCCCACAGAGAAAAATGACAGAAATCCAGGGTTTTGATAGAGAGTGAGGTTGGTGGGCTGATAGCTGTTAAGAATAAGAGGAGCCTTTTAGATTTTAGCCAAGTTGCAGTCCTGGGTCTCTTTGCATACATCTGTTAAACAAGTGTGGAGCTTCTTTTGCCTTTATATTTAGGAGAATGATAAAGCAGAAATGACCATGTCTCGCTTTGAAAAACACTTATACAGGGATGTTTTGTGTTTTGGATCTCACAGGTTACTTTTAGAAGGATTTTTACTTTTCAACAACAGATGCAGGAACTACAAATGAATAATGTCAATGTTTCTTAGCTGAAAGCACCTGATGTCACTTCCACCTTGTACTTGATCTTTGTGGCAAACATTTACGGTTTTGAAAGGCTGTATTTTATGTAAAGCCATTACTCTTTTCTAACCACATTAGATGTCCAAGCCTTCATGAAACAAGTATGTGGTTTTATATTCTGATCAAGAACAATTTTGGAGGAATAAAAATAAAAATGGAAATGTGCCCCATAAAACAAGTGTCTTTTAACGAAAAGCTAGTGTGTCGTGGAAGATGATAAGTTAAATATATCACCAGCTGCTCTTCCAAAATGTCAACACCAGTGTTTGTCTTGAGAAGCTCTAGCTCCTAGCATGGTGATTTAGTGCTGAGTGCAGCCCGTGAAGAGGCAGCAGCTGTAGCTTTTACTCATGCCTCTCTGTGGTTTTTAAGAAAACAAATGTGAGAGATGCAGACTGTTTATCATGATCGACTGCAGATGTCTTTTTGCGGCCAGTGCTGTTGAAATGGTAGGGTCAGTGAAAGAGAGAAGAAAAATACAGCAAGGATAAAAAGAGAAAGTGATAGTCTCTCTTTGTGTGTCTCCCTTATTCTCTTTCTTTTCTCGGCCTATCAGCAGTCTGTAATAGTTGTGATGGAAATTGATTTCCAGGTGAATTATTTTGTGTGGTTTGAAGTTTGAGGGGGATGATAATTCTCCCTTACCTTTGGTTTGGATGGAGGTCTTATGTCCATCCTCAAAAATGGACTGCTTTAATTGCCCGTTTCCATAATCTAGACAGTTTGAGTGACTCTTTCACCTCAAGCCTTTCCTCTCTGACTTGAGCACTACCTGTCTATTAGGCAGCTGATTAGCTGATCAATACAATGAAGAGGGATGAGAAAGAAAAGCTAGAATCACCAAGAAAGAAGAAGAATTTTAAGCAGCTACTCACTGAATCTCCCATCTGTCTTTACCCCAACAGCAATCTTGCCTCCAACTACAAGTCGTCACTTCCTTTTAAATAATATCTCTTTGGATGAATACCAACCAGAGTATTAGAGAGAAAAGAACTTCAAGAAAATACTTAGTGTTCAGCCCCTCGAAGAGGCTTTATCACCAGCATCAGCCTGTTTTCCTGGGTCCCGACTGGTCCTTGGGGGTCATTTTCTTTGTTTGTTCTTTACAGAGCCAAAGCAGAAGCTAAAAGGCTATAGTGTGCTTTATCGACACCAGAGGAAGAGGTGGTCGATGAGTCAACATTATTGACCTGGGGATATGGGACTGAGCAGAGATAAACTCTGCCGAATGGACGATCAAGCTTACTCTAAGTTATGTCTTGCATCATCAGCTTTTTGGGCTTTGAAGCCAAATCCAGCTCTGAGCCAAGGTCAGACATCTGGGCTTTTCTGGCTGTATTGAATTGCAGTTTCAAGGCTCTTACGTGTACAGTCAGACATAAAACAAAGTGGTTTGTATCATTCCAGAGTAGCTCTGTCTTTTAAACTTCAAGCAGAAGTGTAATGATTCTGAAATGTACAATAGACTAAAACGATGATAAAAACCAAAGGTCTTGTGTTGAAGTCTGTCTAAAGGCATGTTAAGCTTAGCACTACTAATATTATGTCACAGTACTTTCTGTCTGTTATTGTTAAAACTACATCCTTGATCATACTCCAGACCTGGAAAAAAGGAGTTGTTGTTGGACCAGTACTGAAAAATACTCCTCAGGGCTAGAACTTTGTTCATCTGTTACAATAAGTGAAAGTTTTTAATATTTGATTATAATCCGTCCTAACTAATTTCACAGACTTGAACACCATTAGTACTAACAAAAAAAGCTGCAGCTAATTAATCATTTTTAATTAATTCAATGTTTATTAGCCTAATAAACTGCAGAAGCAGTAGAAGTGGATCATGAAGAAAGGAACTGCGCTGCTGTATGTTTTTAGTCTCTCAGTATTTCCACCTGTGTGGCAATGCATCGCCTCGGGCCAGTGATTTGGGACTCGGACTTTGAGCCAGAGCTCATCCAGCTGCATCTCACATCTTGAGTTTCACCCAGAGTTTGGAGCCAGGAGGCCAGTCAGGCAGGCAGGCTGTCTTACCACAGCAAGAGGAGCTCCCCTTAGGGCTATCGCACTAGAAATCCTTCCCTTCCCATCTTAACCACGGACAAGCTGAGGAGCTTGACACCAGCTTTCAGACCTGCCAGTTCAGTGTGTACCATTCTGCCGCTGTAAACACACACATGCACACATCAACCAACCCACACCATCCTCCTCTTCAGACAGCAGGGTCTTCAGGGTTATGTTGCTCAATTTCTTTCCCTATTTTCCCACCCTGGTTCTTCCTCTATCTTGGCAGAAGCCGCTTGCACCTCTCCTAGCAGCTATTACCCTCTCGCTGTCTCCGTCCCTGCTGTCATTCCCCGCTCCCCTGAGCTTCTTTCTTTCTGTTCCTTCACCCCTTTGCAAGCTCTTACCATTTTTTCCCTTCTTGAATCTTTTTTAATACATCTCTATCCTTCTTTACCTTCACACCTCTCCTACCTTTCGCTATCTTCACATATCAAACATCTTCCACTTGTATTGACACAGTGGGTCTATTGCACAAGACTGGACCACTCTAAGCAACGTCACACCACCCCCTTCTTCTCTATATCGCTCTCCGTCTACCACTTCTGCTCTTTCAACTCTGCACTAATTTGCCTCCTCCTATGAGCTTGGCCCTGGCTCCGGCTCCTTTTCCCCAGAGATGTGATTGCCTGCAGAATGTGTGTGAGCAAGTGTGAGGTAGGGGTGGGTGTGTCAGTGGAGAAGTTTGATTTTGTGTGTCTTTCTGTGAAAGAAAGCGAAAGTAGGGGAGTTTAGCCAACGTGCAGATTGGGGAAAAAGGCAGATTGTAAATTCAATACAATTGGAGTTTGGTTGTGCGTGCATGTGTGTGTGTGTGTTGGTGGTTGTACCTTTATGTCACCCTTCCCCCTTGTAATGAAGCAGATTGCATTAAGAGTACGCTGGTGCCGTGGGATCATGATAGAAGTAAGCGCCAGGTTTAACCGCCCTGCCTACCGCACACATACATACACTCTTTTCCCTCAGGGCAATTCACCAGCTAGCAAATCATTTATCACACAGTAATGGCTCTGATGATCTCTCTCTCCCTCTCCCCATCTCTCCACTTAAGGGGTTTGTCCTAGATTCTCAATCACAGGACTGCTACACCACCAAATCTCACATACACACATACATAGAATAACAGGGTGTGTGCACATCTTGTCTCAAAGCTCCTCAAATTATGATTCCCACCAAAGAAAAAAAAAATTCCAGCTGACTGTTTTCAGAAAAACAAAAAACAATACAAAAAAACAGTGTTTTATTTATCATCGCGGGACTATTCTGCAAGAAGAGATCATCAAAAAGCAAGCCCTTGAGTTGTGATGTTTAGTCAGTTACTTGATGTCATTAGTCAGACGATGATGCCACATTCTTGGTAAAAACACTTTTCTGTTTGATTTTCAAATATGAGGCCACAGACAACAACTGGGTTAGCTTACTCTAGCAAAAAAGAGGAAATTACGTCTTTGCTGGTTGCTTGGCAACCTCACAATCACGACAAGACTCACGTACTGTACAGACAAGGCACTTTAGTTATCTTCTAATAACTGCTGGCAGTAGCATGAATGGAGGGTTTTACCTGTTTTGTATTATTGAAACAGACAAAACAAGACAATAATTATTTTTTTAACTTTAGACTTTACATAGACTAAACAATGAACAGTTTTTACAACAATCAATGATCTAATTAGTGAATGATAAATGTAATTTACAGTTGCAGAAATTCCCAAATTCCTTTTAGCAAAACTGCAACAACAGACTTTTTTTTTTGTAATACTTTTGTTCAATATATTTTTCTGGTGAAAAAACAGAATCATGAGACTTTGATTGATTCTTTTGCTTTGTGTGATAGGAATGGAGCCGCAGTGTGGTTAGCATCAGCCGTAATAGCCACCAAGGCTGAACAGACAAAGAAAAGAACATCATTGCAACAGACAATCCAAGGAACAGGGCAGCACAGCTGGCACCATAGAAATGACTTCAATCTTCAGACGTGAAAGAAATCCAAAGATTGCGACTGGAATGAAATAATGTGTCACAAACAGCAGAGAATGTTCCACCTTAGAAAAAGCAGGATCCTCTAGTGTTAGAATGGCTATTTTTACAGATTTGCCTGATTGGTAGAAGTAAAGCTCTAGAAACAGGCTCTTAATCCTCAAAATGAAAAAGAAATGTTTAAAAACAGTTCCATCCGTTTGACATTTTGGGAGTACCGGTTTGTAATACTTGCACAATGCTACTTAAAACCTCATGAATATGGATGTGTTGTAGACAGTTTTGAGACTTTTTGTTTCTTACTGCAGACAAGCAGAGCTTGCCTCTCTTAAGCTGCAGTTGTTCATGTTCATATGAACAACTGATATTTAAATTAAGCTTCTATTTCATTCTAACTCAGTTTAACAATATGTTAAATGTAGCTTTATAAATCTTGCTTGGATTTGCACAGCTGCTCCTTGCTCTAATATTATGAGCCCGTAATGTCTGTGGACCACCTCTGTAAGCAGTGAGAGCATAGATCTCCTGACATCCAATCAGCCGAACCACTGAGCCTCTGGTTCAGTTGTTGCTCTGTAGAGGTGGGACATATGATCTGCCCTCAGGTCCTTGGGGAGTCTCTAGGCTTGGGAAGGGCTCGTAAGGGTCAGATGGCAAAGATCTGGATTTGATCAAATGATGGTAGTGGGGGGTGTTGTTGCTGGAAACCTAAGAGGCAGACTGGGACGTAAGGTGGAGAGTTAGAGAAAGAGGAAGGAACACAAGATTGTAAAAATGTCCCCCTGCTTTGGATGCAGCTGGTGTTGTGTCCCGGCCGGTGCAATGGCAGAGTAGAAATTGCCAGTATGTTATCATTCAGGAAATGTAGTGGCATGCGGAGAAATGAAAGGAGGAGGTAAAACTGACAGAATGCAAATGTGTTGCATGGTGTCGGAATGGAAATGAAGTGAATGGTGGATGAGGTGTTTCTACTCGCTGTATAGAAATACAGTGACAGAAGTGACCCAAATTGTGTGAAGCACTGCTGCAAATTGCTGCGAGTGAAGCCTTCCCTCGCATCTTCTCTTCGTCTTTTTGCTGTATTGAGTCTGTTTTTTTCTATTCCTGCTTCTCCTCCAGCCTTTATTCTGCCTTACTTTCTCCCCCCCTGTCACTGTAATGGTTTTCGAAATAAAATCACAGAAATCACTATTTTTCAGCCCTCGGCATGGCGTTTTCTGCATATGAGGTGTTACCGTAGCAACAGGGTAATAATTCATCCCCCTGCTGTCTCGTGCAGATCATGTTGCATGAATTTGGCATGACATGTGAGACCCGGGATATCGTTTATTCTCTCTGAACGTGTGCTGACTGACTGATGCAACTGTTTGAGACTTTAACATCCACCACAGAAGGCATTTGTTTTCTGATGATGCCGTAGTGAGGGGGTCTAGTGGGTGCTGGGTGCACATAGTAGGTGGGTGATTGACAATGTGACAGCTTGGCATTACATGTGTTGATTCTGCTGAGATGTGAGTTCCTCCTGTAACACCTGCATCTCTGTTCAAGATCTCATTTTGCAAACAAGTGCGAACTTTCCCCACATCACTGTGCTCAGGCACAAGAACGAGTTTGCTTTGACCCCGTGTCCAGGCCTTGTTGTTTACCTCACAGATTAATATGTGCCTCACGATGCTGCTGGTGGTGCTGACTTCTAAATGCCTCTTTTGGTCCATTGGCATGATTTTCCCGCCGTTGTTCCTCTTCATTTACCTCGTTTATCAGTTTGTTACCCAGATGAATAATGGATGAGGCTGATTGTTGCCTCAGTGACACACAAACTCTTCGTTGTCATGTGTTTGCTTGCAAAAACCAGGTCTGTTGCGCCCCCCCAACAACCCACACACCCACCCCACCTCTCTCCGCCTTCATTCCCGCCACTTCAGGTTGATAGACGAGTTGACATATCAGCACACACACTGTGATTGAGTCTTGGCTAGTGTGCTCAAGCTGATGAAGATGAAGAGGAGAGGCAACAAGAGAAAGACATGTGGAAATCCATTGTTTTTTATGTGTATTCCCTTAACTGTATGTATGGATTTTATTACTTAATAAGTCTGGTATAACCCTTTACTGCAAAAGCTATCTGTCAACCACTCCTTCCATTATCCATAAACTCAGTTAGTCTCTCTGAAGGGTAAATAAACTATCCCAGGGTGCTACAAGTGAGAGTGAAGGAGACTCTAGACATCTATGACCTGAGCAGAGTTTTGGAATCCTTGAGCATCCACAGAACTAATGCAGTCCTTTCAAACCTCAAACTTATCCTTGTTCTGGAGATCTGTGCTGTAATAATTTGGGTGGTTATCTGTCCTGATGAAGAAGCCCAGGACAAGTCCTTGAATTCATGTTAAGTTATTAAAATATGCTTTGCTTTGAGAAGATGCACTCAGCCTTTACTTTTGTCAACACCAGTTAGCAGCTAAAATCGAACCACCTCATAAGGCATGATTTAGATTTTTCTGCTGTCACCCAGCATTAGTGAGAAAAAAAAAATCTTTTTTTATTGATCCCAGTGGTGAATTTCTCTCCTCTCTTGTCTCTTCATAGATAGAGGTCAGTAATAAGGCCCAGTCACAAGACAGCACTATTCAGAGCCTGAATACAATTTACAGTCTTGCCCAAAGACACTTTAGCGGGTGAGATGTTCGTTACTGCAGAAGTTTTAGTTTTTTTTTTGTCTAGTTTTTATACATCTCATAGGTGAAAAAGTTCAAATTAAGGTCATGAAAAACTTGTGAGTAACTTAAACTCGCTCTTGCAGAAATCTCTGTGCAGCAATTTGCTGTGTTTTCTCCCCGTGCCTTAATTTTTTTTTTTTTAGCAGGTGGGAGTTATAAAACATCCACCGGACCATGCTGTTTCCACTCTCTTTTTCTTTTTCATTGCAAATTTAGTCAGTCCATTTATTCTAACCCTCCAGCACCTTGTGGCATTTTAAAGAAGAAATGTTTCTTTCTGTCTCTTTCTTTTTCTTCTGTCAAGTGTCTGAATGCCAGGACACTTTGTTTATCTTGTACGAGTGTGTGTGTATGTGTGTTTGAGATGTTCCGGGTATTGTGCTGCTGAAAAGGATGCAGCTAAAGCCTTGTTTTTGACAGACAGCCGGTCTCAGGGTTACAGGAGGAAATATTGCAGTCTGTATAGCTGAAGAGCCTGACGATTGTACTTTATCGGCCACTCTCTACTCTCCTCTCTGCTGTAATGATTCTCTTTCCTAGCTTTGGTTTCCCCTTCTAACTGCATCCCAACTATGACAGTACTGACCCTGCTAACCCTTGAGCTCAGGATACACTAGTGCACGCCATCCATGAGCAGAAGAATAGATTTTACTCATCCTGCACCACTAGAAGGCTGACAATTGGGGCTGTTGTGATGGCTCACATTTATACTATGCCCATTTTGTTTTTGAATTAGCTTAGATTTGCGTCACATTAGAGATATTCAGCACTACTTTTAATGGTTTGGTTATTTACAAAAGAAAATCTATTACCAAGTTAGTGTTTCTGCATCTTGTGGTTGAATAATGTCTTTCTTTTTTGTGTCTTGGTAACTGGTGCACTCATTCTTTATGAATCAGTTTCATCTTATTAGCTTGCTAGTATGTAGTGTAGGCGGGTATATCCATTTACACCTGGACTTCATCTGTTTTTGGCATGTCAGGAATAAAATTCTCCAAACACAGGGTGCATTTTAATACCTGGTGCGAAGCGGTATATTCATTTTCCTGACCCTGATTGCAGACAGAAAGCTGCTATTTCGTCACTGTGCCGCCATATTTTCATTAGACTCCTGCTTCTAACACACAGCCTAGTCTGATGGCTTTCCTATCAAAAAGAGCTGGAATTATTTAGGAGGGCAGAAAAAAAGAAATGCATGAAAGCTGTCTTGTTTGAGAGAATAACTTGAGCACATGGCATCTGATTAGGCATATAAATAATTTATAGTCATTTCGTTTATGGGCTGCGTTTCAACAAGAAGGTACTGCTCGCCAATTAATATTCCCTCTCTGCTTTCTCTCTGAGAAGATTCAGCTCGACGTGCAGCCAGCTGCCAATGATGATGAAAAAAGGAAAAGAAAGAAAAAGTAGCGGAAGAAAAAAAGTGTCTTCATTACTATAAATGCAAATCACAGTGTTCCAGTGTATAAAAGCTTGTCATTGTCCGCGTGCATGCCAGAAAGCTGATCAGGTAAGTCTGCTTGCACATTATGAGTACAGTACAGCTGAAACTGATGAATGATGAAATGCCATGCTGTGATTATTCAAAGGTAGAAGCAACAAAAGTTACTGTATATGTTGGAGAAAATCAGGATTAGAGTTCGAGAACGCATGGGATTCATAGTGCAGTGGAACATAAGGCCTTTGATGGAACTGGAGTCTGAAACAAAATAGTTTTTGTTCAAGTCAGGGTGCATGACGACACTCTGCTTCAGACATGCTGCTCATTAACTAAAAGCTTTTTTCCGCAAGAAGAGTTTTTCACCTTCTGTGAGCAGATACGCTGTGAGCCTGTGGCCAGTGGTGTTGGACTAGGAGGGTAAATGGTTTTGTTTATCTAGGGCCCACTGCAGGGTGAGGGCCCTTGAAAATCCTGGAATAAAATTTCTAATTAATTAATATAATAATCAAAGTCAATTTGCCTGAATGAAGTTGCAGTGAATCTTGCTCTAACAATAATGATGGATACTCTGTGAAGGCCCCATCACCCCTCTAAAATTGTGCAAAATGGTTTAATCCACAGCTTCTTCTTAATTTCTTAAATTATATTTAATATTTTTGTTTTACACTATGGGAATCGTATGCGTGAGAAGTTTGTGAAATTTCACTTTATTATATCTCTGACTTTTTAACTCTTGTGTTAACTTTCTTAGTATTGACTATCAGGTCTCCCACGCCTGTGTGCATGTGTGGTCAGTTGTATTGCAAAGGAGATGAACTGTAAGAAGTTAGAAATAAATAACCTTCAGAATCTGAAGAGCTCACTTCTCTTTTTAGATACTTTTCAGGCAGTATTCTGTAAATAGCTAATGCCATGTCTAAACTGAGCTTGACTATTATATTTGTATAGATCTATCTGTGCTCCATCTGCAGTCAGGTGAAGAGGAAACCATGCGTTTGTCAGTTCTGAAGCTTTACATTTCAGGACAGCCTAAAAAATCATAATCCCTAATTGGTCTAAAAATTAAGTACCTACAAGGTCATATGAACTACAACATATGGCATGATGACAAGAAAACAAAGAAACAATCTGTGAATGACTGAGCACACGTACATTAATATTCAATAGCTTGTAGAACAACTTTTACCAGCAATAACAGTCACAAATTTCTTTACTGTCCTTCAATTCATTCAGGTTTGCAGGCATTTTTAATGCACAGTTCTTGAAATATTTAATTTACATTTAATGCGTCAGGTTGAGACCTCCTGTTAGAGCACCTGTTACCTTTCATTTTTCAGACATGCTGTTGTAAGCTTGCTATGCTTGGGATAATTGTCTTGTTGTATGACCCAGTTTTGTTGAATACTTAGATACACAGAGTTCATCATTGGCTCAATGACTGCAAGAGGTCCAGGTCAAAACAAGCCCAAGTGATCTCCACTTTGTTGTCTTGTTGTCATGTTGAGATGTGACTTTGCAAACCTAAAGGCCCATTTATGCTGTGCACTAAAGACGGGTATGGCGCCTTTGGTCCATTTTCTGGATCCTTTACATGCATAATTTGGTGCATTTTCATAGCTCCTGCAGATGCTTACATAACCCCTATGTAGCAAAGGAAGCACCACTGGTAACAGCTGGGGCAGTGCTGAGCCACATAACTCGTCTAAACCAGTGAAAGGAAAAAAGAAAAAGAAGAAGCCACAATGTAATTAATGTCCACTCAGACCAACACATTCTGCTGCGCTGCTTCTTTTTATGTCTCCTTCTGAGAATGTACATTATCATGGCCTCCTCCACTGTCGCCATGTTTGCTGTTGTCTGAAACAAGTGTTTAAACTCTAGATGTGTTGTCTAACAACCATACTAATGTAAAAGATGCATGAGAGTATGAGGAGACTGATACTTAAAACTGACGTACCTATTTACATACATTAAAGGAGCATAAATGAGCCTTAGGCTGATTTATGCTCCTTTAATGAGCCTTAGGCTGTGCTGCCATTATTTTTTAGATAAGTCTATTCAGCAAACCTCTCCAACCACTGTTCAATCTTTTCTAATAGTACTGGTATTAATTTTAAAATTGTACATGGTGACTGAAACCTGTAGTCTGAGATGTACTTTTTTTCTCCTCATAATTAAAGGAATCTAACCTTGGGATGAACTTTTGGCAGCTGTTTTGAATGCTTTCCACTTGTGAGCACCATTCTCTCTGTGGAATGGAGGTCTCCAAATTGTTTGGATATGACCTTAGAATCTTTTCCAGATTCATGGGCACCAGCAGTTGTTTCTCTAAAGTTGCTGCTGATGCCTTTCCTCCTTGGCATCGAGTTAAGGTGCACCTGAATGCCCCAGACCAGCAAAATGGCCAAACCTCAACTTTTGTAAAGGTGCTCACACCTGTTGGTGATCATCGCACTGCTTATCCATGACTTTGTTTTTATCAGATAAGTAATGATATTTTCACAATTTTAAGATTTATTAAGGATCATACTATTTTCTTTATGATGTCCAATTACATTAAACTAAAAAGATGAATGTCATTCTTGTTTGTATGACTATAACCACAAATGCTTTATTAAGAATCGGCCTTGTTTAAAGGATAGCTCCTAATGGCTGGCCATCATGATTCTCCCAGCACTTTTCCTGTATGACCCGGCCAGTGTTGCTTGGACAGCTCCCCATGACAGATGGCTGACTTGGCCAGAGAGTGACATCTGTATCATCCTTCAGCTCCATCGGCCTTGCCGTTCCAGCATGCAGGCTGTCAGAGCCAGCTACTCCTCTGATTCTCCGCTCATAGTCATCCTGTGCTGCTGCCACAATTGGCTCCATATGCCATCCACATGGAGAAGTGTCACTCTTCTCTAGCTCTGCATACAGCAGCCAAGCTTCCAGGTTGCTTTCCCTCCCTCCTCCTCCCCCGTTTTCTTTCTGTCACTCTCCTTTTTTTTGCCATTTCTGTCATTATTTCCCTGTTTGTGCTGGCCCATTGGAATAATTTCCCACATGGCTGTTAGGGGAAAATGGAGGTGCCGAAGACCTGAATAAACAGGGCAAAGTAGTGGAGCGGGGAGGGTTTTACATCCTGTAATCATTGTTGTTGTGGGAGTTGATTGCAGGAGGGTCAGGCTAGAAAATTCAAGTTGTTTAATAGCAATTTATTCCTCCCTGAATGAGTTCCCCTTCATTTAGAGGCAATCTGGAAAAGGAAAGTGGAGGGCAAGTAAGCAACAAGTTTGAAAATATAGACCTTAGGGCTACAATTGGCAACCACTGGCTCAATATGAACTCTGAGGGGAGAATTATTAAAATTGTAAGAACAGAAACTGAATGTCCAGCAAACAGGACGTGGTTCAGGCCCTAGGCAAAGAACTGGCTCAGTGTAGCTGAGAAGCAGGTCAGGGTAGTGTACAATGGAGTGGGAGGAAGAGGCTAATGTGGCCGGAAGTGGTAAGAGTAAACAGTTGGATCATACTGACTAGAGATTTCTCTTTGGATGGGTAAAGAGAATTATTTGCAACATGTACAGAGCTTCTTATCATTATCCTGTACACTGTAAAAAAAAAACGAAAATTTGGGCTGCAGTTGACTGAAACACTTATATGAATCCTACTTAATTTATTTGGTTAATGAAAAAGTTTTACTTTTGTTGATTCAACTTGAAATCAAAATAATTGTAGGGCCACCCTAAATAAATAATTTCTATTCATAACAAGTGATTGAATTAAGTTTATCCAAGTTAATTTATTAAATTAGTTTAACTCGACAGTCATGCATGTTCAACAGGGATTTAGCTTGTTGTTACTGTCACAAAACATTTGACATATGTGCTTTACTGTCTGTGTTATGTTTGTATTCTGTTCTGTATGAATACAATTAAACTATGTTGTATTCACCCTATATTTTCAGTTGTCACTATTGAGATACTTTTACAGAAATCAAATATTTATTTAAATCTTTTAATTTACCCTTCAATTAAAGTGAGTCACAGTGATCCAGATTCTTAAAAAGAAACTAAATTTGAATGCGTCTGTCTTAAAAACTGTCAAGTTTAAGCAACTTAATAGCTGAGCGTTGACAAACTTAATTCAGTCACTTGTTACTATTGAAACAGTTTATTTAAATTGGTTAAATGTTATCTTTTTACAGCGTACATAAAGGCTGAATATGACCTAAATCCCAGATTTTAACATCACACAAGTGCAGTTATCTAAGGAGTTATGAACAAGAATGTTCAGCTGTGGGTTGCATTTTAGTGTTATCACCGTCATAGTACCCAAGTGACGCCAAGTACTGGGCAGGGTGTCACATGGTGAGTCACAGTGTGTGGAGCCCACCGAGTGTAGGAACGGTCTCACAGTTCTTACATCAGTGATGGACAATCGTAGTATCATTCACTGAGTCAGAGGCAGTGTTGTCATGACAAAAGCAAAACAAAAATAAATTAATAAAACTATTCAAACACGACTCATGGAAATGAAAAGCATTTCCGATGGCTAAACAGTTCAGGGTTTATTGATGAAATAGGTGCTCATAACCAGCTGAGATTAGTTGTGGTTTGTTTAGGGAGAAAGACATTTTGAGCTGTCCAGTTTTTGAAGTTAGCAGACATTAGTCATCCTTATGACAACAGTGATCTGAATATACAAACACATGTTGTTAAAAAATAAAGAAAAGAAATATTAAATGAAAAAAATATTAAACAACTGTGCATCACATAAGAAAGCCTTCGGAATGATTTGATACATCTGATGTGTATACATATTTTAGTCTTATAAACATGCTGTGTGGTAATGTAGTAGCCTTTAAATAAAAGGATCTGTTACTCGACCCAGCTGCTTTGCTTACTGTGAAACCAAATATTGAATGTTAACTGAACTCAAATGTATTTTCAATCCCTTTCTTGTATTGATTTTTGGTTGCCATGATGACATTTTTTTTGTCAGAGAAGCGTCTTGTTTCGTCCTTGTGGGCCACCTCCAGCTCCTCTTCCAGTTTTTCTGTTTAGTAGAGGTTAATGCTGTTAGCCACACACAGCTGTGCAAGGCCCTGACCTCCGCGTCTCTGAATGAGCGCTGCTCGGCTCAGAGGCCTGATGACTGGGAAGTCTGGGAATCTGTTAGGTGGTGCAATGAAGTCTGACTTATGACGACTGGCGTTAATACCGTAGAAAGACAATTGGCCCACCTGCTAGCATCTCATCGCCTTGGCCCACTGGGTGAGGAGTCTGGGCTTCCCTCCACCTGCTCAGCTGCATGGCTCGATGCGCATGAAGAATTCAACATGGCCTTTTGATGTCAGCCTAATATCTCTCAAAGCAGAATTTGTGGCTTGGATACATTCATAGACACATTTGTATGAAATGTTGTGCCTCTGGTGCCTTGTTAGGAAACAGACATAGACATTAAAAACCAAAAATTAGTTGTCAACAGCTCCTGTTGGGTTGCAATATCCCCAGTTGGAGCTTATTTCTCATCATCTATATATACATGCACAAAGCTAAAACACAAAATAAGAAGTAATACACTCTCTTGTAAATGATTCAGATGTGAGTAGATGAGTGGGCCGATGGGCTTTAGTGCAGGCAACTACCAAATCCATTCTAAATTTTAACAGACTTCATTCTTTTCATCTACATCATTAAAATGCACATTTACAATGGACAGCAGGAAAGAATGATCTCTAATGCCATTAGTGAAGGCAACAGCTTCGCTTTTGAAAGCTGCAGCTTTGAAAAATGGACCGAATCCCACTCTAATGGGGTTTTGTTGTGTTTGACAGTTTTTTTTTTCCACACACATCCTAACAGACAAAGCTGTTGTTGATGCATTTAGCGATAGATCTTTACATTAAGTCTCCCCCACACAAACACACACACATTTTGTGATAAAAGATTCAGCTGAGGAACTACTTATTTCATGATCCATGATAGTTGTGGCAGTTCTGGCTGTTAGTCAGCTTGAAAAAGAAATTTACCCAGACAGAGAGACAGAAAACTAAACCTTTTAATGTCGTCAAAGCAGGTTGAAAGGCTTTTTCTTGTATTCATCTTGTCTCTTCTAAAACGTAGTTTTGTTAGAACTTAATCCACTGAATGCCAAGCCACCTTTATCATCAAGTTACTTTCTGCGGAGAAGCGCCGCAGTTAAAATGTTGCTGATGCAAATTTGCAATTCAGTTCTTTGATTGCTGCTTGCGGGAGAGAGTTCTGCAGATGATGGCTGGGTTTTTCTTTGCCACTTTGAGAGAATATAGACTAAATCACTTGTTAAAATTCACCTAATCCTATTAAAGTTCGTACCCATTAGAAAATTGTCACAGTTACATCTCATACTTGCTGCAGCAGAGCAATGACCACACAGAGATAATGCATAGAGAATATACATGAATCCTCATAGAGTGCAGCTGAAATGTAGGGTGTGGGAAACAGATGATGGTGATGCAAAAAGAGAAGAAATGTAGTCTCTCTTACTTTGATGCTACTCAGTAAATCTCATTGGTAACAATCTCTTTTTTTCACCTGATAATCCTTTTGGTCTTTGTGGAGAAAAATTGTCATTCTGCAAGGGCAACAACTGTTTTCATTTAAATCAATTTGATGAGCGTCACCCAGCCAGAAGACCGGGTGTGCGCTGCCACTGCTCGGACACACACACACATACTGTGATTGAAGCATAACTACCAATCAGTTATTGAACACGACAAATTCCTCACCCTGTGCATTTAAAATATCACGCTCATACACACATGTGCATACATGCATACACTTATCACTCCTGCCACACCATTAAACAAGAGAGCAGCTCCTTTGGTGCCTTAATGGAAATTGCTATTTCAAAGTGTTTAGAGAGAGATGTTAACCTTGTGAGATACTTGTGGCATTAAAAATGGATCAAAGCAGCTGAGCTTTGATGTCAATGGAAGATTTTATTTGGGTCGTGGCAGCAGAGAAAGGTGCATGAACGACTCCTTAGTGCCCTCTGCTGTGAGAATTTGGTATGTCATTCATATCTTAAAACAACGGGATAAAGACTTACAGATAAGAAAGGAAAAAAGAAGGAAATAAGAAAGCAGCTGTCTCCTTTCTTCTTGTCTGTGAGTTCATCAATCAGGTTTTGTTCTGCAATATGAGAACTGATGTGGAAGATCTGGGGTATCATGTATGGAAAGAGTTTGAAGGGGGGGGGGGGTTCTGAGTAGCAAGGTTGTTGATGAGAGGAAGGGTGAACTTTTAACCCTCAGCTGGCAATCTGAAAACCCGGCTCCCCACGCATTAAATCTCCCCCACTGGGCTCAGCTTGGGTCTGGGAGTGAACACACTACCCAATAAGATAAATGACTTTGGGTGAAAACAAGATCTGTTTGTACTGTAGTGAGTTCGAGTTAAGTAAGTTTCTAGGCTACAAGCAAAGAAAAAGACAGAGAGAGCTACTTTATTTCGTGTATATGTTAACATTTATTCAGTTCCTCTGTGGCTGCAGCCACTGCATGCATCAGTGTTAGTGTTTATGTGTATGAGCACCCTTGTGTAAATCCCAGAGTAGGGGGAGTGAATGGAAAAGACAGAGATGGAGACACAGATAGAGAGAGTGAAAAAAAACATAAATAATTGATGATAGATACCGCCTTGCATCTGCTGCCTGCTGCTGTGGAGTTTCTTCAAAGTAGACATTGAATGCAGGGTCTTGCTCAGGCACATTGTAACCTTCCATCTTTTTCTGACCTCATCAGAACATTATAGAAAACAATAACACATTGCTTTGAATAGGGGAAAAAAATCACCTACTGTGGAATAAATGCAAATGTTTCATTCTCATCCTGTGCCAAGTCTGCTCATTATTCATGTTTTACCATATTATTTAATGTAGAAAAAAACTGTTCTGAGAGTCTGAAAGAAAAAACAACTCAAATAGTTAATTAATTAAATATACTCTTGTTAGCATGGAAAGCATGGGGAGTTTCTCAGGCTTTCCTGCCTGCATCGGTCATATACAAGTGGGTTAAGGTTGTTTGGATTCTCAATACATGACTGACTTTAATGTGTTTAAGTTTGCTCAGCCCCCCCCCCCCCCCCATCCGTTGCAGGCTTATGGTTTTTCTCAGTTTGCCTCATTAAATCTTTGTGAAAATTCTCCAGCTCTTGTGGAAAAGACTTTCTTTTGATTAGGCTATAAACAAATGGAAGAGTTGGTTGACATCTCCCAAGTGTGTGACCCTCTTTTGTTTTGCTGCTACACTGTTGCTGCACCCCCTCCCTACTTTGACAGGACTCAAGTACTATTCCCCAAAGCCTTTATTCTGGCTTGTTTTCCTTTTTTTTCTCTTATTCCCTCACTCAACTCCAACCCCTCCTCCCCTCTGCCTTTGTTTAAGACAGCCCCTCATCCACCACCCCCCTACGCCTTGCTCTCTCTCTCTCTCTCTCTCGCTCTCTCATGCACTGTCTTTCTCGCTCTCTCATTATGCGCTCATCCGTTCTGCTGGCTGAGGGCTGAGAGAGGAGCGCTCCTCTGGAGGAGAGTATTTGGGCAACCTGTGACATGTCACTGCAGATTTCTCCAAAAAAAGAAAAAAAAAGGTGGACCAAAGTGTCAGGATCTGCTTTTCTTTTTGCTCTTCGTCTCTCTCGTTTACTTGCCGTCTCTCTCTGTCTGTCCGCTGACTTCTCTCATTGACTCACTCCTCTCCGCTTCAGCTGACTGAGTGCGCTGACACCGGGACCACTACCTGCTGCCTGGGGATTAAGCACGCTATGAATACCCGCCGCCTAATTTGTTGTTTTGGCAGCCGGTGAATGTTGGATCTACACGGAGAAGAAGCAAGAGCTAAAATCCTTGTGACCGGGACACTGGGACCACCTCAATACTAAGACATCCAAGTGAAAAAGGGACTGGATACTTGAGATGGCAAACAGGAGAATGAATGAAAAAACAGAGAAAGCTCTTTTCTGAGAAGGAAACCTGCAGTAAATCATCTTAATTCTTCTGAGTCAGAGCGCATTATTTCAAGGCAATCTTTTTTGTGAGCAGCTGATAAAAGGGAATAAAACTCAACAAATCTTTGCCTCGAGCATCTTGGTTGATTTCTGATTGCACAGAGTTCTTTCTTTTCTTCTTTCTTTGAGTTTATTCATTCTTTGTATTTTTCTGCACATCTGTAGCTGCCTGCCAGAGAAGATAGCTGTGGACTGACAGGTCGAGTGGGGATCCCAATTGTTAGTCTCTAACTTTTTGCCCCCTCTTTGCTACTTCCTTTGACCTGCTTTTGGCCCCCAGCGTACCAGTGGGTTTAGAGGGTGGGGGTAGTTGTTCACCCCCTCGATGACACAGGCTGGGAATAAAGGGTATTGAACCACGGATGAGTGACAGATACGCAGGAGAGACGGGCAAGAAAAACAAACCGTCTCCGCGATCCTGGGAGCATGTGGTTTACAGGGGGGCGTTCGGCTGCTTTCCAGCCATCCTTCTAATCACGCTTCAGCAGATATGAGTTGCTTCAGTTAATATATCCAGTTTGGAAGGATTTTAACCATAAACCAAAGAAGATAGTCCTTTTGGATACAAAGAGTTGTGTTCAGTTAAAGGAGAGTCACTGGGAAAAATCATTGCTAAGGAGAGGAAAAGCCACAGGGAAGCTGAAACAACAGCAAAGCCATCACTTCTTCTTCAAATACTTCTGACACATGTTTTCTCTGAACACCGGACCTTGGCTGAGTCTGGGAGGCTTTTGACATGAGAAGTTAGGGGTGCTACAGGAGCCGGCATCCCCCTGACCTCTTCCACATTCAACTAATTACGTCAGGGTCACTGGGAGGAAAAGAGCGGATTCCTTGTGTGGATTTACTGTTGTTCTGCTGTGGAAGATTTTCTTGTGGATATCTGACAATCCAAAACACCCACGTCATACACACACATTTCTAGCGTTGGTGCATTTCACGCACATATATGCCAAAAATGCTCTAATACACATCATCAAACACATTATCACCACCCACTTAAATCCACACATGTAAGTATATAGCACTTCGTAATATACAGACAAACATACTTGCACATTAAATTCCAACTAGTTTGTCTTTTTCCCAGTGGGGATATAAGAATGGAGATCACGCGGACAGGTGGGGGGCTCTAGGAGTCCAGCATCCCTGTCCACTTGCCTGTCCTTTCCCCAAATGGATGTGATTATCTCTAAAAATGTGCTGCTCGCAAACCGTTGAAAGCTTTCTGCTGCGATTCTCTGACAGAAACAGTCACCGGGTTCCCACCACGGTGCACAGCTGGAACCACAGCTGAAAAAGCCACCATTACTCATCTTTTTTGTTTTTGCGTTCTATTTCTTTGTTATCTCCATCGGTAGCTCTCACCCCACCGCCATCATTTTTTCCAACGGGTCTTTGGGCACCCCTCGGCACGCTCCTCGTCCCATCATCTCCTCCACACTGGAGGGGAGGGGGTCACTGGAGTGGAGCATGAGCGGGTGCCACTATCCCTCACCACCGGCACCGGAGCGGGAACGCAGGTACCAGCACAAAGTGTCACTGGTGGTGCGCTACTTCATGATCCCCTGCAACATCTGTCTGATCCTGCTGGCCACGTCTACTCTGGGCTTCGCCGTGCTGCTGTTCCTCAACAACTGTACGTTTGTTTATCTCAAGGACATGTTTTTACTCTTCACTTCACTGTATTTCTGTCTTATACTGCCTTTCATATCGCCTGAATGACTAGACAACTTCTTGGTAATATAATATTTGTTTTAATTCACTGCATTGGTCTTTGGAACAGAAGTTACCTGGAAAGAAATCATGACACAAACTTCATAGTTTTTGCAATAAATACCCTTTTTGAAGCAAAAGTCAAATCGAAAATGGCACACACCAAACATTTGATGATAGTCTTATCTACCCTCCAAGTAGGGACATGAGGACACCTAAAGTCACAGCCCCCCCACCCTTCATGTTCTGTATGCAGGCTTTTAAGACTGCTTAGTATCTCCTTTCGGAAGCCTTGGCATTTGCTTTGAAGTGTTAAATGCCGATTAAAAACCTTTGGTGGATGAAAAAGTTATCTTTTGGTTTGGAAAACCCAATCTCTCCTGTCGTTTCTTTCCTTTGAAAAAATATCTCCATACTGTATTTTTAAAGTACAATAAGCCCTGAGGTAATGGCAGAAATTTTTATGGTGGACTTTGTGTAAAAGAGCTGTAAGAAAAGACCTAATTTAGTTGGTTTGTTTGTCTTACATTGACCCCCATGACAGGAGTCGCTTTCAAGTCGTCTCAGTTTCTCTCAGTATTGTGTTTTAAAGGCACCGCACCAGTGTTAAGTCCTTTTTTTTTAAATGGACAGATTTTATGTGTTGAATATAAAAGTATTGATCTCATGCAACTGTCAGATCCAGCTGCCTTGGCTTTTACAATTACCTCAGCAAAAGGTACGACTGCTTTTTTAACAATACCAATAACAAACTCAGAGGTGTTCAGCACTACAGTTTAACACAGACTTACTCATTCTCCTCACACCCAGAGACTTATACAGGTCTATTTCTCAGAAATTTTCCAGTTAAAAGTATGTTAAAGGTGAAATATTCTCAACTCTACAAAGGGGTCTATTACTTATGCAAAGCTTGTGCCTCTTAATCACTTGCTGATTATAATAGGTACCTAATTTCAGTCTTTAATTACAGCCATGGTACTTTTGAGATGCTGTCTTATGTGGGTTGAAGTGGTGTTTAAGCAGTGTTTCAAAGGAAATTGCCCTCTGAATTCTCTTTAACCCTGGCTGTCATTCCATGTTCACTAATTTTTCCTAGATTTCTCTTTTTTCTGTTATTAGGTTATTGACTTTTCACAAATCCCCACACAGGAGAATGTACCTCTATGCATTTGTGACAGAGTACCTATATTTTTATGCCAGTGTTCTTTGTCATTTTTAGTCAGTCGGTCCCTCTCATACCAACGAGTGGTTGCAGGTTACTTGCAGTAGGATAGATCATTTGTAACCACATTGTGTCACTGAATCAATTTGCAGCAGACAGATACTGTTAGAATTAATACAGACTTAGTTAAAGCACCCTCACATCTCATATGACCAAATGAAAAGAAATGTGGAGAAACTGATGAGCTAAAAGGAGCTCCATTTTGCTGCCAAGAGCCCTCGCCATGTGGCCGCAAGGACAGCTGGGTGGGATAGTGATAGTACTGGTTGCAATGATGTTTCTGTGTGTGTGTGGTGGGAGGATGGGTGTTAAAAGAGTCAACCTCATATTCACAAATGCTGTTGTCACCATATGGGATGAAGCATGCCCATACATACATGCACCGTTTTGTATCCCCTCCCCCTCAAAATTCTTCTGCCTGCTAATAAAGCCCATCACACGGACACACACTCACTTCATCATTCCTCACGACTATACATCAGACACAGCAAAGACGAAGGTGGCACATATACAAAGATATATACACACACACCTCCCTCTGCACGTGGGTAAATGTCACAGTCAGACACTTATTGATTTGCAGAAGATATAGGATGAATGATGGCCCTGTTGTGACATTCACACAGGCCTGGGAACTTACGCATGCTTGGCCAGGTGCAAAAGGAGATGGAAGTGGCTGATATGTTTATGGAAAGACCTTATCTTGTCCTTTCGTTATGGAAATGTGAAGAAACCGTTTAGCTTTGCCCAGCATCTTGGCTCACTTTGTAAGACACCCTCTCTTTCAGGCTGTTCTGATTCACCTTGTATGACAGTACATCTCTGTGTGTGTTTGTGGATGTTTAGACATCCTTACAAAAGCAAGAAAAAAAGTACAGCCCATAGATCCTCCTCTACATGTTCCTCATGCCTTTCGCCTTTCCCCTTGTTTTGTATGTATGGTATGTATTCTTTAAATCCCCCCCACCACCCATAGATGAAAATCAGTTACCGTCATGACTGACTGCAAAACGGCTTCAGCAGACAATTCATTATTCACCTCTAGCACCAACCTCGCCTCTCTGCTCCTCTCCCCTCATTTTTTTCTTTCTCACACACACACACATACACACTCTTTTTCCCCTCAAGCCCAGACTGTTGACAAGCAATTTTAAATGAGCCTAAATTTAAAACTCAGCTGTATCCCGAGATGCCGATTGGTTTTGTAGAAGTCCTAAGAACGACTCTGACGTAGCGGTTGACGGGGGCCCCGCAAATGTGCTAACGGGGTAATTGATGTGATGTGTTTTATCTTCCTCATTATCCGTTACAGTGCAGAGGCATTGGAGAGATGTCTCAGTGGTTGCACAGGCTTTTCTGAATGCGAATGTCGGTGTGTTTGTTCAGTGCAGGCAGCTCTGACAACTCACTGGGGCTTTGCTTAGTGAGTCACGCAGCCGGGTAGACTGCCAGAGTGCAGATGGTGGTTCAGTTGGGTCGTGCTTGGTACGCAAGTGCCCTGGTACACTATGACCAGTGTACAGTATCACGATGCTCTCTAAGAAACACGAAGGGCAGTTCACAAGCAAATATTGCTTGCAGATTTGCACATTTTCTTGTTAACCTCACAGAATAATAATCTAATGCAATTTAAATTAGCTTTTGTTTAGTTTACAAACTTCCTTTTTTTGGTTACAGCATCTCAAATGGAAACATTAGCTGCTCTAATGTCACATATCACATGTTTTTGTAATTTGGATTTAAAGACATCTTGGAATACAGCCTGTAAGCTGAAAAGCAACTTTTTCAATCAAATGCGGTAAAAAAATGTTGCGTGGTTTTCTCAGTTTTGCCAGAAACAGCATCCCTTGTTTAGTTTACAACTAAGCAAAATTAAAACAAGCTGCATCATCAAAAAGTATCTAACTAAGCTGTTAAAGCTACAAAAGAATCAGGTTTCATGAGCCTCTCCTGCTGAGTGTTTCTTAGTCTTTTGACATTAGAGGTTTAGTTTCATTGTTCCCACAAACCTACAGGCCTTATGTCATCGTCTGCTGGGTGTTGACCAGGAGAGTAGCATGATGTCATTTGATGGATTAGGGGGAAAAGTTCTGATTTATTCTGCATATGGCTGCAGGTGGGTGGAAACGGTGACTGAGGGTGTATTATCTCATACTTTTCATCTCCAAACAAAATCAGTTCCCTGTGTTCTCAATCCTCATGTTCTCTTACAATAGCAAAAGTCATGCAGTATGGTTTGTAATGATTAGATCATAGAAGCCATGGATGGCAACAGTGATCTTATTGATATTGCAGAAATTCAATCCTGTCCGATTAGCTGAGCCTGCTTCCTGCAGGGCCCAGTGAATGTGTTCAGATTCATTTAAAAAAAAAGCCCAAAGAGAATGTATCTTCCTACATTTTGGGGCAACTCAGTTACTTTGGTTCTACCTGTGAGAAGTTGCAGAATTTCCCCCAAACTAATCTTTTTTCTCTTTTTTTCTCTTTATCTCTTTCAGACAAACCACATCACTTCACTCCGGCCCAACCTCCTGATGGTAAGTCCTCTGCAGTTTTTCTCTGTTCACCTTCGACGGCCACTGGGTTTCTGGGGTTTGCCTGCTAATAATGACCAGAGACATGAGATTTCTGCCTTTGAAGTGAGCAACAGTCTGTGTCCTTTGCCAGATTTGGCGGATCTGCTTTTTGTCTCCACACTGTTGGTATGGCAGGCACGTGGCCAGGTCTGCTCAGGGCTTTGATGTAAGGAGGATCTTTTGATGACTTGATTTAATCTGCTCCGCACAGCTAGTTTGGCTGATGTTCAATATCTGTTACCACAGCAGCATTCACATCCTTCTGATAGGGTCTAATAGGATAATACACCTCCCTTTTTTGGGGGAGTATTCAGCATTACTTGAAGCTGATCCTGGGGAGTTGTAGTCCAGGGGCATGGAGCAACACTGGTACCTCGCCTTGTTATCCACGTGTTCACATCCCATTTGACATATATAAATCTTTGCTGTGAGTGCTGTATTGTTTCAGCTGTGTTTTGGACAACTTAAACTAGGTTTTGATTTTAAAAAAACATCTTTCTGTTTCTAAATTTGTAGATCTTGGCAAGCTTTAATTGGAGGAAAACATCTGTTTTTCAAGCTGCTGTCATGAATATTTATCAGAGGTAACACATGGAGATGGGGTTTTATAGACTTTGGTGTGTTTGTTTTGTTTGTTTTTTTTTTTTTTTTTTTTTTCTTGCTTTTTACTCTACACCAACAAATAGTCAGGCATGACCTCCTACTAGTTCTGAAGGTGTTGCATCATGGTGTATGTGTGCAGGCTACAAAGCCAGAGGTGTGCAAGGAGGAAACGTGGTGAAAAAATGTTTCTAATGATCCCGGGTCTGGCTGATCCCAGGGACAAAAGTCCACAGTATGGGCTCGCTGCGTCTGTGTCTAATAATTGCTCAATCACTCACTCCATAGGCCAGCTTGTTTGGAAAAACATGTTTGTGAAAGATTAAAAAAAAAAAAATCAGATTAGAGAACATTAATGATGAATGCCATTGTCTGGCATGGACAATAGACTATTCACTGTCAATGTGAAGTGGCTGATGCATTTGGCTTCATCAAAGTATTTCTCAGTTGTTCCTCGCCTCAACAGCTCAGGAGTATTTAAGATGTCGGATTCTTTTCCAGTTTGCGCCACATCATAAAACGCTGAAAAATCACCTGGAGGCAGCGGAGTATGGCTTCTGTTTGTTTATGTGTTAATGACAGATGTAATTGTCTTGATGAGGTATTGTTTTTTATAGCAAGGTCTCTGTGTGTTATTGCCATAAAACGCTGATGAAACAGTATTCAGGCATTGAGGCAGTCCATTTCTGTCTTCCATTGAATTTTCCCCTACAAAAGAAATAAGGCCCTGCTTATCGATTAAGCCACTCATTTCCCATGTATTAAAGTTTTTGCTGGCTGAAGGGCACAGTTTGTTTCTGCACTAGTCAACCGTTTAAAAGCTGCTGCTAGCCCTTAATTACATTTCCAATAGCTCAGTAGGCTTTTCACTAGCAGCCTATGCTGTTTTAATATGCCAAGCAAAACAAAAAGCAAAGTCTCCAATCAGAGGGGGTAAGCCTGCCCTGTGGGACCCAGTTTCTCTGGGTCATTTAATGCTGAAGAGATTAGTGAGACAATTAGTGTTGGCCCAAATACGACAGTAGGCCACTTTTTGGAGACGTATGGTTTCAGTAGTGGTGCAGTAGTTATTTAGAAGATGCTCAGACAGGCATGGGGCCAATATAGCTCTACCATTATTCAAATCTACTCCAAAAAGCACAGGCTTGTTCTACTACAATTGTCCTCAGAGCCAAGGGCGCTGCGCTCCCCAGTACTTAATTACAGGAAATCACAGACAAGATACCAAAGACCTTGCATTTTTAAACAGCCTAGTTTGTCTCTGAAATGCCGTTGATGAGATGTCCTTATTAGCATGAGGAGGTTCTCCACAAAGTAAAGAAATATGTTCTGCAAATTAGAGCGAAAAGAATCTCAGAGAAAAAAATGCAGGTTCGGCACAATCATAGCAAAGCTTTAAATGGCATGTACAGTGTGCACCACCCACAAATAGCTGACAGATCCTCCCCAATGAATGGTCTATAATCACCAGTCAAAAAAGTGACAAAAGTCATAAAGCAGTCTTTAATAGGAGTGTTCTTTAAAAGCTCAAAGGAGCGATTGCTTGGCTCAGGCCACAGCCATTATTGCCTGTCGTCTCCTGATAATAAGACAGTTGTTGCAAATTTGGCCAAAACCAGAAAACTCACAGAATTTCCAGCTTGAAGGATTAGTATTGGACTTTGGAAACAGGGGCTTGGCTAAGAAAAATGCCTGATTAATGTTGCATCGGCCCCAAGTTGAAGGGAAACACACACGCACACTAACAAAAATAAAAACTGTTTTAGGACATAAGAACAATAGAGTGATAGACATCTGTTAAAAGGTCATGTTCAGCTCAAGTTGCATTGCTGATTTGTGCCAAATATAGTTGTAAACTGAACAGAAAAGCCACTTTTTAAAATGTCTTAGAGATTTAATTTAAAAAGGAAAATGTCTGAGACCGGCTCCCTGGAGATATGTCCTTCATTTCATTCGACTGCAGCCCGAGGTGACTAAACAAAGGTCAATCACGTTTCAGTATAGGCCAGAGACTCAAAGTCAAGAAAGTGTAATGGAAGAGAAGGACCTCAGACAGTCCAGATGTCTCCTGTGACTCCAACCATCACCAGCACTACCTGCTCAGCAAGAGCCCATTTGATGTGAATCTTTCAATTTCACATTTGTCACTGACATGTCTCTATAGAGGATGCTCCTGACAGTCAAAATAAACTCCTGGACTGAAGTGTAATTTGATTTAAGACAGTGGGATGCCTGTTTAAAAAAAAAGTGCCAGCAGGCTTGAATAGACTTTGGAAAAACATCACTTTTTACTGACACACCTCAGATGTAGGAAAATACAGAAACTAAATGCACGACAGCCATTACCCTTCACACGGGGGGAAACATACACACAATGCCCCTATAATTTATTCAGCCAAAGCCTTTTCCTGTGTTTTTGACAGTAAGCCTGACTCAGAAAGAGGCAGAATTAATTATGACTCCCCGGCCTATCTTAATTAAATCTTTGCACATCATAGATTTCACACAACAGAGGCAAAATATCTACTTCATCTTTAAGCCAGGGTGGGGATTCTGGGTGAGAATGTCTCCCATCAAGATATCAAAAGTACACTGTAAAGTTACCTCTCCAGGGTTATGATTTCAGTGTTGCCATGTCCGTTTCTAACATAGAGGAGCTTGTTAGCCGTCTTTGTGGAGGCTTATGGGGAAAATGGGTAGCCTTGACTTTATCAGAAAGTTTGTTGCCCTTTTAAAAGTACACAGAGCTTTCAAACTATACAACTGAACTCTGCATCCTCAACTTTGTCTGCTCTGTTTTATCTCAGAGGAATCATTGGTTCATGAAGAGCTAACATGAAGGAAGGTCATCCGCTCTCACAACTTACCATCTGTAACTGGCAACGTTTCCAACAAAGACACTTTGACAGAGACATGATCCTGTCTATCAAGCGATATTAAATTAAAGGTCTTTAGTGCCCAAAAATCCATTAAGAAAGAAAAAGTTCAAGTTTTGGGTTTTTGGTATGAGCTATCTTTATTTATTTATTTATTTTTTTTTTCTAAAGATGGGCTTTACAAGTAAAAAGTAGATTTGACTAAGTACCCCTGTTAGCTATTTGAAAGAACATATATATAGAAAGGCCATCTGCACTGGATTCACTTTTCAGACCTGGAAGCTATATCTTTCCTCTGTATACAGTTTCCACTCAGGCTTGCCTCTGCTCACCTCAGCTCACCCAGTATTGATCTGCCAGGATAGTTCAGAAGCAGCTGTCCAAGCAGCGAAAAACATTAGTCAGAGAACGGACAACTCAGTGGGCCAGAGCTGTAAAGTGCAACATTATTTGCTTTTGACCCCCCTTGACAGGGAGTAATTGTTTATATAGTTAATGATCCAGGTTTCTTTGACATGTCCTGCAGCTTGGGAGTAAACCTGACTGTTTGGTAATGCAAGTGACATCGTTTGGCTCTGACTTTGTAAGGTTCAGGAACTATTTGATGCAGATGCACAGGATACTGAGTTATCTGTGGCTGTGATCTGGAAGCTATCAGACAGATCCCTGCTAGTCTGATTTAGTGGTCTCTGATCAGGAATTTTGCAAATGACTTATCATTTTGTCAAATTTATTTATACATTTATTCATTGGTTTAATCATTGGTTTACACAGTCTCGAACTCAAATGGCACTCAGAAAAGAGCAGTCTTTCACAATCTTTTGTGATGTTTCTTTTATTTATATTGTCTTGTTATTCATGGTAAATTCATCCAAATTATATATGATTAAACTTATTTTCCAAGAGTGCAAGTCACAGATTTCCACTTGATTTAGTTTCTAAAATGCAATCTAAGGAATGACAGCAGGGTAAACAAAACACCAGTGACTGTATGAGTCCGTGTGAGGCAATTAGTAGTCTCTAGCTGCTTATCGAAGGCCTTATCACTCAACACGGTGGTGCAGGGGGAAGCTGAAAGCCCACCCCTTCTCAGCTCTTTGTCATATATTGGAAGTAATTAGCATGGAGAAGTGCCTAATGTCACTCTTAATGAGCTCTCTATGTTCTTCTCATGTTGACGGTGTGACTGTGTAGCAGCAGCAGTGAAAACTGTGTTTGTGATTAACACAGCAGCAAGTTATTTTAAAACAGGGCTTAGTTGTGGCAGTGCTCTAAACCGTGATGGACAGGCTCTAATTTAATTGTTGGGTGGCGATGTCAGAAAATAACCACAGTGGCAAGTGTAACCAGTGCGATGAATTTCATTGTCAGATTGTTAATTAGGGGGAAATAAGTGGCGTGCTATGTCAGCATGATTCTGAACAATATTGTGCTGTGATATCTTGCCAATAGCTGAGCCACAGTCAGTGTTTCCTTATTAGGAAGTGAAAGTCAAAGAAGTGTTTTTGCTCATCGTTGATGATATCTGCACCGTTCATACAGATGCTGTCATGTTTCAGTTCTCTGCAGAGGCAGCGGCCGCTGTGAGTCAGACATCTGCAGCGCTGTCTTGTTCTTCTTCTGTCAGGACTTCCAAACACACTAAAGCTCTCACTCTCTTCTGAACATTTCACCCCTCGCTTTCTATTTTTCTTCACTCACTCGGAAACATTGTTTACAGATTGCAGTTGAACCTCAGGATGTGTGTATGCGCCTGAACTCATTTCCACTTCCTGCACAAACACATACACACACATTACAGAACCTCTAACATCCCATTTTATAGTTTGTGTTAACTTTTATTCCAGTAGGCTATGCGTCTGCTTGTGTGTGTTTTGGGAATGTTGGTGTGTGCACTTTGTTTTCCTGTGTGTTAAGTTTGCATTAAGAAACATTGTATTCTTTTTCCTTGGAGACATAAAGACATGAATAGCAGGAAACCTTCAACTCTGAACATCCCAACCTCAACCTGACCCTGACTCCCAGCCACATGCTGATACAAACACACGCTTAAACACATGCATGAACCTAGTAAATGTGGAGTGTGGTGATCTGATCACCTCTCTCAGTTTCTAAACTTTCAAATTGAGATATTAGTTTGTTTTCAGCAGCTATACATAAATTATTGGTTGTTATAGCAACAACACGTGCAGCTACTTGTAGACAAATCCATGGAATCATGGTAAACAGTCTATTCATAATGTATTGCATGTGTGCTTGCTCCGTCTTTACACACAGACACACACCTATACGCGCACACACACACACACACACACACACACACACACACACACACACATACTTACAGTGGGTAGTGTTTTGCCTCCACTTGTATTGTCATCATCCCTTTCGTTTGACTCCTGGACCGGGGTGCCTGACGTCAACCAGAACTGTTTGAATGTGTGTGTGTGTGTGTGTGTGTGTGTGTGTGTGTGTGTGTGTGTGTGTGTGTGTGGGTGTGTATGTGTTGGTGTGGATATATGTGTTTCGCTCCACCAGACACAATTACAATACACTGACACAAGACCCAGCAGCATGTCAGTGACACCATTTATGTTCTGCTAGTTTATTTTATATTTATTTCACAATACAGAGCACACACACCCCTGCAGTAAGTTGTGCTTTGGCTTGTGTGTTTGTGTTTCTGTACAGGCTGCTGAGCGTGCCCTCTTGCTGAGCTTTAATAAGATTTATGATAGCGGGGAACCAGACAGAGTGCAAAAGATATGGAGACAAAGAGAGAAATAAAGAGAAAAAGACTCTAAGTAACTATTATGTGAATGTTTTTGTTCTGATTTTTCTCTCAGTGTGAAAAACTGTACACAGACAGTCTTTATGTTCTTGTGAGCCTGTACGTTACGGTTTGACACAATCCCAGCCAGAGGCATGCTGGACATGCTGCTTTGCTTCCCTTTGTAACATTAATGGAGCTCTATGCCGGATTTATACACTTTATACGCAGTTAAACCTGTAATTTCTTGGGATGTTGATTTGAGTCCTTATTGGGGATTTTTTCCTTTTCTAGTTAATATTTAGCTTTTTTTTAGCATTTGAGTAAACTGAGCCACCATCCCCACCGACAAGAATAACAAAATACAGTATGATAAATAAACATGTCCTTCAGTTCATAAATGTGATTTTATGTATTCTCAGGGCCGCCTACAAAACCAACTAAATTATTTGTATGGATGATATCATAAAAGGATGATTTCAACAGTCACGTGAGCCTGAAGCTGATGATCTGTCAGATCTTATCATATAGTTTCTGAAATGAACTTTCATCCCAGCTAATGCATATTCCTTTAAACCTCATTTATATTAGGAGCAGAGTTCAATAATCATATTCAAGGAATGGTGAATTATAATGAGAATTATATACTGCTCTGTGGGACTGTATGTGGAAGGGTGTGCATCCCATAGACTCATAAATTGCAGATCCAAGCATGGACCATTTTAAACTATGCTGGTATGGAATAATGTGTCTGTCTGGCTGGCTATTGAACAATGTTTTATGCACTGCCTGCAACATCAGGAGATTTAATTTCCCCCAAAGCCTGCTTTGTTTTCCTTATTTTGTTTACCTTCTGTCCATTTAACTCATCATTACTTCAGTTTTTGCTGTATACCACAGGGATGTGTGCTGAAAAGAGAACAAATAGAAGTGTGTGTTTAGTATTCTGTCAACCTCGCACATCCAGCGCTTGCTCATTTCCATAATGATAGAGAAAAAGAGAAGGAGAGAAATAAAAATAGATTGAAGCATTGAGTGTAATTTGAGCAATTTAGCAGTTGTATTTATTTTTTGAGAGAAAAAAGGTTGAAGTTATTTTGTACTTCTACTGATCGAACACAGGAAATGAATTTGTGAGTGTCACCGTGTTCAGTTCTGCACTTTGGTTATTTGAACGAAGCTTGGTGGTATAGAACAGTTTGGTTTTTCTTTTTTTTTTTCTAGCTGTCACACAATGTGATGAGGCCAAAAGAAGAAAGTACTCTGGAAAATGTCAAAGGTTTCCCATAATAAGCCAACAGCAGGATGCAGCGCGTGTCTCCGTTCGGTAGGCATTCGGCTGAGCTTGTTTTTTTCTGCTGGACTTTCATGAACCCCAGCACACTCTGTAACTCCATAATTAGGGGCTGGTGTCACTGAAGGCAAGCACTGTGTGGGGCATTATGAGTGTGCTGTGTGGACTGTTGCGACTTAAGGACGCTGCTTTATTTACTGGAAATGGATGTTTAGTTATTTTCCGTTTTAAGGTCAGGGATAGAGGTTGCAGGAAATGCAAGATATCTTTTTTGCCTCAACTTTTTTTCCAACTTTCACATCCAATTAAATAAAACATTTAAATGAGGTGATTTAAAGCTTTGTTGTTTAATAATTTAACCATTAAGTTTATTTGTCACGTTGTGTACTTCACAGCTTGGGGTTTTAATAAAGTGATGCAACTGGTTGGTATATGAGAAATGAAGGATTCAACATTCAACTGGAGGACCTGGAGCTGAGGAGTTTTAAAGTTAGGTCTGCAATTTCAACTCTTCTCTGGATTAATCCATTTCCTGTGAATTGCACAGTAGTTGGCATTGTTGCTAGAATAAATTACATGAGTCCTCCATACACCAAAATTCCAAGACAAATGGTACAACTGTAAGCACACATGCAAGTATAGCTCTAAGTGAAGCATTTTATGTGCCTTTTTGATTTATGGTTCAGTGTTTCATATATCAGATAACCACCAAAGAATCAAATTAACGGGAATCACACACATAAGAATGTAATCATGTCCAGCACACATGCGGCATTTCACTGCAAGTGAGCTCACGTCTCACGCTCATGCTTGCAGGAAACAAGGCTTTCAGTGTGCATCCCTCCACATGCGATATGTATTAGCTGTGACATTTCCCACTGGTGTCAGACAGCTCTTATCTCCCACAGCTGTCTTGTGTCACTACACACCAAGACGTTCTTCCTAAAGTAACTAATCACTTATTCCAGGCACCGGAAATCCGAGTCTTAAAAGTTTAAACAACAATCAGATTCCATCATTTCAGTACTCTTTTAGTCATTATTCAACATTTAGTGGCAGATTGCTTCAGTTTATCAAGATCTTTACACTTTAGAATCAAGGACGCAGTTTGCCTTTGCACCAGTGACAGCTGTTGCTGGAGGGTATTGTGTTTTTGGGTAACGTGCCAATCAGCCTCATTTTAGCAACATTATACACTGTAAAATCTAATTAGTTGACCTAACTAAAACAATGCAAACTCGTTGCCTAAAAAAATGACGTTTTTATTTACTTGAGTGAGTAAAATTAACTACAATGATTTTAGTTTGGTATAACTTTTACAAACTTGATGAATCTGATTATGCTGTAAGTAAATGAGACTGTGGAAGACATACATGAGGATTTCAAGTTCACCTTATATAAAGTTATTGATAGACTTAAAATTATTTTTGCTTTGCAGCAGGAACTTGGTGTGGGGGGGTTTCTGCTGAAAGTAATGCCAGACCACAGACGTCTCTGTCATGGTTGCTGCAGCTGAAAGGATAATTGGTTTTAAACACATGACACTACCAGCATTAACTAGAAATCCTTCATTTTCATTGTTAATCAACATTCTAACAGATAAACTGTATTATTTATGTCTAGAACATGTTGCCTTTTTACCAAAACATTGGTGAAATGGATAATTGCTGATATGAGGTCAATGAGAACACTGCAAAATGTTTTTTTGTTGAGCTGAGAACCGGTTTACCTCCCACCAGAAGCTTTGGAGCTAGAGATCATCAAGGCTGACATGGGATCATGTTTTTCTTTCTTTTTATTATTCCTAAATAATGGAAAACAAGAAACAAAAGAAAACTAAACAAGATGAAACAAATAAAAACAAAACAAAAACTATTACTAAGCTGCAAAGTGCAAAGTTTCATATGGTGAATTATCTCTAATTGAAGTGAACAGCATTTTGGGAAACCCTGCTCCCCTTTATCTACTCATCTTAATTATACTGAATCAATTTAAGTGCGTTAATTTATTCAGTATCTTGCCCTTTAAAGTTCATATGAAATATTTAAAATTAGTCCAGTATGGCTAACAGCTAGATTTAATTTAAGTTGTATCCACTAGATATATTCTATTAAAACCAATAGTGCATTTTACAGTCTATCTGTCAGACAGATAATGGGCATTTCTTCAAATTTCCATCAAAAAAAGCAAATAGATTTGGTGGTCATAGATAAAATCTACTTAACAAACACGCAGTCTTGACTCAATAAATTGAGTGCTGATAATAACATTTTATAAAAAGTTTGACCGGACAAAATGAATTGTTCAACTTCCTAACCAGATTGTTTCCTTCCTTTATGCTTCTTGCTTAAACACAGTCTAAAGTTTATTCTGCGTTCACACTCCTACTAGCCATACACACACACACTAAGAGCCTGACTGCAGCCTTCCACTTTGTTTTTGTCTGCAGTAAATGTTACACAATACATATGCATGTGTCTGAGCTCTTGTGAATACAAAGTATGTGTATCTAATTCAGTCCATTAGTCGTGGACGCAGCTCATACATGGTAGTTAGATGGAAGAAATGGGGGCATAAATCGGCACTTGTGCCACTGTGAGCTGACAAGCTGCAGCTCTGTTTCACAGATTCTCTGAAGGGGAAGGGAGGAGGAAGACTTGCTTGTTAGATTGGCAATAATATGATAAAAGTTGCCCTCAATGTGAGGCTCAGGACTTTAACAAATTAAAAGATGGTTAATAGGGTAGCAATGTGTTTGCATACCACATAGAAGGTCACAAGTCAATGTAACTTTTCATTACTTAAGGATTCAGTTGCAAACAAACCTTGGCTCTACTTTTGTAAAGTGCCTCAAATCAATGAGCAAAACCATTAAAACTTGATTATAACTGTATGGATGTCTCTGTCTGTATTGTTCTGAGCCCCTGCATGCTGGCATGTTTTCAGCACAAGACAGATGTGCAGTCCTCTACAAAGATAACGTCATCTTTGTAGAGGACAAATGATGATTGTCTGACAGTATCAAGTCAGGGAGGACTGACAACTGATTTCCCAAAGGAGGAGTATAAAAATGATAAACAGAAAATAAATATAGTTAAAAAGCTTAGACAATGGCTACACTGGATATATGATGGACATAGACTGTATATATGCAGCCTTGACACAGAAAGATTGCAAAGATATGTTCAGAGTGTAACACAAAGGAGAGGTATTCAGAGGTAGAAGGCAACAACACATTTTCAAAATGCATCTAGGAAAAAAAAAGATGGTGGATGGAAACTCAAAAGAAAATGTAGTAAAAAATTAAACTAGGAGAACGAGAGCATGGCTTGTTGGAAAAAAAACAAACTTTAAATACAAGCACTTCCACCATCCTTCATGCTGAGAATATTAAGTCATCATCATCCAGAAACTGACCTGAACTGAAATTTGCCTTCAATTTATCTTCCCCCTCCTCCTTTTTTTTCCCTTTCCCTTTTTACCAGAAATCCCTTCCCCTTTTGCCCAGGTGCTGAGGGGTTGTCAGCCTGAGGGGAGGACTAAGCACCTTTAGTTAGAGCGAGAATGTGTGTTTGTCAGACGTAGATAAAGAAATTTAATTAAAACAGCTTTTCCAGCTGGTGCTCTCATATACTACTGTCCTCTGCACTCTTTTAAGGGGTTCAAGCCTGCCGTGCTCCATCAGTTCCTCAGCTGCTTTTCAAATATATCAAAGGCCATCATTAGTAATGGGTTACTTTAAAAAAAGGATAGAAATCAGGTTGATCAAGCCAATCATTACTTTGCTCCTTGGAGTATGTGCTCAGTTGGATTCAAATGCAGCATGTGGTTAAGTGCATTATGTCTGCAAAGGTTTGAACTTAATTCAGGCACTCAAAGCCATGTAGCCCTCAACCCCCTGAGAAATCATATATTTCCTCCGGTTCAAAATGAGACCTTATGTGTGAGCAAAAACACTAAAGTGGGGAGAAAAAGAATGTGCATTTACCTCAGCACCATGCTGTGTTCATCTGATACCCCAACTTCTACCACAATACTGCAGCTGAGAGGAACAGGCGCAGGGTAGGGCGACAATGTGAAGCTCTATTTTTTTTGTGTTTGTTTGTTTTTAATCAAATAAATTTGAATTCTTTGCATTTTTTTCTCCAAGTCTATCCAGTCTGGAGGTGCTTATAACAGAAAGTGTCAGCAAAGTTCAGCAGTGACAGCCGAATAGGTCAGAAGCTGGTCCAGAAGGGCAGGGGAATTACAGGGGCAGATGGCAACCAACACACATACACATATACACACATACACCTTCCCTTCCTGGGGCAATGTTAGATTGGTCACAGCAGTTCTCCTGCAAAAGAAGAGATATGGCACTGCAGATAGGAGACAGCATGGTTTAAGGACTGAACACACACGCTCATGTATGAACGCAGACTTGAACACACACTGTCATTAGTATGCATCAGCACACCCTCCAGCCAATGCAGGTAAACAAACATAGATTGCTATTTGTCAAAGGATGCACCACAAAGCCAACTTAAGTATGTGATGATAACTAGTCTTCCCTTGCTGCTCACTAACCAAATATATTTTCTGTTCAAACTCCAGCTAGCTTAGATTTGAGTTTTTTGCTGTACACTGGCGCATATGGAGTAAACATTAATGCACGGTGAATTATGTCTCAATCAGGCCTGTTCACTGGAGGGCTTGGGGATATGTGGGTGTCTCGGAAAAATCTTACTCAGTCTCTGTGTAGTTAAATGTTGCAAACAGCCATACATATTTAACTCTCCAAGATGCTGTTTTCAGAAACTTTTTAAATTTTTAAAAAGTCACAACATGCAACATTTTCTTCTAAGTTCATCTCTTTTCGTCCTGCTTCTGTCTGCTATCTGTAGATTTTACGCAGTAAGTTATTCAGTCTGTATCTTATCATAAAAGGTTTTTTATCTGTCGTTCTAAACAGAGGAAAACAGAGGAAAGGTTTGCTGTCATGCAGGAAATTATGTGTTTTACATGCAGCAAGTTGAAGAAGAAATGAGCAGCTGATGCCTAACAAAAACATTAGGTTTTAATACGAACACAAGAACTCATACATAAATCTTAAAGAGCTTCATCAATCCTTCAGATGTAATCTTTCTTCTGATCTATATAAAAATGTACAGCCACTCAAGGTGTGTTTGCTACAGCAGAATTATCAGTTGTTTTCTTAAACAGAGTTATACAAATGGCTCAATATTTAGCTGAAAGCTGATGCGACTCTTGCTAGAGGAAACTAGAGCAACGTCTCACGTCTTTGTCAGGATGACCTATTGTTTCAATATAAACTTCAGCTACTAATAGGTTAGTCAAAATAAATAAATCCAAGCTACTTGGTTACTTGGTATGATACTTTTGAGAAATTTAAACAGCCACAAATCCTGTATTCATGACCCTGCCTGTTTCCATCACAGAACACATTATGCTAATGGACAGTGGCAAGTCCTGCCCTGTCAGAGAACTGCTGCTGCTTTTAAAGGGAGTGTTCAGGTTCATCAAGTTTTAATGAGCTAGGAGAGAAATCAGTAGAGACATCGCACACTTCACTTTATTTTGACACACTCTTCTTAATTCTGTGCAGCACACAGGTAACAGTAGAACTGCCAGTGGTTTCATTTTTAATTTTTTTTTATTTTTATGTAAGCGGTAGCTTTCGTTCTAGAATAAACAGCTAAATTTGCTCGTAATAAAAAACAGGATTATCACTGTAATGCTTTTTTGCTTCTCTTAATAAGAGGAGGCTGAATGTTTGCAATGTCAAGTCTAAGCCAAAGCTTTTTAGCATCTATGTGCTGAATTATGTGTTGACTTTTTTGTCAGGAGATATATTTTGGAAGTATGATTCAAGAAAATTAGAACGTATCCTTCCAAATTTCTTCATAAATCCTAATTAAAATATATTGGGATGGATTGCAAGACTGACATTTTGCATGACATAAAAGGAATTGAGTCATCGTGGTTGAAAAGCTATGCATAGTTTCCATGCATAAGGGTTTAGAAAATTGATTGTAGCTCACTTGATTTTTTATCAGTAAATTATGTTTGTTATAAATAGCTATTGAGGTTATGGAAGAAATGGAGGCATAAATAATGCATAAGACATTCAGGCGAGAGGTGTGTACCATATCACGCTAACTTTTTGCTCATCACAGCAACACCTGGACACTTAAAAAACCCACTGCAGCTTGATGCACTTATCAATGTGAGTATACTTATGTACTCAAAATCACAAGTGCAGAGAGGTACACAATTCCACACAACAGTTATTTTAGACTAAACTAAAGCATGCTTGTAAAAACAAAAATGTTTATATTTGTTTGTTTTTCTTTTTATTTCTTATAAAGCATCCTGAGCTCAGCTTGTCTTATTAGACTAGAAAAGTCAAATAGTACTTGCTGGTGCAAATCATGTTGAGGGTAAAACCTGTTTTTGACATTTTTGACGAAAAAAGAAAACAAGTTAAGGTCAAATTGTTACCCTTTTCAATAGTTGTTAGTGGCTTCTCACAGGCTTGAGCTAGTCTTCCTCACATCGCCACAACATAATCATTCCACACTTGTGACTAGTCTCCTCCATGACAACTGAGCATCTGCTGAGACTTACTACATGTATTTTAAATGTGTAGACAAAGACAGCAAGTCAGCTTTAACTTAGTGTCACTCTGTCATTTTTGTCTCTTTTTCCTTTTTACTAAACAAAACAAAAAAGAAAACTGGTAATTGCTTCAGTTTGAATGTCATTTCACACAGCTGAAATGGATTTAACTCCATAATACATATCGTCTGACATTTCACTATTTTGTTTTGTCAGACAGACCTCCTTCACTGCACATCTCTTTTAAACACTCATGCGAACATTAGAGCTTTCACTTGCTACAATAACACAAGCAGCTATTCTAATGGATGACTGTACATCCATATATGTACATAGAGTTTTTTTGTTTTTGTTTTTGTTTTTTTGAGGCCAGATTGGTAAGTTTCACAGATGAATGTAACATATACATATTATATTCACAGTGCCTAAATGTCTCCATTGCAGGAAGTCAAGGAGCAATTATCTTTCTCAAACCAAGAATGACACCAGAGTTCAAAATATTTTTGTGAGACGAGTCAGAAAAGCAGAGTAACCCTCATTTAGCGAAGTTTGATCCAGCTTTATTTAGTCTGAACATAACTTCTAGGACAGGCTGGGAACTAAAATCATAATTCAGGCCATGGAGACGCTCCTTTTGTTTGGAAAATCATGTCTTCTGGAGATATGCTGCACTACAGCTTTCACAGTTGCACCATAAACACAAACAGTATGCACTGCACTGGGACCAGTGGGTACAATACAAAATTAGGTTTTTCTAATTTTTACAAGGTCTCAAAACACGTGCACACAATATAACAATGCAGTTGCACTGACAATTTGAATGTCACACACACACACGTGCAACTTTAAACCAGATAAAGCACTAATTGGAGATTAAGTCTTCTAATGCTGTTTATCATTTCATTTACTCTGTATCTTATTATTAAAATTCAGTTTATTTGGGTGAAGACACAAGAAACTTGACAGCTTCTGTGTATAGTAAACCCCATCAGACATCAGCAAGCATATCACATAAACACATTGTAGATTCAATTACACTTTTCTTATTTGCTTTTCTCCAAGCAGCAGCTCTGTAGAACTCGGTGAGCTGAAGTGGGAGGGTAGAGCCTGCATTGTGTTGAAATAGTACCTGTAAGGAATCAAAGCCTTTTGCAAAGGAGGCAGAAATAGTCAGCGCGTTGAAAAGGGAACTTTGTGCCTGCAAATACCATCAAAGGCTTTTCATCATTTGTTTTTTGGGGGAAATGATTGAAGTTTTTGCCTTTTCTGAGCCACTTCAAGTTTCAGTATTCACAGTACCAAATAGGGGCCTTGTGGTCAGGTGTTTTGACCAGTCTGTGCCACACCTTGAGCTTTCTGTAGCCTATAAATCTCACCATTGTCTATGCTGGGATAAGGATTTGTGGATAGTCAAGGATTATGCACTATTGCTACAGCATTGCATAAGCTGATATAGAGACCCATTGGCTTTATATGTGTTTGGGTGTTGGTTAGGCCATATGGTGCTGCCTGAGGGCCCAACAGGGGATCAGTGTTGAGCAGGATATGTTGTGTTATTAATACCCCAGGCAAGAAGTTATACGTCCTCCTCAGGTCTTTCTTTTTATCTCCCTCAACTCCGTGGAGACGAGGATTAATGTGCTAGTTTGTGTGTGCCAGGTATGAATTCCTGTTCTAGGTTTTGGGTTTTGTGCCTAGAATTCTCCAGTACACGCTCGACTCACTATCAAGCACTTGAGAGGAAAAACACGGTGTAAATAAGGTTTGATCAAACAATTTTTAGACTGACTCCTGAGAAATCTATCAAGCCCGACTAAAGGAGTTCTGATTGAAGAGAAAGTTGGTGTAAAGATTAATAATGAAAGACTGAAGTGTAAGGGAGACAATGGAGATGAATAGGTGAGCGTACAGATGGACAGTGTGTGTGTGTGTGTGTGTGTGTGTATGTAGAGGGAATATTGAAGATTGGTGCTGCCTGCTCTTGTACTTTGAATGATAATAACTCAGTTCAGCACATTTTTGGACACGTTTCTCAGCACTGACACTTGGCTAGCCCAGATTATTAGAAAAAGCTTTCTAGGAGTGAACATTTTGAGTCTCTTTGGTTTGAAATCAGTGATAATTTTCAAGTCATTGTCTCCATATTTCAAGTTGAAATGGTTTCCTTTGTACTCTGTTTATCCTTGTGATGTGCTGCACTATCACTGATTATTAAATCATTCGCATTTTCAGCAGGTGTACCACATCTCACACACCTAAAGCCTTGCAGAAAGGCTCTTTGTTTTGACTAATTGCAAAAAAGAGTAAAGATCAATAAAAACTGTGTAAAGAGATTTCCTGAATTGTAAGCTGTCTATAATGAAACTCAAAAAGGTTTTTGATTAGACGATGTCAGATTCCACGATGTTCCTGTATGAATCAGCAACACATAAGAAAACAGTGGTGTGTGTGTGTGTGGGGGGGGGGGGGGGGGGGTTATCCATTGTGTTAATGGGACAGCAGTAGAAATACATTTTTTTTCATCTTTTTTTCCCTACATTCATTTTTAGGGAGTTGATAAATTAAACCCTCACATTTACACAAAGCAGTTTGCTAAAACTCTGCATCTTAAACAAGTAATTTTCTTGTGTAATCTATTTAGGATTTTCTGTCTTTTGAGGAGAATTATTCTACTACAATGTATTTGCTTTTATCACAAAAACCTTAAACAATAACAGACAAGAAGTTTTGCTCACTGAAAGCTCAATAATTGAGTTATTTTATTCATTGGTGTGCCTTGGGATATTTTTTGCCAATGTAGAGTTTTGCCTTCGCAGCAAAAGTCTCACCCCTGCCCCCTGTGTAATTGGTCCCAGTTTAGTAAACGAACAGATGGTTAAGAATATGTTTCTTGTTATTAAATGCCATTTAATGCAGAACAGGTGGATGTTAAAATATTTGTTTAAGCCACAAAATGTGTTTGTTCTGCGTGTGTTTGTTCAGGTGCAGCTGGACTTAGATTTGACTGACAGGGCTGCAGTGTGAATGACTTTTTTTTAATGAGGCTGTCCATGTTGTATCAGTGTAAACGTTTTTGTAACCAAGGCATCGATTTAACCTATCTACACCAATCAAGGCTCTTCATCTAATCCCTCCCCCCATGCATACACGCATACCAAGTGTGGGTCAAAGGTCGGACTTCTACCCTCATGCCCCCTCCCATTAATTCCAGCCCAATTTCCAGGATATAAAAGGTCTCATGTGGAGCTGAATGCATATGGGAATGGTCGAAGTATGAATATGGAAGAGATCACTGTTACTAGATTCACAATCACGTGCAAAGACACACACAAATGTCCGGCTAATCACCAAACCCCCATCCAAACCAGCTGGAGATTATCTGCAGGAAGGTGATGGACATTTAACAATATGACCCCACCCTCCTTCATGCACTATTCATGATGACCTTTTCCTGCCTTTCCTCCATCCTTAACACGCATATATATCCCCACCACACACACACACACACACACACACACACACACACACACACACACACACACACACACACACACACACACACACACACAAACTTATATAAATATATATTTCAGTCATCATGGATGTCTTCAACCTTTGGCCCTTTGGCTAGCTGAAGCAGGTGCTTTCACCTCTGTTGCTCTGTAGCATTTCAGCCAAATCACCAGTGAGAGGTAGAGAGAGAGAGAGAGAGAGAGAGAGAGAGAATAAGAAAGAAAGAAGGAAAGAAAGAAAGAAAGAAAGAAAGAAAGAAAGAAAGAAAGAAAGAAAGAAAGAAAGCAAGAAAGAAAGAAAGAAAAAGAAAGAAAAGAAAATAAAAAGAGTGCAAAATGATGGATTTAGGATTGAATGATTTGAAATGTGGATTTAAAATTATTAGAAGTAAGTTGGAAAAGCAAAGCTTTTCTTATGTAAGGTCTTTGTTATGAATCCCCAGTTAATAGGGAAAGTGTGCATAAAGTGAAGGAACAACACTTGTAACTTGACGTGCCCTTAAACAAGACATGGTAAGGCCATCTGCAGCAGCTCAGCAATCTGAGCGTAAAGAATGTGAAGAAAGGCTGATTATAAATGATTAAGTTGAGTAAAACCCTAGAGGTAAATCAACTGTGTTGATGCAGACGAAGCTGAGGATAAAGTGAAGGTTAGACCTGTAATTATAAATTCATTGAGCTATCCCAATGATGAACTTTAAAGGTGCAACGTGTAACAAAATCAAAGGTCATTGACAGAAAATTTGATATATAATTAAAAACTATGTTTCTATTGGTATCTAATCCCTTCACTAAAATAAATGAGCCATTTGTCTACTTGGCATTGGTCCACATACTCTGGATCCTCTCAAAAATGAAAACATGTTTATGTCTGGAAGAATTTTGGCAGTTGACGACCACCATCCATTCACAACTGTGCTCAGTATTTGAACACATTTCTATGCCCATCTTTACCACTAGATGCCAGTAATTCTTGTACACTTTACATTTATATGAATACCATATGCCTGCAAGTAGAGTTAAACCCATACGTCCCATGTACGTCTGTTTTCCTTGAGCACTGTTACTGTACAGTGGTTTGCAAAAGTTTGGCAAAAGTTAAATATGACAAAATACTTTAGCATTTTAGATAAAAGATAAGATAAAAGAAAAGAAAAAGCAACACACCTGAGGCAAAACTATGGAAAAAAAACCCACAGGAACTTAAGGAAGTGTCAAATATTTTCAAATTTTCCTGGAAAACAACCAAAAAAAAAAAAAAAGTGTAAAATTCTTCAGCTAACTTACATGCACTACTTTTCTGAGATTTTTAATAATAGGAACTGTGAAGGCCCTGTCAAAATCTCCAGCTTACACCTTGAGGCTGTGAGGGTGGTTTCTGAAATGTGTTTAGGATCATTATCATGTTGTAGAGGCAATCTTTTTTACAGATGCTATGATGTTTGCCTCCATACGTTGCAATAAAAACTAGTGAAACGTTTCCTAATGTCACTGGCTGCAAACAAGCCCAGAACATGCTCGTGTGCATTACAGTTTATTTATTAAAAATTGCTTAAAATTCCAAGAGAATCATAGCACTTTGCCAAGAGCAGGAGAGAATTGTGGATCCAAGACAGTAAAATAGCAGACTGAAGTTTCTACGAATTACTTCATGTCTCAAAATGTCAAACTCTGACCCCAAGCCAAAAGTTTCTTAAAGCTTCATAGTAAATATAAATAAATTCAAGGATGCGCCCACATATAGATTTTCTTCTGTAAAAGCACTTAATGATGTGAATCAGGCCAAACAATTACTCAGTCAGATATGTGACAGTGAGAAAGTGGCTGGAACTAATTATATTGTAAACTTGGGCCATGCTGGTTAATAAATCTATAGTTATTGACTGCTTAAAACTTTATTCTCTTGTCAGAGTAAAAGAATAATGAAACAAACATGTAAAGAAATGGCAATATCCCGACTACGTTTCTGACAGTGACTAGTTTAAGGTGCCTTGTACAGCAGCTGCAATTTCTGTTAAATGTGGCAGGTTACTTTGTCATGAACCTTATTACATATTCATTACAATTAAGCTAATGTTACTATGCAGTTGATATTGTCAAACAGGGGAGCAGAAATGCATCAAGTAAAAAAAAAAAACACGTAAGATCTTTCAAAAATATTGTCAGCCTTCATTTCCCGCATGTCATTTTAAAAAATGAAGGAAAAAATACTTTTTTATTATTGAGTTATTTCATTATTTGGTCAGTGAGGATTTACTAGCAATGAAAATATGTTTATTAAAACAACACTGCTGAACTTTGGCAGATTTTCACACTTTAGGTCCCCCTAACCGAGGCTAATTTAGCATCCATTTTGCATCCTGTCTGTTCTCTGAGCTCTCTACAGCTATTTTACGTTAGTCCCATGTTGTCACTTTCTTTTTCTCATTTAAGAAATGTCCTCTTGGTTTTCTGTGCTGAATAAGTCATGTCCAAAATGGCCAGTGTGTTGATATCCAGTTGCTGACCTGTGACATGGTGCCCTAAATGCTGGTGTCACATGATGCTCTGTTTTGGAAAAACAATTTATGAAGTGTGATTTCTCAGCCCTGGGACACTGCAGAGCAATGACAACCACAGGAATGGGCATTGTAAATATCAGTGTATCATCATAATGAGTCAGAAGCACGGAGTTTTAAGGTCAGAAATGTATGTAGCATTGCTTAAAGAAGTTTGTTACAGTCCTACTAGCACCAACCACGCTTCGCCCCAAGCACACACATCCAATAATAATTGTAAGTAGAAAACCTGGCGATATGACTGAATATCATAGCTGTCTTTACGAACATCCCAAACATGCCAGGCAGCTAAAATAAACCCTAGCAGCTAAGTACCAAAGTAGCAGCTAAGTCTGAGGTAGGCTAACAGAGTGAAGCATGCTATGGCTGCCAATGTGTAGCAAGGTACACACATCTTATCAGTGGTTGGTGGACACAAGTAGTAACTTAAATGAAACTAATCAAAGAGTCACAATAGGACTATGCAGGGTGTTTGTTTTCTGTAAGTGTTAGCTAGGTATGTATTAAATAAATGACTGCAAGCAAGCTAGTTAGCGAACAAATGGCAAACAACTGCTTTGGATTTTTTCATGTGTAGTATTGTGAATAAAAAAAGACCTGGGGTCTCATTTATAACCGTTGCGTACGCACAAAATGGGGCCTGAAACTGGCTTACGCCTCTTTTCACACAAAGGTTGTGATTTATAAAAAACAAACTTGACGTGAAAATGTGCGGTCTTTCACGGCAGCTCTGACCCATGCGTACGCTGGTTTTGGAGGCTGGGGGGAATTGGCGACACAGATGGAGAGGTGGGGAATTAACAACACACTGCATCCAGAGTCCTCTTGTGGCAGCGTGGGGTCCTGTCACCATGTCTCCAATTAATTTTGCGCTCTGGCTGTATGACCGCAGATGTGATTTCGGCTCACTGGTCAGCGTGCATGACTTCAACCCGGCAAAAGTTCATAACCCGTCTCCGCTGTCTATGCGTCCTGCTACACTCTTCCACATCTAATTTCCCTAAATATCAAATATTAATTGATAGAGAATAGATATACTTTAAAGTATAAGAAGGATTCATAACAGCAGTGTTATATGCTGCACAGGTGAGCTATAACCACACAGCCTAAGGACCTTCCAAATAAATAGAAAGCTAAGAAAAATAAATCTCCTATCAACATATAATCAATTTGCCCACCAACGCATTCTCCTCCCCAGTGATCACCAAGGCTCTGTCCCGCTCACAGAGTTAACTGAGGTAACTATGTGTTGCCACTCACGACACTTACTCTTATTTGTCACGCCACTACTGTGGCTACCAAACAAAATAATTTTTCGACTCTCCACCTCACTCACTAATGCATCGATTTCTGCCTCTGTGAAGTTGCGTTTCTTGGTTCTCTTCCCTGCGGTTGCCATTGTTCATGGATCACAACATGGATCAGCTGGCTCATTTTAATACACGCTGAGGTACTTTGCATTGACCATTTATGGTGGAAAGTGGGTGTGTAGTGGGCGGAACATGAGCCAAATTCACCTGCGCAAACTTCAAGGACGAGTGTGATTTATAAAGGAGAAATTGCTTGCACCTGTGCGTACGCACGGTTTTATAATTCAGAATATTTTATGGCGTACGCCAACTTCCGGTTTTGGGCGTAAGTACACTTTTAGTAAGAATCCTACGCACAGTTTTATAAATGAGACCCCTGTTCTTTAACGCACTTTTAACAGACATATTTTATTTTCATTGAATCCTTAGTCGATCTTTGTAAACATTGACAGTATTTTCCATCATACGTACATTAATGCACTAATAAACTAGGGGGGGGGGGGGGGGGGGGTTATTATTTTTATCAAATTGTACAGGTACAATTATAACAGAAATTGCCAGATTCTCTGAGCAGTAAATTATCTTACTTTGGTCTTCGGTCTTTATTTAATTTATTAACTTAATCTCATTGGGGTAATTCTTTAGTCTTTAGTAACCTGCCAACTGCACAGGAGCCCAGCAAATCAGGGACACTAACTCACTGACATTCCAGCGGACTGCTTTGTATCTCTTGCTATAGTGTATGAAAATACTGAATGCCTAATGGGCAACATCGCCCCTGGGTCTCGTGCTTTCTGTCTTTGTGTGTTTCTGCATCAGATTTCCCCCAAAAAGTTGTTGTTTTCACATCTACACTAAACAGATAGCTATAAATTCAAGCTGGAAAAAAATACATGCCTAGCACTTACCATATAAATAGACCCACATTTAGCATAAGTGATTCACGTTAATGCAGTCTGACACTCCATTAAATGGAAAAAGAGAATCTGATGCAATCTAAATTTCAAAAGCTGCTTGCCTGAGATGTTCTGGCTTCCTTTCCAATGATAAACTCTCCCCACATTTGCTTAGTGTAGTAGCAGCAAACCCACATTCTGCTGTCACCTTATTCTGCCTACAAGTGCTTTAGGAGATATTATCATTACAAGTTGAGCACAAATGAATAAGCTGACATGGTGCTTGAAATGAGTCATGAAGTCTGAATTTCTTATCAATACCAAGCTACTCAGATAAACTTTTGGAGCCCAAGCATTTGCTGTAATATCACCAAAAAATTAAAATAGGTGTCAAGTTATATTCAGCTTGGAAACTGAAGTCAGTGTGAGATAATTGCACTCCAA